>NC_134119.1:16292500-17542500 GCF_040939455.1 Microcebus murinus
GTGTTTGGTGAGAACTGATTCCAAAAAACAGCAGTTGGATTCATCACACGTTCAATGATAAAGGATGAAGCAGCCAGAGACCATCTTTTAACTTAGCCAGTGGAACGAAAGAACTCCAAACACTGAGGTTCCCTCTAGGCTGGGCAACAAGCACACAGTCTTGGTACCTCATGTCTGATTTATGACTCTCCTGTCTCCAGGATTGCATGGCTTGGTAGCAGGCGTCATGCACCATGCTAAGCACATTTTGTGCGTTATCTCACTTGATCCTTGTGTAGGTCCCTGCTCAGAGCGGCCTTGCCTGAGTTCTCATGATCCTCAACACTGCTGTATTGTCTCTATAGCTCTTGTCACTGTCTAATGTTCTAGACTATGTTAATTTGTTGACTGGTCATCGTCTGCTTCCACCAGAGGATGCCAGTCTCAGAAGGGCAGCAGCTTTATCACCTGCGTAGATGCATTCCTGATGCCTAAAATGGTACTTGGCACACAGTAGGACCTTATTATATGTTTGACAGATGAATGAATAAATTGGTGGGTGGAAGGTTGAATAAATGGATGGATGTATTAATTTACAAATAACCTGAGAGGTAGGTATTAGCATCCTGTCCTGCAGATTAAGAAATCAAAGCTATGGCAGATGGTTATGCTACTTTCCAAGGTCTCCCAATTAGCAATCGGAGAGCAGGAATATGAGCCAATTCCTATAGATTCTAGAACTCTTACTCTCAATTACTGCTCTATTCCTTTGGAAAGGTTGACACATCTAGGCAGGTTTCATCTAAAACTAGACCTCTTACACTCTGGTTCACGGTGTCCAAAAATCCACATTGATAAGCTATTATTAAAAAGAAAGGATTCTCTACATGCTCTTATCCAGCACATAGATTGATACCAGTTGTGTGCACAGGCCTTCTAAATGTATTTTTTCAGTCTTGTCCCTTGAGCTACAGATCCTATGGCAATGACACCCCCTGTATCCAAGTGCCAACTTGGTCCCTACCCTAGCCATCTTAGACATATCACATACGTGGTACTATCAAAATGGAACTTTATCTCATATCTTCCTCACTTTTATCATAGCAAACCATACTGACACAGTATATTTTGTTCCTAAATCAAATTCCTAAGAATCAGCCTTGATTCCAGGATTAAAAGGATGATTCATCCTTTCCCACCCCTGACGACCCTAAATTAACTTGTAAATGCTGTCTATGCCATATACAAAAGTAGATCTCAAGTGTGCCTGCTACGTATCACGCCCATTGTCAATATCCTAGTGCACCACCCATCTTCCCTCTCCTGAGCTACTACTACTCTTGCCTCCTTATGGGCTGCCCTGGTTCTATCCTTTCTCCCTACCCCAAAAATCATTCCCCATGCTGCAGACCCAGAGAATTTTTTTAAAAATGTAAGTCTGGTCATGCACACCCCTGCTCAAAACCATTTGATGGTGTTTGTTACACTCAGAGCTAGAGGCCTTCCTGACTGTGGTTTGCAGGCTGAGCTCCAACTATACCTATAGCCTGGCCATGGAGGGGCTGCTACTGGCAGGAAGGGAAAGTGGAGGTGCTGTGCCTTTGGTTGGGAAAGAGCTGATTATCACAGAAGACATCTTCTGCAGGCTTCTCAGATAACCTTTGATGTTAACACTGGGAATCTCACAGGGCTTTCTCCAGCAACTTTTCATCATAGTTACCAACCACTACATAGGTCCCCCTTTTGGAGAAAGTGCTCAGAGGCTCAGAGGAGGCAATGTGTCCCCTGATCCCAGCCATACTTCTGCCTGAGATCCCAGGAATCTGCTTCCTGCCCGCCTGCACTGTGTTTTTCCAGATCACTCCTTCTCCCTGGGCTCCACTCATCTTGTAATGCCACCTGTCACTTAGTCTTTGAATGTCCAGGGCTATTCCAACATTAGGGACATGTTACTAGATGTTTTCTCTCCTTGGAATGCTTTCCTCTGATTTTTCATAGGGCCAACTCCTCCTGCTTTAGGTTGCACTTTAAATAGCACCTTCTTCTAGAGATCTTTGCTGATTGCTTTTGAAACAAATTTCTTCAGTTATTCTCTATCAAAATGCTGTCTTTTTCCCCCCTACAAATCTCATCAAAATCTGTTCTCTCTTTATGTTTTTGTTCATGTTTATTGAGTGATTCCATGTTCTTAAGGCTAAGGCCCAAGAAGCAGGTCCTAATCTGTCTGGTTGAACAATGCCCCTCTAGTATCTAGCACAATGACAAATGTTAAAGACACAATAAATACTCACTATCCATAGTAACACATCATGTGATAAATGTCAGTGGCATTATTGTGTTTAGTAAAAGCATTATTAACCATTGTTAGGATTTCTCATTACCTTTTTCATACTTTAGTGACCATTAATGATTAATGATCGTAACTGCTCTTTTTTTACTGAATCCCTTTCCCTTTCCTCTTCACATTCACATAGCATAGGACCCATTGAGAAAAAGAACACAATTTATTTGAGATGTGCATCAAATTCACTTTCATAAAATTTGTGCATATTTTGTGCATCAAAAAAAGCATAGAAGACATTTTCATTTTCTTCCATGTATCAGGCTATTTTTTTTTTCACCTTACTTATATTTGGAGGAATATAAGATCACAAAATCATGGTATTCAAGATTCTTTACATATTCAAGCCAATATAGCAGCCCTGGGAAACCACACTCTTGACATTCCAGATTCTTCATTTTTTCCTGAATATCCCAAAGCCTGTTCACCTATCCATGATCTTGCTCACGTGCTCCCAACCTGATATACCTGCCTGTCAATATCAAATTTGCTCCTGTAAGGCCGATTAAAACATCAATGCTTCTATGAAGCATTCTGTCCTACTTTTTGTAGTTTTTAAATATTTCTTAGACTTCTTATGGCACCTAGCTATTCACAGTGCCATGCATCAAGGAAATATTTTACTATTAACCTAAATGATTTTCTTTCCCAATAATTCATTTTTTGCTTGTTATGACTAAAGTCATGGCAGAGACTATGGCCTCAGGGAATGGGTATGGTAATTACAGTAGAACAGAAAGCATATAGCAGGAAATTCTTACTGAAATTCCTAAATTGACTTTTGAAATGACACAGAGAGATGGCTGCTTGAGAGAAACGAGTTTTGAGTTTCAAAAACCTAAGTGGTTGAACAACAGATGACCAACCAGCTTTCTCAAACTTCACAGAACAATGGAGGAGAGCTGGGAGGAGAGCTGAGGGGTCCAGTGCAGTTTTTGCCACTTTATTCCCTCCATCTACACCCCAGAAAATGTTGTGCTGTGGGAACATTAGAACTCCCAGTGAGCTCAAGGTAACTGGAGAGGAATAGAAACATATGCCCCCAAATTTG
Organism: Microcebus murinus; assembly: GCF_040939455.1. NCBI lineage: Eukaryota > Metazoa > Chordata > Mammalia > Primates > Cheirogaleidae > Microcebus > Microcebus murinus. The sequence goes on from NC_134119.1 coordinate 16,295,872, forward strand.
AAAACCAGGCCATGTCAGAAACAGAAAGCCTAACAGCCTTCCCCCAACTCCAAAGCTCCTGTGGTCCCAGGGAACATCAGCTGATCCAAAGAGGCGTCACCTCTTCTGTTTGAGGAAGATCCAGAGTGTGGCACCACAGAAACCTCAGCAGATGCAAATGGGAGTACATGACAATGACCAAAGGCCAATGAATGTCAGCAGGGAAAGTCAACGACCAGCTTTCAGATGCTCCAATGCAGTGTGCATGCTTCTTCCACTTTGCACCCTGCAACGATGATGATGTTCCTTTGGTGACAACAGGAGGAGGAAGAACAGCAGCACCTAACATTTATCATGTGCCTACTATACTCCCGGCACTGTGGGCTTTACATATATACTGCATCATATTTAATTCTCTCAGCGATCTTCTAAGAAAGACATAATTATTAATTCTACTTCACAGATGAGCTATGGAGGCACAAATAAATTAAACAAGTTACTCAAGACACACAATTATTAAGTAGTAGAGCTGCTCTCTGGGGTGGAGTCCCAGAGAAAAGACTAAGAGGAGAAATTTTGAAGAGACTGCATTTAAACTCAGCGTGACTAAGAACATTCTGGGATTGATTAGATTTTGTTTGTTTTGCCAGCACAGAATGGAGGCCTGAAATAGAAACTACCTTCAGAAATAGAAAAATAAAGTTCCATTTTTTATGCACCAGTTCAAAACTCTCAGCAATCACCTCCACTGTGCCTGTTTTCCCTGCTCGATTTGAGTTTAAGGATGGAAGAAGTCATGTCTTACCCATCATCCTATTCTCAGTGCCTAGCACAGAGAATATAGAATATAGACTTGGTAAATGTGTTAAATTGAACTGAATTATGACAACATCCAGAATATTCACGTATCAAAACTTTTAAAACATGAAATAAAAACACACACCACATTTGAGTATTACCCTAGGGACACTAAGAGGTGGTACACACATGGTGCCGTACATACCATCTTTTCTCCATGTTAGCTGTCTAAGAATCCATCTTGAAACTGCTGGGGGGGGTTCAAGAGACTTGTATACTCTATTTTATTTTCAGAGTAAAACATTATCCTTGTTCACATGTGGGCCCTGTCAGCCAATTATAAATAACAAATTATAAGCATTTTAACTAACTAATGATTGTAGCTTTTGGTTGAAATCCCCTTCCTACTACCTATTCTATTTTTGGCTGGCCCATCTGTGGTTTTATATATAGTGGTCACTGTATAGGTAGGTATATTAAGCCTATTTAAATGAACTTTACTTGTTGTAATAATGTCACTTTACTGGACACCCCTCCCCCCAAGTGCACCTTGTTTTCTAAAGTGGTTCTCAATCCCTTATACAACTGAAAAAATTGTTTTGTGTTGAAGCATGATAAATGCATTTGAACTTTGAAGCCCTCGAGTTCCTTCTTTTGTGGGTATCTAACAAATTACCACTAGAAAATATATTGGATTTGGCCTATTTTTCTGTTTCTGTTCAAATATTGACTATGTCCCAATCCCCAATTCACTGACAAGATTTATGGCATATTGCACATTTAGAAGAAAATGACATCAGAGATAAAGTTTAATCCCATGTCTTCTCATTGTCTTTGGGTCAACCCATCATTTCTGCCTCTATGACGTTTCTCATGTAAATCATGTCCTGTTCATTTCTTCCTTCTTTACTTCCTTCATTCATCAATACACAGGTGTTTAGTGATAACTAACAAGTGCCAGGAACTGTGCAAAGAGTAATGGATAAGGTTGTAAGACACGTACTCTGCCATGGAGGATCCAACAATCTACAGGAGGTAATCAAGATCTAAATGGTAACTTCGACATTCAGTAGCAAGTGCATTGATAGCAACAGTACATGCAGATTTCTTAGCACCTCCAAAAAAGAGCAACAAACTCAAATTGTCAGAGTGCTGGAAAAGATCACAGGAACCTTTCTGAAAAAGTCCCAGCTTGACTGAGAACAGTGACGGTAATGTCATTACTCAGGCAGTAACGGAAGGGAAAGAGTTCTAAGTGAAAGCCTGGAGGTTAGTAGGTCATAGTTCATTAGGAAAAGTAAAAAATTCAGTACAGCTGCAGAAGAGAGTGAGTGTAGCATGGCAAAAAGTAGCTCTTTCCCCTTGTCTAGATTAAATTTAGATTCTTGGGAATAACTCAAGTGAGGACTTCTCTATGAAGCCCTCTCCATCTCAACTCTCAATGACCTCTCAATTCTCTGAACCTTCTTAAGGCTTTATGCACTTTCCTAATAAAGTTTCCTTCAGACATCTGTATTTTCCTCTTCATCTAACAGAGAAGGTTACAGCCATCTCTTTATGTTCTTTGGAAGCTCTCATGGCATATAAATAAAAGAAATAAAAAGCACTACTATTCCTCCCCACCTCATCCTCTCCTTTAAATGCCAGAAAATCCAAATGTTCATGGTGTAGACTTAGAGTCCCTTAATTTCCATGATGCAAGGTGACTATTAATCACATGGAATCCATTTCAAATATGGGTATTTTGCTCTATGCAGAACATTTATAATAGATGTATAGTTTGATATGAGAACTCACATATCACAGAGACTCTATTTTATTAATGACTCTTACACTACTAGTGAGAGTAATAACAATATTACACATAATAATTTATTATTTTAAATAAGCTGCTTTTCTTGAGGGAATTGCATAAACTTGAGTTCATGCTGTTAAAGATTTCATATAGCTTATGAATTAGTGTCTCAGAGGATTTGAATGATTTCCTCTCTTTTTACCAAAAATGGATAATTTTCATCCTTTTGCACCAAAATAAGAAGCCATGTATGGCCTAATTTTTATACATAGACATGCATGTTCAATTTTCTTCCTCCAAGATATTTTAAAAAAGCCAAATATTAATTTTAAAAATAATTATACTTATTTTGAAGAGCAGACTGGCATTTCCTGGTAGTGCATATTTTTTCCACTCACAATGTGGAAAAGAAAATTTACAATCCATGGATTCTAACCCAGCTCACAGAGGAACTTCCTATCAACAATTCTTCATCTTGAAAAATCCTTAAATGAAATGTTAAACCTTATGAGTTGGTCTTTTACTAAGCCAAATATGGATCAAAACTCAGAATGAATGGCTATTTTAAATGAACTTAATCACTGATTTGTGAGGAGATAGTACTTATAACTAAAAAGTTTTCACAAATGATTGTTGTAGCGATCCTAACATGTTCACTGCAAGTTGAAGGTGCTATTTTCCTCTGATTAGAAGCTATCTTCCTGGGCATCTGAAAGGGACTCTATCTGATTTAGCCTAAGTCTTGCCGATCAATTGACCATCATTGGGTCTAAGCTTTTCTCTCGACCCAGTTGATCCCTGACATTTAAACTCCTTTACAGAGGGAGAAATAGCAGACTGCAGTGAGGATGAGAGACAGGTCTCTTGTACAGGAAGAAATCATAAGTTGAGCTGGGATGAACCATAATTTCTTGGAGCTTAGAATAAGAGGTCATTAGAATATAATAAGAAGAAATGGGATAGATGGAAATAAGAATGAGGAAAAGGATCTAAACAGGAAGGGGTAGTTTAAAATCAAATTTACCTAGAGGTCATCAAATTAATATTCTTATTTTAATGATTAAAATAATGATAATGACAAGCCAATGGAAGATAAATGAGTTGCTCAGGGTGGGTGGCAATGCTGTGACAGGAATCATTTGGTTACCAATACAGGGTTTTTTAAATTTTTTTTAATATTCCAATAACTTTTTGCTGCTTTGAAAATACTTCCTATTTTCCAATGAGTTATAAAGAAAGATATGAAATGGGAATTACCATCTTGGTTATTTCTGAAATAATTTCCAGCAGGTTATCAAAAAAGAGATTGTACAATTCATCCTTGCAATGCTTTGTGGAGGAAAGGAGCTTAAATGCTGTATTTTAATACAAAAGATTGCCCAAAGAGGCGTTGCATTATACAATAATGCCAGGAGAAGATTAACTACCACGCAGACTGCACCTCTGCCAGAGAAACTGAATGATTTCTATATAAAGCTCATAAATGAAAGTGTTCATTTATTCATAATATTCTAACATATTCTGTACTGTTTTTCTAAGACAAGCAATGCATGGCCTTTTAGTTTTATGCCATTACTTAAAATATTTGAAGAAAATTGTTCATCAATCTCTGATTCTATTATCACACTCAACAGTAGGTTAATTACTATCTCCTGGGTTCATTTTCAGCAGGAAATATTTAATAAATTGCTACCAGGGTATGATATCCTGACAGGGAAGACATGACTTACAGTCCCTAAAAGATGACTAATGTGAATTATTTCTAGAACACAAGATGACACCCCCCCTCCAAAAAGAAAAGCTTGCCAAGTTAAACTCATTTTTACTGACAAGGTTTTTATCTTCAGAGAATAATTTATCTATTTTGAAGTCCATCACAATACAAGAACCAGAAAGTCATTAACCATAGATGCTTTAACATAAACAGAAGAGTCAGAGCAGAGGGTCATGTTTTTGACAGTCAAATATGATGAGTGAAATTTTAGATTTGTTGTTTGATAAAACTCTACGTGTACAGCCAACTGAGCCTCACATGGAATGAAGAGCTCTCTCACTGGTTTCAAATACTAAACAACAAGGGGAACTTTACCCAGTTCACAAGTTTCCTCTTGAAAAAAATGAAGAAAATCTTTGCAGTTTGACAATGGCTATAATTCTTGTGCCGCCTCACTAATCCTTACTATACTATTGAGTAGTGCCTTGTATCAAATCTAATTATTCTCACAACGTCTGTGGAATTTCTATAGATCTATTCTGACCAATTAGTATTTCCCCACGTGCTGCCCCAGGTCCCCAAAACCAAACTGAGCATTACAACTGCAGTGTGATTTTTATGTTATCTTACTGTTTGTTCTTTGTACTTCTCTTTATTGTGCCTCCAAACTTAGCTTTTTCTTTGCCCCTGGACCACCTGCAATGCCCTGATGTGGACAACTCATGCTCTCATTGGAAAATGCCTCAAAGACCCTGTAAGTGGCTGTACTTTATGAAATACATATTCTCACAGGATTGACAGGACATGTGCTATCATTAAAAATGCAATTCTGCAAATACTATGAGCCAAAAATTACCAAGAGTTTTAGACTGGCTATTCAGAAGAATGGTCACCATGTTCACGTTGTGAATCATGAAAATGGTCAAGCAAATGGCCGAAGACTAGGTACAAAGTAATGTTTAAATCTTGTAATCCCCAAAGCCACTCTACCATCTCTAGTAATAGAAAAGAAACATGTTGGCAATTGAACAGAAGTCCTTGTAACTCCATTTTTATTCCATTACACACCTCATGTAACATTCAAATTTCCTTAGAAGGCTTCACGATGAAACTCTGATTATTTTAAATGAGAACAAAAACTATAATTGAATAGCCATAAGAAAGGCAATGTCCTTATCATCATCATAATGTAATATTAGCAATCTACTAGCCATCCTATCTCCCTGGATATTCACCTGCTATTGTAAGGGATGCCTATGTCTGATAGGAAAATGAGCACTGGTTCATACACTGATAGGTACATTCTCATGTGTTTGGAGCTAATACAGATAATGCAAATGATCTAAAATGGATTGAAAATATACATCTTCTCCTTCATTCTCAGTTTATTTGGTTTCATGGAAGAGCTACAAAATCAGGCCTAAATTTTCTGGGGTAGCGTGTTAAAAGAGTTCAGCAGAATTGGGTGTGTTATTTTCTGGATAGACTGTCTTTTCACCGGCCACTAGGCAATCTCACTTTTGGACAGTACTTTATACTTTTATCAATCACTTCTGCATGTTTCTGAGTATTAAAACAATGCCATAGGCAGGTAATAAGAGAGAGGAAATCATCTACACATTGCAGGTCAAGAAGACATGGCTGGCAGACTTTAAATGACGCATCCTGAAGTTAAGCTTTAATCCTAGAATATGAGCCTCAAGTGCTGTACTTCACTGTACCTTGGTAAGCAGACTATAATAGATGTGATTTTGCTTCTTTCCCCCAAACAGGAGGATCTTGAAACATTGCAACTGTACTTAATTGAGTTTGTGACTTTTCTTCTAAAACATGGATAGCAGAATGTATGCACCTGCGTGGTACCCTGGGGAGCATCCTGTGATGAGCTTTACTCAAATGAAAATTTTATCGAAGGTTGAAAGTTTTCTCCCAAGTTGTTTTCTTGTCTTTGATAAAACTAATATCTCTGCCTCATTTTCAGCCTTTTTACTGCTCTAAAATCATCATCATGTTCTGGTCTTACGTCATCAACCACCTTAAATCACTAGTCATTTTAATGCCAACATCTCATGAGCAAATATCAACATTGTGCTGGCATTAAGAGAACCTCTGATTAAATCATTCAAACCAGATACACTTTTTAGAACTAGAGGTGTACAGCAGGGCTTCATACCTCTGGAGACTTGCTCATGTCTGGATTCACTATGGCTAACTCCAGGGTCTCAGCTTATAGGCGATGGCTAACCAAAGCTACACAACAGTTTAATTCAGCATTTAGACAATGGGAGACTTTATTTTTTTCTCTCAATTTTATGCTTTCACAATATTTCATCAAGTCATGATATAGGTGAAGTATTCTGTTAGGAAGGTCAGTCCCTTTCTTTATTTCTTCTGTATAATTTCTTAGTTAATGAAAGGAAAAAGAAGCATGAGTACAATGCCCACAGAATTGCCAATACAATAAGAATTATACTCCTCAAAAGCAGCTTGGGCTTACAGATTTGAGATTTGTTCTATTCTTGCTCTTGAACAATGATGGTAGAGATGTCTTCTCTCTCATTTTTCCTTTTGATCAGTTTCAAGCACTGTCACCACAAAAGAAGATGGTGATACCCCAATGGGAAAGCCATCAACCACAATTTTCTCATACACTTTCTAAATCAGACTGAGAGGAAGGAACAGGTGGCAGTGAATGAGGCGCCAAGTTAGTTGGAGGGCATGGCCTTGTCTGTCCCCATGGGTTTCCATGGTACATCTGTGACTTGAGGGATAGGGCTTCCCTTCCCATCTTGATGATAAAACATCGTAAGTAAAAGTAAGATTCTTGCATTGGTAGAAAATAAATGGTTTTTAGTTGTCAATTGCACCTTGCACCTAAATTGACCCAAAACTTAGTGGCTTAAAACAACATTTTCTCACAATTCACACTCAAGGTGAGCTCCGCACTCGCAGGTGTGGTGCCTCCAATGGGATGGCTCTCCGAGGGACATGTGTCTGGGACATGCTGTCCTCCATGGGCTGGGCTCTTCAGTCCTCCATGCGGTGTAAGGGCCTCTACATCTTCACATGCCCCTTGCACATGAACCTTCCATGCAGTCTGTTGGAGCAGGGCGGCTAGGCTCCTCACAGGGCAGCTCAGGGCTCTGAGGGTGCTACATTAGAAGATTCCAGGCCTTCTTATGGCTGAGCTCTAGAACCTGCAGAGCATCACTGCTGCCACATTCTACTGGTTTAAGCAAGTCACAAGCCCAAGGGGAAGAAACCGCACAAGGCATGAACCCTGGGAGCTACAGTTCATGGGAGACTCCTCAAGTAACTGGCTGTCACCGTAGGGTGCAAAGAGCTTAGAGTCCTTGAGTGTCATTTGTCTGTCAGGCCCCTCTGAGCAATTCACTCCTTCTTTGACCACCCCTTGCCCTTCTTCCCATGGCCACATCTGTGCTCCCCGCTCAGTGGTGTGTGGGAGCCAGGCTGTGAGAGCTGACCTTGTGCATCTCTTTTCAACTTGACATTCAGTGACCTCACTTGGCCACAGCGGGAGTATTCCCACTACAGAAAACTGGAAAACGTTCCAAACCAGGGCTTGTTTGGTGGTAGTGGTTGTTTGACTTATTGATTCTTTTGGATTACCAGTTTCTCAGCACCACCGTGCCCACCTCACACCCATCTTGCCCTATGTTCCTTTCTAGAACTCAATTAGGTGCATAAAGAATGTCTGATCATAAGAAAGGCTGCTTCCCCACCATGGGGATGATCATTATATAGTGAACTAGGTACTGGCTTTGGTTAACACACAAATTTGGTTTTAAAACCTAGCCCTACTATTTACTACTTGTGTGTTCTGAGGCTAGTTACCTAACTACTCTTACATAAAATATAGACCAATAATACAGCTATTGAGTATAAAGAAACCTGAAAATATATATTTTTAATGGTAAAACAAAAAATCTCTAAGGCATAATACCATTAGTTCTGATCCTCCGCCCAAGGATATTTTATTTGTTTTGATGATGAGGTTTAAAGCACCATGAAAGACAAGGGGACAGAGGTTTGGGCTGGAGTCACAGTCAGCCACATTATGTCCAGTGTTCTCTTCTCTACCGACAGCTATTCCTGATAGTAACAGCAGTAGCCAAAGGCTCTGATTGGAGAGCAGGCACAAAAGTCCCAGGCTCCGCTGCAGAGCAGGTTGGACCTGCCTTCATGGGGAAGCGGTGTAAGTGATGGTAGCACGTGCTGAAGCTAACAGGCTACTCCCCTGACATGACCCCCCACCCCATGCCTGAGGTTCCACCATTAATGATTCATTTCTGTGAGTCAGATAATCTCACTGGGGTTGCCCTCTAAAATTCCTAGCTGCTTTCATCTCAGAACAGTAGGAATAACAGCCCACAGGTTTTGCTTATGTAGGATAGAAATCAAACATTTACAAAGGGATTACTACAATAGTCCAAAAAGAAAAATTATTCTCCAAAGAAAACCATTAACCTTTAATAGCTATGTACTCACATATTACATTAAAAATGCATTTGAAACTCATTTTATCTGTAAATATGGCCAATAATTATCTTTTCAAACTAGTAATTTTAAGCCTGAAGCACCAGGATGGTACAAATGCTCCAAAGTTACCAGTTTATATTTTATATTATGCAAATAGTTAATGGTCATTCAAAAGTTGGACCCATATTACACCCACATCAAGGAGATAAATGTAGTACATTTCATTTATTTTTTTCACTATTTTTTGTTTTTGTTACCAAACCAAGGACTGATTGTTTTTTTTAATATTAGAGCTTGCCATTCAGTAGAATAGTAGATAGAAACATCTAATCATGATGAATAAGTAAGCTCTGCGGCATCTCAAATTATAAACTTGTGGCTCTGAGACAGAGGCCGTAAAATGCTGAACGTGAGCCAAAAGTGTCAGCTGAAATGACTTGTTTTAGAGGAAGCTGCTCACATTTAACAAGATACATAGAATACTCAGTCAGCCAGTACAGTGCAAAAAGTTAAAATACAATAAAATAAGCTGAAATACACAGCTTCAACTGCTGCACAAATGTAAAAGAGTTGTGGTTTTGATTATTTTGACTAGAGGTAGGATGGGAGGGAAGATATGTTGAGTATCTAAATTAAATTTTAGTCCCACGGGCATTTGCAAAATATACGACCAATCTGCAAATAGATTTGGTTTTTGGTAATACTCTTTAACAAAGCAGAAAAGGAAAAAAATAGATCTCTGAATTTTAACTCATGATATTAATCTAACTTGCTAGAAACACATCATATTTATAGTCAATATTTGCACAGGCATTGCCTGTCTAAACTGATTTTTAAGTGGAATGTTCCAAAGCATGACTCAAATCACTCTAAATCATTGTTAAAACTAAAGCCAATGACATTAAGTTAGAAGGTCATGGTGTCATATTTTTATAGATTTGATGTAGGTGCATAAGATGTAGATTCCCTTAATAAAGAAGAGTAAAAAATGATGCAATCAGGTAACATGAGCTTACAGTGAAGGAAAGTAAAACCTTGAATTTTTCACATGATTCTATACCCACAAGCTCAAGAATGAGCACAGGAAATAAAATGAAAAGCAGCAAATTGCTTCCTTAATTGTGTAACATATGTAGTAGATTACTGCCAGTTGATAGACAATAAAGAGACAGACACATGAGTACTTTGTTAACCTAATTAAAGCTTCGTGGATACACACGTTGCTGAGGACTCAAGTTTCAAGCCTCCACTGTGATAATGAACACAAAGCCTGATCACTGAAAATGTCATTACTGCCACCAGAGGTTACACTTGTCCTCAGCGAGTTCTTGTAGGTTATGTAACAAAGATAACTCCTGTTCCAATGATCATCAACACACTTTAAAAAATGGGCCTTCTGGGTTTGCTGCTGATTGATCTACTACAATTTTCAAACCTTAAGTGAACCTTAATCTTCTTTGTTTTTAATAAAGTGCTTTACTTACATATTGCATCAGGAAGCAAATGCATGAATCACTGTAAATGACACACTTTCTTATTAGCTGATACAGTAATTCCTCCAACATTCACATTTTTTCAAATTACCTTTAAAAGAGTTGCCAATGCTAAACTGTGAAAGATACGGCTTAGAAAAATCCACCGTAAGTAAATGCATCGAATGACTCTGAAAATTCAATGTAGCCAGCTTTCTAGTGTCAGAGATAAAAGTAGATTAATAGTTTAATTAAACATGTTAGAGACTCTGGGTATTGTAGCTATTACACCTTTGACCTCACAGGAGGCTGTCAGCAATGTAGGGAGGGTGAGTACTGAGGTTACTTATTTATGATGTGCAGCTGACTCAAAAAGCGTACCCAGCTAGACAGAACTTGTAATTAACCAAAAGATCTGGTAAATTATGAGATCAATAAAATTTCCTGGGTGCCACAGTCTTCAGAACTAGTTAGTACATTCCTAATTTATTGGCAAAAACTTCGTGAACCTGCAAGGAAGATAAATAAAAATGTCTAGATATAAAAATAAATATGTATGCTTGACAAATCTGAAATACACTGTTTACAGCTAATGAGGAAGTGGATGTGCATTTCGCTGCATGTTTTATATCTAGAGCAGGGCAGAACATTAAAACCAATATAACTGATAACCTTGGCGCAAACAGCAAAAGCCTGCATTTCCCATTATTCCCTAGAGATGGAATTAATTAGTACTTGTCAAAACCACAGCAATCCCCTGCTATAAAACTAAAAGTAATGAAGAGGCTACGAACGGCTTGGCTTCCCTCCAAAAATATTTCTCATCTATTTAGGATAAAAATACTGCATACATCTCTCTATGCAGTATATACACTTCTTTTATTCCAGATACCTCATAAACACACACACTCATGCACGAATGCATTATCTTTTTGGCTACAGTTCAACAAATATCAATGAGACGCCTACCACACAGAGACCCAGAGAATAAAAATACATTAAGAGTTCAGTGGGCAGCAGAGACTGATAGAGGGGACATTTCAACTCAAAGTGTTAATAATTTTGATGGAGAAACATGCCATGAGGTATGGGGACTCAGAAAGGGGCACCTATCTGAACTTGGCAGGGAGGCCAAGGGGAGGAATTGGGTAAGTGCGGGCTACTAAAGGTAATGCTACTCCTATTATTGGTGACTGGCCTATTTCACAAGCTCTTTCACAAGAGTAGTTGAGGGGGCCTTCACACCCACTGCTGCTCCTTCTCAGATCGCTTTCTGCACGCCTGGATCCTAACTGGCTCATCTGCATCCTGCAGATGACTGCTCCAGGGCGCCCCCTTGAGTGAGATCTTTCATGGCTCCCAATTTAAATTTAGTTCCAAACCCTTCCCCCTTCCATTCTCTTATAGCATCTTGTTCTCCTTAAGTCTTACCATGTTTTGTAATTACAACTTTTCCTTTGATAATTAGCTCTGCTACCCATCACCTGTGTATGCATTTCCTGTGAGCTTGTCAGAACTGCAGGACTTCCACCCGTACACCAGATCTCACTGAATTGGGTCTATAGTTTAAGATCTACAAGTGATGCATATACACTTTAAGGCTTAAGAAGAAATGACCTAGATCTAGAATCCTTCACATTTTAATGCAGTAACCATAAGTCATATATGGCTACTCAAAATTAATTACAGTTAAAAAAATCAATTTTTTTGCTAGCCATACTTCATATGCTCAATAGCTGCATATGGCTAGTGGTTAATGTGTTGGACAGTGCAAATATGGAACATTTCCATAAGGGCAGAAAGTTCTATTGGATAGAACTTTCTATTGGATAGAAAGTTCTACTATAAGCACCTTGAGAGCAGGGCCATATTTTGCTCACTGCTAAGAACTAATCTTGAGTTCCTAGAACACTGAGAACAGGCATGCAAAGGTTTTTCTTAAATATACTGCATAAAAACATACTAAAGTATTAATAGTATACTTTGAAAGGTATCCGGGTCATAGAAGGTAAAAAATAAGTGCTACTACCCATCTTCATTACAAGTAATATTCAAAATCTCTGTGATATTGACCATAAATAGCTGCTAAGCAGGGTACGTGGTAAACTAGCTAGATTTTTACATTTTTCTTATTCTTTTTTTAAAGAGAGATTCTTGGGTTTCCACTTCTGCAGACTGAGATTTAATATGACTGAGGGTTCATACTTCTGACATGAATTAGCCACCTATATTTATATTTGATAGTCTAGATGGTTGAAATTTCATCCTTTCCCCTGGGAGCTGGTTTGATTTCCCTCCCTGATGAGAACCTAATAAAAATAATGGGAAATTGTTTTTAAATGAATTATCAGAATGTCTGGGAATAAGTTCCAGAAAACTCAACTCAAGGCATCTTAAGAAAATAAAAGATAACATATAGATTCCTATATCTGAAAAAGCCAGGATGAGAGTTATTGAGTTAGATGTCCAAATGATCTGATCTCTTCCCACCTGTCAATACTAATTTCCTATAGATCAGTTTCATTCTGGAGCTCCATGGGGTGGAAAGATGGTAGCCAAGATCTCCAGGCTTTTCTTCTTCTAAGCCTTATCTAGCAGGAAAGGGCGGATGGCTTGTCTCAATAGTCTCAGTGAAAGTTCCACCGCACATCATTGGTTTTGACTGGGGAACATGCCATGTCATTGATGAGTCACAATAGCCAAGAGAATACGTTGTGCTGATTGGCCAGGCCTAGGTCACATATCCACCCATAGATCCCACCCCCATCTTAAGAACAGGATGTGGTTTCTGAAAGAGAGTCAAGGTGTTGCTGTCAGAAGAAAAATGAGTGGATTTTGGGTGACCAAAACAACAGATGCCTATAACCTACCACTCCCTTTAAAATAAAAGAATGAATGGATAAATGTGTGTGTGTGTGTGTGTGTGTGTGTAAAATAGAACAGATTTTTAAACTGAGCTGGCATGTTTAAGTGGCATTACTAATCAATATCTAGGGCTATGCAAGTCCTTGACGTGGGAAATGAAGAATTTCTAAGCTAGACCCAAAGCCAGTTATAACTGTAAATATTAGTAGCCTTTAAACTGTCTATTCCTTCATCTGTGCAGAGACAATTTACAAGCACAGAGCTGATATCTACTCCAGACGCAAAGGAGACTTGGCTTCACGTTGCCAGTGTAAGCCTTAGTATTTCCTCTTGATTTAAGCAGCTTAGTGAGTCCCACATCATTCTCAGCATCCCGTGTGTCTGTTTGCTACAGTGGGTCAGAGACTCAGGTTACTAACAGGTCTTTCCATTCCTGCAAGAACGATTTCTTTACAAAATATTGTTGTGTTCCCTCTCTGGGACAATATTTTCAGTTGACAAGGCACCCTGGGACAAAATGAAATAATTCAGTCCAATAATTCAATGTAAAACCACAAGCCAAGATTCCAGCAATGGCTGCAAATTTCAGAATCTAATTTTGAGACAAGTGGTTCACAGGTTCAACCTCACTTGTTACTAGTGCTCAAAAATGGTAGGCCTAGGCACTCCACCAGGAAGCAGGGTACCTGATCCACTGGGCATTTTGTTCAGATGAATGTCCCCTTGATTCTGCCTCATATTATTGATGGAGACACTCTAGATGCCACATGGTGGGTAATATTGTTCACAGCCCCAGGATACTAGAGCAGGAAGAGGCTGTGGACACCAGCTACTCAGTGTTTTCAAACTGTGCTCCACTAAAGGATTCTGTGAACACAATGCATGCTAGAGCCCTCCACCTCCACTCAAGTGACAAAGAGCCAAACAGGCAGTAATTTGGTCTCTCACTCTCCCATCAACTACAGCATTTGGTGCTTGACATATTTTACTTCTAGAGTTTCATCCAAGACTTTTTTTTTGCACAAGGGGTCCAGCAGTTATACTGAAAAGCACAGCCACTTGATAGAATCCATTAAAAATAGCAAGGTAGATCTCCATGTACTAATACTCAATAACCTCCAAAATCCATTGGCAAGTAAAAAAAAAAAAAAACAAGGTGTAGTAGGCTTTGAATATATATACTACTTGTATAAAGACAAACAAAAACTACATAGAACAATTCTAGAAATGTACTTGAGAAACCGGTAGCACTTGTCTCTGGGCTTGGGTCCTGGGGGACGGGTCAGAGCAAACTGGATATTGATTTGCATTTATATACTTCTATGTAATTTGAATGACTTGTTTATACTTATAAATGTATTTACATTGCTTTTTTAAAAAACATGTTGCCAAAATGTCTTAAAGCCATTGATTGGGCATAGCCATCTCATTTTACAGAGAGTGGCAGGCCTTGCTGAGGTTTGCTCTGGAGCAGGGGTCCTCAAACTACGGCCCGTGGGCCATATGCGGCCCACCCAGGACATTTATCCGGCCCGCTGGGTGTTTTTGCCACTGCTGCCTGTCCTGCTTAGCAGCTGACTCGTCCCAGGCCCACAGTGCGCATGTGTGGAATGTGCGCCGCACTCTCCAATGGCCCTCCAGTGGTCTGAGGGACAGTGAACTGGCGCCCTGTTTAAAAAGTCTGAGGAGCCCTGTATCTAAAGAATGGAGACTGATCATCAGGAGTAGGCCATGGGGCTGGCTGCCTGGCGGGGTTTCTGCCTCACATGCATGGGAACACAAGCACAACTAGGGCTTCCTTCTAGCAAAGTGGGGACAGTAGAACCTAGGGGCCTCTTTTTTTTTTTTTTTTTAAAGAGTCTCTTAAAGCTGATGCATCCCTATCCCTTACCCAGGACATGCTGCTGGTCACTACACCTCCACCCTGAGCATGGCACCAGGAGAAATGGAAGGCAGGCTTTGAAAGGCTGTGCTCACTTCGAAATGCCCTTGGGTCTAGCTGTTGTCATGTCCATTATGATGTCCGATAACAATTTTGATCAGCACTGTTTAGAGCCAGTGAACTTCCTTTCTGTGGAAGATTGTCAACAATGGCCAGGATGTTCCCATCCCTTGCATTCACATGCTTGCAATGTGGTGCCAAAGATCTTCTCCTTAGCAGGTGGGATCAATTACCCCCTCCTCTTGAATCTGGCCATATCATTTTCCTGGGCCAATGACTCAGTAGCAAATATGATGAAAGCAAAATCTTGAAAGTGTACAGCACCGGGGCCTGCCCTCTTCCTGTTTTAGGGACTCAGGCACATTGTGAGTAAGTCTGAGCTAGTCTGCTGGAGATGCGAGGCCAATTGGAGCCAACACCATGAAGCAGAGCTGATGCCACCCTAGGTTATCCGGCAGCCAGCAAAGGGACTGGCTCTACCATGCAATGGCAAAGATCAGCTGGGCCAGCCTGGGCCAGATCATGACATAAATAAAACAGTTGCTGTTTTAAGCCTCCAAGTCATTTTTGTTATACAGCAAAAGCTAACTTATATACATTTTCCTTTTCATTGAATATAGCCCAGATCTTTAGACCCAAAATAAAAGAGATAAAACTAACAACGAAAGTGATCATGTGACTTTTTCAAATTTAAGCCATCACAGACTCATGGCTAAAACCTCGGCCTCCAGACTTCCAGTCAAAATCTGTCTATCACAGTTTAGTCTTGAAGGATAGAACATTATACTCCATATATTGACTAGAAAGGGAATAGAGGATTGAATTTGAAATCCCTGACCTAGAATTTGTATTTCCCAGGGCATGTTTTGTGTGTATTTATTTTCAAACTGTAGTCTTTAACATTTGTCTGCAGAAGCTTACAGATGTTTTAAGAAATGTCTCATTTATTTAGGACAATTATGAAAAATGAATTGGCAAGGATATGCCACAGCAATAGACAATCAGGAAGTTTTTGCATAGAAAAGTGTCCTAGATGTGGAAGAAACAAATATTGAAAAGAAAGGCTACTCTGTAATTCCTAAAGGCTATGTTTTCTGAAGACCCTGAGTCTTTCTGCAGAAATTTGCCTTATAGCATCAGGATGAAAACTGAAAGGAACAACTGAACAAATCTGATGACACCAACCTAGTGTTTGTCATACTATTCCTCCACTGGTATCAGGGCTCATAACAGTCTCACATTTCAGGGGATGACATCATGTGAGTCACAACTTTCTTTGCCTTATGGCTGAAAACCCACAGGCATTCTAAAATTCTGAAAGGGATGGGCAGCCATTTTACCCTAATTATGTGTTGCCTTTGAATTTCTCTGGTTTAACCTTTTCAATCCATACAGTTTGTCCCTTCTTATTGTGCAAGAAAGTATACACAAACCAGAGATAGGTGCTACATAATACCTACTGATTAAAAATGCAGGCGTCAGAGGAACCCTAGTGCTTAATAACTGGGTGGTCACAAGTAATATGCCTCAGTTTCATATCTGTAAAATAGGGATAAATAAAAGCAGTGACTTGTAGGCTGTTGTGAGGATTAAACAATGCACATAAAACACATTGTATCATGCCTGGTACATGGTAAGTTTAAAAAGGAAAACATCAAGCCAGTTGATGGCAGCACTGTCTGTCTCCAATCTTCACCCAGTCTATCCTCCCACCTGCCCTATAAACTTGTTTTTTTTATTTTTATATATTACTGGGGTACAAGTGCAATTTTGCCACGTTGATATATTGCATTGTGGTGAAGTCAGAGCCTTCAGTGCATCCATCACTGGAGCAAGGTACACTATACCCACCAAGCAAGGAGCTCAAAGTGCTCTTCCAGGAATAAGGGTCATATATTATTCACCTGGATATTTACTCTTCCCTTACTCCACTCCCCACCACTTTGCCTATTCTTTCCTCATTCAACTCATTCCCAGTGTTTGCCATTTCATATCATTCTATATATTTAATATATGTAAATGCAAAACCATTGGGCTTAAATCTAATCATAGGGGGCTTTCAAATTTTCACTTGAATTAATAAACTGCCCCCTGCTGATATATCAGGGAGCAGGAGTGATGTGGTTGTTATATTTTCAGCTATCAGACTCTGTGACATTACTGACAATTCCAAGACTAGAAAATATCCTGGGTACATAAATCAGCTCAGTTTAAACTCAGTGAATATACTTTAGTGTTAGAAATGAAGCCTCTGGAATCATATAATGTAGGAAAATATAAAAACTCACACTCTTTGCATGGGTGCAATAATATTTACTGAGGCTAAAATAAGCAACCTCCTGTCATCCTATAAAATTATAATTCAGTAAACAATATTGCCAACAAATAAGTAGTTATCATGCATGAGTACTTTGACCTCATTTCTACCCATGTAAAATGTGTTTCCCTTTATTCAAAAATCTTTGTTACATCAAGCTGGTTATGAGATCAAAATAAACAATACAGTTGGACCTCAACTTTTGTCATCTGTTAAAAGAAAGGGTTGGAATATATACTGTTTTAGGCCCCTTCCAGCTCTAAATTGCTCTAGTTTCTCTAAATTTCTTTCCTATTATTAGACTTTTAATGTTGATAGATGGCTAGATATTTGCCATTTCTGAGTCATGCTTCACTAAAATATATCTTTCAATACTCATATTAAAAAATCAAAATTATTTATAGAAGAATGCTAGCTAATGCGTAAGGAATGGTAGAATTAGAGAATGACTATGTTGCTAACCCTATATAGTGATTCAGAGAAGGCTCATCAATGGATGATACCAACTTTAGGTATGGGTAAGCAAGCTACATGATGATGCCAAACCCACAGATTATTTACTAATTGCAAAGAGAAAATTCAGTGACAAGCCTCAAAACAAGTGATTAATTATTGATGAAGACAAAATGACTGACTAGAGACATTGGTTGCCAGATTGTCTCAAAAGGAAGAAAAAGTTTTAGATGGGGGAAAAAAAAACATATCTCAGGTGTAATTCTGAGGGGAAAATGCCAGGACCTACAGAAAAAGCAGTCCTAAAGGGAAATTTCATAGTCTTACACGCTTACATCAAAAAGATAGATCACAAATTAATAACCTAATGTCACATCTTCAAGGAACCAGATAAAGGAGAACAAACAAAACCCAAAGCTAGCAGAAGAAATAATAAAGCAGAGAAGAACTTAACAAAATGGAATTTTAAAAAAAAAAGGATCAATAAAACAGACAGTTAGATAAACAAAATTGATAGACCACTAGTTATATAACTAGAAATATGACAGAATGGACTCGAATCAGCTCAATCGGAAATGAAAAGGAGATGTTACAACTGATACCACAGAAATACAAAACGTCACCCATAGCTACTATGAAAACCTCTATGCCCACAAACTAGAAAACCTAGAGGAAATGCATAAATTCTTGGAAACACACAACCTCCCAAACCTGAATCAGAAGAAAGAGAAATCCTGAACAGACTAAGAGCCAGAAGCAAGATTGAAACAAAAAAATCTCCCAACAAAAAAAAGCCCTGGCCCAGAGAGATTCACAGCTGAATTCTACCAGATCTACAAAGATACCCATTCTATTGAAAATGTTCTGTAACATCAAGGAGGGAATTCTCCCTAACTCATGCTTTGAAGCAGTATGACCTTTATACCAAAGCCAGGAAAGGACACAGTCCAAAAGAAAAAATATAGACCAACATCCCTTATGAACATAGATGCAAAAATCCTCAACAAAATATTACCATATTGAATTCCAAAAGATAATCCACCACGATCAAATGGGTTTCATCCTAGAGATACAAGGACGTTTCAACATATGCAAATCAATAAATGTGTTTCACCACATAAACAGAAGCACAAAGATGACCATATGATCACCTCAATAGATGCAGAAAAAACACTTGATAAAATCTAGCACCCCTTCATGACTAAAAAAACCAAAAACAAAAACCCTCAACAAACTAGGCATAGAAGGGCTATACCTCAAAATAATAAAATCTATATATGACAAACCCACAGCTGCCAACATAGTGAATGGGGAATAGGTGGAAAGCATTCTTCCTAAGAACTAGAACAAGACAAGGGTACCCACTGTCACCACTTCTATTGGACATAATACTGGAAGTCCTAGCCAGAGTAATCACGTAAGAGAAGGAAAGAAATGACATTCAAATCAAGAAAGAGGAAGTCAAACTATGGTATATATATCACAGACTACTACTCAGCCATAAAAAGGAACGAAATGTCATTCACAGAAAAATGGATGGAACTGGAGATCATTATTGTAAGCGAAGTATTTCAGGAATGGAAAAACACACACCACATGTTCTCATTAGTAAGTGGGAGCTAAATGATGGGTGCACATGATTATAATGTGGTATAAATGACATGGAAAGTAAGAAGGGAGAAGGTTTGGAGGGGGTGAGAGATAACAACTTACCTATCAAGTACAACATACACTGTTCTGGTACACTAACAGCCCTGACTTCAGCATTATACAATTCATCCATGTAATAGGAACACTTATAGCCCCTAATACTTTGAATGAAAAATTTAGAAAAACAGAAAAAAAGATAAATTCATCAGTATTATAAAACTTATAATACGATATTCTCATTAACATGTTTTCTGAAATACTCACTTTTTTCAGCAGTATTGTGAATCTCTTACTCTTTTAAAACTAATTTTGTCTAACTTTGTATTCTCAGTCTATTTGAAGTAAAAGTCACCCTTTTTAAAAAAAATTCATAAATTTTCAAAAACTTTAAGCATATTTATAATGCTTAATATGTAAGTTCCACTCATAGGAAATCATCTTAATGAACTAACATTAATCCTAAGTAAAACTTTTCTGGTTACTATGGTCTGAATATACCCCAAAATTCATGCATTGAAACTTAATCGCTTAAACAAGAAAAAAAAGAAAAAAATAACCCAAGTGATCAAACATGATACCAATAACATTAGGAACCTCTTGATATGAATGAAGTACATAGTCTCGCCTATTAAGTTCTCTAGCCAAAAATGTTTAATCTGAATATAATCAATCCTCAAGATGTACTTCTAGTTTACAAGAAATAGAGAATTTTAAAGAGCATGTTATACAACTCTTTAAGAAAACAATAAAAAAATAAAAAATATGGGACTTTATAAAAGCAGGAGGGCACTATTCTGTATTAAAAGAAATTAAAGGAGCCGGGCGTGGTGGCTCACGCCTGTAATCCTAGCTCTCTGGGAGGCCGAGGCGGGCAGATTGCTCGAGGTCAGGAGTTCGAAACCAGCCTGAGCAAGAGTGAGACCCCCGTCTCTACTATAAATAGAAAGAAATTAATTGGCCAACTAATATATATAAAATAAAATTAGCCGGGCATGGTGGCGCATGCCTGTAGTCCCAGCTACTCGGGCGGCTGAGGCAGTAGGATTGCTTGAGTCCAGGAGTTTGAGGTTGCTGTGAGCTAGGCTGACGCCACTGCACTCACTCTAGCCTGGGCAACAGAGTGAGACTCTGTCTCAAAAAAAAAAAAAAAAAAAAAGAAATTAAAGGGACAGAACACACAAATGCAGTGCTTAAACCATAGTTGGTTTCAGTAACAGTAACAACAGTGAAAAGCCGTAACAGGTTGTAGGATCAATTAAGGAAATTCAAGTATGGCTAGACAGTAGATGACATAAAATTTTTCTCCATTTGTGGGATGCATTATGGTTGTGCAGTACAATACCTTTATTCTTTGGAAATGTAGGTTGAAGTGTTTGGTGGCAAATTGTCATGATTTCTCCAACTTGCTTTGATATGATGAATGAATGATAGATGATGGATGGACAAAGAAAGAAAGCAAATATAGAAAAATTTCAATTGTTGAATCTAGATGGAGTACATATATGTTCACTGCACTATTTTTTCAATTTTTCTTAACATTCGAACATTTTTATAACAACGAAATTGGGGAAAATATACCTTCTCCCATGAGAAATGACACAATTCTGAAGGTGAGTGGGCTTTTTTAAGAACACAAAGAGGTCTCCTCCTGACATGGCCCTTGGTACTCTGTGTGCAGGGGAGCTTGTCCTCTGCTGGCCTGTGACCTTCTTGATGGTCAGGGCTAAACCTGCCCCACAGTTACATATCTGGTTAGTTTAACCCCAGTGCCTAGCACACAGTTAACATACAGTAAATATTTATTGAACTTAATTGAAATTTATGTACTAAGAAACCATATAGGCTGATTTAGAGAACATACTTATTTTTGACATAGAGTGATGAAAGCTAACATTAAAAATTCAGTGTTCAGAATAAACTAAAATCAATAATAAAAAGAGTTAGAAAAAATAACACATAAATCATTACCAGGATCCAATAATTTTTTTTTTTAACATCTGGCATCAGAATTCCTCCACAGGGAGAAAAGGAGTCTTTGTTTAGAGAACTATCCTAATAAATAATTACATGTGCAAAAAAAGACACTAGAGCAGGGTGCAGAAGGATGAAGCAGAGATAAAGGGGGAGTCCTTTATCTCTTGGATCCTTTTAAGTAAGAGATGGAAGGGATTAACTGATTACTTATTTAGGTCTCTACTCCTGTCTGGAGTTTCCAGAAGGATCGTAGATTTTTTTTTCTTTACATAAGAGACATTTAACACCCAATTTCAGATTGTTTGCCTTTCTGTGATGTCAGCCATTCTGTGTGTTCACAACCTTCCCGTCCAGTAATGCAACAGGCTATGAACCGATTTTATGAAGGTCTTAAGAAATCAGATGACAGCAGATAAAACCTCAGTTAAAATATAATTGAACTACCTTGTTAATTACAAGGCTACGCATTTACTTTTCCATTTATCTTTATACTCTTTTAACTACCATTCTTTTACTATTATCTCTACAGCATGAAATATCAAGCATATCTCAAAGAGGAACAAAAGAGATGAAGACCTGAGAGGCCAGTTCACCAATGAGGTACAGCTTCACCAGGTTCCATGACTTTAGAAATGTCACCACAGGCTGGGCTCTGATTTGTCAGGACATCCAGAGGTGAGGATGCTTAGGGAAGGAGTTTCATATGGGTAAACAAGAGTGCCAAGTTTTTAATCACAATCATTAAAATTTCTCATCAGAATGACCATAGAAGTTCCATCTTCTTCCCTGAATTTGAACTCCTGGGGGTTCAACCCCTAAATCGGAGTATTCTTTAATACACACAAAGGCAGAATAAGGGAATAGGACGCTTCAAGCTGCAAGTACCCCTTGAAGAGCTGTCACTTTTCCATGGGTCTTTTCTCTCTCTGGAGACTGAAGTATACTTTCTGCTGGGTCTAGGATGGGGTTGCAGAAACACTGATCAATTCTTACTCCTTGCCAACCATCCTCTCTCTGCAGATGGAGTGCAACTGAATTGACTTATTCTAGCTTCCATTGTGACCATCACATTGCAGCCCAAATTCTCCAGGTCCCTTTGCAAATTCCCTAACATGCTCACGCAAATTTGCACGGACAATCTTGTGGGTTATCAATGAGTGGCTGACAATTTTGTGTGGATATAAGTAGTTTACATGTAAGAGGTGAGTTATAATCTCTTATTACCAAGCTATTTATAGAAGGAAGGAGTGCATCCATGTCAACCAACGTACCAAATATAATGTACTGTCACTTATGAGTTTAATTCTGAGGCTTTTAAAACAAATGAAAATAGGTGGAAAAATAATTCCATTAGAAGAGGACTTGCAAGCAGAATACAAACTCTTGATTAGGACTGACCAAAGTAATGTTAGCAGAAATGCTCACCAATCATTTAGAAGCAAAACAGACAGCTCTAAGCCAGCCAGTGTAGTTATCCCCCTTTTTGATTCTTTCAAATTTTTAATTGTATCAAGGAGAAAGTCTGTTTATGTAAGCCTTGAACATCTGTCTAGCACTGGCTAATATCCCCTTTTCTTTATGCAATTTAACTATATAATTTCATGGCTACAAGACCCATAAAACCATCCATGGACACCATATCACACTTGTAAACATAGCTTGTGTTAAATTATTGCCCCCAATTCTTGACCCTCTTCATGTATTCAGACTCTTTGCCTTTTGGGTTTGCAGTTCCTCCCACCAAAGATACAGTATACCTTCCCACACTCTGACTTTGGGTTCGCCATAGATTTTCTGTGACCATTGGGATGGTAGTAGATATGGTGCAAACAGAGGCTGGGACTGTGCTTGTGACATTGCACATACCTCCTGCACTTCTACCTTCACCATGAAAAAGGGCTGCTTCTGACTACCTACGTCTCCTTAGCCTGCCATTCCAGAATGAGCACATCAAGACAGACCTGAGCACAGTTCACAGTAAGGAGCCATGCCCAGCTGGACACACCATAGGAGACATAGCCAATGAGGCAAGCCCAGCCTAGATGAGGCAAACCCTAGCCAACCCCAGCCACATGGATGAGAACAAACAATTAGAGTTTTAAACCTCTGATGGTTGAGAGAGTTTTTATGCAATCATAGCTGACTGATACAGTAACTAAACTCAAAGTAATTACCCCAATTTTGGGATACCAATCACCCACTATACAAGATATATTTTCATGCTACTTAAACCACATCTCATTTAAAGAGAAAATATCCACTGTGCTCACTCAGGAGGCTGCACTTCCTCTTTTAATCTTTGATCATTTCCTCTAACCCTCCCTGTTGTTCATTTCCTCTTGTGCTCCCCCCCCCTTTTTTTTTGTTCTCTCAACAAAGTGAGGCTTGTCCAAATCTTCCCAGAACTCTTGGCCATATTTACTAGAAGGTCACAACTGCTTAATCTAGGTGCAGAATCAAGTTGAGGGTGATTTCTTTAATTTAGACCCAGGGTTTATTGCTGATCTAAATTACCAAAGCATCACACTCATGATTTATGATACAGAGAGATTGACCATCTGATTTATTCCCTGTTTCTCACTGGAGACTGAGAGTTATATCTTACAGGGACACAGTCAAGATATCTGGAGACAAGGACACCTGCAGAGACTTCATTATACACACCATGGTGATTAAACTTCAGCTCACATGGAACCAACATGCTCTGCTTTTGCTCTGCGTTCACAGTTGGTTTGTTGATAAGTGATAGCCTTACTGAGAAGAAAATGGCCCACTGGTATTAATGTTCAGAGGGGACAAAATGCTACTTGTTCTTATATCTAAGTGTGCTATGGACAAGATAAGCCTTTGTTTAGCAAAGTGTAAAAGTGGGAACCCTTATGCGGAACAAAGATCACGGTGACGTTTTGTTTGGTCTGTACAAATCCCAACAGGGATTTTTTAGTCTGTCTTTTTTTTTTAAGTTTTTGTTTTAAGTTTTAAATTAATGGCCAACATCTTCATATAAAAATCCAAATTCTGACTTCTCTTGAAGAACAGATGATGTGGCAATGCTGAGATCTCATTCATCCATTTCCCCATTCATCCAGCAACCGTTAGCTAATCAGAGAAGCAGGACCCCCTTGAAGAGGGAACATGAGCTTACCAGGTTGGTTTCCCTTTTGGGAGTTATGCTATTAATTTGTCTCATACCCAGCTTACTTCTATTTCTTCACTTTTTTTTCTAAAACCCCTTCAAGTCTTTATTAACCATATATTAAAAATCAAAAATAAAGGTAAATTAATTTTGATCATGTAAACATTTGAGGGCTCTAAAAACACTGAAATGTATGAGTATAGATAAAAGCCCAAAGAAGAGAATAAGAGACAAGGGCAGAATGAAAGTTTATTACTCAGTTATTCTTTCAAATGATGTCATTATTTATTGAGTGCCTACTATGTGCCAGACCAAGCATATAAAGAGAAACTGGACCTAATCCTAACCCTTCTGATACTCAGAGTCTGCTGTGATGGTCTCATGCTTTCACTATGACAACAGATAAATTCAGAAGCTAAATCCCCATATTTCCAGACCCCCTTCTCAGAAATACTGATACAAATCTTGGGTAGAATACAGGAATATGCATTTTAATAATGTTAACACAGGGTACAGAGAACACACTCTGAAAAATAAGGCAATTTCAGTGCAGTGTGAACTGGGCTCTGAAATGTGGTAAACCAGAAAATTAGTTGAGTCTTTGGGTTAGTTTCAGACCAGTCTAGTTGTTGGACATGGAAATATCTAACTTCAATGTGAGTAAAGAGCAGAAATTATCCAGATGAAAGAGAGAAGATAAAGCTAGAAAAGGTTAGCAGGGGTCAAATTATTAAGGGCTTAATAGTGCAATTATTTTCATAACAATGGCTAAAACACTCATGAGCTATCAACTACACTGAGAATGTGCTATTCATTGTTTTATTTCATCGTTGCAACACTGCTACAATGCAGGTGATATCACTGTATTAATTTTACAGAAGAGAAACCCAAGGTTTGGGGTTTAAGCAAGAGTTTCTTAACCTTGACATTATTGCCATTCTGGGGCAGATAATTCTTTGACGTAGGTCTGTCCTGTGCATTGTAGGATGTTTAGGAATATCCCTGATGCTATGGTTTGGATATGGTTTGTTTGTCTCCACCAAAGCTCATTTTGAAATTCGACCCCCAGCGTGGTGGTGTTGGGAGGTGAGACCAGTGAAAGTATTTGGGCTATGGGGGCAGATCCCTCATGAATGGCTTGGTGCTGTTCTCCAGTAATGAGCACTCTGGCACTGTTGAGAGACTGAGGAATGGATTAGTTTCTGAGACAGACAAACAGAGAGATTATAAAACCAGGACACCCTTTAGGTTTCCCCTTCTTTCCATGGGCCCAATTCCCCTTTGACCTTCTCTGCCATGTTTTGACACAACACAAAAGCCCTCACCGGAAGCCTGACAGATGCTGGTGCCCTGCTTCTTGTACAGCCTGCAGAACCATGAGCAAAATAAACCTCTTTTCTTTAGAGATTACCCAGCCTCAGATATTCTGTTACATGGGTTGGAGACTGCAGGAGTAGAGCCTCACCCTAGTGTGGCAAACCAAAATGTCACCATACTTTGCCAGATGTCCACTGGAAAGTAAAATCATCAATTTAATCCCTTAAAAGCGGCAAGGTCTCACAAGTAATAAGTGGTCAGTTGGAATTTGGTGTTATTCTATTAAATGCATAGCTCAAGCTCAAACTCAAACATCCACCAAGAATATTAGAACAAAAAAAGAGATGAAGATGCTGAGATCAAAACTTTGTTTCAAAAAAAAGAGATCGCTCTTTTATAAAAGTCTCAGTACGAAGTAAAAACAAACTAAAGGCTTATAATAAAAAGAAGAAGAATAGAATCCAATTAAACAGTGTTCACGGGTCTGAATGAATGGCTTGAGCTGCTAACAGAGGTCTGGAGCTGGAGGGAAAGAAGTTCCACACATGCACACCACGGTCCATGCCTGTGGGTCCTGTAATTTTATCCTGTGATGCCTTAAAGTAAATGTGACATTATACACATTTTAGCATCTATTTTCCCAGCAGGAAGTGTAAGATAAAGAGGCTCAATCAGTAGGTTAAAATAAGATCTGATGCAAAGGAGGGAGAAAAGCTTTCAGATCATAAGAAATATCATCTCGAGGAAATTAAAAGCCTGAAATATGGCATATGATTACTGACACCAAAGTCCTGCTGTTGTGCTTCTGAAGGACTTTTAAAGATGCTTTCTATTTGCTAAATAAATCTGCAAAACGACATTGCTTTCCAGGTGTCAGTGTGCTTCAGTGGGAAAATTTGTGTGCATGGATAGCATCATTAAACTTTCTCAATGAAGGATTTATTGAAGAAAAATGAATTGCTTAAATTAACACATGTCAAATGAAAACAGTACGATTACTTTTTTCTAAGCTTCTGTTTCCATCTATTTTTTCCAAGTAAATAGATGAACAAACTTGTACCATATGGATGTGAGCTGGTTTGAAATTAATCAATCGATAAGCACATTACACTGATAGTCTGCCTGTTTTTCCTTCTTTTTCTCTTTTATTTTTTCCTCTTTCTTCCTTCCTTTCTCTCATGTCCTCTTTCCCTCCTCTGATTAATGCCTTTATTTCCTCAATTATTCACTCATTTTGCCATTCACTTAATAATATTTACTAAGTGTTCACTATATGCCACTTTATGAGGTTCTGAGGATATAATGGTGACCTAAACTACATATAAACTGGTGCCCTCGTGAAACTTCCAATCCGGAGACTGAAATATCACTCAAGCAAGTAATAACTCCAGTTCTAATGAGAGCTATGACAGATGGGTAATTTTTTTCAATGTCAGTCTGTAATAGAGGTCTTTTGTCTCATCAGGAAGTCAAGGAAGACCTCCCTGAGGTAACATCTGAAGGATAAATAGGAGGCAATCAGGTGAGGAGCAGGAAAGCATTCTAGGTGGCCAAGACAACATGGGAAGAAATAAAAAGCCTCTGATTGATTCAGGCATGGAGTATCTGAAGAGCTACAAGAAGGTGGGTTGGAGTGGAAGGCACGGAGCAAACACAAGGATGGTGAGGTATAGGTGTAGGAAGGCTTTGCTCAGCCTCCAGTCTAGACCATGTACAGATTTTTGTCCTAATCCTAATAGCAACAGTCAACAGAAAACCTTTGCTGTCTTGCAAGTTTTTGATTTGTATCTATAGAAGGCAGGCATGCACACAGGCAATAAATTACACAATGTTAAGATCTAATCTTAAAAATAACTAAGAAATAACTAAGGTATCATGCCCCTAAAAACCAGGACCTGAACATTCTATTTTGAACTGTTGCATTTTAAAATTGGTTTCTAAGATTATGCACAGTGAGAAACAAATATGGTACTTGGTGTCCAATTAACATTATATCTCACTATACTTGGTCCTTTCCAAAACTATTAAACTTGATTTTACATATTTATCTGAGATCAAATTTGGATTTAATCTTTAAAAGTTAAAAACTAAAGACAAATATTTTACTATGTTTCTTAAACTATTTAAGCATGTTCAAGCGAGCCTTGGATTACATTCTTTGTCTTTTCTAACTCAGAGAATCAATATGATCTCTACAGGATTGTTGTGATTCCTTTGGTGAAGTGCCACCTCAAAGAATCCTGAATTGTACCATCATATTACTGGGGTTTCTTTAGCAAAAACGATCCCTCCTGAACATGTAGACTGAGAGTTTGGAAAATGTGGGGGAGGAGAGCCAAACTGAGCACTTAACCAGTTAAGACAAACCAATATAATTTGTCTTCAGGGCTCCAGGGTAGGAAATCCTAACTTCAATTTCCAAACAGTTGAGAATTACATTTTGTGTTTATCTAAGCTATAGTGGGAGCTGTTGAGAAGGTATCTTAGTTTGTCAAGTAGAGCTCCCACAGAGCTCAGTCTTGCAAAGCACACACCATCTGGAAAAGAAACTTGCTTTCGAAAGCAGATAATGTAAATAAGCCCGTAGTGGAGGAGTGGATCAGGTAGCCATGGTCAGTAGGAACTGAGGAAGCTGATGGAGGGGGATGCTAATACAGTGACTGCTGGTCTGGTCATCAGTACAACTGTTCATTGTTTTGACCCTCCTGACTCACCCCCCCTCACTTCTCATCTACCTCCAAATCATAGCTCTCAGAAAAGAAAACTCTAGACTGGACCACACAGAGAGAGACCCACACACACTAACGCCCATTAGACAAAAGCTTCCTTTCTTAGCCAGTGGATGAATCCAGCCCACAGCCAGCAATCTATGGTTTCAATAACAAGAAGACAGACACGAAAAAAATGTAAACAAGAAAGCAGTAACACCTTTAAGGACTTAGGTGAAAATATCTAACAGGTTTCCCCCAACAATCCATAAGCATAATCACACAGAGAGCTTAGTACCTCCACAGTGAATGGAGAATGGCCAGGAGCTGAGCCAGTTTTACATGATTTGGTCATTTTCACAGAATAAAATGGAAATGCTGAAGTAGAAACATTATTTTAAAATTGCTTTTAATTATTAATGAATTATTATTTCATTATTAATCTCAAGGCAACAAGGTCTGCTATTAGCCCCTTTTGATAAATGAGGAAATAAAGATTAAGAAAAATCTAATTATTGCCCTTGATCTACCTAAAGTCAGAAAACTAACTCTCAGGACTCATAAATATAGCCTCAGTTCCAGTGTAAACTGCTGCCTACCATACATATTTCTTTGTGACTCATTTAATCATTAAGCACAACATAAATTTCATGTATATATATATATTTGTCATTAGAGTTTAAGCATATTTTCATGAAGAGAAAGAATATTCTCTCTCTCTCTTTTTTTTTTATTTTGGTAAAACATATCCAAAAACTAACCAGTCTGAAATGGTATTGATTTAATGAAACACCATTTTATGGAAGTCAGCCTCAGGTGCTTGGAACTGCTTTCATTCACCCTCTTCCAACCTAGCAACAAGTGGCGGAATTAGATTTCTCTCTGTGCCATCTCTTTAGTAGCTGGCCACATACTCTAAGGCTTGTGAAAGAATAAAAGGAGAAACAAAGAAATGAATCAGAATAATAAATATTGCAGTGATTTTAAAAAATACCATTTGACAGGTTATTGGAAGTGTCATCTCACGTGGGTAAAATGTGCATGTTTAATGGCTGTCACTGATTTTTACTCAAGATTAGATCATTTCAAAATTTTCCAATAGTCATTCAGGCATATTCATTCATTTATTCTTTCGATCTTCTTCCTTCTTCCTGCCCTTTCCATTTTTCATTCTAACCTGCCTGCAATTCTTCTTTCCTTCCTCCCTTCCTTTTCTCCTTCCTTCCATGCCAAGCATGGGAACCAAACAACTGAGGAGACAAAGTTTTAGAAATCAAATTGGGAAAAAAAAAAAATCTTTATTTTTACCATATATTTACTTTTAAACAGAGGGAAATAATCCATTTTAATACATTATTCCTTCTTTTTTGTAATACCTTTTTAGCCTCTTCTTTTGCTAAAACTTGGTAGCAAGATCCATTCTCAGGGATCCCTTATGTTTAATTAATCTATGTTTTATCATTCCTTGTGAAGATAAGTTAGCCACTTGGGAGCAGCTGCACGCTATAGGGCTGTGTTGCATTTAACCTATAGCCGGGCATGGGGAACTCCCTCCAGTTCCATTAGCTTTCACATAAAGTCTTGGCTGGGGACCTCTAGACAGCTGAACTTCATTTACACTAAACCTTTCCTTATTGGACTCATAAAAAGGGCCTGCAGCACCAATTCTGGGGTTTGGCACAAATGATTCTAATTGTTCCCTTATTCAAAATTCAGAGATAGAGCTCAGCCATCAGGCCCTGGAAAAGCAATATACAAACACTAGACTGATGGACAAGGTTGGTAATAAGATACAGCTCCTTCTGTATGTCATAATTGAGAGATGCAAAAAGATAGCCATCCCTATTCTTGTTCTCACACATTTTATAGCTGGTACATGTTTATATTTCCTGCTTAAAGATTGCAGAGCATAGCTAAAGGAATTCAAGACTCTGGAATTCATGCAGCCCAACTCTTTTAGGCATTACTTCAGGAACTAGTTAGCCCTGCTATCAAAGTGGAAGCAATTTGCTTCACAGACTACCGAGTTAAAATTAGGAAATGGAACACAATGGTATGCCCCAATACTGCAACCACTGCACTATTCAGACTTTCCACCTGCCTCCCTAAAAACACACCTTACAGTAGAACTTGTATGTATAAAACAAAACAATAGGACAGTTAAATCAACCGCAAAGTTACCAGATCATTGGAGACATTTCTTTCAGAATGGTGATTGTGGCTATAAAAGCAACTTGGTAACATTCCATGTTGCCACTAAATGGATGATAAAGATTTAATCCTTAAAGAAGAACAGTAGAAATCAAAGATGGAGAAGTGAGTTACCTTTTCTTCTTTTGAGCTACATGTTCTGTTTTATTTACACAAGATACATGCCATATTCCGGAGCAAGCCTTCCAGACCCCAGCTACATACTTTTGGCAAAGAAGTGTGTGTGTGGATATGTGTGTGTGTGTGGGTGGGTGGGGGAGATTTCAGAAATTTCCAGCATATGTTTTCCTTGACAGATGAAATAATAATAGAAAGTTGTGACATTAAAAAATACATCATTCTAAGATATGTTGACGTGACTTTTCCTATATCTTTTTTTTTCTTTTATGGTAGGTGGTGTAATTTTACACAACTTTTAGAAAGTGCAAGGCAGCCTGTGAATGACTTCTTTCAAATCTTTACGTCAGGGGAGCAACTTCTCAAAAGTTATTCTGAAGCCCAGGATTTCTGTTCCCCACACCTAAATCCCAGACCACTTGTGAAAATGCAGCTTCTCAAACAAAGCTTAGCTCTATTACTTCCAGCTGTCTTTCTATCTTGCCAAATGTCCTGATACATAGTCAATCTGTAAATCGAAAGAGAAAAGGAGGATGTAAAAACAAAGTGGGACTTTTTAAAATGAATATGGAATTCCTAAGTATCCTATATATATGTGTACATATATAGGATTATTGTGTTAATTTTCTATAATTTCTATAATATATCGTGTTAATTTCTATAATTATCATGATTATCCTTTTCCACATCTAAGTACTGAACTATTTATTACCCATTCTTCTTGAGAATGTGTTTTACATACAGATACATATACACAACACACATACACAGTACACACATTACATATATACACAACTCACATACACATATACATAGCACGGGTACTGCACACATATACGTAGCACAAACACTCTGTTAGGAGACACATATCCTTCAAGTGACTGGAATAATTTATTTTTATCTGACCTCATGGCATTTCTATTAACTGCCACTCAACTCCTCCTATGGAGGAGGCAGAACATGTGAGAACACAGTGACTCAATCCTTTGGGCACTGTCCACCTTCATCATTCCAGCTGGAGAATCACCATATTCCAAAATCTCCAGTGAAACTTTCAAAATTAGATACATGCCGAGAAGCAGGGGCTCCATCTCACAAGGACAAAATGAGGGCTGCTTGGCATTTTCCTTCTGTGGCAAGGTTATTTAGGCTGCAAGGGGCACTAATTGGCAACCTCCCAAGTTATGACATTTGTGATCTGCTGCCAAAGGGCAAGAGACAGATGTGCAGCTGCCTTTTCTTCCTCGTGTAACATCAAATGGATGCCAAAGGAAGCATCTCCATTCTGACCCTGACAATTCTGAGCCAGTTTAGATGACAGATTTAACCATTTCCCCACCACTATCCCATTATTTTAAAGGGGGTACTTTAAGTTTTTTCAAATGTGGTGTGGGCAAAATCACTTAAATGGAGGAGGGTGCTGAGTGAAGATGGGAGACATATCTACCATGGTAAGTTATTTTGTGCACAGATTTCTGAACTCTCGTATCCTCTGGGCTTTATGCCTGCCAGACCTGCATTTTCCCTTAGGTTGTGATGAGTAATTGACAGGGGTACATTTTAAACTCCAGGGGAAACCCATGGCACCCATTTATCTATTCCACTTCTAAGGAAGAGGTCACTATGGTAAGGGTAGAGTTTAAGAGAAGTAAATTGTGTTATAAGTAGAACTTGCCTGATAATCTCTCTGCTCTTAACTTCTCTGATTCTTTCCTTCTGCTTTTTCTGAACTTCTTATGGTGTGTGCTTGTATTAATATAACTGCTGTTCACTCTAGCCTTCTTTATAGCTGGCAGCAAAGGTGGGGCCAAAGCAGCCTGCTTTTTGGGAGGGTTCCTATCCTATCAACCATGAAAAGGGTAATGTCACCAAAGAATGAGGCCTGGAGTGGGATGCTTAGCCCAATTCTTCCCTAGTCTGAGAGAGACCATCTTTTCTTTTCCTCTCTTCCATCTTGCCCTGCTTGCTTCCTCCTATTCCATTAGAGTGAAAAAAATCAAGGGAGCCCAGAAAAGAGCTGGCCTTAATTCCAGCCCCTGATCCTTGGATACCAAAGGAATGCTGAGGGTCATAAGAGTTTAGCAATTCTCCAGAATGAATACAGATTTGTAGTCAATGCCAGGAAGAGAATGTCTTTCTGCAGGTTCCTGTGTTTATATCCTAACAACCCAGTGCACTGGTAGGTGTCAAGAAATGGTTCAAGGATGTGGCATCTTCTTGCAGAGACCTGACCAACAGCAGTCACAGGCCACTGAGGGAAAGAATACTGGTGTCCTATCACTGCTGAAGCTCTATGTGGCAGCCCAGTGTGAGTTTAGACTGATTTATGGGGATAATAAACAATTTTATGACTGAGCCAACCAGATGATGGAATGGTGGAATCCAGTAATGGTGATTAACCTAACTGAATCTAATTGCTGCACATTCAGACTGAGTGATTGATGCTCCATTGATCCTGCAGATAGCCAAACTATTCATCCACTGCATCACAACTGATTCTGCCCATATTTGTAGATAAAGCACGTTTGACTTCAGTTACATATCTATGTATTTTTCTTCTTTCTCCCTGACTATAGAAACCGTGTGATTTTCACCTTTGTGTCATGCTCATTGTCACAAATAGAGTAAGTGACCAAAAATTATTTATTGAATAAAAGACATAGCAATTTATGTACACAAATAAAGAGGGTGCTGATCTTTTTTGGCCATATATACCCATGCAGATAGATGGTAATTACCTCTAGAAGTTTCACTTCAGGCTAAGAGATTGATGTCCAATAGTTTAGGAACAGTGTGTAGGGCCTGGAACAGAACCTAGAAATTAATACTTTTTTCTACTTTTGCGTTTTCTAATATGTTATCTTTAGGGTTTTCCGACCTGAATGATTCTCTGTCCCAACATTCTAGGAATAGAGAGATAATTATCAGGCCAATTAACAATACAACAATATAGTAGTAATATCATAGCTTTAGAGTTACTACAGCAACTAACACTTTTGTGTACTTCTATACATTTACTATTTGACATATTTAACTCCTATTGACATAACAACCATATGGAAAAGAGTATCTGTATATACTATGCTACCCATTTTATGGATGAGGAAACTGGGGCAGAAAGCGGGTCGATGAATCACTCAATGTAACTAAGTAAGAGAAAGAGCTAGGAAACCACAAAAGTCAAAATCAATAAAATAGACCCTTGTCATTCATACATTTACTGTTTATGGGTTCCCATCTTGATTATCAACCTGAAAGTCCATGATGTAGTAAAGTACTGTTTTGCAGATGCCCAAATGTGAACAATGTCCCCTGGGAGGCTGACACAGAAATGTCACACAGCTGGTTAATGAACCTAGTCATCCACCCAGCAGTCACTTCTCAGCACACCTTTATTCTTTTTTGATCTTTTTCATGTCAATGACTTTGTCAAAGTAAGCTTTCCTATTCTCTTAGGAAAAAATAAAGACCACTCAATAAAAGAGAAAATCTTAGTGAAAGATGAAAAGATAGTTAACTTTTGATGTGAACATATGCATGCAAAACACATGACTCTCATTTGAAATATAAACCAAGAAAAGCTATAATGCTAATGTTTCCAAACTCTCAAATTTGGGATTGATTAAAGTTTATGAGAATTATCCTTTGTGACTATAAAATGTCTACTGAACAACAGCCTCATTGAAAAAAAGGCTTTTTGTAAGTAATCATGGAGGAGCATGTGGTCAAGACTAGCAGGTAAGCGCTTGTTTCAGACACTGTTATCTAGAAATCAGAACAATGGACTGTTAATCAAATGCTCTGAGCAAGGTTCTGGGCCAAGTATAAAAATTAGGTTAGCAGGGCCAGACCTCTCACAGCCAGGCAATGAGTGCTGTTCCAACTATCCCATTAGCCTACATGGGGCTGCCATTTCCACCATGATAGCCCCTGGTTTATGTTAAGGCTCTGTTTCTGGAAGGTTCCTACTTAAAGGCAAAGTAATTAGGGAAAGCTAATTAAGCAAGCAAGCACCAAGTGAGCCATTCCTATAATCACCTATCAGATTATCTTTTCATCAGTGTCCCAAGAGAAAAGGAAATAGTAAAGATCAAGATGGGACCAATCATTGTAGAGCATGGGCCACATGGATATGGGCACATGTCCAGGGACAACATAAAGTGGAGGTCCCTGGAAGAAGCCTTAGTATTGCTGAGGTTGAAAGAAGACAGTGATGATTGAATTGAAAGTGGAGCCACTGATGGGCCACATCCCAAGTGCCAGGCACCTCTTTGCATCATATTGACCCTATTAAACTTTGTATATAATATAGGTAAGTTTGACAGATACATCTGAGGGCCTGAATTAAAAGCATAGAACCACAAAGCTGAATTTAATGAAGCAAACTTTTGCCAAAGACCCTGATGTTTGGTACAAACCTGATAGCTCTCCTAGTGCAAGTTCTGGGTCACAGAGCACACATTGGCAGCATCTGCTCTCATTCCCAATTAATTATAAATGTTGGGTCTATAAGATTCTTTGTTAGAAATAACTAAATAATAAATGTCTATAAAGCAGTTTGCATGCTGAGCCTAATAAGAAAGTACTCCACGGAAATCCAATTTAAACACTTATTGCTTTTTTGGGCCAGAATTAAATTGGATTTGTGTTTCTGAACTCTTTGGCATCAGTATTACCCATCGCATGGGTGGATTTGGCATGAGGACTGCCTTTGGGGCTAGCTGTGCAGAAACGCTGTTTGCCTCAGAAACTGGTATTTCCCAAACATGGCCTCAGGAATAAACCACGGGGTCAACCATTTTCAAACTGCCAAAGAGTGTCATGCAATTCTCAAAAATAAGCTCCAAGCAAAAATAACTTTAATTCACTTCGATTTCAAAAAGTAATAAACAGAGCCCTCTAAAAAGAGAGAGAGGGTGTGCCAAAAGCAAATGAAGGCTAGGATGTCTATTTCCATAAGGATGGGAAGAACATTTCCGGGTATGCTGATGACACCAACATGGTCGATAGAGCTTTCACAAGACAGAGATGTGGAATGGTGAGTACAAGGGCTCCTTGGATTTCATGTTATATATCTTGTGTCCTCTAATTTAGCATCATTTCCATGCTAGGTTACATTTTAATTTACTGGATAACAAACAGGATGGGTGTGATGGCTCATGTCTGTTCTCCTGGCACCCTGGGAGCCCGAGGTGGGAGGATCACTGGAGGCCAGGAGTTCAAGACCAGCCTGAGCAACACAGTGAGACCTCACCTCTGAAGGAAAAAAAAAAAAAAATAGCTGGCTATGATGATATGCACCTGTAGTGTTAGCTACTCAGGAGGCTAAGATGGGAGGATAGCTAGAGCCCAGGAGTTTGGGGTTGCAGTGAGCTATGATGGTGCTATTGTACTTCAACCTGGGCAACAGAGTAAGGTCCTATCTATTAAAAAAAATTTTCTGAACAACAAACAAAAAACCTTTGTGCTATCAAACATCACTGCTTGCCTGCTGAGCAGTACTATCAAGGATTTAGCTGATACATGGTGTCTAGAAAACAATAGGAAATTTAATTTTGCCTTTATTTTATTAAAAAATGAGTAAAAAACAGAAACAAAAATTAAAGTGTGTATTTATTCATTCTACAATGGGGACAAAGATGGTCATTTTCACTTAAGCCCAAAGCAAAGAATTTTCTTATATCAGTGGCATATTGGATTGACTGGTTGGAAGTGTTTGTGCTTGTCAAGTGGAAGAATGTATGAGATTTAAAAAAGTATTAAAAGCGTGAGAAGAAAATCACAAAGAAAGAGGTGGTAATTATGAAGAAACCAGAAATCAGATATTGAAAAACAGCATACTTTTTCTTTTTCCAGAGATGCAAAAGCAGTGGTGTCTTGCTCACAGAACTGCTGATAAAATACAATGTGTAATAGGTTATATCAACAGAAAAGGATGGTTGGTGTTCAGGTTTCTCATGACCATTTTTTTTAGGAGAACTAATAGGATTCCATTAAAGTTGGCATCACTGAGCCTAGCTGAATCTTCCACACGTTCCCCGCTTGATTCCTTTGCACAAAACCAGAAGCAGAAAGTCTTTCCCAGAGCTAAATCATGATCCTTTGTCTACTAATGGTCACATCAAGTAAACACAGAGAACTAGAATTTAAGGGATGAAATTGCTTTACAAGTTTTATTCTCTAAATTTAAAAATGAATTATTATTCTTAATCATGTGTATGTTTCACAGCATTCAATGGGCAAGAAGTCTAAGTACACATATTATAATTAAGGATTATAAAATATGTTTGACAGTCTTAGAAGCAAATCCGCTGCTTTGTATAATACATGTATCATCTTTAGATGCATTATGGGAAACATTCTAGATAAAGGAGCAAACAATTAAATGGCTTTGGAGCAACATACACCTAGATTTATTTCCAAACCTACAGAAGACATTGTGGCTTTCTCCCCCAATATCTATTCTACTTTTTCTCATTGCATAGCAGTCATGGAACTTAGCTTTATTGGTTCCATTCCCAGCTCAAAAAGTGGCCCCTAGTTTGTGTAAGCCAATCTAAATAGTCCTATTTGTCTTGACACTGAGACTGGTTGAGAAATCCCAGGCATAAGGTGACTGCCACATAGCATCCTAGTGACTTCTGTGGTGGGTTCAGGAGTAGCCCAGTCAAGGCAAACCTTCACAGGGTTTGCCTGTAAAGGGGTGGGGTGGGGAACCTGTGGCCTATAGGCCACACGTGGCCTTATTGAACAAAAAGATTTGTTCTATAAAATTTGGATTCAATCAAAGGCCACACTTAAGGACCTAGAAGGCCACATGTGGCCTTAAGGCTAACCACCCTGGAGGACTTTTTTATTAGGATCTTGGAAACAGATGTTCTTTTTCCTTCTGAACAGTGAGATTTGAGGCTATGGAGCTTGGAACAAACTGCTACAGGCATTTTGACACCATGAGGGAAGCCAGTGTCTCAGAGCAGAGTCAGAAAAGGAGGTAAAGGATGAAATGAGTGAACTTTGTCATCATTTGCTATTCCAGAACTAGCACAGTCTTTACTGTGATTGCTCTTTGAAGGTTCTTGAAATTTTAGACTTGCCAACCTAGTGCTCAGCTACTTCTTTGCAAACAAGTGCTCTGGCCTTATAATAGAATACAAGATGGTATGTGAAATAATGTGAAGATAACAATGTTATTTGACTGAATAAAATGCTTAAACAGGGAAGGGAGGGAAGGGAGGGGAGGGAGGAGAAGGGAGGGAGGAAAAGGGAGAGGGGAGGGGGAAGGGGAGAAGGGAAGGGGGAGGGAGGGAGGGAGGAGAGGGGAGGGAGGAGGGAGGGAGAGATGGAGGGAGGGAGGAGACCAATCCAGCTTTAGGATTTAGAGGTTCTTGAGCCTCTAAATCAAGTTATTCGAAGGCTGCTCTACTTCTGTCCAATTACTGAGTCAATAAATTTTATCTATTATATAAGACATGTTGATTATGTCTCCTCTTTACAGACTCTGTAAAGAGTTTTAACAAATAGAGTAAATTTAGACAAGTTTCTAATCCCTTTAGGATGTTTTTTTTCTTATGTCCCAGTGGAAAAATATTTCTATAATGGGCTAATCAAGGGATGAAATTTAAAAAGAGTCACTCTTTCAGTAATCAATCCATCCATCCATATATCCACGTGTCCATTTACTTCTTTATTTACTGAGCACATGTTACATGTCAGCTACTGCTGTGTGAGAAAGACAAAAATGACAAAGTCCGTAATTTTATCCTATTATGTAAGAAACTGATTTCAGATTTTGTTAGATGTTAATGCTATGGAAATAATTAAGGTTGATACGGAATACTAAGGAACTATAGAAGATGGTCAGTGATGGTCTCACTGATGAGATATTGTCACAGAGATGAGAAATAAATGAGGCGGCCAGTCAGGCAAAGATGAAAGAAAGCATTCTAGAAACAGATAAAGGAGGCCCAAGGTGATGTGGAGTTCTGTATTGGGCATGTTCAAGCAATAGCAAGAAGGCTCATGGCTGGAGCTCCTATAGAATGAGACTGTGCTTGTTAAATATCATGGCCAATGTATCACCAGTCCTATTGATTCAACTACCTAAAATTATTTTAATCCATTTCCTTCTCTTATTCCCACAGCCTTGGTCTGGATCTTCATCAATGTTAAGTTCTCTGGTGGCAACCATCTCCTCAATGCAAATCCCTCCCTGAATCTTACACGTCTGCTGTCATCCTTCTTAGTGCTTCAAGAACAATCTACAGACATATGCATTCACCAAGAAAGACGCAGTGAAAACTGTTTATTGTCTCTCCATTACTTATGGCAGTGACCTCCAAACTTATTATTGATCCTGACTCTATCAGTAAAAGAATTTTAGCATGTCCCTCTTCCACATGATATTTTTATATTATTTTACTTGCATATTATGTATATTTTAAAGCTTCATCAGCAATTGAAGGAAAAAATATTAAATATAAATTTAGGCCGGGCGCTGTGGCTCACGCCTGTAATCCTAGCTCTTGGGAGGCCGAGGCGGGCGGATTGCTCAAGGTCAGGAGTTCAAAACCAGCCTGAGCAAGAGCGAGACCCCGTCTCTACTATAAATAGAAAGAAATTAATTGGCCAACTGATATATATATAAAAAAAAAAAGAAAATTAGCCGGGCATGGTGGCGCATGCCTGTAGTCCCAGCTACCCGGGAGGCTGAGGCAGAAGGATCACTTGAGCCCAGGAGTTTGAGGTTGCTGTGAGCTAGGCTGACGCCACGGCACTCACTCTAGCCTGGGCAACAAAAGCGAGACTAGTCTCAAAAAAAAAAAAACAAAAACAAAACAATAAATTTAGTACTTTCTTCTTGCACCTCAGAAGATCGTTTTGTGCATCCTAATGTAATGCTCCCTTAGCATGGCAAACATTCCAACCCCTAGGTAGCTCTATCAGCTCCTCTCATCTCATGTTTATGGTACAATAAAACCCAGCTATTGTAGCTCCCCGTACAACATACCATCTTTGTTTCTGTCTTCTGTACCTTTGCTCAAGCTGTTCCTTCCACTCATCATTTCCTTTTCCCACTCTAGCCAGGGAATTTCCCCTTAACCTCTTGGAATCTACTTAGCTGACAATGATTTCATAAGTTATTACATGACAAATGCACTCCGAGCTGGGAGAGGAGAACTCTAAGGTTCCATAACACTGCTGTCACTTCCCTTTTTCTATATTCTCATCATTGTTCTGTGGCTAGTTCCTGCTGGTCTATGAGTTCTTCGCAGGCAAAGACTATTAATTCCATCTATATATCATCAGTACTCGTAGCAAGATTTGGCAAAGAGTAGGCATTCACTGAATGTTTGGGGGGGAAAATAAATGGATGGATGAGTGAGTGAGTGAGTGATACAACAAAAGAGGATGCAATGTGGTCAAGTAATGGAGACACACTATGGATTCTGGAGTTTGACCCTCTGGGTTCCAAATCTGGCTCCACCATGTTCTTACTGTGTAATCTGAGCCAGAAACCTTAATTTCTCCTTATCTGTAAATGGAAGTCATATAATAATAGGTAGCTCACAGGATTGTTTTAAGCATTAAAGGAGCTAAAATAGGAAGACTTTTCAGCGCAAAGTGCCACCTTAATAACTTTTAGCGATTCTCTATCAATAAATGTTAAATCTCCCCCCTTGGTATTTATGACAGAGAGTAGTTCAGGCTTGCAGCCCATCAGAGGGCTTAGCTCTTGTTGTGGCAAGGCGATATTATAAAAGAGCAGTATGACTTCTGACAACAGATTTTTAAAACAATAAACCTGTGTATTTTCCGTGAATTAATACATAATCATGGTGAATTCACCAATGACCGACCTCAGGATATGCCAAGAAGAAGAAGTAAATATTAATAGAATCCTAAGAGTTCAGAACAGTGAAACAGTCCAGGGTGAATCACAAAAGAAATGCTAGGAAAAAAGAGCAGGAGTTGGCAAGGCAGTGTAGCACCAGTAAGATTAAAAAAATGTTGACTAGCCAGGCATTCTTTTGATATTGGTATAATACGGATTTGTGAACAGCAAATAATACTTCCGAAAGCCATGTCTACCTTTTATACAGCATGTGTATTTAATTTCAAAATTAGCTTGCCTGCTAAGTTACCTCTCAATCCAATGGAGTGTTACAAATCTGAAGGAAATACATACAATGCTTTAAATATATGTTTCCTAAAAATAAAGGTCTTGCCATGCCTTCAGCCTGCACTCAACACCACATAGTATATATTCACATGGTTCGCTTTCCTGGCCCAGCTTTGTGGTTATAATTAAGAGGATCTTCTTAACTTTTGAGAGACATTTTCTTAGGGAACTCATGAGGTTTCTTCCAATCTACTTTACCCAGATAAAAACATCATCGAAAGAGAGTTTCCATAATATTCATCTTTCCTCTGCCAGTTTTTTCTTTTTTCCTCTTTTGCTGCTCTTAGAAACTCAAGAGTGGAGTGTTCACATTCAAGATGAGGCAGTGAGAGTTTCAGCATTTTTAAGAGAAAATGATTAGTTTTTCAGAGAAAACTCCTCAATTCATTTCTTTGGAGTATCTTCAATGTACATCTCACTGTACCAGAATCCCTGGAAATGCTCAGATAATTGCAGAAAAATGATGCAGCAAAATATATTATCATGACATAATGTGCAGATAGTTACTGAAGCATAGAAGCAACAGAAAAATTCCATATTCACCCTACAGTGATTGAGAGGGTTGGGGCTCTGTAATGACGAGGGAATCCTCTTACCTTGGGGTCACTGGCTGTAATTTCACACCAGTAGGAGACAACTGTCCAGTACTTCAGCGCAGCACTGCTGTGGTTCAAGGTAAAAGACACGCATGGCCAGAATCAAATCTGTGCAAAGCAATTTCCATACTAAGACTCTACAGCCCCACCTACAGCCAGGAAGGGAATGTGGTATGACATTCCCAGAAGAAATTCAGGGTCTTCCCTGACTGTGCATGGTAAACTCCCTCTTGCCTGCCCTCCACACACAGCACTAGAATATCCCAACACAGAGAAAGTGGGGCTATGGCCAGACCAGCAGAGGCCTTTTGACTGCCAGCAAGTCGCAGGCTGTCAAGCCTCAGGCACAGGAAACACGATAGCAAGAGCAGAATTTACTTAAAACAACAAAATAAGACTGGAACTTCCCTCCAGCTCCAAGATAATCACTTGTTTTGAGTCACCAAGATTCACTTTAAATGTGGCGATGAAAGCATCAAAAGGCAAGGTGGCTTTTGAATTGGAGAACGCTTGTTACTAATACAAGGATGAACTTCAGAGTTAAATTCTGGGTTTACTTGGAAAATGTACTTAACACCTCTCTAAGCCTGATAGATTACCTGCCTCTCACATGAGTTACAGAACAGTTCAACCTTATTTGGTTACTTGTGAGAAGGGAATGAACTAATTCTTATAAAAATAAAACAGTCAATAGAGTACACAGTGAATAAAAGTGAATTCTCAATGGAAACAATTATTATCATCAGTATTTTTAAGACAAAGGAATATTTATATAAGACAACAGAAGGAGGGAGCTTACGGAGTAAAGATGAGGAGTGGAAGGGTGAATGTAGACTCTACACGGGTCTGACAATTACTAGGATCCTCCCTGGATTTGGGGAATATGAAAAAGAAGAAAGACGACTTCAATCCTGGCTTTACAGTCTGCCAAGGATCACTCTAGAGACAGACTTGGAGAGCAACTATATTACTGG
This sequence comes from Microcebus murinus, assembly GCF_040939455.1. Taxonomy (NCBI): domain Eukaryota; kingdom Metazoa; phylum Chordata; class Mammalia; order Primates; family Cheirogaleidae; genus Microcebus; species Microcebus murinus. The sequence goes on from NC_134119.1 coordinate 16,338,570, forward strand.
GTGTGTGGGGGAGGTTTAGATGCTTGGCAGAGGGAATATGACGACATTAGACCTAAGTTTCTATCTCAGGGCTATAATTTATTAGCTGTGTGACTTTGGGAGAGTTATTTTCTCTCTGTGAGAGTCAACAGGGATGAAATATAGAGGGTTCGTTCCCTTCCTTCTTAGAATCTCATTTTTGTTTTAGGTAAAGCACATTGTTGCCCTAGGTTACATAAACCAGCTTCTCTTGTAAGAAGATAGAATATATGTCTAAATTCTGATCAGTGAGATATGTTGTGAGGACTACCATAACATTTAAAGGTATGGAGAAATTCTGTTTTTCATTCGTTTCCTCCACCCTCTTGCTTAGAAACAGAAGTGATGGCTGGATCCCTAGCAGCCATCTTGGACCTAGAAGTGGTAGATCAGATAATATCACTCCCATACAAACTCCAAAATTATTTTACATAAACTTCTATTTCAAGCCACTGATGACATTTTCTGTCACATGTAGTCAAACCTAAGTTCCAACAAGGCAAATATAATAGTAGTACCTATCTAGTAAGATTTTTGCAGTGATTTAACAAGCTAACCCTGTAAAGTGGTGAGCACACTATTTTGAGTTTTGTGAACTCATAAATCCATTCATTTATTAAATATGTATCACATCTACTCTGTTTCAAACCTTCTCCTTGGCATTGAGAACACAATGGTGAATAAGACTTTAAGGTTCAGACCTCTAAAAGATCACATTCCAGAAAAAGAAACCGCTAACAAACATACAACGAAGTCAACCTGGCAGAGAATAATGTCCCATACAAGAAAATTAAATGGGGTTATGGTATATAAAGTAGAAGGAGGGTACTTTACGGAGGTCAAAGGAGGTCTCTTTGAGGAAATGACATTTAAACTGGTATCAGAATGGTAATAAGTGAGTCAGATATAGATTTTGAAGGAGGCAAAATCCAAGTGGAGGAAGAGTACATCAGAGCACACTGAAGTAGAAAGACAGTTAGTATGGGATCAAAGTAAGCCTTCCTGGCTGCAGCATGCAGGACAAGGTTAAGGGTAGGAAAGAACATTGAGGCGGGCACTGGTCTGATTATAGAGGACCTTGAACAACTGGTAGAAACGTTACCCATAAACATACATCATAGAAGTAGGAACTATAAAATCCAGGTCATCTCCAAACCCATGATTAAGAACCATCATATTATTGCACTTATTTCTTGGAATGCGGAGAGACTTCTCCAGTTAAAGCAAAATGGATAAATATTCCAGATAGATGTCCAACTGGTGGCAAAGCGCTATGAGTTTATGGGCCCATGCATGGTTAGACCGAGTGAGGAAGTTCCTTACCCTTCAAGCTTCAGCTGCAGATGGATGTCCAAGGCAGTGAGCCGGCATGCGAGTGATCTGGGCCCATGTGTCCAAACAGAAAGTCACATGTGTGTATGCATGTGACTGTGTGTGTAGGGGGAGGGGTACAATGTGCTTCAGAGAGGAAGTGGAAGCTGACACACACACACACACACACACACACACACACACATACATACATGCAAAGGACAGTATAGGGATCCTATAGAGTCCAACAGATGCTCTGGGAAGAAATGTTCTAACAAAGAAAGAATTCTTTTTGGTTTTGTGTGTATGTGTGTGTGTACATGACAGGTACATGAGCACACAAATCTCTACCCCCTTCTTTATTTTAGTCTAACCACAAATCAGAGAGAAAAACAACTCAAGGATGGGATATTTTGCTTTATTGTGGGGGAACTACACAGAGACATTCCTTACCTGTGGAAATTGATACTTTACCATTAAGAACACTCACGGAAGGTTGAATCCACAAACCACCTAATAGGCGAAGTTAAAGAAGAGCGAGAATGGGAAATGGTTGCTGGGATCGATTCCAGACCTGCTTGCTTTATGATGCTTGTAATTGTTTGTTCAAGGGTTTCTGTATGGATTGTTTTCCTGTGATACTATCTATCCTTTCTGAAATAAATGAAGACAGAATGCTGAACTATTACCACAATCTCTCCATTGTCCAGAAATGAGCTACACTGATTTTAAAACTTCTATTATTTTGTGGCCCGCATGATCATCAGATATGGAGTCTTTTGTGAGCCTGGAGAGCTTGCCTTTCTTTCTGCTCTTAATTCTTGTCTTCCACAAATATTGAGCAGACAGCAAAGAAAGTGGTTGTCTCTAGATTCTCAGGGCTTCTTATACCCAAAAGGTGCTGTTTGTAGCAAAACTATCTTCAGGTCACTTGGAAAAGGAGGTACTTTGAAGTATATGTATTTTTTCATCTGTTAGAGTGAGTTCCTTTGTTTCATAGTTATTACTGATTATTTTAAAACAACTTTTTTTTTTTTTTTTTTTAAAGAAAGGGTTTTAGCAAAGGAAGGATACATGGAAGAAATTTTTATTTGGCAATGACTGGGACTATTTTTGGTCAGGAGACAAAAAATTTCTTTGGTAATATAATAAAACTCTAACTGTTATATATCTTCCCTCCATCCAGGCTAATAATTTACTCACAAGAATTGCCTCTAAAATATATATGCCTCTTGGGAAAAGGCAGAGATGTGAAGGGATTTTTTTTTTCTGTCAGGAGGAAAAAGAAGACCCTACCAAAATGCACACTGCCGCCATTTTATTCCTGTGTATCTTTCCCATTAATAATGGAGCCCTGTTGCATCATATATCGGATTCCACATGGGGCAAAAAAGCTTGTCTCTCTGGGTGATGAAGAGAGACAATTCTGGTGAAGACCATGGAAGCTCTAGAAATTCAGCAAGGCAAGTCCTCCCTGAAGGGATGGATCTCCCACTAATTCTTCACATTCCTTCCATTAATCTGTACAATTTATTTTTGCCAGATTTTGCTGCCTCTACTGTTTCAATGCCAACACATTCTGCTCTAGTCTGCCTCAAACAGCAGCAAAGCCCAAAGTGCTCACATGCAAGAATGGAAGTCTGGGAGAAACAGCTGTAAAAAAGAAAAGAAAAGAATGAGGAAAAAAAAAAGGAGAATGAGACAAGAGTAGGCATGGTGATCAAGGGACCTTGACTCCTGACTGAAGTAATGGAACTTTTATTAAAACAGGGCAGGGCCCTTTGAGAGCCCCTACAATCAATGCCAATAAATCCCTCTATTTGCAGTATACCTGCTCTGGCTGGGTGGCTTCTTCGTGCAGTAACACGAATGCATAGGAGGGAGGCGGCACAGCTGTCAGGGCATCTTAGGCCCACTGGCCTAAGAAAATGCGGCAAGTGTGGAATGTGAGATTTAGTGAAATTTAAAGGAAAACCTCCAGTAAGTCCACCTGGGGCATAGGCCGTGGGGTCGTGGTCTAGGCAGCAGCTCTGGCTTATCCATCTCTGTAGAGCTGTCAGCCTAGCAGCACGGCCCACCCGGTCTGTTTGCATGTGGGACCCAGAAGCCTCCTGAAATAGAATCATCCTAAGCGGAGAGAACAAAGGTTCCTGAGCTTCATAAAAAGAAAACAGGCAACAGTTTGATGGGAAGAGCCATTCTGAGCGCAGCATCATGCCTGTCCTTCAAGGATCATTTAAGGGTCCCTTGAATGTGAGCAGAGGATGGGGGAGGGTGTAAGAAAGAGGAAAGGGACACGAAAGCTAGGAAGGTCAGCTGACTCCACTCTCTGCACAGGCAGTACTGCTTCCTAGCTTATGTAATGACAGGTGGAACAATGCCACCGGGCGTCTCTGGATTAGTTACAGCAGTGGGACATGCACACATGGCCAGAGACACTGCCAGCCACCCTCCCAGGAGCAGAGAAGTCATCAAAGTGTCACTCTTGGCCCCTCTCCGACCACTTAACTCTGTCACTCTGTTTCTGTACATCTGCCTCTATCCTTTCTCCTTCTGCATCGGTATCTGTCTTATATTAGCACACGCTCTCTCTTCCTCACCATCTCTTTTACTCTCTCATCATTTCTCTCTCCCATTCTATCACCTCCTTTCTCTTTTTCCCTCCCCCTCCCCCCTCCCTCTCCTTCTCCTTCTTCTTCCTCTCTCTCTCTCTCTCTCTCTCTCTCTCTCTCTCTCTCTCTCTCTCTCTCTCTCTCTCTCTCTCTCTCTCTCTCTCAAACACACTAGTGTGCTGGGACAGAGCCTTGAGGTCCCACTGGATGCGGCTGAAGGGCAGGAAGCGTGTCATTCCCTGGGCCTCATTGTCAGAGAGGGGGAGCAAGGACTAAAGAAACACCTCAGAGCTGGCAGTGGCAGGTCTGCAGGTCCACAGTGAACGGGGACCATATGCCTGTGAAGACTCAGCTCTGTGCCTGGCTCCATTGAGTGGTCACAGACAGCTTCTCTCCCCGCCTCTCTGCAGATGGCTCCATCAAGGTCGGAGTTTCCCTGCACTGGAGTGAGGGCAGGGCAGAGAAGGGAGCAGGAACCACTGGGCAGTCTCAGGACACAGGTGTCTTCAAATTTCAGAGAAAAGTTCCTGATGTTGCCCTTTCAACTAACCACCTTCTGGAGGAGCCTCAGAATTTTTTAGGATTAAGTGATATGAGTTGTGAGCAGTTCTGGTTATAAATTGTTCAATCTGTCCCAAACCCTCCCTAGCATTTCATTTTCCTCAGAAATCTTTCCCTTGCATATAATTCAAATCCCTATCAGATTTTGTCTTTATTGTATTTTTCATTATTCATGCAGCTCCGCATCAGGCCCTCTGCTGTGGGTGACCTCCTTTGAAGCAGAAGCTTCTTAGAAACGGCTCCTTTGTAACCATGTTCCTGCCATGGTGCCCAGGATTGATCTACAATGCAGCCTAAGATAAGTCCCGAACCTGCCCACTGATGTCTCTTTTAAATTCCAAATGCCTTTCACCAGTACTTTCCAGAAAGCATTTATCCAGTGCCTTTTAGGAAACAGAAAGAACACACCCAAACCACTGAGATCTTAGACCAGCTGTCCACTCTCACCCTGCTGACCTGAGTGTTTAAACCTGGACTTCAATGGAGTTCAGAATTTCCAAATAATTATAAAAATGTCCTTCTCGCTGGCCTGTAATTCATATGCTCTTTACCAACTCTTGAACCATGAAAAGTTAACCACCTGGCCCCTTTGCCCCAATCAGCATGCTATTCTCTCCTATGTAATTACCAACTCTTCAGTAGAATTCTGATTAGGTAATGCTCTACCATCATATGAATTCAGTAGCACTGGGCCACGGTGGTTATTGTTTGTAATCTGGATTTGTCAAAAGAGGAACTTAATTAAGTTCCTGGAGGCCACTCAGCAAGCCAATACCCAGGACAAAGACAGGCCAGTGCCCACAGCCCTGAGCCTCACTGCCTCCCTCCATGGAGATTATTGGCCTTGTCTAATGACCTGGAATTCTTTTCTGGGGCATTCAGAAATCATGGTCTATGACTTTCACCTGTGAATAGTTTTAGCTTTTAAAAAGTAGCCATTTCTTTCCCATTCCAAGCCCTCTTATACTTTTATTTGGTATGGTTGAGTGAGCAGTGTACTCTGCTAGGAAAAAAAAAATCCACTGGTGCTTTCCATTTATGTTAAGATATTTTTATTTCTCCCTCTTCTGGAAATAGCCTAGATATGCAGGGGGTTGGCAGGAGGGAAGAAAGTAAGGGAGCCCGAGGTTGCCATGTTTCCATGTGGAATGTAGCTCCATTTCCCTAATACTGAGAGTTTCATGTTAGAGCCAAATTCTTTGTGTTTGTTTCATAGCCAGGTGGCATGAAATAATGCATGGCTCGTTCCAAGGGAACTCAGCTGGAGCACATGCTTTAACTCAATCAACACAAGCCTAATAATAAAAAAAAAAAAAAAAAAAAAAAAAAACCTAGGCCTTCCTATCATTCTCTCTCACTAAAGGAGTTTATAGCCCACAGCATGGCCTTTAATTAAATTTGGACATCACACACCCAACAGGGAAACGAGCAAAGTAAGCCAAGTCTTTATGTAAACTTCAGTTACTTATTAGGCAAAGGCAGAAAGACAAGCAGGATTTATTTTCTGGTTTAGGGCTTAAAAAATCATGCATGAGATTTCTGACTGATATTGAGGTGAAACACTCACTCGTCTATATCTGACAGTCACATGAGAGAAGGTACCAGGGATTCAGCCCAGAACTTCAGCTCCTGATCCTTCACTCACCACGTAGGGCTGGAAGACACAGGAAGGTACGCATCCCTAACCTGAGCTGGCCCCAGGCTCTCCCTTCTTTAATATTCTCTAATGTTGTGAGCCTGTCTGCTCAGAAATACAGCAGATGCTTGAACATTGTGAGATGCATGCCTTGAGAAACATTAGATTCTCTCCCAAGGACCGAGAAAGCCAGTCTGAAACAACCCTCTGGCTGGGCCAAATGGTGTTAAAAGTTTGTCACAGGGTCCCTGGGTTCTCCTGGTTCCTAAGACTTTAGAGGGAGGATCTGAGGGCAGAATCTCTTTCCAACGTTCTCCCTGTGAACTTCTTGGGAGCTCTCATGTCAATCACCACACAGACAGTAATAAGAACAAGATGAGTCCACTTTACATGGGTTGAATTATTTGATTTCACACTCACCCATTAGGGGGACACTGTTCTCTCCTCCATTTTACATATGGAGAAAGTGAAAGTACAGAATTAATATCCTGTAGCAAGGAAATGGCAGAGCCATGGCTGTCTTCAGAAAATGGTCTCTGATGGTGTCCCAGAGCTAACGCCAATGAGTTAGAGGGGCAATGAGCAGCCCTTCGAGGAGGGCATACCATACCCTTTAGAGGAGGGTGGGAGGCATCTTCACACTCATTTATGGAGCTGAATCCCACCTGCACCATGATCTGTAACAGCCAGCACCCCTCTGCACAACACACCCTCAGCAGTGGTGCTACTTCTTGGGGCAGCCCCAGTTGTTCTAGACAGTTCTTCCTGGAAAACCCCTTACCTCCCCGTAACTTTCACTCTTAAGTGTTAGCTCTCAGACTGCCATCTCTTTCATGTGACAGATCATTTCCTCCTACTTAGCCCCCAGAGTCATACCTTGTCAGGCAAAACTTCCCAATTCTTTTACCTGTGTGCCCTATGACCGCCCCCTCCCCCCACATTGAGTCTTCCTGCAGAATCACAGACTCATTATTGCTGTGAAGGGCAGTGCTCTCAGACCAAATGACTGTCCTCTAGAGTCTTTGATGACAATGGGAAGAGCAGACCATTTCCTGCTCTATTATCCTCCCACTGTCTTGCTGTTTGTTCTAAACTAGGCCACGAAATGCTGAAAAATCCAGCCAAATGATGTGCTTCATCTTTTCAGGGACTGCCTCAGTCTCTGAAAGATTTAAATATAGAAATATTTTATGAATTACATTTAAATAAGATCAAGGGGGACTGAAACCCAACCATGAAGGCAATAATGCCCCCCTCTCAGTGCTGTGATGATGAATACAAAAAAGAATAGATGAACGAATGGGATGGGTTAAAGAATCACACTATCTTCTGGGACTTGAATCTATACCTTTGTATTCCAAGTTTTAGCAAAGAGGTAGAAGCTCATGTGTACATGCTTCAGTGATGTAGCTATTCTAAGGTCAAGGGTGCACATATTCTATCTGATTTCTCTACATGTTTTAAGTCAGTGACTTTATAAACCTCAAGCCCTTGGGGATTTCTAAAATTCTGAATAGAAACAGACACATTAAAGTTTCTGTCTTTTGTGTGCTCACTTTGCAGACAGATGGACCCAAATTCAAATCCTGGCTCTGCCATGCACTGGCTTTGGGACCTTGTACAAGTTACATAATATCACTGAGACTCAATTTGTCTGCCATTTAATAGGTACTCAATAAACTATAACTCTTTTGACTTCTGTGATTATTACTATTTTCAATCAGTCAAGGTTGACTGCAGGCAATAGAAACCTAATATTTTGAGTAGAATGGGATTTAATGCATGAGATTAGTCATCTGCAAAATTCCTAGAAGAAATGGCCTCATCTTCTGATCCACTTTTCTCTGAACACAGGAGTACAGGGACATAAAACTGTAATTGCTTTAACCAGAGGTGAGGAAACTATTGCTGCTACTGCCATGACAGCTTCTAGACACCTATGAGGCCAAGTCTGACAGCTGCAGCCACCTCGAAATACTCATCTCTGCAGCCATCCTCACCAGCAGAAATGGTAACAGGAAGACAACCTCTGTCTTGACTGTTTTCAAATCTCATTCAAGAATATCTAAGTGGCAGAACATAATTTGCACCTAGAGCCCTAGCTGCAAAGGAATCTAGAAAGCTGCTTTATAACTGGTCAAGCCCCTGTTGTACATTAAGACAGGGAGCAAAAGATGGAAATGAGTGCTGAGTGCTAATTGACTATATCCATCACATTATTCCTGGTGACCAACTCTACCATCAATAGAACATGCTGCTGGTACCACTGTCACAGCCATGGGAATGGTATGGAAGAGATTTTGTATCAATTTTAGCTCCCATGACTTAAGTGACTTGGGTTTCTGGTACTGCAACCTCTAACCATTTACAGATATTTTCTTTGTTTGACACTAATTAGGCCGCATGGGATCAGATGCACAACATTTTCTGTTTAACATTCTAATTCGAACAACAGAGTTTATCAGCCCTGAGTAGAGAGTAGAGTCACTTTCAAATTAAAGCAAACACATGGGATCAGACTGGAGAAGTTTTATGAATAATAAAGACACTTCTGATTAAATAAATTGTTTAGTGCTCAAATCACAATCCAAACAGGAAATTGACTCTTACATCTGTTCTTTATAATAAGCATATGGAAACACAGCCTATGAACTTCCAATTATCCACTCCAATAATACATTATGTCAAATGGGTGGATGACAGAAAAGAGCAGAACCACAGGTAATCCAAACTGCTATTTAATTCTCTTCTGAGTGTCCAAAGAAGTAGGAAACCCATGAATGCCATTTTACCTGTCTGTCCATCTTTGTTCTCTCTGCTCCTTTTCTGACATGAAAAACAATCCACCACTGATAAGCAACCAACAAGAAAAAACACAGTAGATACAAAGTTGGAGAAAGATGAAGAATGTGTGTCCATGGTGTATGAACAAACTAAAGAGGCATAAACAGACAAAGTGAACCTTTTGAGTTGAAAAAGGAATATCATCACTGAACTCTAACTCATCAGAGATGCTACAGAAATTGAAGTTATATTGCTGACAGCCCTGTCACGGCCATGGGGATGGTTTGACACAGACTTTGTAGCAATTTTAAACCCCATAAGGTAAGTGACTTGGATTTCTGGTACAGCAACCGCTAACCATTTACAGATATTTTCTTTGTTCGACACTAATTGGGCCACTTGGGATCAGATGCACATTTTCTGATGCACATAAAACCATTTACAGAGTAAATACTCCTAAACCATTTGTATGTAGCATACAAACATCTAATTGTATTGTTTTTCTATACAAAGTAATAAGAAATAAACATTCATTTAAAATACTATTAACTTAATTATGGTAATAGATTCAGTGTAAACCCAGAAAATTATGGGCTGGTGATATTAGCTCATTCAATTTAAAAATAATGTGTTGACTATTAATAGCAATGTAGTCCTAGTAATAACCAGATCATGACAGTGGAATGGTAAATACTCATGAAGTAATCAAAAAAATTTCAAGGGACGCTGCTACAATAGCAAATAAGACTTGGGGTTTGAACAGCTCTACCTCACTAAAAAATGAATCAAAACACTTACCCTGAATGGCCATTTTCTAGTTCTGGGAATGAATTTGTTACTCCCCGATTGTCACACTAATGAAGTCCCACAGCAAGATTCAAGAGCAACAGCTCCTGTGGCATTGTTATTTATATCTCCACTGGAGAAGTAGCTGTTTTCTTACATATGGTCTTTACCTTAAGATCCAGTTTTGAGGACACAGCAAATTGAAGTAACTCTTGTAGCTGTTGTTCTCTCATTATTTTTCCTCTGTATGATTTTGAAGTCAAAGAAACCAGTTACCTTTATTTCAACACATTCATAGTTCTCCAAATGGGAGGAGGAGAATAAATTACATAAGTGAAATGTCTACAGAAATCATCAGTGATATGTGAGTACAAACCACACAATAAATTGAAAAAGTAAGGTTGGTGGTTATATGTCACTCTAGTCTTCAAAACCTGTAACTCAAACAATAAAAGTTTGACTTTTATTGTTGCAAAGTTGTAGGAGCCTCTGTAGGTAAGTAGGTAGGTAAATATGGGTATGGGGAAGTGGATGGATAGAAAGAAGGGGAGGGAAGTGGGGAGAAGAAAGGCAAGCAAGAAGGACAAGTGTTGTTTGATGCTGGACCATTATTAAGACAGACCCCATCCCCAGATGCTGGTTATTCCCAAGAAACTCAAGTTATTACAACAACATAGAAAACTCTATCATAGAGCTTCTTCCTATATCCCATGTCCTGCACACTTCCCTTGGCCCTCAAAGATTTAGAAATACCAATCATTTGTTGTTCTATATCTTGAACACTCCTCTGTAAAATATTCCCGGGTCTCCTCCTTTTTATTTTGGTACTTATTTCTACTGTGGGACAATTTCTACTACTTATACATATATTGCACTGTTTTATATTCAACTGAGTTGTAATTGCATCACATTTATTTAACCATCTAACTAGCCCCCCCTCACCATTAAACTGTGGGCTTCTCAGGGGTAGATATACGTTATATTATTTCTGTTTGCATTACCAGAGCACAACATATGGCTTTATACAGTGTGTGTTCAGTAAATGTTTGCTTAACATAAACTGAATCGATGCACTCATTTATATTTTGTTTGACATCTTTAAAAGACTTGCCTATTGTAGTCTTCAGAATAGGCCAAGACTCTTTTTAAAATCCCCGTATCCAGATCACTCCCCCCCACCAAGACTAAGGAAATCAAAATGTCTGGGGGGGCAGAGCTAGACATTAGTATTTGTTAAAGATCTCCAAGTGCTTCCAATGTTCCCCCAAATTTGAGAACCAGTGCCTTAGAACCTTTTCCAGCCACTCTTGGTGCTTTGCATCAACAGAGTAGAAGAGACATTCTTCTGCCCAAGTCTTGCCCCTCTAAACCTACAAATGGGGAAGACATAGTGTAATGCACAAGAGAGAAGAATGTAAAAATTCCTCCCCACCAACCCCAGATTCCTATACCAGACTTTGGACAATGTTCTTATTTATTCTCTCATGATGGCTTTTAAAACATATTTCTTGGGGGAGGGGGCTTAAAATAAGGAGGGAAAGATGTATTTGGTTAAAAATCATCTTTCCTAGTTGAAAACAAAAACCATTTAATAATGGTTTTTGCCTCTGTTCATTAAAGAAACAATTTTAATGACATACATTTTGGTCCTAGGACTTAATTCTAATCCTAGTATCAATAACAGAACTGAACACACACTTCATATTCATTAGTCCAGGGGAACATGCAGCTAGGCATGTTTTACTGAAGTGTGTCATAAGAATGTCTGGAGCCAAAAGGGATTGTGTCATCCCTCTGCAAGCAACTGGCAGTGTCTCTCTCCCCTCCTGCATGTGGATGGAGACGTCTTAGCACAGTACGTCCCTCCCATTCAGTTAGATTGGGACTCCTAAAACAGTGAATCAGAGTTTGGCCTTAAATACAGTTTTACTCAACAAACCAATTTTTAGTTATGTACTCAGAAAGGCAGATCCTTCTATAAATATTCTTTTATATGGAATTTGCAATCATATCCACAATGATCTGTTGAGCAGATGCCTCTGTGTTCAACAGATGAAGCTCACCCGGGATAAACTTGAAGTTCTGTTGGAACTGACTATTTTGCGTCCCCTCTTAAAACTCCCTGCCCCAGTTTGGATCTTCCAACGCAGTTGGTGGTTTCACACCAAGGCTGAGAAAAAAAAAATCTATAAGAGAACAAATAGCATCCTGCCCCTGAGGTGAGAACTTAGTTAGGGTAATTCACAAAGTGTTAGAAAAAGACTACTCTCCCCCTTGCATTTTGTGCATGGCCAAAGGGCACTGCATGTACATTTGCTGTTGGTGCTTTCCATGAACATTAAACTCACTTGCAGAATTTATTCTCCATTCCCCATTAAGAGAGTTATGCAACCTGAATCCTTAATGGACTTAATCAGCAGGATAACATGACATTTCCCCCATCCTGTGCTAAGTACAAGGCAGAATACAAAGACGTATTAGAGACATCGCTGCCCTTGAGGATTTTATAATCTAGTTGTAGAAATGAGAGGGTCACAGAAACTACTATAATGTATGACATGTCTACTAAAGGGACTGTTCAAGTCAGGGCTCATTTGTTTGCAAGGAAGAGAAACACATTTAAAATTGCTCAAGTTCAGATGCAGAACATTTTGCAGAAAGTACGAGGAAAGTTAACTACCAGCTTCCAGGAAGGGCAAATGAAGACAGCAGAGAAATCTTGTCTTCATCTCTCACTATATCATCTTGCCTGCTTTATTTATCCTTCCTCCAAATCTCCGCTTTGAGGATTACTATATGTCAGATATTCTAGATGGTACCATACATATGCTAACCCAGTTACTTTTCTACTCGAACATATCTTAAAGTAGATATCATCTCCTCTGTCATCATCTCCAACAGCTGCAGCAGCAGCAACTCTATGAGCCGGTCCCTGCACTAAGTGGTTTCCCTATGTATCCAGCCTTACCACAGTTCTGGCAAGAAAGAGAATGGAAAAGAAGAACAGTAAAAGGGCAGGAAAAGAGGTTTCATGAAAGAAAAATAAATAGTTTGACCATTCCTACATTACTAAATGATTTCAAAGCATTCATTCCAGCAGGGTTATGTGTAGACATTAGCTCTTTTGCATTTGCAATTCAAGAAGACATCTTCCCCTACATGTATAGCCACATGTACGGATTACTTTCTCTCCGATTTCCTGAGATCTGAGCCCAAATTTATCCTTAAGTCTCTTACTTAGAAAGGAAACATATTGGATGAGTTTGAACTAAATCTGAAATGCTCAAAATATCCAAAATTCAACAAGTTTTCACCTGAAATTATTTCTTTCACATGTAGTTGCAATGTGATGAATGTTGAGATTATTAGTACTACCTAAGAACAGATACAGCAAAAGGGAATGAATGTCATTTGGCTTAAAGATGTGGAAAGGCCACTGGTTAAATGTCAGAAGTCATTTGAATTTTAAAGTCCATTTGCATCATTTCTCTCAAAGCTGTGGTAGAGTTTTGAGAGATGTAGTCCATGTACCCCTATGAAATAAAGAAAGACTGAATTGGAATAATCAGGCAACTTGCTAAATCTGTCAGGAAAGCATAAAGTTAGCTAAGCAGAGAATTATGCATCAAGAGAGTTAGATAAGACATGAACACCCTCTCTCTGGTTTTGGATCAATCTTCATCAAAATGGTCCCTTCAAAAAATTCTGAAATGACTAAAATTAATAAGACCTGATACTACTGGTGGACGTGGAACAACTGAAATTCTCATACAATGCTGGCAAAAGTGTGAATTTGAACAAATAGTATGGAGAACTGTAAAAGCTGACATAAGCATATCCTATGACCCAGCAATTCTACTTCTGGGAATAAACTCAACGGAAATAGGAACATATTTTCCCCCTAAGATATATACAAAAGTATTCATACCAATCCTACTCATTATAGCTCAAATTTAAAATTACCCAAATGTCCATTAATAGTAGAATGGATAAGTTTTGATATATATATATACACAACATGATACTGTACTGCAATGAGAATGAATGAACTACAACTTCATGTGACACCACAGATGACTCAGAAGCATAATGTTAAGCCAAAGAAGCAACACCCCAAAGAGTACATACTGTATGATTCCATTTCTATAAACTCCAAAAATAGGCAAAAATAATCCACTGATTGCCTGAGACCCCCTTTCTGGAGATGCCATATGTAGGGCTCTGGTCTTCAATGCAGCCATTGGTGCCAGACATGGGAGTGAAGCTCTCTGGCTTCTTCTAGACCAGCCTATCTGCCAGTTGATAGCACTGAGTGTCCTCTGTCAATGTATCATAAAACAGAAGACTTGCCCAGCCAAACCAGTCCAAGTTCTTCATCAACAAAATCATGTGCTGCAATAAAATAGTTGTTGTTTTAAGCCACTGGGTCATGCTTGGGTAGTTGATTATGTAGCAATGCGTAACTGGAATAACTCCCAATCCAAAATATCTTGTTTGGTAGTTTATTTGGTAGCTTGGGTAGTTTATTATGTAGCAATGCATAACTGGAATAACTCCCAATCCAAAATATCTTGTTTGGTAGTTTATTTGGTAGCTTGGGTAGTTTATTATGTAGCAATGCATAACTGGAATAACTCCCAATCCAAAAATATCTTGTTTGCTCACTCTTACCCTTTTCCCTCCCCTCTTTAATTAGAGAAGAGGTGCTTGTGGTTAAGAACATGGATGTTGGAGCCACATATCCTGGGTTCAAAGTCCCACTTAGGAGACTGCCAGCAACGTGTCCTCAGGCTAGTTATTTGACCACTCTAAATCTCAGTTTGCTCATACGCAAAGTGAGGATAAAAGCCGACCTATTTATTTGGTTTATGTGAGGCTTAAATGTATATGTAAATAAAAGTCTGGTAAAACTAGAAAATCAATGAATGTCATTTTCTGATAAATGCTTGGTATACCGAAAGTCCACAATACATAAAATCCATAATCAATCAGCCCTGCAGGTTATATCCTTACCCTCTCCCTCCCACATAGATTCTTCTTTCCATTTCTACTATCCCCAGCCAGTCAGGTTACTCGGGATTTCTTTTATGGGCCTCTGCAATGCCCTTCAAACTCTTCTTTCCAACTTTGCCCTCTCCTTTTCATCACGTGTCTCACAGTGTTACTGTAGTAATCTTCCAAAAACAAAACTGGAAACTCAGCATTTAAGGCCTTCCACAGGGTGATCCCACGTTTCTTTTGTAATCTTTCCTATTATCTCTTCCCTGCTGGTACTCTAGGTTACCACTTAACAGGATGACTCGCTGCTTCCCTGGACACTGTCCGAATCACAGTTCATGCCATTCTGTCTGCTGCAAATGCCTTTTCACCCATCTCTACCTACTGAAATCCTATTTACCTTTAAAGGGCATTTCAAGCCTCAGCCTACCAACTAATCCCTTGCTAATTCTATCTCTATTTGTTTCCTTGTTTCTCTGTTAGCATCTCTTTCTTTGTCTCTTTCCCTTCCATGACTTTTCCTCATTTTTAGAAAATCCATAGCAATGAATTTCAATCTCCTTTGTGACAATGGCCTCAACCAACCACAGATTACAGTCATTTGCAATTTTCTAAATCTAACATAATATAAACCCTTTAGCTCTAGCCTAATGCTTTGCAGATAGTGGACATTTCATAAATATTTGTTGAATTGTATCAAAAGACTAAAAGTGAGCCAAATTCACTGGCAAAAAAGGCAAGACCTTGTCAAGAGTTTGCATGTCAAACAAAATTTCTGTGTGTCTAATCCATTTTGAAAACGATTTGCATCTCAACTGATGAGAAATCACTTCTATTTTTACAAACCTCTAAGAAAAGACATTTTACTGCTCCTTTCAGTAACATATCCCAGTGTGTAATAAGCTCTAATGTCAGAATAATCTCATTTCTTTCTAACCTAAATCCTTCATGCTGCAGACTGAGCTATTTCTTCTGGATTTTTCCAAGTGAGGATAAAGAAACAGTGCAGTGTTCACTTAGAAATTTCTGCCAGTTTTCCCTTTGCTACTAAGTGTTCTGCTGCCATCTCTATGGTTAATGCAGATACACAATTGTATTACCATCATGTCTCCTCACACACTAGACCAAGGTGACTGGCCCAAGAGCAGATGCCTAACCCAAATTGGGCTAATAAATTTCTTCACTAGGATTTTCTCACTTCCCTGGAGTTATAAAGAAAGTTCAAGAGCAGCCTTTTTCTGTGGCCAAGGATATCTGACATAAATTTCAAAAGCTAGCAGCTGCCATGCTCAAAGCGACAGGGAGAAGGCAAGACTGGAAGGAGAGAGAAGAAAGTTCATATGATGTGCTAAAGAGAGAAACCAGACAGAATCCAGGAGCTTTTTCCCAATCATTCCCAAGACCCATCTGCAGCTTTGAATTTCCAAGGCTTGGTTGTTCACCTTTTGTGTTGGATTCCATAAGCCCTAAAGATACCTCCTGAGACTTACCTAGTTCTTGCATTTCTGTCTTGTGCAACCAAAACAACTTTTTACCAAGCCCTTCTCTATCTTATATATGTTTTAATCCATCAACCAAGTCTTTACTTTTTATATCATAGTGGATGTAAATGGTAGAAAATTATACCAAGCCATTTCTTACCTTATTCTTTTCCAAGATAAATTAACTCTGTCTCCCTTACTTTTATAGAAACCGTTTTCCATCTCCTTACCCACTGCCACTGACCTTTCCAAAGCATCTTGATCTTTTAACTCCCTAGAGCCGAGTACCAGCAGCATACCATGCCACATACCACATGCTCCGTGCCCACCTGTGCACCCCGGCTATGCAGCTCCTTAGTTTAGAGTCATTTGTGGTCCTCTCTGCACTTGGATGCTTCCCTTTAGAAAAGAGCATTTGTCATTTCCTTCTTTCTTTTGCCTTTTTGGCTTTGGACCAAAAAGTGTAAGGCTATGTATAAAGGTTCATTTCTTAGATTCAGTCACTGCTAATCAGTTGGCTTTTCCTGACGTCCCATATATTTCAACAGAGATGGGAAAAAAAAAAAAGGAGGGGGTGGGAGAATAAAATGAAAATCACAAAACTGCTAGATGTAGAAAGATCATACCAAAGGGGTTTTGGGGAAGAAAAATAAAATATTAGAAATTACTTATAGGAATGATGTTTAAGAAATAACTGAATAGTGCCGCATAGGCTCCTGGGCTCTGTAGGGTTTTATTTCTTACAGCTACTGTGTTTGGAGGGGAGAAAAAAACACCTTAACTGGTAGTGTCCAGTGTTTAGAACAAAAGTATATTAGATAATAATGTTTTATAGCAGGGAACAACAAGCTTTTTTGGTAAAGGACCAGATAGAAAATTTTGTAGGGTTTGGGGAATTTCGTTTCCATCACAACAATTCAACTCTGCCATGGTTTGCCATTATTTGTGGGAAAGTAGCTATAGACAACACGTAAAGTAATGGGCACAACTGTGTTCCAATACAACTTTACACACAAAAACAGATAGTGGGCCTGATTTGGCCTGTGGGCCATAACTTGTCAACCCCGGTCTATACATAATATCATACATAGCAGAGCTTTACTAACCATATGGAATAAAGACGGGGAAAAATAGGTGTTCATGACAATCAGGGATTTATCTCCTTTGATATCATTTCCATATAGTATTGTTGAATGGCACACATTATGTGTATATGTTTATATCTAGAGACAGATAGATACATAGTAGATGGATGAGAGCTAGGCAGATAGATGACTTGCTAAACTGAGCTAAGCAAGATTTCTGAGTTTTGATCTTACCTGTTAAGAAGCTTATTAATAGTAAAGCCAATACCTTCTCCACATCTGTGGATCTGGCTCCTAGCAAAAGGGCCAGCCAAGCTAATGGAGGGGTATCTGTACCTCTGAAAATGAATTTATTCATGGCTTCCAGTTCTTCACCTCCTATTTTACAAACCTCTCTTCAATCATTCTCCTCTTTCTCATTAGCAATAGGTTGAGCCTCAGAAAAGGCATACTCAGAAAAAGTTTCAGTCGTTAATGTATTCAACCAGCAAATATTTATCAAATATTCTACGAGTATCTAGAGTCAACATCATCTGAGATATCAGAGGTACTTATTGGATATGTTTTATGAATATATCCTCATGATATAAGAAATGTAAACAGAAATATGGATTTTTGTATACAGTTTAAATCACATTCTAGTGATTTAAAAATAATGAAAAACCATTTTGCTTCTAAGATGACTGTAAGTCATATTAAAACACCCCCCCTCCCCCAAAAAAGTTCCCTTCTCACTGATACAGGATCTACTACATTCATTGGTCCTTGGATTACTCATAGCCCTATGAGTAAATTTGATGCCTGCTGGAATTTGATGCCAACATTTAAATGTAATATTTCTCTAGGATTAACAAATTTTTATTGCTACAGTAGCCCCTCCCTGTCTGTTGGAGACATATTCCAAATCTCATCCCCCATGCCTGAGACCAGGGATAGTACTAAACGCTATATACACACACACTATATTTTACCTATACATACACACTTATGATAAATCTTAATTTATAAATTAGGCACAGTAAGAGATTAACAATAACTACTAATAAAATAGAACAATTATAACAATATACTATAATAAAAGTTATGTGAATAGGCCTCTCTCTCAAAATGTCTTATCGTACTGTACTCAATACATCTTGTGATATGTGAGATCTCATCTTCATGAGATGAAATGAGGAAAATGATGTAGGAATTATGTTGTAAATGGAAAATTCCAGAAATATACAACTCATAAGCTTTAAATTACATGTTGTTCAGAGTAGTGTGGTGAAATCTCACACCATCCTGCCTAGGACATGAATGATCCCTTTGTCAAGCAAAATCACACTGTAGATATTACCCACCCCTTAGACACTTAGTAGCTGTCTTGGTTATCAGATTGGCCGTGGCAGAGTCGCAGTGTTAGTGCTCAAACTGCCCTTATTTTACTGAATCATGGCCCCACAGTGCTAGATTTTCAGATCTAGGTTGACTACAGGTACCTGAAACCTTGGAAGACAAAAACTGCAAATAAGGAAGGACTACACTATATTTTATGGGGGGGGGGGAACACAAAACTACCACATTTAAGAGATTATTCCCTTAAAGGAGTGCTTCCTCAAACTTATTTGGGGACAACTTATTTTTCAATGATGACAACCACAGATTTTGAGTCATCTCATCAAAAGAATGAGATTATGTACCATCAGACACACTCAAAGAACCAAAAAGCACATTCATACAAATTTCAGAATGAAATAATTGTTCTGTTTAAGACAGGTGCCTGTGATGCCTTGCCCCAGCCCCAGACCTGCCCTCTGCAGTGTGCACCCACCCGAGTCACCACTGCCATGACCTGTCCTGCCTTCTCATCGCAGAAACCCAAGCACAATTAGTGCATACCTGTTTTTACCTCCCAAATCCAAACCTATAATTAATCTGGTTTTGAACAAATATATTTAGAAGTAGCATGCAGGTCTTACAGAATCACTATAAAACACAGTTAAAACCTGTAGTATCCATATAGACCTGAAATGCCTAAACTACCTCTAAGCATTAGAGGACAATCTGTGCAGCTTGGTAGGGTATTTGAATCTCCTTGGTAATATTTTCCATTTGTTCATTCCACTGAATTAACCAGAGGAAATAATCTGTATTGAAGTTGTGAGTGTGGGTATTTTTTAGCCAAAAACCATACCATTTTAGAGCCAAATTCCAAAGACATTAGGAACATGAAAGGACCACAACTGCTTTTAAGATACCTTCCCTCCAGATGCAAATTATTCTCTCCCAGATGTAAATAAGTTACCAACTGCAGTGTTATATTTAGAAAGGCATTAATTATATGCCCATTTTATAGATTTTCTGCAATGGCACACTGTCAAACTCACTGGAGGGAGTTTTTATATTTTTAATAAATAGTTTTTAATACATTGTAAGAGGGATTCTTGTAATCTGCAAGGCCTGGGCAAAGTTTCCAGGAAGAATTGGTAGATTGGGGGTGGGGGTGGGGAGGGAATAAAAGCCTCAAGGCCATTCGAGCTGAAAAAGCCAGTCATCTCCAACACAGGGCCATAGCAAGTGAAAAACTTCGGAATCTTAATTCATATGAGGCCAATATCCAATGCTGAGATTGTTCCCAACAGGTAGGAAAAAAAAAACTTTGAAATAGAAAAGAGTTCTAATGAACAAGCAAACGTGACTCACTGAGAGCAAAGAGTAATGTGTTAAAATGTTCTACCTTGAGTCATGTGAATGCAGTCTCAAAGTTTAAACAAATGCCCTCCTTCACTTTCAGAATAGCAGTAACACATTGACATCCCCAGGTACCCTCACGACCTGCTTGGGCCCCAGAATATCCCCAGCTGGGCCAGATGACATCCATACCCACCACACCAGTCAGTTATTGCTGGAGAGTCTGTGGCACCTTTTTTTTGTGACCTTGTCTAAAGTCAACCCAATGGCAACCATATGTTTCCACAATCTTGAAACTCATTTGCTATTTTATAACACGCTTTCAATTATTCTACTCCTTATAGCACTGCCTCAGTTATTTTTTCTTGATTTGCCCTGAGTTTAAAAATGCCATCTGACAATGATACCATCAAAAGCAGCTTGGTCACTTTACTAGGTTTTTGTCCACACCAGGGGCATCTCCAGTGTCTCTGGAGATGTCCCCAGGCACCATCATCTAAAGTCAGAAATAAACAATATTCAAAATAATAATATTAAAAATAACTAGTAGCCATTGCACACTGCACAGTGTCTTCTTCGCACCCAACATATTATTTTATCCTATTACCCTCTGAGGTCAGAACCATTATAATTCAGTTTGCAGACAAGGAAGTGACATGAAGAGAGGTTAAGTAAAAAGACACTATCCTTGTCCCTTTTCTCTTCTTACTTCTATGATCTAAATATCCGGCCTGGGTGGTTTACTCTTACACTCTAGAAGCAAAGCAAAGTGATCATCCCTGCATCAATACTCCCAGGTCCTGCCATAATTCAAAGAGCGTCAACACAAACACATTGAGGACAAAAACTCATTCTCTTGCACCACCTAGTTTACTCCTCCTTAGTACGGCGAATGGTGTGCAACCCATCTACTTTATCAAGCTGGGAACCTAGGCTCTATCTGAAACACTCTGCTTTGCCTTGCCCCCCTGCCCCACAGTCACTGTATCTTCTTAGTGTCCCTTCTGCCCCAGAGAATTGCTTAAAATTCAGTTTTGCCATCACTTCCTGCCTAGATCACAACAGCCTCCTACCAGCCTCCCTGTCCCTGCCTAGCCCTCTAGAATGAAAATTTGTTCAGACCATCCCCTGCTTAAGATGACTGATGGACTTTGACAGACATCAGAGAAATAATCGGAATCTCTTAACACAACAAACAACTCCCATCTTGATCTGGGCCTGCCGGCCTGTCCTGTTTCACCTTTCACTCATCCTCTCTCCCATACCTGTGTGTACAATGTGTTGCTTGTTTTCATGCCCAAATCAATTGTTCGTTTTTCCTGCTACCCAGTCCCCATCCTTCAATATTCAGTTCAAGTATCATCATTTCCAGAAAGGCTTCCCTGAACTTCCTCTCAATCCCCACACAACACAACCAGTACAGACAACCATCATTGCACTAAATAGCCTGCAGCTATTCTCTTTCCTAGTGAGAGAGGAAAAGCCACCTCTCCTATCTCTGCCACCTCAGGGCTCATCACAGTGCCTGGCACATAGTCAATATACCTACTATTTGTGGAATGAATGAATAATGAAAACACGGACTTCTCCTGCCACAAATATATGGCATCTGCAAACGTTGCATTTTCCTAACAGTCTGAAAATTATGTTCACCTCTCCCTACAAATGCATTCATATTTAGCAGTTCAATTGTATACATACTTTGTTTTGAAAAATAGAGTAGCCATTGTGTTTTCATCAATTACTTATTGTTGGATCAGTTTTGAATCCAAGCGTTGTGATGGGACCTACTTTGTAAACTGTATTTGCCTGGCGTAATTTTAACAAATTACTATAAATACTCCTTCGTTGTCCTGAAAAAACTTAAATGGCATTCCTCAAGCTCTAAACCAAATTTATTTTCCCCCATCCTCCTGTATGATCTAATCATGTCTCTTCCGTCCCTGAGCTGTGGAACTGTGTTTAAATTGCATGGTATTAGCCCAAATGAGCCTCAATACATACTAGTAGAAAACAATAGATAAAACAAAGGCCAGCAAAAAAACTATAGGAAAAAAAAAAAAAAAAGCAAGCACAAAACCTGGTAACTTGAAATGAAAAACAGCCCAGCAGGAATTATCCTGCAAATAGGAACAGGATCTTGAGAAGTGAACGGAACATTAGTCTTGAACCTAGAAACATCCCTGGAGAAGTCACTGTTATACGACAGCTCAGGAGATGGCTATCAACAAATTGCGTTTGAGATCTGAAATGCCCAGCCTGAACAGAAGGAAAACCATTAGCAGTCAGGGAGACGTGGAGTTAGGAAATTGAAGCCCATATGGGTACACCACTCCGGTAGCCATGTGGAACGTGAGAAGCTCCATAAACCTGAACCACTGCAAATGATCGGGGGCAAAGAATTTCAGGATCTTTGGTGACAGAGCCCAGAATACCACCTGGATCTATCGATGTTAGTTAGGGGCTGGAATTTTACCAGTACCAGGGACAGGAGAGAAGGTAGTATACAGGCAAGAGAGGAAACCTTATCAGAGATGAAATCGAAGCTAGAAGCAGGCAATTCACAAGAGCAAGAATAACCCAAACCACATCTGGGGGTACAGCAGGGCAGGCAGTGCGAGAGTAGAGCAGGGAATTTGTCAGAGCAACAGGTCTGCTGCTAAAGGTGGAAAACAGAGGTCACAGATTAACACTAGTGAGTCACTGGGCAACATTCTGAGTAGGTGTCAGCCCACATGTAAACAGATTCTTCTTTGATTCCTTTGTTGTCATAAACAATGGGGAACTGATTTAGTGGGAAACAAACTACACCCACCAGAAGTGTACACTAGCGATATTGCCTTCATTTTCCTCATGACTGGTGCCAGCTTTGCTCTTTGGCCCACGGTCTGCCTGGAGCAGACAACATCTTTATTCCATTTAGTGACCAAATTTGCTTTGAGTCATTTCTGGTTTAAAACAGTCTGTCTTGGGAAGGTTTCACTCAAGTCCAGATATCATCATACTTTTAAAGCTGTGGTTCAAAATGTCCATCTCAGGGTTCCCTCATGCTTCTCGTGGGCCCCTCCTTGCCTTCTTCTCTGGGTCCATGTTTCTAATTTCCCAGGGCACTTTTGCACCTGTCACCCCACAGCGGCAGGGAGGGACAAAGTGTTTATGTGTCTGAGGGCTTCAAAGTGCACACTGGTGGGTGTGGTGGGATGGTGGCTGGGCTGTGGTCACTTCTTTGCTACTTCTGCTGATACTTTCACTGGGCTGGGCTCTTGCACTGATAGCATCCAGTGCTAGTTTAATCCTGGATGATCTTCAGGTACCATCTGGACATCCCTACTGGCACCTCCCTGCACGAGTCCCTCCCTCAGCTCTGCTGAAGGTACTGTCCATCTCACACAGAGGCATCAACAGGACCTGGTGAGTTGGCTGTATCCCATTTACCTTTTGTGACCATTCCAGATTTCTCCTGAAAAATTAGAAGTTCCCACCTATCCAACTTGGCCCTATGGAAACGTGGACATGGTTTTTCATCTTTCTAAATTCTCCTTTCATATCTGGGTCAACAGTGTGCCAGAAATTTCTGCCTGTCTTCACAGGGTGAGCTGGGAAATTCACTCAGGACAGAAGAGTTCTTAGACTCCTTCAAAAACTGCTCCAACCTGGTTGCCTTTAACTATGCTGAAACCACAGGCGCACTTGTCTTTTGAGCAGACCTTGACACAGATTGGGTTCTACTGTCTCCTGGGAACTCTGAGGGCTTAACCTTGACTATCCTATGAGGATGCGGGAGAGTCAGTAACAAGGCAGGGAGCAGGAAAGGAGTGCTTTGGGGATACTGCCCACACCCTGCACATACCACTAACGGGATCAGAAAAATCTCAGCAAAGACACAAAGTTACCTAAGAGGAACAGGGAATGTGCTAAAAACAGTAGCATGTGCGATTTTATTTTTAAAGCAAGAAGAATTATCTGGCATGAATGTAATTTTTTTTCTCTCTTAAATTAAGACATGGATATATTGGTTTGCCAAAGATCTTAGAAACTTAATAAAGTTAACACCCATTATTCTGCACATTATCAAAACCCAGAGTCCCCGAGTACTGGTTCTTTAAGATACGTCAATCTGCTCAAGCTTTGCAATTCTTTATGTCTACTGTTTTTAATTGCATTTCCAGGCCCTTGACAATCTACTTTGTGTATGTACGATACACAACATTTAAACAAAACAAAAAGTAAGATATATTTAGTGATAGCTAGTAATTCCAATGTAAGTTAAAATTCCAATTTTAAATCACCACGAATTCTGAATTCGTATATGGTATTGCCAATGCAAATAGCTCACCTGTGTTGACAATCAGAGAAGCAGACACCCTGGGCACATGGCTCAACATGTACCTTCACAGGTGATGCTGCTCTGGGCAGCTGGCATGTTTCCCTTTACTCGAATTATACAATGAATTACAATTTCAGGATTTTTCAGATGTGGAAAAGTATTGGTTTTAGAGGCTAGGAAATACAGTGAGCAACAGAAGTAACCAGGGGAACTTAATATGGGAGAAAATTATCCACAAAGGAATAGTAGTTTTTTTTTTCAGCTGTAGCAATAACACGACCAACAAATAATAGAAGGCAAGAACAGAATCACCCAAATCTCCCATTTGCTGAATGTCTTCTATTTGTTTGGCATTATGCTAGGTGATTAAGATTTATTTTATTTTGTTTTCATTGCACAGAATCTTGAACTAATTAAGGTGACTGTGCTGACTTAAACCCTGGCTTTCCTGTGGACAAATGAAAAGCAGCAACTTGCGCCTAGTACCCTGGCTTATTGCTACAATCCTAGGGTATTTTAGAATCAAAGTTTACTCTTTCTCATACTACATTCATACCACCCCCATCCATGGGTCTAAGGTGCAGTCAGAAAATAGTAAGTAGCTCTATAAAGCCATGGCAGCAGGTGGCCAGAAATCCATGCACAGAATGATGCCATTTGGATTATCAGTCTGTCCCTCTGCCTCCATATTCAGCCAACTTATTCATTTTAAGAGCAAATGGTCAGACTTTTCACCCTCCTACGTTCTTTTCAACAGGGTCACTAAGAGGCAGTTTCCACTATGTGAAGACAGCCTTAGAGTGGGTGGAACCAAATGTTTCAAAGTCAGAAAGAACTGGATTCAAATCCCAGCTATGTGGCCTTATGTAAGATTAACTTCTGGAAGCCTCCATCATATCATCAGTAGAACAGGTCATTACAAATAGCTTTCATGGTTACTATGAAGCTTAAGGGGTTATCTTAAAGGTCTTAATACGGTGACTGACACAGAGAAAGAAGACCAGATATTAACAGAAGGGGGGAAACTCTTATTTCAATTCAGATGATTTTTAGAGAACAGAGGGACCAGAAAAAAATAGTTGTGATGTCTAAGCATTAAACTGCTATATGTCTTTTTCTAGGCAGTAGGGACAGGCACCAAATGGAGTTTGAAGGAAGGTGATTTCTTAGCATTACATAAACATGCCAAAATATAATGCTGCAATGCTCACATGCCAATAAAGACTCAAATCAGGAGAGAATAAACTGTCATCATAAGTGGACAAAGCCGCTGGTAATTTTAGCAAATCTGGAAAGATCTGAGCAGATGCAGAACTATAGAGCCATTACTTTCTGACTGCTTGTCAACTTGGTGAGTTCAGCAGGGTCATTGTTTCTGTCATTTTAACATAGCCAACTATCCAGGGCACTGTCACAGTAATAAAGTAGGTGAAGCTTAATTCCCTTAAAATATTCATTTTTATTTGATAGAGTTCTAGACATGCAACTGGGTTTCCCCCCTTTTTGCCACAGGGAAAACGATTTCTTCATCTACCTATTAAATGACAGTCTCTTGACTACTGTACCCAGTCTGGAATTTGAGATCATGCTCTGTTGCCACTCTGAGGTTGCTTCTCAGGCAGCCTGTCAGTCTGTCTGTCCTATTTTATTAGTGAGTGATGAGAAAATGCACTACACTTACTTCTCTAAAAAGAAGCTGTCTTTTATTTTTTTAATAGCCAGAAGCATAAGATGTTTAACAGAAATTTCTAAAATTTTCTCTTTATTGCATCCATTCCTTTTTGTCTAGAGGGGCATTTTATAGACCATTTTTAAAATGATTACAAAAAAACAGAGCCTTCATTTCTATTCATTTTCTTCCACAATATTGGAGCTTCTGTGACTGTAACTCCACTGCCCCTGATGAATAGCCAAAGCTTCGGCAGCAGAGCATTTCTTCTGTAGAATGTGGAAGTCTGTCGTCTCATTTATTTTGCTGCATGTCCTAAGACTATATGTTTTTAAAAAAATGTTACTCCTGAAAGAGCTTCATTGCAAAAGATATTTCTAGCCTAGTCTCAAACTTAATCAATTGCCCATGATTTTGCAGGCCTTAATGGGAGAAGACAGAGATAATGTAATGTGCTTTATGCAAAGTTAGCCAAAAGTGAGGCTGTGGAACAGCACTGGGGACCATTATCTCCCAGAAGAGTTGACACGATAGAGGCAGATAATTAGATTAGAGCATTTTCCTAAGCATGCTGGAAGTCAAGTCTTGGGGACAAGATAATGTTTAGATCTGGGCAATAGCCAAGAGGTAAGAATCATCGGCCACCATGGCAGTCTTGCTATTACTGTATTGACTGTACTCTACAATTTGAAATAAGACTAACACTTCTTGGAATTAAAGCAATGAGTTTTGTTTAATAAAATAGCAAATGGACCTGTAACATGTTGTGGCCTGGCTCTTACAGACATTTGCTCTTTTCTTAAAAACTGTACAGAAATCTACTTAGCCCATCAGTCTTTGTTAGAACTATTATAGCATGTTACAGAGGAGAGTAGGGAAGGATGGAGAATGAAGGAATAAATACAAGGAAAAAAAGCTATGGCCTATGTCAGAGGTTGCCTCAAGACACAGAAACACACATGCAAATGTACGTTGATGTCGAATGCTCAATCCCAACTGTGTGTGCAGCTCCAGGGATAGTGCTCAAGAACTTACAAACATCATGCTTAAACTGCCAGATTTAGTGCTCTGCCTACAATAGATGCAGAAATGAAGCAATTACAAAGCAATATTTCAACAAGAACAAATGACTAAAGCACAACCTTAGCATGTAAGTACCGAGAGGGTCACAGTGAGGGAATAATCAGAGTCAGATGGAATTAATCAGAAGAAGACTTCAGAGGGATGCTGGCTGGTGTGGTAATTCCCACGGGGCAGTGGTGTGCACCAACTCTACTAAGATAACCACATAGCCCTTCGTGCACACCAACTGGGAATAAGAAAAAAGACTAGACACCCAGTAGGTGGCTTGGCAAGTGTGAAGGACAGCTATTAGCTATTGACAATCTTGTTGAGAAACAATAGGTATAAAAAATGGCCAGAGCATATATGCCAAGCTAGCAAGTAAGTGATTAAATAATGTTGCACAAAGGCAGCCGGATGCCAGTGGGCAAAGTCTTGGCAACAGAATCAGAAGGCGGGCTTCCAGTGTGACTCTGCCATTGACCAGCTGTGTTATCTTTGGGTAATCTCTGGGCAGCTCTTAGTACTGCAGGTATGGACCACTTCCCATGGGTGTTGGGAGACTGAGGAGGCAGAGTGGCCATTGCTCACTGGGGTTGGAAAAGAGCTTTTTGGATAAATGAGAAAGAGAGATAAAATGGAGTGATTCGCTTAAAGTCTGAATTATCTACATAGCCCTGAAATTGGAGAGAGCATCTGGCTTCTCTTTTGTTTCCTGCAAAAGGCCAAGGCCAGGCTATAAAAGCAATCATTTTTGCTCGTTCAGTGGTGTTCCATTGCCAAAGCCAGGTTAGAGGATGGAGATCAGACTGACAAGGTATTTCCAATCATCTCCAAATATAAAGCATGTGGTAAATGCAGACAAACACCAAGACCTGAAGACAAGGTGCCTACACAAGATGCCTTAGTGGGTTGAAGGGTGATTCCCCCGAAAGAGATGTCCACTTAGAAACTGTGAATGTGACCATGTTTGGAAAAACGGTCTTTGCAGATGTCATTATGTTAATGATCTGGAGATGAGACCATCCTGGATTACCAGATAGGTCCTAAATCTAATGGTAAATGTCTCTAGAAGAGACAGAAAAAGAAGAAATGGAGAAGGCCACATGAAGTCTGAGGCAGAGATGGGAGTTATCAGGTCACAAGCCTGGGGACATCAAGGATTGCTGATAACCACCATAGTCTAGAAGAGAAGCATGGAACGGATCCTCCCTCAGAACCTCCAGAAGAAACCAACCATGCCAACACCTTGATTTCAGACTTTTGACCTCCTAAATGGTGAGAAGATACATTGGTATTGTTTAAGCCTCCCAGTGCATGGTGCTCTAGGAAACCAAGACAGTGCTTATTAAGGGAAGGAATAAAGTGGCAACAGCCATGGGAGAAGTAGATGGGTACACACTGAGGTTGCCCAGGAAACTGAAGTTCAATTGACCGACTTCACGTTTGGTATATAAGCTGGGGTGTAGCTTATGTTAAGTAAAACTCTTAATTATAATTTTGTAACATAAGTATTTGTCCTGTGTTTCAGCTATTCCCAGGAGTGCTAGAAAGGGGGAGACAGAAGAAGAAATAGTCCACAGGGCAACATTCCATGCAATTCATTACCTGGGGGAATCTGTAGAAGTGTGCACAGACTGTGATGCTCTAGATGGAAGCAACAGCACCTTCTAGTACTTTCTGTCTGGGGGCTGAGTAGCTAGTGGTCAATCTGAATCTCCTTAGAGGGCTGGTTAGGAATCAAGAACCATTGGTAGTGACTATAATTATGTAACTTGTACTGCAACAGCCTAACGCCTTGCTAAGACTTAAGAAAGGGTTTAGAAACCAGGAATTCCATAAAGCAGTATGATTTGAGCCAGTGGAAAAAAAGTAGCAGTTAGGAGTTGTAGATCTCTGTACTACCCACTGTTCCCTTCCATTGTAACATGACACAGTCCTAGGGAACACCTGAGAGCCTGCAAGTGGTGGCACAAATCACCTCCTCTTCCACTCGCATGGGCAGTATTCCATGAGGGTTCATGGGAACAGTTTGGATACTGAATTCTCTGTATTACAAGTTAACTCAGAGAAGCATATGGATAGCTGTTTCAAGCTGCCTGTGGGCATCTTAGGCTGATCATGTGTTCCAGTTTAGTTAAATACATTTCCAATATTGCTGTGAGCTAATGGAAAGAAATGGTACACATTTTTTCAAATTTTGGCAAGACAAATAGCTTGTTTCTCGGTTCTAATACAATGAATGTACCTTATGCCTTGTTTTTTTTCCAAGTCTCATTTCAGAAAACAAAGATACCATTAACAAGCTCCCCATGGTTCTCCCTTTCCTAAACTGCTATCCCACTTCTTCTTCCTCCTTCCTTCCCTCTGTTCAAAGACAGAGCATCCTGGAGTAATGTAATTAATGAGCTCTGTCCCCAAGCCACTGGGCAGTAGATGGACCACTGTAGCCAAAAAAGCAAAATGGAATTGCAAGTGGAATATTTGAGATCATTTGTTGAGTCTGCCTTTCTGCTTCTGGATCAACAGAGCAGGCAAGAGAGCAGCAGCAGGACGTAGCTGGGTGATCATCGCACAAAGACTGGTATAGGGGTGAAGCAAAAAGAAGAGCCCAGAAAAGGCAGCAGCAGGCACATTGAAATGAGAAATTAAAGATGTTTAGGGAGCAGCAAAAGAAAAATGAAAATAAAACATGAAAATATAAAGATTCCTGGAGAAGCATCAAGTCAGGTAAAGGATAAAGAAAAGGAAAGAGAATTGAAGAAAAGCAACTTCAAAGAATATAAGCAAAGGTATCTAAATCAAACAAGATTTCAGAAAGCCTGAGACAGCAGCTAAGGAGAAGGAGGTGAGGATCATAGGGAGAAGAAAGTGCACTGGGTTCAATTATACAGAAAGCTCAGGGTTTTTTAACTGGATAGTCTATTTGGGAGGAGTCAAATCAATCAGCTATTTCTACAAAACCAACCACCCAAAAGTTAGTGGCTTAAAAATATCAGTCATTTTTTCTTGCCTCTGTGGGTTACCTGGTGGTTGGCTGATCTGGGTTGGGCTTCTCTGGAAGATTCTGCTTCAAGCGCAGGGTTCAGCTAGGCTTGGCTCCTTGATACAGGCTGGTCTCAAGCTATTCCATGCACGGTCACTCTGGGACCACGGGTGAAGGGAACACAAGCAACCCAGAGAAAAGTCTTTCTGTGGCAATGTGGAGGCTCAAGAGTCAAGCCATTTCAAGCCTGAGTTTGAGTGTCATTGGCTAACATTCCATTGAATAAATTATGTCCCAGGGCCAAGCACAGGGATTAATGGTGCAAGAAAATACATTCTTCCCATGGAGGTGGCAATACACATTTGAATAATAGTCTAATCAATCACAAGAGAAAAAGAGGGAGAATTTGGAAGTTATCAAAAATTTGTGACAATAATACACACATAATATAACTAAGACAGAGCTTTACATATTGCAGTCTACAAAGTAAAAGAATATTACACCCTGTAACCAGTATGTGAAGCAGGGGTTTCTTAATATTCCTCCTCCCTCAGTAACTTGTGCTAGAAAAAGAATCAATATCGCAATATTAAGATGAGCCAAGTCATGATTAGGTTATACCAAAACACCAATTGCACTGTTTTCTCCCCTACCCATATGCTGTTTCTTCAATTTCATTTCTGGGTATTGATTAAAATCAGCAAACAAAATTTATAATATCATGCAAATTAATGTATCATGTGGAATTATAATGAACAGTTAAGCTTATAGAAACATTTTCATAGACATAATGCATGAGATTTTTAAGATGGCAAAACAAGCTACTATAGAGTACAATTAAGAGCAGAGTAGATGCAGGATGAAATGGCCAATGGCTAGAAAATGTCCAGCTCTTGGGTCATTGTGAACAGGGAAGAGAACATCTCTGCAACTTTCCCAAATAAACCTAATTAAGGGAAATTAATATAATCAAATTATACCAATGTTTCTCATGAATATGCCAAATTATATAACTCAAAATAAAATGTGTCAAAAGGCAATGGAGAGATAGTTTCAGCTAAGCTACAAAATTAACATTTAGTCTTTGGCATATTACTTCAGTTTCTTGTGCCTTAGTTCCCAGTTTGAGAAATGTAGTCATTCTACTAGTTAATCTATGAGGTTCCTTCTGGATTAAGCATTCAGGTTGAACATGTACTTGTGGCTCAGTGCTGGGGCTGCGAAATGAAGTTGCTATGGCTCTGTTCTCAAGGAGATTAAAACTAGTGGATTGGAACACAAATACCGTAAGAATTTTAATGTGGCCTGTGCTTCACAGAGAAATCTTTAGGACGATTTGGGAGGCAGAAACAAGCCATGAATGGAGGCAGTAGGTCTGAGGTGTGTGAGAAATCAGAAGGCTAGAGTCAGAATCGAGAGTGGTTAGATTAGCCTAGAGGAGGCGGCATCCAAATTCCTACATGCTCTGCTAAAGGGGCAACAGTGAAACGCTGGAGAATTTTAAGTAAAAAAAGTATCCTGGTAGATTTAGATGGCTCACATCAGTGGAGGATGCATTTTGGGGGTACAAGACTAAATGGCAGAGAAACCAAATCAGAAGCATATGTAACAGAACAAATAAGACCACAGGAATGCAAACAAAGGTACCAAAAGTAGGGATGGGAGAGAAGACAGATTGACCTATATCTAGGAAGTTAAGGAATATTATAAGTTCACTTTGGTATATGCTGAATTGATGTGGTGGTGGGACAGCCAAGAAGAGACACCAGTAGCACTGTAACTTACTTACAATTAAGAAATAGGACTCCGAGATCCCTTGTATGACACCAAGGAGGTCTGACATGTTATAAGAACTAGGAAGTGTTTTTAAAGTGGACATCATGGATATTTCAGGAAACTTTCGACAACAATATTTATGTTATGACCTATGGAATAAAACATCTATTTTTATACATAAAATTCATTAGAACCATTGCTTTTAAATTAGAATCAAGTTATCACCAGTTTTTTTCCAAATTTGTATTTTCAAAAGTATAAATTTTACATCAAATTATGTGATACAGAATTCATACTGTTAGCTAGCAAATAATTGTTAATTTATTTCATTTTATTTTATTTATTCTATTTGGTTTGCTTTCTGGGTCTAATGTTGATTTCTTCCTAAGGAAACATGAAAGTGGAGAAACACCCACATACACACATACACACACACACACATCTTGTTTTTCTGTCTGAAGTCATCTGAAACAGTCTATGACCCACGAAAGAAAGAGAATCAATACTCTCTTTTCATTTTGCATCTCTGTCTGGCAACTCTGGGAAAATATGAAAAAAAGTCTACATTACAAAGAGTGATGCCCCAAGACAACAGAGTCAAGAATGTTCAAAGAGAGAAGGACTCATGACTTTCCACTCAGGCACATTTTTTCCTAATACAAAGGAAAGGAAAGACATCAAGTCATGAACTACACATAAGTTGCCTTGTAGGCAGATGAGAAAAGGAGGAAGTAGAAAGATTTCAGAGACCTGGTACGGGTCTGAAAAGATATGTTAGTGTGAAGGAAAAATCATTCAACATTTACTTTTTAGTTTCTAAGAACAAAAATCACTTAAAGAACGTATGGGAATGAAAAAATGCCTTTTGCCAGTAAAACTTCATCCACAGTGTATCTGTTTATAGTTCTGTTTCCAAAAGACAGATTTGGGTTAGAAATTGTAAAGGGTCAGAACTCAAAAAATAACATGAACTACTAAAGTGAAAGAAGGATGGTTATTTATAAAATGTGTTATGAAATTTTCATCATAATTTCTGTGATTTGTAATAGAAACAAGCAAATCTAATCTAACCAGTTATTATGGAGTGATTAATGTCCCTATAGTAAAGAGTTTGCTACATCATAGAGAAGTAAAGATCTCTGAAACCCACAGGAGCCAAGATTCCAAAATTGTGTTTTACCAAAAATGTTGTCACATCTTGGGGAATATATCTGCCTCCCTCAGAATTGTGACATTCTTGGAAAGCTGATAATGACTCTGAACAGTGGTGCACAAATGCTGTGGTGTAACTTAAGGAAAGACTGATGACAACTGGTGGTTGAGCCTTCAACCCCCTGTGCCCCATTTGGTCCTCTTGTCCACTGGCACTTAACTTCTGGACGGGGGAGCTCTGTGCTTCTCCAATCTGGCCATGCTACAAAATTGCTTGTGGTGCTTTTTACAAATAAAGCTGTTCAGGCTCCATTCCCAGAAATTGTTTTAGTGCTTGAGTACATGCATTCTAAAATAAATAGAAGGCAAATAAAAAAAAAAAAAGCTCAATTGGTAATTTTATTGCATGGCCAGGATTAAAAGCAATAGAGAGAAAAGATAGAAGGGAGGAAGGGAAGGAGAAAAGAAGGGAACCAAGTAAGGCAGTTTACCAATCCTTACCCCTCTGCATTGAGATTGGGGACTTCAAAATTCTGTGCAACTCCAGTCTGGGCCATTTCTTTCCATACTCGTGCCTTAATAGAAGCCCAGGTGGTACATATACTCCCACAGTGGATCTGAGGTGACACATCTTGTCAATATAGTAGATGCAGTGGGTTGCAGAAAGCTAGACTTATATAACAAGACATCACAAAAACCAGTTCCGAATTTTAAACTCTACTGGAGTTAAGAATCACACACCACACTGAGAAATAAAAAGGAATAGAGGACGAACACTGATTTAAGATAGGGGTAAGTGACTTCAAAGTGCAATTCCAGAAGCACACATTGTTACATAGACTTTTAAAACAATTAAAGACACTCTTTCCAGGAAAACATTCATGACCAAATCTTCTTTGATGTCCTCTAACAGGTCTGCAGGTTGAACAGCTATTAAAGTATCATCTTTACTGGCTGCAATGACTTTCTCAGTTGACAACCTTGGTGAAATTCTCTTCTATTTTTCTTTTATGCTAACTGATTTATTGATTTGTGTGACAATATTGGATAAACTGGCTTTTAGAAATGATAAGAGGAAAATTTCATGGCTCCTGCATCTCACATAAAATATTTAACTGCCTTTGGTGCACATCTTACTCCTTTCTCTTTCTTCCCCCCAACTACAATTTATATATGAATGGCTTTGTGGATATTCGCCTTAGATCTTGATTTGATATTTTAGATATGAATCAAAGAAAATTAATGAGTTTTTAAGGAGTCTACGTAAGGAAGCTCCATAGTTAACATTCCCATTTCTTTGATCTAGTCATTTACCATCATGTTTCAGTTAGAAGTGACTATAGGCTCTGAAAGAAACAATATAAAGTCCACTTCACACACTCACACCCATACTAATGTAATTTTTAGACTGAAACACGATCAAGGAACAGGACAGATTTCTTTGTTGTAAAGAAAATGGGCACTGCCTACACTTTCTGGGAAACATTTTTAAAAATAATTTATAAGGAATCCCAAAGTTTGGCCGTTAAGAGAGACCTCATTCTATTACAGAAAGTAAAATGGGAGAGTTCCCAATGATAATTAGGTAGGTGAAACCAATATCTTATGCATGTATCTACTTTCCTATCATTCTCATTTCTGCTGTTGTTACACAGGCATTTTTACCCTAAACTCCCCTTGTCTTATCAAACTCATTCTCCACTAATCGCTCCTCAAGAGGCTTCTGTTTTCTAGATAGCACTATGAAAAAGTTGCATGATATTTTAGAGAGAAAGAGTACTATTTATCACATTCTTTGTAGTCCCTGGACTACACTAGATCTATATGTTTTAACCCAATAAATAGTCTAAAATACAATAAAGTGGTGTCGAACTTTGGGTTCCCTAGGAAGCAGACTCTGAAATGAAGATTTGCACACACAAAGATAATGAGGAAGTGCTCTTGAGATCAACACCCATAGAAGGGAAGGGAAGGAAGTAAAATTGGGCAGAGGATTGAAGTCAAACTGTGACATAGTCTCAAAGGAGGGCAAGGACAACTTAATGGGGAGTCAGAAACTAGGAAGACTTTTCAGAGATGTGCTAAGTTGTAGCAAAGGAACCATGCCTTTATTTCCCCAAGTTGATCAGTCATTAGATATGGGGCCCCTAGAATAAGGGCATGACCTTGAGTTCTCTTTAGCTGAGGCAATCCTTGCAGAGGCTGGTAGCTTGGACTTTCTGCTCTGTAGCTCTCCCAATATTGTAGGCAAGTGGATTCTATATTCGTAAGTGGGGGATTGAGGCAGTGCATCCTGGCATTTGCTACATTAACTTTAGTTAATGCTTGCAGAACCCAAACAATTCAGGTTCCTTTGTGAACAAATTTACCTATTCTATCACGTTTTACTTTAATTAAAGACATGCATGAGTCATGTTTGAGGGTCAGAATATTTGTTGTTGTATTATTGCTACCTGAAGGGTCAGAACCAATCAACTACTAGTAAAGTGATTAACTATCCCTGGCTAGTAGGCCTTGAACTCTCATCTATAGATGGGAAAGTATCAAAATCCAACAGACAGTTATCATACCTTTTATTACCATCTCCAGTGTGATTATTTGTTTCTGCATGTAGATGTGAACTTAAGTTTACTCTTTTGTTGTTGTTTTTTTTTTTTCTTTGCAACCTTAATCTTTTTTTTTTTATTTATTTCATCATATTATGGAGGTACAAATATTGTTAGGGTTACAAATATTGCCCCTGCCCCCTTCCTCCCCCCGATGTGTCCAATCCCCCGGTGGTGTGCATCACACACGTTATGGAAGCATACACCCCCCCTTTCCTCCTCCCCCCTACCGCCTGCCCACCACCCGATAAAAAGTTGTTTTGATTTTTTTTTTTTTTGACATTTTGGTTACATTGTTTACTTTTTTGCTCATTTCAACTGAGGTTCAGTGACAAGAGTATATGCCATTTGGAATGGGTGAATGCCTGCCCAAATTTAAGTGGAGATGTGTTTAACTATTCAGGCTTTCTGCAGAAGCAAAGGAAAAAAATCAGGGTTTACAAGAAACATCCATGGGGGAAAACTTCTAGAGGCATGAAAAGATGAGCCCTGCACAACTTGGATTTTTCAGTGGGCAGTTTCTTTGCCAATGACAACTGGAAACCTAGTGAGGCTAGAGTAGTTATTAATGAGAGTGTTCAACAGAAAGCAATGAATATGGGTCCTGAAATGAGTTACATTCCTGTATTTAATCCCTGATTCAAAATTTTAAAGGTTATTAACATATATTTTTTATTGATTCTGTTACCCTATGGTTAAATATTCTTATTAATGAGGGACTGGCTGGCTGGCCTACACCTGTACCTAATATGGAGCCTTGTGTAAAGGAATCCTAAAATGACATTTTGAATGAATTTATTACCAGAAGGATAATCAGTTGTAAAAACTAGACCCTGGATTTCCCTTCTAGCTGCACCATAAAGATGGTCAAAATGTCAAGATTTTTCGAGCAGTAATATTTTTTTGAGCTCCTGTGTTTATCTGTAAGCTCTTCTCTGCCATTGCATTTTTTTTCTGCAGGTATCAGCATATTCTCTACAAACCTGCTGATTGCTCACATTAGCTTGTAGTATTCATCTCAAGTGTTCATCAAGCACCATTTGTCTTCTCTGAGCTTCTGATTTTTTAAAATGCCTTTACCTTCCTCCCCAGGCTCTTAACTAAAGGTTTTTCTGTAAGACATTTTTCAGTATATTGGACATCACACAACTATTTTGTCGTTTGGTTAGATTTCCCTTCGCAGGGAAGTCACTTGCCACTTTGTCATCAAAAGAGCTAGAAAAAGAAGTAGGGGACAGGGAGATATAAAGTGCTTTTTTCCCCTAGGTTTTACAAGTAACTTTTTGATGAAGATCATAAGAAAATGATTAAAAAAGAACTGATAATGAGTAATACAAAATTAAGATCAAATGGGATTTTCTTATGACTTGCTAGCTACAACAACAAAAACAGCAGCAAAAATTAATGAATTAAAAGGGAAGTAAAAACAGGTTGCCAGGAACAAACAGCAAAGGTGGAAGGAGTGCTGAAGCTGGTGGAAATGAACTTCTGGAAGCTGTCCCAGAGGGTCCTGGTACACAGCAGGGGTGGCACCTGGAGAGACAGGCCTGCTCTGTCTCTCCTGGCCCAGCCTGCCCTGACCTGAGGAGCACAAAGTGCCAAGTCCTCAGGAGCAACGTCTGTGAGCTACCTGCAATGCTTCCATGTGATGGAAAGAACATGACATCAAGGGTCGCATATTGATTTGCAGCTTTTCCTCACTTCCCTTCTCATCTCTGAGCTCTCTCAGTTGGTGAGCACCATCCCAGAGCTGGCAGCCAAAAGGATATACACAGACATGGAAGAGGTCTGATCACTGGGAGGGGGTTCTGAAAAAGCCTTCAATAGAGAAGGCAACTGAATAAACCAACTGGAGTTCTTCTGTGGTTCACCAGGGAGTGAGGTCCTCTGGAGTTGCACGTTACTTTAAAAAGTGATTTTCACAAGCAGTGAGAGGTGTGGGTCCTATTTCAGTCTTCTACATGTGGCTATCCAATTCATCACTCACAAAACTAATTCATGATGGATAACAGACTTAAACCTAAGGCATAAAACTAAGAATTCCAGAAAAAGTAGTTGGAAAAACTCTTATCAACATCGGCCTAGGGAAAGAGTTTATGAAGATGACCACAAAGGCAATCATGGCAACAACAAAAATAAATAAATGGGACCTGATTAAATTTAAAAACTTCTGCACAGCCAAAGATGCAATCAATAGAGCAAATAGACAATCTACAGAATGGGAGAAATGATTTGCATTCTATACATCTGATAAAGGGCTGATAACCAGACTCTACAAAGAACGCAATTGATTCAGCAAGAAAACATCAAATAACCCCACTAAAAAGTGAGCAGAAGACATGAACAGAAGCTTTTCAAAGGATAGGCTAAAGGTTAACAAGCATATGAACAAGTGCTTAACGTCTCTAATCAGGAAAATGCAAATCAAAACCACAATAAGACATCACCTAACTCCATTGAAAATGGCTTTTATCAAAAAGTACCAAAACAGATGCTGGCACAGATGCAGCGAAAAAGAAATTCTTACATACTGTTAGTGGGACTGAAAAGTATTACAACCTCTGCGGAAAGCAGTATGGCAATACCTCAAAGAACTAAAAGTAGACCCACCATTTGATCCAGCAATCCCACTACTGGGTACTTATCCAAAGGAAAAAAAAGACATTTTATTAAAAAGACACTCCCACTCCAATGTTTATGGCAGCACAATCAATACACAATTGCAAAGATGTGGAAACAACCCAAGTATCCATCAATATGAGTGGAACAATAAAATGTGGTCTATGTATACCACGGAGTAATTAATTACTCAGCCAGAAAAAAGTGGTTAACTAACACTTTTTGTAACAACCTGGATGGAACTGAAGACCATCCTTGTAAATGTAAGGTATCACAAAAATGGAAGAACAAAAACCATATGTACTCACTACTAAATTGAAACTTATAGATCAATACTCATATGTACATATAATAAAATTCAATAGAAATCAAGGTGGTAGAAGGGGGAACACAGGATGCGTAAATTCATACCTAATGGGTACAACACACACTCTATGAGTAATGGACACACTTACAATTTTGATTCACATTGTACAAAAGCAATTAATGTAACCAAAACATTTGTATTCCTGTAATATTCTGAGAAAAAAAAATTCTGAGTGAAAGCTGCTTTAATTGCACATTAGTAAAAATTAAGAGGAGAAAAAACAAAGTTTATTAGGATGGTATGGGGATATTTTCTAAGTTTTTATACTTAATCTCCATTCTATGATAGAATTGAAATTGCCATTTTGATTTCCAATAGATGGAATTTACGAATCGAAAAAATAATAAAAGTGATTTTCATGTAATTTTTCTGTGTGAACTGAACGCCAACAGATTCAAATATTAGGAACATACTGGTTCCTATGCTACTGCCAAATATTTTTATTTATAAGACTTTATAGTATTACATGTCAATTTTCTTCCTTTAGCTATTTGGTTCTCATCAGGAGTCTGATACACACGATTTTCAGGTGACGAGACAGAGAGCTCAAACGAGGGAAGTGACTTGTCCAAGACCACACTGCTGGAAACATTTTCCAGCTCAGCAGAAAAGTTTCTCAAGTACAGTCATTTCAGTTTTAACACCACTTCATGTAGGGGAACAGGTAAAGAGATCACAGGCCTGAACATTCTGGGCTGGTTTCAATTTAAACAATTTCCACTCTTCTTTCATACTGGTATCAAGATATCAGACAATGTATGCCAAGTTTCAATTTGGAGACGAGGATCATTGCAGATATTGATAGCTCCATCTATGGGCATTTTAAAAGGGGCAATGGCCTAAATGTAACCCCACTATGCAGAACACGGGCAGGGTTCACTTAGGGTTGCCAGTTAAAATACAAGACATCCAGTGAAATTTGAATTTCAGATAAACGACAAGTAATTTTATAGTATGGATCTATCTCATGTGATATTTAGGACATGCCTATAATTAAAATATAGAGTACCCTGCATTTTGATTTGATGATTGATTTGGAAACCCTAGTAAGAGATACTAAGTTCAAACTTTGTTTCTGGTCAGCAGAAATATGGGAAATATTTTGTCTGGCCTTATGGTGATAGGAAAGGCACCCACTTTGAGTCAATTTTCCATCTTGTAATTTTAGATTCTCTCCGCTAAGGTCTATTTAAACCTCTGGGTGTCCCCACTGGACAGAATCCAAGACAATCCTATACCAGCATTTTTATAATTTTCTGGTCCACATGTACCACTCATGTATCCTTTGCCCCCAGTAAACCCAACCCTAACAGGGCAATGACCTACCCCTTTGCTCCACTATAAAATCTGCTACACCATTTCTAATCTTCCATTTTATTCAGGTAGGGGCATGAATCAGGCCAATATATTCCCTAACTGTAAGGAATGTTCTTGAAATTCTTGAAATAGTCATATTGAGGATTTTTTCACTAGGCTTAAGGGGAGAGGTAAATACTTCTTCCATCTCTCCTTACTTGGGCAGAGGAATGGGGGACTCTCACCATATTTCAGCACCTAGCTTCAAAATGCTTGTTCTCAAAAACAAACAAAAAAACACAAACAACTTTCCATAAATGTTTCAGACTAACAGTATGGGGAAGGAGCTTGAGAGTTCTTTAAGGAATCATGTTTCCTACTGGACGTTTTGTAGGGTGATCTCCATGGAATGTAGCATGCATTGTCTTATTCCTTGGCCAAAATTGAGAGGCCTATTTTAACATCCTGTTACTGTGGGAAAATCTGTACTGCCATTCAGAGACTATACATATTTAGAGTCTGCAGTGAGTCTGTGGACCTCACACCAGTTGGAATTCTCAAGGGGCTTAGGGATTCTTGACCAGGGCAAGGCTGTGTATTCTTCACATTTCTAATATGGAGGAGTGTTCTGGCCTCATAAATTCTCTCATGTAATGCATGGGTTCTTTTAGGTGTAGAATGAACATATAATGAACCAAATCTCTTAAAAGCCCTTCTTTGAATGTACACTGCAAATCACTGCAAGAGCCTGAAGGGCTAGGAGAGTTATTTCCAGTCACGGCTTTCAAGAGCACTTATAATTTAAATTAGCTCTCAGAGCATTCTGGATTTCCCAAATAATGTGTGTTATAAATGACTTGTTATGGAAAAAGTTGATCAAGTCCAGCACATTTTATTCAATGAGTCAATATGCTCCTAAAGAGTAAGCATGGACCTCTGAGTACATTCTCAAGAAGGCTTCCAAGCCCTGTGACTTTAACCAGCTAATACGTGCAATGACCAACTTCCTTACCCCATTGTTCACTGGCCACAGTGGAGACTGCAAAATAAAAGCATTACAAAATCCATCACGAGAGGGCATTCTGATCAGCTGCCCTCCTGTTGAGTTTTTTGCTCAGACATCTTCACTGAGAGGGTTGGGCCTGGACTTCAACTTTCTGCAGAGTTGACCCAGACACACACAAGTCAATAAGATAACAAAAACATATAAGCGATTGTGACCTTTTCTTGCTTTCTTTATTTCAGATTATGTTGGAATTAGTAAAAAGTAGGGGTTGATGTCAGGAAGTTCTGGATACATGCATCATGATTTCTTAGCTTTCCATGTATGACTTCTAGGTTTCATTTTTCCCTATCAAGGAGTTAGAACAGTAATTGTACCTACCTCATAGGTAGGCTAGGAGAACTGAACAAGGTAATATACGTAGATAGCTCAAGAAAAGGCTTACTACATGCTAAATATGCTTTCTTTTTCATTATCAAAATAGGCTGTTAGGTTGGTATAGCTCCAGTCCTCCTCTCTGAGTGACTTATAACAATGGAGTCTCTTAGTGTGCCAAGTTACAGGTTGCAAAGCACTTACGCCCATTGCAGATAATCCCACCACACCCACAGATTATCACTGTTCACATTTTAGTGTATTTCCTTCCATTTTAATTTCTATAACTGTGTATATTTTTTAAAGAACTGGAACCATATTGAATTCACAGTTATGCTTTTTTTTATATAACATTATAATTTAAACATTACTCACATCATTAAATATATCTCAAAACAAGTTCTTTATGGATGCATTTTCCTTCCTGTGGAAGTACCAAACTTTATTTATTTCTCTGATTGTGCATTTAGACTAAGTATTTTTTATATCATAAATAATGCTACAATGAACAAACTTAGGATACACCTAGAAGACGGTATGAACATTCTTAAGGCTCTTGATATATTGCTAAAATACTTTCTGGAAAGTTTATCCCTGTGCTATAATTATATATAAAGCTTTTAAAATTTATTTCCTCAACTAATTCAAGACCCAATTTTTAATCTGTGACACACACAACATAAATTTACCATCTTAATCATTTTTAAGTGCATAGTTCAGTATTGCTAAATATATTCACATTGTTATTGATCCATAATATATATTACAGATCTCCGTAACTTTTTCATCTTGCAAAACTAAAGCTTTTCCACCCACTTAAACAGTAACTCACTATTCCTCCTTTCCCCAAGTTCCTGGAAACCACCATTCTAACTTTTTCCTTCTATGAGCTTGCCTATCCTAAATACTTCACATAAATGGAATCATACAGTATGTATCTTTTTGTGACTGGCTTGTTTCACTGTTGCTAAAATTTTAACATTTCAAACTGTCTGACAATCTCCTCCAAGCCCCAGGAAGAAATACTGTCTCTAGACAGCTTGACCAGATAGGGGAAATTGGTTCATGGTTGTGTGTTCCTATGCATTGTGGCAGCTGTTTGGATCAGAGGTGTGTTTACATTTTTCTCTGATTGTCCTGAGTGTGTCATCATGATGTGCGTGGAGCTTTCAAAGGGGAACGACCACCAGGAGGAAAGGAGGAGACTATGAAGATGGGAAAAGACAAGGAAATTAAAGTGTTTCCAGATCCTGACAAGCTGAAAAATGGACATGGACTTGTGGATTCTTCCCACAAAATCAACTATGAAAGAACTATAGAGATAAAAGGAAAGCATAGATCTTAGACACTAACATCTTAAAAGTGCAGCATCCAGGGAAGGTGTGGGTGTTGGGTGGGTACACATGGTGGGTGGAGGAGCTGTTGAGTGTGGAGAGTAAGGTGGAGGGGAGCCCGTGCACAGCTCCTGTGTTATGCTCAGCTTTGTCCTGTATGTTGCTGGGAATTCAGACCAAAAATTGAAATTAAGCATAACAAAGGAATGGAAATGAGAATGTAATCAGTATGAACCAAGAACAGTAAGTCAGAAAATAAACCAATGGACATATTAGCTACAGATAATATAATAACTGAAATTAAGAACACAGGGGATGGGAGAAATGGATGAGTATCAAAGAAAAATAAATTGGTAATCTGGGAAATATATTTAGGAACTATTCCAGATTGTATCAGGAAAATATAGAGAGAAAATTGAAAACAAAAACTAAGCAATGTGGAGGAAAGAATGGAGTAAGAAATAGACTGGTATTAGACTTATAAAACAACACTAGAAACAATGAAGACAATGGCGTAATATTTGAAAGAAAAAAAAAATGTCAGAAATCACCAGAGATGTCCATATAGAAGGGGAAAAGGACTTTTTAGTGGCATTATGAACTAAATAGAGGAAAATAAAGTGGTCCTCTTCCTAATAATATCTGTAGAGGTGGACTCCGGATGAATTAAAGAACATAAAAGTAAAACTAACATGTAAGAATGTTCGCTTATGGAGTTTAGGTGGAATAGGGAATGGAAGTTGGCTATGGGATAAGAAGGAATGGAATAATGAAGCAAGCGAGATGTCCCTTTCACAGGTCAAAGAGAACAGTGAGCCACAAAACCAGTGGACTGATCATTAAACCCTCAGCATCAAGAGACAGACAGACACACAGACAGATGAATAGGAGTTACTGAGACAGCCTACTATTTGTAGATCCTGTGCTAAAAGCTTTATGTCCAGCAACTCATTTACTTCTTACAATCAGCTGCAGGAGAAACTTCTGGTTCTCCTCATTTCCCAAACAATGAAAGAATGATTCGTGGAGAGCAAGCAGTATGGCTGGCAGGTTTCGTCGCATGTAGGAATCAGGGCAGCCCGTCCTCAAATGCCCACACTCCTGACTGCCTTGCTGAAATCTCTTCATGGGAAGGCAGCACTGATCACGGACGAGCACACAGATAGATGTGTGCATTGCGTCACGATGCCACAGCTGTCACGTGGTTTGGCCACTGCTCCTTCTGTTGGCTGTGCCACCCTGTACCTCACCAGAGACCTCATACATGGACCAAAGGAGACCCAGCCACGCAGCATCAGCGAGTGGCTTCCTCCAGCCTTTTTGAAACATGCCAGATACTTCCTATTGTGTGTGGTACAAACAAGCTGATACGATATGAAATATTTAAAACATCAGCATGCTGATCCACACTCCAAGTAAAAGTCTGCTCTCAAAAAAAAAAATAATGAAAACAAAGGAGCTGAGAAACAGCTATTCAGACAAAAACGAAATACTGACACAATGCCAATTTCAACTTACAAAAAATAGACCACCTCTTGGAGGGTGAAATTTCCATGCCTGCAGGCAGTACTCCAACAAAGTGAGCATGGACCTGAAGCATGTGGTCTTAATAAACCTCATTCCATATTCCTTAGATTACTATTAAAATAGGGTTACGAGAAGTGCCTCTTACAAACACAGGGCCTATTGCAAGTAATTATAAGGAAAAACAATAATGTCTGCCTTTGTCATGAGGGCAGTTTACAATTAGCAGTAAATGCCATTGTGTCAATATTTGCATTAAGAGACTCGGCAGTAGAGAATCTGAGATACAAATCAAATTTTGCAGGCAAAAGAAATTGGTAGTACTTCATGTTATCACTACTTCCTCTTAATAACCAGGGTAAACACCAGAGTCTCATCCTAAGAAAGGGAAGATTAAGCCAGCACTCCTTATCTATCTGCCATGAGAGACTCAAGGTGTTGGAATTAAGTCTGCAGGGTCACAGCATGAGATGACGATAATGCGCATAGACAGCCCAGGCATCAATATTCCAAAAAGCGACTAGATAATTGCTTCATATCACATCTAACACACCATGATAAAGAATGTCAGAGTAATTACTCCTAGGATACTGGGAACCACCACCACACTGCAATTATCATCGTGGTCTGGGTTGTGTTGTGTGTACGTGTGGGTCTTTTGCTGCTGCTAT
Organism: Microcebus murinus; assembly: GCF_040939455.1. Lineage (NCBI taxonomy): Eukaryota > Metazoa > Chordata > Mammalia > Primates > Cheirogaleidae > Microcebus > Microcebus murinus. The sequence continues at coordinate 16,383,282 of NC_134119.1, forward strand.
ATTACCTCCTTGCAGATATGTCACTCAGATTGGTAGATTTAGCTCTGGGGTTCCTTCTGAACTACAGAGATTGAAGTGCACCAATTTAATATTCACTTCTTAGTGGTAAAGGCTCGAACCCATTTGACAAAGGCTGTCAAGAAGAGAAAGCTTTGAGAAATGAGCCTAGGCCTGTAAGTAGACTTTGGATGTTTTCAACATTCTCCAGTTATTCCAGCATATTTTATTCCCGAGATTTCAAATAATGATGACAATTGAGACGAAGTCTCTATATAAAGGATGTTTTCAGCTTTGCCATGGAAATAGAAATAAAACTTCAGGAAATAAGGGAGTTGTCATTGACTTCATTTTCTTACTTTTATACTTCTCTGGGAGGGGATCACACCTGTAGAACTCATCACTGAGAGCTTCTGCAAGACTTAGATAATGGAAAGTAAAGCAAGAGAAGAAAACGAAATCTTTTATGCTATGAGCCTTAAACTAGCATCTCCTGGCCAGTCTGGAAAGTCAGGAGTAAACATGATCAGAGCTCGTGGCATGTGACAGTCCATATGTTGCAGGTCTTCCTGCCTAACCTCAGATTAAGGGCCACTCCTGCCTCTACCATTAAAGCCAGCAGAAACGTGCAGCTCTTTGCAACACTCATCCCTTACATGAAATAGACAACAGACGGCTGCCAATAAAAATGCTGGCCTCTATCTGTAAAAGTCTTAGCTTTCTCCTAACCATAGTAGTGACTGTTTATTGAGTAGTTATTATGTACTGTGTGCCAGGCATGGAAGTACTTGACATGTATTTACAGAAATCATCTTATTTAATTCTCAGCCATTCCATGAGGTCATATTATTATCCCCATTTTATAGCTAAGAACCTTAAACATTAGGTGGTTTAGCAACCGGGTGAAGTTTCATAGCTACTAAGTAGGAATGCCGGGATTTAAACCTCAGAAGTCAGACTTGAGAGACCTTATAACTTGCAGGTGATGAGAGAAGAGTTTACTATGACACTATGGTAAATCAATTTACAGTTGACAACTGATAATCAGTTGATGAAAACCTCTCTTTCAAACAAGCACTGAATGCTTTATAACTCATAGCATGTATGTGCTGCACCAAATTTGCATTGGTCTAGATTTGCAATCCTGTTATCATTCAAAAAAAAAAAAAAAAAGGAAAGGGGGGAGTCAGGTTACACAGAGCCTCCAGACAAATGGAAGCTTAATTTCCTGTCATACAGATAATTAGGCACCAAATAGGTCCCTGAGGTAATTAAAAACATAATAAACCTAATGGAACAAGGGCCGCATCCTGGTTAAAGAGGAAAAAAAATAAAAGTAATAAATCATTAGCAAATCAGGAATTTTTCTCAACAGGTGGATTGTACTGGCATTCCTCAGAATCGGAAGTTGAGCTCTAAGTTGGCTGCGAAGGAGCCTAACATCACTGAAAGCAACAATACATCTGTTTTTATGTCTTTACAGAGAGGCCGCAACAGCCCTGAAGGCTGAGGGACTCAGAGCAATGTCATGTTCCTGGCATGTTAGTGTCTCACTGGTTACCAAGCAAGCAGAGGGAATGCCTGTGAAGCCCCTGGAGGAGTTGGAAAGCCAGTTTTCCAGGGCAGAAGAACCTCATTGCCCACCACATTTTCTTGAGGTGAGGGAGAGCTCAGAAACAGGAGACTAGAAGGTCACTGCATCACTTTCCCTGTTCTTGCTTAGACCTGGCCCTGTTGTCTCACAAGCTAATGACCACATTCTCCAGGCCCAGGGAGAACACAGCAGGCAGGAAGGGCTCAAAGCCCCTTAGCTACTAACCTGGACCTTCCATTCTCCATCATCTCACTGGTCTTGACTGGAAAGATTTCCTGTAAAAGCAAATAGCTACAAATCTTTTCTTAAAATCAACTTGGTGATCTAAGTTGCTAATTAAAAAATCATGGTGACTACATCACAACATGAGGACTGAAAGGAAATGATGAACAAAAGTTCACCTATGATAAAGAAGTGGCTTTATGGTATGTTTTAATATCTCTTGATGTTCATCCTTTCTTATCACTTATGGAATTTTTCTGACTAAACTTGCTGGTTTATTTTTCCACGTACATTCTAGAAATCACATATTTAGGTCAAAAATTCATGTTGGCACTAAAAAGAAATCAGCTATCAAGCCATAAAAAGACATGAAAGAAACTTAAATGCATATTACTAAGTGAAAGAAGCCAGTCTAAACAGGCTTCATACTACATAGTTTCAACTATCTGACAATCCAGAAAAGGCTAAACTACGGAAAAGTACAAAAAAAAAAAAAAATCATTGGTTGCCTGAGACTGATGGGAAGGAGGGAGGAAAGGTAGGGGACGGGAGCATTTAGGGCAGTGAGACTACTCTGAATGATACTGGAATGGTGGATATACGTCACTAGACATTTGTCCAACCTGTAGAATGTGCAACCTGAAGTAAACTATTGACTGTGGGTGACAATTTGTCCATGTAGGTTCATCAGTTGGGACCAGTGCAGCACTCTGCTTGGGATGTTGATAATGAGAGGAGCTATGCTTGTGTGGTGGAAGTGGGTATATGAGAAATCTCTGTTTCTTCAATTGGATTCTGCTGTAAAAATAACACTTCCCTAAAAAACCTACAGAATGGGAGAAAATTTTTGCATCCTATGCAGCCGATAAGGGACTGATAACTAGAATATACTTAGAACTCACGAAAATCAGGAAGAAAAAAATCAAATAACCCCATTAAAAAGTGGGCAAAGGACTTGAACAGAAACTTTTCTAAAGAAGACAGAAGAATGGCCAACAAACATATGAAAAAATGCTCAACATCTCTAATCATCAGGGAAATGCAAATCAAAACCATAATGAGATATCACTTAACCCCAGTTAGAATGGCCTTTATCAAAAAATCTCCAAACAATAAATGCTGGCATGGCTGCAGAGAGAGAGGAACACTCCTACACTGCTGGTGGGACTGCAAACTAGTTCAACCTCTGTGGAAAGCAATATGGAGATATCTTAAAGTGATACAAGTGATTCTACCATTTGATCCAGCAATCCCATTGCTGGGCATCTACCCAAATGATCCAATGACACTCTACAAAAAAGACACCTGCACTCGAATGTTTATAGCAGCACAATTCATAATTGCAAGGCTGTGGAAACAGCCCAAGTGTCCATCAATCCAAGAATGGATTAATAAAATGTGGTATATGTATACCATGGAGTACTATTCAGCTCTAAGAAACAATGGTGACATAGCACATCTTATATTTTCCTGGTTAGAGCTGGAACCCATACTACTAAGTGAAGTTTCCCAAGAATGGAAAAACAAGCACCACATATACTCACCAGCAAATTGGTATTAACTGAACAGCACCTAAGTGGTCACATAGGTACTACAGTAATAGGGTAGTGGGCAGGTGGGAGGGGGGAGGGGGGCAGGTATATACATACATAATGAGTGAGATGTGCACCATCTGGGGGATGGTCATGATGGAGACTCAGACTTGTGGGGGGCGGGGGGGAAATGGGCATTTATTGAAACCTTAAAATCTGTACCCCCATAATATGCCGAAATAAAAAAAAAAGATACAAAATAACTTTACAGTGTTAAGAAAGACAATGGTATAAATTAAAAGTAAATAAGACACACACACAAAAAAAAACAGTCTAATATTTTTAAAAATTCATATTGCTATTATATTGGAAGCATACTGAATCTATTTCTTAAAGGAAATTAACATTTATGAAGTTGAGCCCTGCCATTCAAGAACACTGTATCTTTCATTCGCTCAAGTCCTTTCTTCATGACCTTCAGGATATTTTAATGTTTTTGTATGTAGATCTTGCAAATTTTTTTTTTTTTTAGGGGAGTTAATACAGTTGTATATCTTGCAAATTTTTAAAATATAGTTTATTCTTTGGTATATTACATTTTTAATGGGGTTTCTCTTTCTGTTATATATGCACTTTGTTTATTACTTATACAGGAAGTTTACTGACATTTTCACAGTAATATTATACACAACCATGTTACTAAACATTCTTATTACACAGTTTTTTTCTCAGCTGATTCCCTTGTAATTTCTATGTACACAATAATATTGAAAGTACCTCAAGAATAACTGTAAATTACTGTAAACATAACAAATGTCTTTGTTGTATTCCTTCCATGGAAATGTTTCCAGTGTTTTCCTGTGAAACATAAGGGTGGCTCTTGTGTTGAGACTGGTATGTTTTACTACGTTGAGAAAGAATCCATCTATTGCTTTATATACTCTGACTTTTAAGCCAGGTAGATACAGTACCCAGTCAAAACCAATACATACAATTTTAAAAGAAAAATCAATTAATGCTTTATTTCCGTGGCAAATGGCAGGTTTTATGTTTCAAGAGGGTACAAGGAAAGCAAATTCACACAGTCGTTCTCATTTTTCAGTGTGGTCCCTGGACCAGCAGGGCCAGCCTCACTTGAGAACTTGCTAGAAATGAAAATGCTAAGGCCCCACCCCAGACCACTCAGTCTCTGGGGATGGACTGGCCTAGTAATCTGTGATTTAACTAGCCCCCCAGCGGATTCCAATGTGTGTTAAAGCTAGGGAACCACTGGCTTAGCTGTAGTAATATGTCAAATAGACAACAAGGGCATTTTAAGGAATTAGTAGGGAAGAGCTACAACTGACATTCAATTCACAACCAAATGGGGCCACAGACGAAGATTCACTAAAAGGGTACTACAATAAAATCTTTCATCCGCCCCAAAGTTTGCCCTTCTCCAATCAGAAAGACACACTCCCTTTTTCCTTAAATTGAATGTTTAATCCCAAATTCTCACTTTGTTTAAATAGTAATGCAGAGACATTGCATCACCATGAGGTTTCTGTTGATAGTGGTATGTTTTTATTTAGGGCTCTCACAGAAGCAGACCCTGAAAGGAAAACTCAGTGCTAGTAGTGTACTTGCGTGATGGCCCCAGGAAGCACCAATTAAAAAGAAAAAAAGGAAGTGAAACAGGGAAGAGAAAGCAACCAACCATTTGCCATGAAGACAGATGATTCAGAGGACAATGGGGATTAGTCCTGCTGGGAAGTTCTTGGGAAAGGTGCAAGCACAGGCCACAAAATGATCTCACCCTGGGGGAGAAGTGAGGTATTTATACACCATCCTCAGAACATCACTGGGTGAGTGCTGCTCCTAGGGGAGTTAATCCCCTAGCACTGTGGGCTTGAGGGTTTTCTGCAGTTGGGAGAAAGAATCCTCAGGCACAGGGATGCAGATGGTGGCGGCTGGAAGTCAAGCTGGAGTGCACAGAGAGGTCGAGGATTGCAGGAGGCCACTGACACTGTCTGCTGCATCCACCCGGCCACTGGAAGTTAGTCTGTGACCGTGTGGCCCCCTACCCTGGCACATAAGCATCGTTTTGTATGTGTGATTAGCAAGCTCTGTCTTGGAAAGGCTGGCACCAGCCCATCTGATAAAGGCATCTGTAGAGGCGGCTATTCCTTTTAGCTGAGCTGTAAGATTAAGAAAGCTACATGCATAGGCATGGGCAGGTCTGTACAGCCAAGAGATGAAGCACTGCAGGGGAAAACACCGCACAAGGGCAATAGGGGTGAGGAGGAAAGCGGAAGCAGAGAATGAAGAAAACAACATCACAATTTTACTAATAGCCAGCCCCGCCACTCCTGGGGCACTGCCACAGCAACCTGTTCTAGCCTGTGCCACAGGAAGGTGGCCAGGGCACCCGGCAGGGGTACAAATGCCCTCTGTGGGCACATCACCTGAGTAAGCAGACATGAAGAAATGTGGGCGTCTGATGTGACCCAGCTCATTAGTGGAGAAACAGGGATTCGAAAACAACAGTACAACCCCTTCACCTAAACTCTTTATTGTATTTGCTTAGGATTTTTCTCTAAACATTCACTTTTTTTTTTTTTTTAGCCTCATCCTTGTCTGTAATATCAATGAAATCATTGGTTGGAGTTTACCTATTTTGCTCCAAAACACATGAAAATAAATGCATGATTATTTCTAAAAAGCTATTCCATAATAGCTCAAATACCGCAAGTGGTAAAAACAGACAGTATTTCTCCTTTCTAAGCTCTATAATTTGCTTTCTTTCTAGGATGCCCAAGAAATAGACACACACACAGACCAGAGGTTTTCCAACTTTTGCTTGAGTGATAATAGACTGCTGAATGCTTTAAAAATACATGTAGACCTGGCCCCCACTCCCAGGAACTCTGAGGCAGAGAATGAGACCCAGGAGACTGAATTTTTAACAGGTATCCCAGGTAAATTTAATGAATTAGCCATGGGACACACCGAAGGAACGCTCCTATGGGGTAAAATCTTTGGAGTAGTTCGGAAAAGTCTTTAAGATAATACCCAGTTAGAAAATTGCTCCGGAGTTTAAAAATTATGTGAGTTATTTAAAAACCAGATTGGCGGAGGCGGTATCTTCCACAACACTCATGTAGGGGAAGGGGAGAGGAGCACAAATGCCCACGGCATGAAGGATATAAACAGGAGACTTCTTGCAGCCCCAGGGGTTTTGGGAACATGGCATTAGGAAGAAGCATGGACACTTTTCTGCAAGAAAGCAGACTCTTGTGGGGATTAAGTGAGAGATTACAAGATAAATAGGTTCCTACCCCAAACCAGAACCACTCTGCAGAAAATGGAATAGGACTGCTTTTTCCTTTTTTCCAATAATGAGTTTTGTGATGATGCTAAGAGGCTGGATAAAAATTGAGACTCGAGGAACATTAGCCTTGATACATAATCTGCCCATTAAATACGCTCCCTGTACTTTCTCTGTTATTCATATTTCTTCACGTATAATAGCATTTTGTTAAGAGGGCTTCTGAGTTAAGAAGTTGTATGGATAGCCTGAAAGGAAAGAGAACAGAGGACTCTGGATCCAGAGGGTATGCTAGGAGGAATGTGTCACTGAAGTCAAAGCGTGACCTTGAACTGGGGAGTAGAGTCAGAGAAAGGATGGCACTGATACCTTCCTGGGTGTGGGAGGGATAAATATTTATAGAGAAAGGTTTTTGCATAGGATTGATATGAACTGGTAGAATATACCACACTTACTTTATTTTCTCTTTCCCCTCTCTCTCTTCAAGAAATAACATTTTTGCCTTAACAGCCCATCAACTCAGCTGCTGTGGCTTCCAGGGTGAATTTTCTACGATTGCAAGAGAAGTCAGGTGAGAGGTGAGGCCATTTTCTGTAGTCAGAACTCCAGGAGATATTTTCTACTAGGTAACAAATATCTCTCAACCTTGACAGAACTTGATTACAATAGTTTAGTCCTAAACACAATGTCAGAACAGATATTTCTCCTGAGGATATAAAGAGGTAAACAACTTGAACTGCGGTTTGCAAACTGTGGAGCTGTCTCAAGGTTTACAGGACATGTCTTTTCTCCCAACCCGTTTTCCACACTGCAGCGAGACAGAAAGGCCACTATCTAAATAAACAGAAAGCCAGTGGACACTTCGGGTTACAATGTGACATTTTGCTTCCAAAGATATATGAGAAGTGGAATTCTAGCAGGCAGGCTCATGAGTAGTGCAGAGAGACTTTGGAAGTCATCTAATTCCACCATGTGAATAATTGCACACTTCTTGCCAAGGATTTATAACCTTCTATATGTATATATAATCTGCATTTTTAGAGCAAGCACTCTGTTACATATATTCATCCAAATTGATATTTTTCTATCTGTGAGGTCAAGGAAAATGCCAAGAGTCTGGAGAGCGAAGTCTATATATAGCAGGCACTCATGACATGCCTCCAAGGGCCCAGCTGAGTAAAGTCACAGAGCAAGCACATGGCGAATTCTCAGCTGATTACCTGATTGTCTGGTTAACTGAAGAAAGGTAGAATCAGTGACAAACCATGATGTCAACTCCAATCAGAGACTTATTTTGAATTCATGGGGAAAAAAAGCTATCAAAGAGACTAAAACTTAGTATCTTTGTTAATTCATTTATTCATTCAATAAATATATATTCACACTTCCTCACTCTGCTTTGTGAATGGGGCTAAGACCTGGCATTCTCCCTTGGCCAGCAGCTCCCTGTTAGGCTCTAGCCCTAGGGGGCGCTAGAGGGAGAGGGCAAGGCAGGAAGAGTTCAGAAAGGAATCGAACTCGCACTTTCTTTTCCCTTGAGCCTCCTCCCAGTCTCCCTTTTCCCCCTGGCACTGGAAGAACATTTTCTTAGCAGCAGTTTATTTCATGTTGTGCTTCCTGCAATACTTGTAGCGCAAGTCTCATGGCATGTGGCCCAGAGACTTCAGCCCACACCAGCCAGCAAGCCCTCCTCAGAGGGTGGGGTCTCTGCCCCACAGGTCCCTCCTCTGAGCTCAAAAACACAACTTTCCTCTTCAGGGGTCAGAGTTTCAGCTCAACAAAAGTCATTTTGATCTCTTCCCTCAAGGTGATGGCTGTTTCCTGCACTCACTGCCTCTAACACCTTAGAGACCTCTTTTCACACCTTTCAGTTAGCTGGTTAACACACTCTTTATATAAGGATATATAATTCTATATATCCCTTTCAGTTGCCTTGTTCACATTCTTTTTGTTAAATAAAATAATGAGATTGTGCTGTCACAGAAGCATAGAAATAAAAAGTTTGAACAAGAGAAGTCAAATAAGAAAAGGCCAAATAATTGACCAGCCATTCGATGTAGCAAGAAGGAAGGTTAGGGTGACAATGAGTAGATGTCAGTGTACTGATGGGGTTGGGAGCCCAAGGGAGACGGTGGAAAGTAGTTGGATTACAAATGTATTTGTGTTGGGACTCAGAAACCAGTACCCCAAAATATGGCACATTGACATGCCCAACTGAAGCAGCAGCTTCAAGGTGTTTTTGGCCACATATCTACCGCCACCCACTTCTCAATTCTCTGTCTCTCCCAAAGCACAGGATGAAGTTGGTGTTGGTCTCTGAAATTTCCTATCTGCCTAAAGTTTGGACCCGCCAAAAAAGTAAGCAATCATTTCCGGTCCCCTTCTGGGTTTTCATTAACTGTGCTCATATTGCAAGGAGAAGGACTGAAGTCTGTCAACATACCTGGGCAGGCTTGTCACAAACCATTGTCTGCTCTGTGGGCCCAACAGACTTTGTCCTGGGCCACTGTATGTTCTTCAAGCGCATTGAAATCCCCTAAAAATCATTTACTACCCCCGTAAGATCATTCATGTGCCCCACCTCGCTCCTTTATCCCAAGAAGAAGTGCATGTAAGCATCTGCACCCCATTGTGTGATGGGGTAATCACTCTGTGGTTCACCCTGTATAGGTTAAGAAATTTGTATACCATTTGTCTTATGAATCTGCTTTTTCTTGGCTGATTTTCAGTGAAATTTCAAAGGATGAAGGGAGACTTTCCCCTTGGGCCCTACGTTTTGGAGATTGAATTTATAAGAAAACTTAGGTAAGATTGTGTACGTAATGACCCCAGTGTTTTCAGCCTTAGGAAAGAGTAGATGCAGGCGCCCACTTACGAAGAAGGCTGATGGATTTGGAAGCCCAGTGGACAAGGCTGAGGAGAGAAGAGGAGAACAAGTGGAGACCATTAACACAGCTAGCTCTCTGAGGATTTCTGCAGCAAATGAGGCCGCTATTAAGACATGTAGACTAAGGCGGGCACACAGATGATTCCAGGGAGATGGAGGGTGACAGTGAGAGTGAGGTTCCTGAGTTAATGGTGAGGGCAGATGGGACCCAGAGCATCAGGGAAGGATTTGGCTTTTAATAGAGCCAGAGGCACTACTCTAAATTGTCACAGGAAGGAGGCAGAATGTGTGACTTCAGATGCAAGTACATCAGGGAATTTGGTGATGGGAAAATAAGGCAATTCTTTTTTTATTTTATCTATCTTCAAGATTTAAGAAACCCACAGCCACAGAGCCTTCCAAACAATTTACATTGCAAAATGACTATTGTCACCCATAGCATTACCAGAAAAGCACTTTTGATTCCCAGTCATCACGGAAATCAATATGCAGGGTGTACAAGTGATAAAAAATCATCTTCTCAACATGGAGACTAAAGATATAGGACTCTCACATTCTGGAAGTGATGCGAGTACCCATAATTACCACCATAAATTTGCTGAGTACTAAAAATAATTCTGTATTTTCCTGTAGGATTTGCAAGCTAATAATAAGCAATTTCCAGCTGTGTGCTGTGACAGCAAAAGAGAGGGTCTAACATCCTTATAATTATATTTTCCATATCCGTATTCACATTAGAAAATACTGATTAAGACCCATCTGCTTAAACTAGTTTTTCATTGTTAAAATTGCTGTACTAGGTGACTTTTATAAAATCTGACTATACTGTATACCTTGGACTTCAAAAAGATTATCAAATATTTTACACTTTTTATGCTTTTTAAATACACAGGTATGATTGTGAGACAAAAGGACTAACAACAATTTTGAAATTGTTCTACAAAGGAGATTCCACAAATGCATCCAGAGGGCTCCCCTCATTCGGCAGCTAAAGCTACACGGAACAGCAAGTTTTACCATGTGACACATGAGCTCACTTCATTCTGCTCAACAAAATGAGTGAGACTGAGAACAACTAAATTAAATAGAGATTTCTTGGGTCTATTTCCTCAAACTTCACATGTTCTTCTGAGTACTTGAAATGTCACTACCCAAAGAAAGGTCATGAATTCACTGTTGCTTTTTGGAGGTATTGTGAAAAAAGAATTACTCTTTGGGACAACCTGATAAGCTTGGCTTGCTACTAGGGAGGGCCACACCTCCTCAGGGGTTCTCAGGCTTCCCATAACTCATTTCAAAGCTCGCAGCAGTTCTGTTTTGAGCCAGGCAGGCAAGATGTGGCTAAAGACGCCACAGTTGGACCTTTAGTATTTCCCCCCCAGGAAAACCAGAGAAAGCACAGTAAATATCTGCTGCCAACTTGGATAGGGAAGATGCCTCAAAAATATGAAAGGGAAGAGTTTAATAAAACCAATTCAAAAAACATGTGGTGTTTGACTTGAATCAACATTATTGGACACTCAAGTTTCCTAAAATTTAAAAAAATTCAAATTGATTACCATGATGAGCATCACCCATCTCTCTACATCTCTGTCCATTTATCTATCTGCTCTGTCACTATATGCCAAGTGCCTTACTACCAGTAATACAATTAATGTTATCCTGCTTGTTTTTTTTTTCATTATTTTCAATTTTAGCTTTTCACTGATATAAAAAGTACATACAGAAATACATATAGTCATAAGTGCACAGCTCGATGGAGTTTCTGAAACTGGGCACATCTACATAAGCAGCACATATCAAGGAAAATCACATAACCAACACTGTGGAAGCCCCACGTGCTCCCTTACAGTCACTGCTTTCCCAAAGATAACTTCCATTCTGACAGCTCATGGCACAGATTCACCCTCCTGTTGTTATATTGTATATAAATGGAAGCTGCCTCTGTGTAGTCTCTGGCATCTGGTATTTGGATGGTCTTTTAACAGGAACGAGAATCCACTAACATTTGCTTAGCTCTTGCCAGGCACCATGTAAGGTCCTTACCACACCAACATTGTATTTGACACATGACATATTAATAATAAATAAAAGACTAAGAAAGTTGTCCATAGAGCATATTTTGCAATTCAGACTCACCTTCCTTACATAGGCAAATGTATTAAGTATTTCCCTTCCAATGTAGAAGCCAGAATACCACTGAAATCATAGGAATAGTTTGCCAACTGCTACTATGCATACAACAATTTAAGCTGATTGGTTTCCTTCCAAAGTACCACTGGCTTCACTATTACCAGTGTTACTACAATGTGGTAAAGAACTTCCCAAAAGATAAGTTATGGAGGATAGATTAATTGGGAAAAAATAAACATTTTCTTAGAGAACTATAATTTTGACAAACTCAAAGGATATTTTTGCATTTCAGGGTGCATCTGCCAGCTGTTTCTAATCAGTTCTGGGTATTTCTTCTCCACTCCATCGTAGGATATGTTATATTCACAGAGGAAGCGTCAGAGTATCATCACCAAAAGGTCAAAATTTCTGTGCTCAGCAACGTAAGGGACCCACCCTCTGGGGAAGAAAAAAAAACATCTTGCCCAGAAAACAAGGTTAGGCAGTCTGGTGGAACATTGCAATTTTTGACCACCAGAAAAATATCTTTCTTAATAGGGATAGAAAAATTCTGGCATTTTGCAATCACAAAATGAAATGGCTTTAGTGTGGAGATGCAAAGATAGAAGAAGATGAAATGGAAAGTCTGTAGCTGAGAAATGAAGCATAAGAAATGTGTCTTCATTGCTGTCTCGAAACTTAAAATAGAAAGCTCCATCAAAAGTCACCAGAACATAGGAGCGGGGGAAGAAAGTGATTACAAATAGTAGCACAAGGGAGTTTTTGAGGTGTAATGGACTTGTTTCGGGTCCATTGTGAAGTGGTGATTATGTTAACCTCCTACATGTGTCAAAATTCATGTAACCGTGCACAAAAAAAAAAAAAAAAAGAAAAGAAAAAGTGAATTTCAGTGTATGCACACTAAAAATAGTAATTGAAAAAAAAAAAATGAAAGCTTTACAACATTCCAGACTTCATGCTTGTTAGTTGTAATGGCAGATGTTCAAGAAGTTTTGAGTGGATCAATAAGCGAATGAACAGAGGAAACCATGAACAAAATTATTATTTTAAAAGTGAAGATAAATTATTGAAACATATTTTGAAATATACTAAAATTAAAAAGTGTAAGCCAATTTATGTTCTAAGGAGTTGGCAGACATAGTGGGTCCCTCTGGGGAGGGAAGAGTCATTGCTGGAAGGAGACATAGGGGACTTTTTAGAGGCTAGATGCTCTATTTTTTGCTCTGGGTGCTGGTTACACAGATGTGCTTGGTTTGTGAAAATTCATCTAGCTGTACACTTATGTGCTCTTTTCTCAGTGTATGATATGCTTCCATAAAATGCTCCAAAAATTACTAAAATAATTTCAAAGTCTATCCTATCTCTAAAAAGCATATTATAAATGTCTTTCACAATTCAATTCTATACAAAAATTGCCTTTCCTGATGAGCCCATAGGGTTCCTTTCCACCCCAACCTTAACCAGCCTGTGAGAATTAAGTAACCCATCATATTTCTCCTTTCTGCCTTGGTGGCCACAGGGCTCTGGGTAAGAGCTCCTGTTAGCTCTAGGACCTCATTTATTCTGCTGGTATATTTTTACTTTTACCCATCCATGACTTTTAGCTTTCTATCTTAATGATGTTATAATACATGTATATTGTATTATAAAAGCCAGCTTTTAATGCATTTTGGAAATAGATATAATACAAATTACAAGCTCAAAGTAAGAAAATAGATTCTTATTTATGAGCTTTACAAGCAAACCTTGCAAGAACAAAACAAAAGTCAACTCCTCTGTGAAAGCTGAAATGTTACTGATCACTTGACCCTCAATGCAGCACAATTTGATTGTCCACTGAGTGTGGCTATCTCTGTATTACCTAGATGAATACAGAGAATGGTAAAATTGAGCTAAGATCCAACAAGGCTGAAAAACATGTTATAGGAGCCTATGCATAGAGAGAAAGTTAACAGAAAACCCCTAGATTTGAGACAAACATTCATACCTTAGATTTTAGAGCTCAGTAATAAAATAAATAAAAGTTGAGTCTAATTTCATACACGACCTTGTTAAATTAGAAGAAAATGGAGTGACTAGTAAAAGAATCTAAAACAAATGCAGCCATTTGCTTATACCCATAACTGGATTTTCCAGCTATGAAACTCATTATTTTCAGATTTCGAGCATACTAAGAATGGTCCCTTGTAAGTTGAAGCCACATCTCAATAAAATGAATATACAATTTGGTTTTTTGGAAGAAAAAAAACAAATGTATTAGAACTGATGCAATAAAGTCCAAGTGCTATATGGTTTGGGCTGCCCTAAAGCTGAAATTACAGAAATTTAAGCCAGGGGATTCCACAGAAATCGCCAGAGCTAAAAATCTTTTAAAACACTCCTATCCTTTCATGACATGTTACTTTCTTCTACTTAGTCTGAGGAAATCACCTTTAGAGCTTGTCTATGTTTTTCATATAAATACTGAGAAACTTAATTTTCAAATTCAAGGTTCAAGTAAAAAAAGACTTCCACAAAAAGCTAACTAAATATAACTCTACCAGGTAAAATAGAGAGAATATCTTTGGAATATATCACAAACTCTAGATGATCCCAGAGTTTTTTCTAGAATTACTCTTTTTTAATGAAAAAAATTAAGATCTGATATTTCTCTCACTTGGTTGTTGGTTTTACTAGAATTCAGTATTATTTGTTGGGGTAAAAAGAAAAATCATTATGAAATGCCAAGCAACACTGGCCCAAACTTGGTAGATACTACCTGGTGTGTATGGATGCTTTGAATTTTATGAAACTGTATGATTTTTTTGGAGAGTCAACTGTTCCCAAGGATCAGTGCTAAGTGTAATATTGCCAAAAACACCTGCAGGAAAAGTCTATTCATTTATCACTTGATGCTAGACCAATGTCTATGGTTTGTAATTATTGGCAGTGTGTTGCACAGAAAATTCCATGGAATTGCATCTTTTTGATTGGTTGAGAATCAAGAGAAACATGAGTACACCTTTTGGAAGATTTAAATTCCAAACATTATTCAGAAAATCAGGTGGAAAAGTGAAATTGTCACAAGCATGTGTTAATAAAATGTCAAGACATGATTCCAATTCAGATACACCATTCCAAGTGCCAGGGTTCCCTAAGAGAGAGGGGGACAAGGGTATGTGTGGGTAGGTAACAGGGAAACAGGGATGGGAAATTTAGAAGAGGGAGGTTCACAAGGGGGCTACTTGACAAAGGCCCAAGGAACTAAAGGGTGGGGTGTGGTTTAGGTAAAATCACCCTAGCACATTTCAGGTTTATTTAGCAGGTAAGGCTTCTTTAATGGAATTAATTATTTCACTAGATTTTAGAATTTCTCTACTAATCCACAGAACAACTACTTATAAGAGAGTTCTTGGGCACTTTCATTCTAGTTTATCTTCTTTTCATGCCTTGATTAGAGAATTAAAGAAAGGAACTTACGGAAAAACCTTTGCTGATTTTTCCATGAAATGTTCCTAACAGCACATAGTAATCTCAAAATCTGTGCATGTACTCACATGAAGAGCTTCTGGGAGCCCTACCTACAATGAGCCTGCTTTTATTCTCTGGGGGAAAAAACAGAAAAAATAGAAACAAAAGTTTATTAAGAAAAATATTTGATTTTGTCACATGAGGATATATCATGCTATTTAAAAATGATGTTCATTTGATTTAAAATGACATGGAAAAATACCATATTCTAAAGGCTTAGTGAAAAAATGAGTGGCACTGGAATGAATTATGTCAACATACTGCAGTTATTCTGAGAGTAAAATGGTGGAGTATTTCTTTCTGTGCTTTGTAGTGTTCCACTTTTCCAAACTTTTCCAATTAGTCTTTTGTTGCTTTTTGAATAACATTGCTTTGAAAAATTACCTTGTGGTTTTGATTTTAGTACTTTTCAATTTATCAGTAATAAGAATATTAGTAGCTATATTTTACAACAATGTAATGTGGATAAGCTCTCCTCATTTATGATTTGAATTTTCTGTAGTTAAAAAGTGATTTCCTTGCATTTATAAGGTCCTCAGATGGAGTTTTCCTCCCAGGGTTACATCTTTCTGAGACTTTGCAATATCACTTTGATAGTTTGCTGACTAAAAACACGCACCACCATCATTTTCAACAAGTTGGCAATGGATTTCTTTAGCAGAAACGCTTTTCCGACTCAAATATAAAATTAATGTGGGTTCCCATGCATTTATAAGAAAGGCAATTTTTTAAAACTACAAATGTATAAAATTATAGGACAGTTGATATACTGTAAAGTTATATCAAAATCATTGTACTATAAAGTAGCTAAACAACTTGTCATGCAGTATTTGCACATTAAGCTCTTCTGAGAAATTAGCTAAATTAACCAGCAGTTTCTATCACAGTGAATAAACCCTAGGTAGATTATAATGAACGTCACAGAAGTTTGTTGTGTGTGTTTTTTTTTCATATTCTGCTTTATCAGGAATTAACCTTGAAAATTACATGTTAGAAAAGGTTAATTTTAAAGATGATTTTACCTTGCATAAGTATGTTACTAAAAGAATTAGTTTAAGAATGGTTTTCACCACAAAGTTGAGAATAAAACAAAAGAAATTCTGTGGGTGGCTAATGGATCTATGATTTATAGTGGTGAATACTGATTTATGCAAGGGCTTGGAAAGTGTTCATGCTGCCTTTCCAGGAAATGGACACTTTCCTCTTACCTGGGAAATTTGAGTGAAAATATATAATACTTTCAATCAGTTATTTGTACAGTGAAATGTTCCCTTTCATTTTGATTAAACTGGAAAGAGTTTAAATTTTCTGAAAGGACGTTTACCAAGATACATGATGGGTTCTTTTTAAAATACTGTGAAGAAGTTAACACACTCTCAAATGTTGCCCTGCGATTCCAGGAGATATTAATACCTATTTGTGCAAAAAAAAAAAAAAAAATACCGTAGTCAAAATTAGTTTGAGAAATGCTACGTTAGAGTTAAACATGTCTTTTTCTACTACATGACTTTTTGGAAAATTAAAAATGATAATGACCATTTTAATTTTTAAGATAAAAATAAAGAGTACAGCATTTTCCCCAACTGTCTGATAAGTAACTTGCAGATTAGTGCACACTAAGTCAACATATGTTTACAAGTTCAAATAATGTAAGTTCCATTTCCCATCATCATCTGGTCATTTTTGCTCTGAAAAATTTCATATTATCATTTCAACCCCTCCCAAACAAATGCCTTCCATAATCTGCTAAAGATAAAGAAGCAAAATAAGCAATTTAGTTTTTCACCAGTAAGAGGTCTCACAGAATCTAAATATCTCACTTAAAAATATTAATTAACTTAAAATATTTAATCATAAAGTTTATACCAAAAATAAAGTTAGATGTTTCTAAGGCAATTAGTAGGATGTATTTTCCCAAGAAAGATAAATTTCCCCCCAAAACAGGGAATTTATAAACATTTTCACAAGGAACATATCTGTATACAGAAATACAGTTGTTAAATAAACCAAAGAAAGGAAAGAAAATTGGGGTAAGATATTTGGAAAATAATCATTTCTCTTGACTTTCTTGACTTGTATAAATCCAAACAGAAATCCAGAGATTATAACCATTTTTCATTTCAAGGACATCCAAACTGTTTCCAGCTATCTGTAGGCTGCCAGATGTACAAACAGCACCATGTTAAAAATAAAATAGTGGCTTCAGTAAAAGGCACTTCTTTATTAACTACTGAGACCTACAATTGTAGCTCAAAATTCACCTTAAAAGTTAAATTTCTTCAGCACAGTTCTAACTACGAGAAATTGTGTTAATAGTATGCCAAGCCAACAGGTACAAGGAAAGATGATAGCTGGTAGGAATAAAAATATATTAGGGTTACATTATTGAAATTCTCTAATCTTTATTCTCCACTTTACATGGAATAATGGATACATGTTGATCCCCTACTATCCTTTTTTTTCTTTCCTGTCAACAGTCTCTATTTTTTGGCTTAATACAAACCAAACCAATCACCACATTAGAAGCCATAGTGATGGCTTCAGGGATGGGCATGTGACCCAAATTGATCCCATAAGAAAGGATCTCAGTATTTCTGAGGAAGATAAGATTGTCATCGTTTTATTTTGCTAAACTTGAACCTGAGCAGTCACTGAAGCTGGAGCTGCAATCTTGAGTCAGCTGAAATGCTGAGGGCCAATGTGTGGTGGCTCAAAATAAAGCCAGCACGGAGGATAACACAATAGTGAAAGTGTGGGTGCTGTTTGCATAGTCTAAGTGCTGGATCTACTGTCACTGGGGCCGGGTAGAGCCCCAATCAGTTTCTTTTATTGCTCGAGCTGGTTTGAGTTGGATTTTCAGTCATTTATAACTAAAAGAGGCACATGAGAGTTGCAGCCATTCTATTCATTTTTTCCCAGCAAGACTGATCCCCAAACCTATATATCTGCCGAAGTGTGAATATTAGAGAAATTTTGCTAATATTAGTTAAAACTGTTTCATATAAAACTTTTATATGAAAAAAATCCTCAATATTACTAATCATCAGGGAATGCAAATTAAAACCACAATGATCTATCATCTCACACCTGTTGGAGTTGGTATCATCAAAAGGATAAAAAGGTAACAAACAAGTGTTGGCAAGAATGTGGAGAAAAGGAAACCCAAGCGCACTGCTGGTGGGAGTGTAAATTAGAATAACTATTACAGAAAGCACTGTGAAAGTTTCTCAAAATATTAAAAATGAACTACCATATCATCCAGCAATCCCACTACTAGGTATATATTCAAAGGAAAGGAAATCGGTACAATGAAGAGATATATCATATTTATAGCAGCACTATTCAAAATAATGAAGATATGGAATCAACCTAAGTTCTCATCAACAGATGAACGGATAAAGAAAATGTGATATATATACACAATGGAATACTAGTCAGCCATAAAAAGAAATCCTATCACTTGCAACAACATGGATGAACCTGAAAGATATTATGTTAAGTGAGGAAAAGAAGCCAGGAAAAGAAAGACAAATACTGTAACAATCTCAAATGCAGAATCCAGAAAAGCTAATCTGGTATAAGTAGAGAGTAGAATGCCAGTTACCCAAGGCTTAGTTGGTTGGAGTGGAAGGGTTGGAGAAATGTTGATGAAAGGATACAAAATTTCAGTGAAATAGAAGGAATAAGTTCAAGAGATCTATAGCACAACACGGTGACTATGGTTAATAACAATATATTTTATTCTTAAAAAATGCTAAAGGGTGGATGTTAAGTGCTCTCACCACAAAAATGATAATTATGTGAGGAAATGCATATGTTAATTATATTTAGTCATTCTACAATGTATATACATTTTGAAACATGTACATGATACATATAATTTTATCTGTCAATTAAAAATAAAATAATTTTTAAAATAAATAAAAGTGAACATTTTCAAAAAAAACACAGACTAAATGAAACAAAAGAAGTTCAAACCTTTATACATAGCCCCCATGTACCATGGTACAGCATTAGCAAGAGGCATATACTTCTGATCAACCAACATGGAATTAAGGAATAGAACCATCAAGGCAGGAGTTAATCAGAAGTGACTTCCTCATCCTTCTCTACAGTTTTTTTGGCTGAGCTGTATGTTTAAGTATTATTGAGGGAAGTCATGTTCTGGTCAAGGGCTTCAGTATGATTTTTTCCTCCTTTCTCCCAGGCTGTGATCATGACATGGCAGAAGAGGAACCTTCTAGTGCAAATATTTTTTTTTTTTTCATAGATGTGGAAACAACCCAAGTGCCCATCAATACATCAGTGGATTAATAAAATGTGGTATATGTATACCATGGAGTTCTACTCAACCACCAGAAACAATGGTGATCTAGCACCTCTTGTGTTATGCTGGACAGAGCTAGAACCCATTCCACTAAGTGAAGTATCCCAAGAATGGAAAACCAAGCGCCACATGTACTCACCATCAAATTGGTATTAAATGATCAGCACTTATGTACACATGTGGTAGTAACATTCACTGGGTATTGGGCAGGTGGGGGGGAAAGAGGGGATGGGTATGTTCATACCTATCGGGTGTAGTGTGCACCATCTGGGGGATGAACACTCTTGAAGCTCTGACTCAGGTGGGGTAAAGGCAATACATGTGACCTAAACATTTGTACCCCCATAATAAGCTGAAATAAAAAAAAAACAAAAACTTTTGGTTTCTAGAATTCTAGTGTCCCCAAGCTCCAATCTTAATTCACAGGACTTAAGGTAAAAGTCAGCTTGCCTTTAAAGGGGGCAACATGCTTTCTTTCCCTTTCACTGTGTCTCCACTGGAAGCTTCTCTCATGTGTTACCATCTGGCTTTCATAGGTATTTGAGTTCATGACTTTTAAACAGACTCTCTAGGATGTAATTCTCCCAACACTTAAAAATTACCAGGCAATTTTGGCAGCCACATTAGGGCCTCTAAGTTGTCACTAGAGTATCCTTTAACGTACCCCAGAAGTAATCATTAAAAGGTATCCAGGAGTCTTGAAGGGGTTAAGGCACACGGACAATATTCCTGATGTACTCCCAGGGAGTGGTTTATATACTGTGATAATCTGGCTCAAACTCGAATGTGTTCATGGGAGTTATTTGCATTCTCGATTATTCCCAGGTGTTGGCAGTTCTGTTCTGCATCTCATCTGCTGGGTGACATGGAGGCTCGCTCTGTGGCTTTATCCCAGCCGGCTGGGGAAAACCTGCATGACATGAGCACCCGGACATCCACGTCTACTGAGTGGATGACACCCACCGGGCAATGATGTGACCAGATCTTCCTTCTCTTCCATGAGTGAAAGAGTACAGTATTTTTACATAACTCATAAAATGATAAAGCCTTGACTAACTTGTACTTAACCATTCATGGAAAAGTTGAAAATACTGAACTGTGAATTGAAACCAAGTATTTTTAAATAGAGCTGATATATTTAAATAATTTTTGGAAGAAAAACACCAGTTATTTCAAACACAAGAGTATAAAATGCTGAAAATGTTTTTTTCTTTCAGTCACTAATCTGCTTAGTAAAGTACTAAAAGCATTTTTTTTTTAATGGTTTGTCTCACTTCAGATTTTGTATTTATTTTTTTCCTATATGATAATAATTTGAGATATAGGGTGTAATTCAGTTTGCTGAACAGGTAAGTGTTTAAGCAGATAACATTTTTGTATAATACCAAGAACTGTGAAAGGAAACAGTATAACTATGGTAAATTACTTGACAATTGGAAGAGAACTGCTTTAAGTGTTTGACGAAACACACCAACAGGGGAAGGTTTTGAGATGAGTTTCAGAGTGATGTTTATTCACACAAATGATTAACTGAACGGTGTTTTTTTTTGTTTGTTTGTTTTGGGGGGGGGGTTTGCAGGGGCTAAGCAATAAGATAGAAATGATGACAGGACAAACTACTGGGAATGCTAAAATGTTGTCTTCTCTCTTTTTAATGGCAAGAAATACAAAGGTAGGATGGAGTTAGAAGGAAAGTATGATATTGGAAAAAGTTCTAACACAGAGGTCTCAGTCCCACAATGAGTGAAATTAATTTTAAACTGCAATTGTATTTCTAATGGTGTTTCACTGATGAGTAAATGGTTACCAACCACACATAGTCATTCTTAAAAATAAGTTGGGGTATAGTAATAGCTTTTTAAACTCATGTTTTTTCCTAACCTTCACCCTGGCCTTAAGCAGATGTTTGGCTTTTTCATAGCACTGTAGTTCTGGAATAAGCTCAGAGATCACCTGGCTGACTCATTTCATCTTACAGATGAGACAAATGAGGCCACATGGTTAAGAAATGGCAAAAAAAGAAAAGATTCCTAACTCCAAACCTAATGTGACTTGTGTAAAGTTGACCCTCACCAGCTGTCCCCCTATGGCACTACAGAAAATAATACCAAGTGGCACCCACAACTGATTTGCTGCTCAGTTGACAAGTTTATTGTCTGTATCTTAAGAAACCACATGCAAAAGTATCTTATATTTTGAAAGTGTCTCACATTATTTGGTAGGTTACTTAATACGCTAAAATAATTATCTCAGGTGAATGCACCTACTTACTCATCATCTCAAATACTCCAAACAAATATCTATATAAGAAAATTATATAAACTAATCACCAGCTAGATAACCACAAAGTTTGCAGAACCTCACTTATGGTTACAGACATGTTTATAAATAAATCTGCATATTCAACCTAAAAGCAACTTTAGACTGCTTGCATGTTTACCTCCTTAGACTCTCAGAGATCTCTAGGGAATTATTTTTGGAAGAACATTTGCATTTGAAATGCTTCCTGTTGGAGATCTGTAAGATGCAAGTTAGTTACCAGAAAACCAGAAGCACTTATAAGGTATTGGGAGCGTGGTAAACAGGGACAAGGGACCATGGGACAGCTCCCAGTGGTTGGCTTGCTGGGGTGGCTTCTCCCTATTGTCTTTTAAAATACTGCATTTTTAAAAACACCTTCATGACATCCCAGAGCAAAGGCTAACTGGACATGGCAATTAAAGGCAATGGATCCTATATATTACCACAAAAACTGGCAAAATTTAGAGATAATTGTGGATTAAACAACAGTATTTTATCAACTCTAATTTCCCAACATGGTAGTTTATCTGGGTTATGTAAGAAAATATTCTTGTACTTAGGAAATACCAAAGTATTCAAAAGTGAAGTGGTAATATATGTAAAACTTATTGTGATTGTTCCAAGGGGAAAATATATATGTAATGATAAAAAGCATGTGGGACAAATGTTCAAAATATTGACAATTGGTGAATCTGGTAAACATACACTGGAGTTCTCTCCATCATTCTTGCAACTTTTCTGCAAGATTGCAATTATATTAAAATAAAGTGGGGGAAAAGCAGCATCATGAAACCATTTTATTTTCACCTCAAATCATGATTTTGCAGGCATTCTTTATTTGTTAGTCTTGTTCTGTTTTCCACATTTGTTGACATGGTACCTACAATTGCCTGCTAACATGCTTTTAAACCCAGCTGCAAAATGTGCTATAAGTAATGTCAGAAGTACAATAAAAAAAGATTGAAAGTAGGTAGTAGCATGAAAATACATTTTTCAGCTTATAAATGAAAGTGGAAAAGCAGAGAATGCAGAGCTTTTAAGCAGACATGAGCATACCATCTTTTTCATCATGTAAAAATTCTTTATATTTTCTACAACATATAACCAAGAAGTGACCTACAGGCATTTCGCTGTCAAAGAGAAATCAGTGTTATGCTGTGTAACGTAGACAGCAACAAAAATGAGCGAAGGTTCTTAAATGCACTATCTGAAAGGGAGGCTGGTTTGGGGCTGGATTTTAATATACTTACCCCAGTTATCTTCACTTTCACAGTAACAGTGATGGCAACTGACAGTGTAATTATCTTTCAAGGACTGAACGGGTCTAAGAAATATCCTTGTAGCGTGTCACAGACTGTTGATATTAAACTGGCGACATGAGAAACCATCTGGAAAAAATCTGGGCATAAGGAAGTTTAGGGGATCTAATCCAAGCTGGGTTTTGGCCGATTTACTTCAGTTCACTCAAACCTCATTTAATAACGTGAAATAACACACGGAAAAAGGAAAGAAAAATGCGATCCTTTGTTCCCGGGTTGATTAAATGGAATCATATGCATGGAAAACAGTGTAAGGATTCCCTTGTCCTCACCCTGCTTTCATTGGTTATTTTGTTTTCCCTACTAGTAAGACAAACAATGTGCTTAAATCCCTGTCTTTCAAACTACTTTTAAAAGGCTTTTATAGGCATGTATTTCCCACAAAGCGCTAGAAGAAGTGTGCAATTAAATATTTTATTTCTTTGATCAATCTGTACCACAATGTTAACTCGTTTATCCTGCTTTAAAAAAATACATTTTTCTTTTAAACTTAAATAAGAGAGATTTTTCTCAGCTGTCTACTAAAGTGAAATATACTCTTTAGTAGTTTTAATGCCAAAATAATGTATATTCTTTCAAGATGATGATTCCATATTCTTTCTTATTATGCTTAATGTTTGTAAACCTCACATGAAATCTGAATGTGAGCATGAAGAGCACATGTGCATTTAGAGGTGGGCTTTCCAAGGCCATGAAGGCAAGACACAGGAGCGAGGCATCTCCACAGTGTGACCCCCACTGGACTGGATATTAACAGCCTGGACTAGTTGAAAAGTGCAGACAAAAAGAGGCATCTTCTGACTTCCAGCGTTGGGAAGTCTCCGATAAGGAGAACAGGGTCGGAGGGTGGGTTGCACTAGATAAGCCAGCCTAGTACCTCTCAGCCTTCTCCATCCTCTCTGATTGACATTCATACCAGGGCATGAGAAGCACATCTCTCTAATTTTTTGTTATCACCCAGTCCACAAATCATACTATTTTTAGGGGCATCAACAATCTCCCCTCAACTATACGTGAGCATTTGTGTATAGCTGTGCACACACGTTTTTGGCAAATCCTATTTGCCTGCCAGCTGTAGCATCAGCAATAAAGGGAAGCTGGTTTTCCTTTATGATTTCTGACACCTCCATGACTGTATCTTCTGCTTAAACTATCCATGTTTCCTCCCAAACATAGCATGCACTGTGGATTGTTCCCACTCACTCTCTGTCACTGGGTCTCACTAGCTGTATCAGAACACACCTGCTTCCTTTTTAAAGCCCTTTCCCCAAATTCAGCTGACCTGTCTTTTATTCAACACAATTCAAAGATCTTATTTTTATCTCTGCCATGGAGATAATTTCCATCAGGAAACATACAGATAAAATGCCAGTTTGACATCATCAGCCTTACTCGGTAGCTTTTTTTTTTTTTTTTAAAGTGGTGCTTCATTAAGGCCTGCCTTAAATAATCACCCCATAATTAAAGATTTCAGAAAAGTTGCTGCTTCTTAAAACACAAGGAAACAAATCACTTTTATCGTCAAAAAGTATGATGATGAATCATTCCCAAGAATCCTGTAACACACATGCATGCAGACACATGCATATACCACAAAATACCTTCCAATACTAATTCCCTTTGTGTCATGCATCTACAGTATCAAAGAATGGGATATTTTGAAATCTCTATGCTGGGATATAGTTAAAAAATATTAGGAGCCCTGGAAAGCATAAGTTCTCCTAATCATAGCTGCTGGCAAGAAATGTGGTGGAAAATGGGACTTTTCACAGTAATTAAGTCTGTATTCACACATGGGTTTCATTTTCCATATTACATACTTATATGAAGGCCCCACATCACAAAGGGCCTGGATCCTATCAGAGACAAAGACAGCTGTCAAAGCCTCATACAGTTGCTTCAAGATGGACAGAGCTAGAAACACTCCAAAAACTGGGGATGGTGTGGGATCGGGGTGGGACAGTGGGCAGAAGTCACAATGAAAGTTAGTATGGAAACACGAAAATTGCATTTGAAATTCTTTACAAGAAGAATTTGTTTATATGCAAAATCAATTTTCTATATTCAAAAACTTTTTTAGGACCATCTTGTTTCCAATGGTAGGAGAGAGGCTAGTGCCTTCCAGAAGTAAGTCAAGCCTGACTTTTATGCTGATTCAGCATAATCTTGACACACAAAGCAGCAGAGAATTCTCTGCCAGGAAAGAACATGTGTAATTGTTGAGATCTACTAAATAGTCCCTTGTTCAACATGGGGTGTCAAGCAGAGATCTTGCAGCAGCTCAGATAAAACAGCAGCATGCTTTGTTCTTATTTTAATTCCTCTGCACCCCCCCCCAGGGTTCACATGCCTACAGAAGAAAAAGCAGCAGCTTTTTCACCACAGTATAGCTCGTCTAATGACAATTATTGATAAATAAGTTAACATAAAATAACAAAAGCCAAAGGCACTATCTAAAATTTTCACCCAAACCTTTCTCATTTCATATCTCCCATGCATTCATTCATTTAAAAATTTATTTGAATCTCACAAAGGAGAAGGGACAACACACCCTACTGAAGACAGATGAAGTCCCCAAAGTACTGATGTTAGGTAATACAGAAAGGGCGCTACTGAATTTAGTCTGGTCAGTACCAAGGAACACAGAGACTCTAACAAAGTCAGAGCCCACAACCACTGTACAGCCTGGCCAGCCTCAGCTCAAAATGTCAAACTTAGCTAACAAGTAGACACAACGACAACATCATTACAAATTGTCAGCACAATTCCAAAAGTAGAACAAATCTACTGATCCTGGAGGAAAGATGTGATTTCTCTCTTACCATTTTGGTTCATTTTGCACATGCTGTTGGAAAGTGACAAAGCTAATTACATAATTCACACATAATGAGAGTAAGCCCAATGAACCAACATTTTGAAGAACAAGGATGTTCAGACAAAGGAGGTAAAAGTGCTGGAAATACACCCCCCGTGAGGCTACTGATTCGGTTTTCACATAGAACACTCACTGCCTTGGTGTCAGAAAGCATAAACTTCTGATATTCTCTGACTATACTTGAAGTATCACAGCACTTTCTATACCACATCTTCCTAGGATCCTTAAAATTTCTCCTTTTGGGGGGCAAACAATTTAAACAAGAGTTAATTTGTGGCCTTTTGTATCTAGCCATCTCATTCCAAGTTGACTTTGATCATCTATTAATAGTTTATTCCTTTCCTTCTACCCAACCAATTCCCCTTTTGTTTTAGACATAAATCAGACACATTTAAAGCAAAATTATGTGTCCATTATGGGTCCAAGAATAAAAAAAAAATTACTGAGATGTCCAGAAAGACCGTGATCAGTCTTGATTTATTTGTAGACCATTTTTGAATGATGAAAAAAAAAAAAAACCCAGTATCTAGCACTAGCATTTACATATTTTCTTGAGATGCAGCAAATAAAAATCTACTTTGATATTAAATAAGATTGTGATTTCAACTTTTAAATTAAAAACTAATCTTAAATCTATCTTATTCCATTAACACTTGTTTGGTGCATTTAGTGATCTTATCCCAGGGTTGGACTGCATCATGACTATTATTTATTTAATATTTTTATTCACTATTGCTGTCCAGTAGTTCTAAGCTCTTACCTCCATGCACATGTGATAGAGTCAGACTGAAATTCTTTAGTGTGTGATATAAAAAGGAAAATGCGTTCCTAGCAGCATAACTTATTAAATGGTTTAGCTAGAGCTTTGCAATAATTTAATAAAATCTTTAATTTCAGTAATCATTTAAACCAGCCTTTTATAAGAAATATGTGTGTATATATTTTATATATAATATATTATAATATATATTATATATATAATAATGTATATATTATATATATAATAATATATATTATATATAATATATATTATAATATATATATAATATCAAAGAAATGGGGCTATAAGGCCTTCAGTAACATTTTAGTGTAGGAAAGAATTTCAAACTCAGAATTCACCAGACTGTTTAAGTTTTCTTTCCTAACCAAAACTTCTTGAGCTCAACTAATGGGACAAAGAGTTACACTGCCAGAGGAATGTAACTTTCCAGATTCTGGTAAGGCCCCAAAAGATAAGGGAAAGGAAAAAAAAAATAACACACTTGAGTGTGGTTACTATGTGTTTCTATGAAGCCAAAATAACTCCCTTCATCAAGATGTGGGAAAGGGAAACTCAGCACTGTTGAAAAGTATCTCAGAGGCTGTTCTCTGCAGGCCGGGGTGGAACAAATCAGAAATGAGTCATGGTATCCATTGTAGAAGGGAAGGTGCTGGAATAGCTGAGGCCCCACGTTGCAAGCTAGGCAGCGGAGGCATAGTGGGCACAGGTTAGCAGGGTCATCAGAATGGAATGTGACATCTTTGGTGACGTTGAAGTGGCTCTAGGCTAGCTAGCTAGGGCCAAAATACATGGGTGGTCCATGATGGTCTTGCTCATCTTGTGTCAGGATCTGAAGAATTTCCACTGACACAATAGTAAAATAGTCTTGAGTGTCTTACTTGATCTCTGACTCTTCTTATATCTTAGTTATGTTTACGATATCAATTGGTTAGAGATTGTATGAGAGATTTGAATAGAGCCTTCCACGGTGCCTGACAGAGTGGGCACACGTCAAATGATTACCCTGTGAGCTCATTCCAGTTAAAAGCGCTTTCTGAGTGGTTGCTTGGGTGAGGTGGAAGATGACGGCTCCTATGTAGCACAGCTGGGGATGAATAAAGGAGCAAAACGTGCGGGGTTGTCCAACAATGGTAATACACTAGGACTCAATAAGACAAAATCCAAACAAACAGCTCAGAGACCAGGGATACTCCAACAGCTGCACCAAATTAGGCCAAATTCCCCCTTCCTAGCTCTCTGCCTTCCGCTCAGATGGATAAAATCTGAGACCACTTCAGTGTGCTCTCTATAAGTAAACATGTTTGACCATAACGTGGGCTAAATTTTCTACTGGCCCCTTTCCTTGGGCCCTAGAATGTCTGGCTTGGCTGCTAGGTTCTTAGACAACCATAGATTTTTAAAGCTCTGGTTTGGAGATCACCCAAGGGCAAGCTTCCTTAAGTCTTAGTGGCAGGGGAAAAAACCAGAAGATCACACTTAGGTTGCATTTCTTTTATTTAGTTTGTGTGTTTGCTGTTTCTTTTTGTTGTTTTTTAAAACCACACAGAATGGTCCTTTTATTTCTCTCTCTCTCTGTATTTTAAGTATATTTTCCTCCATGTTCCACCTAAGTAACAAAATTAGAAGCTGTAACACTACCACCTAATCAAAGAATTAAGAAGTAGGTATCCTAACCTGTATTTTGTTGTCCTAACCTGTATTTTACAGCACTTGGCTGAATTTTACTAAACAGAATTGCAACTAAGGGAAAGAGATTTAACTCTTTTAAAGAATCTCCAATTTTCCTTCTTAAAATAGAGTGCCCTGTTGATTGTGACTATTTGAATAAAGAAATGCAGAGAAGTAAATTATACTGCAATGATGAATCAGCACCTATTATTTGCATGTGAATTTTATGTTGCTGCCAACTCCTCTTTAAGTATGTTTGTGTGACTGGTCAATCCATGCCTGTATGATTGATTGGAGCTTGCCCTCCCTGCAATGGTCAAACTCAAATGCCAAGCTGATATGGGTCTTAGGTGAAATTCTAATTTATGGGAAACGTTGCAAGCAATAAATAAAGTTACAAACTCACTATGAGGACAACAGGTCTTGCCTTTTTCCTAACACACATCAGTCTCACAATGTGGTCTGGATTCAAGTGCACTAGCTGAAGCAAATCACCACCAAACAAGAAAGAGAAGTCAGAAAAAAGTGAGGGTCCACTGATCAGCAATGAACCTCACAATGTATTCAGTTTATACCTACATTTGTTCTTAATAAGAAACCTGTAATCACATGAAAAACAGAAAAAAAGATAGTGAATCTTTTTCATATTTCCCAAATGCTCTTATGTTCTAAAAAATGAATAGTAAGCCTAAAGTTGGTGTCAAATACATAATACTTACGAACTATAATTCAAGTAGGTCTTTTCCAATATTTTTATCACTGAAGAACCCCATGACTATAAATATTAATAATACATGCCATTAAACCAAAATTATTTTAGAAAGTAGATTGCTGGTTACCAACAACTGGGCACCATGAATACTGAGAGGTTATTTTATCTCTGAGTAAACAGCTTCAGTTTAAGCAACGATTTGGGGAAAAAATAAACCAGATGTCTTAGTATAAATCAAGAGATCCATGATTCTTTAAGTAAACACAATGCCCCAAATCCATCATTTATATTGGTGTAACCAGCATTCCGGAAACACATATCATAAATGAACGAGCCTCTTGCACAACCCTGTACTCTGAGAAGCCAGAAGGTTTAATCCCCAAATAGATTAAACTAGACAGATGGGTAAAACTGTTTACAATGTTCCCAGAATGGCTGTTTCTGTGACATGCCTCAAAGAGGACACAGATGCATATGACCCATTTTAATTTTCCTTCTCTAAGCCTCTCTGCTTCACTGAGCCAAGCACGGTTCAGAAGCAGGTCTGAATAAGTCAGGAATGCGTGAGTTCCAAAGAGCCCCATTTATGACCCTAGAGAAGTAAAGATCAGGGCGATGAATCCTGAGAAAAACTACCCCCAAACCAAATAAACACGTTCTTCATTTGAAGATTACGCCAAGCTGTAAATGTCACATACTTTCAGTCGCAGCTAATTTACAGTTTTTTTTCTAATGTCAAATTTCCTTGATAAGTGAGATAAGCTCTGAGTATAAATTTGAAAATTCATTGTCCCAACTGTCAGCCCCTTACCTGTTCCTCTAGACTTGCAGTGATCTGTTTTGGACTAGCAAAGGGCAGAACCCATCCATCACTTCCCACCATCAATAGTTACAGTATGTACCTTTTTATTTTCCTGGAAAAAGGTAGATCATTCTGGAAGTATGGCTTTAAAAGTGTATTAAACTGTATTGATAAAACCATAAACTTGTTGCAAGGAGGACTCAAATGAAAATGTCTACTTCCAATGACAGTTGACAAGTAGGACAATTTTCAAATCCCATTTATGACTCTCCACCTATCTATTCAAAAGAGGGACAAGAATTGGTGGAATTAATCATGATTGATTTGGAAACAGATATGAGAGAATAGGAGAGATTCTCTCCAACAGGGCTGCAGTTGGCTTCTGATTTCTGCCATCTCTCACTTCCTCATGCACCCACCTGGCCCATCTACACACTCAGACTCCTTTGCACTGTCTTTAGAAATTTGCTTTATTCTGGTGTATAAAATCAAGAACAACTCAAATTCAACTGGCACAAATATAGCTTCTGCATTTTAGTGGCACTGCTGCAAGCAGCAAGGGTTTCTCTCAAAGATTTGTATAGTTTCAAATGAATAAAAGATAAGGAGACTATGCACATAGCACAGGGTTCATAAGATTAGTATGCATGTAGTTGTTTATTCCCTCCAAGGCTAAACAGCTAAAGTCATTTCCTTCCATACAAAGGTCTTTTAGGACATCTTTATTCAGCATCCAGAATTTAAACTCATGCCTTCTCTAAACGGCCCAACTTGCTACCTCAGCTCTGTTTGACCTTCATGCCTTTCCTCACATTTCCAAAAGAAGCAATTTCAAAATAATAAACTGCACCTAAAGGGCGATAATCTATTTCATTAAACCATCCAAACAGCAACAAAAAAGCCATTCTAAACATACAAGTATTGTAATCAGGTTTTGGTGAAAGAAAATGAATATTATATACTTTGATTTTTTGCCAAATGGGACTGCCATGTATTGTAGGTTCTAGTGTTAAACGCATGGCATTTATTTGATAGAAAAAATTAACATATTATGCTAAGCTTTTATCTAAGTTGAAATACATTCAGATTTATAGGGCTATAAATTATCTAGCTATATTCAAGTGACATATTTTGGGTTTTTCTTTTTGATAAATAAAGACTCCTTTTATGGGCAGAGAGAAAGGTAATACAGAACAACTTTGGCAAAACTAACTTCTTTCTTCCAGCACCATCCTGGAGTGAATTCCTCTGTCTTTACTTTCCCCCTTAAATTTACCCTTCCTCCTATAGGCCCAGTCTTAGAAAGCTGCTCTGGTCAAAACCGTGGGTGTTATTAGCACAGTCTCTCTCTGCCCCACTTGTCATGCCCAACAAGTACCAAGCCTCATCCATTTTAACTCCTAAATCCCTTTCTGGTCAGCCATGTCTCCACATCCCCATTGCTCCTTTCTGATTTGGGTCCCCACCATCTCTCATGTGGATTATAGCACAGCCTTCATTGGTTTTCCTGACCTGTTTTGCTAGCTCCAATCTGTTCTTTGTACTGTCTGTAGAACAGGCAAGTGAAACTGCTAAATTGATATTGTCTTTCTAATGCTTAAAACGTCTCGCTGTCTTTCATTACTCTTAGCATAAAGTCCTAAGTCCTGAACAGTATTCAAGGCCCTACATGTCCTGACCCCAAGTCCAACCTCGCTCTCTCTCCTTTAGCTGCTTAATTCGGGTCACGTTCATCCTTTTTGCATTTCCTTGAATATAAACTCTGTCATAGCATGTCCCAACATGTATTATAATTGTTTGTCTGTATCACTACTAGACTCTAAGCTATATAATAAAGAGTGGTGGGCTATTTTTATTTTGTCCACTCTTGTGTTCTCAGCCCCCAGCAGAAAGCTTGGCACATAGTAGGGGCTCCAGAATTATTTGTTGAATAAATTAACCATGTTTTTTACAACATAAATTTACCAGTTGCCTAATAAAAGAAGGGTAGTATGATTAAATCAAAAAGGATAATTTATGTACTTCTTCCCAATAGAGTCAATCTGCAATGCAACAAGGTATAATAGCTCTCTCTCTGGAATTGTTTGTCTTTAGTTTGAGTTCCCCCAAAAGCAGACCCTGAAACACAAAGACTTGGGTGCAGTTGTTTTATTTGGGAAGTGACCCCAGAAAGCACATGGGAGGTAGTAAGACATGAGATGGAGAAAGGAGAAATCCAGTAATTGAAATATTAATGAAGGGGTTAACAATGTAGGCAACATAGATACCGATTTTTTTTTTTTTTTTTTTGAGAAATCATGTAAGATTCTTCCAAGTGTCCAGTGAGGGACTGAGATAGCAAATTATTTACTCACTGAATCTTGTCTCTTATTGCTTAAGGGATGCCTTTGGAGGCATTATATTCTTGTCACTTCTAAGCTACTCTTCACAGCTACTGAGAGAAACTACCATGTACTAGAGAAGTCCCCTGGAAAAAAAGCAAGGGAGATGGAGGTATTCGGGATGGGAAGCTGTGGTCTGCAAACTGTCCACTGAAGCTGCAGGTAAACTTAGCTGGGCCCAGGGGACACATGAGCAGGCATCCCCAGCATCTGCTATGGCACACTTTAACATACTACATTAAAAAATAAACACCTAAACTCTGGAGAACCTACTGCTTTTGTTTCTAGTATTCACTTAATGGCAGGTTGGAGTACTGCTGAATAATGAGTGATTTTCAAGCAATCAGGATTGTCTGAAGAGCAGATCTACAGTTTGGTGACCAAAGAGCCATGGGTAGAAAAAGATCATTCAAACATTTCAGAGTGGTCTAGAAAACTGACAAAGGATGGTGAGCATCTACATAAGCTTACAAATTGTCAACAAAACAACCTAAGGATTATGCCAAAGGCCCAGATGCTATTCCTGGCAAGGAACTGCTAATTTTTTCAACTGTCTTCCAAGAAAGAGAAGAACTTCTAGTAAACTATGGGGAGGGAGGAAAATACATGTGCTTACCCTATGTAGTTAACTAAACTTCCCTAGATCTAATTAATTCACGAAATGTACCTTTTTATAAAAGAAAATTAATCATAGATATCCTTAAAGAAAAAAATTATATATGCACACAAAAAATTGAGGACGGTTTTTCTCTTCATAGGAAAGTAATAAATGCTTAATTATCATAAGTTAGAAGAAATGGTCACACAGGAAGAAAATATTCTTAGACATGAAACGATGCAACGTGAATAGAGATTTAAGGCATTTGTTTGTGAAACTCAAGAATAAAGATGCCTAAAGACACAAAACATGAGGTTTTAAATATGTGTTTTACTCTCCAATCCCTTCTGAAAGTCCACTGAAGTTATGACAAAATAACAACAATGATAAATAAAAGCCCACAAGACAAAGAGAGTGGGAAATGAAGTGATAAAACACAAGTTGATTTTTTTTCATATGAAATGAGAGGTAACAGATCATAAGAGGAATAACTGAAACATAAAAGGCTGCAGAGAAGGTAACTTATAAGAATCCAGTGGCTGCTGCCAGAAACTGAGAGAATTCTCAAGTGATGCCCAGCACCCCTGAACAAAGGGACAGGCTTGGGGCTGAAGCAGGAGGACTAGCTGGAAACCTATAAATGGAGCAGCTGAACCTCTGCGTGCCTCCCTGGCCTCACACTGCACTTCCCTGCACCCACGTCTACCCTGCCAGGGAATAGGATTAGAAGGTCATCAGTTTGTAACCACCAATAATTGATTCAGGTGACACTCACCAGGGGATTCAAAAACCACAGGATGAATAATGGTTGGGGAACTAAATATTTATGTAGTCTCAAAGTGTCACTTCTTGATGACTTATAAATTACTAAAATGAAAAAATATGTAATGAAAAGTGAATACAATGAAAATATGTGGAGGATACCACCTCGGTCATGTAGTCAAAATTTACATCATAAATAATGGGACTAATGGATGACAAGTACCTCCGGATGGGATGTACTGGGAAGGAATAATATCATCTATAAATATTCTTCCTAAAAATTTATGACCTGAATTCAATTACGAAGAAATAATGAGAGAACTTCAAATTGTGAAATATGCCAAAAATAGTAGAGTTTTGACTCTTTAAAAATGTCAATTTCCCCAAACACTTTTTAAAAAGATGGGCAAACTGCTCTCAATTACAGGACAGTAAAAAGATCTGACAAGTCAACATGACACATTGGATACTCTATTAACAAAAATAAGAAAACATCATTGTGGCAAATGGAGAAATCTGAACATGGACTGCATGTTAGATATATTATTGTATTAATGCTAAGTTTTTTTAGTATGAAAATGTCCCTGTGCTTATATAAGAAAATGTCCTTTTTCTTTGGAAATATACATTGCATTTGTAAATGAAGTTACAATGTCTCCAACTTAATGCTTAATGTTCAGATAGTTCTGCAAAAATATGCTGATATCCACATAGATGGAAAGTGCACAGAAAATGCCTGGTTGAGTTAACATATTCCCTGATTGTGAAAATACCATCCCACACATGCCGAATGAGTAATATAGCAAGAGGTAAGGGGAAGACACTCGGATTATAGTACATTATAACTGGGACTGGTACAGACATGAGAAACATGGGCTCCTTTTAGGAGGATATGACGAATTATAATATCCATGCTAATACTCCCCAACCCTCACTGAAGGGGAGACTTAAGGGTCAAAATGGAACCTCAGTCTACATTGAATTATACATTACCCAAGCACTTAGGGAATACCTAGTGAGGTATCCAGTCTTCGAGAGCTGATGTACATGTGGTGTGCAATGCAGTATGAGAACCTAACCTAGGAGTAAGTAGATTAAAGTGGATGACCTAAAAATCTTATATCTTTTTCTACTGGCCTCCAACTCATACAACTAAGGTATTTTCTCCATATTTCTATAAAACATGTGATCCTTTGAGGAAAAGATATTGACAGGTAGCCATACATTCTAGCTTCATTTCTGCCTCCTCTATCCAGCAGCAAAGTTCATAAAACAAACTATAGTTTAAAACAGAAAGCTGAAAACTAGAAAAATAATTAGCCCATTTCTAAGAAACAAAATGGTGAGCTTTCCTTTGAAGTCCTCAGTAACTTGCTAGTCACATATTGGTTTTAGGTCTGTTATCATTCCTGTATAACAAATTAACTTAGCAGTTAAGACAACCATTTTACTATTTTACAATTTAGGGGTTCATGGATCCAGGTCCCAGCTGTTCCTAGAACTTAGCTGGGAAGTTCTTTCCTGAGTTTTCTCATGAAGTTAGGTGCCAAGTGGGGCTGGAATCATCTGAGGCTTAACTGGTCTGGATGTCCTATGACTGATAGTTGATGTTGGCTGTCGGCTGGGAGACCAACCAAGTGTTGGCCAAAGTTTCTACGTATCTGTTCTTCTGTGCCGTGGTCTCATGGTAATATGATTTTTTACACAGTGGCTGGCTTCCCCCAGGGAGAACAACTCATGAGAGCAAAGGAGAAGCTGCCTGACCTTTACAGTCCTAGCTTGGAAATTTCCCAGTGTCACTTCTACCTAATTCTGTTGGTGAAAAATCATAGCACTACTCAGATTCAAGAGGAGGGAACATAGACTCCATTCAAAGGGAGGCATGTTAAAGAATTTGAGATACATTTTTAAATCACTATGTTTCAACTGTGGAGTTTTAAACACTTGACTAGAACTTGAAAAAAGAAGGTCTTTTCATCAGAGAAGATAAAAAGCTGGATTAACATCATATAATGTAAAGCTAAGTTCTGAGACTATCTCCAAGAGAAATATTAAACAACCAGAAAGATGTACAGATGGATCAGTGGCTGGACAATAAATGGGTGGATCTACATGGAAGGCCATGAGAGAAGAGCTACTTGGATGCATTCAAAGCAAAGTATGTGGTGACTCCCCAGCTGTGACTGGGGTTGCAAACATCTTTTGGAGGGTGCTTATACCAAAACCACAGTTCCTTCAGAAACGATTACTAGATAGGGTGAAACCAGGGCAAGAAGAATGCATTGGCACGATGAGGAAATGAAGATTTACACAGCGAAACTTCACTGGATCAACACAGAAACCCATCTGTCCTGGCCAACTGCTCAATTCTGCTAGAGTCAGTAGCACTATGTCAGCTCATGGCAGGAGACAGATCATCCTCTGAAAATGGGAATCAAAAAATTTGGCAGAGAAGAGCAATTAAATGATTTATTCTGCCCTACAAATTTGCAATCCCATTACAAGTGTTCTTTAGTCTTCTCAGTCAGGGAAATTACTAGGTTACAGAAGTAGACCGAGATAAGTACTAAAATAATGGGATGTAATGGGAGAGGTACTATTCCACTTATTTAAAAATCCAAAGGCAACAACTGGGCTAGTGTTCCAGTTATGACATATGGCTTAAAGACATGATCTCTCATCAAGAAAATGGAGTAGAACTTGTCATCATGGACAGATTGTTAGGGGAAAAAATGATGGCAATGGGCATGTTACTAGATAAGAACAGCTAGTACCGCTACATTTGGAGTGCTCTAAAAGCTGCAGTAGCATTTGTTTTGCTCCCTGGATTGGTTCCATCTGTCTAGTACTGCTGAGAATATTTTGACAGTAGAAATTTGTGAGATGAGGCAACCTCCACCACGTACTGACATTTATGAGTCAGAATCTCCATGATGGAGGGAAGAAGGAGCTGAGACAACAGTTTGAGGGAACTAGAACTGAAATATTGTGAAGGCCATGCTCATGGGCTTTGAGTAGACTTTTGGTGGTGGAGATTTCAGTATCAGTTGCTGGTGTTTGAGATTAGTGCTGGTGGGTCTTTCTGTGGTTTGGATTCAACGACAAGTTGTCAAGATGGCCTACAGGTGAGATCATTGTTAGCTGTCTGGCTTGCTAATTGAAGGAGATGGGGAATAATAGGGACATTAATTTTGTTCATTCATCTGCATCTCCTTTGGAAAAGGGAAATCCTTTTGAATCCTAGAATCAATCCACTGCTTGACATGCACCCAAGTGAGTATGAAAAATATGCCTTCAGGCTGAGTGATACATGAATCATATGTCAAGCTTCACATGGTAAGATAGTGATATTACCTTTTAATTGCTCTGGGAGACAGAAGAGTCCTCTAAAGCTGGAGTGTAGCAACCACTAAAGAACTGGCAGCAAAAGGAATCATGTTTCAAGACATGAGGGAACAAAAGGGAAGATGTTAAGCTCCTCTGCCTCTCTCACCTTTGCATTGATGTGCTTTGTGTGTCCATTTCAATATCTCTCATGCTTGCTTTTAAGTCAACCTGAATTCTTTCCTTTACTCTTAGGAGGTTTTCTGTATGTGTTCAGGATAAAACAACTTCATTTTTAACTCATTCTGCATTTTTAGCTTAAGGATAGATATAGCTTGAAATCAAACTGCCCGGTTGTCACCCAGATTCTGATGCTTAATAGCTGTGGAGCTCTGAGACTGTTTTCTTACACCTCCAATGCAAATAATATTATGGGAAACTTCCTGGGGTTGGTGAGAGGAATAAAGGAGAAAATCCAAGCATTCAGTACAGTGCCTGGCACGTAAAGTCCAAGAACTGTTAGTTATCATTATGTTAATCTGTGGTCAAAGGGTCCCTTCTTTCCACTAGGAATGCTGTTCAAGTACAGGTAAAAGACAGTGGAGTTGAAGACCAGATGGGGACAGGGTGAATGTGAACATGCCATATTCTGCCCACTCCCCACATCATGGTGCTTCCTGTCCCACACTCTTCCTCCCTGTCTCACAACCTACTAGCGCAAGGTCTTCTCCTGCCATAGCCTCAATTTCTGGTCTATTCCGCCAGCTATATTTTTTCTTGATTAAAAAAATGGCGAATCCAGGGATTTATTAAATTGAGGGTTAAAATATGGCAAAGCACATCTTCAAACAGAGCTGTAAACCCTCAAACCCTTGAGTACAAAACATTGTCCTCTGATCACAAACATTTCAGAAAATACAATGAAACAAGATTTATTTCCACTGCTATATACAGCCAAAGAGAAAAAGAAAACTAAAAATTGGGGATTTTAAAGGTGACCCTATGATTCCAAAGAGGCCTGTTTTTCATGCTCACAATGTAACAGCATCACTCCAAGATTACTGAGTGTGCAGTATCTGTTTTCTGTGGGCTGCTGCCAACAGATGGCTTATTTTTAGTGGAGAGAAATATCATTAAGGAACAAAGAGAAATTAGGACTAAATAAGAAATTGAATATGTTCTTGGGATTACAACTGATGATCAAGGAGTTGCAAACCAGTGATTTGCAGCTTAATTTTTTGCCTGAAGCCAATACCCACTGTTTTAAGAAAACCTTAATGTTAAGAGGGCTGTTCTCACACCATGCAATTTATTTGTCTTTCTGTCTTGCCAGTGCTTTTGCCAAACATCATAATTTGCCCAGAATCCTGAATTACAAGATGAACAAATAATATTCATTTCCTCCGTGGAGAAAACATCCTTTGATTGAATTGTCTGCTTCTATCCCGGTCACTGCAATGTGTGCTACATGTCAGAGATGTGAAATGCAGTTGAGCCTACTTGAAAGCACAGTATAAATTAGCTTCCAAATGAAAACATTTAGAAGGAAAACATTTTCAAGTGACAGCCAAACTCTATCAGTTCCTAAAGTACTCAAGGTCCCTCTGAGGAATGCAGCATGAAAATGAGGGCACAAAAGCCCAGACTGTGACCCCACCAGGGTTAAGGGATTTTCCTTGGGGAATGGGAGGCTGCAAGTCAGAGGGGAGAATCTATTTTTTTCTCTAAAAACCAGCCACTGTGGTTGACTTCTTCATTCCCATATATCTATTATTTTACCTAACAATAATTAAGCAAAATACAAAGAAAATCAGTGGAAACCTAGTAAAACAGAGCTCTGCCCTGAATTACACTGACAAGGCTGGCATGTGTGCAGGAGTTGCTTGAGTCCCAGGAGGGCGTATTTGGACACCCAGAGCTTGTCAAACCCTGCAGCACTGTATCAGTGTAGTCGTGACCAAATTCACATGGAGGCTCTTGGACACAAGTCTGAGTCTACTCACAGGTGAGCACAGTGCCAGGAAATCTAATCATGGATGGCTCCTCTGTTGCTTCAAATAAATCAGTCTTGCGTATGTGTCCATGGCATAATTCAGAGCATACACTGAAAATTCTAATCAGCCTTCCCCACCCTAGCTGTTAAATCAATGAGAACTTATTCAAAACCGTTGAGAACAATTCTTGCTGCTGACCAGAGTCTAAATTCTTGAAATAAGAGTGTATTTTATTTATTTTTTATGTCAGTCTGCGGCTATACAAGAATCACTGAGCCTTTCTGTTGTGCTATTATTAATGGCGTAGGCAGGCACGACAGCAAACTATATGACCAAAAAAAAATTAGGGCAAAAGTCTGTTCCCCAGATTGAAGATGCTGTGAGACGCCTGGCCTCTTGGCTGTCGATTACTCTAGAGCTAGGGTAGGTCGCATGATGTCCCCACTCTGCATCCACTTCTTTTCCCATGGGGACTTTGTGGCACCCTCCACCATGTGAAGGGTGGCCTCCTTCTGCCCCTTGACTCTGCACTCAGCCACATGATTTGCTTCAGCCAATGAGACACTAGCAGATATGACACAAGCAGAGTCTACCAAAGCCCTTGGGTAACTGGACTTGCTCAGTCTTGGATCTGTACCATGAGAAGAACACGTCCAGGCAGGCTGGCTTGTCCCAAGAGATAGATAAATGACAGGTGGAACAGATTGAGTTGGCCTGGCCAGACCTAGCCTAAATGAGCCAATAGCTAGTTGACCCCTCCCCTCCACATGCATAAGCAAGCGCAGCTGAGACTAGCAGAGATGCTCAGCCTGAATTGCTGTCCCATAGATTCACATGCCAAAGAAGTGCCTACTAGGTTTAGCCAATCAATTTGAAAAAGTGCTTATTTTTTAAGTCGCTGCTTGAAATTTTGGCAATAGAAAACTAAGCAATTAAAAAAAAAGATTTATCTCATTGTCTGGATGCAAACCATTTTTCCATTTTTAAAAGTTTCCATTCTCCATAGCAGAATATGTCCCATCATTCTACTGTCATGACTTGAAAGTTTAAAAAAAACAAAAAAGACATTCCTGGCAGCAGAGATAGAAGCTTCCTATGGCTGTGGCACTGAAGCCTTCAATACCTGCCTGTAGAATCATTAAAATAACAGTAACTAAACTTCATGGAGGGCCTATATGTGCCTAACACTTTTTTCAGCATACAGCTATACCCTTACTATTCACCACAACCTGGTAAAGTGGGGCATGATTATCCATTCCCCTTGAACAGATGAGGAAACTGACACTTGGAAAAGTTAAGTGACATGCTCAGGAACCTACAGTTGATATATTTGAACCTGAATTTAATTGACCCAAACCAAAATTTAAACTCCTATGCCAGAGGTCCCCAACCTTTTTGGCTAGGGACCTTTTTCATGGAAGACAATTTTTCCACAGAGAGGGTTAGGGGGGATGGTTTCAGGGTATTTACTGTGCACTTTATTTCTATTATTATTACATTGTAATATATAATGAGATAATTAAACAACACACCCTAAGTTGGGGACCCCTGTCTATGCCACACTTCCTCTCATCATTTTAAAACTATAAAGGATTTTAGTAGCAAACATTTTTATATAAAATCAAAGCTACAGAAAGAGTAAAAATTATAGTCAGTTCTTAACAGATCAAAAAATTCTATTTCTGTGCATGCCCATGTTTACTATAATTTGCTACAGGACAGAGACAGTAACCCAGAAGCCCAGTCTAGGAAAGAGCTATTCAGCGTTTCCCAGATCTTCACCCTCTGCCAGTGGGATGGACTCAGAAGCAGCAGCCATCTGCTGTGATTTAAAGAGTTGTGATGCAGCCGGGCGCGGTGGCTCACGCCTGTAATCCTAGCACTCTGGGAGGCCGAGGCGGGCGGATTGATCAAGGTCAGGAGTTCAAAACCAGCCTGAGCGAGACCCCGTCTCTACCATAAAAATAGAAAGAAATTAATTGGCCAACTAATATATATAATATAAAAAAAAATCAGCCGGGCATGGTGGCTCGTGCCTGTAGTCCCAGCTACTCGGGAGGCTGAGGCAGGAGGATCACTTGAGCCCAGGAGTTTGAGGTTGCTGTGAGCTAGGCTGATGCCACGGCACTCACTCTAGCCTAGGCAAGAAAGTGAGACTCTGTCTCAAAAAAAAAAAAAAAAGAGTTGTGATGCAAAGAAAATGGGCAAGGCCTTTGCATCAACTCCAGTCACAAATCCTGGGCCCACAAATGGAGTTGGTATTATTCACCAAAGAATGATTAAGTTCCCAGCCAGGGGAAAGGCATAGGTCAAGATCCCTATTTTTTTAAGAAATCACTTGGCTGTTCGATGAAGCTTACCATAGTAAATATTGTGAGAACAAATGCTTCTACAGAAATTGTGTTGAAGAACAGATTTCAGAGAAGTCAAAATCAGTCAAGTGCCTAAAACAGAACTCTGACAATGCATTTTTATTCCATCCTTCCAATCTTCTTTGAAGAATCCATCTTTGAAGGTCCACTAAAGCCTAACCTCCTTCTAGAGCCCTTCCCAGGCCACATAAACACCCACATTAGCTGTGCTTCATGGAAATTATGGTCATCTCCCATGGTCTTATCTTCTAGAATGGTTTCGTAATAGGTCCATGAAGTCCATAGGACCCTCAGATATATAGTATAATTGTGTTGTTAATTTTGACATATCTACTACTTAGTGAATTTTTCTATGTGCCTCAATCTCTCTCCAACCAATGCATATACAATAACCCTAGGAAGTATGTACTGTTTTAATCTCCCCATTATAAAGAAGAAACTGACGCTAACCAAGTTTATATAACTTGCTCAAGGTCACACAGCCCGAAGGTGGCTGAGATTGGAAGATACTTGGTCTGACTCCAACAATTTTGACTTTCAATTGTCTCCATAGAAGACATTCTCTAATATGCATCTTTTGTATAACCTCAAGGTGCCTGGCATACTTCCAGGCACAGAGAAGACTCTCACCTGCATGAATTATACAGGCCACAACCTCAGAGTTTCCAGTAATTACCAGATGCTCCTGCCTAACCAAAGGGCTCATGCCACTGGAAGAATGGACTTGACACCAAGTTAGACTTATTTGCTAGCAACACTTGTGCCCCTTAGCAATTAAATTGTAACATGTTCCCATGTGGTGTAGTGGGGAAGGGAGAGAATTACATGAAATCCTACATGCTACATGTAATTATGGGTTACAGACATTCTTCTAAAAGCTTGTCTCCCAAATATTTATACAACAGCCATCCAGCAATTGGATTTATTTAACATCTACCATATATAAGGTACCATGTTGGGAAATAAAGAGTTATACATATTTTAAAAAAAGGTTTTCTCAGAAATGTTTTCCTTAGAAACAGGAACTCTATTTAAGAATAATATTAATATATTAAGGAATTGGCTAAATGCTCTGGCTTTTTGAAGAAAAGTGTTAGGGAAAACCTCAATATCAATCAAGATGCTGCCGTGAGGCATGTGAATATGTGTCACTCCTGTTATAGAATCAAAATATTCTGAAGGAAACAGAAAGATCCGTTTTTTTTCCACCAAGTTTGGGCTGCTTGCCCATTAATCACAACTCATCACATGAATACCAATCTGTTAACATTCATCCTGGAAGGGTCTCCTATATTTGCCTATTTGTCTCTTTCCTTTTAATTTTTTAAAAAATTTCCAATCAATATCTAAATTTCTCCTCCTCTGTTGGCGTAATTCAAATTACTTTTTAATTAAAAAAGATAAATAAAGGAGATTATAGTAGGCAGTGTGCCCAAAGCCTCTCTTTTTGAGAGACACTGGTTTCTATGTTCCAGAATTATAAGTTCAGTTCCAGAAAAAAAACTACAACTTGAATATCCTCTTAATACCTCAAACTCAATGTAACCAATGATGAATTAATCATTTCTTCCCACAAAAAATGATTCATATTCATGTACTCCCTATCTCCTTGAGTAGCATCCTGTTACAGATTGAATTGCATTCCTAAAAATTCACACGTTGAAGTCCTAAGCCCTAGTACTTCAGAATGTGACATTATTTGGAAATCAGGTCACTGAAGATGCAATTATTAAGTTAAGATGAGGTTATACTGGAGTAGGGTGGCCCCTAGTCCAATATGATTAATATCCCTATACAAAGGGAGAATTTGGACACAGATGTGCACAGAGGGCAAACACCAAGTGAGTATGGAGGCAGGAGACTAACTAGTCTGATGCTTCTAAAACCAAAGAATGCCACAGGTCACCATTAAACCACCAGCAGCTAGGAGAGAGGGATAAAACAGATTCTTTCTCACACCCTTCAGAAGGAAGGAACCTTAATCGCTTCTTGACCTCTTGGCTAAGATCAAGTGCAGAAGGAATGAACCCTGCCAACACCTTGATTTTGGACTTCTAGCCTCCAGAACTGTGAGACAATACATTTCTATTGCTAAAGCCATTCAGTTTGTGGCATGGCACTTTGGTGTGGAAACCGTAGCAAACTAACACACACTCCATTAACCCAGGTAACCTGGAGTTCTTCCTCATCCTTCACTCCTAGCACTCAAAGTTTGAGATTTGTCTCCCTTCCATATTCAAAGCCCTGCTCTTGGTTCAAGTGCTCATCATTCTCATTTGAATGGCTACAGAGTCTCTTATGTGGCCAATTTTCTTCTCTTCTGACTCCTTGCCTCCCCATCCAAACCATCTTCCACACTATGGCCAGGGGCATCTTTCTAAATTGCAAATCTGGTCATGTCACTCCTAATGAAAATTCCTACACACTATAGCATACATATCCTAATGAGCTTTGAAAATCTGAACTCTTTAGGTTGCCATTCAAGGCCAATCATGGCTTGGTCCTGGACCAATTTATGCAGCCCACCGTGCCATTATCCCATATTCAAGCAATATGCCAGCTCATGCCGAGCTATTTGCCATATTCTGAGCACCCATACTGACTTCCCATATTTTTATATACTCTTCCCTATACCCTACATGTGGAAGCCTCCTTCAGCTATAAGTCTGTCATCACTTTGCTTCTCCTACCTCAAGTCTAGACAGTGCTCACCATTAAGTAGCTTCTAAACAGATATTTATTGAGTGAATGTGTAAAGTTGGAATTTCTTCTTGTTAAAATATGAGCCATAAATACACTGGACTATGAGGGGAAAGAGAAAAAAAAATCAGTTTAACCAATAAGCCAGTGAAAAATATCTCTAGTCCAACCTTAGTTTATTAAATTCTACTTCAGTATTGAAATAACTTATTGAAGAAAAAACAAATGCAATTGCCAGAATAGACACCAGAAAAGCAATACTGGAGTTGGGGTGTTTCAGTATTGCTGCATGCTTGGCTCAAGTTTCATGTGATATTAAAGAGTTGGCAAGGCAAGGTGTCCTTAGATAATTCTGTGTTCATTTGTGGTATTGATGCACACCTGTGTCCTCCCACAGTCAGCTTAAGCCCCACATGCTCCTTCTTGTCACTGATTTGAATCTCTCTCATTTTAGAGAAAGCATTTGGCTCACAAAATATACCCTGGATTTATCTGGTTAGAGTTTTATGCCTCTCCTAGATCCCTTGAGATTCTGAGGCTTGCTGCAAAAGACATTTATCACTGTATTTGTT
Source organism: Microcebus murinus (assembly GCF_040939455.1). Lineage (NCBI taxonomy): Eukaryota > Metazoa > Chordata > Mammalia > Primates > Cheirogaleidae > Microcebus > Microcebus murinus. Next base: position 16,427,952 of record NC_134119.1, read on the forward strand.
GGTTACATACATTCCTAAGCGTTGCCTGAAAGGGACAAATGCAAGGGTTATGTATTAAGAAAAAAAAGAACATGAAAAAATGGAATAAACTGTTCTATTATGTATTTTAAGTGACTAAAGTATATTTTATATTTTTTATAACTTAATAAACATTATTTAATACATACATATGCCCCTACAGTTATAATTGTATACCTTAGAATATAATTGCAATTAGCTCAGAAAGCAGTAAAGTAGCAAGTATCGATTTAATCCATTGCCATGCAATGAGAATACAGTATTTATGGTCCTATTTATAAATATTCTGTTTTCTTTATATTCAGACTATGTTATCCATGAAATATATCTCCTTAGCATTTCTTTACCAAAAAAGTCAATGGTTTTTACTCCTTCTCATTCAAAATATGCACATTCTAAAGGTCAAAGAAGAGAGCATCAGTTTAAAGAAAATCTAAATTTTCATATTTTAAATGGGCCTTGCTCTCTTCACAGTCTTTATAGGCCAACATTTGATATCAACCAGAATCTCTGCACTGAACAATGATGCTTTTATTTCAAAAACTGTTCCTGAATCAGTTGGTTCATCTGGAAATTTGACAAGCATCTCAAACTCAGTGTTCAAACTGAGCTCTCTGCCTTTTGTTCTGACTTGCTATTTTTCCTGAGGTCCTAAAATTTGGCTAACAGAACTACCTTCTATTTAGTCACTGAGCTAGAAATCATATACTCCTCTTGAATTCCTTCTTTTATATCCAAAATTGCTTAGTGGGACCTAGAATGCTTGGGAATCCATGCTTCCTTTCCATTTTGCAAAGAGTCTTTTATTGCCTCAGCACCCAGAACAGTACTTGACATGTACACTGTAGGTCCTCAATACATGTTTGGCAAATGGGTAAATTGATGGTTTAAGCAGGTATTTCTTTTGTAATTTTTTTTCTTCCTGGACAACTAAAATAGTTCCCTATAAGTACTGCTTGTTATTAATCGTTCCACTCTCCAATTTGACCTCCAAAATTACTGCAAGGGTTATTTTTCTAAAACACATCCAACCGTATCATTCCCCACTCAAAAAATTTGACAGCTATTATTGCTTGCGATAAGCCAAGTAGACACTCTACTAAGTGCTAGGGATACAGTGATGAACAAATAACGGCCTCTGTGTTGGAAGACAAGCATTAATCAAATAATTACTCTAAGGCAAAACTGTAAGATGCTTTGAAAGCATATGACTACGGTCGTGATCCAGCTTGGGAGCCAGAGGCAGATTTTCCAGAATAAGAGTTGTAAAAGCTGCAACGAAAAGGATGAGTGGGATTTCCCAGGCAAAGTAAAAGATTTTTCCTGGAGAGTGGGCAACGGTGTGTGAAGCTGTGAGTGGATGGAGCTTTGGGCCTTTGAGCATCTCAGACGAAGGCAGTGGGCTGAGAACTCAGAGACCAAGAGGTGAATGGTGTGCACTGAGGTTTCAGGGATAAGCAGTAGTGGGATTACGTGTCCTTTGCTGACCACGTGAAGAAGAATCCACTGAAGCATTATAAACAAGAGGCGACAGGATCACTTCCACTGGTTTCTTTTTATCAAATTCTACAAAAATATTAAAAAAAAAAAAAAGGAGGTATGCCTTAGGATGGAAAGGACTACTTGAAAGCTCAGAACCACCAGAAATCTATCCAAGAGCAGCACCCAAAATTAATATTCAAAAGTTGTTGCAATGTGAATAAAAAATAAATTCCCTTCCTTTAACAAATCTTTTGATGGGCATAACTCAGTGCTTGGTGACTTCACTTTTGTTTCTTAATCCATATGAATAATGAGCATTTTCAACATGCCAAAACAGTCACTGCATTCTTTATAACATCCTATTCTGCAAGCTAAAGATAGCAGCACAATTAATAACATGTGATAAATGAGAGAGGACCCTAGCTTTGTTTCTTACTTCTTAATCAACACCGAGGCCTTTTTAACATGCAGCTTCCTTCTTTCTTGAATGCTTCTGAAGATGTTCAATCCCCAGGGCCCTTAGAATAATGGAATCCACCTTCCTTTGTCTTAGGAGTTGAGGAATGACTGCAGACCCTCCCTCCCTCCCTCTGTCTGTGCCATCTCTTCATTTGTGCCAAGAAGACAACTCATGTGGAAGTGATAGAATCTCACCATCTCTACTCACAGGCCTTCCAGTAAAGGACAAAACCAGGGTTGACATGTCTTTATCAACAACTGCCAGCTTGAAAACTGTTCTGTCTTGGGAAAATATATTAATCTGTGTATTTGCTGAGGTTACTCATTAGACTCAAGCCCCTGGAAATCAGAAGTGCTGATGAGGGGAAACAGTACCGCATGGAAGGCTGGCAAAACTGCACAGACCCTGCTGCCTGTTGCAGTTTTATTGTTCTTATAATTGCAATAATAAATAAAACGCCATGACCTTCAGTGTCCATCGTGACACCTCAAATTACTGCTTCAATTTCAGCCCAGTTGCTCCTTACCCTTCTGGGAACATTCTTTCAAAGTCTTACTTTTTGAGATGGTACACCTGTGTTTCTCAGAAATACTTCCAGATATTTACCAATAGGCTTTATGAAGAGATAGTTTTTTTTCTGATTTTCTGGTTGCCAGTGTACTTCTCATCCATAATTACCCCATATGAACCTATTTGGAATGCTCAGACGAACACTCATTCTGAAAATATATTGGGTAAGATGGAAGCCCAGAGGCAAGAGATTCAGGATCGGAAAGTGTTCTACCAGGAAATGGAAGTATGATGTGCCTTGTTCATGAACCTCCAAAATTATTCATTCTGGCTCACTCTTCTGTTTAAGAGTCCCTCATGGATGCAGTCAAGGTAGAGATTGAGCTGTGAAGGTCTCAGTCCAATGATATGGGAATTACTCTGTTCTTTTAGATACCTTGTTAATATCCTAAGTGTAAATGGGTGGTTCCCAATCACCCAGGGAACTTGTTAAAACAAAAGTTGCTGGCTCTGTCTTCAGAATTTCTGATTCAGCGAGACGAAGGTGGGGCCTGAGAATTTGCATGTCTAACAAGTTCCCAAGTGGTGATGCCGCTGGTCTGGGGGACAACATTTTTAGAACCGCTTTAAGATTAAGAGGCTTTACATTATTCTTAGGAGCTACCCGAAACATGTATTATTCAAAATATAGGTATGGAAATATCTGGTTTTATACAACCAGTCAAAGAATTCGAATTTTCTAATTCTAATTAGCAATTGAATCCAGAGTTGAATTTAGAGTTGGCAAGAATGTAGAATTTAGAGCAGAATTAAGAGTTGGCAAGATACTTTAAAGCCTAGGCAGTTAGCAACGGAGCTGAGGATCTAACACATTCTGAACTCCTGGGCCTTTCGTTTGGTTGCTCTACCACTATCTGTAGCCAGGTCTGATATCAAATCTGTTTGGTTCACTAAAAAATATAGTATTGCTTATGACATTTGTATATTGGGGGTTGAACTGATGACGTGGTTGAAACCGGCAAGCTTATCTTTCAACCTTCATGTCTACCATCCTATTACATGCTTTTGAGAATTTATGAAAACTTCTAAGTTATAAAAGTAATCCATGGATTACTTTTGTACAGGCAAGCGAGAAGCCTGAAAGGAAGGGAGAATGGATGCATTTATATAGAAAAGCTTTTCTTAGGACAAAAACATTGTGATATTTTAAGACCAACCAATGGAACTGGGTCAATCTGGGTATTTTAAAATGAATAACTCATTACTTTATTTAATATAAAAGGATTTAGATTCCATTTTAATCATGTGTTATTTTCTTCTCTCAATTAATTTGCACACAAGCAACATAGCTTTAGCCACATATTTCCCAATGATTTCAGAGAAATTTAATTTGAATGACTATGTTCAGAAGGATGTGTGTCTACATACAGCAAACACAGTCACTTATGGTCCTGAAGCTCAGTGTATCACCCCAGGGAGGGTTTCAAAGTTGCTGAGGTCATGCTTATTCCATCAGCATGGTATAATGTATAATGCAGCATGCATATAGATTTTCTGGTTTGATAGACCCGAGTTTGAATCTTGCCTGTCACTCTGTAACCTTTGCCAAGGCAATGAAATGCTTTTCACCCTCAGGGTTATCATCTGTGCAATTAGGAAAAATAATACTTCTCACACCTTACAAGCAGTGCAAGATCCAAGAAGTGTCATAGGAAGCATTCAACCACTCCATGATTTCCTTCAGCCCCATCCTCCCCTTCCCACCCCTCTGCCTCTTTCACCAAGGTTCCACAACCTAAGTGGAAATAGTGAACTTGGAATGCAAATGGAGCTTCTGGACAAATCTCTCACTGCTTCCTACCTCCCAGGCACATCTCAGACAAGTTCCCTCCCTCCCATACCCCACAACCCCACTGTTGCTTCCAATCCCCTTAGACAGCAGAAAATCTGGGGCTGGCCTAGGCCAAGAGTGGTTGTGACACAACAGCAACTATGCCTGCAAAGTGCCTACTTCATGCTCCCTTTTCTTCTCTAACTAGTTTCCCCCCTATGCCAGTCATCCATCTGTGCTAAGACTGAGTTTCTTCTTAGAGAAAATGAGAAATTGGATGGATTAGTTCTATGGGTTTTGTTATTTTTTTCTTAAATAACTCTAAAGTATTAAAATTACACTTACAGTTTTCTGTAATACAAATGGGAAAAATTACATGTACACCTAAAACATATGTTCATATATTACAGTAGCAAACATCTGCCTTACGTAGCCCTGTCCTAATGCCTAAAATTACCATGATCTATTAACGTTTCTTTTTCCCTTCTGCAATTCTCTTCAAAAGATCATTCTACAACTGGACCACCAAAATTGTTCTTTCCAAGGAAAATACCATTGTAGTCTATCATTAAACTTTTTAAATGAGCCTCAAAATCCTTAGGGAGAAATACTGACTTCATTTAAAGGGCACATTCAGCATCTTAATATAAATGTTGGTAAAATAACTCCCTCAGATTTAATTTTTTGAATTATTATTTTTGCATGAATCACATCATTATACCCATTAAAGATGAAAGCTAAATCCATTTGAATAAAGGAGAATGAAGATGTAGAAAATAGTGGAGTTTAAGAAATAAGGAAACAAAAATTAACTAAGTAAGTGCAAGGCTCAGGAGTATGATGGATACCTGACAATTGTCCAGGAGCCTGAAGCTGAGATATTGGGTTACCCTAATCTGAGGTCTGGAAATGACCTTACACACCAGTCTTTCAAGCTCTTTAATTGACAAACAAGAACTGGGAATCCTTGGAGGCTTTAAGACTCTTGCCCAGGCCATAGAGCTCACAGGGACAACAAAATAAAAATACTTTATATGGTTGACTAACTTAAAAAAAAAATCTGTTTTCTATCTTTCTCAATGATGGTGCAAAGACTGTTTCCAACCTATCAAACGTACAGCTAAAACTTGCAAAATGTTTTGTTTTAATCATGAGATTTGCATAAAAGGACAAAAATATAATAAAACAAAAATATAAACAAGTAAACATTTTACATGTATAGGGTTGAGATTTAGCAAAGGAAAATGTAGGATGTCCATTTAAATCTTAATTTCAGATGGACAAATAATTATTTAAGTATGCCCCATGCAATATTTAGGACATTTATATTACAGTAATTATTTGTTATATATTTAAAATTAAAATTCAACTGAACTTTCTACATTTTATCTGGCAAACTTAGGTCTACCCACTTAAAAATGTTTAATTAAAATGTCATTAATGGTAAGTTAATAGTAAGTTCTTACCATGCAGAAGTAAATTCAATCAAGTGTACTACAAAAAGAAAAAAAGCATTCAATGCTTAATGCATATTAGTTGTAGTGATTCATTTCCAAGTAATACAATAAGTTATTTGCAAAGGACACATGGATTTTATTTATGTATTCATGAAAAATACTCCTTGTAACGCAAGACAAACTAACCACAAAAACAATAGACTCCCTATTATAGAATGCAATTAATTGATCTTTTGCATGTAACCGGTACTCACTTAAATTGATATTTCTTTGGTTTATAATTATTCTGCTAAATTTTATTCTTGTGGCAGAAAGACAAAGAAGGGGGCTTATAAAGAAATAGAAAAAAAAGAGAGAAAGAGTAGTATTAATAACAAAAAGTGTAGTGCTGGACATCCATTAGATATAGCTCTATGAGTATTTCTTTAGATTTTATTGCAATTCTTCAAGGATATAACAATGTATCAATCTAATATCAAAAATATAGTACAGAAATAAAAGTGTGTTTATATTGACTTTTAGTATTCTCTCCTATTTTAGCCATTCATGTATTCATATAGCAAAGAACATTTTATTCTCTTAAGATGTAATAGCTGTTAAATCTTAGAGGTTACATATATTTGTTCTTTATATCCTTTTCTCTATGTTTGAAAATTTTTGTAATAACGAGTTAGGGGAGAAGAAAACTTATGAAGAAAAAAGAATAGCTATATAATCTCAAAATAATTCTAAGGAGCAAAATATTGCTATGTCATATTCAAATTTTCTTATTCAAAACATTAAAACTATTTTCATATTTATATCTGGACATAGTCAACAAACGTGTTTATTGATTGTATTTTAACACCCCTTTGCCACTTTCGTGAGTAAATGACAATTATGCTTGCTCTAGTTTTAATTTTTAATGTTTAAAATAAGTTTTAATTCATCATTAATGAATAATTCCTCTGGCAATTTGCATAAAACAAAATACAGGGTTTTTTTCCCCCCAACTTAGAGAAGTCACTTCCAACAACCAAAACATAGAATGGTTTTGCTTTCTTAAAAACTAAGGTTAAAGAATAAACTGATGAATACTGCAAATTTACATTTTCTTCAATAAACATATATCCTGATTGCCAACCTGGCTAATCTCGTCAAGAGTACATTCACTAGAGTTTTCATTCAATGGAATATTATATAACCAAGAAAATGAGAGATTCCATATACTTATACATGTATATGGAAAGTAAAAATGTCCATTTTTTAGTAAGAAAATATAGCTTGTAAAAATGTTATATTTGTTTATGTTACTCAATAATTATCCTACAGTAATGTATTATGGCATTAAATAAATCCTTGAAAACTATTGTATATCCACAGTGCCATAATCTAGGACTTAATTTGTAATATGCTCACTTAACCTTTAGCCAAAAGCTTTCTGTCCTCTTCACCAATGGATCAATGTGCTTCCATTTTCCCACCCAGAGGCTTAGTGCCCCATTTCCATATTTGCCAAGGGAAGTACAGAAACAGCAGCAGATTCTGCATATGGTCAAAGAAAGGCTAAAATATGGTGCCCAACAGGTAAAGAATTTTTAGGCCTAATTAACCCAGGATTATTATCACATCACATCAACTTATTTTTTTTTTCCATTTCAAATATAAGCTTTATTTACTGCCCCCCTTTCATGTCTTTACTGATAAATTTCCCACATCCTCACTGGAATTTCTTCTACCTGCTGCCTTGAGCCATTGTCATTCATCTCGGTCACCTCTCTGAATACACACTCTTGACTTTATTTCTCTAGCACCATCTTCCAACACTGTTTTGTCCATTTTCCATTGTATTGTTCCTTTTCTTCTCCCAGCTCCTAAACTTAACTTTCATCTGTTACATGTCAAAATCATTAATCAAAAGGTGGGGTAAGAATCAGTAAAATTAGGAGTTTTAGTTCTACTATGTCAAACACTTGATTAGTCTGATTTATTTTTTAAAAGGTAATAAAACATAGACATACATATTAGAATTTAAAGATATATTTTAAGAGACAATTTTTTTTCAATTCACTTAAATTCCAAAACATGGCTTTTTAAATTTGTCTTGTATTTACAGTTGTTTGTGTTCTTTGTTGTCTAAAAAAAAAAAAAAAAAAAAAAAAACTCCTATCTTCTATTGGGTTATTCTTCACAGGATCTTCCTTCTTGGAAGATCTTTACATACAGGTCCAATTTAATAGTATATTTTAACCAACAGTTTAAGAATGTCTAAAGTAAGTAGTCCACAGATATATGTAGTATATGTTTAATGTAACAAATTGGAAAAATATATAGTAGAAAAATGGTGAAAATTAGAGATCACTTGTAATCCTACCTTCCAAAAATAATGTTAACATTCTACACACACACACACACACACACACACACACACACACACACACACACAGCACATATTTAAAAGAAAAAATGCTATGCAGGGTTGCTTTTCTACTTTTCTCTTCAACTGAAAAAGAAAAATGCCCACTTCCAGGTCTTTTCCCTTTTGGCTGAGAACAGTAATCAAGGATGGCTGAGTACCAAGGTAGAGGGAGCCTGGATCTTTGAATCATCACATGGAACAGAGGCATCCGACTACTTACTTTGACATCCCAATTTGAGAATGTCAAGTTGGAGAGAAATAAACTTCCAGTTTCCTTAAGATATAGTTATTTGGGGGATCTCTTCAATGAAGAAGTAACTCTAAATACATGACTCAAATGGGCAAAACTGATGGTAAGTACTCTAAGAATTCAAAGAAGAGAAGAGAGAATGCACATCATATTGGCTGCAGTCATATTAAAGCCTTCAGGGGAAAGGTGACACAAGATAATAAGGTTGATAAGAGTTTTAAGTTCAAGATATCAGCTAAGCCCAGGTATTTGCTTCCCCTTCTTCAGGAACCCACATGAAAATGGTGGTAAAGGAATTCAAAAAAGGATAAACCCGTAACTGCAAAGAACGAACAAGAGATTTCAACTTCTGGGTGACAAAATGCAAATAGAAATCTGTGGTCACGAGATAAGACAGAGCGAACCATAGTCCAGGAGATGTGCCAGAGAGAGAAAGCCACAGCAGAGATGACAGCCAACCTTCCTGGCACAACTCTGCAGGATTCTGTGCTCTACATTAAGGATTCCTAACCTCAGCACTATTGACACTTAGGGCCAGATACGTCCTTGTAGTGAGAAACTGTCCTGCAATACGCCAGTAGTACCACTCATTCCTCCAGCCCCAACAATGAAAATGCCTCCAGACATTGACAGTCCCCTGGGAGGGCAAAGTTGACCCTGGTTGAGAACTATTGTTTTGCATTATTCTTTTTGCAGACGTTTATTAAATACTTCCTGCATGGGAGGCACTATTTCTAATTACTGGAGATAAAGAGGGAACAAAAATCATCAACAATCCTTGTCCTCACAATACTTCCCAGTGATACTAGGTAGGCAACAGTCAAACTAAATGATTAAAGGATAGAGTTTGTCAAGTGTTCATAAATACTATGGGAAAATGGAGGAATGCAGAAGGCACTGAGGGAGAGAAGACAAAGGGATTTGGAAAATATGGGCTTCCAGAGCAGCTGTGCCAGCTGGCTCTCAAATCCCTTTCCTGGCCTCATGTGTACCAAACATCAGTGCCTGGATTTTGCCTTTTGGACAAACACTGGAGGGATATTTGCTAAACAATTTGAATGCACTCCAAGGAAGAAGTGCAGATGCTGGTAATGGACCTCAGACCATTGTGAAACCATATGTTGATGAAACTCAGAGATCAGGATGGGCAATGGGCAGTCACTGGAGGTTAACAGGCTGGTCCTGTTAGATGACACAAGGAGAATAAATGGCTGCAACAACTCAGAAATCTGGGAAGGAGTCTGACTCAGGGTGGTGGCAGAAGAAACAGAATTAGCTATTGAATCCATTGACTATCCATTAGCAAGAGAATCCATTGGCTATTAGTGAATGTGTGAACCTCTCATTTTATTTTTAACTCATTTCTCCATCAAACTTTCAACAATGATAATTTATAAAGCTATGTGAAAAGAAATTTCCTTTCAGAGAATTTCTTCTTTCACATGATTGCATTATGTTGCTGAGTAGAACAGATAGTTGAATACCATTAACTAAGCTTTAGTAATATTATTGTGGAAAAATGAGTGAGGAGCCTTTTGCTTGAATAAAACCTTTACTCAAAATTCACACATGGAAACCAAAACAGTTAGAAATATTTACTGATATCTAGTGGGCTCATTTCATTCTCTCTGGGGAAACATGCAATTGCTGGTACAGTCCTTAACAGCTTGATGCTATGAGCTCAGACAAGCGGAGGGAAAGCTGAGATAGTGAGCTTTTCTTCCCTTTACTTAAAGGTTTTATTTTACATAATATTTTGGCATTCTCCCACCACAACTGTTACCAAAATAAGATGGTCATATCTTTCTGATTTCCAATATGTGGTAAGATACTTGCTAGCAAAATTTAGAAACAAACAAAAGATAAATGAACTATGCCTAAGAAATATTATTTGGGGGTTGTCCACGTTTTCTTGGCTAGATAGTAATTATCCTCCATTTGCTATCTAGAAAGGTCATTTTCAAGAAAGAGAGGAAGGACTTATCCTTTAAAAGCCAGATCAACCAAGTCATCCTTGCCAACCAAGCAAACAGAGTGTCAACTACCATAGGCAGAGCCTCCACACTTCCAATATGGTTTTACTAATTTCTAATTATATGTTTCTTTCTCTTGGCTAAATCAAGTTAGTAGATCCCATTTTTGTATCTTCATATATAATTGGTTGAAAACAGGCAATCCACCTTTACTCAGTGAAAAGTGGTTGAATTATTACTGTTCTATAAACTTATACGTTGTCTACTCATTCTTGCTTCTTTGCTCATACCAAGCTCCAGCCTCCTTCCTCTCCTTTCCCACCCCAACTTTGTTCTACTCTCACCTATACACACCTTTTGGCATGTCAATTTTCCTCATCTTCTCCAAAAAGTCTTTCCTGATCAGTTTAGCCTCAAATATTCTCATCTTTCTCCAACTCTCTCGAGGGCTTACAATTGTACTATCTTTTATGATGGCTAATTATATACCGTTTGTCATTGCCATCTAATTGTTCCACAGCATAGTATATTTCATGTCCAACTCTTTTTGTGTGGCTTGTGACCAAGAAAGGAGAGAGACAGTTTGTTTGGTATCTACCACAGCACTGATATACTTTTTAAAGAAATCTCACTAGTTTGACTAGAACAATAGACATTCAAAGGACAGTCCCCAAACCATCGTCCTCACCTTTGTGCAGCTCATAGTAATGCCAGACATACTTCCTTTTTTGAAAAGAAAAAAAAATCCCATTTTTTTAATTTTTAAAGAAAAAAAGTCTTCATCTTTTACTCTTTTACTTCTAAGCATCGCTCATTAATTTGCCCTACAAATATTCGGCTTTTTAGGTCGGATGGTGACGTTCACCCACTGCAACCAGATGTTGAGGGAGACCTCTGAGTACTCCTGAGCACCCTATCAGGAGTATCCAGCTGTCTGGACTCCTATGAGAGCCAGAGGCATTTGCGTTTATATAAAGAGAAGGTAAATGGCTGTAACACAAATAAGGACAATAAGAGGGTAATTAGCCTACCCAAACTGCCTTTTACTATGACCCTAGAATCATTCTCTACTTGCCAGAGTGTTTTCACATGAAGCTTCATTAGTTTGTTAGTGTTGGTGGTGACAAGAGCACTTTAATGCCACATACATAAGGAAAATACAAGTTGGGTTCACTTTATTCAGTTGACAGCTCTGCATTTAATTGCTTTGGGTGCATTACTGTAAAGGAACGGGAAGCATGCAGTTCTGAATCTCACCGTGACACTTTATAAAGCTGGAGACAATAGAAATGACTTCTTTGAAGTATGCCATTTTTCTTCTTGGGAATGGTGTTTTGCCCACAATAGACACTGTTGCAAAGCAAAATTATTCTACCCGGGGCCTAACTTCATCTAACAGTTGCGGCTGCCCACTCTGTGCCAGCACTCTGCAGGGCACCAGAGATAAAATAGTGTGCACATACATGATCCATGCCCTGTGGCTCTTCGTGGGATTCTAGTGGAGAGCAGGCATTCATTCCCCAATCAAATATAAAATGTTGATTGCAATAAATGGTCTGAAGGAGATGTACAAGAAGCAACAAGAGTTTCCTTCTCCCTTGGTGACCAAACACAATGTCTTGATGAGCCGACAGAATGGCTCTGGATATCAAATCCACAGGCTCCTGAGATGAGGGATTATTTTATACATTCTCCCTACAACCAGATCATGCTGTCTCACAGTGCAGTTAACCCCTAGCCAGATGAAAAGGAAAGCCTACTCACAAAAATTGAAGGGGCAGGAAAGAAAATAACACCTAATTCATTCTGAGTGCTTGGTGTTCATTAGCTCCTGGTTCTCAGACTTTGAGCAGCACTGGAATCACCAGAACCAGGGTCTCTGGGATAGGATCTGTGTACACTCAGCAAGCTGTCCAAGGGAGTCTCATCCCTATGAGATGTTTGGGAGTCACTGTAGCTGTTTTCAAATCCTCATGGCCAGTTATAGATGGAGATACCCAGACTGAGAGAAACTAAGTGACATTTTCACAGAGGCCTCTTGTCCTGTATAGAAACTGGGATGTCTCTGATTTGGGGATAGCAGGAACTCAAATGAAACTTTTCTTTTTCCACATCCAGAGAAGCATTAAATTTTCCTACAGAGTGCAAAGGGACAAGACGACTTGGCTTCTTTCCTGCATACACAGGGAGCCCACTTGGTGGCCATCGAGGAAGAAATAATTAGGATCAGAGGGCACGAACCATGATCAGTTACTCTGAGCCCGTTTGAGCAACAGCCCAAGACGTAAACAACAGTTATTTTCCAGTGATAACTTTGCTGGTTAATTAGTGGCTCCTATACTTTGCTGCATATTGAAATTACTCGGAATCTTTAAAATTACTGATGACCGCCTCCCACCCCAAACTTCCATGGCTTTAGTTGATATGTGACAGTCTTAACATCTGGAATGTTTAGAGCTCTCCCAAATTCTTCTGAAGTTCAACAATGTCTGGGATGTGCTGTATTAAATGAATACTACTCACAGAATAGTGTTGTGCAGAATACTACTTTGAGTACTCTTTTCAGGAAATTGATGTGACTTCATAGGGCCCTCGTCATCCTGTGGTCATTGATGGGGCCTGGGCATGACCCTTCTCTGGTGCCACACGCCAGGCCACTAACACTCAGTCCCGAGAATGCTCATAATGGCACTCTCCAGCTTTCATTCCTAAGTTGCTTCTGCCTACTGCTGCCTGGTCCCTCTTACTCGCTGTAGCTTCTACCTGAGTCTGTCCGTATCTGGGGTCTGTCTATTCCAATTCACGTTCCTTTCCCTCAGTGCAGGGTAACAGCAAGACCATCCAATACCCAATCTGTGCTAATGTAGTTCAGCAAGTTGGAACACTAAGACAGCAAATAGTATCCAAGGGTCCCATTTTTAAAGGTCCCGTGGCTTCCTTGGAGGGATGAGGTCAGAGATAGGCCCATCCCCACTGTGCCCCACTAATAGCTTTTTCCAAGTTAGTACTTTGGATGTCAGTGTTAAACAAAATGTATCCCAAAAGCATTATAAACTCACAGGGCAGGGTTAACTTTGGGAGATCTCCAAAGAGTTGTGAACTAGCAGGAGGCCTGGCAATCCAACTGTGAATGAAAGACCTGTCAGTCTTGAAAAATGGCCTTCTTCTATTGATGAGGATTAATGCTCTGAGATTTCCTTGATTTCCTGGCATTTGCTCTACCAGGTTAACAACATAAATGGCCACTAAGAAATTTAGTGGTATAGAAGTCCAAAGAAATCCAGGCAGGCTTCAGCCAAGACACTATTTGATTATGACCCAATTTTTGAGTACTCTTGAGGCCAAAATGGCCTGGAAAACTTGGTTTGTACTAATAGAGTGGTGCTTAATCAGAGGCCTCTGTCAGGATCATCAAAGGACACATCCTGAGGACCAGACAAGCCTGACCCAACTCCCTAAGATACTGGTAAAATAGACATGGAATGGAGCATAAATTCTTAGATTTTTAAATATACCCTCAGGTGATTTGAGTGCAAGAATCACTACAACAACTCAAGGGTCCTGATTAGCGCTCTCTCTTAGGAAAATCACTGTCTTACCATTCAAGCCAGTATATGTATGGCAGGAATTCCAATCGCCTAGGCAAACGGATTTGGAAAAAAATTTAGGGGAAACCAGGTCATTCAGTTTTCCTCAAGTTTTATCATATGAGCATCTTCTTGTATTACTTAGCCATATGATAACCTGGGCTGACAGAGTCTAACAATCCAGAGCTGGACTGTTCAATAGAACTTTGCTGAAGATAGAAATGTTCTACTTTGCTCTGTCCAACATGGTAGCCACTGGCCACATGTGGTTACTGAGTGTATGAAATACGGTTGGTGGAAGTAATTAACTTTTAATTTTATTTAAATTTAATTTAATCTAAATAACCACAGTAAGTAGTTTCTAAGGTAATGTGCAGTGCAGAGAGAGAACCATCTTGAGTAGAAACTGCAGGGCTATGACTAGGCACTAGACCATAAATATGTCCTGCTACAGTACAACCCCCCAGCACTGGGGTTTCCCATGGGTGATGGCTCCTCTTCCTCCTTACGTTCACCTAGAACAGAAATTATACAGAAATGACAGCCCATGAGCCATGTCTGGCCTGCATATATGTTTGGTTTGTACTAGCTTTTTTTAATTGTCAAAATATGTAAAATGGATTTTTTTTTAAATCTCAATGCTTGGCTTATCTAGAAAAATTAAACAATGAAGCAACCCTGGCTAGTTCTTCAAGGCAACAAGTGTCTGGGCCTACATGCAAGGGATATTAACAGTTCAAAGGAGTCACTGCCCAAGCCTGCTTGTATCATTCACCTGGGAGGGCTGGAGTTTGCCACCACTGGTCGACAAGTCTTCTCCAAGCAGAAGCATCAAATCTGAGAAACTGGCAAGACTGGCTACTTTGCCTCTGTAGTCCTTACCTTCAATACTTAAAGAGATGAAGGACTTCGATATAAATACCTTGTATTTGAGGTAGGATCTCCTCATTGTTCTTCCAAAGTAAACGTGTGTGCTCATAGCAGGGATTTCAGAGTTACCATGTCAGGATGGGTGTAAGCCCGGGTGGAGGCTGCTGGTTTCAAAGTATACTGAATTGACCTTTACTACCTTGAGCATGTTACTTAGCTGTGCCTCAGTTTCTAGATTCGTAAAATAGAGATAAAGATAACAGCCAGATTATGAGATTGATGTGAATGAGGCCTGGCATATCACAAGGGCTCAGAGCATGTTAGCAACTATTATCCTGGACTTCGGATGGGCCAATCACAGAAACCACCTCTCTATGGAGAAAGAATGAAAATAAACCTTCCCCACAGTATAAAACAGAGACATGGGGGACAGGTTTACACTCCTCTATCAATTCTAAACACAGCAGAAATCTGAGTTTGCTTGCATATGTTAAATAAGCAGTCCCAGGAAACCAGTTATTAGTGACTCATCAAAATCCCCCCATTTCACTAAGGACTGAAGCACAGCGCTGGATGAGTTTCACAACAACACAGACACAAATGCCATGCATGCACAGCTTCTTTTCCTGCCGGTGCACAGAAAACCAAGTGAGAAAACAACTTTCCCTACATAAAGAAAGACAGCAACCAAATCTGCCCCAAATCAGCCCTCTGTCTGACCCAGACGGGTCCCTTCCAACAGCATTCTTGAGCTGCCAAATTTGACTGCAAGTTCGGATTACAACATAAAATTTCTAAAACTGTGATGGCTCTAAAAATTCAGCTTTTCTTTGCAGATTTACATTTTGAAAAGTACATTGTGTTTGAACTCAACCCAAATTATCTGCCACGACTCATGTGATGAAACACACGGCAACGTCCTTCCTCAGCAAAAATCTCTCTTTGCTCTGAATAAATTTAGCCTTTAAATCATATGGAGTTAGGCAGTTCTTGAAGAATCCCTTCAAAGGGTGCTTAAGGCTGAGCCAGAGACAGCCATAGATGTTTGATGTTATTCCTCCTCTACCTGAATGCACCAGTGTCTGGGTGGTAAGAAGGCCAATCTGGTGAGCTGCCTGCTTATGATTCTTCTCCAAGTTCAACTACAATTGTCTAAATCTCTCCTCTCATCCAGCAAGCGGTTAGCACCACTCAGCAGCAGGAAGACTACAGTCTCCACGCCTAGAACGATGTTCAGTTCTGATTTTTTTTTCCCCAACCCTACCTATTTTCTGGTACGAGGTGCCTATATGCTTGTGGTGCTGGGCTATTAGTCAAATTAAACAAAGCAAGAGAATATCATTGCTACCTACTTTCACAAAGTTAATAATTTGTACTCAGGAAAAAGTTTCAATCCTATCTTTAAGGGCTACTTTTGACATGTTAATGCACACTATTTGATTTAAATTCTTCAAACTACCATAGTATCTATTCCGTACATATATACACGTGTGTGTGTGTGTATATATATATCTTTGCTAATGATAACAGCAACGCAATTAATAACTAATAGTGATCTGGCATCAGCTAACATTTGTAAACCACTGCACAAAAACATTTACCTATTTTTACTTATGTGCTTTAAGAAAGGTATCTATGAGGTAGACAAAATCAATGGCAAAAAAAAAAACGTTTTCTGAGCCTATGTATGATCCAGACACCATGACAGGGCTACAGAGAGGGGAGGGAGGCATGTAGGGTGCAGAATTTAAGGAGGTGCTCACTCTCAGGGTCACACAAGCACAGTGCTGGTGCCTGAGACCCACCTCCTTAAATTGTGTATCCCAGGCACCTTGCCTGCCTCACCCAACTCCTGACAACGCTTATGAATATTCTCAACAGCCTGTGAGTTACACATTATTCTCCTTCCCATTTCAAAGACGGGCAAACTGATGCTTTGAGATCTTAAGCAACTTGCCAAAGCCCTCCAGTTAGTAAACCTTATGACCTCATTCTGGTGTTCTTTTACCACTGAAGGGCCTATGGCCAAAAGGCACTGCCAATAAAACCACACTTAGGAATTGCAGGGGAATCGACTTGGCTCCTTTAACCTGTGCTTAAAATTCAGTGTAAACAGCACTCCAAAGAAAATCCCCATTTAATCATTGTTATCACTGTTTGTAAAATGAAAGTGCTGTTTATTTTGTGCTGTGTTAGTTTCTTTAAAATACTACAATTAGCATATCCCTCATCATGTATATGGTTCGGGTTTTTTGGAGCTATAATGAGGTAGATGGACTAAGAGGTGGCAGAAAGGAAATCTGTGTCATACTGTCATTTTCATTTTTATACACTTTCAAAAGACTATCCCTGGCTCCAAAGGCAGTTTATAGATATCCACCAGAAACCCTTATCATGCCCATTACTTTAGTATTCTCCAAAATAAAATCCTCAAGTTAATACTTATCCAGCTTCAAAGCCACTAAAACACAAGTTTCAAGCTTAAAACAACTTCATTGCAAAGGGCTGTATATCTTCTTCCTTCCTAGCAGCTTTAAAGCTACTCACAGCAGTCCCAGACAGAATTTATGGGAATACAATAATATGCCAATTAACTACAGTCAACCACTTCCTAATTCTACATCTCTAGAATGTCTTTATTATTAATGGAAATCCCTGCCATGCTCGCTGAGAAACGAGGAGGCAAACTGAAAAGAAAACCGACCCACTCTTAATTATAGTTATAATTGCTCTTGTAGATGCATGATTCCTCACCTCGAGCTTCAAGTTCATGGATCAAACTCAGCCCAGTTCTCTGCTGGGGAAAGCTGCTGACACAATTAGGGCAAGAAACCCAGGAGAAACCCACAGGCCGATCCACAAAGCACACAGCTGGGAAACATGTCTAATTATGTATTTGTTCTTGCTGTCCCTTCCCTGTGGTTTAAACACCCACTTGCCATTAAATGTATCTGCCGAGGCACAGAATAAAAGGCTGGCTCAAGTCAGGGGCTGCGGATCTGGCATGAAGAACTCTAGTGAGATCTGTGTGCGGCCCATGGCAAGTCTTCAAAACCCATCGTCAAGAACCAGTGGGAAGACGGGTGTGTGGATGTTGTTAAGACTGAGGCCAGGAGATTCTGTCAGGGAAATTGAAGTGAAGGATCTCCATCAGAGGGTATCTAAATCTCGATCTGCTTCCTCAAACACACGTGTTTAGTCTCCAGGGGATATAGCATAGCAGGTGCCCACGGGACTCCCAATAGGGCCAGAGACCCATGGAACACCCCAGGTCCAAAGGGACCTTTAAGTTCCTCGGTCAGCTCTGTTGTCACCTTAACACAGGCTCAACTGTCATGGAAGCTGTGGGTCTTTGTTAATTGAGGGAAATCCTGAAGCGCTAGGCTTATCCTACACCTTTAAAAACAGGGATGACACTGGTGTTAATGTGCCTTAGCTTCCATTGTCATAGAGCCTGGGTGCCAAAAGAGACAAAAGAGATGACCGCCCTGCTGACACCAATATTGCTGTATTGACTCTGGTTCATCAGCACTTGACACACTCCAGAAAGTGTTGTTCCAACATGTTAGAGAAGGTCTCATGCCATACCTAATTCCCTATGGATGTTTTCCCCAATATAAACACTTCAAAAAATTACAAGATAGATTCTTCTCCTGAGATCCACGTAGACATTTATATACTCCTTTCCCAATTTGGATTCTACACATAAAGGCTTCATTATACCACCAAAGGTTAATCCACATCAACTGACAAAATAGATCATTTCTAGCCAACAAGCTGTTTAAAGAAACAAATACCTATTTACATCACTAATCATTTGACTATCACAAGCTTTTTCCAGTTATCTCATTTGTTGGAGTTGGCTGAAATGTTCCTTTCTTACCACTTCCCCTATCCCCGACACCATAGTCTCCTGTGCCTTCTAGACAGTTCTAGGCTTAACCTTCACTTTGCCTGGAAAGCCTTTGCAGGTGAGCCCTTGGCAATGAGTTGGACTGGAACTGCTATGGAGATTGACCTCATTTCTGTAACCCTATGCTCTTTAATCCCTGATCCGAGGAATGCTTCTCTCCAACCTAGTGCATGCCAGGAAGTAGACAGAAAGAGATCCATCTTCTCTAAGTACGGAGTGCCTCATTTTTCCAGCCCATTTTAGGGGCTTCCCAAGCTGAGGTCACTTGGCACTTCCCTCATTGTAGGAGTAAGACTTCATCTCTTTGCTATATTACTGTAGCTAACAGTTCATTTGAATACAAGGCTCGTTTACCTTAAATCGCCTTGATTATATTTCTCAGCAAACTGTAATTCTTAACTGCTTTCATGTGAAAGACCTCTTCAAAAATTGTTTTATGGAAATTTTCACACTCATTAAAACAAGACAGCGTATTTCAAGCAAGTATTTAACTATCTACCTCAGTTTCCTCATTTTTGAAAAAACAGGAAAAAAAAGTTCCCTGCCTCATAGGGTTGGAGTGAAGACTCATGCTTAGTACAATGTCTGGCACATGGTAAGTAATAAATGTTAACTCTCAATGAATACAAACAGCAAAATCCCAATCTTGTGGCAGGTTCTTAATAAATGGGAGTTATATTGGCTAGGAAACTAAAATATATTAAACATAGAATATATAGCCATATACTGGAAAGGAATGGAAGTGAGCCTTTCTTGTGTGATGTTATTAGGACACCTGGGAGCTTTTTTCCTCCCTCTTTCTTCCCGTTTTCTCACCTATTTTCTCACCTCCAATCCCTTCTTCCCACTTTTCTTTCTGGTTTCTCCTTTTTGGTTTAAAATCAAATGTGCTGGAGATGGAAGGGAAAGAAGAAAGGAAGAGGGGTGCATACAATTTAGGCCTAAAATGAAACACATACCAAAACATACTTCTCTGCTTAAAAGTATGAAATCACCAACACAGAGCCAAGAGAAATTTACAGTATTTTCCTGGTGGTTGGTATTTAATTAACAATGTGCTACTGTCAATCAGCTCTGCTGTCACAGGGATAAATCATTCACAAGCTATTTTGGAGGCTCGTCCTATTGCCACCACTGTTTCATCAATCTTCTCATCAGTTTTGTCATTACAGATCTCAGCGATTTCTCACCTTTTCAGGAACTCTGCATGAATTTGACCTCGAGAAGTATCTGGCCACTATCATCTCAGCTATTAAATGTCAGATTCAGACATCTCAAACTGTGTGTCAAGACACTGCATTCTGGCAGCAATGAACCCATTACCTTTTTTTCTCCCTCATAAAGCATGTTCTTTGGGCACCCAACATTATATGCTACAAGTTCTCTCGGAGTCTAGTTTCTTGTGGGTGCCTTTGAAAATAATGTTAGTAGCTATATTAATTTCCAGACTTTTAATAGTTTGTACCTGCACACTATGCAAATAACATCTGCTCATCTTTACTGGGTGAAAGAGGTAGCAGGATGAGGCACTAAGAACTAGCAAAATAACCTGCTCTATTAGCATTTTCCAGGTTTGTCTGTTAAAATCCTGAGTTCTTCAAATTGTATTTTTGACTCTTATCAAAAAGAGTTCCATTGAGCCTGCTTTATTCCTGCTGAGGGGTCGGGGCAGGCCAGGAGGGCCAATGGATGCTGCCTGCATTGCTGCCAGACTTCCCAGTAAGCACTCCCACTCTGTTCAGGCTGCTGCTGCTCAGCTCTGCACCTTTGCTTGGGTTGATTGCCAGTAGGCATGCCCCTTTCTCCACTCTCCCTACCATTCACTCAGTTATCACTTTTGTTCAATGAGCATGTAATTAAGCACCTACTGCCTTCCAGGAACTGTTCAATGTTCTGAGGATACGCACGAGAATAAGCCATTTGAAGTCCTTGCTCTGCTACAGATTCCACTTCAGTGGGGTGACAGCCAATAAACCAGTAAATATACACATTTCAAGTAGTGATGAATTGGATGCAAAAATCAAATGGGGGAGTGATGGAGAGTAAACAAAGGGCATGTCTACTCATGCCTTCTGGTGGCTCAGGGAAAGGTTTCATGAAGAGGTGCTATTTGAAATGAGATCTAAATAAAACCAGCCATTGAGCATAGAGCTTTAGGAAGAGCCTTGTAAGTGGAGGAAGCTGCAGATGTGATGGCCTGAGCAATGGAGGTGCTGGGCAGGTTCATAAACCAGTGAGGCTGGAGGGTAGCAAGCAAGGGAGACATGTTATGTGGTGGGTCTGAGTGACTTTTCTTTTGGCAACATTGACCCCTGTAGTCATCGAGCAGAGCCCATGCATCTTTCTCAGACTATGGTTTTTTAACAAATAAAAATACAAAAGATGACAAAGGAAATCATTGTATTGAGCCAATGATTGCAAGGAAATAAAGTATCCTGTGGTAAGATGTGTGCTTTTATGAACACATTAAAACTAGATCTTGTAGTAGGTCTACCATAATTTGAAGTCATAATGAGCATCAGTAGTGTTTGAAGATCTCTGCGGCAACTGTCACATGACAGGAAATATCCGATTTCTATTGATGACAAAGTCACAAAGCTACTGATACCATTGTGGTTTGTGGCTACAGTCATGATGGACATTTTAGAGGTTAGTAAAAATAACTGTAAATTTTCTCCGAAGTTCACAAACTCTGAGACCTCTTTATTCTATGAACGAGGACAAGAGTACATGTTGTAGAGTAGGCATTTGGATTTCACTCCCAGGGGAGTGAAGGGGCCAGGCTGAAGAATACTCTTCCATTTATTAATAAATCAAGAAGCACCCAGAGTTGTCCTTGACTCTTTCTGCTTCCCAGCACCCACCAATGCCCTAGGCACCCTCTATTCTAGCACTCACCATATTATCCTGTGATCACTGTTTGTGTTGCCTCCTCTATCAGATTGTAAGCTTTCTCAGGACAAGAATTACACATCAACTACCTTTGTATAAACAGTGCACAATTCCTGGGACATGCCAGCTACTCAGTCAGTATTTGCTAAATAAATAAATGAATACTGGGCAGGTTTTGAAAGAATAAAAGGTCAATCTGAGCTGCCAACATTTTTCTGAAGGGCAAATTTCCCTTTTGGAAGTGGGTTACATGTGGAAATACATACACTTAAAAAATGGTATCATCAGAACTGGAAATAGAAACATCAACATCATTGACAACATTGGGTAGATTTTAAAAAAAAGAATAGAAAAGTAGACTAACCAGAAAAATGATAATGCAGCTACCCAAAGACAAAGGTTGTCTGGTGTTGAACATTACATGAACTTTAGCAGGAAAACAGAAGGCCAGGTAGGCAAAGGGGTTAAGTGGTATGCACGTCAGCTCTAGATCAACAGGTTAAGGGCTTAGTCTGGGAAGCCAGCTTCCAGAAGTCTTGATTTTCTCCCATTTGTCCCTAGAATAAGTTTCCTATTTTAGACAACATCCTAAAGCTGCCTAACCCTGGCACACTACCATCCATCCAAGATAAAGGAGAGAGCAAGGTAGAATTTTCCCTCATCTTGGGCCACATTCAGAGACTAGCTGGAGCTCTGCACACTAGGGCTTGTTTTCAGTCTCTGTGTTCAGTTGAGGGTGAGAACAGAGTTCAAAGCTTGATTCTTAGTCTGTATGAGACAGATGCATTGGCTTCATGCATGCTCAGATCTATGATTTAAGAAACAATGTGAAACACTCATGCAGTCAATTTTTGCCAAGGCTTTCTATGTGCCAGGCACCTTGGATTAAAACAAAACCAAAAAACAAAGCACAAGTGAAATCGCACAGTCCTAGTCCTGAGTCAGTGGGAAGCTAACAGGTAAATCCACAACCACAGTAAAGGGCAGTGATATTTGTAAGAGAAGTTTTCCCAGGTCTGAGGAAAAAGTTCACCAAAGATGCAATATTTGAGCAGAGATAACAGGAGTAAGTAAAGAATCTGTCATCTCAAGAAGCATGTGTTCTTAACAAAGGCAGGGCTGACAACTGAAAAGTTGGAGCCAATATCAGTATCTACCTATTCCTAGGGAGATTTAGAAATTCCCTGGGCTTATCATCTGATCAGATTTGACTAATGAGTTAATGGAAATATTCATGGCCCAGACATGTTGGTGTAACAACTGGCTATACAGCTCTAGTCCTCATCACACGAAGGCTTAGGAGCCTTTAAGAGCTGCAGGCTGACTAAGAAAACTTCTCATTTCTTAATTATTTCATCCAATTTGTGATAAGTATGGTCCTGGTATTATGCTGAGGGCAAGAAAGGAAAACCAAACCAAGGACCTGCCATCTTGGTTTCGCAAAGAAATTAACAAGCAACACTACATAAGTCGTATGACTGGGATCATGTCAGAAGAAATACACATTAGACTGGAGTGAGATTTGTAAACTTTGAACAGAAATCTGATACAGTAGTCTACCTCTATCATTAAGGGAAAAAAAAAACAATACTTTGATGACCATGGTTATGAACTAGGAATTCTGAGTTAAAATCCCAACTGCCATTTTTTTTTTTTTTTTGCTGTATGATCTTTGAAGTTTCAGGTTTCTTGCCAATGAATGGGAATGGCTATCGTGACTATCACATATGATTTTTGTGATAATTAAACAAGGTAATGAGGTGTTCAAACAACCTCATTGTTGAAGATGCACTCAATACCCCAACACCTATGATTTTTTTATCTGTATGTAGTCATGTGTCACTTAATGACAAGAATATGTTCTGAGAAATCCATCATTAGATGATTTCATCATTGTGCAAATGTCATACACTGTACTTACACAAACCTAGATGGTATAGCCTACTACACACCTAGGCTATATGGTATAGCCCATTGCTCCTAGGCCACAAACTTGCATAGCATGTTACTGTATTGAATTCTACAGGCAATTGTAACACAATGGTAAACTATTATGTATCTAAACATACCTAAAACATGGAAAATATACAGTAAAAATATAACATAACATTAAAAAATGGCACACCTGTAGAGGGCACTTACCATAAATGGAGCTTGCAGGCCTGGAAGTTGCCTGGGTGAGTCACTGAGTGAGTGGTAAGTGCATGTGAAGGCCTAGAATATTAATGTACACTACTGTAGACTTCATAAACACTGTACACTTAGGCTACATTCAACTTGTGTTTTTTTAAAAAAATAAACTAACTATAGCTTACTGTAACTTTTATAAACTTAATTTTTTTAAACATTTGACTCTTGTAATAACACAGCTTAAAACAGACATATTGTCCAGCTGTACAAAAATATTTTCTTTCTTTATATCCTTATTCTAGAAGCTCTTTTCTACTTTTTAGTTTTTTCTTTTTCTTTCTTTTTTTTTTTTTTTACACTTTTTAAAGATTTTTATTGAAAACTAAGACGTATATACATTAGCCTAGGCCTATCCAGGGTCAGGATCATCAAGATGTCACTAGGAGATAGAAATTTTTCTGCTCTATCATGATCTCATGAGACCACTGTCATACACACTCCCAATCCTTGACCAAAATGTTGTTATGCGGAAAATGACTATTTTTAGCCAGTGAAAGACCAAACTCATGTTGATTTGCTTTTGAAATCCAGTTATCCTTGGCCCTTGTTGGAAGGCCACAAAGTTCACCTTTATTTGTAGTGGAACAGGACGCTCCACTATTTTAGATCCTCACAATTAGGTCTTTTGCATTCAATATGGAGAAGTACGACAAGCAGTATGGCATAGGGCTTGAATATACCAATCTTTGTTACATGTTCACACATGCACACACACATCCCCTCTGCAATGCACACTGAAGATGTTTTATGCTTCACTTAGTAAAGGCTGTAAGCCATTGTGTAAACCAACAGCTCTTAAGAGTTTCACAGGTAAAGTATTAATAATGATATGTATTGGGAGGGAGAGAATTTAAACCCCATTCCTGCTACAACAACCTCATAGAATTTTTTAAATTACACATTTATTAAGTCTAATAATCCATTTCAGAGATCCATTTATCCCCACCCTCTAAAAGCTATTAGCCGATTGTACTTAGAAAACAGGGAATTCATTTTCTTTTTCCTCTGCATCCTGAATAGAACGTGACTATTTGGGGGGTTCATTTACTGCTGGCAAATGGCCATTTCCTGCCTCTGGACAAAAAGGCTTAAAAGAACTTATAAAAAACAGTTGAAATCCTCTGTAGACATCTAATAACTTATAAAGAAAAGAACGTTTGATGAGTTAGTACAAATGAATCAGGAACATATGGATCCTATTTCCCTTGAGTTTAAATTTGTGGAGAGAAAAACTTTGCAGAAAAATGAACTTTGTAGATGTCACTGAACCCAAGGGAAAAACATAGGAGATGATTACTCAACTTAATACATTCCTACGCTGCCCTGTGCTTAGCTAAAGCACACCCAGGTCATTTGTAGCTCAATTTGGACTGTCAAACACATCCCCCATCAGGCTCTAATTGTTTTCAGAGTAAAATTCTGGACAGCAGAAAATATTCCAATGGTTAGTGTTCTCAGCGATGAATTTTAATGTAGAGGTTCACTTTCTAATTCTGTAAGGAAATTTAAATTGTGTCAGTGGTAGGGGATTCTGGAAGCATTGTAGGCGATATATATTACCACATTCAGGGGCTAATCTATAGGTGGGTGGTATAAACAGGCTCCAGTGAAAAACAATGGGGTACCAACCAGAAAATCATCTCTTGCAGCCATGCCTAACAGTGCCTTCATGTCCAGGGAGAATTAATTTGCTTCACATGACTGAGCACTTTATTCTCAAAAAATTTTTCAGGAACTAATATGATTATACAAGATCTAAGAAATAGACATGTTGGCTTTATTTTAAAATTTGCCTACAATAATTACTCAGGATGATTTAGTTGTATATACTGATTTTTACTTACTTTTTAAATGCATCTCTTGCAAGGAGGCATCTGAGTACATATCCTGAGACAATGATTAGTATAAATAGAGTGTTGGGAATATACTAAAATGGTTTCTAAAACAGAACAAAAGATTCCTACTATGTACAGGGTGCTACAGAAAGCTGTTCAGCAACTGCCATGGTATTTAGTGTGAGATGAGGTGACACGTTATACATAAACTTCATCAAACTTAGTTATCCTGTCAACCCATGTCAAAGGGGATTATGGGGCTAAAGAAAGAAGTATTCATCAGTAGAAAGTCAGTGGTGGCCCCTCTGGCACTGGCTAGGCAATATAATCTCAATCCAGCCTCCTAATTCCTTGTAAGGAGGCCAGTCATAAAGCAGTCAAGAGGAGGGGCGTTCTCTCACAGGTCTTACTTAGCATAATCTTTCCTACATCAAAAAGAGTAAATAGGAGCTTGTATTTCAGCATGTCATAGCTAGAAAAGATTCTAGAGAGCAATTGGTCTAGTCATCCTCAATCGCTAGCTGGAGAAATATTAAAAATGTAGGATGCTATCCTCCCAGATATTTTAATGTAGTCAGTTTAGGGTATGCCCCAGTATGTGATTTAATCATCTGCCTAGGTAATTTTCACCTTGTTTTACAGATGAGGACTAGGTCCAGAATGGTTATGGTTGTAGCATCTCCTATAATTTGCTTATTCCCAGGCCAGTGTCTCACTGAGCAGCTGAGTAACACCTGGTCATTAGGGATGTACTTAAGTAACAGGCCAGACCAAGGGAGATCTGTTGGTTACAAATAGGCAAAATTTTTGTTGCAAAATATACACAGCTTAGTTATTCTCATGCCATGTTCAGGCTCCGAGGTCAACACAAAGTAAAAAAATTCACATGAGCAAAAATATTCTTTAAAATTCTTTAGCAAGGCCCTGTGTTGAAATCTGACATATCCTCTCTCAGGAAGTCCAACAAATCCAGTTTTGCCTCCAGTTTTAGCAGAGATTGCTGAAGGTTTTTTTAAGTCCCCCTTGAGCAAAAGATGAAGTTTTGGGCTTATATTTAGGAGCAACAATAGAGAAGCAATAATAACAAAAAGTCTTTACATACTAGAATCTCATTAATGTAGAAAGAAGCTAAGGAACATGAGAACTTGGAACAATTGGAAGAAAAGTCAATTCAAAAGTCTTACCTCATGCAAAAGTTTAGTGTGAAACTTAAATCACATCATTTAAAATATTTCTCTCTTCCTCCTTTATCTCCATCTTTCTTTAAAGAGTGGACACAACAGAGGCTATCTGTGTACATGGCTCCTCCCACCATTGGCCATCACTTGCCCTGATGCCCAGCAGCTCACATGGCAGGTGACCCCAAACCTTGCTTTGAAACCAAGTCTAAGTTCATTATCTGAGGATCCACCTGGGGCTCTCACTTCTTTGCCTGAGACCCTCAAACCTGGGATCACACATGTCAACACTTCATTTTGACCAGATTTTAGTAGCTTGGATTCAACATAGGCTTAGGTAACTGTAGAAGAGCCCAATATTTTTGTATTCTCTGCCAAATTTGTGCAAATGAATAGTCTCCTCACCAAAATGTTAGGGCTTTCTAGCATTGACTTCTAAGAGTTCATGAACAGAAATGAAGAGAACACAATCTGATTAAGGGAGAGCATGTTAGCAAGCTCCTCCGTCACTGAGCTCCTAGTCACATCCTCCAACATTCTATGGCCATAGGTCACAGTCTTATGAAGTTTCTTCTAGTATGCTTTCTGTTGAGCCAAGAGATTGGAGAAGAATTGCTTTGCCAGACCTGTTCATGTTTCTTCCCCTAGTCAGTAGCAATCTCATCATCAGAGGAGGCCTGGTCCCCATAGGCACCACCTCTTTGCCCAGATGTGATTAGAGAAGCCATGAGATGGTTCCAGCTCTGGCCACAGCACCCATCAAAAACAGCACCCTGGCTGAGAACATTGTCCATCAGCAGGCACACTTTTAATTCCACTAGAATGGGAAAGGGCCTTTTTTGTTCTTCCCTGAGTTGAGCTAGATGACAGTAGCAAGACCAATGATTTCCCTTCAGTCAGGGCAGGACCTGAGTCCTGTTCAATTAATTTGGGGGGGCCACAAGGCAAAGCATTGCTTTTCCTCTCTACCCCAAAAGAAGGAAAGCACATCCTTCCAGTTCATGAAAATGGTAGTTAGAACGTCCTTCAGTAGGACCTCCCTGATGTTGTTTTTATCCCTGTGTCTGATGTAGATCCAACCACATGCTCAGAGGTTTATTTTCTATTTATAAAAACGTCACATCGTTTGGATAATCAGCACATTTAATTTCATAAGGAGCTTTAAAAGTTGGC
Source organism: Microcebus murinus (assembly GCF_040939455.1). NCBI lineage: Eukaryota > Metazoa > Chordata > Mammalia > Primates > Cheirogaleidae > Microcebus > Microcebus murinus. The sequence goes on from NC_134119.1 coordinate 16,455,969, forward strand.
TATTTTGAAACCACCATATAATCCAGATCATTTACAGAAAATCAACATGGCAGCCTCTCCTCCTCCACTAAATGGGTCAAGGTTGTTAATATCAACTCTAAAGATACACCCATATTGGGGTTGGTGATCATCTTAAAGGCATACAGACAGCACAGGCAAATGTTGTTGTATCTTTGGTATGCTACTTGAGCCTGATGAATCAGAGAGCAAAGCTTCCTATTGGTCTGGTTGTGCTATAACAACATGGACAAAGACGTGGCTGGGGATGCACCAGTGGGCCTTTTCCAGAGGACAGACATCAATAGCACTGAATCCTGGGGCTGGAGAAGACATGCCTTGCCCTCTATATTTGATAGATGAAGAAATTGAGTATAGAGAGACTAACTGTCCAGGGCTATAAAAGAGCATAGAAGAATCTGACCAGAACCCAGTTTTCTGTTTTGTTTTTTTTTTTGTTTTGTTTTGTTTTTATATTTAATGCATGTTCTAATGTATATATCAAGCTTCCTCTTTGGAATAAAAATATTAAGTGGTGGTTTTGTGAACTTTACCCTATCTCTTTCTCACCCTACTTTCAGGAGACACAATTCCCATTCTGGCTACATGAAAGAGGAGTTGAGCTTGTTACATTCTGGCCTCATAATTACAGTCCTGTAGGCCTGGAAGCCATCCCATAGTCTTATCAACTTCTAAGCCATACTTTGCAAAGAGATCTATTCTCTATTTTAAACATACCAATCCCAACCCTACGAACATCCTGGTGACATTATCTGAGCAAACCTCTTCCTCTCTAAGACCTGCACCCTTAAGTTTAACTGTGAAGCATCTCTACTTCACCCATCTCATGCTGCTGCTTGTTCTCTACTCAGTACTGGCATCCATTGACACTTCCATGTTTCCTACTTCCAGGATGCAGTGAAGGCAGAGGAAGATGCAGCCATCACAAAATTAATTAGTATCTTCTAATTTTCCTCTGGCGTGACAGTTAAGCATTGAAAGCCTGATTTTTTAAAAGCGTTCTAACTCAAATTTTACTATTTAAGACAGTGGCTATCAAATATTTTTCCAGCCCAATACATCTGAAAGATGCTCAACATAGCTGGGGTTCTCTGAAAGGGGTAGAATAAACTATTTAAAATACATAGTTTTAGAAAAAAAAAAATCCTCCAAGTGATTCTCAACTTCCCTTTTCTCTTCTTGAGAATTATCAGCTTGAGTTGTTACAACTAAAAATAGGTGGCCATTCCGTTTTGCTGAAATATACTGCATTTTGCCTTCATTTGGTTCTTCACTCAAGCTAACAGAATTGGCTCTATGACTGTACCAAGTGCCCAGCAATCTGTGACATCTTCAGCAAATTATCTTCCTAAAGCAGACCCCCACCACACACATACTCAATGGCAGGGAACATGGTGGCTGACAGCCCCTGTGCTCCGTATATCTCACCTTTACTGCCCTTTTCCTTCCTGACTCCAGGTGGCAAAGAAATCCCACAGAAATACCCTAGTCCATCCATTTGGGGTTGTGTGTCCACACATGGCTAAGTCTGGGTAAAATGTCTAACCCTAGACTGGCCACAGAAGCAGGGTTATAGTAGAACATGAAAATGTCCAACTAGTTGACTTTAAGAATTTCCTTTTCCTTGAACTTTAACTGCCACATCTATAAAATTAAAGATGAAAAAATGCCTACCTCAAAGAGTCTTGTAAAAATGTGTTGTTTTTTTTAGGACCGAGCATAGGCCACAGGACACATCGGGCATCAGATAAACATTGTTTTCCCTTCCCTATTTAGCTTTTTCATGTGTCTATTCTACATTTCCTAGAATGCCTTCTAGAAGCCCCAGCCCTAGTGGCAGTATGTATGTATGAATTTCCTCCCACACTTATTTAAACCTAATTGTCACTTTCCCGCCATCAATAGAGTATTTTTCCAGGTTCCCTCTGCAGTGCCCTCCTCTCCATTCTGTTTATCTAGAAGCATCAGGGGCATAGCGGGCATGGTGCTGGGTTTAGGAGGGCTGGCGGAAGAGGACATGTTGATTATGTGTAAGATGCCAGGAAGCCACCCTAATCTGCAGGGGACTGCAGGCTGGTGTTGCCAGAGCACTCAGGAGCCTCAAATGGCTAGATATCCCCTATAAGGAGGAAGAAACAATCATTGGACTTCGATGAGCTCTCTACACAGAGTAAAGATGGGGGACCTCATCTTAATGCCTACAAGTGTGGGATTAGGGCCGCCCCCATCCTAGGCACACTGGCTCACTGGTAATAGTCACACTAACTGAAGTGGCAAATTTCATATTAGCTTATGTACTGTGCTTCTTGCCGACCAGAAAAGGGTTATGGAGCATGGAGGCAACATCAAGGGGCTTTAATTTCTAGTTCAAGTTCTCAGTGCACCTGTTGTGCTAAAGCGGGGGGGGGGGGGGGGGGGGGGGTTGGGAGGGAGGGGGGTTGGGGGGGGGTTGGGAAGCTATGTGGGTTTGTCCACCTCGCAAGCGCTCATGTGGGGAACTGCATGGTGACACCAAGCACTGGAACCCCACCCCCACCCCCTCAAGAAGGGCAGAAGCACCCTTGGAGTTTGGCTTTTATTCTAACAATGGGAACAATGTCACTGTTAATCACAAATCTCTACAAAGACAGCCTGAGAGTGGGGAGGGATTGGGGGGAGGGAGGAAACAGAACAGAAAGGAAAGGAAGAAACAGAGAGGCAAAAAGGGAGGGAGAGGAAAAAGGAAGGAAGATGAGTGGAGGTGGAAAGAAAACAAAATATTTACAACAGTGTTCTTGAAGAGCAAAAGCAACATGACATATCTGCACAATATGGGAATAATTTTCCTCGATTATGTCACAGCCTATGAGCATCATGTCTTCCATCAAGCTTGGGTTAGTCAAAGGCTACATTTTTACAGCAGTATATTAGGATGAAGATTATTATTACCATAACCACATTCCTGCATAGGATGTGAATATTTCAAAGAAAGATTTTATTTCAAACACACATAGTTTTACATTAGATTGCACCCAAAACTAAGGCCAGCAATGCCATTCAAATGACATTTGTGGACGTACAAAGACATTCCTAGGGGAGATGAAGATCACTTCATTTGCTCCTCCCAGGTCTCTGAATGATAACCCCACCTCTGAATTGTATGGAGTTGGGGGACAGTGCATTATGCTTTCTGAGTTTCTGTAAATAATCATCCATAGGAATTGGAGGTTGCTGTGAAGGGTATAATTTTCCCATCATAAATATAAGCATCATTTCATGTTTTGTTTAACCCCTCCTTTTAAGAACCACAAAGATCCTAAGACATTTCATGTCAGAGACATAAGGCAGACCCCACACTGGAGTTTTTTTGGTGATCCATAATGTGATGCTGAAATAAAAGTGACAAACAATTTTTAACACTGCATATGTTCAAAGACCTCTGCCAAGAAGGGGGAAAAAAATAGTCTTGGCACCAGAAGCTAAAGTGCAACAGTTCCTTTGTGATCAGTAATGAGGAAACAAGTGGCGTGTCCTTGACCTTGTCAAATTAGCACAAGAGCAGCTTACTAGCCATTCAGGAGGCGGGGCATGCATTTCTACAGTGGATTCCCAATTCTCTTTTCTAGGGGAGAGGGGATTTGTTCAGAGTTTTCAATAGTTTGTGGATTATGTGTCTGAACGCCGAGAGGCAGGCTAACAGCTTCTGTGTAGTAGAAACCAATGTCTTTACTTCCAAAGGACATCAATGATAAACTCAAAACCAATTTTGTCTCTAGCTATCAGCAGTTGACCTTGAGGTCTAGCCACACTGGGCAAGGTCCGGGGACCTTGTCTAGCAACAAATTGCAGAGCTGGATATCTGTCTCAGAGAAATGCTATCACATAGGAGGAACACCTCGGGATCCCAGCCACATGAGTAGGCTTTCTACTCAAAGTGACAAACAGCAACACCACAGGTGTCGTGTTTCCCTTGGAAGGCACAGAGTAAACAACTTAAATGACGAGATGATATTTAACATTTTGAACAACAATCTGTTTGTGCTAAAAGTATAGTTAAAAAAAATTATGTCAGGCAAAGACCCAAACTCTGCAAGAAAAAAGAAAGAAACTTCCACCTTCCTCCTACATAAAAGAAAAACGATTTTGATTTTGAAAATGCAGAGCTGGAGTTCCTCCCTACCAATGACTTCCAAGTCTAGACAGGTGCCCAACCAAGGGCCTTCAAAGATGAACCAAAGGCTCCCTCATTGAATTGTTCCCACTCCAGAACTATAGGATCCATTCAGGGAGGAGAGGAGTGTCGTTTTGAGGGAAGAGATTAGGGTATTCCCATGGAGTAGATGAATGAGAAAGATTTTATCTCCAACAGTCAGTAGAGATGAAGCCAGAGCTTGTCCTCAGGTGAACATGGTTTCCCCCCTGGATGGCTACATGTGGCCACACCTTTAATTATAGTCTCCTAGAATGCTGGCCTTCTGTCCATCTATCCACTGCTTTATAATTCATGGGGGGAGGAATATGGGTTCAGGTATCCTTCATGGTACCACTGAGCCCTGATTAGTACTCTGTTTTCCATGTTTAAAATTCCCTGGAAGTCCACTGATCTTCCAGCTCAGAACCTTCATCTTAGATGCCTTATCCTCCAAGAGGACTTCCTGGAAACTTAACATATGTGTCATGTGCTATAGGATGCTTATCCCCTTTGGGTATTTGAAATATTCAATATGACTGCCATGGCTCGGAAATCTCACAGTATCTGGCCATTTGAAGCTTTGAAGGGTGAAAGACATCCTGTTTTGCTTTCTGTGGAAAAAAATTACAAATACATACATTGTCCCAGAGACCAATAGCCAGATGCCATATGGGTCCCTGGGGTAGAACAATAGAACAGGCACTGTCAAAACATTTCTTAGGCCAGCTTCCAGATATGAATGGGGTGTCTCAGAACTGCAGAGTGAGGAAATCACTAGTTTACAAGGAATTCTATTTTTAGACTGCATGAAAAATGAGGACTGCATGAAATTGCATATGATAATGTAGAACAGCACCCCAAGTTAGGACTGAGGCTATGTTTCCCCTAATTGTTTCTACAACAGCCCCTTCTTTTGCTTACCTATCTCTGTAATAAAATTACTACTTGAGAAAAATGGGGCACTTATGGAAAGGTTATCATGCTACCTGCTGTCACTTTTTTATAGCCAACTCTGATATTCTTTTCTTTTGGTTGTCTGAACTCTAGAAGTTCTTAATACTTAATTTATCTGAAAATGCCAATGGGTGATCTTCATCCTTCACCCACTTCCTGTTTGACCCCTTAGCTTCTCTGCCACCTTATCTCCTCAGCCAGGATTCACATGTCTTTGTATTTCTCTTCTTCTGGCTTATCAGATAATTCCCTTTATTTGGTCTTCTCATAGTAATAATTCAGTTCTCAGTGGTGAATTTTCTTTTTTCATTTTTTTTTTTAATTTTTAAATTTGGGAGTCATTATATTTTTTAGTTTTGGCAAGCCATTTTTGTGCCTCAATTATATCCTCTTGAGAATTCCCCTTCCTTTTTTTGTTAAAAGTGATGCTTTCTCTATTCCACTAAAGCTGCCTCTGTTGCCAACTGTACTATTTGTTAAGCTGGGTTTCCTCCCCCAAGTTCCTGATCCTCTCTTAAAGATGTGCTGGTAACCGTCCCCTCACAGTTCAGACGTTGGGTAAATTAAACAAGTGGATGGAGGACAACAGAACATGTTTTCTCCATTCTTGCCCATCAGGCCCAAGAACTCCAGTCAGCCCTCTCCGCACGTGGAAGTGTCCATCCACGCTAGCTGGCAGTGATTTGTGAAATTGAACATAAGCAAATCAACTATTGTGTTAAAAAAAAAAAAAGTGTCCATTCCTGATGGTTTAGAAATGAGAGGGTAAATAAATGGTGAAATGTGAAAGCTCATTAATTATATGACAACAACAATTATTTATGGTATATGACAGCCAAATTCAAGCAAATGTATACTATCTAAGGGAAGTATGGCCACTGATGAGAATGGGAGAATCACATTACATGCATTCCTCGCATTTTTTACAGGAAAATTTTAGGTGACCTGACCAGCTAAGAGTCCCAGAAGATGCAACCTTGCTGACCATGCTCAATCTGGGCCTTGCCTCAAGCAGTGCTGATTGACCCATGAATGGGCAGACATAGTCATGATGGAGCCATGTAAGTAAGTTCAATGAATACAGAAGACGATCAAAGATATGAGAGAATAGAAACAGAGTTATAGATAGAGGTGGGAAGGGAGAAAAAAAGTAAAAATGAGACACCTTACCTCTTACTTCATTTACAGTTTGGGATTCTAGTCATTCATAAAACCCTGCTCTATTTCTGGCTCTTTGGTTTCAACCCTTCTTTAAAATTATAGTTAATTTATACAGCATATTCTCTCTTATCTAAGCTAGTTTGACTAGCTTGAAATATTTTACTAGCTAGTTTGAAATATTTCTGTTTCTTGCAAGCAATCTCAAACTAAAACCAAACCCAAGTTAAAATTATGGTAATCTGATCAATTTTGCCAGATCTTTCTCATATCTTTCTTGAACTTTAGGGTCAAAAAGCCAACTACCTACTTGAAATCTTCACTGGGTATCTAAAATTATCTCAGATTAACATTTTACAACATAATTCTTGTTTTCTTTATATTTTTCATATAAACATGCTCCTGTATCAATTTTCTTCATCTCAGTAAATGCACCAAAATTTACCCAGGCGCTTAGGCCAAAAATTTAGTTGCCATTCTTGATTCTTCTGTTTTGGTTACGTACCATATCTGACTTACCTCTATAGTAGACATTACTACTACTACTTTTTCCCAATATTCAGTTCACTCTATTCTAAATATACAAAAGGACTGCATTTCCTTGTCTCCTGGAACTCAGTCTCTGGGTGCCTTTCTCTGGATGAAATATTAGGGGAAAATACATGCATCATTCCTTTTATAAGCATTTCTACAGAGGAATTGATTGTCTATCTGTTAATATCATGTGATAGATATTTCACATAGTGGAGTATTGTCAGCCTGGGTTTCTGACTAAGCCAGAGCCTTCTGCAGACTAAAGATATATACAAATAATACGAGTAAGAAATAAACAACAACTTTTGCTGTTTTAAGATGCTGAGATTTAGGGATTGTTTGTAACTGCAACATGAGCTGGCCTATCCTAACTGAAAACAGCCCGCAAGTCCTATTGGCTGTATTATTGAAGTACACATCAAACTTGATACTTGCTACCTCATTTTCTACCATCACAATATTTCAATGCATCCTCATCTTTTGCCTGAATTTGCTGCAAGAGCCTCTTAATCAGTCTTTGCTTTCCTGCTTTAATATCTTTAAAGGCCATTTTCCAAATAGCAGCTAGGCTTGTTTGTTAAAGATGGAGTATATCGTGTTACTCCCCTTCCCCAAAGTCTTCAACAAGTACTCTTTAGAATAAAATTCAACATCTCCCTGTAAACCACAACATCCCTCTTTAAACCACAACATCCTATAATCTGACCTCTGCCTATTTTTCCAAAATTGTTTCCTGCCTTTCTTTTATCTCTCTGTTCCATCCACACTGGTTCTCTTACCACTGCTAGAACACAATAAGCTCATTCTCCCCTCAGGGTTTTTCTCTTGTGGTTTCCTCTGTGTGGAATGTCCTACTGGAGACCTCTGTGTGGCTTGGCTTACTCTCTCCCATTGTATCAATCTTTATTCCAAGATCACATCCTCTGCTCAGTCTCTATATTATCTAAACCCACATCCCCCAAACATTCATTATCCAATTGCCTTGTTTTATTTTGTAAAGCACTCTTTGAACTCTAATTTTTTTTATTTGCTTACTTTATGTTAAGCAAACATAATTTTTTTTTCTAGACTATCAATAACATAAGGCAAGAATTTTGTTTTTCAGTTCTCTGTCCCTGAAATAAAAAGTGTCTGGTGCTTAGTGAGATACAATAAATATTTGTCAAATGAGTGAATTCATGAATAAACAGCTTAAAAAAATCAGGGTGTCAAAATAGTACTACGACAAAAACACAATTGAATTATTATAGAAGCAATGCTTTTTTTAAGTCTTTAACCTAGTTTGTTCGTTATAACAGAGCAAAAAATAAGTCAAAATACTGCTAATTATTTATGATCTACCAGTGATAACTCATGTATGAAGTAACACCTGATGTGTTCAGATTAAGTTGTTTAAATTAGCATATTGAAATAAGGAGTCTTTTAAAAGAGAATCAGCATAGGATATGTTTAAAGTTGCAATAGCAATAACTAAGTTGTGTTTCTCTATCCACATTATATATTCTACAATGGACCCAAAAATAGTCCAGGAAAAAAAAGGATATGAAAGCAAAAAAAAAAGAAAAAAAAAAAACACAAAGACAAGGTAGGCAAGTGAATTAAGTAGAAAATATTAGGCTGAGAAATTTCTAAGGAAAATAACTTTCTGAATAGTTTAACAAGAGAGGATCTATCAGTAGAATTTGTCAATAAGCTGCAAAAGTAACAAACATGTTTATTCTTCATCACCATCTCCTCAATGATATGTATTTATGCATACTTCCATCACATGCCAAGGTGACACACATGGACACTTCCTCCAGTGGGGCATATCCTTGGATTATTATTCTGGTGGAAATGATGGATATGCACTGATACACTTGCTCAGTTATCAACTTTCACTCATGCAACCTGCTACCCTTTTGCAAAGCAGATGGCCCAGATATGGAGCATTTACTTTAACCAAGAGATATATTGAAGATAACTGGCTTTTAACAGAACTGAGCTGCTTCCCCTGGCCTCGGTGGCATGCCAAAGAGGAATGTGTGTTAAAGTCATGAGAATTAGGTCAGACTCTTAGCTTTCTGACTTTCCAATCTTGAGTATGCCATTTAAGCTTTGGATGCAGGATGAGGACGAGGATAACAATGTCTATCCCTAGATGTCAGGTTTTATAAAGTTTTTGTGAAAATAAAACAACAAGAGTCAAAGACATGTTTTGTAAGCTGGCTAGTTTAGATATGTTTTTGTTCTGCTTCGAGATAATTTAAGGTATCCTCTAAATTGAAGCTGTCATATTTATACATTTCAAAGTAAGAGGAAAAGAAAGAACTAGCACCAAAATGAGTATGTTTGGCCATGTGGCCTTTACTTCTACTTGAGATTAACAATGTTCGTATCTAGTAACTATTGAAATTATAATAATGAGAAAATGACATCACTGTTTCCTTAAACAAACAAAGCCACCAAGCACTATCTCTCATTAGAAAACCCCACAGCCAGCCCCTATACCCAATCATTTCCAAATAATCCATCTCCTACCCAAGGAGAAAGCTAAATGAATGTCCACCATACATTGAAAGAAACATTTTTATAACCCTTATGCGAATATCTGAGCAGAGAAACCAAAGTCAAAAGGAAAATGCACAAGACTGTGCATTGCCTGAAACCTACTTGCTGTTACAATATGGAAATTGACAAACTTCTAAAATATAAAGTTCCATGGTTTCTAGTTGTTTTGTTGCCTTATTTGAGTGATTCTTCTCTTCATCACTAAACATATCGCTAAATAGGAGGCATGATGAATACTCTGATGGAAGAATCTAGTTTCATAAAAACTCCTGGTCATAATAATTCAGCTGTCAATTATCCGCGGCCACTACAATCTCACACTCAGAAGTCCCTTTAGTGAAGTGATTGGTTATAAATACAGAAAACATTGGATGCTAAATAATTTTTGAACACCAAGAATCGCAAGTCAACAATCATTATCTTTAAGGAAAATAGCACAAGAAAGACCTTGTATTCTTAATGAAACCTATCTCGTTCTTTTATTCACACATACAACCCATATTATCCAAAAACATAAAAATGAGATTATGGCTAAATAAATCTGCTTGCTTTGCCCATCTTCATCATCAAACCAAACTACACAATTACTGCAGTCAATTAATTACAACAAAATATATAATCACCTGTGTAATCTAAATGAAGAATGGTCAGCTAGCTTTGGCTCAACGGACTAGATCTAGTTGATATTTATGAAATTTATCTGTTTTGGGAATCAAGGATCAAATTACACTGTCTTGAATGTGCACTGATGACGATGTTTCTCTTACCTCGTGGTGATTCTTGGCCAGCCATTCTTTAATGGTGCTGAGCGCAATGACTGCAGCAGGCTCATTTGGAAAACCTAAGTGAAGAACAGAAAAAAACAAATGAACAAAAACAGATGAAGGCAAGAGACAGCAATCATGTTTGTGATACTGCAGTTTTCTCATTTAAATAGTATTTAATTCAACCAATGAGTATTGAGCAAGGCAGGCCTCAGTAAGGAATACATGGCTGTGAAGCCTGCAGGCCTACACACACAAGGCATTAGGTGGGCTGGTCCTATACCAGTACACAATTAAAAAAATAATAAAGGGTTTAATTGTCTCTTCAAGCCCATAACAGTATCAATTAAAAACATATTTGCATATGCTTAATAATTACAAATCACTTTCATATAACGTTTTTACAAGAAGCACTCAGATTAAGGCTCATTACCCTCCGCTTAAAAACCAAGTACATGCGACTTGAAGAAAATATGTGGCTGGCCCAGGGTCACAAGGGCAGCAGTACTCCATAAGTGAACTGCCATAAGGGAGGAAAGATAACTTGCCAAGCAGTCACACCACAAAATTCAAAGACAGTTACTCCTGCTCCATTTAGGGACATCAGAGATGATGTTTGGGATTAAGACAATCTGAACTGAGCTGATCTTGTCATATGGATATAATTTTAAAAGGGCAGCAAGGAGGACAGACTGATGCTTTGTTCCAGGGAGCCTGATCACACATAGAGTTTCCAAAACACATCAAGAATGCCTGTTTAGCTTGTATAAAGTGAACATGTTCCCGAACCTGCAGAATCAGACACTCTGCCAATAGAGATGGTATGTGAAGGAATAACCTTATAAATTTATATATTAATGGGGTAGAAACAAGAAGAGATAGGAGTTACTATTCTACGAAAACTACTATCTTTAAGCTCACCCGCTGGCTTCTTAATCACCAAATCCCATTGCCTTTCAGTCAGTCTTCAAATTCTGTTATTGAATGTGCTTAACTAGCTTTTCATGCTTTACTCTCTTCTCTGCTGGATATTTATTTTTTAAGTGTTTTTTTTTTATTAAAAACTCAGTGGTTTTTTTTAACATGTTCATAAAGTTGTGCAAACATCAATAATTCCAGATTAATTCATCATCCTAAAAAGAAGCACTGTGCCCATTACCAGTCACCCCCCTCCCCCACCCTGCAATCTCCTCTCCCCAGCCCCTGGCAACCATTAATCTACTTTCAGTCTCTGTGGATGTGCAGATATTCCTCCTGGTTTTTTCAACACTGCATCCCCTTCCATATTTTCTCCTTCCCATTTCACTAATTCTTCCCTGGTTCCTTATTCTAAGAGCATCCAATATATATATATCCTAAACTTAGCCCTCTTTTTTCTCTATGTTCTCTACTTTAGCCAGCCCCAGTGTCATCCACTAGCATGCCTCTGAGGACACCTTCCAGTCAGGGAGGCTCCTGAAACATCATCCACGTAGAGGCAGAAAGAGAGATGTTGATAAAATGAAGCGATCTAAGACTTAAAAGACTCAGTTTTATTGGGGGGTAAATACATATTCTAGTAGTTCACACTGATGGTTCACACCTCGGTAGGCCTTCAGAACAGGAAAGAAAGGTGTTGTCCCCATTTCCAAGAATATATGTTGCTTTTCTAATTAGGTTTCTACAGGCTTTGCTAGAGTGTGTGTTAGGAAAGGGGAAAAAAATAAATCAGTGCCAAGCTCCATTTTTCTTAATTTCTAAACCAGACAGAGCAACTATGCTAGGGAAAATGTGCACAAGTTCTGAAGCCTTTGTAATGTCTATGACATTTGGGACTGTGGATTTGTTATGAGTTGTTTAATCCTATTCATTTTCTTTAAATGAATGCTTTAAAGTGTGAAATCCTTAAAATTAAAAAGAAGTTAATCAGTTAATTCATTAAACAAATTTTTATGGGAAGGTGGGAGGGGGAGGAAGGGATGGGTATATACAAACACAACGAGTAAGATGTGCAATGTTTGGGGGATGGACACGCTTGAAGCTCTTACTCAAGGGGGGGCACAGGCAATATACGTAACTTTAATACTTGTACCCCCATAATATGCTAAAAAAAAAACGAATTTTTATTGAATCAAAAATTAGTAGATATGTAGACATTTTTAATGAGTCCCTGTCCTTTAAAAGACCAGGGTCCAGGGGAGGAAAAAGATGGCTTTAGTCACAACCATAGTTCTCTCTCCTAGTCATCACCACAGTTGTCTGGGTTTCCTGCTGGAAATTGAATCCTAAAGGTTCTTTCCTGCTCAAATACTTTTCACCTCTCCTTCCTTTCCTCCTTTTTATTCCCATTAATCCCATTCAAGGTTTGATCAGCCGTCACCCAGACAACTGCAGTTGACCTTTAATTGAGGTCCTTTGGTCTTCCTCCCTGTCTCCCATCTGCCCAGCACAACCACCTCCAAGTGACTCTTCCTAAATCATAATCATTACACCACAACCTTATACAGAACAAATCCAGCCTTTGTTGACTCTCCAGTTCCTACAAAATAAACTAGATAACCTCAGCATAGCATTACACATTTCACTGGCCCCAAGGGAACTTTCTAGATTTATGTCTTAGTTTTCCCTATTTATTCTCCCCATGAAATTCTCCAACTTTTAGGTTTGTTTAACAAGTATTTAACTCATAAAATTATAGGGTTATATAAAATACTGTAATCACACTCAGTTGCAATGGTCATCAACATTAACGTTCACCTTTAGAAGACATAATTCCCCACGGAGAAATTATACACGTTTTTATAGAACCATGGCAACTACAGTCAGTTCTCAATTATTCGTCACCTCCTGGTCACTCTCTCAAAGCCTCCAGCACTGAGTTATGGTTTTCATCTTGACCTTGAGGTTTGCTGTTAACTCTGGGTGATTTCAACATCCAAGAGGGTGAGCCACCCAACACCTGGCCTGCCAGTTCCTCAACCTGCTCATCATCAACAACAGTGTCCACCACCCCAAGCCACCTCCTCCCTGAATACACCCTGAACCTTGATGTCACATTTCCAGTCCAAAGTAACTAACCGAGGTAGAGCTCTCTCAAAACCTGTTCTCTACTGGGTTTGTTTGTTCCGTTACTTTTCAAGGAATACCTTTTCACACACATTGGAAACTGACTCTATGCTCAAACCACTCCTCAAATTAATGCCAGCGTTTCTCCCCTGCAAGGCCCGGCTCTTTCCTATCTCTCTAGGCTCATTCCATGCTATATTGTTCTTTGTTTTGTCCACTTTTATTTGTCTTCGGCTCAGTTATCACTTCTTCAATCTTCTCTGACATTGATGACTGCCTGTTTTATGCTTTCATAACACCGAGTACCTTTTATATCACAGACTCATCATTGCAATTCTACATTTATTTATGTAAATATGTCATTAATTACCTTAAGGTGGAAGTCCAAAGAAGGCAGATAACACATCTGTCTTTGCTTATCACTTACAACCTTGCTGGTACATAGGAAATGCTTACAACCTTGCTGGTACATAGGAAATGATCAATACATAGGTGTCGAATGATTGATTTGAGAACAGACTCGTAGATCCTTGTATGTATTGACAACAGGAAAAGACTCATTTACTGGGAGCACAAGGGTGTTTAGCCTTAAAATACAGGGAGGATAAAGGGCTGCTGAGAAGATACCCAAACAGATCGTTATATCCCAAACATTCTATTTCATCCCTAAGAGGAAAATTGTCGAGAAGATTTATAAGAGAAAACTTAGCTCCTGATGGGAAGATTTTTGTGATTAATTAAAAGGGGCGAGAAATATCAAGACAATATCCCTGAAAATATTCCTGCTTTCAATGGACATGCATGTACAAGATAGAGCATGCTGTCCCAGGCCAAACAGCAATAGGACAATTCTTTGTCCACTTAACTGCGAGACCCCAAGGGTTACAAATAAGACCCATGAATAGACAAGAACAGATTTTAGCCTCAGGATGGGCTTCCAAGGACAGCAAGGCCTACCACAGGGGGCTACAACATACTCTGGTCACCAGGGGACTTTTGTTCACAAGAGCAGAATGGCTACCTACAGGGAAGGCTACAGACAAGCTCCAGATGAATCACTGAATTAGATGACATAGAAAATCTCTTCCAAGTGTGAGGGTCAATGGGGCTGAACAAGCCATTCATAATTTAGGACCAGGCATATAAGGAGTTGTGTGTGTCCCCAGGCATTCATGGAATCTGGTAGCATTCCAAAGCTTAGTTCCCTACTCATTAGGATGGATTATTAAAATTAACTTTCATTGTAAATATGGAAGTTGACTCATATGAATGATTTTTATTTTTGTATTGAAAGTACTTATAAAATTTTACATATTGTATACACATACACACGGACATTATGCAGCTTAACCTCTAAAACACTCCAACAGCCCAGAAAGCTGCCTTGTCCCGAGTTAAAATAATCACTATTCTGATTTCTATTATCATAGGTTAGTTTTATCTCTTTTTATACTTCATATTTATGGAATTATATGTTCTTTTGTGTCTATATTTTGTTCAACATTATGCCTGCCTGATTTATCCATGGTGTTACGTGTAACGGTAGCTCATTACTTTTCATCTTAGTGTTGCATTCCATTGTGTTGATATTCCACCATTCATTTACGCTTTTTAGCATTGATGAACAATTGGATTATTTCTAGTTTGAGACTAGAGCTATTATAAAGCTGCCACGAATACTCTCCTCCATGTCTTGGTGGATATAAGCACGTGTTTCTGTTGAGTATATATACCCAGGAGACAGAGCTGCTGGTTCACAGGTTATGAAGATGTCTGACTCTAATAGATTCTGCCAGTTTTCCAAGGCAGCTGTGACAATTTACACTCCCACCAGAAGTAAATGAAAGTTTAAGATAGCATATTTATCTATAAATATCTACCTATTTATATAGCATGTCAAGTTGTACTTTCTATTTGCTTGACCACATTTAAAGCTATTGGAGCTATCTTTAGGCTATTCGATAGTTTTCACAACTAGAAGCCCAGACAAGTTTGATAATTTGCCTATGTTCTCACTGTATAGCAGTGATGTCCCTAAGCCAAGAAAGGACAAACGCTGTCCACAGAATATCAAAACAATTTAAATAAAAGGGACAAAAAGTGAAATACCAAGTTGCATTTGCAATGATTTTCATCCATGGCACATCAAATAACTCATTAAATGTACATTTTCCTTTGACTCAGTTATTAAGTCGATGTTTCTTTTCATCAGATTTCACAACAGGAACATACAATAAAGACTCATTGAAAATTCTGCCCTGCCTCTGAACCATTTCTTGGAATTGTTGAAAAGCCATAATGTTTTCAATATAGCTAAAGTGAACCTGATTTTGACTGCCATAGAAAATTTTCCTCTATAGTGTTTTTTTTTTTTTTAATTTTGCTGTTGTTGATACTTCTCCTTTATCTTTAACTTTGTCCATAGGCTCCCATGTAAAAACTAATTTTGTTCCCATGATATAAAATGCAAACATGTTCTGCTAAAACTTTAGCATATTCCACTAAAATATAGATAGATATGACTTACTCTGCCAGTAAAACTGTCCATTTTGGAGTTAGAAGCAATGGATTAGCTTTTCTTTTAAACTTTAAAATGAAGTCTAATTGTAGCTATAGATTACCATATCATAGAGAGGCATATGGTAATACCTTATATCATTTCAAAGAGGATCTTACTATAAAAAAATAAAATTAAATTGATCATAATATCAGGTATAATTAACCAGGCTTTAAAAAATTTTAGCCGCATCCATGACGCAGAATCTGCTCAGGGCCTCCCTCTCTCTTGCACCTCCCCCAAACATCCCCTTCTAGATGTCTAGGACTCATCTCTGCTTTAACGAGGGATGCCTTTTGAGCAGTAATAGGAAGACAGCACTCCAAAGACCAATGTCCAGGAAAGGCTCACAAATCCAAAAACTGTTCTTTATGCACTGAATCATTTTATTTTCAGCTGAACAGTATCTTCTTCTGCACTGGTTTTCACCTCAAAGGGCTTTAGTCCACACCCTTCCCCTACCCAGCGGAACACTGGGCCCAAAGCTGTGATAAAATACTAGCAATGTTATGGAATCACAAATCCCTGTGTACATTCCGTATTATTTAGAAAGTAGTTGCCATACTACCAGCCTTCCAAGTGACTAAAAGTACCAAATTGGTACTGAATTGCTATAAATATCCAGAAGTGAGAAGCAGTTAAAAAAAAAAAAACTCCCCTGAACTCTGCACATTAAATTCCCATCCACTTTTGAGCCCTCTATCCCTGCCAAGTCTTTAATGAGGAAAGCATGGTGCTGTTATTTTTATTCACACACATACTCAAAATAAAAATATTATGAAGTTATCAAACGTGAGATTTTCAGCAGTGATAAAAACCTGACTGTCCTCAGTAAGAGGGACGCGTCGCTGGGTTGATTGAAATGTCAACAGCGGTACAACAGGGATTGTCAACATCACCTATCAATGCAAAATTACACTTTGCTTCTTTAGAAAATATAATCATAATATTTTTCCATCTAAACACAGAAGTTTCTGTTTGGGGACTAAAGGTACATGAAAACATTGTACTTTTCAAGCTCTGGTGAGAAGAAATGTAAGTGTGAGATGAGTTGTGGTTTTTTTCATTTCTCACCAATACCCTCTGAACACCCCCCCCCCCATCCTGGGTGGGAAGGGAAGATTGAGAGGTGTAGACAGAGGGCGTGGTAAGCATGGGGAAGTATAGGGCAATATATTTATTTTTCTCTCAAAACTGCTTTTGTCAAACTCTTCCCCTAGGCCTCCTTCCAACCAGTAAAAGCAATTCTGATAGCACGATGAAATCAAATTACTTGAGAGAAATGAGCTGAAGGAGCCTCACCGTTAAGCAATTGCTAGACCAGCCACTCAGACGATTCTGGCTAAAGGCTGAGTTTCACAAAAGATAAAACAGGTGAAGTAATAAGAGTGACACTGGCCCCTGTTACTGCAGTGAGCACGGCAGCAGAATGCTAAAAAGGGTGTCGCTGGCTTCACTCGGGAGCACAAAAGGGCACCACGGTAGACAAGAGTGAGGCGTCCATAGCCTAGTGCTGAGATAGTGGCATTTCAGCTGTTTTGCTATCTGGTTTTGTTATGTGAGTGTATGTATGCATAATATGGTGTGTTAATAAGCTGAACAACCATAGCAGATGCTGACAATGCCCCACAGCACGTGCGATTTCCTTGCACACTGCTTTGAGTTACAACTGCCAGCCCCTTTTACCCTAGAGTACCTTCTGGTAGCCGGAGCTCATTCAGCCACAAGCAGGGCAGGTCCAAACGGGGAGGAAACAAGACTTCCAACAAATGTCCCTCAATGATGAATGGGAGTTGTTGGATAAGGACTCCTGCTCCCTCTCACACCCTTCAGGAGGTAATACTGGGATAATACTTCACTGCTTGCCAGAGTACCCAGTGGGATGACACTCTAGTTGTCCGCATTGCCAAATACCTCAATAATATGCTATTTGCTTCCTTCCTTTGTCCATCTGTCTTCCCAATGCCCTTTCCTGAAATCACCCCCCAAATTAACGTCTTGCACCCAAACCCCTGCCTCTACATCTGCTTTTGGGGGAAGTCAAAACTATGGCGGCAATCAAAACATACTGATGAACCTGAGAGACAATGAGGTGTCATGTCTGATCTCAACAGCCCCTCTTCTCCAATCTTTTCTAGTTGTAATCTCGGGCACATGCACAGTGATGTGTTATAAATTAGCTAATGAAGTGGAGGCAGACAGGTAGAGAGCTCACTGGCTGTCAGCATGGAAGCCAGTGACATTTTATTTGGGGGAATATAGAGGTCTCTGGGCCTGGCCCACCAGACAGCAAGATTGACACAATAGTAAACTTCTGCTGCTGCTGTTACTATTCACTGAGCAATTACCACGTACAAGTAACTCTACTTAGCATTTATATGTATTATCTCGTTTAATTTTCACAACAATCCAATGGAAAGAAAGAGGACAAAGAAAAATATGAGCTGGCCTGTGAATGGACAGCAACTTTATTGTATTGAGGAAGGGGGACAAAGATAATTTGGATTTACATTAAATACTACCAAGAAACGCACAACGTATAGTCCAACTGTGTCACGCAAGCTTTAGTGAACCCAGCGTAACTCACTAAGGCAGTTTGGAAAAGTATCTACTTGAAGTAACAGCAGTGACGCTGCATGTGGCCATGAGGGGGCCTGAGGTGGAAGCCCAGGCTGTTCTCAGAGCCATGCTACCCCTGGCTTCCACATAAAATAGTTCAAACCTTAAAAACTCCCTACGAGGTGTATATAATCTTTCCCATTTTACAGAAGAGAAAAAGTGGCTCTCAAGCAAGGGGCAGGACCAGTCCACGAGCCTAGGTCTGCCTAACTTCCCTCCATTCATACTCTAGCCCAGAGCCAGGCATGGCGTGGGTCCTCAAGACTCTGCAGAATGGATGAGACACGCCATAAGCCTCTACATCAGAGACCGCAGTTCATGTGCTACATACACCATTGCAAACTACATAGAGACGAAATCAGATTGGAAGCCCCTACAGGCAGAGAGCTTATT
This sequence comes from Microcebus murinus, assembly GCF_040939455.1. NCBI lineage: Eukaryota > Metazoa > Chordata > Mammalia > Primates > Cheirogaleidae > Microcebus > Microcebus murinus. Next base: position 16,474,732 of record NC_134119.1, read on the forward strand.
TCAGAGAACTGAGCAAGTGACCTCCTGACCACACAATGGACCCAAGAGAGCTGATGTGCTACCCTCTTCCTCAGACGGCAGCACCCATTCTACCCTTTAACGCCTTCACTGCAGAATGTGTCCTTTTGAACATTCAGGTACCATCTTTCTGGACATGATTGGAATCTATGTATTTGCTGCCCACTGGCTCACAAGGAAATTTCTGTGACATCGCCCCTTTCCCCATGGTCCTGTCATGCCCCTTTATTTTATTCAACTTAGAACTGAGCTCCCTAGCAGGGCCTCCAGAATTAGTCATAAAAAGGAAGAAGGGAAATCCTGTACTTCTTATCCTCTTAATCTCTTCACACCCATTCTTTCATTTCACTTGACATTATGTGTGCCCAAAGCAAATGATATGCCATAAATTCTACTATATTCAGCCTCAGACTTGAGTTACTTTTTTCATCTATTTAAAAAATTGTGAAACACGAAGTTTTCAAGTTGTCTTTCTTCTGCTCTGCAAAACAGGTGTGAATGAGCTTCATTCTTATGGGACACGAGGTTACAATCTACGCAAGCTTCATCGGCTCAAACTTATGAGCTCCAGTATCTATTTCTGAAGGTATTTTAAAAATCATCTTTTGCCTAAGAAATTATTATAATGACCAGAGAAATGGCTCGTGAACAAATTCTATTCTAAGCAAGCTGCTCCACAATCCTTGGATAAGTCTTCCAAGAAATGAGATAAAAGGTCTCATAGAATCACCTGCATAGGATTTTTTAAAATTCTTTTTTAAAAGAACATTTTTCCTACACAGGTGATAATCAAAGGAGTTCATTGAGGGTATCGTGTTTGAATAGGAAAGATTTATATTGGGATCTATTGAAAGATGAAAGTGCAGTTTCTACTTTTTTTCATTAATATTGATGTTTTAATTCAAATGCAAGATAAGGAAATCTTGTTAACTTTTTCACCTGAGCAGTTGTTTATGCTTTTTTCTCCACAATATTACCAGAGTACAAATGCTTTGAGTTACGTGTATTAATTTTGTTATGCTTGAGCCAGGGATGTAAGTGTGCCCATCACCCAAATAGTGTTCACTGTACCTTTCAGGTACGTTTTTGCCTATCTTCTCTCCACTACCTCCTGCTTGATTTCCACTGAGTTTTACTTCCCTCTATACACACATGTGCTCATTGGTTAGTTTTAGTTTAACAGGAAGTATATATGGTGTTTGTTGTTCCATTCTTTAGATACTTAGGATAATGGTCTCTAGTTCCAAAAGACTTTAGTTTATCCTTCTTCATGGCTGAGTAATATTCCATAGTATACATACACATTTTGTTAATCCACTCATGTACTGGTGGACACTTGGGTTGATTCCACATCTTTGCAATTGTGAATTGCGCTGCAAGAACATACGAGTGAAGGCATCCTTTTGATAAAATGACTTTCCCTTTGGATAAATATCCAGCAGTGGAATTGCTAGATCAAATGGTACGTCTACTTTTATTAATAGTTCTTTGAGGAATCTCCACATTGTTTTCCACAGAGGTTGTTATACACTATTGGTGGGACCCTGAATTAGTTTCTACTTTTTGAACTGGTAGCATTGGATGGCACACAGTTCCTGTAGCCAGTGCTCTGTCGAAACACAAATGCACTACATCATGTCCACACCAGAGGCCCCCAGTGGCTGCCTCCACCCTCATGACCAAATCTAAACTCTTCGCTTTGGTTTACGGAGCCCTTTGCTGCCCTCATCACAGTCTGAAATGACATCTATCCCATTTGGTTGTTTATCACATGTCTGCCCTACTGGAATATATATAAGCTCTGTGAGGCAGAGCCCTGTCTGTCTCGTTCCCCTTTTCTACCTCAGGGCTCAAACCAAAATAGGTGCTCAATAAGGTGTCATGCTATATTTGGGGACACAGGAGATACTTGGCTACACCACTGTCCTGTGGGGCTCCCTGGAGTTCTGCAGTGATTCTGTGCCACCTGAGGCCTATAGAAGTCAGCCCTTCTGCTGGAGGGTAGGAAACAAATTCCATGCTGCCCTCTGGTGCCTGTTGGCCTAGACACCCAACACATGTGACCTGGACATGTGACCTCAACACAAAAACACTACCTAGGAGAATGAGAGCTAGGTCTTCCTGGCTTCAGATTTTGACAAATTTCATGTTCTGCACTCCCAGGCTGGGGCAGAGTGCAGGACCTCTTTTAGGGACGCGCTAGCATCCATGGTCTTTTGGCTTTGTTTGTTACCGACTCCAAGGCATGTAAACCACTTCCCTCCCAAAGAGCTTTTATGCTGTCACCTGCACAGACAGATGCATGGTTCTCCAGAAAGAGTCAAGCTCAACACTGTTGTCACTGCTCCTGCACCATTAACTAACCCTTATCATCCCTGCAGGAAGAAAAGAGAGGTAAGTCCCCACATTCCCCGATTATTGGCTTTTACTCTTTCCTTGAAGGTCTGAGTTTATAAACTGCCCTTAAAATTCCAGTAATTTCTCTAGAAGGCTCTTGAGTGTCCAGTTCCTCTAAGGTGAACATTTAGCATGGAGAATCTCTGCTCTTCATGTTTGAATCTTATGACATACATTAGCCGTAACACTCTATATTCCGAGGTCTATCTGCAATAGTCTGCTGCTAGCATGTAGAGTTCGCCTAAACAGAGCTGATCTAGTGGGTAAGACTTCTATGGTTGGGGTAGAATTTACAATGGTAGTCACTACTTTACTGATTGAGACGGAGATTAAAACAATTATAGAGTCTAAGACTGTGATTAAAAATAACATGTCTTTTGATACAAATGTTTTGATTAAAAATACATTATAGTAAATAAAATCTACTGGAGGACATCAGCCTGAAAATCATTTTCAAAGATATTTCAGAAGATACCAAGTGAGGGGTTCCTACAGTTCCCGGGTTGAGTCAGAGGCCACAGCTACAAGCTTGACACAATCAGTAATGCCATTAGACTGCTGTGTCACCTTTTGATGGTTTAGCCTCTGAGGGTGATGGATTGGATAAGTGTTCCCAATTCTACACTCATCTTTGCCATATGACTTTGCAGAGCCTACCACCACCTCGGAGTGTATTTTCCTGCCCCACTAAGGTTGGGTTTGGCCATTTGACTTGTTTTGGCTGCTAATGGGATGTGAGCAGATATGAGGTGTTAAAAGTGCTTGCTGGTATGAAAAGAGATTGCCCCAGGTGGCCAGTGCTTTTTCCAACCGGCAACTGAAGTGAGACAGAGGGAGCAGATCTGAGTCCCAACAGAAGCCCAGAATCCAGCTTGGGAAGGCCAAGACCAGCCTTGATCAGTTAAACCACAGCCAATTTGTAGACCCGTGAACAAGAGAATAAATGTTATTTAAGGTCAGCCACTGGGCTTTTGAAGTTTTTTTTTGTAATGTGGAAGAATCTAACTGATACATGAGTTAGTACGGATGGTGCTGCTGAACCTGTGATTTTTCAGAAGTCCTGCTGAGGATGTAGCACTCAGAAATGATTTTTATTCTTATCTAGGTCTTTGCCAGCTTTGGAATCTGGCTTCACCTATTGACTATCTGTCCAGGATGAAAATATTATGTACATAACAAATTCAAAGACAGCTGGGCATTGGTTTAAGAGAATCCTCGGCTTTGGAGTCAGACTCAGGCATTGGATCTCTCCCCTGAGAACTGCTACTATGTGAGCAAAACAGGTCTCTATTCCTCAATGTCTTCACTTGTAACACACAAGAGGAGATAAGGTAAAGTCTTGTTGTGAAGATTCAATTGCATAAGTCACATACATTTTGCTTCTCCATGGGTCTTGTTAGCCCCCTTTCCCTAAATTTATCTTTCTTGCTTAACAAAGTAAGAAAGCTGAGTGATGTAAGAAAGCCAAAGGTAGAAGAACACTATTGTGCAAGGTCTGGAGACCTGGTTGGCATCTCTATACTCATCACTGGGCCAGAGTCACAACTTCAAGTGTGTTCAATTTTCAAGATCAAGTATGGTTTCACTATTTCCCCCTGAGAACCAGGAAGTAGATTTACATTACCTACTTTTTTTCGGAATCCCTTCCTAATGCTAGAAAACATAATTTTTGGTAAGAGAAACAGGTAAGAGATAAACAGGTTTCAACAAAATGATCTCATTTATAGCTAAACCTCTGAAGGAATTATATTTGCTGTAGTCCAAAGTATCAATCCCCAAAAAGACCTTTCAAGTTGCTATATTCTGGATTTCACAACATCCTAGTAATATAAATATATTTCTTTAAATCTCCTAAAATGAATTTGGAGGGACCCAGATAATCAACTTTCATTCATGGAATAATTGCATGCACAATCTTTTACCATTTTACCTGAAACGTCCCCTTGGCTGGTTTTCAGCTTTCTAAGTTTTACCCAGACTTAAGATACGGCTCCTGAAAATGCCTGGAGAGATGCAATTGGAAGTGATGCATGTACCATTTCCCTCAAACTGACTAAGCCTGGATCATTCCTCTTAGCCACAGTGAGGCTCCTGAGGGACAGTGAGCATTTGAGAAATGATAAGAGAATAAAGAGATCAAATAAGCCATAGAATTTTAAAGGAGGAAAACTGCGTTTTAAAATGCAAATTTCCCTCAATGCTCATCATTGTTAATCTTAATAATGAATGACAGTATTTCACAAACTATATGCTCTGGACTAAGTTTGTGGTAGAATAATGAAACCTTAGAAAGGCGTATTTCTCATCAAAAATCAATTTGTTCTCCTGCTTGAGCTGTAGTAAGCAGACACAAGATAGCATGAGGTTGTAATGCACCATGACAACCTGCTGAGGCAAGAAAAGAAGTTTAGGATGTGCTCTTAGTAGGAAAAAATATCCATTTATACATCAATGTTAAAGAGGTACTTTGATGGACCTCTTTGGGAAGCTGGAACTTTTGTGTACACTCACGGTATTCCTCAGGGAAAAATAAAGTAGATGTGGCACAGTATTTCACTTATGTACACCTGATCTTTCACTTTTTAAAAGGAAATAGCACTTCATTTTTGTCTCTAGGCTCAAAGAAAATCAAGAGTTAGGAGGGTGCTAAAATGATAGCTAGAACATGACCCTTCATCTCCTAGGCATCCTTGTTAGTTAAAAATTAAGAACAGCTATCCAACACATGAGGTGCTTGGAAGTTGTCACTATTGTGACACGTAAACAGCTAAACCCACTGAAAAAAATTAACAACTTTCCTTGGATCTATCAAGGGAGTGAAGTCACAGAGCAAACTGCAGCCCTGAAAATTAAAGACACAGACTAGTGAGTACAGAGACTCACAACTTATCTGAGCAGAGACCTCCACAGGAACCAATACTGGAGTAGACAAACTTAAACTATAATTGATGACTTTCTGGAGAGTCGCTGCGGACAATTCTGAAAGAGAGACTCCAGGGGATCCTGTCATCACGGTCCCCACGCTTCTGTGAATTCCGCCTCCAGGAGCTAAACCAGGTTCTCACAGTGATTATATTAGAGACAAATTCCCTCCTGCTTCTAAGCACAGGGAAAGGAAAAGGAACCATTTTGAAATATTCCAGAGCATTCTGGTTTTCATTATGAGGCCTGCCCTCAAGAGAAACTATTTTACCAGAGCCTAAACTTTTGGGGTTTTGTCAGATTCCAACTGACCTGAGCAAAGGCAAATACTCGACTCCAGCCCACTCTAGCCTTCCATGTCGAGGAAAGGAAATACTCAGATTTCAGCCCACGCTGGCCCTCCTGTCCCACCTAAGGAGGGACTCAGAAGCGCCTGTGATATTCAGAGGCACAGACTTGCTAAAAGACTGAGACTTAATCATAGAACTACATAACACGTCTCTCCTCCTGGTATCTTACCACTGAATCACTAAATGTCTATTTATTGCAGGCTTTTTGTTTTTTTTTTTTACCTAGTACATTATTGCCAGGCTATCAAGAAAAAATTGCAAGGCATACTAAAGAAAAAAACAAAGCATAGTTTGTAGAGGTAGAACAAGCAGCAGACACAGGCTGGGCTTGGTGGCTCACGCCTGTAATCCTAGCACTCTGGTTGACCAAGGCGGGCAGATCGTTCAAGGTCAGTAGTTCAAAACCAGCCTGAGCAAGAGTGAGACCACATCTTTACTAAAAATAGGAAGAAATTAATTGGACAACTAAAAATATACAGAAAAAATTAGCCGGGCATGGTGGCGCATGCCTGTAGTCCCAAGCTACTCCAGAGGCTGAGGCAGGAGGATCCCTTGAGCCCAGGAGCTTAAGGTTGCTGTGAGCTAGGCTGATGCCACGGCACTGTAGCCTGGGCAACAGAGTGAAATTGTCTCAAAAAAATAAATAAAAAGAAAAAGCAGCAGAATGTTGAAATTATCAGATCAGGAACTTAACAGTATCATACTGAAAGTGTTAGATAATGCAGTAAGAAAATAAAAGATATACTGGTTGGAAAAGAAGTAAAACTGTATTTATTCACAGATGGCATGATTGTGTATGTAGAAAACCAAAAAGAAATGACAAAAGAAAAATCTAGAAATAAGTGATTAAAGATGATTCCAAGAAACAAGGTTAATGTACAAAAAAGTCAAACATTTTCCTATAGAGCAAGAATGAACAACTAGAATTTGGTATTAAAAGCAGAATACCATTTACATTAACACTCAAGAATGATATTTAGGTATAAATCTAACAAAATATGTACAAGACCTCTATGAGGACAACTACAAAATTGAGCAAACGAAAGGAAAACTAAGTAAATGGGGAGATATTCTACGTCCATGAATTGGAAGATTCGATATTGCCAAGATGCCAGTTCTTCCTAACTTGATCTGTAGATTCAATATAATCTGAGTCAAAACCCCAGCAAGTTATTTTGTAGATATTGACACAGATTCTAAAATTTATGCAGACAGGCCAAAGACTCAAAATTGCCAAAATAATATTAGAGAAGAGCAATCAGAGGGCTGACACTACCTGATTTCAAGACTTACCATAAAGTTCTAGTAATCAAAACAGCGTGGAATTAACAAAGGGATAGACAAATAGATCAACAGAACAGATTAGAGGGTCCAGAAATAAATCCTCATGAATACAGTCAACTGATTTTTGACAAAGAAGCAAAGGCAATACAATGAAGCAAAGACTTTTTTCAACAAACACTAGAATAACTAGACATTCACATGCAAAAAAATGAATTATATGCAGATTTTACATGCTTCACAAAAATTAACTCAAAATCAATCATAGACCTAAATGTAAAAGACAAAACTATTAATATAAAACTCCTAGAGGATAACACAAGAGAAAAATCTAGGTGACCTCAGATATAATGGTGACTTTTTAGATACAACACCAAAGACATCCAGGAAAAAAACAATTGCTAAGCTAGAGTTCATTAAAATCAAAAACTTCTGCTCTGTGGAAGATACTGTCAAGAATGAGAAGGCAAACCACAGACTGAGAGAAAATATTTGCAAAAGACATATCTGATAAAGGACTGTTATCCAAAATATACCAAGAACTCTTAAAACTCAGCAATAGGAAAATGAGCAACCCAATTAAAAAATGGACAAAAGATCTTAATAGATACCTCACCAAAGAAGATAGACAGATGTCAAATGGGCATATAAAAAGATGCTCATCATATGTCATAAAGGAATTGCAAATTAAAGAGATTCCATTACATTCTTATTAAAATGGCCAAAATCCAAAACACTGACAGTGCTCACTTTTCTGACCTGTCTGCAGCAGGGATGGGAGTAATAATCACTTTAACAATACTTATTATTTTTGTAGTACAAAAAACAAAAAGAAAAGAAAAAAGAAAAGATTAAGAGAGGAAATTCCCTTGGTAGATGGGGATTTGAGGAGTACAGAAAGTGAGAAAAAACAACAGGGGAGCCATGGTGGCAGTAGAGGGTGTGCCCCTCAACTTTGCATAGCCTGCCCAAGAGAGTGGGCAAGTGGAGGCAAGAAGCTGGGTGACCTCTGTCCTCAGGGAACTGACTGCAGCAGCCCAATGTGTTCACAATTCACCGCTTCTACAGGGTTAGAGACAGCAGATCAAGAACCTTGACATATTTCCTACGCTTCACAATCCCCCTTTATATCGCAATTTCATTAATCCATAACCATCAGCAGAAAATCCTGAAAACTTAAAGAACCTGTGGGTTTGTGTTTAAGGGCAAGAAACAAGGAGGAAATAAACTGTAGAGATCATGGGCTTCTCCTCAGCCAGGCTTAGCAAGAGAGAAAGGCAGGGATGGAACAGGTAGTGGCAGTTCCAAGAGAAAACGGAAGAGGATGATGGAGTGATCCATGTGGCCTGAATTAAGGAAGAAAATGAGAGCTTGGATAGGCATATGTGGGCATGGCCTCTCCTTCTCCCCCCAAAATAAAGATTCACAAATCCCTCCCTCCCAAAGCTATTCTATTCCTATTGGCATGCCTTTTATTTCTTAAGACTCTATCATGGTATCATTAGGCAGAAAATTCTTTTAAACATATTTTTAGTCATCAAAAGAGCCATCCCATGAAGAAACTTCTACAGAAGAACAGTAAAAACAAAACAAACAAACAAAAAAAAGAAATTCAACATGTTACAATGGTTTTGCGGCCACCATAATACAAATAAGTTACTTTACCTTTTCCTCAAAGGCAGAAGCTAACCCTGTTTCAGAATTTATTTCTGCCTGGTCACCTTCTCCCTTAACCCCCGTCAATTTCTTCAGCATCTGTGTAACTTGTTTATACCCAAACTAAGCTGCAGTAATTTGTATGCTGCCTAGTAAATACTGTTTTTTAAGGTGTTTATTTTTCTATGACTTCAGCTATATAATAAGAGCATGAGAGTAGGCTCATCTCTGCAGCTTTGGTTTCCCTTTTTTTTAATCATATTTATCCAATGTGCTCCTTTTAGTACACACTGTACTTAAACAGCACCATTCATAACATTCATAGCTCAGATTCTCACTCTGTTGTGTACATGTGTATACATATATTAACACTAGAATATAAACACAATGCGACATTTATCTCATCTTAGCTTTTATCATCTAGATTGAAAGGCAGTTGGCTCAGCCTCTGCCTCATGTTTAGGAAGCACATCACATCAGCCATTCAGTCATTTCCAGAGTGGTAGGCAGTGAACCAAGGTATTCAGACACATTCTGGTTGGCTACTATAGACATAGATCCTATCTCTGCAGGTACAGATTGACATGCACACATGAACCCAAAACACAATGTTATCTTACCCTCTATTTTTTGTCTCTCTCACAAATAAAGTTTTAAATGGTATTTGAATGCTAAAGTTTTGAATGATAGCAAAAGGAGAAGTATGACATCCCAGTGTGTCAACTTAGGCATTTTATAATCAAATATTAAATACATATGGGTCTTCATGTTTGAAGAATACTATAGTTAGGGAAAAGCAAACTGTAACTATCAAGGTCTGGGTAGGAAACAATTTCCTTAGATGGTGTAAATAAAGAGATTTGAGGAAAGGATGACTTATAGAGTCATAGGCATGGTTAAAAGACAAGCAAGATACATATCTAGACAAGTACTAGGCAGATTTTCCTGAGGCTGGGAACAATCAGGACTTTACATAATTAGCAAAATTCTGGATCCACTGTGGCTTTATCACATTCTGTTCTACACTAAAATCTCCTTTAGGTCTTGCTGATTCTAGATTAATTTCAATATCACAGTTTACATTTATTATCTATTATTTTCAAACATTTTAGCCACAAAATGGTCCTTAAAACAAACCTATGTGTTTATGGATATAGGTATTTTCATGTATGTGTGTGCATATGTATGTGCATATATAAACAAGAGCTTTTCCAATACCCTAGGGCCATTTTGACAGTCAGTGGGTGTCAATGAATTTACTCAAGCACCATTCAAAAGCATCAAACATTTGTGTGGCATGTTCAATCAGGAGCAGCAGCTGGTGCAGAAAATAAAGACCATTTTCTACATTTCTCTTAAAGAAGAGGCACTCAGCCTTCATCATAAATCTGTTCTGAAGGCTAATCTACCTAGTAGAACTGGAAATACAGTCAGCATACACAACACATCTGTAACCAGTAGTGCAGCACTTGCTCAAGTTCATTGTTAATAATAATAATGATGATAATGATAATAATGCCTGGGTTAAAAAGAGAAACGCTGGTATTTAACAAGTGTCCCTGAAAGCTAGGTCAAGCAAGACACCAGCAAAGAGAAGGCCAGGCTGACGTTCAACACATTGTCCTATCTAAACCCTTGTCAAGAGAAAACTGTCTTTCAGATGTCAAGAAGGATTTGTCAGCATTAATCTGATCTTCCTTTCAGGACCAGGAAGCCTAACACTTTCATGAAGGAAGTCTTTAGTACTTTACCAATATGCTCAATTTTCTGCCAGACTCCTGAAATGGCTGTTTGACATCAGCACTGCCTACAATGTTCATATCTTTTTGTATTGATTTATCTGCTAACCTTGACGAGGGAGTCTTAGATTGCAGATCGGTCATTTGGAGAGGGTCATTTTGCTGGGTGACAACTTGTGAGTGTGATTGACAGCCACCTTGTACCCAAACTGCTTAGGATCTCCAAAATGTGTTACATCTGTTTACAAGGAATAGCATTTTCTTCTTCTCTGTGCAGTCTTAATTTAAGAATTAGAGAAAACATCACTGTGAAATAGCCAACTTCCTTATTTACTTTGACATTCTCAGGCTGTCACATTCTGCCACCCAATCAGTAAATAAATGTTTTTCCTAGATGCCAGGTACTGTGCTGGGGCCTCAGGTCAAAAGGAGAGAATTTCTCACCACAAAAAACTGACAAATGTGGAATGAGACTGACTGACAGACACAGACACAGACACACACACACACACACACACACGCATACACATACTTACACACTGAGGCAGGTAATGCCAGTGCACCACCCAAATTCCCTTGGTCCACCTTGCATGTAACCTGCATCTTTAGTGTACAAGTTGTCAGAAAAGCCTATGACATCCTATTATTTTTTAAATTATTTTAGCATATTACAGGGGTACAAATGTTTAGGTTACTTACATTGTCTTTGCCCTACCCGAATCAGAGCTTCAAGCGTGTCTGCTCCCCAGACATTGCACACTGCACCCATTAGGTGTGTATATACCCACCCCTCCGGCCTCTCCCACCTGTCCAACACCTGATGAATGTTAAGTGAATAGTAGTAAGTGTTGGTCAGTTAATTCAGTTAATACCAATTTGATGTGAGTCCATGTGGTGCTTGTTTTTCCATTCTTCTGATGCTTCACTTAGTAGAATGGGCTACAGCTCTATCTAGGTTAGTACAAGGGGTGCTAGATCACCATTGTTTTTTGTGGCTAAGTAGAATTCCATGGTTCTACACATATACCACATTTGATTGATTCAGTCATATAGCGATGGGCACTTGGGTTGTTTCTGCATCTTTGCAATTGTGAATTGTGCTGCTATAAACATTCAAGTGCAGATGTCTTTTTTTATTGAAGGTCTTTTGTTCCTTTGGGTAGATGCCCAGTAATTGGATTGCTGGATCAAATGGTAGACCAATGGAACAGAACTGAGAATCCAGATATAAAACCATCCTCATATAGCCATCTAATCTTTGACAAAGCAGATAAAACATAACCTGGGGAAAATAATCCTTATTCAATAAATGGTACTGGAAAAATTAGATAACCACATGTAGAAGACTGAAACAGGATTTGTACATTTTGCCTCTCACAAAAATCAACTCAGTGGTTAACAGACTTAAACCTAAAGCATAAAACTATAAGAATTCTAGAAGAAAATGTTGGAAAAAATCTTACAGATATTGGCCCATGGAAAGAATTTATGAAGACCCCCCCAAAGGCAATCACAGCAACAACAAAACTAAATAAATGGGACCTGCTCAAATTAAAAAGCTTCCGCAGAGTCAAGGAAACTATCACAGGAGCAAACACACAACATACAGAATGCGATAAAATACTCGCATGCTATACATATGATAAAGGGCTGATAAATAGAATCTATACAGAACTCAAAAAAATCAGCAAGAAAAAAAAAATCAAACCACCCTATCAAAAAGTGGGCAAAGGAATGAACAGAAACTTTTCAAAAGAAGATAGACTAATGGCCAACAAACATATGAAAAAATGCTCAACATTTCTTATCTTCAGGGAAATGCAAAGCAAAACTTATGATGAGATATCACTTAACTCCAGTGAGAATGGCCTTTATCAAAAAGTCCCAAAACAATAAATGTTGGCGTGGATGTGGAGACATGGGAACACTCATATGCTGCTGATGGGACTGCAAACCAGTACAACCTGTGTGGAAAGTAATATGGACATACCTCAGAGCTACAAATGGCATCCTATTTTATACACCTGCGCCTCTCTGACAAGGAGCTTTCTCTGGCTCCTGGAGCAGGGAGGAGGGTGCTCAGCTGGCATAAGCCAGAAGTGATGGACCGTTAATACCTTGAAGGATAATTCTTACCCTGTGAGTGATAGAAGTTGGTGGACAAATACCTCAGTTTCCTTAAGCCTCAGTGACACCATTATGAAGCAAGATCCACATGGTTTCCCAGAATATCCCTGTAAGGGAAATCTATTTGAAAAGGTAATAGGTTTCTTAGGCCAAAGTAAGATAATTGCCTGCGTGTCTTCCGCTGTCCTTTTCCCGGGAGGCTTGAGTCAGCACACTTATACAACCAAGGTGTTCAAGGTGTTATCGCCCATGTGAACCCATGTGACCACAGCTTTCCCACGGCAGGTTGCCACTACTGCTCTGAGCCATGCATAGGCGCTCCCGTGTTCTCATCTACCCGCTGCCCCTGGCGGCTCTTGTTTAAACTCCCGGAAGCCCGCTCCGGTGCACTCGCTGGCCACACAGCCCACTCCCCACAATCCCTGTACTGGTTTTCTAACAATTTACCACAGACTTCGTGACTGAAAACACAAATGTGTTGTCTCACAGTTTTGGAAGCCAGAATTCTGAAATCACTTCACGGAGTTGAAGTCAAGGTTCCAGCAGACTGCACGCCCTCTAGAGACAGGGGGAAAGCCATTTCCTCGCGTTCTCCAGCCTCCAGAGGCCACCCGCGCACCTCTCGGCGCGGCTCTTCCCTCACCTCACAGCAGCGTCTGGTTCTCCAGCCGCATCTCCTCCCCGTCCGTCGCTCCTGCCGCCATGTCGCCTTCCCTGACTTCGCCCCGCCTGCCTTCCTTTCATAAGGCCCCCTGTGATTACACTGGGCCCACCTGGATAATGTAGACTCCTCCCAGCTCAGTATCCTTAACTTAGTCAATGTCTACAAAGTGCCTTTTGCTGTATAAGGAAACATGTTCACAGGTTCTGTGAATTAGAAAGTGGCCTCTTTGTGGCGCCATAATTTAGACTACCACCATCTCCGGAAAAAGAAAAAAAAGAGAAAACCTATTCATTAATGTACCTTATTGGCTCCAGCCCCCTTCTGTCTCACTTTCTTATTCCCCAACAGATGTGTGTGAGATTAGCTTTCAAATGGCTTTCATCCAAATCCTTACATCAAATTAAAAGACTCGCACATACCTGTCAAGTTTTTTATAACCTAAGAGGTCTCTGAATACAAAATCCGATTGTAAAAACAAAGGGACCTAAATACTATAGAAATTCAGATAGGGTAGAGATCATTCCAGACTGGATTCTAGAAAGTACCATAAAGAAGGAAGGATTTAAGTGAGACTTCAACGGGTTATCATACTGTCGATAGTTTGGGATAATTTGGGATTTTCTGCCTTTCAGAGCCAGTTCCTACTAACCAGGAAAAATACCACCATCATGAAATCAAACATTTAGCAAAAGAGTTTCAAGTTCTCAAGTAGAGGCATATGACCCAGATTTTTCTAGCACCTGAAGATATCCCATTTTATCTGTGGGATTCCAAAACTGGAGAAGTACTTTACAGGGAGATCTTGCTGATTTCCCTTCTCTGCTACCAAAGCAGGATGCAGCAAGGCAATTGAGTCGATATGCATTGGGGGTTAAATACTTCCAAATGCGACACTGCCAGCTGACAGAGATGCCAAAGTAAGAATGTGACAACTACACTGTGCTCAAGAATTTATAGACTTACTGGAGAAGCAAAACAAGAACACAATTTTAAAACTGATAAAAAATACTGTTTTTCTGTTTCATTTTGTTTTTAAGAAATGCCACATCACCATACTTGTGATGTCACAGGGGCTAATACTGTGTGGAAAGAAAACCTGACTAACAATGACTTTGAGCAGCAGTGATTTGGAAGATTTATGAAGACTTAGAAATAATTCATTTATTTCACTTGCATTTTCCTTTTGTGTGTGCAAAAGGTACACATAAAATTCTGTGGCTAAAATGAATCCCAAAGTGCTCTTTTGATAAGTATAAAATACAAACTTTAAGGGATGATAAGGCATTATATCACACGTGAATATATTCTAAAGATATACAAAATTACAGGGGCATCTTATAATTGCTAGTATTTGCAATTCAACAAAGTATAGCACTGTAAAGTGCCAAATCAGTCCAAAATCTGGATATATTACTTCTTTATTGCAATTCAATCAAAGATGTATTTGGCCTCAACACTTTGCTTGATTCTCAAGGCTGAGTGACATAAATGTAATGGAAGAATAGGGGTAGCCCCCGTCCTCCTTTTATTGTCTTTGTTCCCCTAAGGCTCCTTTTTTTTGGGGGGGGGTGTATATATCCCTTATAGAAGGCAACAAAGAGCATTTTATTCTTTCCTTTATAATTTTAGAGGATGCGCAGAGCCTGAAAAGTTAGAAGTAGAAAGTCGAGCTAATTAAGAATGGCAGGATTGAACATTTTCCATCACAAGAATTACCCCTCCTTAATGTTTAGAAACATGTTCTCAGCAGGTTCACCAACAAGCCTGTAGCAGCCACACCAAGCTCATCTCCAAGGGTTACATGGCTGTCTGGATAAGGATCCATCCCCATCTTGGTTGCAAGTCACAGCACATGCTGGTACAAACAGGGCATGGGGCTTCCCCTTGGCATGCAAGTGGAAGGCAGCCAGGGCCTCCTCCGCCAACATGATGTATGACTGCTGGGTGCGGCCAATGCACCCAGCAGAGGTTTGCTGAGGGAACACATTGATGGCAGCAAATGCTGAGAAACACAGTATTTTTCTCCTCTTTTCATAGGGTGCATTACATTCTCTCCCATCCTAATGCAGTTTTCCTGGACACTCTCATACAGTTCTCTTAAAAAATAATTGGTCCCCACCCTTCATTCTTCCCTAAAAGAAAAGTTGCCATGTCATTTTTTTTGTTTTTTGTTATTGTTGTTGTTGTTTTGAGATAGATTCTCCCTCTGTTGCCTGGGCTAGAGTGCCACGGCATCAGCATAGCTCACAGCAACCTCCAACTCCTGGGCTCAAGCAATCCTCCTGCCTCTGCCTCCCAGGTAGCTAGGACTACAGGCATGTGCCACCATTCCCGGCTAATTTTTTCTGTATATATTTTTAGTTGTCCAGCTGATTTATTTCTATTTATAGTAGAGACGGAGTCTCGCTCCTGCTCAGGCTAGTCTTAAATTCCTGAGCTCAAACTATCCTCCTGCCTCAGCCTCCCAGAGTGCTAGGATTACAGGTGTGAGTCACCACACCCGGCCAGGTTGCCATGTCATTAATGCCAGCAGAAACAATTTCACCTGCATGGCTTTCAAAAGTTCTTGCAAACCAATCTCCTACAAAGCAATAGAGAGGTGGCTGGGTAGTACCTGGGGTTGGGAGGTGGGGGGGTGGTATAGAATATCACTATGCAATTGTCTCTTCCTACCCAGGGGATATTAGTTCCAGGATCCTTTTGGATACCAAAATCCACCAAGCTCAATATGTATAAAATGGTGTATTATTTGCATGTAACCTATGCATGCCTTCTGTGTACATTAAATCATCTCTAGATTATTTATAATACCTAATGCTACTTTCTCTTGCAGAAAAGCACCTAAATTGCCAAGCCCTGCACCTACAGAGATCCCTCTTTTCAGAAAGGGCTCCCTTTCCCTATTTATATGAAGTTACTGTGTAGGCAGGCAGTTGCCCTGGAACTAGGAGAGTTTTCCACATGTTTGTTTCTCTGTGCCCCATGACAATCAGCCAGCCACTGATATCTGGAAGTATTTCAGGAATACTGAAGCAGGAAAAAGTAAAAAAAATAAATAAATAAAAAATGCTGAGAACCACTGAGTTAGATGTTGACAAAGTATCTCTATTAGACAGTAGAGTAAGGGATGTTTTCCATTCTATTCCCTCTTGCTCATGATATCCCACCTCAGACATCAAGGGCGGCAAAGGAGGGTAATTGGGACAACATAAATCCTTACCCATTAAGTGAAATTTTCATCCTAAGAGATAACAGAAAACAAAACAAAAAAATAAACAACAAATGTAGAATGAATAACTAGAAATAAATGTGGAAAGCTAAATCATAAATCAACCATTAAGTTACTAGTTATAAAAGACATATATTAATAGCTAATATATATATATTGAGCTCTATGAGTTATTCAGTGTTAAAAGTTTTAAACTGCCTTATTTCATTTAAGTTCTCACAATGATACTATTTCAGATTAAACAGAATTAATTCCTTTTTCCATTTTCTAGAGAAACAAACTGAAGTTCACAATGGTGTAAATTTGCCTGAATTCACAAAGCTATTAGATACTTGAGCCAGGATTCAGATCTAGGCAGTCTGAACTCCAAAATCACACTTTGTAACATGCAGACACATTTCTATTGTAGAAAACAAAAGATCATAAGATAATTTTGCTGCCTTTAATGGATAGAAAACTGACCATTAATATTTGGGGAGCACACTGTTTAAACACAAACAAATCTGATCAATAAACCTGGGTGGATATTGCTTATAAAGAGAAAAGCAAACCGGAAGTAGAGAAAGGAAATAAGTCAGAGAACTTTCAGAAGCTGGATATGTTTGGACCAGCCAAGTTTGAAACCTAAGGGAACTGGCAAAGTCACCGTAGCACAACCAATAGCTAGTATTTTTGAAAATGCATGCAAGGGTAGAATTCCCTCAAGCCTGGGAATCGGTAAATGTAACACTCAGCTCAGAAAATGGGACCAAGGATGACAGTGGTCACTACAAACAGTTGAAATGCAATCTTAGAATGCTGGTTTCTGTTGCCTTGAGGGGATGTCTTCAGGCTAAAGTCACTCCCTGATAGATGATAAATGAGTCAGACTTTCACCCAGTCTAATTTTAGTCTTCTCTGACTCCTGGTGGACAGACTTTAAAACTGATGGAGGAAATTTATGGTGAGTGAGTGCCTCTTATAATTCCAGCACTTTCTACTGTGTAAATATTTCTTGAATGCCTTCTCTATACCATAGTCTGCACATACTCTACCTAGAGAGACTTTTTCATTCTACAAATATCTATGGAATAGTGATTCTGGGCCAAACACACAGTTATGGTCTATGTCTATATTGTTTCCAATCCTCCCTATAAACCTGAAGGCTGGGCCTTATTATTTTAGTTGTTTAGATGAATAATATGAAGCTCAGATTTGTTAAATCATTTAAGGACACCCAGCTGGTAAGTGATAAAGCTGGGCCAATCTGGGTGGAGTGGATTCAAAAGTCCACATTCTTGTTATTCTTTTCCATGATGGATAAGATAATATACTAGAGGTAGGAGAAGACATTTTAGGAGTTCAGGGCAAGAAAGATCCCTATCAGAATGGGGATTAAAAAGCAGAAGATGTAAGATCAAAGATATTTTTTGGAAGAAATGTGTTTATGGTAAACTTCAGAGAATAATGAGATTTAAACAAGAAAGGGAAACACGATTCTGCAGAGATGGAGTGAGCAGAGGCACAGGGTCATCAAAAGCCTAAGACATGTATGTCACTACACAAAGTCTAGTTATAGGAAAGAAGACTGGGACATAAGGTAAGAAGCACATTAATAAAACAAGTACTGAAATAATAGGGCATCAGATAACTTGGATGATACCAGGAAGGGAAACCATGGGAAATATTCAATAGATGTGGGGAAAAAAAGACTTGCAAGACTTGCAAATAGTTGGCAATGAATTATGTGCAAGAACAGAGGAAAAGAAATCATTATGAGTAATGGGGATTTAATAATGATGCTATCACTAATAGAAAAAAAGACAGGAAGAAAAAAGAAAACAAGATGATGAATTTAATATGAGGCAAAGTAAATTTGAGGCCAATGAAATAACCAAAGAAAATGTCCAAAGTGAACTCATTTGAAAAGTCAAAATAAGAGAAAGGTATAGTGTTCTAAGCCTTCAATTAAGTAAGACTGTTAGAGGTAAGAGTAAAGACAGACAAAAATGAAAATGGAGGAAGAAGAGTAACTAGGAAAGAATGGCTTGGAAAGAAGTATTGAGAGAGGTGAAAAGAAAACCAGAAAAACATAACATAAGAAAAGTCACAAGAAAGCCTGTTTCAGAAAGGATGTGATGGTGTTAAAGCACCAAATGCTACAGAAAAGCCAAGAAAAATGAGAATAGAGAAGATAGGAGTTGGCTCATTTCATCACCCTTGGTGGTTGTTGGTATATACTTTGGGAGAACAGTTTCAGGAATGGGCCGGTGGGGAAGAAGAATCTCAGTGATACCAAGGTGCAGGTGATGACAAAGTCCAGGATGGCAGCTGAAATGGACAGAGAGGAAAACAAGAATTGCTATATCAGGATGTGGTCTCCCCAGAAATGACGGCAAAGAATGACAGGAGAGGAGAAGATGGCCAGTGTCCTGCCCCTGGGACAAAGCCCTGGGCCATCTTAGTGGCAGCAGTGAGGGTGGGAAGGGAGACAGCCAGGAGTGTTGTAGACGTGGGGAGAGGTTGGCAGGGAGGATGCGTAAAGGAGTAGCCTCCCTGTTAGAGGTTGGGAGGAGATGGTGTGTCGAGGGAAAGCCAGGCTGCAGTTTTATAGAATGAAGGTAAATGAAAGCATCAAGTAAGAGGCTCAGAAGCAGGGAAGTGTATTCACAATTTCACAGAAAGACAAGCAGACTTACATCTGAGAAATGTGGGAGAATGAGAGAGTCTTCAAGCTGACAACTAAGTTGTTTTTGACTAATTTTTTTGTGAGGCCTTGATCAAGTTACTTAACTTACCTGTGCCTCTGGAAAGTGAGGATAGTAAACTGACCTTATATTTTTTTGAGGGTGAAATAACTTTAGAAAGAAAGCCTTTAAAATAAGGGCTGGCACAGAGTCAGTGCTTGGTACATTACAATTAGGAGTAATATTGTGATGAAGTATCTAAGGCCATTTGCATAAATCAGCATCATCTCTTCTCTTTACTGCATTCTCCATCTCAATCGTGTCATTTTGTGTCCTCTGGAAATGTTCTTTGGATTGCTTCCTACTTTCCCCTTGGCATCACCAAGGTCCAATACCCTTATCTTGTGGAATGGATTCCTGTCCAGCTGGTTTCCCTACTTCAATTTCTCTCCCCCTCTCCTGCTTCCAACCCCTTTTCTACCCAGTTGCCAGGTTCAACCATGCCTAAGGACACACACTGAGCCTCTGCTTCCCACAAGCTCAAGTGCATCATCTTCTTTGTGCATCCAAGGCCCTTCTAGGCCAGGTTTCAATTTCACTATCTCCTTGTAGATTTTGCAACTCTCAGTGCATACTTTCAGTTTAGCCACATCCCAGGACTCCTCTGTGCCCTGTGGGTTCCAGCTTCATACCTTTCCAGGAATGAATTCTACCTCTTGTTTCACATCATCTCCACTGCCCACCTCCTCTACTCTGCCCATCCCTGACTATGCCAACCAACATATTTTAACATCAATCCTTTTCTAATGCATATGATCCACATTTCCTAGATAGCAGTAATCTCTTTTAGGGTCAATATTGTGTTTTAATTTTTCTTCTTTTTTTATCCCCAGCAAAATGTATGCCAGTGTTAAATGCATAGTTGTCAATCAATAGTTGTCAGCAATTGGCTCTAGAGTTCCTAACTTTGGCTCCTAAATATCTTCCAAGTTCTAGAGAACTTAGTGAAAATGATATCTACTAGATAGAAATATATTTCAAAAATCACTCCCCCCATTCTTGGAGGCCTTTCAAAATGGTGGAAATTCTATTTTTATGGGTTCATCCTTTGAGTCTTGGATATTTTTCCATCTTCTAGTACTTCTGAAAAGGTAAAAAAATGTTCCTGAGGGGAACAATGTCTTAGCCCATTACCAGTAAAAGACAATGTCTTATCCCATACTTTTCATGGAGGTTGAGATGGCTGATAGGGAGCAAAACTAGGGCAGATGGCTGAGACCATAGCCTTTTGTAACAGGAGATCTACCTGAGGAAAAATGATGCAAGAAAAGCAGGATATGGGTAATGGAAAAAAATAAATAAAAGGAAGCATACAGAAGGCAAAATGTGTGGAATTCACCTTATTGACACAAAGATGGCACCTCCATGGCCATGAAACCTTTTGAGGTCTCCCTGGTCTGTGTCTGTACAACCACTGAGCTTTTCTCTTTGTGTCTGCAGTCTGTCTTTTTTTAGATCCAAGCTATTTTCATAGATAATTCCATGATACATCCTAAGTAATTTAAAGCAATGTGCAAATCACTAATCAACTGTGAAATCATCAGAGCACTCAGAATGGGACAACACTAGGATATTGGTTTCATTTGTAGTTAAGATGCCAACAAGGCTAAACACCAATTTCTTCCCACTGATTTAAATCAATAGCTTCTTCATCTCTCTCTCTCTCTCCTTTTAATTGAATAGAAGTATGAGGGAAATATTCTCCTAACATGTTCAATACTTCCGCAGCGTAAGTACTTTCTAAAGGGGTCCTGAATCTAATTTTGTAAGTTGATGTGGATTCTGCATTTAATTATGTTCAGATATTGGTCATTAGTCCTTCCTCAAATTGAATGCAGTGGCAGATATATTCATTACATACCAAAGACGTTTGTAGTCTTAAGGGAGAAAAACATAAAATTTGCCATCTAAAGAGTAAAGGTCTATCCAAAGAGTAAAAAAAGAAAGAAACTGGTTTCTGCTTTCTAACATACAGCCACCTAACTGGCATCAGAGTAGATGCTTGGAAGTCAGATTGCCATTTCTGGACCTTTCTTATATAGTAGCATAAGATCGTAACATCTCAGAAACCTCTAATACCACAGCAAGAACTTCTAACAAATTAGAATGCATTCTGCTGTTCTCAGAGGATATCTTCTCATTTCCCACTGTATATCCAGGAAGAAATAGAGTGTCTGATACTTGGTAGGAGAAAATAAATATTTGTGGACTGAATGAACAAAGCTCTACATCCCACGTTTTTTTGCCATGCCTACACCAATTCAAATCAATAAATATTTGATTTATTCTTTTGCTGCAAAATTCATTAACTACATGACTGCACATTCTTAAAAAAAAAACATACCACGGCCAATTTCCTTAACAATAAAATTTAAAAGAAAAAAGATTTGGAATAACAGCATACTAATGAAACTTTCTGAACCCCAGTTTCCTCATCTGTAAAATAAGGATAACAATGTTTCTCGTGGACAGGAGGTGAAGGTGAACTGAGACAGATAATGTACACAGTGTACCTGTCTTAGTTGAGCTCTCCCAGAAGCCGACCTTGAGGCAAGGATTTGAGTTCGAGTAATTTGGAGGGTAAGCCAATTTGTCTGAAGGACAAACCAGTTACTACTGTTGGAGTTGGGGCTAAATCCCACTGGGAAACTTTGGGAAATGGTGTAGAACATACACTTCAGAGTTATCTTGTCCGAGGAGGAAAAGAGGTGGATATTTATCCACCAAAGCCCATCACTCGTGGATCTAGGGTGGCTGGTATGTTAATTCCTTGGCATTCTGGCCTCCCCTGGTCTTCAGCAGAGCCTGTTCCAGGAGCCAGGAAATGCCTTCAGAGAGAGACACACATTCTGGTAGGCAGCTGTCAGGCTGGTCATGGACATGGTGAGTGCAGAGAAGAGAGCTATCAGTGCCTGCTGCTCTGCCTAACTTCATTCTCGGCACCCAGTACATTTTCAATAAATAGCTGCAAATTATTATTGCATCCATAAAGATTTGCTGGGCCCTCTAAGAAATGCTCCTCCTTAGAAGTAAAAATTTAATTTCAATTTTTATAGTCTCCAGGGAGACCTTAAGGAGTCTTTAAGAGCTTTTCTAGTCTAGCCATGAAACATACTCATTTGTAGGACAAAAATAATTTGGGAGGGCTGCTTACAGAGAAACAAATGCCCGACAAAGAGTTTAAATAAATAAAATTCACTTTATATTTCTAATGCTATTTCTTCTCTCTTCTTAGTATCTCTCCAAGCCCTTGTTTTAATGGTTTTCACAGTAAGCATGTCAGAGAGAAAATCGTCTTGGAATTGTTAGGACCTAGAAGTCACACAGAAGGAAGGGATAACAGAGAAGGATGAACACATCGGTACCAATAATATGCCCATGGGCCAAATCACATTGTGAGGAGTTTAACAATTTTGGATATTTTATTAAATTCTAATCCACTTTATAAGTATGCTAGAGTTGACTTGTAAGACCCTAGGTGAATCATACCATCCTGTATTCTTTTACCAACCTTTGTCCCATGCCAATATCTGTGTTCAGGTAGACTCGTCAACACAGTACTTCAATGAATGAGTAAATTAATTAATTAAATTGAATGAATCAATATATCCTCAGGTCTTAAACAATTTGGAAGGCTGCCTAATCAGTGTATCATAATAATTCCAGTCAATAAGCTAAATAGATGAAAGCATTCATGGATACAAAATGAATGAATAAATGAATGAACAAATGAAGGAGATAATAAGCACAGAAAAGCAAAGACCTGTGCAGAATTACCAGCCTTCACTCTTTCTAACCAAAAAAGTCTCAGTTCAAATTTAAAGTAGCCCTTCCCCATCACTTCTATTCCATCCATAATAGTCATTCTCTACCATTTAATTATGTTTTATTTCCTTTAGAGTACATAGAAGTTAATGAAATTATGTCACCTACTTGTCTATGTTTCCTTCACTAGGGTGAAAACTCTAAGAGGGCCATGTGTTACTTTTTCCTCACTGTGTCCATGGTGCCTGGGACCCTGTCTGACACATAGTATAAGCTCAGTAAATATTTCTGGATGATATGAACAAAAGGTGTGACCATGGGAGACACCTTCATGGGGTACAAAAGACAAGAAGCCACCAAAGGGAAGGTGGGCATATGGAAGGACTGTGGGTACAGCTGTGAAGAACAATCTTCATGTGAGGTCTTTGGATGTTGATGAAATGACATCATTCTTTTTGAGCACCAGCCCGACGTCTACCCCTTCTTCCCAGCCCGCAAGTATGTAATGTTTTCTCATGTCTCACCAGCTAAGAGAAGAATTTAAGACCATCACCCTGCCTGGCTGTGTGCTATGGACAGCCCTGACCAGGATCTCCCCTCAAGGAGCCCAAGAAATGTACATTCATCAGTTCTTAAAGTTATGTGAACAAAATTCTGCCTTTTCTGCCAAACCCACCCCAGGATGCCAAGCACGTATCTCACAACCTGGGCCAGAAACTTGCTGAAGCCAGGACAAGTGAAAGCTCTTAACACAACCAGAAATAAGGCCCAAATACCACTCTCCACCTTAGTGGGCTCCCCTTCAGAAATATGTTTTAAGTGACTAATGCCAATTTTTCATTTTCTTGTTAAAAGTCAAAAACGATTCCAAAGATAGGATGCATCTTAGCAATAAAAACAAACAAAAAATTTCAACATCATGCATTTATACTTTAAATATCCTATAAAAGAAGGTCCCATTCTTCTTACAAGGGGACTTCACTCTAAGGTGTTTAAAAATATCTGTAATTTAATATAAATGTGGCAAATCTAATTCAACTTAGTTACCTTTATTTATGATTCTACCTACATAGAGTACAAAAAAATGATATAACCTTCAGAAAAAATGGGGTAGAGAGAGTATCAAGAAAAGAAAAAATATAAGGTAGCTTTCAGTGGAGAATATTCTGAGGGTAGAAAGAGAGTAAAAAAATCCAATCGGAACCTCAGTGTACAGGGAGGTAAGTGCCCCATAGGAGTTTCAGCCCAGTGCTTCCGAGCCATTTACCATGAGCCATTCACAGTTCTAGCACTGGAAATACAAGAATGACTAAGACATGTACTCTGACCTCAAGGCACCCAAGTGAAAAAATAGACTTTTCAATAAAAGGAATAATGAAGGTAGACACAAAGCCAGCCCTAAGGCAGAACAATTAATTTTCAGTGATGGCAAAAGAGGTGATGTCTTAAAATGGAGTTTTGAAAGATAATTACTAGTTGAACAAGTACATGAGGGTCAGATGAAATGGTTATGTCTAATATTTTTCAACATACTCAGAATGGGAAAAAGCTAAGGTAGAAGAGTTTTAAAAGGAACAAGGAGATTGTAGAAAAGGTTAACATATAAATGAAATATATCATTGGAATTGTTTTTCTCTAAAGATATTCAAAAACCAGTGAGGAAGAAGCTTGGCCAGTTCATAGGGTAAGTGACTTAAATTGTTAGGGAAAATTCATTTCTATAAATAGGAATATGGGGCAGATGGAGCAAAGTCATCTATCACATACTTTTCTCCATATCCCTCCCCACTTCCATTTCTGTGTAAATGTTCTCAGCAAGTGACTTGTCTTTTGGGAGAAGAACAGCCAGTTAGAATAAACCAAATACCTACTATGTGGCTATGTGGGATGGTTGTGCCACCAGTGAGTATCAAATGATGGGTAGAAAAGGTCCTTAATTGGATGACTAAAATAATAGAAGAGACTAGGACATTTCAGTAATCAGTTTGTCTTGAGATAAAAATAGAGGATTTCTTCAAGCTGGAGGATCAAGAACAAAGTGCTTAAAATCCAGATAAGTTTGGTATAAAATATTCAGTAAACTTGTTCATAAATGTGCTTATTTTTAAATAAGACTTTATATTTTAGAGTAGTTTTAAGTATTCCTTAAATTAACTTCTTAGCTTAATCTATTTCTGAGTAAATGGTCTCAGAAATTGATTTGTCTTTTGTGTGAAGAATAGCCAGTTAGAATAATATTTTATATATTATTATCCTTTCCTGGAGCAAGCTGAGTTAAGTGGCCCATATAATCCAAGTCAGGCATGGCAAATATTTGATTCTTCCACACTCTGTATCTCCTCCTTCTCTGGCAGACATCAGTAATTGGTAATAACACTTTTCAATACTCTTTGCTCTGAAACAAAACTATGCCTCAGAATCCTTTTCAAGGCAGCCATTCCTTCCTATTGGCATTGACCTATGAGATGTAGCATATTGGCTATTCCTGGTTATGCCAAAGCTTCCTGACCCATTAGCCATGAACTTTTAGAGGACTTCCAGGCTAGTTCAAGAGTTTTGAGAATTTGTGTATCAAGGTCAGACTTTCTCATGACTAGCATGATTTGTGCATGCATCTGTCTACTTTACAAATGTATACGTTAATTATAGTTAATAAAATGCAAATAACTTTTTAAATATTACAGAATTCATAGTTGTCTTTTTCATTACTATATAATAGAAGCTTGTGAACTTTATTTTGACATTAGGGAAAAAATATACTTTTATTGGATAAGTTTGGGAATCACTGGTTATTGGTCTTACTCAGCATGGGTTACCAATGTTTTCAACCATGTGAAAGTTTGCCCAAGTAACAACTGTAGCACCCTCAAGGCAGACACCAGTCTCTTTTGTATGAATGCAAAATTGTGACATAAATATATTACAAAGAAAAAGTTTATTCAATCAGTAAATATTGTTCTTGTTATTGCCAAACTTGAAGCTAAATTAAACACACTTGGCTTATAAACCAACCAATAAACCAAGACTTCAACAAAACCAAAATATGTCTTACGTATTTAGAAATACTCAGCTGTAATATCTATTTGCCCTTTACCCCAGCACTTGCCTTTCCTATCTTAGAAAGATCTTTCTTTCTTTCTTTCTTTCTCTTTCTTTCTTTCTTTCTTTCTTTCTTTCTTTCTTTCTTTCTTTCTTTCTTTCTTTCTTTCTTTCTTTCTTTCTTGAGAATTATAGAAGGAAGAGGTCATGACAGTCTTTGAAAAGTAAACATGTTATACAAATGTAAGGGGCTCTCATTACTTTTAATTACATATTATTTGCAATTACTTTATAGTAAAAACTTCATTTTGAAATATATTCCTTAGGCAAAATCAATTTCTTGTGGTCTCTACTTTGCAGAAAAGAGTAAAAACAATGAGAATGCATATTAGTTTTAGAGATCCCAAAGGCATTGATAAAATATCTGTGGATGTATATACTCTCCATATAAAAGTCATGCCTTCACATTTCAGAAGCATTCTCTCCAATAATTTTTCAAGAGTAAATTTTCACTTCACCTAAGTGGTTTCTAAGGGGAAAGTTTTTAAAATATTCCCAAAATTGGCAAGAAGAGAATCTGTCTGGAAACTAGATTTCATGACTAGCTCTTACAGATATATCATTTTCACCTAGCAGGATTCCAACATAATTTGGGTGGAATCTATGCTTTTGATTTGTTCATAAAGAAAAAAATACCACTAGTTATATGTTTAATAAAATATGTAAATGAGGCTAATTAATATATTTTGAATACTTAAAAAATAATCTTATTTTTACACAGCAAGTTTACCCAAAGAGGTCCAAAGCTTGGTTACTTTTTACAAAGAAAAGACTGCATTTATATTTTGAATGCATAAAGATACTATGCATAAATGTATAGTATTTATAAATACTATGCATACATGTATAGTATTTCAGGAAAAATTCCAAGGTTACTGTTTTAAGCCACCAAATTTCTGAGTGGTTTATTATGTGGCAAAAGTAACTACAACAGCTCATTTTATTCAATAGGCATTTACTGAGGGGTAAGTGGGTGAAAGCTCTGTGCTGTATGCAATGAGGAGGTTTGCAAAACAACTAATAATAAAAATAATATTTCATTCAAGTTTCAAATGATCATGCAATTTGTAGGTATTACTATACTTGTATTAAAATAAAGCAATGAGCTAAAGGAGAGCTAAGTAACTAGTTCACAGTATCCATCTAGTATGTAAAGACTCATTCCAAAGACTTTTATGTCCTGGTTCAGTGCTCATTAATGACATAGAGCTGTTTCTTGCCTTCATAGAGAGGATAGACTAGAAGGGAAGAAAAATGTTACATATTGTGTTAAGAAAAAGACAAAGAAAATGTACTGATACACAGAACAGGAAGAATTTATTGCTGATTTGGGTAGAAAGAGACAATTTCAAACAAATAGCCAGGCAAGGTTACCTTAACTCATTCCTCAAAGTAAATCAACAGAAAACAGAGAACATCCTTGGAACCTTTTTAACATTTAATCTTATGAAAAGAAACAACATAGAAAAAATGAGGAAAAGTGGACTTCTTGCTCTTCTACCCTCAGTTCTCCATCATATTTAGATGGTTTTTTCTGGGGTGCATGCAGAGCTCATTTTGAAAATTGTTGATATAGCAGAAAAGATCACCAATGATACACACATTTTAGTCAGGCCATGGTGATTCGATAGAATTGGAAGTCCCCTCTTTTCAGTCTGTGTCAGGCAGAGTCCAGAAAGGCAAACAGAAACTCTTACAATTCTTTTAACAGAGAATGTAATAGAAGAGACTGGTTTAACAGGTTTTGGAAGACAAATGCAAAAACTACCTTGAGATAACAAGACAGGCAAAACAGGAAGCAGTTACCACTCAAAAGGGTAGTGGAACAAAGAGAAGAAGTTTGATCATTGCCACTTAGAAGCTTGCAGGAGTGTCAACCCAGATCTTTGAGGAAGGAGCACTGTTCATTTGGCATTGGAGGCTCTAGAACTCCAAAAAAGGTCCACAAGGAGCTGATACCCAGACCTCTGTGGAAAGTGTGTGGTCTTCTTGTCCTGATATTTCTTAGGAGAAGCCACAGGGCTGGTTCTAGGATGCCATGGGGATGGGAAGGTGGAAGCCAGAAGCAACAGCCACTGCCAGGATAAAGGGTGTTTCTAGATGGTCCTGGCTGGAACAGGAAGCAAACAGGAAGGAGCACAAATACTGAAAAGATATGTGCCATCTGCACCCCATTCTCCTGCCCTATTGCCTCACCTTACACATACCTGTTAAAGTGTTATATCCTTCAAACTAAAACCGAAGGAGATTTCACACAAAACAGCCAGCCCACTGGAGAAGCAAATTTGAAAACAGCCCATCCGGACATATATAGTTCTGTACTAATTCCAGCTGAAATAGGCAACTTTGCAAACTGCATTTTCCATTTGAGATGAGAGATTACTTTCTATAAAGGCACTTACAATATAGTACCCTTGTAACCTGAACGTATGAATTTCATTTCCAGCATTTCCAGAATGTTCCACTTCCTGGGATCAAGTCTGTACATGTGCACAATGACAACTATGCCACACTGCCCCCTGCCTGACAGCAAATGTAAGATACCATCATGACACCATTTTCTGTAAGACATCACATCAAAGATATTAAAAGGTGAAAAAAAAAATGTGCAGCTTATATTCAGTGAGGCACAGTATGTCTTCATTTCCAGATAGTTCTCCTTGATGGCAGGGTCCATGTCTTTTTTCTTTGTTTGTATTTTTTTCTTATTGATCTGAGTTGCACAGTATATAGATTCAAAACCAGTTTGTTGAACCTTATTTTTAAAGCTGAGGAAACTAGAGCTCAGAGACATTCAAGTGATGCTTCCAAGAACACATTATCAGTAAATGGGAGAGACACTCCTGGAAAACAGCTGAATGTGTAATATGACCACCAGAGTGGTAGAACCAAACACTTCAGAGTGGTCAAACCAGGAACAAGAAATGGAAAATTCATCGAAGTCAAGAAACAATCAAGAAAGTTCTCTCTGGAGCAGTAAAATATCTGTACTGTCCAGAAATTGAACATGTTCAGAAAGAGTGAAAAGAAAATGCTTAAAGTGGTTAGGATTGATAACAGGGGTATTGTTTTGTTTTGCTGTTTTGATTTACAGAAATAAAAACATAATACGCAGAAGGCAAGTGTTTGTTTTCTGTTTAGGGGCTTGAACGAGACTTCTACGATCAATTTACACAATAGCATTGAGAAAAAGAAAATTCATTCACTGGCAGTAAATTTTCTTAAAATTCTTCTCCATAAAACTTATTTGGGGGTTGTTTTTTGTCAAGGTTGCAAGTCAAATAATTCTATTGTCAATAAAGGGAAAATAAGTCATTAGAATCTTCAATTTTACTCCCATTATGCAATCAATGACAACCGCTTTGTTTCACAAGCTCCTCTATGCTTTTGTGTTTGTTTTTTAACTTGAAAATATATTATAGACATTCTTCCATATTAATATACCATAGATATGACTTATTTTTATTTCTTTCATAAAAACTCATATTTTTATGCCCTATAATGTATGCAGTCATATTGCTACACATGGGAATTCAGATTATTTCCAGATTTTTACAACTACTAAAAAAGCTGCAAAATAAATCTTTACATACATATTCTTAAATATGGATACTTCAATTTCCATAAGAAGAAATTCCCAAAGCAGAATTGCTGATTTGAAGGGATATACAAATCTTAACTCTTAGAAGGTAGTGTTAGATTATTTTCCAAAATCAGGTGATGAAGATGCATATTCCCATCTATATTATATGAGGGTGAAAGTTTTCCATTTCTTCCAGAGCACTGGTTGTTTTCAATTTTTATTCTTTTCTTGACCAATCAAATACGTGGAAAATACAAATACATTTTGATTTGCTTTTTGTTTTCCTGATAACCAGAGATCCTTTCACATGTTTATTGGGCATTTATATCTCCTCTTTTATGACTACCTTATCTATGTCCTGCATCCATTTTTCTATAGAGCTGTTTACATGTTTTTCTGAAAGTTCTTTACATATGAGAATTTTAACCCTCTGATTGCCAAGTATGTCATTAAGTCTTTCTCCTGTTTGCCATATTTTAGTCAAATCTGATATCCATCCAAAATCTTCCCACTCACACAATTTTATAAGTATAGTACTCAAATTTATTCTCATAATTTTCTTTTTAAAAATGTAGATTGTTAACCCATGTGTACTTTATTCTTCTGCTGGTGTGAGGGAGAGTTATTTTTCATGATTTATTGTAGTTATATCAACATAATTCATTAAATAAATATTTTTCGATTGAGTCCAAATGCCAGCTTTATTTTACATTAAGTTCCCAACTAGATATGGATGCATTTATAAACTCTCGGGGGGGGGGGGGGGCGGGGGGGGCGGAGCAAGATGGCGGACGAATAACACCGCCAGACAGAGGGTCTCTGCTAAACTCTCTACTCAATAAATGGAACTTTTTGATGCATTGAGATCACTTCATAACATTAATTAAAGGAAGCCATGAAATAAAAAATGATTTCATTTCCATGAGCTGTTCTTAGTAATCAAGAACTTGCTTTAGAGTATACACAAAAACCAAGATGCTGGAGCCTTTAATTTTAGAATTATAAAACATATACTATGTGTTTAAAACAAAGCAAGTAAAACAAACAAACAAAGACAACCGGTGCTTCCTTAAAAGACAAGATGAATTTTCATAACAGAAAGAGAATAATTAAGCTGAACCTTAAGACATTAGCCAAAAGTTTTTGGTTTTACAGAAACCAACGTTTTTGGTTTCCACTCTAACACTGTGGAAAACCATCCTAACAAGTGGATTAAAAAAAAAAAAACCTGAATAAATAATATAAAATACACATAAAGTTTCTTGAGATAGCAGCTTTATATCATTAGAACTATTTAGGTTGTAAGTAACAAATAAACCAACTCTAACTGGCTGGCTGAAATAAACAAGAATATATATCAGCTCATGTAACTAAAAGGTTCAAGAGTTTCTGACTTCAGGTGTGGCTTGATCCAGGCACCCATATGATATCTCCTGGATCCAGGTTGTCTTCATTTCTGGGGTCTTCTTTCATCCATGTTGGCATCTCTCTTGGGTTCAAGTGATAGCATAATGGCTACAAGCAACTTCAACCTGATGTTCCCCCAGGTTCAATTTCAATGGAAATGATAGTGTTTTTTTCCAGTAGCATCTCAAAAGTTATCACTCTAATGAAACCAATGATTATGTGTCCATCTCTGAAGCCATCTCTGTAGCTAGAAGAGTAGAATCAATCTGTTTGCCAGACCTCTGTCATATGTCCATTGCCAGATCAGTTACAATAGCCAGTCCTGGATCACAAACTACACCTTTAGGACTTGGGATGGAAACTCATGAGAACCACTTGGACTAAGGGTGGAGAAGGACGGCTCCACTAAGAAAAATTGGTGCGATCCTATACCTTATTTGAACAAAGAAGGACAAATTCTAAGAAACTGAAACACATATACCTCCCATAAGGACAGTCTTTGAATCCTAATAAAAATCTGAGTCCTCACTGTCCCTATAAGCTCCCAGGAGAGAAAGGCTGTCTAGAAAAAGATCAAGAAGTCTTTGAACTCTGAAGACTCCCACTAACTTCATATTCCACTCCCCATTCCCTTCGCCCTGCATCTTACATAGTTCTTAGAGACTTGAGAGGCAGCTACAGTCCTTTTAGTCAGTTAAAAAAATCAGGACTGAAATTTTCTTGGATAATTATTAGTTAATGATCAGGATGGAGAGCATTTAGCTTCCTGGAAAGATCAAGGAAACTTCTACAAAAGGATAGTGAGGGGAAAAAAGGCTGCCATCAATATGGCAGGTGTTAAAAAGCTGTTTCAGATGTTAAATAGGCACACAGAGCTTCTGCCTTTGTCTGCTCTAAATTTCTTCACCTTGGACGATTACATTCGTACTCCAAATGAGCATCCATCATACTTCGACACTCTAATGTGGGGAGTGGGGAGGGGCAGGAAATATGAGAGACTTGCACAGAGAGCAGTGGTAATGCATAGGTAGTAATAAAGAAGAAATTGTAGGTGAGAGAGATTTTATTCTCTCTCTACAAATTTTCATCAGTGGAAAATAAAAAAGTCAAGTTTCCCAGCTCTAAATATCAGCAACGTCTCTGAGATATCATCCCTTCAAGAGACATTTCTCTTCTGATTTCCACAGACCTACAAGTTACCTTCTGATACTATTTCAGTCCCCATCCTTCCAATCAGGTAGACCCTGACAGTTCCAGGAACCTCCTGGAATGTCTGTATCAGCCTCACATCTGGAACTTGCACTTGCACTTCAAAATGGCAAGCAGACCTTGGACGTCTGTTGAAAGCCTGAGGACCCTCCGCTACTCACATAGCATGCACCACTGAGGGGCTGACAATGAAAGGCCAGGTGCAGGTGAAGGGTCACTTCTCTGCATTTGCCCAAAGCTGCTCTCTCCTCCAACCTGGCCCAGATCTGCCAGGCCCAGAAGAGCCCCTCGTATACAGTGAGATAGAAACTCTGGAAATATCTGAGGAACCTTGAAAGAACTAAATGAATATCACCAATCTTGTGCAGCAATTAGTGGACCCCTACTGAATAAATAGCATAATCTTCCCCCCCCCAACAGTTTATTGCCTTTATCTGTCCAGAAGAATCTTATAATCTTTATAAACTTAATGCTATTCTCTGATTCAATGCTACCTTAGTCAATAAGAATATTGGTGTTTAACAGGGAGCTTAACTTAAGGTACATCTTAACTGTAAGTCCATGTTTTTATCACTAATGATGACTTTTGGGTTATATTTTAGCAGCTTCATGAAAGTGAAGCCTACTTCCCTGGGGAATCCAAATGTCATCCTGAGTTTGACCATAAAAATGAGGCCGTGGTCTCATTACAGCAGGGAACTTCCTATGGAGAAGAAGGCAGAGACCATTTCCTTTTTATGAGTTAGTTCCTATGTAATTTGTCTGAGTAGAGTGGTCATCCTTGATCTGCAAGGGAGTGGTATCTGAAAACATGTGGATTCTTTATTATCCAAAATGTCTTTGGAAATGCTCGGAACAGTTGGAAATCAAGCCCTATATAGCAGAATTCAGAATTTATAGCCCAAATTTCCTTTTACTGGTGGAAATAATTGGAAAAATGTAACTGGAGATTGAGGGTTTAGAAAATAGAACTAAATAATACCTACCATTTACTATGGAAGGGTTCTCTATGAATCACATGTGGCCTTAGGCACTTAGACATGTTTTTTCATTTAATGTGCAAAGAGAACAGCCTGCTAGGTTGTATTCTATTATCTCCATTTTATAGAAGAGGGGAAATCACAGCTCATGGAGATGAAATCATTAGAGCGAGAGATAGGTTGTGAATCCTAGTCTAAGCAACTCCAAAGGCTTAAATCATGACAGGACTCTAGGCACCTCCTAGGGCCCTGAGACTTATTTAAGCTACAATTAAAGCATGTCTTCAAATGGCTAAATAACTCAGAGCATCAGCCATAAGGCAGGGGGAATAATGAAATGGAAAATTTCCAAAACCAAAGGCAGAGGGTTTGGAAACAAATTCCAACATCTACATGAAGAGAGTGGGGTCATATTCTGGCTTGTAGTCATCATAGACTGAAGTTGAGTCAAGCTCAGATAAAAACTGCATTTCAAAGAAGTAAATGGGTCTGCTTGTTCTCTAAGCAGGCAAATCAGTTGCCTTTATATTTCAACCTGGGATATTTCTGTCGCTCTCTATCTACTGAACCCAACTATATGAAATGAATTTATAAGATTGTGAGATTATGCCTGATTATACAGTAGCTATCAGAAAGGATAAGGCGGTGATGGTTGATTTGGTATGGGTAATTTGAACAGCAAAAGGTTTTATGGACTTCCATATCTATCACTATACAGTTTAAGCCTCTCAAAATAGAAACATCTGAGATGCAGAATAGTAAAGGCAGGAAATCCTCATCAAATTCTAAATCTTCTAATAACATAAAAATGTAACAGAAATATTAATTTGAGCACTAGAATTTCATAATATACACAGTACGTACAAGACAATCCTAATAATTTTAGTTAATTCTTACATCTAGCCCAAGATATATTCAAAAGTCAGATGTTTAAGAAAGAAAGAGAATTCCATGCCCCTTTCATAGCTTCGGTTTGGCAGATGCTAGCCTGTCTGGCCAAGATCAGATGAAATGAATTGAGATGAGGTCAACAGCTCACTGTAAAAAGTGAGAGCTGAAAATAAAACTATAAAGCCCATGAACAGACACCAAATTTCACTTCCATTGGCGCAGAGGAACTCAGCCCTGGCTGTACATTAGAATATGCTGGGAGACTAAATAAATCCTAATGTCAGGTCACAACCAAAAACCATGGGGGAAAAGGGGGCCAGTATCACAACTTCCCCTGCAGCTGCCTCAAGGGTCCATGACAGTTGGATGAACTTGGGAATATGAATAAGTAGCTTTGCCTGAAGACTAGGTTTACACCAATAAACACTT
The DNA here is from genome assembly GCF_040939455.1 of Microcebus murinus. Lineage (NCBI taxonomy): Eukaryota > Metazoa > Chordata > Mammalia > Primates > Cheirogaleidae > Microcebus > Microcebus murinus. The sequence goes on from NC_134119.1 coordinate 16,509,204, forward strand.
AATTTCACCTAAGAGGCACAAAGACCACATCCCTGCCTTCAAGGAGTTTGTATTCGGTTGCAGCATGGGATCTGTAACCATAAATGACTGTGACTGAATTTGATGAGGGCAGTCACACTTGTGTCCCCAAACAGCAAACAGTAATGGGGATACAAAGAAGGACTCATTCCTGGAGGTGATGGTCCGTAGAAAAGAGCTCCACATCGATTTCATGGAAGAGATGACATCTGGGGGAAGGTTCTCCCAGGGGGAGAAACTGCATGAAATTGCACTGAAACAAAGGACGTGCTTTAGAAAGAGTTGGCTCTTCAGGAAGCTGGGGCCTGGATGATGTTTGGAAAGTTGGATCAGGTAGTTAAAAGAGATCCTTTCTTGTTTTGGATGCTGAAAGAGCACTGTGACTCCCAGTATTAGCCTTTAGAGTTTCAGTTGTCCCAGCAATTACTGTCAGACACAATTATCACTTACACGCAGCTCCCCAAAAGGGAATGGTTAAAAGCCCACTTTTGTAGATATCCTGCTGCAAGGAAGTTGATGAGGTCAACAGAGCTATCCCTCAGGATTGCCTAGGTCTCTATTAAGCTAATAAAAAAGAGATTTCACAAAGAAGAAAGCTCATTTTTATTTTACAGATTTATGAACAGGGCCAGTCTAACCGGTGAAAATGTCAATCAATTCCTGTCTTAAAAACTGAGCTGAAATAAGAGGTCAGTCAGCATCTAGAAGGTTGTAATCCGTGTAGGAAAACTAAGCAGGGAGGTTACAATAGAGAAAAAAACTGGCAATGAAAATGAATCTGCTGTAAAAACTTAAGTAATTAATTCTTCTTCAAAATATGCATCAGATTTCACAACTATAATTTCATAGGTTTCCCTTTATAAAAAGATTTTGACAGGTCTGACAGTTATTTGCTCAAAGCCATATGATATTTCACAAGCAGAATTCTTAAATATAAAAACCATCAGTATTTTAGGTAAGAATTGCATTGTAGGTTTTATAGTAAGTGCAGTAACCCAAGGGTATGTACATAAATCACACGTCTGAAGAGCCCTGATGGTCTCATTTATTACTTGTTGAATGTTCTGGGTTGCTCACATGCTGGAGACACTTGTATTCCTGCTCCTGATTACCTATATCCAATAAAACAGTGACAACTCATTAATCAGTCTCCAAAATCACTAGATAAGCTGCCACTAACTGGAATTTCCATTAAATCAGATGACAGAGAAGTAGAACCAATATGCACACTGATTATCTACATCATGGCTGACATTGCTGGTTGGAAAGGAACGCTGAATGTTCTACTGTTTTTCTGTTAAATGGGCCCATTTGTGACTGGTGAAATATTTCTCTACTGTCACCGAGTCCACCGTCTCTGAAAATGCACAAGAAAGCCCCTAAAGACCATTAGGTTGTAATTCTTGCTGTTGGCTAAGTGGGTGCAATTGGAAGTCTGTATGCCTAGATCCAATCAGCATTCTGGCACTATCTCTGTGTGACCTTGAGCTACTGCTCAACCATTCTGAGTTTCCTCAGCATTGAGAGTAGCAAAGCTTCACACATGAAGACCACCTAAGGCATTAAATGGGTTAATCTACACTAAACATCTAACACAGTCCCGGGCAAAAGGCACAAGATAGTGCTTAGTAAGTATCCACCATCACTGCTAATTAATCAATTCCTCTCCATAACTAGGTCATCTCCATAGTTCCAAGCATTTCTTCACAGTGCTGGAAACTTGGCCTGGAATGTTGGGCTGCTTCTCATGAAATTAGAAAATGAAATCTTAAGAATACATATGATGAATATATGTGTGTGATAGATAAATAAGATGTAAACAGAGAGAAGACCTTCTTATCAATACATTGATTTTCCTAACTTAGAAACATCTAGAAAAATGTTGCAGTCCTACAACTAACTGTTGCATAATAAATGTGCATGTGTGTGTGTGTGTGTGTGTGTGTGTGTGTGTGTACAGGTGTGTCTGTCTGTCTGAATGTGTTGCAAGAGTGGGATGCAGCATTTGCTAGGTGGGCAGGAGAGGGGAAGGCAGTGTTAGAGCAGGGAGAAAGAGATTCCAATAACTTGGAAAAAAAAACTGCAGCAAGATGCTTACAATCTACAGCAAAGAATGCTTTAAAAACTGTTAACTTAATAATGCTCTGTTCTTATTAAAGATACAGCTGAACAAACACACAAAAATTAAAGCACACAAAAATGATTCAAAGGCTTTGGTTATAACTGTGTGTCAATTGAAAACCTATTACAACTGCTTCCTCTGAACCTCACAGCCTCTATTGCAATTGGCTAGGGACACACCTTCCTGACTGTTCAGTTTTCTCCATAAACCCAATATTCACTTTCGAAGCAGGGTGATGATCTGGTGCATAAAGCTTGGATTGTGCAGGAGACACGGGTCAACGATAGAACAGTCCATGGCTGTAGGTCTAACATCTGGACTCCAATACAACTGCCACAGCTGCATGTGGATCTCCCACTCTTAGGGCTACAAGTCCTCAGACCATGCATGAGATAATTATAAAGGCTGTTATATACCCAGGATTGGAGAATTTGAGTTCTTCAGACCAGATGCTTGCTGGGTAGACTTAGATGAACATGTATTAAGACCACAAATATAGATACTACCACCTAACCCACAGCCTTTTTCAGGAAAGAAGGCTGTTTCTCTGGGTGCTGCCCTTTACCCCAGAGAAGTAAAGACTGCTTTTGGCTGCACCTCTGGAGTGTCAGGCTAAGTTCTTGTCCCACCTCCGTCCATTCCTAAGCTAGTTACATAACCTCTCGGAGTCTCAGGTTCCTTGTCTATACGATGGGGAAAATGGTACTCATCTACCAAGATTATTGTGAGGATTAGAATTAGTACATAAGGTGTCAGGCACAATTATAGGTATCTAAGATATAATAACTGATATTATTAACTTAAATGTGTGCTTCCATTTATTCAGTGTACAGCATTTTAATCTCAACTGAATCATAATTTTTAAAATAAATCAAAATAATTGAATGTTAAGAATGACTAAATTAATTGCATTTTTTTTTTTTGGTTAAATCTTATTTGAACAGGAGGCTAGAGGGATGAGGGAGGGGAAGACAGAGGTTAAAATAAGGATCCCATGATTCAATGACCACTGAAATATCAAGTAGGTTTAGGAAATTATTACATATCTTTCTCAGAGAGAAAGAGAAAATGAGGAAAACAGCATTTCATGTATATTATTTCAGATATTTTGTCTTTTATTTTTTCCTACAAAATAAAATTAACTAATCATCAAGAGAATGTCAAGTTATGCATCTCTGAGCATGAGCAAAGAGCAGGTCATGGGTACCGTGTTCATGGTCTGGCTTTAACGTGACTTTGGACAAGTCACTGATGAACTCAGTTTAGTTCCATGAAATACTTTGCTATAATTTGGACCTCAGAACATCTCCATTCTTTTGATTGACAGAATCTTGAGTCCTAAACATGTAGGGAGAAAATGGCTTTCTGAGTTAGTAGTAGAGATGAGAAAAGTTTTAAACATGGCTTTAAAATTTGTGAAAGCCAACGTTTTAATTATATTTTACCATACTCAGTTGTCTGGGAGAGGTGACATGGAAAATTTACAGGAACTGATGCTATTCAATTCCACAGTCTGAACAGTGACCGCTATTCCAGAAATGAAAACATTCCGCCACCTACCCACGAGCCCCTGGCCATGATTTTTGTGAAAGCCAGATGGCAGAGCCGTGAATGCCACTGCCCACAGTTATAAGGAGCAAAGGTAAACTTGATTAGAAAAGAGGCAGCATTATTATTCTTGCTTGATGTGATCCAGCTAAATAATAAACATTATGGAGGAGATTTGAGAGACTTTCCCACTTAGAATCTAACACCCCGGGCATTTCATCACATAGCTCTTTGAAAAGAATAAGCATTTCAAACTATGATTTTTCTCTTCTGCAATGCTAACAGGCAGGGAAGCAAACACGACCATCATTTTACGTCATCTCTCGCTATTATGCCACTTTTCATTGTCAGCATCTAACCTTTAGGATCCTCCTGCCACTTCCTAATCCCTGCTACAGACAAACACTTGTTAAAACGATGCCTAAAATAAGAATGGTGGCCTGAGAATCTCCTCTATAACTAATGCTTATGAACTTTATGAGAGAGACCGGGCACACATGTGAAGAACATTTTTAAGGTATTTTCAGATCCTTGGTTATTCTGAGCAGAGAATGTTGTTCAGTAAGTGAACTCTAGTAAGTAAGGGGAAAGGGCTCGATATCTCACCACCCTGCTGATGGGCAAGAGACAGCGGATAAGCAGTAAGCACGTGGACAGATAGATATCGTCAATTACAGCCACAACAGACCTAAACCAACTTCCACATGGCCAGATTCATCACTCTTCAGGGTTTTGTCAGGCCGTGTTGTTCCACCAGTCTTACATGCCACTGTGTCACTGCCTGGCACCTCTTTCTCATCTGGATGAGCCCCTTCCCCTTTCTCCGCAGCATTGATTGATCAGACACCCAGCTGGCCCCAGGGAAGGCCTTATTGGATCAGCCCAGCCCTGCGATGCAGGACGAGCAGTTTGTCTACGGGTGGTGGGAGTGACAGGCAAACCGCAGTGTCCCCTTGTTCAGTCTAATGGGGTAAGTTGAAAGATTCGGCTGTCAGACCAGCATGAGGCCTCATTTTTCTTCCCTGCCGTGTAGGGTGCCCCTTGCTGCAGCCAACATTTGATTGTGATTAATTTGTCAGGGACGGCTGTACAATGGAAATGGAGAAATGGATTGCCAATTACAGCTAGTCGTCTCTCAGACTGCTTGGCAAACGAGGGCCTTTCTGCAGGTCTGACAGCCCCAGAGCACAGGGGGTTTAGCCTCCAAGGAAAGGAACCCATTCTCAAGTGCATTTTAAAGATGAACAAGGGGTTGAAGGTGACTTAATTTTTTATTTACCACCCTTCAGGAGATTTGCTGATGCGTGCCTTGGCCTTCTTGGCAAGCTCCATAGGAGGGAAAGCCTCTCTGAGGTTTGCTTTTTATTCCATCAGTTTAAAATGCTTTGTACTTCTGATTTAAGTCTTAACAGTACAAATGAAAGGTGTGAAACAGCTCCTTCCATCCTTCACACAGAAAGAGCCCAAAGGGAAGCACACCCCTGACTCCCGCTGAGATATTCAGAACATGCTAATCTTGGGCAAATGGAAAATGCATGTGGGCATGCCATCTCTTTTCCCTCCAACTCCCAAAAGACAATATACAATTTCACATTGATAGCCACTGCAAAATGACTGTGTTAGTTATTCCCTCATAGAAGATACGACCTCTTAAAATTTTAACAACGTCCCAAAGGAATTGATTCGTAAATGAGGAACTATCTTCAGCTGTCTTTAGCTGTCAAGCCCTGTATGTCTCATAACCAGATTTGCTTTCAGCTGTGAGATGGACGCGATACCATTTTGCACTTGTAGAAAATCGTTGACAAACTGACATGGGTAAGTATAATTCTAAAAGAGCTCACTGCACCTCAGAAACACCTGAGCTACAGCTGTCTCAGGGTTCCACATTAATTTATTTTCATATGATATGATTTGTTCATTTGTAGAGGTGAGAGTGGGTGAAACAGGTTTTGTTTTAGTCAGGGGAAAAAAATTCACTGTTATTATCTTATAAAGAATAGATGAAAAATAAACATAGTCCAAAGAGAAGGATAGCAAAGAAAATTTTAACATCCTAAAATCTGCCTAGAGTCTATATTAAAGCTGATTGAGATACAGAAACACACACACCACATTTTCTCACACGTATACACAACAGCACACACATAGTAAGTGGTGCATTTTCTATTACATATAATACGTGTACACATATTAACATACAAAACATATAATATCTAACATATCCCTATAAATAATAGATAATAATGGAAAAGTATTACCTTACAATTATTGAGTTTAAATCAATTTTAAAAAGTGTCATTTGGGAAAGAAATGGACAGTAATTAGATGCTTGTTTAAGGTTATATATATTTCCAAAATCTTTTTTAAGTAATTCATGTTTTTCTTCAAACCAAAATACATGGGTACAAGCATGTATTCATACTTTTTACAGTGTAATATATACAATTTCCATTCAGTAACTTAGGCATATAAAGGCTTTATTATATGTATGTAAATATATGTATATACATGTTTACACACATGTATAAATAAGCATACTACAGACAGTATACAATGTGTATGTATGTATATGTATAGATATGTGTATATACATGTGTGATATATGTATATATACATGAATGCAAATAACATATGTATTTGTGTGTGTTTAAAATGTTACTAGGTCACTAGAGATAATGCTGGATGAATTTTTTAAAATAATCTTGAAATAGGAAGGCCATCCTAAGTTGCAAACCAAACAAAAGAAAACTGAAAATTTAGTTATATTATAGGCTTATATATGAAGTGAATATTTATTTTTTTGGAAAATGAATGAGAAACTCCACAATGGCTGCCTCTTAAGAGTGATCCTGGCAGTTTTAGCTGGGAAGAGACTTTTTACAATTTTAATGACCTTTTATACTGCTTTAATATTTTTTACCATATGCATATTTTACTTTCATGATTAAAAGCACTCCCTTTTAAAAAAATGCTCCTCAATTTATTATTATGCTTGGAAATATTAGTGCTACATAAGTATTCAGATGTTGTAGTAATATGCTTTTTTACTAGGAGTCTTGTTAAGGCTGGGTGGTGATCATGAACCCTATGGTTGATTATTAGCCAAGGCCAAGAAGGGGTATGTGTCATTCATTTCAGTGCCACGGATATTTATTCAGCATGTTCCTTGTAATGGCACCAGACCAAACAGGGAAGGGACAGGGATGCCACATGGTCCCAATACCTTGGTAACTCAGAGTCTCTCTAGACACTGGGGAATTGCCATGTTTGGGAGTGGGGATGAAAAAAAATAATGAGCACATCTAACAATTGATTTTTCATAGACAAATCCTAAAGAACGAATGATCTGACTGGTCATTAAGCACTTTGACTATCTGCTCTGAGTTATTTAAGAGTCTTAGAGATGATAACTTAAGAGGAAAGATGATCGTTTGCAGAAATATTATCCTAGAATGACTGTAAGAAGAATCAATGCAAACATCAAAATCCTGTCTCTTTATGGTAAAAAAAAAAAACAGAAAGAAAAATAAAAAGAAAAGCAGCAAAGTACTGACTCAGTTGCATACACTATAAAAAAAGAAGACAAAAGAAATAAATCCCTAGAATGAAATATAAGAACTCTAGCTTACATGTTGTCCATGTTCCAAACTATTTGTTCCCATTTGATTATTTGAAACTTATAATTCATATTCTCATAAGATAATACTATACATTATAATTTTGTTATCAGGACAAGCCCAAAAGTGATTTAATTTATGATGAAGATAGAGCATAGAGCTTTTTCTTTACGGGAAAATGCATGCATTCCTTTAATAAGAATTTACAGACTCTCTACCATTTGTCAAACACTGTGCTGGGATCAGGGGATGAAGGGGTGAGCAAACCAGATACTAACATTGATAAAGTAATCACCTCCAACACATAAAGTGTTGGCTGTAATGAGGGCAGTGAAGGAAAGCCATGTTTCACCATGAGAGCTGGTAATGGGAAAGTTCAATCTGCTCCGGAAGGCGGGGGAAAGCGTCCATCCAGAAGCCATGCTTGTGGTGGTCACCCAGCTGTGGACTGGGCAGTAAGTGTTCTCCAGGCTGAGGGTGCAAATAGCAGTACAAAAGCCTCATGGGAAAGACTTAAAGGCAGTCAGTCAGTCACAAGATGAGACCATGCTAGGGCTCCAAGACCATACTGATAGCTTTGTCTTTATCCTAAGAAAATGTGCTCAGAGTTTTGGATTGAGCTTCTAGAAACACATCTCCATGACTAGGGAACTCATCTGACTTCTACCTTTCCAAGCAGCAGGAATAGAAATTCTATAACTCTGCATTACTAATGGTGAGTTCCATAGCCTACCACCATATTCCTAAGAAACGGGGGGGGGGCGGGGGGAGTCATCCAGGTTTAGGGTTGGGAACTTTAGGAAGAATGTCATGGCATCTTATTAGGATAAATACTTGGACTTTACATGGATGTGGATCAGTCTCGATTCACCTTTTTTGTTTTCTTCTAATAATATAAAAGAAAGGGACACTATCTCTTATCATTAGTCTCTTCTCCACCAGGTTTCTTTCCTACTTTACCCCACTGCAGAACACAAAAGATCTTCATTGATTTTAACCCTTTTTTCTAATTTCTTAAGCAACCATACCATTTCCTGGGGGTTACTAAGGATGGCTATTGCTGGAGACAAGACAATATACTGGAACAGAAGAGGTCAAGGTCAGTTTATCAGCATGGCAGTTCCATCAGGTATTGGACTTCACTCCTTGAAAGAAAGCTGAGTGGAGGTTGTGATGGGCCTATGATAAGAAGTGAGAAAGGGGCTGGAGAAGAGGCCAGGACAGTCACAGCCGTCCTGGAGGAGAGCTTAGCCAGGGAAAGCCCCATACCTAGCTGTTTTGGGCATCTCTGCTGCTGTGGCCCCACCTGAGATGGGCACTGCCTCATGTGAGATAGACGGTGGGAAGTGGAAGGAGTTGGTAGTGTAAAGAGGGGGCAAAAACACTGAGTGGAAACAACAGGAAAGCAAAGATCAGTCTACAGGTCCCAGCTCATCTGCTAGCCCATCTCCACCTGCCTGGGAATGGCTGCCCTGCTGTGAGCTTGCAGCCCACTTGCTTCAGTTTCTTAGCATTCCTGGCTTTTCTTGTTGCTCTTTTCCTCCACTGCCTTCCCATGCTCACCACATTTTCTATCTCTTACTTCTCCCCATGTCTGGACAGGCGGTTTGGGGAGAGGAGTGTTGGGACAAGAACTAGATTAGGATACTTCCTATACACCACAGACACGCAAACACACACACATCACTCTCAGGTCCCAGTACTACCTATAATATGTGCAAGAATACCTAAGAAAAGCATTTCAAGTCAAGTATTTTTATATTTCCTGGATCCCCTGATGCATACCACTGTTTTATCCTGGCAATGAGGCATATTTTCATTGTTTTATGAAGGATGGAAAAAGCTGATCAGTTTTCATTTCCTTCTATAAACAACCTGGGAAAACAGCAACTCTGTGCATTTCCCTTTCTTTTTCACTATGGACGAGACGATAAAATATTGCAAACTTGAAAAAAAAATTGAGAGGCAATAATTTAGGATGTTAACCTTTTCCTACTATGGCATTGCCAGCAGATCCTTCCGGCTTGCTAAGGGATTCAGAATTTGCGGAAGCTCGGAGCCCCTGAGCTGCTAGTGATCAATTTCACAGGTTCCTGTAATTATATGCAAGGTCTGGCATTTGCAAGGTTGGTTGAATGCCTGGCTTTTCAAACTGGGGTGTTGGCAGTGTGCCAGAGGAACCATAAACCACAGGATGAGCACCTTCCTGAGGGTCAATCGTACAAGAAGATTTATTGGAGTAAGGCTGTGAAATGACTTAACTGGTAAGTAATGTAAAGAATTTTATTTTAAGATGATTGTAATGCATATATATATGTATATGTATATATATATATGAACATATATATGTTCATACATATATGCTTTAGAACATTATGTTCTAAAGCATATATATATATATACATATATATGTATATATACATATATATGTATATATATAGAACATAATGTTCTAAAGCACATTAGAACATAATGTGCTTTAGAACATAATGTTCAATTTCAACAACAACAAAAATCCTCCCTTGTGTAGGTTATGCACTGAGGATCCAGACACATCAACTTTAAAGGAGCTTTGATGATAAAGTGAAAGAAGCAATGATATGATGCAAAGAAAAATGGATGTGCAAGTATTTTCCATATTAACTCAGTCTTCATAAGTCACCAATATTGAACCCGATGGCCTGGGGTGGGCAGTCCATATAAACAGGATTTGGCTGGAAGAAGTTTTGGTAGAAGATGCAGAGGTGGGAATGGGGACCTAGAAAAAGTATGGGCATCATGACCTTTATTGGTGTAAAACTTTGGGACTCTACTTAGTTCTGGAAGATTCTAAGTTCAACTACTTTCTTTTCTTCTAAGGTATGTATTAATATTGTTCTCCTCTAACTTATAAGGATCTTGGAACTAAGTTCAAAGAAGAAATTAGTCAGCGGACCATGCTGAACTGTAATCTCCTGTTTGTCTAATACCTAAACCTCTGCTCTTGTTACTCTGCTCTGTTGGCCGGACAGGGGCACTGATCTCAGTTCTCACATGAACTTGCTGGGTTTTGCTGGTAAAGTCACTCAACAACTCTGGGTCTCATTTTTCCCAGCCACGAAAATAAGGATCTAGGGCAATTATAATATCCATAATGGCTTCTGACTCCAAGAGCCTACGATCTTAGAAATGAAAAGACGTGTAAAGTTTCTGGATGTTTGGGAAACAAAGAGCAAGCATTGGGCTTTTTCCCTCTTTAAGCTAAGTGACAGGGTAACTGTTATGCCCCAAGCTTTCCTAGGAAGGAAGTATTTAAATATCTACTGTACGGAAACAAGATTTGGTTTTATCCATAAGAATCTACTGTTTTATGATGTGAAACTTCACTTTTGAGACCATAGATAACTACAATTACTTTGTCTCGATTACTGAAAACTTTTATTTATTTACCGACCAAATGAAATGTTTCCTTTTCATCTTAGGGCTTAAATAAACTTGAGAGAGCTTGGAAGTACTTAAGTGAGTTGACCTTGTTTTTTAAACAATTGGCTACAGTGGTTATGGCTAACTATGTAGAAAGCAAAATATAATGATGTTAAAAAAGAGGCTTCATTTTTAGACGGCTGAACTCACAGGCTTTGCCACAGAAGTCAGAAGTGGCCAAGACAAGGCACCTGGCTTTCAAAGAAGCAGCAATAGCAAGGCAGAAAAAAGTGAGGTCGCTCTCATTAAAAGGGACCACTGGTGCCATTCAGAGCATGAGTAAAGCCTCCTTCAAATAGTAAATTTATTTGTCCAACAGCATAGATGCTGTTCTAAATCTAGGTGATAGCAGTGAATAAAATACTCAAAGCCTCTCCCTGAAGGAACTCAGGTTCTAGTGGAAGAGTAACAATGACAGCAATAATACCATAAATAATATTACTATTAAAACCATGAGCAATAATTGAGAAGTGCTTATCTTTATATATCTGAAATTATGATAAGTGTTAATACAACAACCCCATGTTACAGGCATTAGTATCCCCATTTGACAATTGAGGTTACTGAGGCCTAGAGAGATTAAGCAATTTGCTGGAAACCACACAGCTAATAAGGGACAGAATTTGAACCTAGGTTTGTAGGACCCTGAGACCCATGCTTACAGCCACTTTGATACATGCACTCTTTCCCCAATGTTCTTTGGTAATCTAAGGGAACTCTGATGCAGTGATATGTACATACTGATCACACGGGGTGACACAGATCATGTTTCAAGAAACCTATATCACCGCATAGGCCAACAGGCAAAGGTGGCTTTTGGAGAGGACTGGGTGACCAAAGAATGGAAACAGCAATCGTTTCAGGAAAATTAAAAATTAACTACAGAACACTACTGTTTTATATTTAAATTTGTATATTTAGATGTATAATTATGTTTCAATAACTGTATATAAACATTATTCATAATAGCTAAAAAGTAGAAATAGCCCATATCCATCAACTGATGAATGAACAAAGTGTGGTATATTGATACAATGAAATACTAATAAAAAGGAATAAATTACTGATGCATGATACAACATGGATGTACTTTGAAAATATCTTATGATTCCATTTATATGAAATATCCAAAATAGGCAAATCCAAAGAATCCAAGAGTAGATTAGGAGTTGCCTAAGGCTGGGGGACAGGGGATAAGAAGTGACAACTAACATGGAGTTTCTTTGGGGAGATGATGGGCATTTTGTGAAATTAGATTATGATGATGGTGGCACAGTTTCATGAATATACTAAAAGCATGAAAAATTGTATGTTATTTGAATTATATTTTAATAAAACTGCTTTAAAATTAACTATATATAAAAGATTGAGCTCTGTTATTATTAACTGACTCTTCTGTTATTCTTTTAAAATCTAAATGAAATCATTTCTTATAGTAAGTAAAACACAGAAACCAGGGTATGAGAGACTTAGTGACTATTGAATCTAGAGTCTTGTCTCTAGAGCGGACAGAACAATAGGCTAATAGCTTCCCTTACCATTGCAGAGCTACCTATTTATTTTTTAGTTGTTAAATAAATATTTATTAAGACATATTCTGCATCTAGCTCTGGGATAGGTGCTGAGATATGACAATGACAGAGCTTAGAGCCCAGTTTCATAAGCTAAGTCCCAATTACCAGAATGGAAATCTTAAGTAAAGGGAAAGTGCATTTTATCAAAAATACAGCTGCTTAGGAAGAAGACCTAGGAACATTTAGGTAAAACTATATTCATTTAGAACATTTAAAAAAGGAACTCAGGTCAACAAAGTACAGCAGTGAGGCAATTTCATGTTGATTTTGTTAATTTCAGTTCAATTTGCAGTCATTTGTAGGAAACTCCCTGTTGACCATGGCTGGAATGGGAGATGGGTATAAACTATTATCTTCAGTTTTAAAGATTCTGAAGAGACTGACTGTCCAGGGGATTTAGATTCATGTTCATATTATGATTCTCTCTCTCTCTCTCTCCCTCTCTCTCTCTCAATTTCTCTCTCTCTCTCTCTCTCTTTCTGTAATATTTCTACTCTGCTATGATCAGACTCTGCCCTAAACTCACATTTCCTCTAGAGTTCCTAGGTACACAGGATGTTGATCCATATATGCTCAGGCCCCCTGGTATGTTATAGAAGAATGTAGCCTCAGGGACTTAGGGTGTTGCAGAAACAAATTGCAATTGATCCCTCCAAGGATTTCTATGGAAATGGGCCAGAATTAGAACGTAATAAATGATGCAATTGTTTATTCATTCTCACTGTATTGATTTCAGTTTCTACTGATATGCCTAAAACAATCACAGGGAGTATGGTACCAAAGATGTAAAACACAATTGAGGTGAGAGATGTGAATGTCTAAATATACTGGCTGACAATTAATAATAGGTCATTGTCCTGATGGCTTAAAAATTCCACACTTTAAAATTTGTAAGGGTTCTGAATTATAAAGACATTTTAATTAAGTACATATTACCAAAATCGCCAAATATTCTTGCAAAATATGTACCCATTCTGGGTAGGTGGCACTGTTCCTGAAACAAATTATCTATGAGTCATCTGTGTGATTTAATTTGCTTTGCTTTTCCTCTTTAGTGGTGAAATCTAGAAGTCCATCAAAATGCTAGGTCCTCTCCTTTCTTTGTAGTCAGATGTGTAGACTCCAAATTAGACTACATTTTCTAACATTCTTTGCAGTTAGATTGGTCATGAGATTAATTTCTCTCTCTCCAATGGAAGCTGAGTGGAAGTGATGAGTACTACTTTGGGTCCAGTGACCCTAAGATAGTGGATGTCCATCATACAGATTTATTTTACCAGAACCAGGGCAGGTAAGTATAAGAGAACAATGCTTTGAGGGAGGCAGAGTGACTACTTGACATCATAGTAGTTTTCTGGCTCCTTGATTGATAGATTGGAACAAATCCTCCCACAAGCAAAATGTTTACTTTGGAGCTATTAGCAAAGAGTGAAACAAACATCTGTATGCACTAAGACACCCTATTTTTGAGTCTTTTTTGTTACAGCAGCTTAACTTTACCTCAGTTAATATAGTCTCCTTCAAATGCATTTCAAGATACATTTAAAAAATAAAATCATTGACTAAAAAGGATTTGACATGGAAAGCATTGTCCTTGAGAGTTAAATAGACTTGACTTCTCTAAGAACCATCAAAAGTATTTTTGAAGTCCTTTTTCAAGAGAGCTATGTTTATTTAAGCTCATCATTTAGATACAAGCAGTACAAGGATCAAGAAAAAGATGTGTCATTCAAGACTGGATGAGAAAAATGAACAGAGACATAGAAATTATTTCAGTGATCAAACAAACTGTTGTCAATCCTTAAATTCCCAAACAGTTCTTTAGGGAAAGCTTCTTAATAGTGCTTTTATTTTTCAAGGTGCCTGAAAGATATCACTAGAGTTACTACTAAATGCATAGACTCTATAATTTACTGACATAGTTTTTCTATTTCCTTAAAAGGCTTAATGTTTTAATGCTTCTTCTATAAGGAAAGTTGAGGTTTTTTTTAAAAAGTATAGCATAATAATATGTAGCACATCTGAGGAAGGTGTGAGTTGGAATTCATTGATGCCTTTCAGTCCTTAGTCAATTTTTAACTTGATATAGTTGCAAAGAAGTACACATGCAGACCTCACGAATAGTAATAAAGTTGTGATCTTTATTATTTTTTGAAACACTCAATCTTTTAATTAAGTCCCCAGATTTTTCAGGTTGAACAGAACTGGAGAGACTGACAACTGATTTCTCACTGCATCGGCAGTACCAAAAAGCTAAGTTTCCAGGATTTCGTTTGGCAGATCTCCTGGGGGGACCCCACCCATGTGTTCCGCTGCCATTTTTATGTGTGTTGCACTAGCATATATTATTGTTGGACACTTGAAACTATTTTCAAGAGTGAAGTTAGTACTTGCGTTTCTTAGTGTGGTGTCTTTTTAATATTAAAGACCTGGGTACCTTATAGAGAACAAAGAAGAGTTTGTACCATGTTTTGTGGGATATATACATAAATGTGTATGTACACGCATATATTGGCTAAAACTGCCTATTCAAATGGCAACCACTCAGAGAGTTAGAAACAATTTAGCCATCAGAATTCTGTGTCAGTTCTCTCTCCACTGCCTCACAGAGGTCAGCTCATAAAACTGTATTCAAATGTGATATAATTGAGATGGGCTTGGCCCCAACACTGCATTTTTACAAGAGATGTAAGTTACACTAATTCTAATGTTACTTCACTTTGCCAAGAATAATAATGTTTCTCATAGTGGGGATAATTTGACAAAAGACAAAAAATTTAGGATAGGAAAGAAGAGATTTTTATGAGGGAGAAAAGAGTCATCATTAGACCATGTGAAAGGAAGCTTTCAAAGCAAATGGAAATATCAAAGAGAAGAGAACAAAGCAAAAGGAAGGAAGAGGGCTGTTAGGGGGATGAAAGGAAGGGGTGCATATTTTTGTCAATTTTGCTCTTGTTCTCAACGCATTACATGAGATAACTCTTCCAGCAAGCCCAGAATTGCACAGCGATGGTTGTCACACCTTCTCAAATCTGTCAGCGTTTAATGCTGATGGAGGGCATGCCCTTGGCATTGCCATTGGAGAACATCCTGATTTCTTTCCAAGTCATGTCTGTGAATTTAGACAGATGTACTGATAAAAATATTTGCCAAGTAGATATAAGGTTAACAAAACATCACGTTGGTATCCTTTTTACCAGCTAGAAGCAGAAGAGCAAACTTGAATGCAAATGAGGGATTCAATTAGAAAGTTGTGGCCTGCCAGCATTTGGTGGGGAGCAGAGGGAAGCCAGGTGATTTGACAGACACAAGAATTTCTACATTGATAACAGAAATATGTATAAATAAATAGCGGAGCTGCTTCAGCTAAGTTATGCTGCACTTAAATTTTTCCTCGGATTCCCAGCCAATAACTCAGTGTCTGAAATTCCTTCCTCTCTAAATATGCTACTTTGTATAATACCTGGAAAGCAAACTTCAAGTTTTTTCTTTTTCTCCAGAGAGAATATTTTCCAAATTTTCAAGTACTCAAGGAATACACTTTTCCACCTGGACTTCATTTCTGTTAACTATATTGACTCTCATAAAATGGACTAAAATTATTTTTGCCATTCGCTTCTCAGTAAAAATTCCATTTCCATGTATCATGTCTAGCCTCTTTTGTGAAACTTATTAGCACCAGAGTGTCCAAATCAGGCTCAAAGGGCAGAAAGCACGCATGAGGTCTGAAATGTCCATCAGGGAAGTTCAGATCTGTCCCCTTGAGACTGGTTTAGAGGCCAATTCAAATTTTTAACAGGAATCTGGGGGTTTAGAAACCCTGGAAGCCTCATCTGGATCTATTTTTCCAAAAGTAACACAGGCCTGCCTTTGGTATTTTACCAAACGGGGCTTTTCATCCTGAGTGTGAGCAGGAGGTCTGGTGCCCTGTGGAAGCATCCTGGAAACATTATGCTGGAGCAGCAATAGTGTTTGCTGAAAGTCAGAGTGGAAAAGTCTGGTTCCTCTTCCAGGAGAGAACTTCAAAGGAGGCAGGACCTGGTCCCATCACGTCTCCTCCTTAAATCAGGTCGAATCAGTTGGTGGATATTCTTCAGGCTGTGTCTTGCAAAAAGGTTCAGCTGGTGTTGCTGCATTGGTGCATTTGTCTCCACAAGGCTGAGCAGTGGAAGAAAGGCTACGAGAAGATTCAGCTTCTGCTGTGACTCTGCATATCCCCAAAGTACAGGTGGTGGGTCAGATGCTGCAGGCACACTTTGAATGTGGTGGTAACGTCTGAGTCCCCAGAAAATGGGAATGCTCATGCTTGAAATGACCCTGGGGGGAGATCATCTTGGTGAAGAAATGATCAAATCCCTACAAAAGATAGTTCCACCATCCTCAAAATTTTGTTCTAGTGGAACTAGGGTTACTATAGATTTGTGGGCCAGAAAATTTAAATGTGAAGGTAAAGCCAAAGCAGACAGGTGTCTGAGAAATTACAGCTGCTGGGAAGGTGGGTCTAGGGCATGCTGGGAGATGTCAGAATAGGGCCTCTCATGGCTGGCCAGCAGACCAGTATGTTCCTGATTAACCACTGTCCCAGGGACCATCATAAACCCCAAATTGGTTTTCACTTAATTGAAGTAAAGTGCTCTGTTCAGCTTGGCTCTCTAACTAAATAATTTCTCAAGTTTCCATTTTACCTTTGTCAGTGTGGACACTGCCATGCCCACAAATACCAATTCCAGCTTTGAGGGTGCTTTTAAGAAACACATTTGTTTTCCCTAGAATAGAGATGTTTGCTCATTAAAAATTATCAACTGAATAGCTGTCTCTGTTATTTTGCCAATTAACAATTCTGTTTTGTATATCTTTAATTAGGCAACAATTTGGGTTACAATTACTATCATTGCCATAACAGCAAATATTTGCTAGCTTGTCCTATAGACACAGTGCTAGGCACTGGGAGTACAAGGAATGCACACAAGTGAATCCCTGGTCTTTCAGTTCCAAACTGGCTGAGAGCACAGAATATATAAGCAAAAATCTATGGAGTAATATGAGAAAGCAGTTGATAAATATGTCCAGGTGCAAATGCTGAAGGATTTCACAAGATATAACGACCACCGGGTTGGCATACTCAGGGAAGACTTCTTGGAGATTAAGTTTCAACCTGTTTAAATATGCACGGTGTGTTTTATTTGGGGCGTGGGGTAGAGAGTGGTGGTGGTGATGGTGTGTGTGAATTTGGTATGTGTGCAAGGATGTAAGAGAGGAAGAGACCCAGGATTGGACCTTTTTATACATATGACATGTTCTGAGAGTCATCAGATCATGTGTAGGTCACAGAAGATATGCTCGTGATGCGTGGTGCCAAAAAGTTTCTCAAACTACATTCTGAAGAAAACACTAGTCCAGAGAAAGATTGAGAAAATAATCACTTTCATGGGCAAATAACTTTGAGAAATGCTGCAAACTAAATTCTCCCTTGAAAGATGCAAAGTCAAAGGTGTATGTAAATTTCTCAGCACAGAAATTCACATCCTTGAGGGCAGATTTTTTTTTTTGTCCTCACTCTCACAAATTTTGAAAGCACTAGTTTAGAAATGTATATAAAGTATCCATTGTTCAGGCTAGGAAGAATGAACCTTAACCTGCAAGTAATGGAACATGATCAAAGGCTCCCGAGCAGATGGGAAACATGCACCAAGTGGTATTTCAGAGAAATTAGTCTACCAACATTTGGAATAAGGAATAGGAAGGGCAAGGAGTGGAACCAGGAGACTACTCTGAAAAATTGCTCTAAATCCACTAAAGCATGATTTACAAAACCATCGGGTGTTGTGTTTGCTTGCTTTTTAAAATTTTTCTTTTTACTTGTAGACCACTTTCTTTAAAGTATTATCTCAAATCCTGATAAATAATGATAAAAGTAAAACTTATTTGGTTAATGGAGGAGGAGGAGCAGGGCTCTAAATAACTGCAAGTAAACAACTCTGCAGGATAATGTATGAGTCCTGGGAAGGAACCAAGGACTCAAAAGAAAGCTTTAACTTCACAAGGGACAAGTGAAATAATTTCCGGGTTGCATAATGCAGAATGGTTCATAAACTACAGAGGCTTAGAGTAATCGAAAAGTTACTTAAGATGTTATGGAGCTAAAAGCCAACGTCGGTCTCAGCATCCATTCGGGCTAACCAAAGGCAACGTGGGACATGACCTTGTAGGTATCAGCCTCACTTTTAAATTTGCCCAAATATAGAGGGGAAAGAGAAAAGTAGCCGGGACTTAAGAAATACATTCTTTGACCTAGCATTGTGAAAATGACTAAGCTAGCATGGTGACAGCCCTCCATGCCACCTTACTGTGACTCACTCTATTAATGCTCTACCTGACAGTTTTCAATGTTTGCCTCTCATTTGCCACAATAGAGTCCTGAACTAGCTGTTATAGTTTGAGCCATACTACTCTCCTTAGGGTGAAACCCTTGCCCTCATGGGATTGAAATTGACCATGATTCACTTCAGATTTGAGTTAGTTCTTACTATCCACTCTGGGACGTCCAATTTTATGGTTCTTTCTTATCTTCCTTTACTTTTCTGGTTTTCTCTGCCACCACTCTCTTTTTTTAGTATATCATATTAGATCAACTGCCCTTTTGAAGTTCTTTGCACATTACCATTAGATTCTCAGAAACAAAATAGACACCAACCATCTGACAAGGTAATAAACATAGAAAATGATGTGCACAGTATCATTTAAGCTGTTGGGTTTCTGTTTGTTTGTCAAGGAAAATCAAGATGGGATGAAAGGACATGCTCAAAGTAAAAACCATTTCTGCAATGGAGTCTAGTTTGACTCTAGATAAAGCAAAATAAAGAGTTGGGATCTTTACCAGGCAAAACTTTGTACATAATGCTTCCTTAAGCAAATATTTAATTTCTAGCTGGGCATTTGTGAGGCAGAAAGAATGGCCATGGTGGGGATAATTGTGCAGATGGTCTAGGTTAGCCACCTCCAGCCCAGTGTCCACTCTGTTTCTACAGAGATACACTGTAGCGGAATCTGGAGTGGAAGAGGGAGGGCCATACATTTTTAAATAGTGTTACCAAATCCTTCTCCACTTAGTTTGATTCAGGCCTACATTTTCCATTTTATTCTGACCAAGACCTTCAAAAGAAATACCAGATTAAGGAAAAATAAATCTCCTACCTTTGATATCAATCTAGGTACCCCTCCCTTGTAGTAATGCATTTAAACATTTTTTTTATTTATATATTTTATTTTCCAGCTGAGAGCCTCCACATGAGAAGTTTAAATTCAGAAAAAAAGTAATCTAGTTTACTTGAATCAGGAAACCCTAAAATGTTTGAGGAAGACTCCAAAAGCAATCAAAGCATCAATAAAAATAAATAAATGGAACCTGATCAAATTAAAAAGCTTCTGCATAGCCAAAGAAACTATCATTAGAGCAAACAGACAACCTACAGAATGGAAGAAAATATTTGCATGCTATACATCTGACAAAGGGCTAATAACTAGAATTTATATAGACCTCAGGAAAATCAGTAAGAAAAAATCAAAAAACTCCATTGAAAATTGGGCAAAGGACATGGACAGAATTTCAAAATAAGATAGACTAATAGCCAACAAACATATGAAAAAATGCTCAACATCTCTAACCATCAGGAAAATGCAAATCAAAACCACAATGACATATCACTTATCTTCAGCGAGAATAGCTTTTTATCAAAAAGTCTCAAAACAACAAATGTTGGTATGGATGCGGAGAGATAGGAAGATAAACCAGGCAAGTACTTGAAGGAAAAAAAGACATTCTATAATAAAGACAATTGTACCTGAATGTTTATAGTAGCACAATTCACAATTGCAAAGATGTGGAAACAATCCAAGTGCCCATCAATACATGAATGGATTAATAAAATGTGGCATATGTATACTATGGAGTATTATTCAGCCACAAAAAAACAATGGTGATCTAGCACCTCTTGTATTTCCTTGGACGGAGCTAGAGCCCATTCTACTAAGTGAAGTATCACAAGAATGGAAAAACAAGCACCACATCAAATTGGTACTAATTAATCAACATTTATGTGCACATATGGAAGTAACATTCATTGCGGGTTGGGCAGGTGGGGGCCGGTAAGTTACATTCATACCTAATGGGTGCAGTGTACATGGTCTGGGATGGGCATGCTTGTAGCTCTGACTCAGGTGGTACAAATGCAATAGATGTAAACTCAGTGTTTGTATACGCATAGAAATTTTGAAATTAAAAAAAATATATATATCTTTTAGCCATAAAGGTGAAAAAATACATTATAATTTGAAAAACAAAAAAATCATGTATAATTTAAAATATACTATAAAATATATTAAAGAATAAAAAATAAAAATAAGAACTAAAAAAAAAATAAAACCCTAAAATTACAAATACATTCCACTTTACGTTAATACTTTCAAAGAGACTCATTAGTTGCTGAAAAATATTATGAGAAATGTTCTTATAGGTGGAAGATTATTAGAGGTTTAGGCTAGTGAAAACAAGTGATTAAAAAACATTTTGCTTCCATCTATAAGGGAAACACTCACTACTTAAAACAATCCATCAAAATCAAGAAAAAATATTTGCAGTTTATTGAAATTCTCTGTTTTAATTAGCAGTCACCTTCTTTGGATTTTTAAAAAAAGAAGACACAGATATGTCTTTGTATGCATTTAAATATTTCTATTACTTTGTAAGTTGCAACAAATAATGACATTTAATGACAATGCTAAGCTACTGATAATGTTATATACACTGTGCTTTTTCTGAGAGAGATAACTTGACTTTATTAAAGAAAACAATATTAATAGTCAATCCTACTATAACCAAAACAACTGACATCAAGCCACCGTGTATCAAATCATTTCACGTGATATCCAATACAACAAAATTCAAGAACACAAAGGAATATGAATAGCCTCTTGAAATTCCTTAATGGGAAGACCTGTATTTTGAGTCTCTTTAAATCACAGCAAAATATATTAATCAGAAAACCTCTTATTTTTCCACTTAATCCCTGCATTTAACAACAAAATAAAGAAACATAAATATCATGGAAAGCTAGATCACTTACCATAAATGCCTGTTGAGATGCAGGGAAATGCCTGTGAATAAACCACAAAAATAACAATAAATTTTAAAGAACAACTTTGCCTGCCATCATCTATCTTGACATCTATTTTGCTTGATAATGGGATGCCCTGTACTTATGTACTCAGAGCTATGCACTGGAGTAGGAGACACTCTGGAAATGGGGACATTTGATTACTGAAAACTGTTCTATACCAGTAATTATTCCAACTTGTAAGAATCAACTGCTAAGTTTGCAGGAATCATATCAGCCAATTATTAAACAGTTATTATTAAGAAATTAAATTACATAAGCCTACAGTGAAATAAATTATATCAAAGCAAAGATAACCAATAGTCAGAACTCATCACTTTCTAATTACTTTGCCATATTTTTTACTATTAATACTACTTATGCTTTTGAGATTATTTACAACTCTTGCATGCGTATGGTGGATTACTATCTAATAGTGTCTCCTGAGCATTTGCCCCGCCCCATGTTACATGATGCTGCATTGGTGGCTTGAATCTGGAAACATCCATCATCATGCATGCCCCAGGTCATGGGACAATTGAAACCACAGCCTGGGTATAGATATAAAATTTAGGTAAAATTCAACAAAAGCATTCTATGAGAATTAATTAGCTATTTAAATTTATAATAAAGATGTATATATTTTATTCTTATATGTACATTATATACACATTCTTTATGTCAGCAAAATTTAAAATAGACATATACAATACATAAGCTTTTTTGAGAGTCAGTCCTTAAACATTTACTGGCACACTTCTGCTTATGTCATATTTTACTGAGCAATGTTTAAAGAATTTGATTGGTAAAAAATGAACAAATGCAAATGTATGTGTTACTCTAAATTAGGCTTTCTAACTGTAGAAAATGCTGTGGGTGTGGCAACATCCTCTGCCAATGTATTTCTGTGTACATTCAATCAAGTTCGTTCTCATATTTCTGGTCTGTATTTTTCCATTGTAAAATGAAGATGATAACTTCCTCCACGTAGAAATGCACTATGGGAATTAATGACAGCATTTTTTTAAAGAGACTGATATTGTGCTAGAATCTAAAACCTGCAGCTGCTGCTGACCATAATAACGGACATTACTATTGAGGTCAGTATCGAGGCGATATCTAAGTCCTTTTTCCTTACATCTTTGGGTTCAGTGTGTACTGTATTTTATTAATATTTCCCTTAACATGATTATAGACTATATGTCTATTCCCTGCACACGATGTCCCATTAAAAAGGTCAAAATATATGTGATTTTGTTTTTGAGAAAGTAATAATTGACTCTGTTAAACTCAACTACGTATGTCTGTAAAATGATAGATGCTTTTTTTCTGCTCCGGTGGGAAATCTTTACTAGTAAATGCCACTGTTTACAATGAGAAAGTAGGACAGTATCTGGAACACGGTAGATGCTATTTTTTAAATTAAATTAATGAGTTAATGCTTTGGTTCCCAGGGCTGTTGAAGTGCCAATAAGATCTGAAGAATGTTCTCGAATGATTCAATCATCTAATGACACAGACTTTCAGTTGTAAAATGAAGATGATAATGCCCACATATAGAAATGTGCTGTGGGAATTAATGATAGGACTGTTTATATGAATTTATACATGACAATATTTATATATGAAGGGATAGTATAAAGCAAATTCTGAAAATATTGTAGTCTCTCTGTAAGCATTCACCAAGACTACCAACACCAACAGGTCTTACTCTTAGTAGGAAAATCAACTGTAAGCTCATTGTAAGCAATTTGTTACTAGCGGTAAGTGCTTAGCATTGAGAAATGGTCTACTTAAAAATACAAATTAGAGAGGATTGAGGTCATTCCTATAATTTGTGCCATCTTGCTCATGTTCCACTGTGTCTTTTAAGTGAGATAGATGTGAATTTACGGCCTGAGACCCAGGAATTCCATGGGAGAAAACTAAACAAATGAGCATCATCCATCTCATGTTTAGAGGAAAAGAAAGGTTTGAGAAATGCTGCATCGAGCCATCCAGGTGTAGGAGAGGCAAAGTTTTACCTCTATCCTCTTAGGATTTTTCAGCTGGGGCCCAGAATTAAATTGACATAGGACAGATCAACAGGAGAAAACTAACAAAAATTATTTAAAACAAGTTTTATGTGGCATTGGAGCCTTCATGAAGGTTCAAAGATGCAGTTAGAGTTGAACACTTATGGAATTGGACAAAGAGTAGTAAGCTGTGAAAATGTGGCGAGGCAGAGGGCATGGGCTAGTGGACTTGATTGTGTGGAAAAGTGACTTGGAAGGTAAGAATTAGTTTAACAAGGTTTGTCAGTGGAGATTTCCCTTGGCCTCAACTTTCCATCCTTGATGATGAGAATACTTTCCTTCAGGTAGAAGGACGACATCTTTCACATGGGAATTTCATCTCCCACTTTTAAGAAGGAAGTTCAGGATGTTCTTCTTGCACCTGCTCTTTTTTAAATGTCTTTCATTCAAAATAGTCAATATGCCAGAGGGGCATATTTTGGGCTTTTCAAAGGGGAAACCAGAAGATACCACAATGTTTTCAACAAGCAGGCTCACTCTCTGTAAATCCCACTTGGTATATTCCTGGCTGATGATGTGGGGCAGTTTGCTTAAGTGACCTGAGAGTCAGCTTCCCCATTAGTAAATGGAAACTATGAGACCTGCCTCAAAGGGTTTGTAAGAGGATTAAGAGGAATACAAACACAGAGCATTGTGTCTGACAAGTAGTAAGGATGACTTCTGGAATGGATGCTGTGATGTCCACCAGGTTCCATTTCAAGGAGGGACTTGTTGCCCTAGAGCAGGACTTCTCAACCTCAGCACTATTGATACTTAGTACCAGATAATCCTTTGCTCTTGGAGGTTTTACTGTGCATTGTAGGATATTTAGCAGCATCTTTGGACACGACTCGTAAATGCTAGTAGCATCCCTCCAGTTGTGATAATCAAAAATGTTTCCAGACATTGCCAAATGTCCCCTGGGGGAGAAACCATGCCTGGTTGAGAATCACTGCCCTCGAGTCTAGGACCTAGAACCCAGGAGTGTAGTTAGCAGACAGCCTTCAACTGGCAACCTTTTCAGGGATTGTCTTAGCTGCAAAGAGCTGCTTCACTCGGCATCATGCCTCTTCCCAGGACAGCCCATGCCAATAACTGAGCAGTGATGTGGTACAAAGGCCTGGCCATCTTGGCTCAGTCAGTGCAACACTGAAGGGCTCTCCCAGCTCCAGAGCTCCCCATGGGGACAGCAGCGGCCATCACTGGGCCTGCATCCAGCTCACTTTTGCCCTTAGCCCACTCCAGAGTCCTTTTTCTCTCTCCCCCAGGTGTTGACCCTGAGGGCATTCCTTAATAAATATCCAGCACCCTAAACTGTCTCAGAGTCTGTTTCCTGGGGAACTAATCTGAGCCCATTCTGTTCTGCTTCCCTCTTAGGACCGGTGATATGAGTCATTCATTCTCCTATCAGATCTAGCAGAAGAAAGAACATACTGAAGAGTTAATGCAAACTTTCATTTGCTTCAGCTCCCAGCACTATCTTGGAGTCAATCATGCAACTTAGGAATTGAGTCTGAATGTACCAACTGCCTTGTCTGTTTTAACAAGGACAAATAGCTTCATCTGAAAATGACATCGTTGCCTTGAATGTGAAGGCAAACGGTAGTGTAACGGAGGGTGACTTTGGTAATATTATTGCATTAATTCAAATAAAAAGGCCATGATAAAATGGAGATGGAAATACAGTATTATGGGGAAAAATTCATTTTACATAAAGTAACTTTGCATATAATTCATTTAAATTAAGTCCCCTCCATGAATCACTTTTCATTACTACCGAGAGGGAGGAAAGGAGGGAGGAAAGGAAGGAGTAAAGAGAGACTGAGAAAGAGCAAATGAACAAGAAAACTAAGCAAACTAAAGGTTTTGCAGCACAGAGTCTGTGTTTTTTGCCCTAACAAATTTCTGACCAGGCCACCAGAAGTGAATAGCATGGGATTTCTTTATTTTAAAGTTGTATTTAACATAACTACCTTCTACAGAAATCCTATCTCACGAAAGAATGATAGATTGTACCAAAACGCAGGCCAGGTTTATTTGAGGTGAACATATAATAGCTCAGCAATCACCTATAGAATTTGGAGAATGACTTTAGCAACCTGGTTTGTAAGGCTCCAGATTATTCTTCCACCAAATTTCAAGACCAAGAAGCCTCAATGCTAATCAAGATTGAGCATATAGTCATCAGAAATTTGCTTAATAGTGCTTGACTTTTAGCCAGTTTTTCTCAAAGCAGCAAACACTTACTTTCTTGAGAGAGGGGAAAAAATCATTTGACTTAAGAACAGAGAGAGAATTTTTCTCTTGTGAAATTATAGATTGAGTCACCAAGTGGAAAATACTTCCTTAGCCCACCATGTTGGCTTCAAGCACATTTGCAAAAACATAGAAACTTTTAGTTGTAGATTTTGTCTCCCATCCTCTTGTATGTCTGTCTTCATTTCTCTCCTTTCTAACTCAGTGATTTCAGAGCAAGAAAGGGAATGTTCCTCACCTTCTCTGTCTTGACTCTAACAGTGTCTCTAAATTAATGCAACAAACTTTAAGCCAACATCATAAACAATACTTGCTTTTCTCTGAGCCCTGATTCTCAGTGTAGGCATTCCAACAAAGTAGGAATTTCTCTCTCTCCTCCTTATCAGTCATCTACTAGTACACAGAAGCCTTGTAATCTGGGTAAAACTGACACCACCCTCAGTTCCACAAGGTGTTGATTGACCTAAGAAAGTAGCGTACACCTGCCTTTAGCCATAGGGATAGAAAGATGGAGAGTTCATTGACCATCACTGACCTGTTGATGTAAATGAAATGTAAAGTGCTCCCAACCTCTAGAATCTTTCAATTTCTGAGCCAATACATCCCTTATTGTTTACTAAGTTTTACTTAGATTTCCCATTATGTGCAAGCAAAACCATGCTACCTAATGCACCTGCCATTTAAGTGTTTTTATTATATGTCACATTTCACTGAATTGATGCTGTCAACTGTAAGAAACACCAATTATTTTGTGTTACTCTGTGTACCACTAAGAGACAGCTCTACAAGTTAAAATTTCACATGCTTTCTTATCATTTAGGATTTTTGTTGCATACTCATTGAAATTGTTATTTTTGATTTACATAATTTCTTAAAGCATATCTCTATCTAGAGCATAAAAAGGAGATAAATCCTAAAACTTCCTTACATTCAGAGTCCAGTACTTCTGTACCACTTTTCAATTCAGATATGAATTTTTCACTATTCTATTGTTTTTTTTTCCAAAGTATTACAGGGATACAAATGTTTTGGGTTACATGGATTACTTTTGTAATGCTTGAGTCAGGGTTAGAAGTATGCCCATCACCCAGATAGTGTTCATTGTACCTGTTAGGCAGGTTTCCACTCATCTCCTCCTCCCCACACCCCACCTCCACTTCGTTTCCATTGAGATTTACTTCCCTCTATGCACAGATTTTGTCTTTATACTCCCAAGAATGGTGTGGTTGGTCCAGTCCTTAACAAGAACTTGATCTTGACTGTGGACTTTTCATAAAGCCTTTGTCACTCTCTCTGAAAGTTTTGTGGCCAACTCCTTCTTTGCTCATGCCAGGGCTGCCAATGAAGGGTTTCAGACAACAGCCAAGACACATACTTCCACCACATGGCCTCCAGTTGGTTGGCTGGCTGAAATTCTAGGAGTCACAGTTGTCTAGTCAATCTACCAGGGATGGCAAACAAGAGGGCATGTGTACAGACAGTGAAACTTCATCACAACTATGCTTGATTGAAAAACACCCTGAGCATAAGAGGCATTCTACTTGCAAAGAAGTGAGAATATGAGAAAATGCACATCTTCAAAGCAACAAAATTCAGAGTACTATTCTTTGTCTTTGTTGGTTATCAGCATAGTGAGTTATGCCACAGTCCCCTTACCCAGGATGCAGC
The DNA here is from genome assembly GCF_040939455.1 of Microcebus murinus. Taxonomy (NCBI): domain Eukaryota; kingdom Metazoa; phylum Chordata; class Mammalia; order Primates; family Cheirogaleidae; genus Microcebus; species Microcebus murinus. Next base: position 16,536,678 of record NC_134119.1, read on the forward strand.
ATGCTTCAGTGTTTCTCACACTGTCATAGCCTAACTCTAGGAGTACGGAAGATATTTGAGGTGGCAAACAGCTAGCCATGCATATTTACATATTATTGTAATATATGGCATTATTTTTCCCAAGTCTTCATCCCTCCTTCTATTTACATCCTTTACCATTGTTAATAATGGTATGGTGAATATCTGTGTACAAGTTTTTGTTGGGTACCTGTTTCCAAACCTCCAGGCTATATGTTGGGGTAGAATTGCTGGGTCATATAGTGACTCTATATCTAAACTTTTAGGGAACTTTCCAATAGACTGAATGTTTGTGTTGCCCCCAAAATTCATGTGTTGGAAGCCCTGTTCCACTGTAATGGAGCTTAAATGTGGGGCCTTTGGGAGGTAATTAGGTCATGATGGTGGAGTCTTCATGAGAGAGATTAGTGCCCTTCTAAGAAGCAGCCAGAGAGCTAGCTTGCTCTTCCTTCTACCTTGTGAGGATATGAGGAGAGGTTGGCCATTTCCAATCTGGAAGAAGGCCCTCACCATAACCTGACCATGCTGGCACCCTGATCTCAGACTTCCCAGCCTCCAGAACTGTGAGAAATAAATGTTTGTTGTTTAAGCCATGAAGTCTATGGTAATTTGATGTATCAGCCTAAACTGACTCAGACACTCACTGTGGGGGAGGGAGGGGTGCTATGAACTGAATGTGCCTACCTTAAATTCATATGTTGAAACCTAATCTCCAATACGGTGGCATTAGGAGGTGGGACCTTTGGGGGGTGATTAGGTCATGAGGGTGGAGCCCTCATGATAGAATTAGTGCCTTTATATGGAGAGAGGTGATATTTTTCTCCACCATTCGAGGGTACAGAAAGATGGCTGTATGCATACCAGAAAGAAAGCCCTCTACAGATACCAAACCTGCCTGCTCCTTGATCTTGGACTTCCCAGCCTTTAGAACTGTGAGAAATAATTTTTATTTATTTTTTAATTTAAGCCCTTCTCTCTATGGTATTTGTCATAGCAGCCTAAGCCAACTGAGACAGAGGGCATATATGTTTCCTTGTCTCAATGATGATGGACTTGAACATGTGACTTGATTTGGCCAATGGGATAATAGTGGACATGACATTTAGGTTTAAATTTTTGTACTTCTGCATTTGGAGGAGAGCTGAGAAGAACATGCCTCATACAGCTCCTGGTCTAAGGAGGCTGAAAGACAAGTGGAGTGGTTGAACTAAACCCAGCTTAGATCAGCTATGCCCAGCCAACCCATAGCCCTGTGAGCATGAAATGCTTACTTACTATTACACACTACTGAGTTTTAGAGTAGTGTGTTACATAGCATTACTGTAGAAGGGCAGATATAAATATGCTTAAACTGTAATTTATTATAATGTCTTATAATAAGGAACATTGGTTATCCACTTATGATGATGATATAATGTTTCCTTTGAAAATAAAAGTACTTAAAGGAGTCAATTAAATACTAGGTAAATCATAAGGTGGGATGTGAAGGATTAAAGTGAGGAAACTTTGGTTGCAGTAAAAGAGATTTGAAATGTCAGGCAAGAAACCAAGGTCACTTAGTAGCCTTAGATCTGAGAGCCAACAGTATATCCCCACAGAGCCTCAGTTTCCCCATCTTTAAAAGGAGCAGAATTGGACTAGAGGGCTTATTAGCTTATTGAATTCCGTGATGTTATGAAACAGCCTCTTATCCTTCTCTGTAGCTCAGGATAAAGATGACAGAGAGACGGGCAATTCTATAGCATCCTGAACGCCTCCCAGCGTTTGGACACGCGAGGCAGCAGCATTGCAGCAATAGCTGTCCTTTCTTAGATTACTGCAATGTCCCGAGCACTGGGCTAAGAGCTCTATGTGCATTATCTGATTAATTTTCACAAACAAGCCTGTGATAAAAAAACATATTGTTCCCTTTTTATACACACGGAGGGGAGTAAAGCTAAGAAAAGGAACTTGCCCAAGGTCACAGAAATGAATGCTAAGAGATTTATTATCTTTTATAAAGAGTAATTGATTCTATCTTTTTGCCTCTAATTCTTAATTACACAAATAATACACGAATACAAGGCTTAAACAGGACAGGTGTAGGCAGACAGCAGTGAGAAAGGTCTCCTATAGCCACTCAACTATTAATAGAACATCCTCCCCCAGGGCATCACTGTCAGGAGGAGGGAGAGCACCCTTCCATTCCATTCATTTACATTTGAAAGTCTAAATAATATCATTTGCTTTTCCTCTTCTCAACTCTCTAATCACTTCTCACCAAATCTCAAAATCTAAGACATGACCCAGGCAGGCCTCCAAGCCCTCATCTCTTTCAGGTTTCCTCTGCTCAGGAGTTCTATCCACTCCCCCCAACCCTTTTGTTCTTCAAATGCACAAAGCATGACTCTGCTTCAGGGCCTTTGGCCTTGCTGTCTCCTCTGCCACGAATACTCTATTTCCCAAGTACTCCCCTGGTTTTCTCCCTTTGTCCTTTTAGATCTCTGATCAACTGTCAACTGCTCACAGAGGCCCTCCCTGGCCTCTAGCTAAATTACTGTCTGTTGCTTAACCTGCTTTGTGTCTCTTTACAACTCCTATCACCACCTGACCTGCTGCTGTTTGCTCATTCATTGTCCCCCAACTGGGATGCAAACTCCCCCCAAGACCTGTGTTTTGCTTATTATTATATCAATAGCATCTAGAATGATGCCAGGAGCTCAAGAAATATTTGTTGATTGGATGAGTGAATAAATGATTATGACCTATGCAAGCATAGTCATATGTATTTTTTCTTTACAAATTGAAGCATAATTGTGTTTTAGTCCTGTGACTACCTTTTTGTTCATGTACTAGGTCTTAGAGAACTTTTAATGTCAGTGGATATTGATCTATCTCATATGTTTCTAATGGCTGTACACTATTCTATAGCACAATTATACTATATTTATGTAACTGTTGCTACACTGATGAACATATAGGTTGTTTGTAAATTTTGCTGTAACAGACAACCCTGCAACCAACAACATTCTTGATGTTTATTCTTAATGTATTCTAGTACGATCCATTCCTAGAAATAAAAATAACCCATTTAATCATTGGATTAAAGGAAAAGCACATTTAAAATGTATTTTGCAAATACATCACACTACTCCTCCTAAAAGCTTTTTCAGTGTAAAATCTCTTCAACAGTGGAGAAGAGTCAATAATTCCATTTTTTCCCCCACCACGTGGGTGAATATAGCAAAAGGATACTGTCTCCTTAAAAAGCTGCATTAAAAAATGTAAACACTGTCACAGTGCACCTCCCACTCCCAAGGCTAAATAACCTTCAGGCCAAGGTCATTTATAGGAGACTGTGAATGAGATCACATGGAGATGGCCAGCAAAGTGTTTGGAGTGCACTGTGCAAGCTCACCCAGGCACCATAATTACAAGCAATAACTTGGTTTCTTTTTGTTTTCTTCATTATACCTTTGAAATAGCTGTCGTAAAGTCATTTATTGCCAGCTGCTTTCATGTTTATAACTATTCAACTCCACGCAGTATAAAACAAACTATTACATAGCCATGAATAGTAGCAGTCCTCTTTCAAACTTTTTATTTTCCAAGAAGACATCTGGATTAGTTCCACTATGAATTTATTAGGATGCAATATGTTGGAATCAGCAAGGGGAAGAACTTGCTTTTTGCCTGACTTTGCTTGTGTGACTGGTAGGAATGTTCTACTGTAAACTATACATATGTGAAAACGAGAACAGGTCTCCATAAACCTACTGAACCCAAGAGAATGTGCATTCTGTTCCAAAATGTTTAGATCTGTAAATTTCTTTTATGTAGAAGCAAAGGGGCAAAAAAACAAAGGTTAAAAAAATAAAGTAAAACAAAGAAACAAAGAAATATCCCTGCTCATACTAACAATAAACCAATTGTGCAATATGAAAGCTCTTACTGGAAGAAAATGTTGCTAAAATGGTAACTTTTCAATGTCCTTAATCACCTCCAATTTCATAAGTATCCCGTCTCCATCTGCTTCATAATAAGCACATGAGTTAGACACACTTTGCATCCTTGGCACTAAGAAGAGGAGAGTGCAGAGGGAGGCCCTTAGGTGACTTTGCCATGCAGAGCCCAGGGGAAATAGAGATAAGAGCCAATCTTTTAGTATCCAGTGAGAAGTAAATTACCCACTTGAGAGTGAAAGGTCCATTCAGGCCACTTCCAGGCTTAACTGAGCCTGCAAGGAGGGGACTTCCTGGCAGAAGGGGTTTAAATGACAAGGAGAAGTCCCATGCATGCAGAAATGAGGGACTAGACCACAGGGCTCTATGCAGAAGCTCTGGAGGACAAATGGACCGTGGTTGGAGCTTTCCTCGGCATGGCTAGAAGGGACACAGTTGGTGCCCCATCCTTTACCTATCCCCCACACCTGTCCATGATATGCCTTACACACAGTGATTGTCACAGGACTGCCCCCCAGGATGCTGGAACCTACTTTTCCAGTGCACGCAGAGAGTGAGGAGTCTGGGAATTAAATACCCCCCAGGGAGCAGCCCTTTACCATGACTGATGGACAAGGCATGGCAGGGAAGAAACACTCCCGTGCCCTTGCCCTGGTGCAACAATGCTGAAGTATGATCTTCACTGGAGAAGCATGGAGAACATCGCATCATCATGGGACTGGACAGTTTCCTGGGATTTGATCTGATACCTGCTCTTCCCTTCCACTCTCACTACCTCACAAGTTACCTGTTTATTTCCTGGGACCACTTCCTAACAAATCCCTTTCCCATAAATCCCCATCTCAAAGTCTACTTCTGGGGAACCAACCTAAGACATTTGTTATTGTTATTGGTGCTTCTGGCAGAACTTTCAAGGTGAAATAAGACTTAGGGGTTCTTTTGGGAGCATCTCAGAGGAAACAGAGCTCTTGGTCAAGTCCATTCAGTCTTGGAAAGAGAGAGAAGAAAAGCATGTAAATCCTTGTAAAGGCATAAGAAAGAAGAAAGGCCCACTGATACCTGGCTTACAGCCAATGAGGGGCTGGCAAGAACGTACAACTAGGAGGAAATTCAGGGAGTGGCCCCATAAGAAGAAGGTGGTATCCCTTGGGACTCTATGTCTCTCATGCCTGGTGGAAGCAAGGCCCCACAGAGAATGGGCACCATGTAAAGGTTTGTTAAACAAATCCAAGTGGAGATTATTATGCATCATGGTTTCAAGTCAACCCTTGACTTCCTTCATAATAAGTTGTACCTTCATATAACTCTTAAATATAAAGTTAAAGGTCTGACTTCTAGAGAAAACATTTAAGAAAATCCACTAACAACAAACAAGCACAAAGCAACAAACACAGATGGTCTCATAGAGAAGTAGCCCAAAAGCCCTGATGCACTTTGAGGTGCTATTTTCTAAGGCTCTATGGAATGGGCACTGTATATAGTAACTCAACTCTATCTCAGCCAAGTCTGCATCTCAAGTCTTCTTTCAGGCCTCACTAATAGTCTGCTAACAAACTGTGCAGTTTTTAGAAGGGAGAGAGATAATATGTCTTCAACACAAATTTACCGAAAGATTTAGAAATGGACAGGATACCAGGGTGCCCAGAAGCATTGGCTATCAGGTTCTTCACATCTGTGGCTTCATAAAACAGTCAGAAGTGAAGAAATCACTGAATAAATTCTACAGCTTCTGGATGATTTCACGTGGGCTTTACTGTCTCTCATAATAACCAGGTAAGATTGAGAGGAGGCATTATTATTATCATTATTAGCCTCAGACAGGGATAATAACCTCTGTGTAACCTCCTCAGAGTCACACAGTGGTTAAGAGGAAAAGCTCAGGCAGAAGCTCTGATCTTCTGACTCAAAATTCCAAGCACTCTCCACTGCAGAGTAGAGTCAGGGAGGTCAAGGAGGGAAGGAGAATTGATGAGAAGACTTGAGCATCCTCGGTCTTTGAGACAGGACTAGGGATGAGAATTCTTTTTCAGCAACAACACAGTATGAAAACCCTTCTAGGTGCTACTTGCCAGATCGTAACAGCATTCATTCTGCCCTCACACAGAAGATCAGTATATTTTCTCCCGAAAAAAAAGAAGGAAAAAACACGATTATAGTGTTTCTCAAACTTTAGCTGTGTCAGAGTCACCTGGAGGGGCCCAACCACCAGAGTTTCTCATTCAGTAGGTCCGGGGGAGTGAGAGCCCAAGAATCTGCATTTCTAACAAGTTCCCAGCTGATACTGCAGCTGCTGGCCCCCAGGAGCACACTTTGAGAACCATTGCTTTATTCTAACTAAAGTGTTTTGACTTTTTTGTTTTGTTTGCTGTCTGTGTGCTGCTGCACCAGATAATTGTACCCCAGGCTACATCCTCCTCCTAGCCAGCAAACACTCTCTCCCTTAGGATGAGCTAAGGTCCTCTTCTGTGTCTATTAATTTGTCACAGAACCACATAATTGGAGAGGGACCATACTGCTAGTTTACCAACACATGTATAGATTTTATGCCTGCAGATTTTTGACACCTCCATTTTATCCCTTAAAATGCCAGCATGTTGTCTCTACAAACTGGGCAATTCCATTCCAGGCCCTCCATAGTTTCATGGTGCAAACTTGAAAACATTACAAAGAGGAGGAGATGGGTATCCATGAGAAGATAGCCATTTCTTCAACCAATTGTATGTGCAAACACCTGACTCTATATCACATTTATAAGAGTCAGGTGAGACTCTCTTGACAGGTGCTGGGAGCTTAAGCTCTGGCTTGGTTTGTAAAGAATGAGGGCTTTAAACAAATGAGTTGTGATTATGCAGCTTGAGTCAATATGTAAAGGTAATAAATTCTTCTTTCCTTAGTCACAAAGGAAGACATTAGTCAAGCCTAATGCACACTTTATATTTAACAAGGGAATTAATTAGGGGATAATGACTAAGAAAGAGATGTCTAAAGGACACACCCTGTAGGAATGACTAAAATAAAGAGAAGCAAAAAAGGTAGAGGAAAGGAAAATTGATCGTAGTCATATTTCAAGAACTGCTACGTGTGGCCTGAAAATGGCGTGCTTCGTGGACCATCGATCACTGTGCGGAGTTTTATCAGCTGGAGTCTATTCTGGAAAGGAACACAAAGAACAAGATGGGGAGCAGCCAGTCTGCGAGGAGAGATCTGACAGCTTCAGGCCCCGGGCGGTGAGTTATTTCTACATGTTTTCCAGTGATCACCACATTAATCCAACCAGAATCATCCCAGAACCACAAGGAGGGGAGCAAGCAGCTGGCCTTTCACCAAATACACCGAGAGTCAATGTTGGCTCTGGAGGGGGAAGATGAGCAAAGCATCAAGATGAGCAGACCAAGTTTTGCAGAATGCAACATGTCATGAGACAGAGTTAGGACTGATTTTTTTTTTTTTATTCCTGGGGAGTAAACTTAGTATATGCTCTAGCTTGTCATTACTGTTAGAGAGGTAATGAGATCACACATTTCGTGGATGAAGGGTGGAAGGATGGGAGGAGGGTTGGATGGATGGATGGATGGAGCAGTTCTTAACAAATGAATACTTTTATCCACCACTAATTCTGCCAGACTTTGATTTCATTGAAAGTTTAATTTCACAAAGTGGAAAATTTAATTTTCAATCACAATCTCACAATTCCATCTTGATCAAGAATAAATAAAATAAAACTTATCTCTAACCGGTTATAAATCTATCTCAGATTAAAAAAAAATATTGCGGCCAAGTATTATATTTCCTTAAAGTATGTGGAAGGATTTCTGCCCACTACTTTTCCTCTCCCTTCATGTCACTGTTTCTTCTTTTTGGCATTATCTGAAAGTGGGATGCATCCCTCAGCATGGAAAATGATAGTTACATTAGTAACAAACCTCACTTAATGTAATTGAGGAAGTTTTTTGAGAACAAGAATTCAATGATTAGACAAGGCTTCTGCGCTAGAGATTTATTTCCCATTAGCTCCAAAGAGCTTTCCAAGGTTCCCCCACCCTATGAAATGTGCTCCTTTCTGAACCAACATTTTTTCATGGTGTCTCTAGCTCACATGCAGCTGCAAAAGTTTTAAATGATCCTTTTGGCCACGCATCACGTTACTTTAAACTTGGTTTCAGTATTCTGCCAGAAGCACAGATATCTTGGATATCCCCTGGCAGCTATTTGCTGTCACTACCCTATGCACCATGTATGGCTTCCTCTCTGCCACCTGTCATGGTGCTTACCCTGGCTTCACCTGAACTTCTCCAGGGATGGAGAGTTCACTGGTTCATGGACCAGTACTCCTCAAACTTCAATGTATATCTAATTACCTGGACATCTTGCTAAAATGCAAATTGATTCAGTAGATCGGGGGTGAGAGAGGCTGAAATTATACAGTTCCATCAGGGTCCCAGGTGACGCTAATGTTACTGATGTGTGGAAGTTTATAGTAGCAAGTAACTAGACAATAATACCACTTTAAATTCTACTTTGCAAGATAATATTGCATTACTTCCAACCTGGGGAAGGCAGGGAGGGAATTATTGTTTCCACTTAATATATGGATACCTGAAGTGGCAGATCTCATTCTGATAAATACACTTGTACTTGTTGCTCACATAAAATGTCAACCTCAGAGTCTCAGTGGTTTCCTGGTGGGACATTTTTTTGTCTGTTTCTAACTGTCCATGTCACTTTTACAGTTTAGATTTACAGTCAATGTATTCCAAAAATTTGGACTGGAATAATCCTCAAAACATTAATGTACAGATAAGTCACGGGGGAAACTTGTTAAAATTCACACTCTGATTCAGTAAGTATGAGCTGGGTTCTGAAATTCTGCATTATTAACAAGCTCAGATGACACCAAGGCTGATGGTCTTAGGTCTACACTCTGAGTAGTAAGAGTTTTAAACCACTACTCTTCAAACTAAGAACATTCCCACTTCTGACTCCTCTACTCACGTTGATCGTTATATCAGTAAAGCTTCTTTATGCTGCTAATGACAGGAAACTTAACTCTAAGTGGCATTTGAAATGAAAGAAATCTATAGTCTTTTACAATTAAAAAAATATCCAGTGATTATATATAACTTCAGGTTAGGTTTGATCCAGCTGTTCAATGATGTCTCCAATTATTATATTAAGTGACCATTTGACTTAGACTACTTGGCTGGTATATGGTCCACATGTGCATATGTGTATAGCATAAATGTGCTACCAGGTGAAATCAGTGTTTAGGTGCTATTTTTTTTTTTTTTTTTTTTTGCTAAGACAAAAGTTGAGGTGTCCTTTCTTGTCAGAATTGAATTACAAGTGAATTTTCTTGGGTTGATTGGAAGCCTCTGTGAGATGATTTCTGAAAACTGTTTCTACTCTTTGATTTAGTGGTATGAAAGACTTCCAAGAACTTAGTCATTATTAGAAGACATAGATTATTATGAACCTAAAAAATCCCACAAACATATGAATTCTTATCTCTTGCCTTCAGACTGAACCATAAATCACCAGTTAATTTACAATTTTTTAAAGCCCCATTAAAGATTCTCAAAACTCTCCGTCAGTATTTCCAGTATTTCACAACCCTCCCTAATCCCATATAACTTTCCTCACGTGTGTGTGTGTGTGTGTGTGTGTGTGTGTGTGTTTATTTTTAGTTCACAGCAACCTCAAACTCCTGGGCTTAAGTGATCCTCCTGTGTTAGCCGTTAGCCTCCAGAGTAACTGGGAATATAGGCGTGCATCACCATGCCCAGCTAACTTTTTTCTATTTTTAGTAGAGACAGGATCTTGCTCTTTCTCAGGCTGGTCTTGACCTCCTGACCTCAAGCAATCCTCCCACCTCAGCCTCCCAAAATGCTAGGATTATAGGCGTAACCTACCATGCCAGGCCTCTTGTGCTCTGTTTAACTGAGGGGAACTTTTAACTTTTTCTTCCACTACCTCTACTTCTGCTCTTTCTTTGTTTTGGTTTGGTAAGATTAAGTTATCCTCAATGAGGCACACCGGACCATTTTCAAAGCATTGGAGCTACTAATCAACAACTTCAAAAAAATTAATAGGAAGAAGTAAAGACAAGAGTTTCTGTTTCCTTTAACTGTGCTGTATTCTTCTTAGTCTGATCACTCCAGTCCTTCCACTCTGAATTCTGAAGTGTCTGCAATCTCAACCCTGATTCTCATTTACCTTTGATGTGGAACAGAACTTGCCAAAAGAAAGAAAAGAAGTTTTATATTTCTATTTAAAAATGCCATGACATTTTGCATTCTGCAGCGAATGCACAAGCTTGCAAGATTATGTTGATGTGATGGTGCTCTGCTATTGCATCCAGGAATTGAAATGGAAGAAAAATGCAAATATTTTTGCTAAATGAAAGCGAGGAAAGATACTTTTTTTGTAATTTTGGATCTTTATTCTATTTTTCTTTTCTTGAATGATAATATGCATTATTTTCTAGTTATTTATGGCAAGGGATATTTTTGGAAAATTATTAGCAATGCAGATATGACAATCTTTGGGTACATTTTATTAGAGAGATTTTTAAGTATGTAATGACTCATCTATGATATTTTATGGGCTTTCATAAATGGGTCATTTGTCCAGATAAGAAATTTAGTTGTAGAATGAACATAGAGTTATATTTAGATCTTAATTACACAGGCCAGACCCACCGGCAAAGTCATTAGACATAGTAATTTCTGAGCTTCCCAGAAGAATGGACTGATCGTGGGGGACCTCACTGGGGCCATTTATCTGGCTTTAAGAGGCCTGAAATTTTGCCCTGCAGAGTCTCAATAATTTAAATGGTGCTGCATTCTCTACTAAGATTCCAGAGAGCTCTCAATTTCCAGATGGAAAACAGAATCTGGATCTATAGAGGTTTCAAATTTGGAAAATCAATGCAACTATCTGGGTAAAACAATCAAAATGGAAATCATTTTCGACAAGAGTTTTCTTTAGCCCACAATGTGCTGATGCTTTGTTCCATTTGCCTCTGTGTTTTAATGTTTTAGTTACTAGTATCTACAATCAACTGAGAAGAAATGGCATCATCAAAAGGCAGCACTTAAAATGTATTAAATCTCTCTGTTAAATGTCTTCCCTTCTTGATCTTTTCTCTTCCTTATTTTAGCTTATTTTTTTTTAATAGTGCATGTGTAAAATTAAATCCCCTTGAACTTGCTTACCCTCTGCTTTGTAGGTCCTCATGTGTCTCATTAACACAAATAACATTATAGGGTGTTATGAGGCTCCAACTGGTAGCAATGACTAATATTATTTACAACTCTTTTCCAACAGTACTTGCACCTTTTGGAAAAATCATGAGAAACTAATTACGATCAATTTAGCATCTGAACTTTACAAGGCATTCTTTGTCACCCACTAGATAGTGAGGATTTATAACAATGGAGACGGCAGGGAGGAGAGTGTTGGGAGGGGCTGAGAACCTCCATGCAACCACAGGTGCATCAGTGGGCACAAGGATGCCCAGGGAACAGCTGGAGCAGTGTCACTTCCTACACCCACTCCCAAGATTCTGTGCAGCATCCAGGATTAAGCCCTCTGTGCCTGAACTCCTACAGGCCTGGAGGAACAGGCAGCTTAATCCTGGGATTCAGTTTGCATGAGTAGCAGAGGGGGATTACAGATTGGAAAATAAAGAATGAGGTTGCAAGACAATAGATGTTTCCCATTTGGTCATATTTTTCTTCCAGCTCCATACAGTCTTAAAAACTCAATAGTAGCCAAAGCATAAAATTATCACAATTTTTAGATATAGTGTGACATGCTAAGTAATTTGGGGACAATTCTAATACCAACCTTACTAGGCTAACTGTTATATGTAATGGTTTCTATAAGATTTGATCAAAGCTATACAATCATAGTTTTACCTATAGGATAAAGTATAGAACAGATAAGAAAGTTTAATAAAATCTCTATAGCAGGATGCAGACTTTCAAAATTTACCTGAAAAGGGGGAATTTGATGAGGAGATGAGAAACAAGACTTTCAAGATCTAATTTTTTTCTTCATTTGCAGGCAAAATCAGTTTTGGCAAATTCCTAAATAAACCATTTAAAAAGTAAAAGCAGCGATACTATATGTGAAGAATATTAAAATTCTCTTCACCAAAACTTTAGACTAACAACAATAGAAAATTTCAAATTAATGTAATATTTTACCAGGAAGGACAAATCATGATTTTTAATGAGTTTCTGTCTTGGAATATTGTCTGGGTTGTAATTTTGTTTTAAAAATCTCTCTCTCGGCAGGGTGTTGTGGTTCACGCCTGTAATCCTAGCTCTCTGGGAGGCCAAGGCAGGTGGATCACTCAAGGTCAGGAGTTTGAAATCAGCCCAAGCAAGAGCAAGACCCCGTCTCTACTAAAAAAATAGAAAGAAATTAACTGGCCAACTAAAAATATATAGAAAAAATTAGCTGGGCATGGTGGCACATGCCTGTAGTCCCAGCTACTCAGGAGGGTGAGGCAGGAGGATCACTTGAAGTTGAGGTTGTTGTGAGCTAGGCTGATGCCGCAGCACTCTAGCCTGGGCAACAGAGTGAGACTCTGTCTCAAAAAAAAAAAAATCTGTGTGTGTGTGTGTGTGTGTAAATGTATACTCTGAAGGCAGTTAATTAGCATGTAATACTTTAATCAGTTATTTACCCTCTAAAGATGGCAACATCAAATATTATTATTTAATAGCAGGAGGTTAGTTAATAAGCAAACAAGACATTAGAAATGTCTCCATTGGTGAAAGGAGTGGTGTTCCAGATATGTAGTTGCCTAGAAAGATTACATGGGCACAATCACCCTTGCATGAGAGATGTGTAAGAATCTAGAATCTCTGGCAATAAGACCTTGGAAGCCAAACCGAAGTCCATATCTCTGTGTGGTCCCACGAGGCTTGGCTACTCAAAATTAACTTTTCCTATAAGGTGTTTGTTAGAGCGCTTGCAGATGGAAGGATATCACTAAGTTTACAGGATAAAACAGAATGATTGTTTTTGTGGCTACTTGCTATTAGATGTTTTGTGTATGTGTGACAGAATTCAGTCTGAGTACTACTTGTATTGTAACAGAGTTTGATATGACTGTGAGAGATCAGTAGAATATTTTTCACCTCTATTTTCGCCATTACCAGAGGCTAATAATATTGTCTGAGTGGTCTTGATGATTGGTGATGGAGCTGAAAGTTGTGGGCAGAAGCAAAGTCACAAAGGTATAGGCTGCTGGAGAGACTGACTCAACAGCAGGCATAAGAGAGCTGCTATTCCCCAAATGCACCTCAGAAGGAAAGTAACCCATTAACAAAGGGAGACATGATTGGTTTTTTTTTTCAATCTAATTTAAAAATATACAACATACTACCAGCTCAAAAATTGTTACCACACAGTATATTTCTCTTTGTCAAGATCCATTAGATCACAGTAAGTACTAGAAAGCTAGAACTATACAATAGTTTTGGGATTTAGGGAAGGGTGGGGTAAGTGGGGTAAGGCTCTTGTTCAGCTGAAACTTGTTTTCTTGGAGACAAAAATTTCACCCTGTTTCCCGGGCTAGAATATAGTGCTGAGATCATGGTTCACTGCAACCTTAATCTCCTGGGCTCAAGGGATCCTCCTGCTTCAGCCTCCTGAGTAGCTGGGACTACAGGTGTGCACCACCACACTTGGCTAATTTTTTATTTTTTGTAAAGACCAGGGTCTCACCCTTATTCAGGTTTGATCTCCAACTCCTAGCCTCAAGCAATCTTTCTGCCTCAGCTTCGCAAAGTGCTAGGATTATAGGAATGAGCCACAGCACCCAGCCTTGAAACTTTTTCTTCCATTACATTTATTCATGCCAGTTTGATAAGAATTTCCTCTAGCTTTAAAGTGTCTTCATTATTTCTCAATAATTTTTACCTATCTATCCTCAAAAAATCTTAACAGACTAATTACAAGGAAAGAAGAATGCATTTTTAAAAAGAAAAAAAAAAGTGAGAGGAAATAAAAGGAATAGAGTCAGACCAAGACAGAAAACAAGTGGGCCAGGTGCTGGCAGCCAGTTGAATATCCCAGGTTTCAAGGTTGTACTTGGGTTTGTTAACTTAGTTCAGCCAGTCTTGGTTATCACTCTAATTTTATGTTTAACACATGCTGTTAATGTTCTACCCATGGCCCTGTAAAGCTTACTGTTCCCACACACACCACTCCCTTCTCATTGCAAGCCTCTGTGACTCTCTGGCCATGGGTGGGTGATGGAAGGAAGGTGACAATGCTGAATGTGCTCCATGCAGTCTGTCAGAAGTTCCCCATGGGACTGACCTCTCCTCTATCACCTGTTCAATAATGCACCTGTCTTGGCTTCCTATCATTCATTTCCCCATTTTCCTATCAGCGCATCCTAGTTTCACCTCCAAAATCAACTACATGTATTTAGCTGGTCTCCGTGTCTGCTTTTGGGCAAAAGCTACCTCAAACAAGGTACATGTGCTCATATTAGGAACATATTAAATGAATGTCCTAAACCATCTTTATTCTCCCAGAGAGAAAAAAATATAGCCCCTTCCCTTTATTGCTATTTCTGCATTCTATTGTCACATTCTGGTCCTCCCGCTTGGAGGAATTACAAACTGCAGCACTGTGATTCCTAGAACTTCATATAATCACTATTCAAGAGGAAATATAAATGACAAAGTAAAATCCTTCCCTACTACCATACAGAAAATAAAGGCAAGTAAGTAGAGAAGTGAAATCTTTGCCAAGCCTGGTGCTCAATCATTGTAATTTAACCATAAAAATGACGAGAGAGAGCTTTAGGAGGCATATCATGCATCATTTGGTTCCGAGTAGAGGTTATTTTATTGCACAAAGCCCCACAGATTGTCCATTCGTACACAGCTGATCTATATCCAAGCAAAACTAGCTTCCATGGGAGCTTTAACATAATAATAATAATAACAAAATTGATTTTGTTATAGCTTTAATTATCAGTTGTAGGAAAGGTAAAGAAGAAAAGAGGCTTGATGCATTAATATCAATCTTCTTGGAATTGAAGCAAAGGGATAAAAATCCCTTAACTGGATGATCTGGTGGCAACTAGTTACTGTGAAATCAAAGAGCTTTTCCTAAAGCAGAATAGATAAAATGATCCCATTTTCACAAACCAACATGCTTCACCTTTTAAAAGATTCCCTCCAGATTTCCTTTGCCAGACATTTTCAAAGATAAATAGAAACATGACTCTCCGACAAATATTTACAACTCTCAGCACCGCAGAGCTCTTTCTTTTCCATGATGTTTTGTGTATTTATATAGCAGCACACTCACTGCCACTGAAAGATGCCCTCTCTGGAGGGTAAGGGCCAGAGGGTCATCTTTAATGTGGTTTTATTCCACTGATCTCAGTGGCTGAATGGAAGGAAGAGCTTTCATTTAGTGAAGACTTTGCCCTGGTTCACTTCTTCCAGCATCTTCATGTGCTTTGTCCCTGTATCTTTTAAGGTCAAAAGGAAGAAGAGGAGATGTGGCCTACATGGGACAGTAGATAAAAAAAAAAAAAAGAAAGAAAAGAAAGACTTTAAAAAGCAAAGGACTGTTATAGAAACATGTATTTTTATTTTATTAGGTCTAGTACAAACCTCTATAAGCAAGTGGATACTACCAAGGCTATGAGCTATAATCAGATAAATGTTGTCAAATACTCTAAGGACTTCCACTTTGCACAGCCAGAATCTGTCATCTGTTGATGCCAGGAGGTTAAGCTGAGGTTTGTAAAGGACTCTGCAGAAGAGGGTATTTGTGTCTGAATCATAGATTTTCCAAGAGGATATTCTGCCTACAGCATTGCAGAGTTGATTTTTTCTTACTCCCCCTAAAAAAGTTTCTGGTTTCAGATTCATGGGATCCTTAAAATCTTATATAGTGCCTGCACATTTCCTGCTTTGCATTGCCTAGGAATTAAAAACAAACAAACAAACAAACACCCCAGCAAATTGAAGTGACCACATTGAGTCCTGTTTTTTAATGAAATATTTGGAAATAGGACTGTCCTGAAGCTGGATTTTTTGGTAATGAGGACACTTGGCTGAGAGATCTTTGGGCATTGCTGTCACTAATTAGCTAGTGATCTCCCTGAGGAAATCACTTCCTGTCTCTCTGGCCTTCAGTTGCCTCACATGGAAAATGAAGATGTCATACTAGCTAATATATAAATTCCTTCTCTAGTCTGATGTTCTGTGATTCTAATAAACATAGCTAATCTTTATTGAGCACTTATCATGTGCTAGGTAGTGTTCCAAAAATATTAAATGTGTTACTTATTTAATTTTCAAAACTAGCCCATAAAATATGTATTATTATTATCATTGGTCTCATTTTAGGGATGTGTTGGGTGCCTAGTGAGTGGCAGTGTCTTGACCTGATAGCCTACCTCTAGAGCAGTGGTCCCCAACCTATAGTGAGCTATATAATTATTTCATTACATACTACAATGTAATAACAATAGAAACATAGTGCACAATAAATGTAACGGGCTTGAATCATCCTCAAATCATCCCCCACCTCCCTGGTCCGTGGAAAAAATTGTCTTCCATGAAAACAGTCCCTGGTACCAAACGATTGGGGACCACTGCTCTAGAGTACATTCTCTTAAGCACCAGGCTAGACTTCCTCTCTGGCCATCTCTATATCCTCCTTAATGCTGTCCTAAGAGTAAAAGACCAATAGTCACAGAGTTTCTCAGGTTGGATTCTCCCCAAAGCAGACACTGAGGCTAGGATTTTGGAAAAAGTATCTTATTTGGGAGATAATTTCAGAAACCTCTGTAAAGAAGAATGAGACAAGTATATAAAGGAAACCAGTACAGTGTACACTAGTGAATGGGTTACCACTGTGGGCAACTGGTTCTCAGTCCTGCCGGGGGTGCTCTGAGGAACTGTGCAGAAAACAACTTTTCCATGGAGGAGTGATTTAGCTAGAAGAGTATTTATCCACCAATTCCCATCCCTGATTGGCTAACTGTCTGCATTTCTGGCTTGCCTGTGCTTGAGCACAAACTCGCATCCTGAGAATGCCTCTAGGCCTGAGACTTAGGAAGTCTTCAGCAAGTAAAACAACTGGGGAGTAACTACCTGAGTAGGCTGAGGGGCGAGGATAAAGTACTGACAGCATCTGCTACACCCGGCCAGGTGGTGCAGGAGCCAGGACTCATACCCGGGTCATTTGGCTCCAATCCTTGCTCTCTGAACAGGCAAATCACCTATGTTGATGACTGCGTAGGCTGAAAAGTTACCAAGGGGAAAAACAGCCTTGCTCAATCCCCTTCCAAGCGTCTCTGTGCCAAGTAGGCTTCTGCATGGTACAAGGGAAGAATCCTGAACCATTCTCTTGTTTGGTTTAATTCGAGACTTGACACATCCCATGATTTATAAGAGGCCCAAGATACTTAATGAGCTTGATCTATGCCTTGAGCTAACGACACCTCCCTGTGCTCAGCTGCTATCGATTAAAAATAAACACAGGCCTTGTTTATTCTGGACAATTTGTTTATCTTCTCCACAAATGTTCCATTAGCTATCAGACTCATTTTGAAGTTCAATTGCCAAACCTAGTAAAGTTCATATAAATGCAAAATGATACATGTCTGCCATTTACCCTCAAGTTGAAGGCATTTAAAAAATATTTTAAGCAAAAATTTTTGTCTTTTAATGAAAGAATAAAACCCAGTTTGATCTTATTACTCTGTAAGATAACATTTCACTAGTAAAAGACATTCCCCAAGGACTCTAATAAAAAGAACAAATATATGATTATGATATGATTAATCCATATTAAAGATTCTCTTATTAAAGAAGGTCAGTAAAGCTCATTTGGTAGCGTGCTTAGCTTTGAGCCAGGAGGTCAAGGGTTGTTACTATCTGACATTTATAGACCTGGCAGCAGAATATGATGAAGTACTTGAGTGAGCAAACTAGGCATGACCTAACAGCCCAATAAAACAATGCTGGACACTTGCTCTGAGGATGGCAGTCACTTAGTCATCCTATCCTCACCTTACATTGCAGGTGATTCGAATGTAAATGACAACTGCATCCAACTACCTCACTGGGTTCCTGTGAGGATAAGATGACCCAATGATTAGGGGGAAGAGGGATCCATGAGTGAATAGATCTCTCAAGGCCAGAGGGGAAAAATATCTCCTCTCAGAAGTCCCTAACCCAGGGGTCCTCACATTTTTTAAACAGGGGCCAGTTCACTGTCTCTCATACCGTTAGAGGGCGAGAATACAGTTTTAAAAATATATATAAACAAATTTCTATGCACACTACACATAACTTATTTTGAAGTAAAAAAACAAACGGGCAAAAACACTCGCATGTGACCCATGGGCTATAGTTTGAGGACGCCTGCCCTAACCCCATATTCCTTTGGGTAACCAGGTAGACAGTGGACCATTCTTTGTAGTCACGTAGTGAGTTGATCATCATGTACTCACTGAGACATTACTGTGTGCCAGACAGTAGGCAGTGCTGATGTTATTTTGATGAGCAAACCAGACAGGGTGTCGGCCCTCAACAACTTTAAAACCTGGTAGGAGAATATAATTGAGTGAAAGAATCACACCAGTGTAAAACTCATAAGAGTTGTTGAGAAGGGGAATTGCAAGATAACGAAAGAATGTACAGTTAGTGATTGGACTTGACTGTGAAGGTGAGCATGGGAAGAGTTCTCTGCAGCAATGACATGTGAGCTAAAATTTATAAGATGAGTAGGAATTAACTAGACAGCAGTGTAAGGGAACAGCATACTCTGGGAATGGGATACAAATGCAAAATCCCTGTGCTAGGGAAGGGTACAGGGGCTGGGACAGAGCTAGAGCTCAGAAGCACAGCACAAGATGAGGCCAGAAAGACTTAATTAAAGATTTTTGCTTTTAGCCTACACAGCTGCTCATCTGACAGCATTTTCCTATTGCTTCTGGAGGTTGCCCCACACTGCTGTGCTGGTTCAATCATACGTCCCTTTGTGCAGTATGAGATTTTTGAGGGTGGAGACAAGGTCTTATTTGCTTTTGCCTCCTCCAAACTTAGTACCATAACTAGCTCAGTCAAGCTCTTTGTTAATTGAGACAAAATCTAATAGCATAAAATTTACCACTTTAACCATTCTGAAGTATACAACTCAGTGGTTTTTTTCTATACTCATAAAGTTGTGTGACCATCACCACTATCTAATTCCCTAATACTTCAAGGTTCCAAAAAGAAACTCCATACTCAGAGGTCATTCCCCATTTCCCCTATACTCCAAGCCCCTGACAACCATTAATATACATTCTGTCTCTATGGATTTGTCTATTTGGAACATTTCATGTAAAGACAATCATACAATATGTGGCCTTTTGTATCTGGCTTTTCTTAGCATAATGTTTTCAAGATTCACCTATACTGTAGCAAGTATGAGTACTTCATTTTTATGGCTGGATAATATTCCATTGTATAAATATATCACATTTTGTTTCCTCATCAGTTGATGGACATATGGATTGTTTCCACTTTTTCGTTGTTGTGAATAATGGTACAGTGAATATTTGTGTGCAAGTTTTTGTTGAGTGCCTGTTTCCAGTCCTCCTGATTATGTCTTGGAGTAGAATTGCTGGGTCATATAGTGACTCTATGTCAGGGGTCCTCAAACTTTTCAAACAGGGGGCCAGTTCACTGTCCCTCAGACCCTTGGAGGGCCATTGGAGAGTGCGGCACATATTCCACACATGGGCACTGTGGGCCCGAGACGAGTCGGCTGCTAAGCAGGACAGGCAGTGGAGGCAAAAACACCCAGTGGGGCGGGCCGGATAAATGTCCTCAGCAGGTTGCCCTAGTTTGAGGGCGCCTGCTATGTCTAACTCTCTCAGGAACTCTCCATCATGTCTGTCTACCCACCAGCAACTGTACTTTCTCTCTTCATGATGGTTAATTTTATGGGTAAACTTGGGGAGGCCATGGTGCCCAGATATCTGTCAAAAACAAGCCTGGATATTGCTGTGAAGGTTATATTTTAAATGAGATTAATATTTAAATCAGCAGACTTGAGTAAAGCAAGGTGGGCTTATCTCATCAAGTCAGTGGAAGGGCCTAAGAGAAAAAAGAATGATTCCTCCAAGGAAGAGGGAATTCTGCCTGCTGTCTGCCTTCAGACTGTAACTGCAACATTAACTCTTTCCTGCATCTCCATCCTGCCGACCTACCCTACAGAGTTTGGACTCGTTAGCCTCCACAGTTGTGCAAGCCAACTTCTTCAATTCTGTGTGTGTGTGTGTTTATACACACATACACAGAACCTACCAATTCTGATTCTCTGGTGAGCCCTAAGACACTGCTGTTATTATAGAAGGGCTAGCTATGTTCCCAGCAAAATCCAATCCTCTCACCAGATCCCAGATGCTTTGTGCCTACTCGAAGACATGCAAGCAATTCTTCCCTCTGTCTCCCATGTCATTGGTTTGTTTTGTTTTGTTTTACTGCTAGATTATTAGTGTCACCAGTTATATCTCCCATCTTAAAATATCTCCTTTTCTAGCCTCCTTGGAGAAATAAGTGATTTCAGAACTGGGGCAGAAAATGTACAAGATAAGCTGGAAATGTCTTGTCACAGCAGAGACTAAGAAAGCTATCAAAAACTACTAGGATCATGTCTTAACGACTTGGGAGCCAATTTGAATAGGTTCTTATTGGCCAGTAGTGGCATGGTTGGAATATAGATAAGGATAATAAGCACAGTAGATTAGAACACAGCAAATAAGCTTAAATCCATGTGTATGCTTTTTAATGACATGCAAAAATGAAATTATTGGTTACCTTTAGCAAATACTAAGAAACCAACTCATTATTTTGAAAACTGGTAAATAAATGAAATATGAGTCATATTCCTCACTTTCCTATTTGAGTTATAACTCTAAGTAAACTAACAGTTGATGAAGGTGAGGTTTTCTTTATAGAATTATTGCAATTAATAAATGGAGAAGGAATGATAGATTAGAATGTTGCCCTTTTACAACTGTTAATAAAATGGTGAGTGTGTATGAGTATGGATACATATATACATAAACAAATATATAACATACAAATAGGTATGTATATTTGTATGTATGTGTGTGTATGCATTTGCAATTTATATCCTGGATCTACTTTATCCGTACTATCAGATAAAGGCACCATAGGGGACAGAGGAACATGCTAAATTACACAAAGAATGTCATCAGCAAAATCTCGACTATGAGATACTCTACAGAACAATCTGATTTCTTCAACAAATAAATTGCAAGAACAAAGAAAGGAGAAATTGGGGAGAGAGAGAGAGATTAAAATAGATTTAAGACAGACTGGTTGTTAGTTCTGGAGAGAATGGCTATCTATTAAGAAAGGGCTTGAGGAAATGTGGGTTGTTGGATATGTTCTATACTTTTATCTGGATAGTAGTTATACAAAAATTCATTGACCTGTATACCTTAGATAGTGTAATTTTCTCTTTACTGTATGCACAGTATACCTCAATAAAAATTTGAAAAAGAAAGGGACTAACTTAAAAGACACGTCAACTACATGCAACATATGCACCTTATTTGGATCGTTAAATAAGCTGAAAATAAATGAGACAACTGGACAAATGTGAATTATGACTGAATATTTACTCATATTAATGTGTTATGAATGTGTTTCTTAGTAGAGTTTCTATCTTTTAGTGGTGCATTTTGAACTCTTTATGGGCAGGATGATATGATGTCCCACAAGTGAGAGGCAATGGTACTGGAGGGGTTGCACACACAAGGATATAAGTCACTCAGAAGGACAGCAAGTCCTGGAATAGACAGGAAGGAAGCCTCTGGGTATTAAGCCAAAGTCTTCCGTAAGCGAAGGTCAGTGCACAGAAGTGGGTACATAACAAGGGAGGTAGTTCAAAGGCATAAACCTCAAAGGAACAGAAGTTTTACAAGCAGGTAGAGTAGTAGCTGTCTGAAACAGCCAGGATACATTAACCTCACTTCTTTGCCCAGAGGTTGGAGAAGGTAGAAAAATACATTTTCACCCTAATGCCCGATCCTACTGTCATTGTCACACATGGCCTGCTTCCTGGTACAGTTGTTTAAGCATTTAACATCTGTTGCCTTATTAATTACAACATTTTCTCTAAAATTTGTCCTCTTACCTACATAGTAGCACTGAAAACAATTTTGTCAATGACATTTACTTTAAGTATGACACAGAATATAAAATAAATAAGATATTGAGGGAAGAGCAAATCAAATAAGTTAAATGCATTTTATATAAAACCAAAATCCTATTAATAAATTTCTATCAAGATATCCTCACTCAGAAAAAAAAAAATCTAGAATTATTCTAAAAGTGAATGCACTATGTTGTCTACAGTCCATTTATGACAGTTTCAAGCACTATAAAGATGGGAACATGGTATTGTGTAGTAAGCGTTGGCTTACCCTGTAAATTTCCAAATAGCTGTATCTACTGAATAGGCATCAAATCTGAGTCATGCCTATTTAAGTCCTGGAAGTAGGTCTTTAATGAATAAAAATTGCTCTTATTCTTCTCTTGCCCTATTGATCCATATGTTCCTTTGTAAGCACCATTATTGTTAACATGAGTGGCTTAAAATATGCATTTATTTTTTCTCTCATAACAGGTAAAGA
Organism: Microcebus murinus; assembly: GCF_040939455.1. Lineage (NCBI taxonomy): Eukaryota > Metazoa > Chordata > Mammalia > Primates > Cheirogaleidae > Microcebus > Microcebus murinus. Next base: position 16,559,349 of record NC_134119.1, read on the forward strand.
CATTATTCCACAAATTTATTAATGACTTGAACTTGTACTTATTTCTGTCTGTCATTGTTATCTTCCATCACAGTGGTCTCTGTCTCCAGCACCATGGCTTACATTCTAAGCAAGAAGGAGGAGGAAAGGATAAGGAAGCATGGGCATTACTCACACCAAGAAATATATATATATATATAAAATATATATATATGTAATATATATATATGTATTTTTTTTTTACATAATCCCCGGAAAGCTTACACTTAGATTGAATTGTCCAGAACCATGACAATCACACAAAAGGAGTCTGGGAAATGTGATTTTGCTTTTGTTTTATTTTAATAGTGGGTATATTTCCATCCCCAATAAAATTGGGGTTCCATTATTAAGTAAACAGTAAAAGTGGATATTACATAGAAAACTAACAGTGTCTTTCATATTTGTATAATACAACCTCATATGCACACTTGGATATGCAAATATATTAAAGAGTGAATTATAGAAAATATTAGAACAAATACTATTTCTCTAGTTTCCTCTATGTGTATTATAAACCTATTAAGAAGACCTGCCTTGGGATCATTGGTTTATTATTGCTCTTGTATTTCTCTTGACATATTTAAATATCTTATGCCTTTCATGCACATAGAAAATTAGTCTAAATTTGCAAGGACTGAGATAGCTAATTAAAATGGAAAGCCTTATTCAATCCCATCAAATTATGCCCTTTTGGGGGGAAAAAGATGTACAGCAATGGAGAAGGACATATATGCAGTGTCAAGTTAGTTTTATTTTTGCATTTCTTTCTTCTTTCCTCTTTTCCCATTTCCTAAATACATCTTCCCAGAAAAATGGCCATGTACTCACTCTTCTGGGCTTCCTTCCTCATGACTGCTCACATATTCGCTCTTTTCAAATTTGGTGCCTTTTGAAACAACCATGAAAAATATTTGATCTCAAAGATATAAGAGGAAAGATTTTTACATTCAGCCATCCCTATGAATCCGCTGGCCTTTACAGATTTAAGAGATTCCCAGGGTATTAATAGAGACATTTTTCATAATTTTATTATTTAAAATATTTATAGTTTCAATTATGGAAGTAATGGTCAATTTCATTGCATGTATTATAGTCCTAAGTCTTACCAGTCAGTGTGTTTACTATTTAGGCAGTTTATAAAATGGAAAGGGTATATGGGGTCAAGCTTATCTTTTAACTTCCTCTTGCTTTTGCAGACCCTTTGATCATCTAGGTTCCAGGGATGAATATCTACAGGGCCATGCGCATGACACCACTGCCCACTGGTGAGAACCTAGGAAATGCAATTGATCTCCCTGGTCCCACAGCAGCTGTGTGGCTTGGACCACTGCTGTGAACCTAAGCTGCATTTCCCTTGTCAAAGGAGGTTACCAAGACCTGAAAAATGCCTCAGAGGAGTGTGAGGCGATGAAAGCTGCAGAGGGGAAGCACAGCTTGGAAAATGTCACAGCGAAATCCAGGCAAGTCTTCCTATCTCAAAAAGAATAAATCATCCTTAGGAAATGTAAGGTTCTCAGCATTCAGAAACTTCATAAAACCCGTGCTAGTTTCAGCCTTGTCGGATGCCCAGCCTCCGTCATTTACCTGCATCTCAACTATCTGTCATTGAAATCATTCCCAAAGGTCTCCATCTGTCTGCCAGGTCACCTGTGTCCAGCTCTCAACTCTAACCAGCGGATCCCGGAACTATGACTTCTCTATTGCTATCTATCATCAGCCTCAAAGCCCTTGGTCATTCTTGCTTGATAATTTACTAACAAACATGTAGACTATATTCCTGCTACTATTCTAAGTACTTTATAATTAAATAATTTAATCCTCATAACAATCCTGTAAAGTATTAATGGATACCATTATTATCCCCATTTTTTTCAAATAAGGAAAACAGAGAGGTTAGGTCATTTTCCTAGCACCAGCTAGCTGGTAAAGAGTGGGTCCGGAAGTTCACCCAGGCTTTTTGGCTCCAGGCTTTAACCACTAAGAAATCATATCCCATTTCACTGTAGTAAGGGAACTTGACTTTGGAGATCCTGTTGTCAAATTTTACTGATTAACAAACTTTGATGACAACCCCTGCAAAAAATAGTTGCTCAGCTTTGACTTGTGTTCCTTCTTCCCTTAAGGAAGGAAAAGATGCCTTCTGGAGATTTCAGTCACCAGTGGTGAATCTAATCACATGTGGCTGGCTTCATGTCCAGCAAAGGACAAGTAGACGCTGAGCTCTCTAGTTATGAGACTGCTGTTATTTCTCTTTCCTCTCTCATGGGGCACAAATGAGAAGCCTGTTAAGTCTGTCTCTTCATTTGCTTAGCCAGTGCTTCCTGATAAGATCTGGAGGCAAACAAGTAGAGTTTTAAGACCTCAGCCCTCTTGTAAAGTATGGCACTATCATGACAGGGCAGAGTACACGCAAATATTCCAAAAGCAAATGTTTTAATTTACTTGAAATGGAATAGAATAAATGAATATAATGGCATCTCAGAATAGTGGGGAGAAGAGCCAGAGCTAAGGCACTTGCATCTTCTTCCTACTCAACTCTTAGCTGCCCTCAGAAGTCTTCCTTCTTTTTATCTTAATCCTGCATACCTGGCTTCCCTCACGAAATCCATTTAAATTCAAAAACATACACTGACCTCCCATGGGGTACAAGGCACACAACTTGGCACGAGGATGGAAGAGTGAACGAGGCAGGCTTCACTGTAAAGAACTCAACCCCAAATAGCAATAGGAGCTCTCAAAACAAACAAACAAACAACAACAACCAAAATTCAAATGTGTCAGGGGACTTCCAGAAAGGGCGAACAGCTAAGCCGTGGGGCCAGTGAATGCTTTCAGAAAGTGAGAGGCATCTCTGTTGAAGCCAAAATAAGGAGGAAGGTATCCTAAGGCTCAGTGTTTCCAACAGAGCTTAGTTCTTTACCCAGACGCTAAACTGGGGCAGCCACGACACTACCACAGCCTGAGACAGCAAAGGAAAATCTATTTATGTTTTGTAGGTTGTTTAAATAGGTTTGTTGTTTAAGGGGCAAATGTAGGATCATTCTAATCCTTAAGAAGAAAAGCTAAATGAAGGAAAACTCACTTTCTTCTCAACTTCCCAGCTTCTTTTACAGTGGGTTTTTTTCGGAGAGCAGTAAGTGTGAGTCAGCCAGAGTTGTCTCTGGTCACTGTGGCTGGTCACTCAGCGTGGGGGTGGGGACGTGAAACAATGACCCCTCTCACAGCGCAGAGAAGACCCACTTGACACAGAACTGCGATGTTGCTAAGCTTCAACTCAGATTTTCTTGCTTCTGGGAAGAGTCCCTTGGTGGATCTTTAACTTAAACAGCACATTCATGCCATTGTAGGGTAACCATTTAATATTCATTTCTCAGTGCAAGAAAAACCAGTCATGACGAGGCTAAATCTGGAAAGGCATTACATAGTCAACCTTAGTTTTAGAAATAACCACTTACATTATTAATACTCTTTCTTTCATTTGAATTACTTATACTGCCAGAGAGAAAAAGAAAAATCCCATCACTTGAATGGCTCATACCTAGCTATGCTAAAGATGAGATAGATAACAGGCATGAATTAGAAGAGATCACTTCTAAAATTATATAAGTTATAGAGAAATAAAAAAGAAATTAAGGAGGACTGTTCAGGAAATACTCCAGGAAATAGAGCAGATAGAGTATAATATTATTGTATGCTAGCTATACTCTCCACAAAGTGAGACTTCCTGAATCAGGTTTATTTTGCTTTTTGGGAAAACACCACCAAAGTGCAAATAATGTATCATGCAGCAAATCAGTGTCTACCACTCTCTTTTGAAGAGCAGCTACTTTTTATTTCCCTGAAGAATCAGGGAAATAATCACCAGGGTGAGACCAGGATGAGTATTGACAGTAAAATCTTTGAACTTAGGTATAGAAGGAGACTGACAGTACCCTGTTAGGAACTGTGGCAACAATGTGCATTGCCCATCTAATATCCATTTCTCCTTTTTCTACCTAACAAAATCACATTTGCTTAGGGTTGGCAATGTGCCCAACCCCAGAGGAGACAACCACCCCCATGATATGGAAGTGATCATATAACATAGCTATAATTAATGACATGGAAGCAGAAGACCATGAGGGACTCTAGGTAAACATCTGCTTTTCCTATTAAAAGCAAAGATATGGATGGCTTGAACACAGTTGTGATAACTGGAACTGCAGCAGCCATCCTACCCCCATGAAGCCACAACCAAAACACTAAAGATGGCAGAACAGAAAGAGAGAAGATGCTTAGATCTTTTTTAAATCAATGCTGAGCAGCTATACCAACCTTGGACAACTTAACTCTGGAACTATGAAACAGGTAAACCTACTCCTAAGTGACACAATAACCCTGTTATTCATATCCTCATAAGCATATGTCAGGAGAAATAAACAGTATTCTCTTCCTTCTTCACTACTACCACTAACACTAGCACCACTCTCTCACCACTACTTGTCCCTAAATATCCATTGCACATAGTAGTCTGATTCAGTCGAAAGAGTATCCATGTTGGAATGAGAGGACCTGGGTTCAAATTCTAGCTATGCCACTTAACAACGATCTAATACTGAGCACTTAACCTTTCTGTGCCTCAATTTCTTCTATAAAAATCAAGAGAATGATACGAGTTGATGATCCATTTGCTGAACACCACAAGAAAAGTAGTGGTTGCCTTAAAACTCAGTGAATCAATAAGTCAATAGGAGTAGAGATCTCAATAAATAAAAAAGTTGATGGAGTAGGGGAAAAAATAGTGATTTGTTTATCATTTTTCCTGGCACAGTTTCCAATCCAAGTCACCCAGTTTTTACCACTACATTTTGGATTTCCAGAATGTTCAGCATTCTTGTTACCCTGATAAGTTAGTACCATTCAAAGTTACCTGACCCTCCTTATGGGCAACTAACCAAGTTATCTGTGCTTCGTGTGCTGCTTGGAACAAGAATACACAGGTTGTATCTGCTTTAAGTTGACTACATTGACCTATATAGAAGGAATTTGACATATAATTTACGTATCGGAGGAACAAATTTTTCTTCACAAACTTTTTTCAAAGAAAATGATACCAGCAGGAAGGAGTTGGTGAAGATATTCCTGCTGTTTAATCCTTGTTGCTTGTAAAACTATCCTCATGAGAAGACGGTGGGAGGAAAAATATCCAACATGATGTGCAGATTGAGGTTGTGAATTTCCATTAGCTTTATGACAACTGAAACTATCAGATTCCCATAGGTAAAGAATATATGAAATGCTGAGATGTTCTTTCACTTCTAAGATCCACCTTGATTTAAAAAGCTATTATGAAAATGCACCAGTATAAAATGCAAGAGGCTAAAATAGCATCTATAATATACATAAGATTTAAGGACATGCCATATGTTGGTAAGGTTTGTACAAGTAAGGCTGTTTTTAATCGAACAATAGATATTGTCACAGTTCTTGCTCCAACTAGCTAGAACTTGCTGCAGAAAGTAGACTGCTCGGGCAAAGCTTTTCCTTGAGCCATCTGACTGGGAAATTCTTTGCATTCTTTATAAAACAGACAGCATATCTTTTGCCTTAACTATGCTTTGTCAGGACTTTCAACTGCCCATTGGGAAATTCAGAGAAAACATAGTCACTCGCTGGCGTTTAGATGTGAAATTTTAATGAAGGAATGCACTGTTCTGCTCTCTCATTCAAAAGAGCACCTTGTGTGGGTTTGCTTTATGAAGACTCAATCACCCAGTGAATGAGGGACAATGAAGTGTCCCCAATAGGCCCATGATTAACGAAGAGTGGAAGCATAAAAGAGAAAAGTCACACGTTATAGTCTTACACAGACGAATGTCCCAGCAGGAAGGAATCATTTTCTAACGAATTCATGTTCTCTTTATTGCTATTTTTTCAAGAGGCCATGTGGTACTAAAAACCAAAACAAACAAACAAAAACAAATAAAATAAAATAAAAAAATCATTTAAGAATATCATTTTACTTCCAGCAGTCTGAAGCTACTTTGTCAAATCCAAAACACTCTCTAAACCTCAGTTTCCATGTTCCTAAAATAAGATTACACTAAACAATCTTTAAATTACCTTCTCTCTATAAGTCTATTGTGGAGCTCAACTATCTCTGATTTAAAGACTTACATCTTTATAGTTACAGTATTAAGCCTGCTCACTACTTGGGTTCAAATACCATCTCACATAAGAGTGGTGTGACTTTTTCCAAGTTATCTAGCCTGTCTTAGCTATAGTTTCCTCATCTATGAAATGGGGATATTAACAATGGCACTTTATTTATAAGGTTATTAGGAAACTCAAAATAAATCCTACATGAACAGCATTTAGCACAATGACCGCTGTCATACTGACTCAATATATGTTGGTTATCTTCATCAGTCACAGGAAGAAATTTGTGGTCCCATCTACTATGGGATTTAGATGGTATCATGGACTTCCCTGCCCAGAAAGAACTCTTCTTGCCCTCTGCATGAAATTTTACAAGTTGAGATAGATGTCTGTGAATTTTAAAAATCCTCTTTTAATATGTAAATACTCCTGCAGGATGAACAAATCAAGCTGATGCCAGTGATTCACTCCTCAATGTATATTATTTTATCATGTCCTCTGGCTAGTTGAGGACAATGCACTGAGAGCCAGCAAGTTGTGATAGGGGAAGGATGGGAGAGAATTTATGTAATACCACAGCACTCTGGATGGCGTATCAGAGTGAGCAGCAGTAGATCTGAGACACTGGCAGGGAAACAGCAGCAGAGAGATAGAAGGACATGAAAAGTTACTTCGTTAGAGGCCAGCCTGTTTCTAGAAACATTAACCTGTTAGCACTTTAAGTCAGGAACCAAGTTCGATTTATCTGTGTCCCCTAAACCTAGCACAGTAATGAGAACATAGTAGCTAATCAATATGTTAATATGGGAGTCAGCAAATAACAGCCACTTCCTGGTTTTTGTAAATAAAGTTTTATTGGAATATAGCCAGACCCATTCACTTATGCATACTACTATCCACGGCTGCTTTCATGCTCAACAGCACATTTGAGTAGTTATGACAAGAGACCATGTTCTTCAAAGAAATATTTAATTTTTTTTCCTACCTGGCCCTTTACAGATAAAGTCTGCTTGCTGACCCCTGTGTTATTTAAATGATGAATAAATGTATGGAATTTTCTGGAAAACATTTCAAAAAAGAAAAATGACTAGCTTTTACCTTAGTACAAAAAAATGGCAAGAGTAAGTAATAGAAAGATAAATAGGATTGGAAGCTCACTGTTCCTAAGTGATGACCACATTGAAATGCATCTCTTTAGCACAAACTTCTGGTGTTCTGCTTATGTTGTAATCCCATGCTCAAGCATTCTACATTTGGAAGATATGATAGGGGGGTGGAGTGCGGCAAGGATAATAGTAAATGGTGAAGAATACAAGATCTTTTCAAGGTTTTATTGTGAAAACAAACTACAGTGTAAAGAGAATATCTTTTATTTCCTTTCTCACCTTTCTGCATTGCCCATGCAAAGGAGGAAGGGTGTGTGGGGAGGGTAATTAGCATCCCTGATGCACTTGGGGGATGGACACCATTTTGTAGAATAGCTCTCCTTAGTTGGTCATTACTAAAGTCTATTCTACTTGACCCCTATGTCCCTGAAGAGACTCAGATCTTGCATCGGTAGTATAAAATACTCATTGAGTATTATTTTTCAGGTTTCTCTAACTGAACCAGAAATAACAAACCAGGGATAACAAAGAAGCCATGTTGTCTGCAGGAGCATTGCTGACCCTATAACTGGGATGAGTTTAAGGAGTGTTTTGGGTTGATAGAAACCCAACAAAGTACCAGAGAAGAACACACTTGTGAGATGCTCTGGGAATGAGAGTTTGGACTATTAAGATCTGAGCCACTGTTCTCTAAAGCAGCCCCTAAGTGGGAAAAGGCATTACTTCAGAAAACTTACAGTGGAAAATGCTGGGTGACCCCAAGTGATGGCTGGTTTATTTGGCCCCTTCATTTGCTTTTAATATTGTCAAGCATTAATCAGATTGTGCTAAGGAATAACTTAAGATGTAAAATAGGACCGATCGTGCCCTTCTGTTGACTAATACTCCATCACAATTCCTAGGTAAGAGATAGGATATGGCAGGCCACAGAAAGCTGGGTCTACCAGAGCCTGGCAAACAAGCAACAGAAGAAAGATGTTATCTTTTTGAAGGACTAAGCAACTGTCCTTGCCCCCAAGCTGGTGTGAAGAGACCCAAATTATATACATTTAGCTTTTTTTTTTTTTTCTTAGAGACAGTGTCTCTGTCACTGAGGCTGAGTACAATGGCAATTATAACTCATTGTAACCTTGAACTCTTGGGCTCAACTCATACTCCTACCCCAGCCTCCCAAGCAGCTGGGACTACAGGCATGTGCCACCATGCCTGGCTAATTTATTTTATTATTATTATTCTTTGTAGAAATTAGGTCTTGCCATGTTGCCCACGTTGGTCTTGAACTCTTGGCCTCAAGCCATCCTCCTAAAGTGTTGGCATTACAGGTATAAGCCACTGTGCCAGGCCTGCTTCTTTTCTTACTCAAGTAGATGTTCCTAACTTAAAGAGAAAAACTGTTCCATAAAAAATTTTATATTTTTTGGTACCAATTATATATCAGAGTTACTTTTGCTCCACTGTTAAACTAACTGACCTGATTCAATATTCTTCCCTCTTGCATTTATTTAAGAAATCTCCTGTGAATGACAACAGAGTATGTCATTTCCAACCATGAGACACTCTGGCCAGAAAGTCATCCCAGTAGTTTCCCCTTTAAATCCATTCTGTTCTTTCTCTTCATCATCACCATCATCAAAAACATTTGTCAGAAACTTATAATTCAGAGAGTAATATGAAGAGGAGGTCACTGGCAAGTGTGCACGCAAAAGTGCACATATGTGTGCACATACACAAGAGTAGGGGAGATGGGAAAATACTACTGCAGAGAGAATCCTGGTGGCCAACGCTCAGAGAGGGAGTGATGAAGACGTCAGACAATGGCAGGCTGACCTTTTTAGAACGTGGATGGCTCCAAAGGACTTGTGAGTGAAGAATGATTATGGAAGACTTTACATTCTGGGCTAAGAAATTTTTACTTTATTCTGTATTTCATAGAAAAGCACTGAAGGATTTGTAGCAAAAGCTTATTTAGCTGAAGTAGTAGGTTAAATGAACAGGAGACATTGGAAAGGAATTGAAAAGAAAAATCCAGAGACAAGGCAAAAGGAAGACAAAGGCTCAATAGTTGGTGTATGGGGGTGCAGAGCAGGGGTAAGTAAAGGCTCCGAAGTAAGTGGAAGAGATAGATGGCTCAAACATGATAAAGGAAAAAATTATGGAACTGATTAGGGATGGAAAGACAGAAAAGCCAAAGGTAATGTTGATATTTTGAGCCCAGGTGACAGAAGGGAAGAATGATGATACTTATGAGAAACGGAAAGAGTCTGTAGAGAGAGTCAGGTTGGAGAAAAAGATGTTGAGTTAGATTTTAGATATGTGGAGTTGACCCTTTGTCCCCATCTATTTCTTTCCAAGATGTTTCAGCTTATCATGGTTCTACAGCACCGAGGATGGCTGTGGTGTTAATCTACTGGCAAGAGACTGTGCCTCCCTTCTGCTTCATGGCAACATCAAGGATCACAGGACTCACCCTTGGCCACAGAGTCAGAAGGGACGGTCACAGGGCACTCTTAGACTAGGGGCTTGCATCGGGAGGAGGAATGAGACCGGAGGCAGGAGAGTGAATCCCCTACCCTGCACTTTTCTAGCCATGTTGCCATGGCCTTTCATCCCACGCTTCCCAAGCCCTCCAGGCAGCTCAGAGGACCGAGGGGGAGGTAGGACATGTCCTAGCAAACATTTTCCTTGAATATAAAGGGTCACTTGATAATTTCTCCTTATAAAATGGCACAAACTAATTTTTCTTAAAGTATATTCTTTAGAAGAAAACAATAAAGGAAAAGAGGGAGGAAGGAAAAGAGAGGGAAAGGGGGGAAGAAGAAAAACAGAAAGGAAGAGAAAAGTAAAGGAGGAAGAGATAAAGGGAAGAAGAGAAAGAGAGAGAACAAAAAGAATGAAGAAATTGAGGGAAGGAAGAAGGAAAACGACAACGCTCAAAACAGAAGTTAAGAACTTTCAAAACTTGAGGTAAATCACTTTAATGTCTCGGAATCTTCCTGTTGGTAAAGAGGCATAATGATGCATTATCATTCACCTAAGAGAGATGGTATGAGGTAAAATGATACCAATTATGCAAAAACAGAAGTAATTGACAAAAAAAGAGTCTAACAACCTTGAAATGTGAATATTAAAAATATGGAATGATCAAGAGCCATCATAAAAATTAAAATAATAAATCACATTAAATACGATATTAGTGTCACATTATTGGCTTTTCCTCACACTAATAGGGAACATATTCAAACACTGAATATTAATATCACCTATTAGAAAACCAATCATAATAAAAGTCAATGATGGTGGATAATTAGGTGTTAGTGAATCCAGCCACACTGGCAAGAAGAAGGACTTTTTCTTTCAGAATATGAAAAGATATTTTCCTGTAGTTCTTCTTACTATCCAAATCTCCTTTCAATGAGATTTTGAAGTTTATAACTTACCCTGTGTGCATTATCCGAATTTACCAAATGGCAAAATTAATTAAATAAACAAATAAGCCATCAGGAGTATTTGTTCTCTTCCCATTTCCATAATTTCTCCACTTAAAAAAAAAAAATGAACAAACAAACAAACCAAATAACCCTGACCTAAGCATACTAAGATGATGTAAAAGCAAATTTTAGAGACTGACTTAACATTAAATAATAGTTTGATAACCTCTCAGTTTTGTTCACTGTAAGAAATTAATTAAGTTAATTAATTAAAAATGTGGAAACTCAATGCTTTTTTTTTTTCTCACAGGTAAGTTTTGTAAATACAAGTGAAGCCTGTCAGTGGTGGCCTAAATTAGAATCTCTGGAGGTAGTGAAAGCCTTTTCACTTTTAATGGACAGAGACCAAGACAACTCTATACAGTTTCCAAGGAGAGCTTGCACAGGAAAAAGATGCAAAGGAATTGAGAAAACAAGGAAGAAATAGGCATTTTGGGGTTAATGGGAGATCTTCGTGACTCCCCTGAAAACTCCCTAAAAGTCCTCTTGTAATTGCTATCTGAACATATACCCGCAGAAATGAGTCCTTACAAACATCAAGATGTGAACTTGTTGAGACTCATGCTGCTGCTTGGAGACCTGCCCTCTTTTGGCAATGCCAGCTTCACTGTTAGAGACCCAGTCTATGTCTACACAGCTCCAAGCGCCTGTGTAAGGGCTTAAAAATGCTAACTAAAAATGCTGACTCAGCTGTGACATAACAAAATTATCAACGCCCGGAACACAATTTTACATCTCCAGGATTATTCCGTTCCCAGTTTTAACTGTCATTGAATATTTTGCTTTTTAAAAAGCAACACACAGAAGCAAATGCACTGATTGAGCAGATGCTTATGCTCAATGGTCTAGGTTGGGATTCCTACGTCCCTCTTTAAAAAGGTTAGAATGATCATCCAAACCCCCAGAAGAGGGCAGGAGTCTTTCAGCTGGTCCAGCCCAGTATGTGTTGGCTCACTTTTAGCAGTAGAGTTCATCTGCCATTAATTCTTCCTGTTACCTCTCTAGCTATCCACTTAGGATAGGTGCCTCAGCCAGTTCTCTCATTGTTTCTCTGTTTTGATGAAGTGAGGTGGTGTTGGACCCTAGGGATATGTGGACCCACAGACATTGGGTCCTTCATTTCCATCTTCCAAATAAATGATACACCAATGAAATAGCATGAATTAGGAAGAGTGGTGATAGAGCTCTGGCCACTAAGCATCTATGTTTTTCAGTTCCCTGACTTAAATACATCTGCTATGCAAAACGTTGAATTTATATGACCAATCAATTAGGGGTAATTACATTTCCACATATCTGTTTATCCAAATGGTTCATATCTGGTTGCATTTAAAATGTAGAACTTCTAAAATTTATAAATGGGTTGTATTCTAACAGATTTTTTTATAGTGCTTGGTGAAACTTAGAACTTTTTTTCCCCCAAATAACTGGATTTGTAAATGATGGTAAGGAATCAAGGGCAGGCCACAGATACCCATTTAATTCATAGGACGTTGGTGATATCTGCTCCTACTACTGTATTTACTCTTCAAACAAATGGTTATTGAGCACCTACTGTGTGCCAAGACTATTCCAGATTCTGAGAACTACAGGGTGTCAGTTCTCAAGGGATTCAGATTCTAGCGGTAAGAGCAAAATGAAACAAGGAAACAGTAAATAGGCAATATTATTTTAGACAGTCATACCTGTCAAGAAAAAAATGAAGGTAGAGAATGTGATGGGGGATGGACTTGGACAGATGGGGAGAGAGGACTGTATTGGATAGGGTATTCACAGAAGATTCTATTGAGAAGCTGGCATTGACCAGAGATCTGAATGACAGAAAGATCCAGCCCTGAGATGATCTGGGAGAAAAGTATTTTAAGCAGAAGGAACAGCAAGTGCAAAGGCCATGTGGTGAGAATGTTTGATGTGTGCAAAAAACAAATAGAGAGCCAGTGTGACTGGAATAACATGAACAAGGTCAAGGGTGGTAGGAGATGAGACTAGAGAGTTAGGTGGAGGTCAGATGGCATGAACCTTTTCACCATAGTAATGTATTTGGATTTAATTCTAATGGTACAGTGCTTACTAGTCCAAGAACCCCTACATACATCTTAAATCATATCGACTACTATTCTTCATGGACGAAACTACAATTGCCTGTGGAAAAATAGGTTCAGAATTGTCCCTTGTATTTCTAGAACCACATCTCCCTTCCTCCAATATGGATTCCATTGAGAACTGTGCCTGAGCACAGGAGGAAGGGATTCTGCCAGAACAGTTACCTCTACAGAGAGTGAGAGCATCAGTTACCTCCCTCATCACTCTCCTCCCTGGAGGATGTGTGTGTCTGACCTGAGATCCTGCAGGACTCCCAGAGTTCCTGGGCTGGGACTGGAACATTCCTCTGATCCTCAGGGGAACACAGAGCTGATCTTTGCATGCTTATGTGTATGTTGGTAATTAAAATACTAAATGACTTCTGAAGTGATTGGTAAATAGCTGCTTCCTCAAGTTCCCTAAATGCCTTCCACTGAATGCCTGTGACCACCCTTGATCAAGCCACTAACAGGACTTCTAAGACCAGGACCTGTTTCAGCACTTTCGCCTATTTCCATTCTAGTTGGTCAGTGCCTAAGGCCTAACTATCACTAAATATTTTGAATATGGGAAGAGACTCATGTGCTTAACCAGGAAAAATACATTATCCTCATGGTTCCATGGGGAAGAGTTCTGTTTTATCATTTATCACCATGCTCCTGGCTATGAAAGAGTTCCTTTGGAATTTTAATAAAATAATGATAATGATATGCCTTTTTAGTCCCCCTTTCTCTCTATTCTGTGGTTTTGTTTTCTTTTTGCAACTGCACTGCCCCTCCCTATAAAAATTCATAACTCATGTAGAGTTTAAAAATTTATAACGCACTACACTATGAGCTGGATAAGCTCATAGTCTAGTCCTGGCATCTGAACATATTCAAACATAATCTCACTTTTTAAAAAAGTAATGAAAAGGAATTCCATGTTTTACTCTTTTAAATTTCCCAAAGGGAAACACACTCATTATGTTTAAAATAATCTTCTTTTAAAATCTCCTTTCACCTTTCTTTCTCTCTCAATAATTCAACCAGTGCTGGCCACTGCTCCAAAGCTTCCTTCCTCCCTTACTCCAAGCTCGTGGTCACATTAAAAATAAATTATTTTGGATTCTAACCAGTGCTCATCTCTCCTCTCTTTTCCCATTTACCATAAGAATTACTCTTTTGTCTTGCCATCAGTCTCTGTCCTCCTTCCCATATAAAACCCCAAGGCTTGCTGGCCTCTTTGTTTTATTTTGTTATTTTTAATGTTGTTTTGTTTTTTCATCATTTACCTTGATTTTGTGAAACAAAGTAGTACCAGGAACATCTCAGCCAACGCACAACTCTCTATAGCCAACTGGGAAGGAACAGTTAGTTATATTACTGACTGTCATAAATTTAAGAGATAATTAATTTTATTGCTGCATCTGTCCCAGGGCCAAGGAGACAACTGAATACATGCTTGATATCTTATCATCAATTACAAAATTTCAAAAGCTTTGAAATCCAAAAGGGTTTCAAAGGGCTAATGTAGCTCATTGGTGGCAAAAACCAAATCTAAACTGAAATGAGGCTATGTTTGTAGTCTTTATCCTAATTAGTACAAATATTCATTTTTTTCTATACAAAATATTAAATATACCTGATTATGAGGTTTCCACAGAACCCCCAGAGGGGTCTCAATAGAAAACATGAACCATATTACTTTTCTAAGGAAAATTCTAATTCTGAAATGCATCAGGCTCCTAGATGACAGACTGTGGCCCTGGAGCTGAATAAATTCTTTGGCTGCATGTAATTGCTCCTAGACCTTCATCTTCCCACCTCCCCTCTGCTTTCTTCCTCTCCACACATAAGCTCCATTTTGGATCTTCCCATCTTTAAATGATCCCCACATGGGCATTATCTTCCTCTCTCTTCTTCAGTAACAGATAGACTTTTGTTCATTGTTTATCTGAAATTCAAATTTTACTGGGCACCCTGTCGTTTTATTTGCTATATCTGGTGACCCTGATTCTTGGAAGAGGCATCAGGGTGGCATGTCTCCACGCCCTCAACTTGTCCCATGCCCAGATGCTTTTCGACTCACTGAGATCTGGCTAGTACTCCCGCCTTCCCACTTGTTGAAGCCACCTGTGATACTTTCGTGGCTAACATCAATGGACATTTTTCACCCCCTGACTTTCCTAAATTCTTTGACACTGTTGACTTCTCCCTCCTTTCGCCTCTGTGTCCTCACATTCTACAGAGTGTACTCCCCATGAACAAAGTTCCTTCTTGGAAAGCCTTCTTCCTCTGCTTTCTCTTTAAACCTGCTGTTCCTCAGAGATCCATCCTTAATTCTCTTTCACTTTACATAATGTTCTTGGGTGACGCTGGCCCATGATTTCAACAACCACTGAAGACTCCTCCTACACATTTGACTTTAACTTGGTAGCAGAATTTCCTGGCACTTTCTTATACACAGCCTACACTTAGGGATTCATTTACTACCCTTTTATTGATTATCTGATGCTTTGTACTTAGGATTGCTGACTTAGTAAATAAAAGTATAAGACATCACATTATATTTGAATTTCAGATAAATAATGGATACTTTTCATAGTGTAAGCATATATGAAATTTTGCATGGGACATACTTAAAAAATCATGTGTTGTTTATCTGAAATCCAAATTTAACTAGGCATCTTGTATGTGATGTGGCAAACCTATCAGACTGTGACAGGCACTGTCCATTAAGGGAGTAATAATATGGTTTCCTTTCTAAAGCAATTGGGTTTGAGGGAGGCAGATCAGTATAAAGACCTGAAATCCATGTTCCACCCCAAAGCATTTGTAGCTCCTTTAATCTTTGTGCTTCTCTCTCTCCCTCCTTCTTTCCCTTTCCCCTTCCCTCTCTCCCTCATTTGCACACACTGTTTTCCATGGCATCATCCTCCACTCCCCCTCTTCCACCCTAACTCCCATCTCCATTGGCTTCCTCTTCCTCTTTCTTAAGACACAACTCAGGCATCATTTCTTCCAAGAAGCCTTGTCAGATCACTCCAGGTTGGGTTAGTGTAGAGCAACCCCTTCTCCAATAACCATTTAAAACATTCCTAAGTTTCAGTGCTCAGCACATGATTTTAGCATTGATAACTTGTCGGTGGCCTTTGCCTGTAAGGTCTGAGTGTTGGGCTTCTAGATGCCAAGTCTTCAGATCCCCAGGAACTGGTGTAAAGGGTGGGACTGAAGAAGAGGTTGAAAAATATACGTTACTGGAAGGAAGTGGGGGGAAAGAGGAGGAGAAGAGAAGAAAGATGGAAATGAGGGAGCCAGGGAGGGGAAAAATTAAGAGAGGGAAAAAGAAGAAAAGTAGAATGGAGAAAGGGAGGAACAGAGGAAGAGAAAGAAGAAAGGAGAAAGAAATAGAAGGATAAAGAATGAGAGGAAAGAGAAAGGGAGGGCGGAAGGAAGAGGGAAGAAAGAAGAAGAATAGAAGCAGAAAGAAGAGGGAGGAAGGAACAGAGGGAGGAAGAGATGGAGGGAAAGGGAAAGAAACTGGAAGGAATACATGCTTAATTTGAGGTGACCTTTTCAGAAACAGCAAAAAACCAAGTGACGTTCAGGTTCAGCTAGCATGCTAGCATTAACATCTCACCTCACAGCCATCAGATTTCTTTCCAAATAACCTTTTTATGAGATATGACTGTGTTCTAAGTCTTTCATAAGTCTAACTGTATTATTTCTGCCAGTTTGGCTTTGTTTTCCTCACACGTACTGTGAATTTTGATTAGTTAGGGAAACAGGCTTTATTCTAATAATAGCCGGGCTGATTTGTTCCTATCTCAGTGTGTGAATTTTTTTTTCTTTTCCTTTAATGATTTTCTTATTTGGAAGGATAGCAGGGGGAAAGAGAAAAAAGGGATTTGAAAATGAGATTTTTCTGTCAGAGATCACAGAGGAGTCAGCCCAGGATCACAGATTACAAGAACTTTAAAGGCAGAGATGTTATGAGGAAAAAAATTAAACACTTTCTAAACTATTTTGTTCAGCTCTCTCTCAATAGTAATTGATTTTCCAATGATTTGGTCAATATGCCTGAAACACCACTTTTATTGTCCAAGGGGGGAAAAAAACAATGTATAAAGCCTTAGGCCCCTGTCTGGAAAGAACATGCTCTGTTACTAACATTGTCACTATTTCGGTCAATGACTAGGACACAATCCATTTCAAGGTGTCTGAAATTAAAATGTAATTATTGTCTAAGCTGTTAAAACTTCAGTGGAATTTTCATCAGCTCTGGACCTAACAAGTCAGGATCACTCACTGACCCTGAGGTCCTGAATAGCTCACTAGCACTTTCAGTGACTTCTACTGAAACTGTAATGGAATTTCCCAAATGGTCTCTTTAAGGTTTTACTGCGAGAAATGGTTTGACCTTAGCAGGTAACTCACTTTCTCTGGGTCTCACTTTCTTTATCTATAAAGTGAGAGAGTTGTATAAAATTATATTTAAGGTCCCCTCCTACCTTTAAAATTCTGAAAACCATATGAAACAGAATATAAAGAATATAGAATAAAATGAGCTTATGTATTACTAGCGTAAATTGAACTATTGTTTGAGAGCTTATGGATATCATGCAGGTCAGGACAAAGATGGTGAAGTCAATTGCTTTTGCCAACAACTATGACATGCAATCTATTTTGTTTAAAATCTCCTCTACTAGGACATCATAGAATAAAAACAAATGATTTATCACTTCATGTCCGCTTTCCTGATTATATCCTGATAGTCGTCACCTCCTTGCATAAGGTATTCACTTTTGGAATCTCAATATCTTAGTAGTTGTCTATGTGAGACTGAAACAGAGCAGGCTTTCAGATCCTTAAGTATCAGTTTTCAAAACTACCAAAGATTCCAGCTCTTGTGACCCAGTAACCTTACGGAACAGATTGTCATTTATAGAACAACCCAAGCTGAAGAACTGTTATTTTATGCTTAATTAAGGGAAGTTTCTCTGGTGTTTTGAAGAAAAGAGGCTCCTGAAAGTTTACTTAAAGAAATAATTTTAGGATGAAATAGATTCAAAGAGCAGTTGGCTGAATTTACCTTTATCGTAAGACATAAATTTAAGGAAGAGTGGATTTCTCTTTAATGGAAAGAGACCAAGAATAACTGATGGGAAACAAATAAAGCCATAATAATTCACAGAATATTAATGGACCTGTCCAGGGAGAAGTTAATAATTTATTTCAGTGCTGGTATCTATTCTCAGGAGGACATTAAGATAGGTCTCAGGGTAGTCCTTAGATACTAATGTCAAGAACACGCAGGAAAATAAACAGACAAGTATGCCCTCATGATTTGCTCAAATAATCCAGACCACACCGAATTATGCAATCATGTCACTCAGTATTCATACAGTTTAAATATGACTGTGCCTCAGGCCTTCTCTGGGATACCAATTTGAAATAATTTCATTTATTTCCTGCTAAAGACAAATGGATATATTATATTTGCAGGAAAATGCTTTCTGTGGTTTGAGTCCAAAGAATAGTCACCTTGTTCCAAAGTTCACTGACCTCCGTTCTTTATGAGGGCAAAGTTCTATCTTGTTAAATTAAAAATTATTCAAGAGAGATTCTCTGTCTTCAGGGTGTTTGCATGAACTTGAGTCTGTCATGTAGAGATACCATCTTCCCTGCTCTCCTTTCCTGCTTCAAATCCCCTCTCCCCACCTGCTGAGTGCATTTGGAAATGATCTACCTCCGAAAGGACTCTTGAGACCCTAGTGACTAACCTTCAGAATAGTCTCAGTAGCTGCTGCATCAACATTTTCTTTGTCTCCCCTGTACTCTGATTTAGCAGTTTGATAATTTTCTGTGAGATGTTATCATGTCTTCATGACAACTTGTTAAGTAAGAGGGCCAAATTAAGGCAGGGGAAGTCTTATTTTGTCTAATTAAAATCTAAAGTATACACTAGCCCAGTTTTGCAAGAGGACTTGCCTATGTGCCAAGATGCAACTAACAGGGAATGCTAGATACATCAAGCTTATTTTACTGTTAGCGTAGGTTCTTCAAGGAGAGACATGCATGTGAACCAAGAGAATTTTATTTCATATTTTAATTGTAAAAATCAACTGATTAATTATAATTTGGAAGATACTATATAACTATACTATTTTTACAAGTATGGGCCATGCTTCAGCAGTTAACACAGTGCCTGGCATATAGTAGCAGCTCAATAAATGCTTATTAGATGAATTAATGGGAGAACTAAAGAATTAGTGCCTTCGGATAAAGGTTTGCAAGATACAGCCTTTGCCCTCAAGAAGCCCTCAAACTTAAAAGGTTTCATGTAGTTGATTAGAAACATTTTTTAATTCAAAGTCATAGTTAATTTTCTTAAAATGAAAGGAGATAATTTTGGATCTGTCTTGGACCTTTCCAGAAAAAAAAGATACAAATAACCACTTATGCTACCTGAAGGTTATACACTATGGATTAATGTCCATTAAGAACTGAGCCTAAGCCACGGTGCTGAGGCCAAGCCAATGTGTCATTAAGAAGGTCACGCAGTCCCCAAAGCCTCCCTTCCAAATGTGACTGAATGCATGAAATTTATGGAGTGTCATTAAATGTTCCCATGCAGTTCTGAAAAATAAATGTTTTTTTTTTTTTTTTGACAAAGCAGAAGCACAAACCATTTACCAGATTTCCCATTTCCTGGAAAAAATAGCTGAGTTGCTCCCTGAGTTAATTAATGACCACTTTTTGAGATCAGAATTTAAGTACAGAAGTATTAATTTTAAAAAAATCCACTAAAGGGAATGGACTTGGATTACGGAAACCAACATACTATTACAAATCCTTCTTATGACGAATAGATAAATGACTTGGAAAATGAAATGTTTTTGTCAATGTGAAACTTATCAATTGTTTTCAAAGGGAAACACACATCACATTTCGTTTCTGGGAAGTGTACCATGACAACAGAAAACACAAGCTTTCCTGTAGATCGATGCTGCAAGTCTGCATACAGAGGACTAAAAATAACAGGGGCAAGGAAATCCAATTGTTTGATGCTTATATGAAAGCCAGCAAAATATGGTCTGCCTCATCCATTTTGCCCTTTAATAACATTAATTCTCAAAGGAACATCATATTAAAGTTGAAATCCTTACTGGGAAGCAAATGCTACCATGAAGAAAACCTGTGCTTTAAGATTAGTTCAACCTATGTTTGAAATTCTCTGTCTTAACTAGGGAACGTGGGCAAGCTTTAGCCTACCTGAGTCATGCAACTGCAACTGGAGTGACAGTATCTTTTTCTCAGGGCTGCCATGAGGATTTAAAATGCAGCATCTGGTTTATTGAAAGTGCTCGGTACGTCTTAGCCAGCACTGGCTCACTCTGATAGGAATTACAAATTTCTTACCAATTATACCCTTAAATATGTTTGGGAAGTTTTTATGAAAATATATGGGATAAATATTTCTGAACATGGACAGTTCAATTCTAGTTCTTTTCATACAACTGGTGTTCAAATTTAAGATTATTAAAATTACTTTGTGAATGAGAAGCTTGTTCTTCATCTCACTGAAACTAATCTGCTACCTTCTGGAGTTTACAGACTCTTCATTTTAGACGAAAAATTTCATACAGCTTTATCTTTGTCCTTTTATTCTTATTTTTGGAATTTGATGGGGAAGAGTGCATGAAGATAAGAATCTGCCTTACATGAGCCTCATCTCTGGTTCATAGGAAACACTAACTCAAACTTTGCCCCAAAGTTCATAGAACTTTACTTCATTTGCTGTTGTAAGTCACTAAAGCCTTTCTTCTTACAGCAGCTAGATAAGTCTATCTCTCACCCTGTAAATCTTCAAAGTGGAATAAGATACCAATTCACAGTACCCCTTCCCCCAACTGTGGGGGGAAACACTCTATTTTCTCTCAGTGGTCTTGGGAATGTGCCCCTCTCTTAAGTTAAGGTGAAAAAAGAAGTAACCTGCCCCACCGTTGGACAGAGAGTGGGTCTATCACAGTGCTATGCTAGATGTTTAACAAACAGCTCTCCAAAACAAAAAAGTATGCATATATATACATGTGCATAAGTTTATTATTAATTTTACTAATATGAAGGAGGTTTAGCAAACAACTTATAAATAATAACAAAATGGGGCTGGGCATGGTGGCTTACACCTGTAATCCTAACACTTTGGGAGGCCAAGGCAGGAGGATTGCTTGAGGCCAGGAGTTTGAGGTTGCAGTGAGCTATGATGATGCAACTTCACTCCAGCCCAGGTGAGAGAGAGAGAGAGAGAGAGAGAGAGAGAGAGAGAGAGAGAGAGAGAGAGAGAGAGACCCTGTCTCAAAAAATAATAATAGTAATAAAATATACAATACTCTTCATTATAAATTCCACATGGTCGATTACTTTTCATAGGAGTTAACCAATGTTTGGCAAACTTTTCTATCTGTAGCCAATCTATAGTTGAAACTAAAAAAAACATGTATAATCCTAACATGGGTATTGGTTGGTATTAATGAGCAATGTGAAAGTGAAACAATGAAAAAGTATACCAGAACTTCAGTTGTCCTCAATGATGTGACTGACTTTTTAAAATTGGTTTAGATAGTTTTGGAATACTAGAGTAATTCTTCAATTTTTATGCTACTGATGATGCAACAGCTACAGACACGACACCAAGTTTAGCCCACACTATTAACATTTTCTCAATTACTTTCTTAAGTTAAACAATAAAGCAAGCCCTGATTTATAGTGTTTACCAATTTCTGCATATAAACACTTCCATCATGACTAATTTCAAGCACAATATAATGTCACCAAAAACAAAGTTAGAAAGATGTGTAGCAGTACATCACTATGTATACAATGTTTCTGTCATACAGCTATACTTGACATAGTAACATTGAGAGCACAGATAATAACAAAACATAGCAACATAATTAGGAAGTGATGTGTTTTGCATATTATCTTTGTTTTTTAATATATCTTGTTAATTATAAGTTTATATAATTTAATTTTTAATAATTGAGTTCCAATAGCTACCTGAAGAAACTCTCCCTAACTTATGTCTTAATCACCATTTTTCTGATTCTTTAATTTTCTCTTTGTGAGTGAGGAACTGTTACAGTCAGCCA
The DNA here is from genome assembly GCF_040939455.1 of Microcebus murinus. Taxonomy (NCBI): domain Eukaryota; kingdom Metazoa; phylum Chordata; class Mammalia; order Primates; family Cheirogaleidae; genus Microcebus; species Microcebus murinus. The sequence goes on from NC_134119.1 coordinate 16,581,317, forward strand.
CCTGATTCTCAAGTCCTCCTTTGAATCTTTATTTCACCTTGTTCCTTTTTTAAAGGAATGTTCCCCAACTAAAACTTTCATTCTAACATCCTGCCACAAAAATAGATGAATAAGACAACCTCAAATAGTGTTAAGTGCTCTGGAGAAGGGTTTTTTAAATGATGGCATGATATAGGATGACAGATGGATGGGGGTGACTATCTAGAATATGTTGTTGGAGAAGATCTCTTAAAGACATGTCATTCAAGGTGGGACCTGATTTATAAGAAGGAGCCAATTATGTGAAGATAAAGAGGAGAACAACAGAGGACCCAACAGAGGATGTTCAATCTGTTTTCCAAAGTACCTTAAGAATAGCGAATACCGGAGTAGGAGAAGAAATCAGATAGTCTGGACCACAGTATACACAGCCACGTGGCCATTGTAAGTAGCTTGGATTTTATGTGTCATGGAGAGTTTTGGAGAGTTTTAAGCAAAGGAGTGGCATAATCTGATTTACATTTTTAAACGTTCTTCGTGTGCTTGTTTAGAGATTGGGTTAGAGGAAGGCAAGAGTGGAAATCTAAGTAACTACCTAGGATTCTCTGGTATGAATTCAATCAAAAGATAATGACAAACTAGGATGTTGACTGTGGAGACAGAGGCGAGTGAAAAAATTGAACATGTATTTTCCAGGCAAAGCTGAGAGAAATTGCAGATAAATTGAATGTGAGTTGTGAAGAAAAGGGAAGCAATGAGAGTGATGCCCAGGTTTGAAGCATGAGCAATGCAGTGAATGCCAGTATCATTTGTTAAAATTTGGACACCTGTGGACCACCTGCAGTTGGAACAGATTTCAATGGAGAAAACAAAACTTTGTTTTCATATTTATTTTCATATGCCTAGCTAATGCAAAGACAATGCCAAGTGGAAATGCCAAGTCGAGAGTGGCAAATATTAGGTCAAACCAGATGAAACTGCCATTTGTGTAGACCAAAAACAATTGAATACTGGCGATTTAATAGAGTTTGATTTAATATGCATTTGGAGCCCAGTGGAAAATTCAGACGTATATATGATAATGCCGTCCACATCATAAAGGCTATGTCATTATTAGGTGTTGCATAATTTACAAACAAAAAATACCATGTGACTATAGCTTATCATAGTACTATTTCTAACATTTTCACATATAGTCATACACCTTGATACAACCAATTATATTATGAGAATTCAACATCTACAAAGGGATCCCTTTAATACCTTACTTTGGCTTACAAGCATTTCTTCACATTTACGAGGACCATTTTAGAATTCACACGCCTCAGTGGCAGCTAAGCACCATGAAACGAGAGTCGCCATGCAGTCATCTTTGCAGTTTTATAAAAGCTGGCACGTGTTGCACTGAATTCTCCACTCAGAGTACTGAGTTTTCCAGTTTATAGTGGAGATAATCTCATGCATCATTTGCAGTTTTTAAATTTGTTCTTATGTTTTTACTATTCTGTTTGGGTTTTATTTGCATTAAAATTTCAAATATATAAAAATCAATTATCATATATACTTTAACTGTTGAAGTGATTGTGCATCATTAATCTTGATGGTAACTAAGGCTTTTGCCTTAGAAGTTTCCCTGTGACTGTTTATTTCCTCTTCCTGAAATAAATTACCCTCTCAAAGGAAAGGAACACTATGTAATAATTTGGTCAATGATATAACAGACTTTATTGGAACACAAATGTATGAGATAACATATAAATGCAAGGTACATTATTATAATTATCAGTATCATTGCTCTAATTCATTCAACCCATCATAAATCCTCTGCATTTTTCCTTTAAAACTTCTCTAACATGTGCTCTCATCCCTCTCTTCCCTCATCATCACTCTAGCACAGCATCATCTCCTTATGCCTGGGTTACCAATGCTGCCTTCTAAAGGTTGTGTCCACCATGGTCTTCCTTCTCCTCTGTAATCCTGCCACTGTGATTTTATGCCACCGTATGCATGGCTCACCACAGAGGTCTCTGCAGGAGGTCAGGCATGGAATGATGACCACTCTGCAAAGGCATTCATCCCAACTTATATGAAACAATTAAATGAAGAACATTGTTTTACCCTCCATTCTCCAAGGTTCAGACCAGTAAAGAAAGAACTGGTTTCTTTACCCAGGAGGATGAAGTACTGTATTCGTGAAAATATTCCTAATCTGGAAACATGTTAGACTGTGGGCATTTCTTATGGTATTTCTTAAATGGATTAAATGTTTGAATTCACACTGGGGATACTTGGGAGCTGGAAGATAAATGAGAAATGCTAATTCCTTCATAGTGAAAGTAAGAAAAATCTGTTTTGACTCCTATCTCTTCATTTTCATTTTCCAGCAGTAAATACAGCCTTAGGCTACTCTGATTATTCATTTTCTTACCTAAGAAACAGAGTGATGATTTATAGTCCCATTTGTCCTAAAACCTGTCTCAGCTGTCTTCATGCTGTTCTGTAGGCTTTATGGAATTTCACTATCTGTGTCACCTGGAGGTGACACACACAGGTGATGTGTTCATTGTGATCAGCAACACAGATTTCCTCAACTGCACCGGCCTGGACAGATCTTTAGGTGGATTCAGTGGTTTCACTTCCTGGTGTTTATGTCCTTGTTCATCCCCTTGAGTGTGGGTAGGACCTGCCACTTTCCTCTAGCCAGTAGAATATGGCAAAGAAAACGGGATGTCCCTTCATTCTTATCTTACGTTGTATGGCAAATGTGATGGGATGTGACCATGTTATACTATAAAAGAACCCATCTTGCTAGAAAACTTGCTCTAGAGTCTTGCTCTTCTAACTGGCTTTGAAGAAGCTACCCTGAGCCCCACAGCTACAAGGGAAAATAAATTCTGCTGAATCACCTGAGTAAGCTTGGAAGCAGACCTTTCCCCAGATGACTTTCCGCATGTGAACTCAATACTGGTCAACATCTTGATTACAACCTCACAGAGGACCCAGCTAGGCTGCTCCTGGATTCCTGATCCATAGAAACTATGAAATGGTAAGTCTGTGTTGTTTTAAGCTGCTAAGTTTGCGGTAATGTGTTACATGGCAATAGGAAACTAATATAAGGACTAAAGAATATATTCCCTCAACTGCTGGGAGGGCTGTTGGATGCCAGTTCTCTGCCATCAGCCCTCTCCAGGAACTACTTCAGCTAAGGAAAGCCAACTCACACAAAACCACTCTTCCTTTTAGGGGAATCCATACCCAGGAAGTCAATGTAGAGATATAAAGACCTCTCCTTTTGCCCCATCTCAGGACATCCAACCAGCTCCAGAGCAATTGAAGGGTCCAACTTCTCCCTCTGTCCAATCCTTCTTCCTTGCTCTTGCACCACTAATATCCTCACCCTTTTCTAGGCTCTTAGGCATCAAAAGGGCCATATAGCATGTTTCACCACAAATAACACCTACCCATAAAATAAGCCCTAGCAGGATTTCTAAGCATTTGTACAATATAAGCCCTACCCCAAAAATAAGACCTAGTGATGGGTGTGGCTACACAGCGTATCTGCACAACCCATGCATTTCATCATGGAGCGGTAAGAAGACCAGCAGCCCTTCTCATCCGCCCCATCATGACAGCTAGTATCCCAGAGGTGACCGGAAAAGTGCGGGCAACCCCACCAACAAGGTTGGCTCCTCTTGTCAAGTCCCGGCCATCCTATGTATATTGCAAGCTGAGGCTTTGAGGAGAAAGTCTCCTTAGTGAAGTGAGGAGTGGGAAGCTCCGCTTTAGGTATTGTGTGTCCCCAGGGGAAAGAAGGAAAGCTGTGGCTGCCATTTTACTATGATGATGTTCCAGAAGAAGACAACTTAACTATATTTGAATACATGTAGATTGTTGTACTGTAATTAAAAAAAAACAAAAAAAAAACATTTCCTGAAAATAAGCCCTAGGGGGGTCTTCTTGAGGAAAAATAAATATAAGACCCTGTCTTATTTTCGGGGAAACACGGTAACTATCTAACATTCCGTAAGTCTGTCTTCTGCTCATTACCTCTCAATCCATAAGACCCATGATTACAAAGTGAAGAATTCTGATGCAAGTATCAGTAACAATTACTAGCAATATTGCCTGTCTCTAGTTCCCACCCACAAGTTCTCAAGGATGGCTAGACATGCCTGAATTATTTGATAAACATGAACCACATCATCTCAAAAAAGTTCCCAATTAAACTAGGTAATATTTAAAAGTCAAGGAGTATTGAGATAGCATTTAGATGAACATATGTTGATACATACATTTATTACTACTATTGTTGTAGATGGACGTACACAGGCTTTAGAAAAAGACAGATCTGGGTTTGAATGGTGATTAGCTGCATGACCTTAGGAAATTTGAGTACCTCTCTGAGACACAATTTTATTATCTGTAAAATGAGCATAATACTAGCCTCATAGGGTTGAGAGAATTAAATAAGCTAAAATATGAAAAATGCCTAGCACAGTACCCAATATACAATAAGCATACGATCTTGATTTTTTTTTTCTTTTAAAGAAATGAAGAGATAAATGAAAAACTCCAGAAAACCAACTTTGATCAATTTCTTGTTAAGTCAAAGTTCAGAAGAAACTGAGAGTCATCTGATCCAGGCCTTTACTTTAGTAGTCTTTTTAATAACCTCACAAATTACTCTTTGGCTCAGATTCTGGTTCTGTAATGGGTGAATCTTGGCATACTGATTTTTCCCAAGGTTGTTCTCATTCTTGATTCATAATTACCAGCTGCCTTACCAAATTACCACACAATTACAGCACCTGGGTCTTTCCTGGAGCTGTTTCAATTAAAATACTAGCTGGGGCTGGGAAGACTTAATTTTATTCACCTTGTTGGTCCAAATTAACAATGTATTATTTGGCACCTCATAGGGGTGATAGTTTCAAGTCCCAGGAATCCCATGAGTTTACCTATAATCCTTATGACTTTATTATGTCAGTAAGTGTTATGCTACTGAGTAGCCCAGCAGATTTAAAATCATGATAAATTGAGAAACACTTGATGTTTAGTCCTTCTGAGTTATATAATTTAGTGATACCAAGATGAATGATTTATATAGACAGTTGAAACATTTACTTGAGTAATATCAAGATGAATGATTTATATAGACAGTTGAAATATTAACTTGAGTAATAGAAGTAAAGACTGGCATATTTTGCAAAATACGAAGTATACAAGTAGAGGCAAGAAATGATGGAAGTTAATCCAGTGTCAGCCTATTTCCTGAACAAACAAACTCGTTCTCTTTTTTAGGATGTGAAGAACTTATGCCAAACCTGTCTATCTTCATGGATGTGCAGTTGTCTGGTCTCTGTTGTGCACTGGTAAGGGGCAAAGCCATATATTTTACATGGTAACTAATTCCTCAGGGTAAACAATACTATCTTTTTAAAATTTTCTCTTTATTATTAGCAACAAAAGTGATTCATGAATATTCTAGAAAATTCTCTGACTTGGATACTGATACTTATAAATGCAATGCAGTATGTACATATGTTTATGTATATGTATCATGGGAGAGGGAGTAGGTTCAGGAAATAAAATTGGAAGTGTCTCTCTCTCTACTGCTCAGGACTAGTGCTACTCTATTCTTTGGAAGTAGAGTTTCTATAGATTAATTAAACCAACTATCTGTATTATCTTAAAATATAGCTGTATAAAGAAAAAAATGCATAGGCTCAGGAAAAGCTGGCCCCAAGAAAGGTATGGTCTTTATTTTGAATGAATCTTAAGTGAAAGGCAAACATGTATATATATAAATGGCATTTCTGGTTGAGAGTGGGTTTGATGTGGTTGGAAAATATAAATGAGAATTTTGGGACTATGAAAGAGCATATACACACACACACACACAAACACACATATACATGCATATATATAGTTATATATCATATATATATATATGTTTTTTTTTTCTTTCTGGAACTCTTGCAAGATTTTCTCTATATCAGGAGTCTTCTAAGAGTTCCAGAAAGAATAAAAGAATAGAGAGAATGTAAGAAAGACAATAATGGCTGCACATTTTCCAGAATTGAAGAAAGTTATGAGTTCTCATATTAGAGGGGAAAAAAAAACCCAAAACAGAACAAGCAAACAAAAACTACCCTGGATGGACACCAGATTAGGATAAATAAATACAAATTCAGACATGTTAAAATGAAGTTACAACACATGCATGTAAAAGATAAAGATGTTAAAAGCCATCAGGAGAAACACAGCCAATACATAAAAGGAAAATGTAAGATACACATAAATATACAATTTTCATAGATTGGAGACCCAATTTCAAAAGGTATCAATTATCACTAAATTAACCTATAAATTCAGTGATACTTCTCTGAAAAGCCCAACAGATACTTCTTGAACAATGACAAATGATACTATAATTCACCTACAAGAAAAAAGGTCAAGAATATTTAAATCAGTTCTAAAGATGATAAATAAAATAGATGGGATTTTATACTTTCACATATCGAGATTATAAAGCTAGAGTCCTTTAAACAGCTAAAATCTGGGGCAGACTTAGAACAATGTATCACAAAGAGGTCATAGAAATCAAGTTGTATGATTATAGAAATATGACCTATATCAAAGAAGGCCAGGTGGATTAATGGACTAAATAGGAGAAGCAAAATTTTATCTTTTTTACAAGATTCTATAGGATCGATGGGATAATTTTATGAAAATGTGACAGGGAAGAATTTTTAAAATAAGCTTTGAATGGCAGAAACTATAAAGAAAAAGATTAGCCATTTTCTCACAATAAAATTTATTATAAAACATAATAAAAAATTTAAAACATAATGAAAAAAAAAATAGTCTCCATGCACAGAGTTGAAAGAACAGCTCCAGACTGGGGGAAAAAATTACTGGCAACAAATATAAAAAGCAAAATGTTATTATAACAAACATATAAAGAACTCCTATATTGGCCGGGCGCAGTGGCTCACGCCTGTAATCCTAGCTCTTGGGAGGCCGAGGCGGGCGGATTGCTCAAGGTCAGGAGTTCAAAACCAGCCTGAGCAAGAGCAAGACCCCGTCTCTACTATAAATAGAAAGAAATTAATTGGCCAACTGATATATATATAAAAAAATTAGCCGGGCATGGTGGCACATGCCTGTAGTCCCAGCTACTCAGGAGGCTGAGCAGAAGGATCGCTCGAGCCCAGGAGTTTGAGGTTGCTGTGAGCTAGGCTGACGCCACGGCACTCACTCTAGCCTGGACAACAAAGCGAGACTCTGTCTCAAAAAAAAAAAAAAAAAAAAAAAAAAAGAACTCCTATATTACAACTAGAAAAGGCCACTAATCTATTAGGAAAAAATATGAGCAATGCACAATAAGGGCAGTTCACAGAAAGAAATCCAGCAGACAGTAAATTGAGGAGATATCCATCTTACTAGAAATCAGGGAAATGCCCATTAAAGCAGCAATGAGATGGTATTTTATACTCATTCAACTGTAAAAATTAAAGTCTGAAGACACAGTACCTACCACCTTTGGACGCAGAAAACCATGAACCCTCATACAATCCTGAGGAGAATGTAAAGAAGCACAACTACTTTGGATAATAGTTTGGCTTTCTGAATTCAGATAGAGATGTGCACACTCTATGAGCCTCAAGTACACTTCTAGTTATATGCCTGGCCTAGTGCAACCCTTGAAAATGTGTGCAAAGATTCTCTGCACACAAAAGTTCTCTGCAATGCTGCTTGTCATAGTGAGTGAGTGGAAGGCATTTTGATATTTTTCTACAGAGATGAAACGAATTGATTAAATGTGACATATTCATAATATGGAATTGCATCAGGCAATTAAAATGAATGAACTAGAATCTATATTCATCAACGTGAAAATCAAAAATAAAATGTCACATGAGAAAACAAGACAGTCAATGATATTTATATTAAAATATTTATGAAAATGTTCATAAATACACCATTAATACAAGATATATTTTAAAGGAGTTCTCTACATATGTAGTAAAGTATAAAAACAGATAGGAATTACATACATCAAATAAATGATAGTAGTTGTGTTTAAGGAAAGAACAGGGAAATGTGTTTGGGAGTGTTTATAGCAAGGGATTTCAAGTTTTCCTATTTTTTATTAACTAATTAATTGATATTAATTCTAGGCACTTTAAAATAATTCTTTATCAATTTCTGAAACTTAATAATAATACAAGAACCAAAGAAAACTCTTGGCCATCTCTCCAGATAAACTGCAAGTGAAACATGCAAAATTTTCTTATAATTTCAGAGTTTTCACAAAGCTCACCTCCCAGGGTCATTTATGAATTCTTTTTACTGTAATACTGTTGGTGGTCTTTAGCCAGTGATTGTTAAACTGTTTTCATCAGAACTTTGCTTCAAAGCAAATCAAAATACAATCTAACATTGTAAAACAGAGAAAAGCTAACTTGTTCTGGATAGAGCAGTTCTGGGTAAATTGTCCTGGGTAAATCGTTTTCCCTCTTACTCCAAAAGTTACCTCTGAAACCTCTAACGGGATGCTAGGGCTACAAGAGAAAAAACACTATAATGATATCTTACAGTGAAAGGCAAGCCAGGCCGAGGAGCCCAGTCAATCACCAAACTAGTCACTTTGCTCAGATTTCCAACATCAACAAGCTGAACAGTGAAATAAATAAAATGAAAGAAAACAAAGCACCAGCATTTCGTTTGTTTGCTTTGTTTTGTTTTCAGTTACTTAAGAATAATAGAAAAGCACTGAGATAGTTTAAAAGATGACTTAGTCATTGAAAATTCAACCAGGAGATGTATTGATGAAAGTCATAAGCAAACATTTATTGAATGTGTGCCTATATTGTTATATGCTTATGTCTAACAAAAATCTTTGCTGTATCTACAGTTATTAATAAAACTTAAGACAATATGGACACAGTGATTTCATTTGCTTTTGGCCCCAGAGAGCTCAGAGGTTAACTTTATAAAAAATATAATGCATTATATTTTATCTTGGTTAACACCCTAGATTATATTTTGTTTGTTTGGTTGGTTGGTTTTAGTTTTGTTTTGTTTGGCGCCTATGTTCTGGTTTTCCATCTCTATTCAAAGTTATAGAAAATAAAGTTCTAGGTGTTCTTACTGTAAATAGCTTCAAATTTTTTTAGAAAGGGTATCAGTACAAATAAATAAGACTTATCTTATTTTCGTTATATCCAAATTTTTTTCTAGCCTCCTAATCCTATGCAACAACTATTTTATGATTATCTGTGAATTTGGCATTTACTTCTTGATCTACATCGATCACAATTTTTTATTGGTCTATATTTTTAATGACATTCCAGTTTTGGTTTTCCTGCTAGATAAAATGATGACAACATTGGTCACTAGAATGATGTAGAAATTAAATGTAATCGAGTAGTAAACTTCAGAGGAAATTTAAAGGTCCTTCACCTCTCAGTCAGTTCATATACTTCGTACCATCATAGAAATATTAGTTATTACTTAAATTAAACATGTATTTGAGACTGTCAATTAGAGTATATCTTCTTTTTCATAAATGATAGTTAATGAACTCAGATCTATATTTTTCAAAGCTGAAAAGCAGACTCCAGTGTCACTTCTTTTGGAAATTAAGGCATGAGTCTACAATAAACAAGCAACCATAAGAGTTTATGTGTGAAAGGTGAATAAAATTTTAAGCCAATGAATTATTTCAAATAATGATAATGGCTTCATCCTCAATTTATACCAAGTATTCCATTCTTGATTTTTAAATTTTTATTGATAATGGAAATGTGAAATTATTTAGCCATAGAGTGATCATGTAACTTTATTATGAAATTTCAAAGTAAATATACTAAACAGTTTCATCTTGGTATGCACTTTTTTCCCCCTCAAAAACAAATGAGTGATTTTAGGCTGCAATCAGCAAAACAGAGGTCAGAGGTTTTTTAGAATTAATTTGCATTTCATTATGAAATGATTCCAGGTGCAAGAATTAAAATGCCTCATTTTGCTTCACAATCTTTATTTAAAGTTCCATTTCTATTTTCATTCCTGCAGAAATGACATCCTACACTCATTTATGCTTTGTTTGTTTGAGGAAAAAGAAAGTCTGAACTCAGTCTACTGGGATCTAATTATTGGAACCTAATTCTAATTATAATCTTTTAAATCAATGCTGTAGGCTTTCCTCCTCTCCACTTCTTTTTGAAAACAGGCCCATTTATATTGTTCAGAATGCTTTCCATGCTAGACACCTCTATTTATAGATACCATCTACCAAGGGTTTTGTAGCTATGTAATCTCAGTTTGCCAAACAACTTCATGCTCATTTGAACTAAGGAATGTCTTTGTAATTTAAACGCACTGGATAAGAAGACGCAAATATAAAACATACACAAATCAAGACTTTCTTATTGACATAAAACATAACATTTTTTCCCTAAAATCTATTTTTTGCAAAAGGTATAAAGAGAGATACTAATAAAGCATGTTGACTATAGGTGTTTAAATATCAATAAAATGCACAAAGCTTGGTCACTATTTTTACACTGTCAGAAGTCTGCTATCCAAAAGGTATCTTTTCCCACTAATCCTTGAACTGGTAAAAATAATAGGTAAAAAATTCAACTTGCCACTTTACAGCACATATAAAGATAATTACTTCTAATTTTTCCTTTTATTATTTTTATATTCTTATTTTGTAACAGTTATTTTCTGTTAGATGATAAATAATTCAAAGACTAACTTTTTTCACTTAGAATCTGTTCATTTATTAAATATTAATATAATTTTTACTCATGAGTAACTATGTTGTCATCTCTAATATTAAGCAAATAAAACAGAGTCCCTTATATCAGTTTTGTCTACACAGGAGCCATTATAATGTACCTGAGGATGATAAAGATGAATCATCCCACCAGGATATTAAGTGCCTGCTACTAACAACAGGCAATGAAGTATCTGCTACTCACCTGCTACTAACAACAGGGTGTTTCCCATGCTCCCCCACTAGAAATACCTCAAACACTAACGAAGACACATATATTTTGACAACTCAGCTTGAAACTAGCAACTATAGTTTGAGCCTAGACTCAAAGATTGCATATCTATAGTGTTGGGGCTCAGAAAACAATACCCCCAAGTGAAGTCCTCCAAAGTAGCCTCAAGAAGCAAATGTTTTTCCTGCCCTCCTGCCTCCCCCAAGACTAACCATAGAAACTAGAATCCCTCTTCCCCAAGACTAGTCATAGAAACCAGAACCTCTTTTTCTCCAAAGCCAGACAAAACCCTAAAGATACTACTTTAACTTTCCCTCTACCCTATCCATATAAAAACTGGCCATAAAGAAATTATCTGTCCTACCTTGTTTGATAGTAGGTCTTGAGACCCCCATTTCAGAGAGGGTCCTGCCACACACCCCAAAGGAAGGAATGAATGCTCTGGGAGGCCAAGAATAATCTAGATAGAAAGGCCTTGCTGAGTTTCCCCACTCTGTCTATTAGCATTAGAAAACACCCTTTTTGTCTGATCATATTTCTGCATGGCTGTCCATACTTTGTTGAATCTAAGCATAAAAGTGGAAATTTCCTATTTGGGGTTTTCATTCTGAAGACTCTCATGTATGCCCATTAAATAAGTCTATATGCCTTTTCTCCAATTATTCTGTATTTTGTAGGTTGATTTTTCAGCAAAACTTTGGAAGGCCAAGGGGAACTTGTCCCTTGGCCCCTACAATATAAATGTTTGTGTTTAATGGAACATGAAACAGATATTCCATGGTCAACATACTGGACAAACAAGGTTTAGAAGTTTCCGTTGTGTTGTAGTATGTGTTTTTTTTTTCTTTTTTTTCTGCGGAACTTCTCCAAAACTTTAATAAGGTAATGACATTACAAATTACCATGAAACAGCATAATCGCTTGGAAGGTGTTAAAACACTGATTGCCAGTCTGCCTCCAGAGCTTTCATATTCAGTAGGCCTGGGGAGGGCCTGAGACTTTGCATTTCTAAGAAGTTTCGAAATGATATGGATTCTGGTGGTGCAGTGACCACATGAGAGCCACTGAGTTTAAGAATACATTTATTTTATAGTTTTATGAGAATTTTTTTTCTTTTCCTTATGGAAATTCCATTTTAAGGTACTAGTGTTCCCTACAATATACTTTGAGAAATATGTTTTATAGTTCTCTGGATGGAAGAGAACCTTACGATGGGAAAGTATTCTAGAAACAAATGAGGACAAAAGTGATGCCTTCTTTTTCTAATATGACATGTTAGAAATAACTGTGAGACCTTTGAAAATTGAAAAAATATGGAATACAGTTTGTGAAGATTCTTATCTTCCCACTGCAATATGACAAGTAATAATACTGAAACTCCTTCTTTTATACATAGATAGATAAGTGTGGTATTTCAATGCATAAGAATTAAGGTAAAATAAGAAATAGATAATATTAGGAAATGTCAAATTACTTAAGTCCACAACATATATTGTTAAAAAAAAATCTTTTCTTTTACAGTGTTATAACCAGGGACTTCCTTAGGAGAAGCAGAATAAGCAGAAAAAAAAATTCCTGCTAAGCTTAAAAGTTCCTGGATTTCTTTTTTCTTCATAGCGATCTTTGAAGTGTTCACTGGCTTCTTGGGCTTTACTGCTAAGGTGTTTGAAATTTGTTTTTCTGAAAGGAAAGGCTTATGTTAATAAATACCTGGTAGTACTGTGCATTGATACTACTGCAGAAAATAATATGGTAAAAATGAAAATTATTCATAATGCTTTGACTCTCCCAAGGAAATTTATTACAATAAAATAATTCAAATGGAAAAAAAAATAATGCTCAGAAACAATGTTTCTGAAATGTTTAGAAATAATGTTTCCAATATCATCTGAAAATGTTTTTAAATAAGTTAAATGTCTCTAAACAGGGAAATAGTTAATAGTTCACAGATATTAAATGGATAGGACAGTGTGTCAAGATTAAACAGGAAAGTTATGAAGGATATGACAACATGGGAGGTATTTACATAAGGATGCTATGTGCAAAAATAGACCTCACAATTCCTTCTCTGCTCACATAACACTAAATGAGAAGGGCCAGGGAGAAAGGAGAACAGCTGAATTATGGGACTAAGAATATGGATGATTTTGATTTCTTTTCTTTAAAAAAGTGCGTCAATGTTATTTTAACAATATGTGAACATTTTTAAACGTCCCTATCAATATGTGAATTACCCCCAGGAAAGTAAGTATCATTTTAATTTTCTGGCAGCTGATTTTAACAGCACTAAGCACAAAACATGGTAGAGGTTTCTGGAATATTTGGGTAAGATAATAGTGGGAAGAAAAAATACTGAAAAATGGAGATTGGAAACTTCCATAACTTAATTTTCTTCATATCTTAAATGAGGGTTCACTGGATAAACTGGATTCAGTTACCCCAATTTGGAAAATGTTCAGACTGAAGGGATGGATATTCTGTGCAAAAGAGACAGTTGTAATTAAGAAAACAAATAAATAAATAATCCACCTCTGTTTTGAGTTGCTTCCTCTTGAGTTTAAAGCAAGTAAAGGTTTTTTTGTCCACCTGAAATTAACAGTCACTTTAGGACCTTGACATTTCAATTACTTTCCCTTATTTTCTGCATCTTAAAACCTTAAAGATAAGGGAAATATATTCAAGGGTTTTTCTTAGACCATTTTGTTTTCCTTTAACTGCAACCAGGTTAAATTTTTAATTGTGTGATCAATTTGCTCTTTTTAAAGAAATGTAATTTGTCTCATCAAATAAAAAAAAAAACAACTCTCTTTGATATAATTAAAAATTAGCCTGAGGTCAGAGATCTTGCTGATTACAAATAATATTTTTCTGCCAATATTTTTACTAAAAAAGCTTAGGATTTTAAGGTTTGGATAGAGAGGCTCTGAGTTTGCTATTCACTGAATAAGAAACAAGGAGGTTTATTACAGTTATTATTATACATTCTTTATAAAGATTTTTCAATATTCAGAAATATAACTATCTTCACTATAAAATGCCAACTTTAATATAGAACATCTGCCTTAAATTTCTGACCCCCCCAAAGAATAATTCAGAAGTACAGAACATTTTTTCCAGTTATTTAAAAACTGATGTGTGGTACAATTATAAAGTTGACCTAAAAAGCAAGTCTCAGCATATTCTTATTCGGAGTAAAATGTGATTCTTTCCAACAAATGCATTGTTGAATTTCTTTCTGCCCTTGTCAGTAAAACAGCTGTGAACAAATTAAACTTTGTGATTTTTAACTTTTCTCTCATGACTCACTTTAAACTTCCCTTTTTTCCCTGTTCTACAGCTACTGGAATTGGATCAAACACATTTTCAAGGTCACGCAATTTTATGTCACATTGTTACCTTAGGGTTTAATCGCAAAGGTAATGCTTTTGCAACCTCCACTTCATGCCAAGATGTCTGAGGGGCTCTGTTCATGGTAAGAACACAGGACGTAAGGGCCTACTATGTGCCTGGCATTGTCCTTAACTCCTCGTCTAAGCTGTTATCACAAAAGCGCAGGGGGAGATGGTGTGTAGGTACATATGCTCGTAAAGACCTGAGGAAAAGAAGATCTGAGAAACCTTTCTCGTTACTCAAGACTTAGTTATTAATTTGCTATTAAACGAATCTCTAGAAATCTTTGAATTTCACACCAGTGAGAATTAAGACTTTGATCTGGCTGATAGAGAATCAATAAGAACAAGAGGAATAGAACCATGGGAAACCATTTCCCCGCTACTGTATGCATAATAAACTCGATGATCTTTACACAGAGAAGGATGGTGGGGCACACCTGGGTCCATATAAAAAACCAAGGCCCATGTGCTGACAAGCATGGGTGACTTCACAGGAACAATAGGGCAGGAAGCTTCAAAGTGGGGCTCCTTTGTAGGAAATTGGACAGATGGCCAATATACAGAAGGCCTTTAAAATACACAAGTGCAGAGGCTCCACTGCTTATTTAGGTAGGAAGGGGATTGGGGGAGGCAGCAATAGTAAAAATAAATAAATAAATAAAATGGCAGAAATCATTTAAAATATAATAAGCACAATCATGCAGGTCATTTTATACAGAATAAAAAAAAATGTCTTAGTTTAACAAAGTTCTCCTGCTTGCATTCTAAACAATAATATAGTCACCTAAAGTCAGACTCCTACCTAGAAATCTAAAACCAAATAAATTTAAACATATCTGTCAAAATTATATTATTAATTGTCAAAAGTTACCCAAAACTGCTGTAAAGAAAGTAAATCAGACAATAAAAACATTAGCAGAATGCTATTAGTGGATGTGCAAGTTGCTATTCCTTGTAGCCTGCAACATTTCCATCCACTAGACCCCCACTGATTCTTTATACTGGATTGTAAAGGCATTTACAAAATATAAGGTGCTATAAAAATACTGGATAGTAATGATAATTCATCTTGCCTTCCATCTCGATAGTATTTATTTATATTACCCTCAATTTCAGCTTTAATTGCTCCCAAATGAATCTGTGGGTCCATATTTCTTTCTCTTCCTCTTGCAGTAATACAATCTGAGCATGTCAGACAGGTCAGGCCTGGATGGGAAGGCGATGTTTGCCTGCAGTGGAATTTACACAGTGTGGGTCAAATGATCCACAGCACAGCTGGCTTTCCTGATCAGTCTCAATGGGCACTGTCTTATTTCCTCTGCTTGGTAAAAACTGATGGAGTGAGAAAGCCCTCTCCATCAGTCGTTTCTGCCATCAACTCGAGGCATCATTCTATAAAAACAACATATTACCATTGTGTCTTCCAAAACTTTTTCTTAGAGGTTTTAAATGTCCATATTCCACTATGCATGGGTTTACAAAGTGATATTATTTCACCTTTGTTGCTCATCCTGCTTTTGCTCTACTCTTGTCTATGTAACAGAGTGTAAAACTGGAGACTCCTAGATCTTTGTTTAACAGAAGTTCTATCTGCACATCACATGAATTCATGTGTTACCACTAAATAAGCAGATAGCCACTTGTCTCATGCATCTGGATTCTGTGGCAGTTCTCAAGTCAGAAAACACCCACCTTTACAAAGAAAAAGGGAGGAAGAAATAACAGGCAGACAGTAATATAGTGAAATAGAAACTATAATAAATCAACCTAACTGTGTACTACCATGATTTCCTTAGGTTAGCTCCCTTCCTTCCTTCCTTCCTTCTTTCCTTCCTTCCTTCCTTCCTTCCTTCCTTCCTTCCTTCCTTCCTTCCTTCCTTCCTTCCTTCCTTCCTTCCTTCCTTCCTTCCTTCCTTCCTTCCTTCTTTCCTCCCTCCCTCCCTCCCTTCCTCCCTTCCTCCTTTCCTTCCTTCCTTTTCTCTCTCTTTCTCTTTCTCTCTCTCTCTCCTCTTTTTCTTTCTCTCTTTCTTTCCCATACCAACACTATACCAGATTTCATAACTTTAATATCTTTTTAAAAATATTCCATTCCTATGTATTCAAGAATTTAATTGCTCATATGATTAAATGGTTATTTATTATGTGAGAATGACTAACTTCCAGTAATGAATAACTATTAAAAATACTCTTTTGACCCAATCAATGTAATCACCATATCAATAGGCTAAAGGGAAAACAATCATATCAATTGATACAGAAAAAGAATTGGACAGAATTCAATATCCTTTCATGATATTTAAAAAAGAACCCAGAAAACTTAATATAGAGGGGAACTTTTTCAACTTGACAAAATACATCTAAAAAAGTCTACAGCTAGCATCATACTTAATCATGAAAGACTGAATATTTTCTCCCTAAGATTGGAATAAGGTAAGAATGTCAGTTCTCACCACTCTTGGAATGTGCAATAAGGCAAGAAAATACAATGAAAGGTATACAGATCAAAAAGGAAGAAACACAACTGTCCTTATTGAAGATGAGATGATAGTGTATACAGAAAACCTCAAGGAATCTCCAAAAATTTCCTATGATAGGTGAATTCAGAAGGTAATAAGGTATAAGATTAACACAGAAAAAATCAATTATATTTCTTTACATGGTAACAGTGAACATGTGGACACAAAATTAAAAATGTGATCCTATTTATAATCACTCAAAATATGACAATTGAGTATTAATCTAACAAAATATATAGAGGACTTGTGCTGACAACTATAACACACTGATGAAAGATATCAAAGACTACCTAAATAAAGGAAAAAATATATTGCACTCATAGATTAAAAGATTCCATATAATAAGGATGTCAATTTACTCATAAATGACATATAAGTTTAACATAATTCCAATCAAAATCCCAGCAAGAGTCTTTGTAGATATAAACAAGTTTATTCCAAAATTTATATGACAAAGGAAAGAGAATAGCTAAGACAATGATGAAAGAGAAGAATGAAGTGGAAGGAAAAATTCTACTTGATTTTAAATCTTATTTAACTACATTAATAAATACTCTGTGGTATTGGCAGACAGGCTGACACATAGATCAATGAATCAGAGTAGTGGGCCCAAAAGTAGATCCATACACATATGCCCAAATGATTTTTTGACAAAGATGCAAAGCCAACTCAATGGAGTGAAGATAATGTTCTCAACAAATGATGCTGAAACAATTGGATATACATAGCGAAAACAAATAAATAAATCATCTCAACCTAAACCTCACACCTCATACAAAAGTTAACTCGAATGGATTATGGATTTAAGCATAAAACTATAAAAAATTTTAGGAGAAAATCATCAGGACCTAAGGCTTACTAAAAGTTCTTAGACATGAGAGCAAAAGCATAATTCATAAAAGAAAATATAGTCTATATATTAAACTTCACCAAAATTTAAAATTTTGCTCTGTGAAAAATATCTGTTAAAGGATTAAGATACAGCATGCAGACTGGGAGTCTCGTCTCTAAAATACATAAAGAACCCTCAAAACTCAACAGTAAATATACAAACAACCCAGTTAGAAAATGGGCACAGGAAATGAAGAAATATTTCACTGAAAAGGATATTTGGATGGCAAATAATGAAACAATGCTCAAATCACCTGCTATTAGGGAAACACATAGTAAGACTACAAAGGTTCTGTTAATGTTATTACTATTGGAGCCTACTGGAAACACTAGGGGGAAATGACAATGCCAAATGCTGGCAAAGATGTGGAGAGACTGGATCTTTCATGCATTGCTGTGGGTATATGTAAAATTGTACACACACTCTGGAAAATTATTTGGCAGTTTCTTACTCAACATGAAGTTACCATATGAACCAGTGATTACACTCCTGGGCATTTATCTTAGAAAAATGAAAATTTACATTTTCAAAAATACCTGCACATGAATGTTCACAGCAACTTTATTTGTAATAGTCAAAACATGGAAACAACCAAACTGTCCTTCAACAGGTCAATGGTTAAGGAAACTATGGTATATCCATACCATGTACTACTCCTCTCCAAACAAAGGGAACAAATTATCAACGTGTGCAAAAGCTTGAATGGATCTCAAGGGCATTATGTTGAGTGGAGAAAAGCTAATATCAAAAGGTCACCTACTGTATGATTCCATTCATGTAGCATTCTAAAAATGGCAAAATTATAGAGATAGTAAATAGATTTTGGTTGCCAGGTGTTAGAGATGGTGTGGGTGGGAGTGAGTAACATTAGATAGATATTTGTAGTAATGTAATAATTCTGTACCTGTGCAATGATGGTTGTAGGAATCAATGCATGTGATCAAACCACATAGAGCTATGTATACATATTTTATCATTGTCACTTTCCTAGTTTTGCTGTTGTAATCTAGTTATATGAACCATTTAGAGAAATTGAGTGAAGGGTACAGAGGATCTCTTTGTAATTTTTTGCCATTTCCTGTGAATCTATAATTATTTCAAAATAGAAAGTTTAAAAAAAACACAAAACTTTCTTTTTAAATTAGTGACAAGGGACATAAGTTTTATATATGTATATATAAAGAGATATAATGCATACCAAAAGCATACATATGATTAATATAGTCTTTAAATACCTTTATGACCTAACCTAAAAATCTTCAAAGTCCTGAGAGCATATATATGTTCTTATTTATTTCATATATATATATGACTAAATATATGTAGATTGCATTTCTTTTAAAGGTTCCTTACACTGGCTACTTTGGGAAGTAAAGTTAGTTTCATAGCTACTAGAATATTATTTAATATAATTGGTTCTCCTATATGGTCAAGTAAATGAAAAATATCTCCCAAAGTATCTGTCATTCTGAGTAAAGAGTTTCCTCATTTGAAGGTTCTAATACATAAGATCAAGTCATCAATACTTCCATCATACTGTGGAATGAATGAACAAGCAAGTAAATAATAAAGAAACTAATATAGGAAATGAGCACGGTTCCTTATTTAGTCTCTAAGATTGAATCCATTAAATTCTAAGAGCAACTGTGTAGTCTTTCTAAGTGAAAAATCAGGTCACTGGTCCTAGTGGAACAGCTTATAAAACGTTCACCTCACTAGGCCACTAATATGAAATTATTTCATATCCACAGCAAGAGAATAGCATTTGGAAGAGGAATAAATGATCCTTGACCTGTGCTATGGACTGAATGTTTGCGTCTTCCCCAAAATTCATATCCTGAAGCCTTAATCCCCAATGTGATGATATTTGGAGGTGGGATCTTTGGGAGATAATTAGGGTTAGATTAAGTCATGAGAGTAGGGCCCTCATGTTGGAATTAATGCCCTTGTAAAAAGAGGAAGAGACAGGAGAGCTTTCTCCAGAGTGTGCAGGCTACAGGGAGAAGTCATCCATCTACGGGCAAGGAAGAGATCCCTCACCAAGAACTGAAACTGCTGGCATCTTAATCTTGACTTTTCAGCCTTCAGAACTGTGAGAAATAAAAATCTACTGTTTAAGCCACCCAGTCTGTAGTATTTTGTTACTGCAACCCAAGCTGACTAAGATAACCTTTAAGTAATTAGTGTCTCTTGCAGAATAATTTATATTATTATGTGCATAAAATGATGATAAACTGTTAAGCAATATCCCTATTTTGGCCATTAAATTTGGAAATATTGACAATATATGTATTTGTGGATCAAATATTGATCTTTCAAAATGTTGAAAACTCTAAAACAATCGTCCAGGAACAGTTGGAATTCTTCTAGAATAATGCCATTGGAAAACTCATTTATCAGTCATTCAATAATCTAGATCTCTTTCCTCATCACTTAAGCCCCCAAATCTCTTTCATCTTCTACACTTTGTGCTTTCTTACACCTTCAATGCATTGTGTCTGTGATTATAGCCACGTGGATACATTATTTATCTCTCCTACTAAACGGTAATCTTTGTGCTCATTAACTTTTCACAACAGTTAATACTGTGCTTTGCCCACAATCAGAACTTTATGCTTATATTAACATAATGGACACATGAAAGAATGAATGAACAGTAAGAATGTAGTTACCATTTTTACCTTGATAGATCAACTTACCTCAATATCAGAAAAATATTGTGTTTAGGCTTATTAAAATTACTTTTATGTTTCTCCAAGAGTTTCATATATTACATTATAAAAGTTGTGACTATGAAGAAATAAAAATACAAAGATAATGCACCTTATAAGTATATGTACCTGGTAAACATGTAGTACACATAGGAATTATTATTAATTACCTAGATATTGGTAATATTAATATTCATGATTATTTCTATACATAAGTGCTGTTACTATTTCATGGACACAAGTAAACAAAAATTTTAAATAGTGTACATGCCATAATGGAAACACTGGTTATTTTAGGCCAAAATTTCAAAAAGCAAATGAAATTCTTTAAATGAAATTCCTTTTAAGCTTGCCATATTTTTGTTCTCTTTATTATTTAAATAACAAATTTTAAGACATATTTTAATTGTATTTATAACAAATTAGGCAAGGAAATAAAAAATAAATAATTGACATTTTAAGAATAGTATCATACAGTATAATCCTTTTCATTTAGTCAAGTATTTCATGTTAGTTATTTTTCTAACTTGTTTGTTACAGAAGGAAGTCAAAGCCCTATGGCTGGGATGTGATAAAACTAGAATTGTTCTAAGGCAAACTTACTTTTTCTAGCTCTGGTGCAATAGCTCCATTAACTAGGTACACATGTGCATTTGTACTGATTGTATAATCACTAGCTTAGCTCTTCCATTCCTATAAATGCTCATATAAAGGATTTTCCAAGACTTCTGTTATCCTCTCCTGACCTACATACAATAATAAGTTTGTTATATTCTGAAGTCCATTTGTAATTCTTTCATTACAGTGAAAGCCTCCGTAATACTTTCTCCTTTACCAAAGCTTGGGTAACCTGTGATAACAGTATTTTGTTACAGAAAAAAATTATCACTCTTTTCCTCCCCCAGATTTTGTATATATGTATTTTTAAAATTAAGTATCATTGTTAATATGGCTGATATTTTTTATCAAGAATGAAGTAGAGTTCTATAGAACCTTGATGTATTCAACTTTTACACTAGAAAGCTCTGACTTAAAATCAGATAAAATTTCAATACATCATTACTTTTGAGAACATTTACTTACTCTTTACTATATTTATGCCAGAATCAGTGTTAAAGGATTTACCTGCATTATCATATCTTAGTCTTTCAGCAACACTGTGAGGGGGACATTTCTATTTTCACCACTTTACACATAAGGAAATTGAGGCACAGAGAGGTTAAGTAACTGGCTCAAGATCACACAGATAGCAAATAATGAAAATAAGGTTTGGACATAGGGAGCATGACTTGTGATAGTGGGGATAAATAAAAATTGGCCTCCGATTATGATATAAGCTATGCTCAAAAAATCAGAGAGTGATGGAAGATAAGGAGAAGTAGGGCCCAGTCCAGTGGCATATGGTTGTAGTGTCAGCTACTTAGGAGGCTAAGGATGGAGGATCACTTGAGCCTAGGAGTTTGAGTTTAACTTGGGTCACACAGCAACTTGGTCCCTAAAATAATTAAAATAATAATAATAATAAAAAGAATTAGAAGAAACCTCTAATACCACTTAAGGTATCACTACAAAAGAGGAAACCGAGGCCAGGAATGTGAAGTCACTTGGGGAGAATTACAGTGCTTGCAAATTACTAGAACTAGAGCTTGTAAGGGATTAGAACACAGTTAGAACCCCATATTCTTTCCATTGGATCATCATTGTATTACAGGGGCCTAATGATTTCGTAAGAATAAAAGCTGAATTTCCTGACTCCTGAAAGACACTGGTGGTATAACAGAGAATTTATCTGATATTTGTACACAGTTACTGGCATGGAACTCTTGAAACCCTTTAAATTTCCTAAGTGATAAGATTGTCTTTGTTATATTAATAAGGTAACTCTTGATGGATTGCTAGATAGGTCCAAGGGGCTGGTCACGGGAAAGACCAACCACATGATTAGAAAGTTGAAACTTTGGATCAACTCAATGTCCGGGGAGGAACAGGGGTTAGAGACTTAGTTCAGTCATGTGGCCAGTGATTTAATCAATCATGCCTATGTAATGAAGCCCCCATAAAAACTCTGGACACTGAAGTTCAATGGCAATTCCCAGTCGGTGTACACATTGATGTACTGAGAATGTGATGTACCTGGATTCCACAAGTGGAGGGTGTAGAAGCTCTTGGTCCCTCTCCCCAACCTTATCCTGTATGTATCTTCATTTGACTCTTCCTCATCTGCATGGTTTACAGTAAACTGTAATTATAAGTATAGTATTTACCTGAGCTCTGTGAGTTGTTCTAGCAAATTGTTAAACATGAAGAGATTGGGGGAACCCTAGAATTTATACCCAGTTGGTCACAAGTGTGGGTGGCCTAGCGGCCCCCAAAGTACAAATGGCATCTGAATTAAGGAAACTCTTACAAAGGACTGAGACTTTACTTGTGGAGTCTGGTGTCAACTCCAGGTGGTTAACATCAGAATTGTATTACAGTGCCCCAGTTGGTGTCAGAACAGTTGGGTTGAAACAACAACACTACAAACTATGGAACATTAGGTCTGTTATGTAAACTATCTGTGTGCCTTAAGTCCTCATTTGTAAAATGGAACAAGACTAGTGCCACCTCTTAAGGTGGAAGTGAAATTTAAGTAAATTGTGTATTAGAACACAAAAAACAGTACCTAATCATGGTTAACAATTGATAAATTATCACTATCACTTATTATTCCCACACACTTTTATCATAGTACAGATGCAACTTTATATTCTCCATTATTTTCCATTTTGTGTTATAAGTATAAGCAATTTTCCCTGTTGCTATAAAATCTTCATAATTCTCATTTAATAACTGCATAATAATCCATCAAATTGAGACATACTAACTCACTTCACCAGTCCTCTCCAAAAATAAAACAGTATCATATCTTTTATATTCAAATTAAATATCTTTGTACATAATACTTTTCTATCTTTTTTTGACAATTTACATATAAGTGCCTAGGAGTTGGATTACTGGGCCAATAAATATAATTATTTTTATAGCTTAAGACACATCATCAAATTGTTTTTGAAGAGTATCATTTTACAATCACCAGCAAAGTATGAGGGTGCATGCTATCACCACAATCTCTTTAAACAAGGGTATTACCAGTATTTTAATGTATCAGTTTAAAATATATACAATGACATATTCTTGTTATAATAATGTACTTTTCTTACATTCCTTTAAACACTAGTGAGGTTAAGTATTTTTCCCACTTAAGAAAAAAGAATCTCCTCTACTAAATTATTTCTGATTATCTTTTTAATATCTATTGATATTTTGATATGTTTTAGCCATTTGACAAGTTCTTCATTGAATATAGATATTAACATATTCTCTTTTGTAGCAATTTTAAAATCATAAACATCACAGGGAATGTCTTCATTAGCACTCTCTTGGTTGTAAGAAGGGAAAACCCTAACACTTGTGCTTAGGTAGAGGCTGTTTGGAAGGATACAGAGGAAAATTATGAGGAGGAGGAATAGGAAGAAATACTAGGTCTTGCAAGGCCTCCAGAGTTATCAGGCAGTGATTCTGTTGTCCTGTTCTCACCTTGCTGAGTCTCAGCTGCTGGTTCTACTTCTCCATTCAAGTTGCCTTTGCTCTTTGTGCTTTCTACAGACTGGTTTTTTGCACTCTGCTGCACATGCCCATTATGGCACATACCTCACAGTTTGGACTTTAGCCCTGAAGACAATTTCCTAAGTTAAGCACTCAATATCAGCTGAGTCTCTGACTATATTTCAAATCAGATTAGACCATTTTCACAGAAATGTCCACCCTGGTTGTACCAGCTGTGTCAGAGTTCTGCAGTCATGCACAATTTGGAATTGGTCCCTTCTAAGCCTTTGGCAAGTAAGTTTCTCTAATAAAAGCATACAGAATTGGCCAAGAAAATGTTTGGCATGCCTAGTACAGGGTCCAGTGGAGAGCCCCGACTTTCACATGTGCCTCAAGTTAGCCAAATAGCAATGTTTGAGGAGACAGTCCCCAAAATTGACCTTACTTTTTTTTTTTTTTTTTTTTTTTTTTTATTTTATTTTATTTTTTTTTTATTTTGGCATATTATGGGGGTACAGATTTTAAGGTTTCAATAAATGCCCATTCCCCCCCTCCCCCCAAAAGTCTGAGTCTCCATCATGACCATCCCCCAGATGGTGCACATCTCACTCACTATGTATGTATATACCCGCCCCCCTCCCCCCTCCCACCTGCCCAATACCCTATTACTGTAGCACCTATGTGTCTACTTAGGTGCTACTCAGTTAATACCAGTTTGCTGGAGAATATATCTGGTGCTTGTTTTTCCATTCTTGGGATACTTCACTTAGTAGTATGGGTTCCAGCTCTAACCAGGAAAATATAAGGTGTGCTATATCACCATTGTTTCTTAGAGCTGAATAGTACTCCATGGTGTACATATACCACATTTTATTAATCCATTCTTTGATTGATGGGCACTTGGGCTGTTTCCACAGCCTTGCAATTATGAATTGTGCTGCTATAAACATTCGAGTGCAGGTGTCTTTTTTGTAGAGTGTCACTGGATCATTTGGGTAGATGCCCAGCAATGGGATTGCTGGATCAAATGGTAGATTCAGTTGTATCGCTTTAAGGTATCTCCATATTGCTTTCCACAGAGGTTGAACTAGTTTGCAGTCCCACCAGCAGTGTAGGAGTGTTCCTCTCTCTCCGCAACCACGCCAGCATTTATTGTTTGGAGATTTTTTGATAAAGGCCATTCTCACTGGGGTTAAGTGATATCTCATTGTGGTTTTGATTTGCATTTCCCTGATGATTAGAGATGTTGAGCATTTCTTCATATATTTGTTGGCCATTCTTCTGTCTTCTTTAGAAAAATTTCTGTTCAAGTCCTTTGCCCACTTTTTAATGGGGTTATTTGATTTTTTCTTCCTAATTTTCGTGAGTTCTAAGTATATTCTAGTTATCAGTCCCTTATCGGATGCATAGGATGCAAAAATTTTCTCCCATTCTGTAGGCTGTCTGTTTACTTTCATAACTATTTCTTTGGCTGTGCAGAAGCTCTGTAGTTTGATCATGTCCCATTTATTTATTTTTGTTGCTGCTGTGATTGCCTTTGGGGACTTCTTCATAAACTCTTTGCCCAGGCCGATGTCTAGGAGAGTGTTTCCAACTTTTTCCTCTAGAGTTCTAATAGTTTCATATCTTAGGTTTAAGTCTGTTATCCAGCGTGAGTTGGTTTTTGTGAGAGGTGAAAGGTGTGGGTCCTGTTTTAGCCTTCTACAGGTGGCTATCCAGTTTTCCCAGCACCATTTATTGAAGAGGGATTCTTTTCCCCAGCGTATGTTTTTGTCTGCTTTGTCAAAGATGAGATGGCTATATGAGGATGGTTTTATATCAGGATTCTCACATCTGTTCCACTGGTCAATATTCCTGTTTTTGTGCCAATACCATATTGTTTTAATTACTACAGCTTTGTAGTATAGTTTGATATCTGGCATATTAATGCCTCCCATTTTGTTTTTGTTGCCTAGAATTGCTCTTGATATTCGGGGTCTTCTTTGGTTCCATACGAAGCATAAAATTATTTTTTCTATATCTGTGAAGAATGCTGATGGGATTTTAATAGGTATTGCATTGAATCTGTAGATCAGTTTGGGTAGAATAGACATTTTGATGATATTGAGTCTGCCGATCCACGAGCATGGTATGGATTTCCATCTGTTTACATCCTCTGCTATTTCCTTCCTCAGTGTTTCATAGTTCTCCCTGTAGAGGTCTTTTACCTCTTTGGTTAAATATATTCCTAGGTACTTTAATTTCTTTGTTGCTATTGTGAAGGGAATTGAGTCTTTGATTTGGTTCTCAATTAGATTGTTGTTGGCGTATATGAATGCCTCTGATTTCTGTGTATTAATTTTGTATCCTGAGACTTTACTAAATTCATTGATCAGTTCCAGGAGTTTCTTGGTTGAATCCTCGGGGTTTTCTAGATACAATATCATATCATCAGCAAACAGTGAAAGTTTGATCTCTTCTGCCCCTATTTGGATACCTTTGATTCCATTTTCTTGTCTGATTGCTGTAGCCAAGACTTCCAGCACTATGTTGAACAGAAGTGGAGATAGTGGGCAGCCTTGTCTGGTTCCAGTTCTAAGTGGGAATGATTTCAATCTTTCCCCATTCAGTATGATGTTGGCTATGGGTCTGTCATATATGGCTTGTATCATTTTTAGGTATGTCCCTTCTATGCCTATTTTCTTAAGTGTTCGTATCATGAAAGGGTGTTGAATTTTGTCAAAAGCTTTTTCTGCATCTATTGAAAGGATCATGTGGTCTTTGTTTTTGCTTCTGTTTATGTGGTGAATTGCATTTATAGATTTACGTATGTTGAACCATCCCTGCATCCCTGGGATGAAGCCCACTTGGTCGTGGTGGATTATTTTTTTGATAAGTGTCTGTATTCGGTTAGCTAGGATTTTGTTGAAAATTTTTGCATCTATATTCATTAGGGATATTGGTCTGTAGTTTTCTTTTTTTGTTGCATCCTTTCCTGGTTTTGGTATCAGAGTAATATTCGCTTCATAAAAGGTGTCGGGGAGGTTTCCGTTCTTCTCGATGTTGTGGAATAGTTTCTGCAAGATAGGTACTAGTTCTTCTTTGTAAGTATGGTAAAATTCAGGTGTGAAGCCATCTGGACCGGGACTTTTCTTTTTAGGGAGATTTTTAATTGCTGTTTCTATTTCAGCTGTTGAGATTGGTCTCTTCAGGGAATCTATTTCTTCCTGGTTGAGCCTAGGGAGGCTGTGTGTTTCTAGAAATTTGTCCATTTCCTCCACATTTTCCAGTTTGTTTGCATAAAGATTTTTGTAGTATTCATAAATTGTATCTTGTATCTCTTTGGGATCAGTTGTGATATCTCCTTTTTTATTCCTGATGGAGCTTATTAGAGATTTCTCTTTTCTGCTTTTCGTTAGCTTAGCCAACGGCGTGTCAATCTTGTTTATTTTTTCAAAGAACCAACTTTTTGTTTTATTAATCTCCTGAATAGCTTTCCTGTTTTCAATTTCGTTTAGTTCTGATTTGATCTTGTTGATTTCACTTCTTCTGCTGGGTTTGGGGTTGGTCTGTTCTTCTTTTTCCAGCTCTTTGAGTCGTTTCATTAGATTGTCTATTTTTGATCTTCTTGCCTTTTGGTTATAGGCATTTATGGAGATAAACTTTCCTCTCAGAACTGCTTTAGCTGTGTCCCAGAGGAGTTGATAACTTGTCTCTCCATTGTCGTTTTCTTCATAGAAGTTTTTTATTTCCGTCTTGATTTCTTCATTTACGAAGTAATCATTAAGTAGGAGGTTGTTTAATTTCCACGTTTTTGTGTAGAAATGTGAGTTTCTGTTAGGGTTGATTTCTAGTTTTATTCCACTGTGATCTGAGAAGGTACATGGTATGATTTCTATTTTTTTAAATTTCTTGAGATTTTCATTGTGTCCTAGGATATGGTCAATCTTAGAGAATGTCCCATGAGCTGATGAGAAGAACGTGTATTCAGTGGATTTTGGGTAGAATGTTCTGTAGATGTCTGTCAGACCCAATTGTTCTAGAGTTTTGTTTAAGTCCATTATTTCTTTATTAATTTTCTGTTTGGAGGATCTGTCTCGTGCCGTCAGTGGGGTGTTGAAATCCCCGGCGATTATGGAGTTGCTATTAATCCATTTGCTTAGCTCCAGTAAGGTTTGCTTTATGAATCTGGGTGCACCTAAGTTGGGTGCATATATATTTAAAATTGTTATCTCTTCTTGTTGGACTGTGCCCTTCACCATTATATAATGACCCTCTTTGTCTTTTACTACTTTTGTTGGTTTAAAAACTAAATCATCTGAAATTAGAACTGCCACACCAGCCTTCTTTTGGCTTCTATTTGCTTGGAATATTGATCTCCACCCTTTTATTTTTAGTCTATGTGCATCCTTGCAGGTTAAATGTGTTTCCTGAAGACAGCATATACTTGGCCTGTATTTTCTTATCCATTCAGCCAGCCTATGTCTCTTGAGTGGAGAGTTTAAGCCATTCACATTTATTGAGAGAACTGATAGGTAAGGTAGATTACTGATCATTCTGTTGGGTTGGATGTTGTTGCTATGATTTCTGTCTTGAGCCATTGTAATATCTGGCCTTTAATATCTTTGGGTTTTGGTTGTTTTTATATCCGTGGATTATTATTATGATGTTTTGTGCATAACGCTGTTTTAAGTACTTCTTGTAGGGCTGGTCTTGTCTTGGTGAATTCTCTGAGCCTTTGCTTGTCTGCGAATGTTTTTATTTCTCCTTCATATATGAAGCTTAGTTTTGCAGGGAATAATATTCTAGGCTGGGCATTGTTTTGTTTCAAAAGAGTGAGAATGGGGCCCCAGTCTCTCCTTGCTTGTAAAGTCTCATTAGAGAAGTCTGATGTTATTCGAATTGGCTTTCCCTTGTATGTCACTTGCTTCTTTTGTCTTACAGCTCTTAGAAGGGCCTCTTTAGTTGATACTTTGGTCAGTCTAATGACTGCATGACGTGACGTCTTCCTGTTTGCATTGAATCTCCCAGGGGTCCTCTGGGCTTCTTGAACTTGTATATCGAGATTTTGAGCAAGGCCTGGGAAATTTTCCTCTATTATATCTTCAAAAAGCTTGTCCAGCCCTTGAGTGTTGTCTTCCTCCCCTTCGGCTAAACCTATGACCCTCACGTTAGGTTTTTTCACATAATCCCACAGCTCTTGTAGACTTTGCTCTTTTCTCTTGTTTCTCTGCTCTATTTCTGTGACTGATTTATTTAATTGGAAGGTGTTATCTTCAAGCTCTGAGATTCTTTCTTCTGCTTGATCTACCCTGTTCTTGAGACTTTCCACAGTATTTTGTAGTTCTCTGAGTTGATTCTTCATCTCCAGGACTTCGGTTAAAGTTTTCTTCACTGTGTCAATCTCTTTGTTGAACCTTTGTTCCATTTCTTGGAGGTTTTTTGTGTTTTCTTGGTGTTGGTTATTGAGTTGTTGTTGCAGCTGGGTGAGTGTTCTTATGATCCACATACGAAATTCCTTTTCTGTCATATTGGTTGCCGGATTTTGGTCGGTGTCCATTTCTAGGGGGCTGGTGCTCCTCCTTGGGGGTGTGTTTTCCGTTTGGTTCTTCATATTTCCTGAGTTCTTTCGCTGATTTCTTCCCATGTCGATCAGTTGTTGTTTCTTTCCTTAGGTTATTGTTTGGGTATTCACACACCTTGTTTAGTTTCTGAGGCGTTAGGTGGTGCCTGTGGGTGAAATTGGACCACTCCCTGTATATTGAGTCAGTGGGTGCCGTGTAAAGGCTGTGCAAGATGCTGTCCCTGTCAGTAGGTGGCGTTTGCTTGGAGGAACAGGCTCTGGTGTTGATTTTGAGTCCTGTTATCAGCTCTCGTTCTGGGCGGAGCTGGGTTGGGTAAGCCTGCCCTCAGGCCGTTAGCAGGGGTCAAAGTTCTGTTCTCTGCTGTCAGGGCGGGGCTGGAATGGTCCCGCTCAGCCAGAAAGTCTGGGTGTGGGGGTGGGGCTGTCTGAGACCCACAGTCTGCAGCAGGCCTCGCTTCTTTCCACCCTCCCCAACTCCGCAGCTACTCCTGGGCCTCTGCCAGCAGGCCAGACCACAAGCCACCAGGCCTCCCCGGACTGTGATGCTGGCGGGGAGGTTCCCTGCACAGGAACGCCACCTGGGTTGGGCGCACGGCCTCCTCCTGGGAGGAGGGTTGCCCTCTAGGATGCCGATCCGCCCCTGGAGGCACACAGACCTCAGTAGGCTGTTCACGTATAATCCTTCTGTGCCCCGGGCAATGCTAGCCCTCGGTGCAGGGGATCTGGTCTGCAGGTCCGACCTCTGGGTCCCAGAGTTCAAACTGTATTCCCACCAGGGAGAGGGTTTCCGGTCCTAATTCACCCACAGGGAGCCCAAGCTGGGTCTATGTCTCTCAGCTTCTGAGTCGGCACCGTTTTCCTGGGAACACGGTGCCAGCAGCACCTGGGAGGGCGGGCGGGGTCCCAAACGGGAAGGTCCCGTTCCCTGGAGGTGCCTCCGGCTGGTGGCTGTATTGTCTCTCTGGGCAGCCGCGGGTAGGGTCGGTGGAGGGGAGGAGGAGGCAATATGGCGCCTGCCGCGCGGCTCTCCGTGCACACGGAGGTGCCCGGAGGAAGTTGGGAACCTGGTGCCACGTCTGCTACAGGCTCACCGTTGGCAGGCGGCGGCAGTCTCTGGGCTGATGTCTGCAGGTCTCTCCACCCGCTTGGGAGCCCACCAGCAGTCCCGAATGCAGGGGAGGGGAAACAGCAGATCCACCTACCCTTGCCGCTGGTCTCCGGGCTGCTCCGGTGGTCTCAGCCTCCAGTTCTCCTCCGCAGCCTCCTCCCGTGGAGTCTCCCGGGGTCTCAGGTACCCCTCCTTCCGGCCCTTGTCCGCTGTATGCTCGTCTTCTTGCTTCTTTCCTCTAGTTTCTGCTAGAATCGGTCTTTTCTGCAGAGACCCTCTGTCTGGCCGTGTTATTCGTCCGCCATCTTGCTCCCTCTGACCTTACTTTTAAAACTAACAGCATGTTTGGGAAGGGGTGGTCTCCAAAACCACCTTCAGATTTGAAAATTTGCTGGGACTCACAGAACTCACTGAAAGCTATTATAGTCACAGTTGTGGCTTATTAGATGGAAAAGGTACAGATCAAAATCAGCCAATTGAAGTGATGCATAGGGAAAAGTTTGGGAGGATCCCAAACATGAGTCTTCCTTTGTCCTCCCCTGTGCAGCCAGGAAGTGTCACTCTCCCAGCATGGATATGTGACAATATACACGGAGTATTAACAATCAGAAACTCTCACCTGAGCATCAGTGTCCTAAGATTTTATTGGGGCTTCCTTACATAGGCACGCTTGATTGAGTGAATGCACACATGGTTAAACTCAATCTTCAGATTGCCTGACTAAATCACATGGCTTGTCTATCCAGGAGGCTCCCCCACCCTAAGACTGCGGGATGTGGCCAGCCCCATGCCAAGACTATACAGGTGTGGCCCATCCCCTACCGTAAATCACAGTGTTACTATCCAGTAATATTGCATTACTATACAATATTAAATAATTTTAAAATAGAAGTTAGTTAAGCCAACATTTATATAAATGTCTTATTCATATTATTTCATTATACTCATATCAATCTGGTAAAATATTATTCTATTATATAAATGAATAAAGTAAAGATCATAATAGTTAAATAATTTGCACACAATCATGTGGCTTGCAAATGCCAAAATGGATTCCAAACTCCAGTCTTTCAGTCTGTAAAATTAATTCTTTCCCTCTTTACTGCCCAGTCTATGGGAACAACCAGACTTAGAGAGTTTAGGGGTGTGGATGTGCCCTCTGGTGTCATAGCATAGCTGTAAAAGAATCAGTTAACTCCAACTTATTGCCATTTCCCTGGCAGCCCCTCTCACAAGGCCAATGAGTAGAAAAATGGTCCTTGCTTAGAATAGCAGAAGTGCTAACTTCTGTTAACACTTTCCAGAATAACATTTATAAGAAGGCAACTACCTAAAACTTACAAGTAAAATTTCTTTTATTATTCTAGATGTTACATTCATAAAAAGATCAGATATTTGTTGCTGTTATGATCAATTCATGGGAGTCAATGCTTGGAGTGGATGGGGGAAGAAATGTTAGGTTACCAGTGAAGTTGTTCAAAGGAAAGATATAAAGAATAATAATGTCAACTCTTACACATATTGATTTCTCCATGATATCAAGAATCAGTAACAAGTTAAACTTATTTCAATGAAACTGTTGGAAATTCCTGGAATTTCCAGGAAATTCCAGGAATTTCTAGTCTTTTTGAATCACAATGTAAGAAGAACATTTTAACATGCTGTCCCCATGCACATGCAGATTTAAAATGAAGGTTTCTGGAATAATATACAATTAAATAAATTTAGTTCACAGTATTTTGATGAATACATATTCAAATTAATCTGCATATTGCTCCAATCCTAATATGTAATCCCATATGAGATCAAGAACTTTCAATTCCTCATCTAAGTAAACACCAATTTGCATTTGTGATTAAAGGTTATGGAAATCTTTAATATCAAGCTGGTTTTCCCCTTCCACTCATCACTTCCTCCCATTTACCTATATTCCAGGTGAGAACTAAAAGTTGACTCTATTTAGGGAAGTACATCTGATCTGCAATTCAAAAAAATCTCAATTGAAAGTCAAATATAAACACAGTTAATCATTATTACTCTTTACCTGAGCTTCTCCAGCCCTCTCAGCCTGTGTAAATGAGATCTTCCAGCATGGGACTTGAACAACATCCACACTGTGATCATTGCAGCTTTATTAAAGACCAGCAGACAAAAGTACGATGATGTAGAAACAGATGCCAAAAACAAGGTATACCGAGCTTCTGGCAGCTAAAATGTTTTGTTTCTCTTCCTCCCCTCCCCTCCCCTCCCCTCCCCTCCCCTCCCCTCCCCTCCCCTCCCCTCCCCTCCCCTCCCCTCTCTCTCTCTCTCTCTCTCTCTCTCTCTCTCTCTCTCTCTCTCTCCCTCTCTCCCTCTCTCTCTCTCTCTCTCTCTCTCTCCCTCTGTCTCTCTCTCTCTGTGTCTCTCTCTCTCTCTCCTGTGTCAGGTAATTCAATCTTCAAGTTAACCAGAGTTGTTTTCACTATGTTTTTCTTTGCATATACTTTTTGAAACCCAGTCTAAGAATCTTACACATAGTGCATTGTATGAACTCACTTCAAGTTTAGGGATGAGGAGGTTTCCCAGTTTATTATCAACTTGGGCAACTGGAAACATGGCCCAAGGTAGTAGAGGTTGGGAGTGGGGCTGCAAAGGGAATGGAATGGACGCTTCCACAGAACAACTTATCCAGCCAAGTTGAGGCCCCTCAAAGAAACCCCCAGCATAAGAAAACAAATTCCTAGAAAACTTCTCTGCTTTGACCATTCCATCCTCTATAATTAAGACCCGTTATTTAGCCATGATTTTTCTTAATGTGTGTTCCAAGAAAGAAATTGCTGGAACTACAAATTCCAAAATTAATGGGAGAAGAAAAACTGGAAAAGATTAGTGTCCCCACAAAAACATATTGTGCCAGCATACTTAGGTGGTAACATATGGCCACAGGTTACACTCCATATGTTAAAGAGAAACATGAAAAACTCCAGCAAATGAATGAAAATGGATATATTTCTAGCAAATAAATTGAAAAAAGAAGATATGGGTTTTTTTTTGGGGGGGGGTTCTCTTGCAGCGGCACTATTGAATTGGAAGAGTTCACACAAACATACAGTGAATTTAAAATGCTCCTGTAACACAACGCCCTGGGTGGTTCCTGGAAAACATGTGAAGGCCAAAGTTAAAAAAAAAAAAAAATCTGAGTGTGTGCTAAAATTCTCTAGAGCCTAATGCTTCTTTCCTGTGAAAGAGATGAATCCATTTTTTTAAAAGATGAAGAAAGAAAGAAAGCGTATCAATTAACTGTTCAGAAAAAGCAGATTTTTTTCCTATGTATTTGAAATTTATTTTTTTTTCTTAAATTGATCCATTGGGCTGTGATGAGGGCACTGAGATTATTTTGGTAACACAGTTGTGCTCCATAGCAGTGTTTCTTCTAAAATTTGAGTTCCTCTTTTAATAAACGTAACAACCTTATGCTGAAGGCTAAGCACACATTAACTGCTGCTATAACAGATCAAACCTCAAATCTCAGAAGCTTAACACAGTACAAGTTTACTTCTTGTATTGTTACAACAAAGCTAATGTTAAAAACCAATTATGTGTTTCAGGGATGGGGGACTGTATTCCCACTTGGGTGGTTGTTATCAGGAATCTAGACCCTTTCTTCTTGTGTACTTGACTGGCTTCAACACAGAGACGTAGGTATGCTCCTGATATCAGCTTCATTCAAGCCCACTAGAGGAGGAAAATCACGGGGGGTGGGGGGGCATAAAATCAGGTTCTCATGACACAGACCCAGAAGGGACACCTATCACCTCCACTCACATTGCATTGGACAGAACACTATCACACAGTGCCATTGAAGGTAAGGGTGGATGGGAAAGCCAGTATGGCTGGGTACCAAGAAAGAAGAAGACAAGTGCTTGGTGAGCACTAAGTATTCTGCCACACTCCCCAGGAAAATCCTGAGTAATTCTTGCAGACAGTGCCACTATAAGGATTGTGTCTAAGAGTCTATATGCTGTGTGTATTCCTATTGGCCAAGAAGACTCATTCATTCATTCATTCATTCATTCATTCATTCTTTTATTCTTTCATTCAACACACATTTATTGAGTGCCTGCTATGTGTCAGAAGTAGTTTAAATTAGAAGATATACCAGTGGAAAAAACAAAAATTCCTTCTTGCATGGAGATTGCATTTTAATAGAGAGTGATAAGACAATAAATGAAATAAATAAGTAAATTTTATACTATATTAGAAGTGATTAGGATTGGGGAGGAAAAAAGTAGAGCAGAGAGGCAGAGAATGCAAGTACATGGGGGGACGGGTTACAATTTTAAGTAGAGTGGTCATGGTCATGACTTAAAAGGAATTGTTGATGTGAGCCATGGGAAAATGTTGTCAAGCATTCATTTAGTGAGTTGTATTTAAATTTTTCTCAACATAAATTTTTGTAAGCCTGAATATATGGCTTCTCAAAATATAATCACTTCCCTGAGGTTTAGACATTCACTCTTGCTCCTGTACCAACACAGATGATAATCCACTGGCCTATAAAATAAGCACAAAGTACTTATTGTTCAATTTCAAGTAAAGACCAAGATAGACTTTTTTTAAATTCAGTAAAAAATACCACGAAAATCATGTACTCCAACTGAATTCTTTGATACGTGAAGGTACTCGAGTCAAGGGACATTAAATGTCTTGGCCGACCATATATAAATGGTAAATCGAGAATAAGAATCCATTTTAGTTAAAAGATTTTTGAGAAATAATTTCAAATATATAGGGAGCTGAAAGTTCCAAATTACCTGTGGCTTTGAAAGACCTTTACAATGACTCAGGACAGAGTTACCTTGCATAGAACTGGTCCAATAAAAAGTTGTTGAGAGGCAGCAAGCAGAGAGCTGAAATGAACTTATCAGAGCTCTCCTAACCTAAATCTTTGCTTTTCTCTCTAGCACCTGAATGTGTACTCAGTTCAGCTTTGCCTGCTGGGCTTTGAATGTTTGGTTTTCAGTCCCAGAGATTTCAGACTAAATCCATGCCCAGTGGAATCTCTTGACTCAGCATCCCATAGGATTCTGTGTCAGGCATCACTGTTGTTGGAGTCATGAAATTAAAGCTTAAGACAGTCATCATAAATAAAGAGAATTAGCCACTGGGAGTATGAGCTACCTGGACAGGATTTATAATATATTTTATATTGAAATGCTTTTGAGGAGATGATTTCTTTCTTCTAAAAATCCTCAAGGAGAAACACCAACTCTCTAAAAAAGCCAAGAGAACATATTGCTGCCCTTCCCCCATGCTCTTTCCCTGGCGACAGATGGAACAATCTGGTTCCCATCCCCCAGCTAGGCCAGCTCCATGCAAGAAGAATGGAAGGAACCTAGTTTAGCTCATTGGACTCAATAATATGCGAACTTTGCTGCTGTTCACTGCATGACTCTAAGTTGTTTTTTTTGGAAATCTTCCTCTTTCCTAGTACCTCAATTCTACTCACTGAATAGTTGCCTACATTGTTTTCCAGAGCTCAAAATCCAGCCCAGTGATTCAATTTCTCAAAGACAGGGGGCTTGTCTTCCTTCTAAGAGCCCTCTCAGGAAAAGCAATTCTGCTCCTGAAATCCCAACTAGTGTTTAAACATCTCCACCCTTGCCCAGACCTTGAACTCTGATCATACATGGCATCTTGTCAGACCTCCTGGCATCCAGAATGGCCCATGGCACTGTTTTCTGAGCAGCCACCTGCCAAAGCAGCAGTTTCTAATCTTGCAGAGACACTAGGCCAGGATTATCCAGGCTACACTTTCCATAAAATGGCCACTAACCATGTGTGGCTACTTAAATTTAAAATAACATTAGTTAAAGTTAAATTAAATTAAAAATTCAATTCCTCAGTCACATTAGCCACATCTTAAGTTCCCAAAGCCTTATTTGTCTAGTGGCTACCATATTGGATAGCACAGAGACTATTTCCTTTGGCACAAAAAGTTCTATTGGATAGAAGTGATCTAGAGCCTGGAAATTAAGTGTCAAAGGGCACAGATTTGGCCAATAAGAGTCATGCCACTAACAGAAGTAGTGTAGTGAATATCCACTATGCTGGTCCTATCCCTAATGGAACCAACAGGCTGACAGCAGGGGCTGATGGATATAGAAAGTTAAAGGCAGGGGTGATTGTCTGTTTTGTTCACTGATAAATACAAGAACCTAGGATAGTGACTGGTACACACTAGAAGTATAATAAGTACATATTAAATAAATGAAGATAACACATGGTCTAGTTAATTATAAGGTGTTACAAACCAAATGTTTGAGTCCCCCCCCACCTCTAAAATTCATATGTTGAAGCCCTACCCACTAATGTGATGGTATTAGGGACTGGGGCCTTTGGGAAGTAATTAGTATCAGATGAGATCATAAGGGTAGCGCTCTCATGAATTAGTGCTCTTATAAAAGAGACCCCAGAGATATCTCTCTCTATACCTCTCTCTCCACCTTTTAAGGATACAAGAAGTCAGCAGTCTGCAAATCAGAAAAGGGGCATTGCCAGAACTCAACCGCACTGGCACCCTGATCTTGGGTCTCCAGAACTGTGAGAAATAAATTTCTGTTGTTCTCAGTTCATGGCAGTTTGTTACAGCAGCCCGAATGACTAGGACATAAGGGGATCATCATAGAGGAATAAGAATAATTTTCTAGGCTTCATTACAGGTCAGATTAAATAACTCACTAAATGTTCCAATCGTTTTTCTATGGCCACCAATTTTCTAGTCACTAATTCCACATCTTGGATCCATTAACGCCAAGAAAGGGTGACTAGACAGGGCCATAGTGACTGCAAAACTAGATTAGTCACATTTTAGTTGAGGAAAGTGGCACACACATTCAGAAATCCATCCTCTCTGAGTCCAGTTAGCACAAACAGGTTTTGAACGCTGAAAGAGAACATTAAAAAAAAAAGTTTCTACACAAAACAAACTGGGACTCAAAGCTTAGACCAAATTGGTCCCTGCTGCAGCCACATTTGAGCAGTGAAACCCCTGATTGCTCTATTTAACATCTTTTAACAATAATAGTGTTTATTTGTCCCCAAGCCCATAGCATAGAGGAGCTTTTTCTGGTCCTACCAATCACCCAGAACTATACATGCAAAAATGAGTCAGGCCTCCTCCCATCTCTGCCCCACTGTGCTTTCTCAGTTTAGCTGGTCCGATCTAACATAGTATATAGATTGGGTAATAACAAGGAGAAGAGGGCAAGAATTAGTAAGAGATTAGAGTTAGGAGACTCTGGAGGAAGCCTCCGAGGAAGAGGCTGGTTATTTGGGAAGAAGGAGAAGAAAGAAAATGATTGGGAATTATATTTAGGCATTCATCATTAAGGCTAGATCTGCATTTGGAATATAAAATAAGGTATTGTATCATCTGAATAATTTAGTCTAGAAGTATCTCTTTTGAACTGTACACACCTCGACAACTGAAACTTCAGGAGTTTATTTAGATTGCTGTTCCCATTATCTTCTCCACACTTTTCTATAAATAGATAAATGAATGGGAGGGAAATGTAGTTAATCGTGTATCCACCTCAATCTATAAAAGTCATATTTAAAGATACGTAGTCTGGAATGAATGAAGGGATTTTCCATCAAAACAAATAGACCACAAAAATCAATCTTGGAGTGTGGTACATGACAAAGAATACAACTGATCTCCCTCACATTCTACATGCGTGGATGGTCAGCTTTAGGAATAACTGTTAATCTGGGATCTTTGAATAAAAAGCTCGTGTCCTTTTAGAAAGGATGAATGTTGGATTAAAGCTATTTGAGTGTCTTCTCAGAGCTGATCAAAGAATACTCAGATATATAGAAGTATTGGGAGAATCTTAACACTAATGCTAACTAGATGGATTATTTACTTCCATTGGTCTCTGTTTCCTTGTATGTGATGTTGGAGGTTAAAAGTAGGTCAGTATTAGGTTTGATGAAGAGACAGAGGGAGAGAGAAGATACCATGGATTGTGAAAGTATTATTAATAGATCAACAGCGGTTCTAAGGAAAATGTCTCCTGAATCACTGCCCTGCTTATATCTGACCAAACAAGTATTAAGATAAACATGCTATTCAACATTTTTATTCAGTAGATCAATTTTTTAAATCCTCAATCAGGGTGATACCATCTTTAGAAAATGCTTTCAGTAGGCACTTTGGTTTCTTTTGGTTAAAAAGGGTTTAAAATCCTCCAACAAATGAACACACACACACACAAAAATGTAAAAATAATGTTGTAACAGAAGTATGTACCAGCCAAGCAGCATCAGATGTACTTTCAAGTCTGTGCCCCTAATTCACCCTGATGTGAGTGGGAGGCCTGACTGCTCTGGGGGCCCCAAAAGGGATCTTGACAACATGCCTTTTGTTTTGTACTGTGCATGCTGCAATTCCTAGGTACATCTGGGTTAGCACTGAAGCAATACTTTCTATTTCCAAAGCACTTTATAATCATTAATGATTTAAGCCTTACAACATCCCTCCAAGGGAGGTCAGTAGCAAAACACGAGGAACATGGATGAAAAAAAACAAGAGGAAGATGTTAAATGGTGTGGTAGAAATTACACTGAGAAAAAGGCACTGTTAAAGCAAAGAGCCCTCGGCTCTTCACACAGAAAGTCAATATGAATCTGTGATAAAGAATAATATTTTCAAAATAAGGTCACATATATTGTCCTACCACCTATAAAGTTCCACCCTTCCAAAAACTCCCCTCCCTGTCTTCACTCTTATCTTTCCTTCTCCTTAATCCATTTAATGTCTGAAGTCACATTTTCACTATGTTACAGTGATTTAGTCCTTTGCTATTTGCAATTCAAAATGTATCCATGGTTGTAGCCTAATATAAGTTAAGAAAAGACCTTCCTTAACTAGAAAAACAATGATTAGAAATACTTAACCATTTTATTGGCATGTGCCCATGATACAATTTTGTCTGTGATTTTAAGGCTATCCTAGGTCCATTGATGACTATTCAAGGATTTCCTCAGACTCAAATTCCTACTATAGGGATGCTGACTAGTCCCCAGGGATTCCATTCCCGCCACCACCCCAGTCTCCAACCTAACTCCAGGATCTGATGGATTTTAGTCTTAGACAGTGATTGTGACTCTTGGAACCCATAAACCCTAAATTAAGAAATCCTATTCTGATTTCTAGAGGTCATCTGCCAGTTGTTATATCTGTGCAACTTGTTTTGATTTGTACAAAAGATGTTATCTCTAAAAGGCTATATGTTCACCATCATTTTATAAATCATATGACATGTTTCTTTGTTTGACACTATAATGTAATTGATTTTTTACCTTTAGGTTAAAGACATATAAAAATGTCAATCACTCTTCATGTCTTAATTTTAAATGTATCTACTTTTTTTACTGTCCTTCCTTTTTTCTCAGCAAGTAGCTAGCATCAATATTAGGAGAGCCTGAAATATAGAGTTTCAGAGGTGTATACTTTTGTATATTGAAGAAATGTTTTTGTAAAGTGAGCAAGTCCTCAAGTCATCCTTTAAATTTGTTGCCAATATTTTTCTTAACAGATTGAAAACCATTATTTAAAACAGAAAAGTTTTTCAAAGGTGGCTTCAGGGCAATACTTTGGCCATAGTGAAGCTCAGGTCTAGAAAACTCTCTGGAGACTTCTTATACTCTTCCCCTGGTTGTATCTGAATACATTTTCTTACAGGGTAGTCTTTGACTCATCAGAACAACAGTATCGGAAGGGATGTCTGGAAAGTGTCCAGCCATTGTATCCATGGCTGGATACTTTCTGGACAGCCTTAGTAATATAGGTAATTTGCTAGATGGTATGATATAATCTTGGTAATAAGTTAGTGAATTTTTAAAATGACCATTTAATAGAACATGAATTGATAATAACATCTACATGGATAAGAATTTGTTTAGTAATATTAAACAATTAAAAATCACCAAAGAGCAAATCACATAATCGAAATATGCAAACTACTTATCTAACCATTTTATGTCCCAAAGAATATATGAATGAGTTTGGATGTGGGGGTTTCTATGGGATGTGCTTTATGCAATGAGTCCAGTACAGGGTACCCCCATGCATCACTGCAGAATGAAACAAGTAGTCCCTCATCCCATAAGTAGGAGAATAGCCATCTATAGAAGGAGCCCAAATGCTATAAATTAATAATTTAAGAATTTGTATCATTCGAAACTCTATTCAAAAAATATATATATTTTTTGCAAAGTAGGAATATAAGATGATTGCAATTTCATAAAAAGGAAATCTAAAAAAACTGTTTTGGAGAAAGAGCATGTGCACAGAAGGAGGATAATAAGCATGTTGGGGACAAAAATTGCATGTGTATGGGGGATGGAGGGTAAGTCAGAGAGCCAGGATTTGTAGCTTCCCAATCAGGGAAGAAAGATGTTGCACTGGAAGGGTCTGAAAAGCCAAACTCTAGAAAGGTGTGTTCTATAGTGAGGCAAGGATAGGTTTGGAGGAAAGAGCACCAGTACATTTGATTCTGTTTTCACTATCTCCTGTTCACCAAGTAATTATCTGTTGATACTTTCTCTCTCCCAGGGCTCTGCATCCAGGAAGCCCAAGCAGAATACTGTTGTAGTCTCATCAAAATTCAACACAACAATGTGGGGAGAGTCTACCCAAAGGAGAGATGAAAAAGAGAAGTTGACAAAGGGAGAAAAGGCAAATTTAGGGGCCAGAGTGAAAAAAAAACAAACAAAACCTAACCCTCAATCCTAGTGATTTTATCAGAATAATAAAAAACAACGAGGCCATGCAGGCTTTCCTACATGACTTATTTTTCTCTCTGGCTACAAAACTAGGAAATATTGGTCAATAATCCACTCACCACTGAATTATTAAATATACAGGGCAATGGAAGAGATATTACAAGATACAAGGTACATTCTTATTTTTTTATTGTTTTGAATCATAAAATTAGACCAAATAATAGCATGATGTGTAGCTGTATTATTACCTTCAGCATTGCCAGCAAAACCTCAATGGATAATCTTTGGATCAGAAAATGAATATTTCCACTTAATTTTTAAGTATTCTATAAACAGAAACTGGTTCAAACAATATCCACTAATAAGCATAGTATTAAAAATTGGCCTGGCAACAGGAGTTTGACTTGTTCAGAAGTCATCTCAATGAAACAGATCTCTCTTGGGCTATGCAAATTCACTGATAAGTACAAGATAAGTTACTACAGAAATATTTTTCCAGCCGTGTTCAGGATCCCCAATCATGCTGGGC
The DNA here is from genome assembly GCF_040939455.1 of Microcebus murinus. Taxonomy (NCBI): domain Eukaryota; kingdom Metazoa; phylum Chordata; class Mammalia; order Primates; family Cheirogaleidae; genus Microcebus; species Microcebus murinus. The sequence continues at coordinate 16,623,386 of NC_134119.1, forward strand.
TTCAAGTGCTAGAAACGATTTAGCAGCCAGTTCTTCCATCTGCCCTACAACAGGCAAACAGCCAGCCCCCAGTATGATCAACAGCCCCTGGGGCTTATGACTTACCAGCCAGTGAGTAATATGTTTTGCTGTTTGGTGCTTTGTCGATTGATTTCTTAGAGTAAAAATTGCCAAAGCTGTAACCCACCTGCCAATACTTTTATTTCTGCCAAATTATTTTAAAAACATAACCTAGATATCAGAATACACCTAACTTATGGTAGATGGAATTCTATTGGTGCTATCTATTAAGTGCTTTAGTAACTGAAAAAAGATTTTCAAAGGTATATATTATCTGTCTGTATGTACATGCATACATATATACACACTTAAAATACTTCTTTTGAGTTTCTAGTCACAGTGAATAGTCTTTAATTCAATATATTTTCTATTTATTTCTCTGGCAAATGTCTTATTTGCCAGAGATCAGCTATAATAGATTAAATGGGCTTATTTGAAGGAGTCAATAAAGCCAGTTGTTGATATTAACATGCTTCAGTGACTGCCAGATGAAATGTCCCAAATATACAGAGTATACTATTCCAAAGGGTACCATCTAAATTGTGAATATGGTGCTTATAAACTGAAAAATTAACATCATCCTTTAAAATGAACCATAATGCTTGTGTCTACAATCGGAATTTGAAAAAAAGGGGGATGTGCCTACATGTATAATGCACCATTTGGCAGAGTGACTAAGATTTAAGAACTAAAATTCTGGAGGGATGACCCTCTGTGTACATAATCCAAGTCCCATCTTCTACTAAAAGTTACTTCAGGCAAGCAACTGAACCTCTCTATGCCTTGTTTCCTCATCTGCAAAATGAGAATAACAATAATAATACCTCACATAGTTATTCAGATGATTAAATGAACAACACATGGAAAGTCCTTAGAAAAGTGCCTGGCACACCTTAGTTCTCTGATAAATGTCCGTTATGGCTCTTGTCACCTAGAGCTTAGGTCATTAGTTCTCATCAGCTCCTCTGAGTCTGATAGATACCCAGACCTGAGGAGAAAAAAATCTCTCAGGTCTTTTGCAAAAGACTGTTGGCGGTTCAGCCATGGCAACAGAGCACTTTGAAGCAGAGGCCTTGCGGATGGAGCAAGAAGCAAACCATAGAAGATGTGGCTGCTCTCTGGGAAAGAAACTCATCAGTATATGAAGGCAAAAATGTGGGTGAAAAGCTGGATGAGAAGATTTGAATGAATAAAATAAGACAGTACATTTCAGCAAAGTCTTATAAGTCATAATGGGTAGAATCAAAATTATACTGTAATATTATGGCGAAACTGGGTTTTGTGTCTGTGTGTAAAGAAAAGAGAGGAGATGGAAAAATAGAAAGAAATAAATGCTGCTGGGACAAATATTTTAGCTAACCTGATAGAGGGTATTGTTAAAAATTAAGTAAATAAAAATGAACGACCCCATTTACCTACCCCCAAGGCAAACTGACTATAGCCCCATAACCAAAACTTAAGTCATCCTGATTTCTCTGAAAGGCTAACCCTAAACATAAACAAAACACAAACATGAGCTTTTTGTCCTTTTCAACGTGATTCAGTGAAATTAAACCAATACAGCTATAGACAAATCAGCTTAAATAGCCCTATTTGCCTTAAAAAAGAATACATTACAGCCAACCATAAAAAAAAAGTCAAAGTGCTTCCTTCTTCATGTTCTAAAAGTTGTGCTGTAGCGGTTGTAAAATTGAGACTTGGGCTGCATTTACATTTCAAAGTCTCCCAATTCAAGAACTGTTCTGTTTTTTTGTTTGTTTTCTGATTTATGGTACAACATTACAACGTGGGGACTGTAGTTAATAGCAATGTATTGTATTCTTGAAAATTATTGAGAGTAAATTTTAAGTGTTCTCACCATAATAAACGATAAATATGTGTGGTAATATATATGTTATTTAGCGCCAGTAAACCATTCCAAAATGTGTAGATATTTCAAACATCGTGCTGTACACAATAAATATATACAATTTTTATTAGTCAATTAAAAAAAATAAAAACTTTACAGGGACATTAAAGAAGCTTTGAAGAAAAAAAGATAAACAGCCCTAAAAATGTGGGAAAATTCATTTCCTTTACATTTCACATGCCCCTCTTGAATAAATCTCAAATGTCAAGAAGTCTTTCCTAAATCAGGCCCTAGTCTTTTGCTCCAGGCCCTAGAGATTCTCTGGGAACTATTATCCTTCTTCAGGAAAAGAAAAAAAATACAAATGGTTCTTTTTTTATATACACAATAAACTCTTAAAATTCTAACTTGATCTGATTTTATTTTTTTAGAGTATTCAGTATATTTTGTAAAGTTCTTCAAAGCCATTGAAGAGTCTTTGGGATTATTTATTTAATGGCTATATGACCTTCTAAGTTCAAAACTGTACAATATGGATAGGGATGGTTGAGGGTATAAAATTCAGGGTCAAAAATGTTATGGCTGTTTCAGAAAGATGAAACAAGTGAGCAAACTAAGTTGAAGACAAATTATGATGGAGCTATGTTCCGTCATAATTCTCTCACTCAGGGAAATAGCTGTGTTTAGCTCCTTAAACCCTCTCAAGCTAGTTCCTAGCTTAGTACAGGGCAAGCCGGCATACACACAGACACTCTACGCAATATCCTGGGAAGACATCAAAGTCAAAAGACCCACTGAAAAGCAACTTTTTAAAAGCAGCAAGTGTTAAGGTTCAAAGGAGAAAATGCGCAAGAAAGGGAAAATGCCAAGGTGGCAGTGAGGTGCCATGCTGACAACTGACCCCACAAGGCCACGCAGGCACTCAGAGAACCAACTGGGAGGCACAGAGATAAAGGTTGAATTATGAAGAAGCAAGAGTATTGAAATGTCCCTGAATTCTTCCCAAAAGTTCTCAAATGAAAATACATAAACATACTGAAGGGGAAGAGGGCAGCCTAGAGAAAGCTCTGTTGAAAAAAAAAACCAAAAAACAAACTCAGCTGCCCTTTGTGAGAGTGATGTAGAAAAGGATGAGAGGGTGAGGCCAGAAGGTGGGTCAAAGAGATAACACAAAACTACCTAATCTCTAGGAAAGGCCTTAAAAGGAAAACATGTTTACAGCAAACCAAAGACCAATTCCATACCTTATTATTATTATTATTTTGGTTAAAATACATAGTTAATCCAAGCTTATAATTTTTACCTAGGTAAATCAAAATTGTCTTCTTGCTCTAAAATGTCTACACTATTAGATTCTAATCATACAACCAATCAAAAAAAAAAAAAGTTTACTAAGCCTCCACCTACTGTTTTTCATCCAGAGGCACAGGGTGTGGGGAAAATTGCAATGACTTGCCAAACAGGGAGGCCTTGCTCAAACCCCTTGTATCTAGGCATAAAGCTAAGATTTAACATTGAATTTTATAAACAAGAAGGCTCAATCAGTGCTCAAGAAGTCTAAAAGAAAACTGGGCCTTGGGACTTTGGCCTGCTTGGGCTTGTCTGAGATTTTAAGAAAAGGTAATATTTCAATCATATTGGTGAAAGGGTGGGGTTCAGTTAGGTGGAGCAACTAGAAGAAGGCAGGCTAAGTGAGAGACGAGCTGGGGCCAAAGGTCTGGGGGCTGGAAAGTGCAAGGCATGTTCTAGAAGATGCAAATAGACCAGTTAGGCCTGAAGAATGGTGAGCAGAGGTGAATGGCATCCAAGGTATGATCAGCTACACCCCCAAAGACCTGGGTGTCTGGGCTTGGCATCAACCACACTGTGCTGGCGAATGACTCAAGAACCTCACTTCAACCACCCAAATGTTGTGTGTGTGTGTGTGTGTGGACATGTGTGTATGTGTGTGGACGTGTGTATGTATGTGTGTGTGTGTTCTACATTAAAAAAAAAAATTTGAGGAAGGGAAGTACATTTACATTCTTCAAGAGAACTATGATGCAAGACATCTTGAAACTAATCATTACCATAGACAGAAATCCCTTTATAGCAAATTATTTGGTAGTCTGTCTTTGTATTACTACTGTATTTATTATTCACATGCCTTAGTAGGACTACATTTTTGCTATACAGAGAGCACAGAATTAAAATGACACAATGAAATGTGCCCCTTCCCAAAGGAACAGCAATAAAAAGAGAAATCACATTAGCAGAACAGAGAAGCTACTAGTATCTTAACAGACAGAAAGACAAATAAAATTATATCTATGATGGAGGTACAAATCTGATTATATGTAACAGATGGTAAGAAAATTAATACAGAATCACCTAGTAACAGCATGTCTGTAGCATGTTGCTCTTTGAGTTGAGAAATAACAATAAGCATACTTGACGAATTCAACCTCTTTGTTGAGGGAGGTACAAGCAATATCTATACCTACCTAAAAAGCATAAAGAGCCAGTCACTACACAAACTCTCACACAGCACCATAATGAACTGTGGTTGTCTAGTCACTGTAATTGCCCTAGACCATGGTTGTTTGCCAACCCCAGTCTCACGTCTTGTGCTATCACGAGTTGGCTCTTCAAACCTTTCCAATTCTGATTATCCTTGCTGTAAGGTAACAGTCTGGATTCTGTGATCACTGAGGCCCTTCTCAGCTTTAGAAATCTCTAACACAGGTGGTCTTCAGTGTCATGAAAGGTGGTAACTATTAGAATACAGACAAAGACACGCTGGAGTCCACTGTCTCTCTGAACTTCTTGCTATGAGAAATAGTAAATATCCTCATAGTTTAAGTCAGATGGCATCAGACTTTTCTTTTCAGTCAAAAGTTGATAAGGTTTCTAATTGGGGTTTAAATGTTTAAACACGGATTAAGAAAATTATATTTTCTAAGTTTTATTTACTAGTTGCATAAGCTTAATAAATTGAATATTAAATGCATTATGACAATTTTACATATCTATTTATAAATAAACATAGATATGTATATATGAGACTTTCATAGTGCCCGACTTCTCATAGGTACTCAATGAATGTTAGCTATTACTAGTGCTTAATAACTAAAATTTAAGTGGTACTTTGCAGCTAAAAAAACCACACACACTTTTCTCCCATTTTATTGTTTCATCATCCCTGTGGAAAGGTGCTATTGTCCTAGTTGAAAAATTGAACTGAGAAAATTGATCCAAGAGGATAAGTGACTTTTCTGAGTCAAAAAGTTAATTAGAGGTTGATTCAGAACCATGTCATCTGGCCCCAAATATCTTGCTGTTTCCACTACACTGCATTATCTTTTACTATTTTGCCATTAATACAGAGAAGAGGTCAGAAACAAAAATCTGTCTTGGCAACTAAAACTACTCTTCTTATTGGCCAGTGGAACTCTATGTGATAGAGGGGAAAAAATTGGAAAGTTATTACAGAAACCTCCGCAGGATATTTAATAAAGGGATGAAATAAACAATCATGTTTTAAAACCTGTGCCCAAGAAAACCCATTTGACATCTGTAAGAAGCCAGCTTTAAAAGAAAAGACCCATTAGTAACTAGGAGGCAAGAAGCCCTGGGTTAGTTAATAAGGGAATTGGGGACAAAGAACTTGTGTCCCTCTGTTTTGACAAGAACTTTCAAAGAGTTGTAGCAGAGAGAATGATGATAACTGGGAACCCACAATAGCTTTGTAACAACATAGCATTTCATTTGTCTTGGATTGTGAATATCTTTTAATATTGCTCTAATTGGAAAAATATATTCCTTATGAAACTCTCTTGAAGTTTTAACCCAGGAGAGTCCAGTCTCAAAAGCGTTTTCTTTTTTGAAGCAAGGCAACCAATCCAGCAATCAGACATAATTTCCAATTCACTGAGATTCTTTGTTTTTTATTTCTGAACAACGTGAAGAGAATATATAATACAACACCCAGAAGTGACAGCTGATGGGTATTGAGCATTGTTCCATACTCTCTATATAAATTAACTGAATCTTGTAACACCACTTTGAGGTAATTACTGTTATTTGATCTCCATTTTACAATGAGGAAACTGAGTCCTAGAGAAGCCATATACGTGGACCAAAGCCATACAACTTACAAGTGGCAGAGCTGGGAGTCAAGACCCAAATGACTTCAGACTCTATAACTACCTCTCTCTCCCCCCGTATCTGAAACTCCTCTTCCATCCTTGATCTTCTCCAAACTCCTAAGAATTCTTTCTTGGTTCTGATGTTCTGAAATAATTTCCCCCCTTCTCTCACTGCACTACTGCACTACAAAAGTCTACACAAGCTATCTGTCAAGTAAACAATCCTCTTTGGAGGAGATGGGAGGAGCTGAAACTGAGTTATGAATGTTCTTCAGCTGGAAGATAAAGCAAAAACAAGATTAGGGATCCTCTAAAGAACAGCGATTCTCAGACTTAAGAATGCCTCAGGATCACCTGGAAAGCTTACTAAAACACAAATCACTGAGCCCCATACCTGGAATTTCTTTCAGTTGGCCTTGGGTGGGGCTGGTAACTTTTTACTTCTAAGAAGAGCCAGGTGGATGCTGTTGTTGCTCATCTGAGGACCACACTCTGGAAACCACTGCTCTAGGCTTTTTGTTCCTACTTGAAAGAATTCTACTTTTAAGAATTCTTCCAATTATCCAAGAGTTCTCCTATATTATCCAAGACTAAAAAGCAACTACCCATTAGGCTTAACTACCTCCAATCATGTATTATTGGTTCCAGCCTAAGAGAAACAGGACCCAGAGGGAGAAGCTGAGCTTCCTCTCCTTCCTTGCTAAAACCATCCTTCTGAGTTCCCATTGCTTCTTGGGAGGCCTGTCTCTCCCTGCCAGTAAATTCCCTCCCTTCTAACTTCAGGCACAAGTGACCTCAGTTACTATGCAAAAAAGGCTGTGCTCTCAGCTTATACTCCCAATGAAATAAGACACTATTCATACAAGGGTCATGGAGGGATGGCTTCTTTACACAAATTGATAGAAGAAAAATACACCAAAGCAACCATAAAGGATAACTGAAAAGCTGAGAGCGAAAGACCAAAATAAATAACAATAATAATAATATGGCAGTCAAATATCCTCTCATGAAGGGGGCATCCTTGTAGGAATACTGTCTTAGTAAAACATGAATACACTATACTTACATTAAGAATCCCATATTCAAAGCTCATTTTCACCTAAATTGATTAAAAATTAATCACATGAATTCCCTGCATATATTTTAATTTTAATGCTAGCCTGTGAGGCCCAAATTCAAATCTCCATTTTGTACCCTAGGACAAATTTTATTTATGCCAAATTTTTAGAGCAGAAAATCTTTCTTTCCCCAAGTGTATGGAATTATAGATCTAGAGTAAATAGAAGCCTTAGATTGATTAAGCAGAAGGAACACAAGCATTATTTTATTATGTGCACATCCCAAATGATTTAAATGGATTTATTAAGCCATGTTAAATAATGCATTATGTTAACAGCAAATGCATTTTGCCTATTTTGCATACAAAAATATTTAAAGTATGGTCCTAACCCAGACAAAAATGGGACGTTTGTGTCAACAGCACTGAAGACAGCCCACTCAATCAGTTCAATTTTTTTTCAATTTCCTATGCAATCATAATCTATTTCTTCAGTATTTTGAACTCATCCTGATTAAGATCTTTTCTTTAGCCTATTAACTATGACCTTGAATTTTTTTCTATGATAGAGAAGCAAGACTTCTCTGGGAGCTGGGAGAGATACCCATTCAGGTCTAAAGATAGTATTTACTTTTTAATTGCTATTTCAGGAATAACAAATTTTTAAAAGGCATATACAGAGTCAGGAGTACAGGACGATTTGCTTTGTTTTGTCATCTGAAAATGACCCTAGAGAAGTTGTATGTATGTGTGTGTGTGTTTGCATATATGCATATATGTATGAATACATATTTGTAAACTGATGCTCTCAGAAAGTGTGTGAAAAAGTATTCATAAAACAAGTTCCTGAAAAATTATATGTGAAGAAAAGTTCTGGAAGAAAAACTGGTTGGGAAGATGGTCCCATTTGATATTATTTTGAGCAATTAACCAAATAAGGTTTTATGTGCCTGAAAGCTTATCTTTTGAGGGCTAGCCATGAATTATCTGAAGCTAAGTTATTTTCTTTTTCTTTTCTGAGTTTTCAAAATAAAATTCCAAAAGCATCTCTTTAAAATTAACTATTTCCTCTAAACTAATACATTTTCACACTTAGGATTTTCTAGAAAAAAATTGATGTACATTATAAATGCAAGGGTACTGTGTTCTGATTTAAGAAAGAATCACATCAACTCCAGCAGACATGTGGTTCATTAATAATTCAACCAAGTAGACCTCCATCAAGTTCAAGATAACAGACATTTAAAAATTAAAGATAAAATCTATAATGAACAAACATTACTTTATATATAAAGAGTTCTTTATATTACAAATCCACTTAATTTTTTAACAAGCAGATTTCATCAGTTATTTATATGAGCTTCTGTAAAATAACAAAGATACATCTGGAAAGTTATAGAGGAGTAAGTCAAATACATCCTTGTCCCAAATTTGTGAATATATTCCCATATTTCTGCATCTGGTTTGGGTAATAATTAAATATTAACAACTTTGCCTGTTTTTTCATATTAAAGAGATATCACAATTTTTTGTTCTTGCAAAGCATCAAAGCTGAAACATTTTGCCTCCGTTTACAGTGAAAGAAAAATGATAGCAGTGTATCCAGGGGCTTTTATGTGAGCCGCAGGTAGGAGATAACCTAGGGCAGAAGACACATGGGCCCATTTGAGATATTATTTCAGGGCAAGAAGAAGCATGATAAGAGAATAATTTTATTTTTGGGCTCTAAACTTGGGGTGCCTTTTAAACTTATAAAACCTGATGATTCAACAGTATCAGGGAAGATAATTTAACCACCCAGTTTGAACTTTATCACTTTAATCCACTAATCAGAAGTGCAAAGGAAGTCTCTCTGTGATACTGTCTATCCCACCCCATCCAGGCGGCAGGTTCCTTAATTAGCTTACCTCCTTGGCTTTTTTTCCTCCCTCCGTGCTGTGATCACCTAACATCAGTTTTTGTTCACTGGAATTGTAACTTGAAATAGAAAGTAGTCCTGTGTTTTTTATTGCCCTGGGAATGGGCTACGTATTATCTTCCATCGGCCTTCTCTACATGCCTAATCTACACTTAGGCTGGGGCTGGGGTGGGGGGTGGGGAGGGGGGTTTGGCAGGGAGCCTTTTTTCCATTTTCCATCAGGGCCCTCTGCAGCCAGGGCAGCCCACTGAGCTTAGAGTGTGACAAAGCCTGCCACTTCTGAATACTTGACACCCAGCAGTGCTTGTCAGACTTGAGCTTGCCCTGCTTGACAATCACCTGGAGGGCTTGTTAAAACACAACATAGGGGAGGAAAAGATTTCACATCCTCACCCATCACTAGGTCCATGGCTGAGGCCCCTGTAAGGAAAATAGAGTAACAAGAGAAAGGGATGCAAACGTATTCGATATAAGTTTTACATGACATGGGAGACTTCATAAGGAAATGAAGACCCCAAAACACAGGTAAGCTTGTATATTTTTATGTTTAGGTTTCATGAATACTAGACAGCCATGGATAAGTATGATTGGATAAGAGAGGTACAATCTAATGGCAATAATCTGGGGGAACTTAGTAAGATCTATTTGTCCAGATTCTTTTCTGTGTCCCCATGTCTTCAGCAATAGAATGTTCTTTTTCTTTGGGGATAGGGAGGGCATGAAACTCTCTTGCATGAGAGTTTTATGACCTGCTTCAGGATAGAAGGGCTAGGGAGGTTGAGAGTGACCCTCCTACTTCTGCTGTTTTCTCAAATGCAATATTGTCAGGTAGCATGTCCTGAACCCATAAACATATTGCTGGACCGTACCTTCAGAGTCTGTTTCAGTGGGTCTGGAGTAGAGTGCTAAAATTATACGCATTTCTAACAAACTTCTAGGCCCCCTTGGAGAACCTCTGACATAGAAGCTAGACTCAGACAGAAACATGTATGTTTCTTAGGTATCTGTGAACTCACTTCAAGATTTTGTTTTAAAATATTGCATATTCATTTATGTGTTAATATTTTTAAATGGTATGAACATTTCTTTTAAGCTGAACTACCTGGAAAAGTAGAACCTATCCAAATGCCAGATAAGCAACATGTACATGCAGATTGAGAGCCATGGACCTCAAACATCACCAGAAATCACCTACAGACACACCACCCCTATCCTGGACAAGCCTAAAGGGCCTCAATTATATACTCAGAATTTGATGTTGGGATCCGCTCTAAGCTTTTTTATTAATGGTACCTTCTGGAAGGAATATTCTAAAATAATTTGAGAGTGATAGGTAGGAGGAGGGTAAATATAGAAAAGCATAAAGAAAAATATTTTATATAATCATACAGACTCCCTTAACATCTGTTGCATTTCCTTCCTGACTTTTTCTATATTTTTATATCCATCTTTTATTTTCATTGTTTCATATGAATTTTCCCATATTATTTTCAATGGTATATGTTTTACCTTACTCCATAGTATTTTAACCATTTCTCCATTGATGTATACTGTTTCTGATTAATCACCATTATACATACACACACACACACAATCATATACCGTTATATCTTGGGGTATTTTTTTTTCTAAATTTTGACTAATTTCCTTTAAGGAAATTTCTAGAAATATAATTGATATGTCAAAGAATAAGAATATCTTTAGGGGTTTTGATACATACAGTATAATAAAACCGGCACAACACAATAAGTGGCATTCAAAGAATTCCATTGCACATAATGTGGGGTGTTAATGTAAGGTTAAGGAAATAACCAGGGCAAGTCAGTTGATACAGCCAGCAGGGAGATTCCCAGGTCCAGCTGTGTGTTGCAATCCATCCCTGTCAAGGCTGTGGTTTGATGCCCCCAGGTCATGCTTGATCACTCTGATTTAAATATTTATGGGGACGATTCTGGGTTCTGTTCCTGAATGGGAATTCCAGACTGGTAGTAATGATGTCAAAAGTCTATTTTATCTATGCCAATCTTAATCAACTGCCAGAAAAATCCTTTTAAAAACATAAATCAGAATGTTTATCTTCTTTGCTCAAAATCCTAAAACTGCTTTGTTTCACTCAGAGTAAAAATCAAGGTCACTGTATGGCCCTACAGGATCAGATCCTGCAGTACCTTGCTGACCTCAGCCCTTAACTCTCTCCCTCTGGCCCACTGTGTCCAGCCACAGTGGGCTCTTGGCTAAGTCTTTGTAATTACTGTTCTGATTTTCTGGGATGCTATTCTCCCAAATATCTACTTGTCAAATTCTCTTACCTCTTTTAAGAATTCATCTATATATCACTTTCTTAATGAGGTCTATCTTAACCAATCACCCCATTAAATACTGTGTACTGACATCCACACCCTGGTCCCTGGCCCCAACCATTTGGTCCTTCTGATCCTTCTTATCTTCATAAAAGTAAAATCTATTCTACTTATCACTTTTTAATATACTATATAATTGTAACATACTATATATACTATATACTTTTTAATATACTATATAGTATATAATTTTATATACTATATAATTTATACTATATAATATACTATATTTATTATTTTTACTATTTATTTTCTGTAAACTCCACAAGCAAATGACAACTATGTTTTGTTAACTGATTAATCCCAAGCACCTAAAACAGTCCCTGACACATAGTAGGAACACAAAACTATTATTTTAAAGAACATTAGCTGTCCTAGGTTGGAAGCAGGGGCTGGGTAGAAAATAACCCCAATAGTTCACCACATTATACTGATGCAGTTCAAGAAACACTACCCCCAAATATGGCACCTTGGCATTTTAGAAAACAAAAGTAGGAGGGTCACTCTCACATTCTCCTCACCTTTATGAGGCCGTAAGACCCTCATGTGAGAGGTGCCCTATCTGTATCCAGAGGATAAGAACATTCTTATCTCTGAAGACACAGGGACACAGAAAAGAATCTAAACAAACAGGCCTTCTAAGTTTCCCCCAGTTTATTACCTTAGATCATAACTTTTCATCCTCCAATCATACCTATCCATGTGTATCCACTCTTCATCAAACCTAGCATAAAAATACATGAGTTTAACAATTTCTTCAGTTCTTCATTTCCTTATGAAGGTGTCTGTGTCATATAAAACTTACATTAAATAAATCTATATGCATCTCTCTTATTAATATGGCTTTTGTTACGGGGGTCTCAGCCAGAAGCCTAAAAGAAAAAGATATTTTCATCCTCTACAATGGTCAAAGTCATGCTATGGTTGTCATCTTATTTTAGGGATTCACTTGTATTTCCTACTTATTCCCCAAAAAGTTGAGCCAATTTACCTCACCTGGCAATGGAGAATAGTCCCCACTTTGCCATGTGTGTCTGACCTTCACTCTCTGGCCACCTATGGCTGTCTCTGCACATGCTCGGTCTTAGAGGTGGGAACACAGGTGAAAGAAGTTCTCCCTCATCTTCATCATGCACACGGCTTTCTCTTGCTATTTTTCTTGGAGTCCTATCCTTGTCTTACTCAATTGTGAGTATAATTTTTGGTCCTCAAACCCCCAAATTTCATGTAAGATAAATGGCTGAAAGATCACAAAAGCCCACATTATTTACTTTTAAAAATGAATACAGGGAATCCATTTTTAAGAATATATTTGGGGGAGAGGAAGTTATAAGGAGAAGAGAAAGTATAATACATTGATAAAAAATTGAAAATAATATAACGACTTTACATTTTTTAAATTTAAAATTATGTGAAACAGATAAAATGTCTTTTATATCAGCTTATCCGATAAGGTCAAAAATTTAATACTTTAGCATTTTTTTAGATATATTTTAATATATCTATGAATGTCTGGGGAGCTCAAGGGGGCTGCTTATAGAGCTTGGATATTTAAACTTATTTAAAAATTCCAATTTAAGGAAAATGAAACAGCATTGTTATATGAGACTAGCAAAGATAAATGCTATTATCAAGGTAAGTATCTATGGAGAAATTTTCAAAGTGACCAAACTTACATTTTTTTTTCCAAGATAACTTTCTCATTTTGTTCTGAAAATAAATCTAAATATATTTTCAGCATCTCTAAAAATATGAAAAATGGTGCTGATAGCCTACCTCATTCATCCCATTTGCAATTAAGAAAAGATAGTTTCTTCCTCTTTGGTACTTGTTCTCTAGAAGCAGATATAAGGAGGCCAAGATGAAGCAGCAAATCAAACAGTTTGGACATGAATGTGATGGATATAAAAACATCACAGGGGACACCAAGAACCTAAATACAATTACCAAGAAGGAAATAGGGAAGATATTAACTGCCTGGGAAAAAAGTTTACTAAAATCTAAGTCATTAAACAGCTCTTGTATGATTGGGCAAACCCGAAACCTTCTTCCAAAACATCCCCGAACTTAGAGAAGGCCACCATATGTCATGCTAATGGAACCCCTGTTCCCTCGTTACCTGCACTAGCTCTGATTAATGAAAGACATGCCATGAATGATACAAGTGATTACACTGCATAAGTTAAGACTCAGACAGGCCATGGCTTGATTAGATTCTGGAACAAACACTTCCTCTCTCTTGGGGCAGGGCTGTCCGCAGCTCAGCAGTCATCTGTTAAATAGTGGCATATTTCACCATGGAGGCTACCAAACACTAGCTGAAAATTTAACACCTGCCTTCCCAGAACTGTCTTAAAGCATACTTCACCACCACCTCAAATAAAAATGAGAACAAAGGCATAAATGAGAAGGCAAACTTTAAAATAAACAGGGAAGACTTAATATAATGAAGAGGCCCAAATGTCACAAACTGTGGACAAACATAGATGTCTGTCTAGCTTTAGCTGTGACAATGTTTTGCAATTCCCATTTTGTAAATATTCTTAACTAAGAATCTATCCTTTCGCACCTCAGAAAGTCATTGACTTTGATTCAATGTTCAGACTTGCAAGATATGGAACTCTGACAAAAGAAGGAAGAGAAATACATTTCTAGCAATCCAAATCTACTGACAATAAGGACCAAAGGAGTGAAAGATCTTATGCAATGAGATGCATACTCTTGCATCTTTAAACTTCTATTGTCAGGTTGTGAAGATGCAGTTGAATGTATGTCCATTCAGTGTCTGCTACTACTATAGAAAGGCCAACATCTTTATCAGCAAGTCCAAGAACTAACAATTTTTCTGCCTATGGTAGAAAGCCTTAAGAATGCCCTTTTACATATGGACAGAAAGAATTCTTTAAAGACAGTTTGAATACTCTTTGCAAGAAAAGTTAGGCTCTGCGATCTGGGAAATATATATGATCCTTATTTTTAGAGTATAATAAGAAGACTTATAAAGTCTTCAGGTTTGGCCTGCTAGCTATTCAGCTAATACATTCTTTAATTGTGGCTGAAGAACACCTTTTCTACTTCTGTAGTGGTTAGTAACTTTGACTGTGGGATTGATTCAAAAATTCCAAGGGCAAAAAAGATCTCTTCAGAAAGCACCTGTCTCTCTTTAGGTGTATTTAATGCCCTGATTAATGTCAACTAATGTGATAGCACAAAAGGGTAGTGCAGAGGAGAATGTTATTTCAATGTCAAGCATTTGATATCTGGACCATCAATTAAACAAGGAAATCATAGAGCTTAGAAAATAGAGGCAGGGTCTGTGCTGTCAAAGAGTTTATAGTGTTTTGGGCCACTCAAGACATACATGAGGAAAGCTCATATAAAACAGTGATTATCTGCCTGACATATGAGGAGATTTAAAAAAGTTCATGAAAAAATGGAATTAAAAGATTAAAAATAAAAATATAAACTTTATTTCCCAACAAGACTTCCACTAATATTAAGGCACTTTCGTAAGTGATAATATCAGCCATTTAGTCCATCCCTAAAGAACTGAAGGTCCTGGGAATTTAACCATGTCAATGCAGTCTCTTCTATAGTATTAACTAAAGAAAAGTGGGTGCTCTTTACAGATTTTTTTTAAGATTAGAAAACAAAAAGAAGTCAAGGGAACCGAATCAGGACTGTAAGCTGTATGCCTAATAATTTCCCATTAAAATTGTCACAAAATTACTCTTGTTTGATGAGAAGAACGAGCAGGAACATTGTTGTGATGAAGAAGGACTCTTTGGGGAAGAGTGTTTCTCTGCTAAAGCTTTGATTAACTTTCTCAAACACTAACATAATAAGCAGGTGTTATCATTCCTTGGCCCTCCAAAATCTCAACAAGCAAAATGCCTTTAGCATCCCCCAAAACTTTGGCCATGACTGTTGCTCTTGACTGCTCTGCTTTTGCGTGGACTTGACCACTTCCACCTCTTGGTAGCCACTGCTTTGATTGGGCTTTGTCTTCAGGATCATTCTGGTCAAGCCATGTTTCATCTCCTGTTACAATTCTTTGAAGAAATGCCTCAGAATCTTAATCTCACTTGTTTAACATTTCCACTGAAAACTCTGCCCTTGTCTGCTGCTGATCTGGGTGCTACAGTGTTGGCACCCATCAAGTGTAAAGTTTGCTCGACTTTAATTTATCAGTCAAAATTGTATAATCTGAACCAATTGAGATGTCTATAGTGTCAGCTATTGTTTCTGATGTTAATCATCAGTCCTTTTCCATTAGGGAATGAACAAAATTAATTTTTTCCTCACAAACTGATGTGGAAGTTATGCCACTGTGGGCTTCATCTTCGATATCACCTTGTCCCTTTTAAAAACAAGCTATCTATTTGTAAACTGCTGATTTCTTTGGAGCATCATCCCCATAAACTTTTTGTAAAAATTCAATGATTTCACCATTCTTCCACCCAAGCTTCACCATACATTTGATGTTTGTTCTTGCTTCAATTTTAGGAGAATTCATGTTGCTCTGATAGGTGCTCTTTTCAAACTGATGTCTTATCCTTCTTAGGATCTCAAACTAGATTCTGTTCAGACATGTTATAACAAGAAAGTATGAGTTTATTTTGGTGTAAAAAATTTGAAATCCATGCATAATTTTTTCATAATATGCATTTCCATGAACTTTTTGAATATACCTCATATATAGCAACAAGAAGAATATCAAAATTTCATAGCAAAATTGTGAAATTGGGGTGTTGTGGACAGGTGTCAGAGAGCAGACAAGACTCAAGTTTCTTTTGGAGTATAAGAAGATTTTATATAAAATCAAAGGCTGAGCATGAGAGGGAAGAATTCAGGTTATACCTAAATTTTTATCTATAGGTGTCATGAGATCTCTGCATATTTGAAAATTGTATTTGCCTGAAAGAGTAAGAGCTTGAAGCTTTGTAAAGTTTTTTAATAGCACATTGATTAATGTTATTTTAGAGCAATTTAAACAACTGAAATTAAAAAAAAAACAAACAATGGAGTAATTACTTCCTGGAGCATTGGTATGATTCATTGTATAACTCTTGTTCATGGCTGTTTTGAGAAGAACAAAGATAAGAAAGAAGAAAGAAAAAAGAAAGAAGAAAGACAAACATGAGCATTACAGAAAAAAAGTTCTAAAATCCTATTTCGCAGCCTTTAAAATAAAGTCAAAGGGATGAGCTGAAAATGGCATAGAACTTGGCTACACAAGGCTTACATTGCAGTCTCTCTCTGCTCTATTTAAGTATACCCTGGGGGTGAGTATAGAGGAAGGAGCATGATGTGATTAGGAACTGTGGGTACAATCTGGGAACATTGGCAATGGCAAAGATGAGAGTATAAACTAGGGTCATAAAAGCTTCCATTGAAGAAGAAGGGAAAGATGATAAAAAACATAGAAAGTAAAATCAACAGGATTTATAGAATCAATTAGAATGCAGGATAATGGAGGGATGTGGGAAAAGAAAAGCTAAGGGTGATGACTCACAGGTTAAGGGTTTGGGCCAGAGGCTAGAGGGTGGCATCATTCACTAAGATAAGGAATTGCAAAGGAGCAGTGATTGTTAGGCTAAAATTAGTTTGGCTTTAGACCCATTGGATTGAGGGTGCTTATGGGTTTTTGTATATAATTTTTAAAAAATCCTTACAAATATAAAGCCTTCTGGGGAAAGAAAATCAAATAAGTCTAAAAAGTTTTTGACCATTTCAACATTGACAAAGTATATTATATGTATTTTTGTTTTAAAAGTTGAATACCATATGTTTTTTCCTGTAAGTATTGTAGACTTTAATCTTAAGAGTGGAATGCTATTGCAAACCAATGGTCCTGTCAAATCCATCTGTCAGTGACGGCAGGAAAGTCAAGAATAAAGCTTCCAAGCTGCCAAAGAATTTGGCTGTTTGCTGAGAAGAAATAAAGGGAGCAATCTGCCAATTACTGCCCCCTTGTGCTCAATAAGTGGCAAAGGCAAATTAAGCAATATACCAATATAGCATGGCAAAATGTCAACGTCAACATATAGCAGTATTCTAGCTGCAAAGTGTACTCCAAGCTCTTATTTTATAGTTGAGGTTATTGGGGACCATGGAATAACTTGGCCATAATCACAGCCTCATTGACAGAGATACAGGACCAGAATTCATATCTGACTTCCCAGATGAAATTCTTTCCTTGGTACCAAATTCCACTTCTTATAAATATGTTTTATGGATACATAGGTCACATTCCTAATATGCACACTTTATTCTTGCTTAAGTTATAAAAGGAGAATTCACAATAAAAACAAAAAGGAAGATCCTTGATGTGTTTTACAACTGTAAAACCAATCTACCACTAAATAAAAGACAAATTTAGGGAGCATGTCATTAATAACCTATACAAATATGTAACCAAAAACCACAGGAATAAATCAGTCATAAAACCTAAATTACCTTGACTAAAAATGTTCACTCATTTCTATAAATAAATAATTAACTCAAGCTAAATGGGATGTGTGTGCAAATTTTGGCTTGGAACCACTCTTCCACTTAACTATCTTGGGATAAAGAGATGTTAATAAAGAACTGGGGTTTCCCCTAAAGTCTGTATGATTCTACTCAATTTTATCTTATTTTGAAAATCACATTGTCACTGTCAGCAAAAATGACTTTTATCTGTGCATCGTCATTCAGTCCATTACAGAGGGCCATCGTGTATTCATGATAAATACTCCTTTTCCATATAGGCTTTCTCTACAATAAACTTGAAACAGTTATTATTAATCCACTGGTACATAAAATTAAACCCATTTGCCATCTTTGATGAGTTGAGCCCACTGGCAATTATTTTGTATATTAAAAAACATATTTCCAAAGCTCTGTGAACCACAAAAACTGAAGAATAATGAAGCTGAGGCATTAACAATAAGCTAAAATAAATTTCAACCCCCAAAGTTCCAAGATCATATGTAATGACCTGATCTGACAATAACTAAACCACTTGAAAAATGGAAAAGTGTATCTTTTAATATTACCACACACATACATCATGCATGCAAATTGATTTGCTTATTCTCTTGCAGGGGGGAAAAAAAAGAATGCTTTCTCAGTATCTTTACAAAAATTAATGTACATCACAAACACTTCCCAATCTATAACAAATAGAATCAAGGAGGACATTTAATTAGCAATTAGTCTGATTAACATTCCTTGGAGATTAATTTGTTCTACCAGATGGCCTTCGTAAAAATAATTCTTAGAGGATTTCTTTTAAATTCAGCTAAGCTAATTATAAAATGTAGGAAGAGAGAAATTTTAACAATCATACCAAGAATAAATTAATATGTTTAAGTTGTAAGTCTTCAAGATAGGACTGGGGAGTGGAGAATGGCAAGGGGAGTTTGTGGGTCTGCCCAGTGAAGATACTAACTGAAGAACTAGAAACAGTTTGTTGAGAGAGCAAAATCCAAAGACTGAGTCAGATAGAAGCTAGGGGTGAGCAAGGTGTATAAGAAAGACAAATCCCAAATTAGACATTGGGAAACTAAACTGGACCAAAGTCAAGGGAAGTTCCAAAACACAAAAGAAGAAAAGAGCAAGCAGGCACAGAGCCCAGAAAGAATTGTGCTGAATGTCTGCCCGGCAGCCATATCAACTGACTTTGTCACAGGGCCCCAATTAATGGCCTTTCATCAGGATGGCATGCATTTTGAGAAACCTTTTCAGAAGCTGTGATGGATTTTCTCTTACGAAGAAGGGAGTTCACATTTATCGATACTGAACTAGAAGCTGCAGGAGGATTTGTTCTTACCAAAACTTTTTTTTTATTTTCTTCCTGAAACACAGTGTCTACATTTCTCAGCCTCTATTTTTGCTAGGCGTGGCAGTGCTATTGAGTTATGGCCAGTGGAGTTTGGGGAAAAGTGATACATTATCCTAACCAGTACCAGCTCATAAAAACTTTCCATAAGTGAACCATGCCTTTCTCCATTTGCTGGTTGGCAGAAACCTACTACAAGGACCTAGAGTGTGAGTCCCTGATGACTATGGATAGTGTTCCCCGACTCATGAATACCCACAATGGTTGCTGCCTCAGAAAGTAATAAACATTTACTGTGTTAAGCCACATAGAATTGGAGATGTATTTGCTACTGAAGCTAGTATTACTTGCCCTTCATCTGTTTATCTAATTTAATCCCTGTAACAATTTGCTATAATAGTATTTTTATCTTATCAAACAGGTAAAAAAGATGAACCAGGAATCTGAACTCAGCTCTGTTCAACTCTAAGATCTATTCCTTCTCACTCAAGTAGTCTGATAAACAGAATCTGAATCAAGGAAGACATGTTTTTTATTTGTTTGTTGTTTTTTGTTTTGTTGTGTTGTGTTATAACTGAGATGAAACTCTATAACATAAATTAACCATTTTGAGTGGTTTTCAGTGGCATTTACTACATTCAAAATGTATGCAACTATGTGAACATCTACCTAGTTCCAAAACATCTTCATCACCCCAAAGGGAACCGTATACTCATGAAGTAATTACTCCCCAATTCTCCCTCCTCCAGGCCCTGACCATGAACAAATTGATTTCTGTCTCTGTGTATTTATCAATTTTAGATATTTTATATAATTGGAATCATACTATATGTGGCCTATTATATCTGGCTTCATTCACTTAGCATAATTTTTTTGAGGTTCAACCACAATGTAACATGTATCAGTATTTCATTCCTTCTTATAGCTGAAAATATTCCATTGTATACCAAAATTTGTTTATTCATTCATCCATTTCTACTTTTTAACTATCATGAACAGTGCTACACAAATAAAGACATGCACGTGTATTTGTTTGAGTACCTGTTGTCCACTCTTTGGGGTATTTACCTAGAAGTATTAATAGAAATGATGGGTCATATGATAATTCTATGTTTAGCCTTTTGAAGAAGTGCCACACTGTTTTCTATAGAGGTTGCACCATTTTACACTGCTACCAGCATTGTACAAAGGTTCCAATTTATCTACATCCACATCAACACTTGTTATTTTCAGTTTTTGATTAAAGCCATCCTAGTAAGTGTGAAATTATATATTATTGTTATTTTGATTTTTATATTTTTCTAATAAATAAGGATGTTGAGCATCTTTTTGGATATTATTGGACATTAGTATACCTTCTTTGGTGAAATGTCTATTTAAATATTTTACCCATTTTTAAATTAGTTATTTGTCTTTTTGCTGTTGAGTTGCAAGTATTCTTTATACATTTTGGCTAACAGACTCTTTTTTTTTTTTTTTTTTGAGACAGAGTCTCACTTTGTTGTCCAGGCTAGAGTGAGTGCCGTGGCGTCAGCCTAGCTCACAGCAACCTCAAACTCCTGGGCTCAAGCGATCCTCCTGCCTCAGCCTCCCGAGTAGCTGGGACTACAGGCATGCGCCACCATGCCCGGCTAATTTTTTATATATATATCAGTTGGCCAATTAATTTGTTTCTATTTATAGTAGAGACGGGGTCTCGCTCTTGCTCAGGCTGGTTTTGAACTCCTGACCTTGAGCAATCCGCCCGCCTCCGCCTCCCAAGAGCTAGGATTACAGGCGTGAGCCACAGCGCCCGGCCTACAGACTCTTAACAGATATGTAATTTGTAAAAATTTCTTTCCCATTCTGTATGTTGTCTTTTCACTTTCTTGGTAATGACCTTTTAAAGCAAAAAACAAATTGATTTCCATGAAGTCTTATTTATCTATTAATATTTATCTAATATTGCTCATGTGCTTGGTGTCATATCTAAGAATTGCTTACCAAAGTCCAGATCATGAAGATTTACCCTTACATTTTCTTCTGAAAGTTTTATAGTTTTAGCTCTATTTATCCATAACTATCTATTTATCCATCTATTTATAACCATCTTTTTATCCAAAACTTAACTCATCCATTTTGAGTTAAGTTTTACATTTCTTTATTGAATGGTCTTGGCACCTTGTCAAAAATTAGTTAACTATAGATGTCTGGGTTTATTTCTAGACTCTTAATTCTATTTCATTGGTTTATATGTATATCCTTATACCAGTACTACACTGTTTTGATTGCTGTATCTATGTAGTAAGTTTTCAAGTGAGGAAGTGTGAGTTTACTAACTTTGTTCTTTTTCATTATTGTTTTGACTACTCAGGGCCCCTTGCAATCCCTTATATTTTTGAAGATTGGCTTTTCCATTTTTTGCAATAAAAGGACAATTAGAATTTTGATGGGGATTGCACTGAATTTATAGATGGCTTTGGGGAGTTTTGTCATCTTAATAACATTATTTTCCAATTCATGGACATGGGATGTTTTCTCACTTATTGACATCTTCTTTAATTACTTTAAGCAATGTTTTATAGCTGTAAGTATATTATTTATTTATTGCTTAAATTTATTCCTGGATATTTTATTCTTTTGGCTGCTAAAATAAATAATTGTTTTCTGATTTTTCTTTTCATGTTGTTCATTACTGGTATATAGAAATACAACTGATTTTTTCTCATTTCCTTTTGTGTATTTTTAATGATGTTTTCTTATTGGTTACTATGGGGATTATAATTAGTATCCTAAATGTATGGCAATCTATTTTGAATTGATACCAACTTAGCTTCAAAAGCATATAAAAATTCTGCTCAATGATCCTACAGGTCATCAGAATGCTCATAGGCTCCTTTCCTTCATACAGAGTGATAATGGACCCTCCTTTGTAGCAAAAGCAACCCAACAAATAAGCAAAGCCCTATATCTAGAATAAAAATTACATGGAATCCACCTAAAGTAGGATAAGGTATTGCCGCTTGCTCTCCTCTGGGTAAGGGTAGCCCTTTAGAAACAGGCTTAAGTTAAGCCCCTAAGAAATAGTTTATGAGAGACCCTTCCTAGCACTTCAAGGTAAGTATGGTAATATAACCATGGGTAAAAGAATATAGAGTAAAGCAATATGTCAAACAGTGGGTCAGTTACTAACCACTATACATGAGTTTGCGTCTTTCAGGTCCCTGCCCCAGTTGAAAACAGAGAGGTGGAAGGGACTCTGTGAAGTGCCTCTAAGATTATTTTAGCCAAAGATGGGACTATGGGATTAATCATAACCTATAAACGCTCTGTATTTCTGCTCAGAGGCAGGACATTTATACTTTGAGACCAGAGTCTACCAACTTCCTCATTTGCCAGCAAATTAATAAACTCCTCTTTACTTCTCAAAAAAAGAAAGAAAGAAAAAAGCCTGCTCCAGTATAGTTTTATGGCCCCTTTATGTTGTTATTTTTCATAAATTACATCTTTATACATTGTGTGCCCATTAACATAGATTTTTAATTTTATGCATTTATCTTTTAAATCATATAACAAATAAAAAAGAAGAGTTACAAGCCAAAGATACAATAATATGGGCTTTCATATTTGCCTATGTAGTTACCTTTATCAGAGTTCTTTATTTCTTCATATCATTTCAAATTACTGTCTAATGTGCTTTCATTTCAGGCTAAAGGATTTCATTTAGCATTTGCTGTAAGGCAGATCTACAATCACTGAACTTCCTCAGCTTTTGTTCATCTGGAAATGTCTTAATTTCTCCATTTTTGAGTGATGCTTTTGTCAGATATAAAATTCTTTGTTGACAAGAAGGCTTTTTGTTTGTTTCTTTTATTGTAATTATTATTATTATTAATTCAGGACTTTGAACATATCATCTCATACCCTCTGGCTTCTATGGTTTCTGATGAGAAATCTTCTGTTAATCTTATTAAGAATGTCTTGGACATGACAAGTGACTGCTTTCTTACTGCTTTTAAGATTTTACCTTTGCATTTTGACAATTTGATTATAATGTGTCTTAATGTGAGTCTCTTTGTGTTTATCCTTCTTGGGGTTTATTGAGCTTCTTGAATAGATTTATATATTTTATCAAATTTGGGCCATATTTCTTTCAAAATATTTTTTTTTAATTTTTTTTTAGAGACAGAGTCCTGCTCTGTTGCCCAGGCTAGAGTGCTGTGGCATCAGCCTAGCTCACAGCAACTCAAACTCCTGGGCTCAAGCAATCCTCCTGCCTCAGCCTCCTGGGTAGCTGGGACTACAGGCATGTGCCACCATGCCCAGCTAATTTTTTTCTATTTTTAGTTGTTTTGGCTAATTTCTTTCTATTTATAGTAGAGACAGGGTCTCACTCTTGCTCAGGCTGGTCTCCAACTCCTGAGCTCAAGTAACCCTTCTGCCTCAGCCTACCAGAGTGCTAGGATTACAGGTATGAGCCACTGTGCCCGGCTTCTTTCAATATTCTTTTGCTTCTTTATCTCTCTCTCTCTTTACTATTCTTCTTTAATTCCCATTATGATGCATATGTTGGTATGTTTGATGGTATCCCATAGCTTTTTTAGGCTTTGCTCATTTTTTTTTCATTCTTTTTTTTCTGTCTGATTCTCTGATAGGATGATTTCAATAGACCTGTCTTCATGTTTGCTGATTCCTTCTTCTGCCTACTTAAACCTATTATTGAAGCCCTCTAGTGATATTGCTTCTGTGGTAGGGCATTCCTTGATTTCTTGGCCATGCTATTTAAAATTTGGCCTTAACTTTCACTCCCTACTTGCACCGAACCTACAGATCAGCCAGGGTTGATAGCTTAGGGTCTCCGCACGTCTTTTCTGAGCCTGTGTCCTGCGTTGGGTGTGCAATGTGCAAGTGGCTTTCTAACCTGCCCCAGAATACACAGACACTTTTGAATGCCTTAATTTCCCAAAGAATCCCTCTACCCAGCTTTTCCTCCTAGGATTTCAGTCCTTTATTGTTCGCCTTAACTGTAGTCTGTTGCCCGAAATGCCTGCAGGTTGTTCATTTACCTTGCAATGTTTTCAAGAAATGCCCACCATTTTTCCATCCTGAGTGAGTTCCAAGTTAGGAAAAACAAAGACAAGCAACTTGCATCAGTCCTCCAGGCAGCCCCAAGACTGGTTTGAATGGATGAAAACAATTTTTTAGAATAAGGTCTTGCTTTCTCTTTCTGGAATCAGGGAACAGGATCCCACACTGGGAACTTGGGTTTCAAGAATACCACCAAGCTGGGAAGGGGAGTGTGGCAAAGGCAAGTGAAAATGCCTTAAAGCTTTTCTACTATTTTTTAAGTTGCCTTTTTCTTTATTTGCATTCACTTGGTTGCTGTGAATATATAACTGTTTTTGTAGAATTCTGACAAAGTTGATTCTGACAGTTCTCACTTGATTTCTCAATGTTTCCTAGAAGAACAGGCCCTTGGAGCCACCTTTTCCACCATTTTCACTGACAGGATTCAGCATGTGATTTTTGACATGACACTAGGTAAAATCATATTGGTCCTAAATGATACTATAGCCTTGTCTTTGATATTGATTATTATCCCAGTGAACAACCCATTATTACCAATTTAACTAATGTATCACAGATACACCTAATTAGATATCTAAAATAAATGGGATGTAGTGAAAAAAAATAAATAATAACACAATTACAGGGCAGATTTGCAGAAGAGTATTAGGAAACAAAAAAAAAAAATTTTAATTAATAGAAAAAAATGCATTAGTCAGCCCAAATGCATTTTTGGTGGGAAAAAGGCCACATTTAAGAATTTGAGCTTTAGAATATCCACTGTGGTTGATCCAACATATCTATACAAATTTATTTATCTCTTCCACAGGCCCTATCACCTCATTCTACCAAGCAGAAGAGGTAGTGGTAGGCAGAGGCATAGTGATCAACTGCAAACACCTTATTCCTTAACATTTTCATTAAGAGAAATGAGAACAAAGCCCCTAGAGAAGGTAAGAGTACTAGGAGGGACCCAACAAAACAGGGAGGAAATATTCCAGACATTTACTCCAGTAAGAAAGTGACTTCAGTTGTTGCATTTCATTTTTTAAGAGGCAAAGTTTCTCCATTTCTTTCAGTGAAAACTTATTTTAAAATGTATTACTTTCTTTTCAGAAAATTAAGTTCTGAATGTATATTAGGGGGAAAATGATAAAAGCATAGTATAAAATTATTTCTGATCTTACTTAAGAAGATAATTTATGTCAAATTTTTATATGCACACACACATGTCACAATATATGTGATATGAAAATATCAATAGATAAATGTGTACAATAAAAACACATGTATATGCAAATACATGCATACTAAGGGCATAGATAGACAAGTACATATGCTAAATAAAATCAGTAAATTAGTATCTTGAATAATCAGTTTTCTATTATATATATGTATGTTTGTATGTCATTATATTTTATGTGTATGTATAATCTAATACAGGTACTAGTAGAAAATTTAAATAGTAGACATAGGTATACCATGCACAATAAGTCTTCTTCCTCAAACACCTCCAAGTCAATTAATTCTTACTGACAGGCAACTGCCATTCCTACTTTCTTGTCTTTTCTTACAGTAATTTTTTATACACATTTAAGCATAAATGAATAAATACACACACAACATACATTCCCTTTAATTTATGTAAATAGAAGCATACTATGCACATACACACTTAAACATAACAAAACTTAAACATGATATGGAAACACAGGTTAGTCCTGACTCTGGGTCTATGTTCTCCCTAACAATCCTTGCTGCTTTGAGAAGTCTCCAAATGATATAAGCTTGAGTCACAATGAACTCAAAACCTTCGTCCGAATATATAGAACAATGTACACTGTTCTGTACATGTCCCTAAACAATTCTATCGTGGGACATTTCCAACATCCACGAATGTGGAAAAATGATATACAATACTAAACCATTGTGTGCTTATAACAAAGCTTCAATAATTATAAACTCATCTTATCTGTGAGCTTACTACCCCCTGTGAGCTTATTCCCCCAAAATAAGACAGGGTCTTCTTATATTTATTTTTCCTCAACAAGATACCCTAGGGCTTATTTTCAGGGGATGTATTATATTCCCCTCAAAGCCTCAGCTTGCAGCACACATGGGATGGCCGGGACCTGACAGGGAGAGCCAACCTTGTTGGTGGGGCTGCCCACACCTTTCCGGTCGCCTCTGGGATAATAGCTGTCATGGTAGGGCAGATGAGAAGGGCTGCTGGTCTTTTTTACGGCTCAGAGAGGAAATGCATGGGTTGTGCAGATACGCTGTGCAGCCACACCCATCACTAGGTTTTATTTTTGGGGTAGGGTTTATATTGTGCAAATGCTTAGAAATCCTGCTAGGGATTTTTTTATGGGTAGGTCTTATTTTCGGGGAAACATGGTAGGCTCTCCTCAAACTCTTAGAACATTAGCTTATTCTGAAGCAAACCCTAGGCAACATATTATTTTATCTGTAAATATGTCTTATTATATTTCTAAAAGAGGGATTTAAATATCAAAACCAAGTAGCGCCATTATACCTTAACAAATCAACAATAATTACTAAATACCAAATATCCACTGTTCAAATTTCCCTGTTTAAAAGTGTGAGCGTGGGCAAATGTTGTCATAAACATGTGAGAGTTTGCCTGTAGGAGAAATTCTTGTAGATCTTTTTTATAAATAGTTCAAAGATATTCCCTCCAGTTTGGTATTTTCCTCGAACTTCATTATATTTTCTCTAATGAATATTTTTCATTTATGTGTAGTCACCTTATTTTTATTTATTTTACTATTTTTTGGTTTAGTTAGAATACTTGATGATATTTCCTTTGGTTACTAAAATATTTTTTTCCAAAACATAATGTTGAATAGCAGCATGCAATTCCACCGAATGAGAGAAGAGTTATCTGTTTAACCATTTTCTTATTATATGTGATGGATTTGTTGTTATTATTGTTTTGTTTTTGTTTTTGCTATCTAACATCACTACTCCGTGCATTCTTAAAATTATGCCATCTTTACATAATTAATGCTGTTGGTTAACCATTACTGCATAGTTTTTATCATGTATCCCAAAATATATGTTAAAAATCATTTAAAATATAGATTTTATTTACTACCAAGACTTTTAAAGTAATTTTCTTCCAAATCTTTGGCCTACTATTTTATTATTGTCCCCTTTGTGCTCTGAAAATATGTTTTTTATCTTTGGTTTATTGAGCAGTAAAACATATGGAAAGTGAAACCAGGCTGGCCACTATTTATTGGCCACTATTTATTAAAATATTCTAATATTTCTCTTGAATGCCTTTGGTCATATAAACTATATGTAGGTTCTCTTTGGATATATGCAACATGGGCTATTGACAGTTGACCATCCTATTTAGATGAGAGTTCCTTTATGTTGCCTGAGTATGATGTAAAAGGAAAGCCACTCACCAAGCTCTTTCTGCATGACTAGATTTTTGCCTTTTCCTTATCTGAGGTCCTTTTTTTCCTTCAAGATCCTGGAATCACTAAGGATCTAAAGTTAATTTGTTTAACATAGTTTTATCCTTCAATTTCATGCACGTGTGCGGTGATACGCATTTTCTCACCCCTCAGTTCCTGAATACTGATTAACACTTCCTGAAGTTGTTGCTGAAGATTTTTTCTTTTTCTGATTTGCATCATTCTCTTCCTTATTATAGTCAGGACTTCAAGTGAACCACTTTATTCAGATATCAGATATACACACAGCTATGATTGGCAGCCCTCAAGGAAGTGGGATTTGTTTTGTTTGGCATGAGACCAGACAAGTGGAATTTTGGAGCTGAAGGCAAGTCTAACTGGTTGAACGAAAGCTGATCAGACAGAGTAAAATCCATACCCAGAGCAAAGCACTTTACAGTTTAAACAATGGGCCCCAAATCTACTTCCAGCCTCATCAGTTCCCATTCTTACCTTTCTACTTGATTAAAGAAGTACAAAAAAGCCCAATAACAATAATCACTCTTTCCCAGGCCCTGCACCAAGCACCTTATAAACATTTCCATTGAATCTTCACAACAACCCTAAGGAATGGATATCATGTCCATTTTACATATGAGACAATATAGGCGTAGGCTTAGGAAGATTAGATATGTAACCTGGCTAAACTATCCTAGCAAAACATAAACATGAAATGGAAACACAGGTTAGTCTTGACTCTGGGTCTATGTTCTTCCAATCCTTGTTGCTTTGAGGAGTCTCCAAATGACATAAGCTTGAGTCATACCGACCTCTACACCTTTTTCTGAATACATCATACTTTCACATACCTCTAAGCTTTCTACATGCTTTTTTCTCTACTTAAAATCTTTATCTCCTCTTTATTCTGATGAACTCCTCGCAGTCTTTAATACCCAGCACAATTGTCACTTCTTTGAAGCCTTCTCTTATTTCTGCAGACAGAATGAATTGCTCTTTCCTCCATGGTCCCATAATACTCTATACATATTATATATTATAAAACATTATAATTCTATATATTATAATATTCTACTTGCTCATGTCTGTTTCTTCCCAAGGTGGGTATTCTATCTTATTGTTATTGTATTCCCAGTCCATAGCATAGTTCTTGATACCAAGTAAACACATAATAAGCACTTCTTAATTAAATCACAAATCCATTAAGAAGTAAATCAAATAATAATTAGTGCTTGCCAGCACTAAAATAAGACAAGGCAAATTGCTAGATCTGTAGGTGCTTAAGAAGGGCAGATGGGAGAAAAGGATTTCTCCTATTCAGCAATGCAAGATAATACGTACAAATCAGGGTGATGCCAGAATTAGTTTGGAATCAGCAGCTGTCTATGTCCTCTCCAATGCAGTCCTGTTTTGGGGAAGAAAGAATAAAAAGAGGGCCTAGAGGAAAAAATGATGTCCACAGCCTTTGCTCAGAGATGAGCAGCTCAACAGAATCAGTAAAGCTGATTTTGTCTGCCTCTCTACATTCTGCATTGCTTTTTGTCTCACATTTGATCTGTAAGATTTTTCCCAACTGTTTCTTGAACACAGGACTTTGTATGAAAAATAGCTACCTACTCACAATGAGGAAAGAATCCCAGAACGTTGTCTCCTGCAGTTTTCTGTCTGGGTGTAAGGTAGGAATGATAAAGAACAGTTAAATGTGCAGCAACATGGATGAGTTTTAATGAGCATGTCTGCTGCCACACTGCTTTTTTAGGAAAGAGAAGTGACAGACCTAAAACCCACACAGGGAAGTGAAAAGCTGCTCATGAGTTAAAGCATGATTGTTTTAGATCATAACTTTCTAAGCTTCAGGAAGAACAGCAAAGCACAAGGAGGCCTAATCAAGCCAGTCTGACCCAAACGACTCAGTGCCTTCCTGAAGACTCCAGTGCATTTACTGAACTCTGGCTGGGGCCCATGAAACCAACGCCGTAAGGAACACAGGTTATGTGTGCTACAGAAAGTTAATCCTTAGGGTCAATTTCACAGCCAATAAGTGCTGAATGACTATATTTCTTTTATTTGTCCCCTTGAGAACAATTGTGAAATTCAGCTGGCCTTCCTCCTTGAATCTAAATGTCTGATATTTGGCAAGTAAGTGGACCTCAACTATAAATAAACCATTAAAAGAGAATAAACTCCAATGTGAATGACCTTCATCTTTAACATTTGGAAGTTTGAGCAGTTTTTTCACAAAGCAAAATTTTCACTTGAATGTATTTAAAGAAATAGTATGTTAAGAGCTAAATCTTTTATTATATATTTACTCTTAATCTTAGCAGTAAATGCTATCAATAATTATAGTTTGCAAAGTTAAATATGATTGATCCAATTTGAATGATGAACTTACCCACATGATATTGAAATTGCTTAATAATATTTTTTTATTATTGTCCAATAAGCCCTTTGTAAGTAAAACTTTTAAAATAAGAATCTCAGCACTCATTTGACAACCAGCTCAGAAATAATGTTGCAGGTAAGAATCATCAATGACTGTTAAAATTATTGGGTAAATAGTTTGATGAAAAAACAGGATATTAACATTGTTCTCACAGTATCTCTCCACAGACATATATTAATTACAAAGGGAAAATAATATCTTTATAAGGGAGAAATCTGGCAGATACTACCCTAATCAGGTCTTGAAACTTACCATTACCAGTAATAATAAACACTGTGGGCCTCTTGACATGATGGCCAAAAAGGACACAACATCCTTGTGGGATATTCCTGAAAAAAATGAACAACTGGATCCTAACTGCGAGGAAACATCAGAAAAATCAAAATTAGGGATATTCTAGAAAACAACTGACTCATTCTATTCAAAACTGTCAAGTCACAAAAGACAGAAAGACTGAGCAACTTTTCCAGGTTTTAGGAGACTGAAAAGAAATGACAACAAAATGTAATATGTGATATTGTATTGTATCCTAGACCAGAAAAAGAAAATTATTTTATTGCAAAGGACATTGGTAGGATAGTTGGTAAAATTTGTATAAGGTGTATAGATTAAATAATAGTACTATTATTGGCATTAATAAGTACACTCTGGATATGTAAATGAATGTCTCTGTTTTTTTGAAAATATACAATTTAGGAGTAAAGGGGCATTATGTCCATGTCTTATTTCCAAACAGTTGAGAAATAGATATAATGATATGTACTAAACACAAACACACACATACATATGTGTGTTTGTGGAGATGGAGGGGAGAGAGAGAGAATAACAAAACAAACATGGAAAAATGTTGATGCTTGGGGATTCTGTACGGAAGGTAAATAGGAATGGGAACTATTCTTTGCACTACTTTGGAAAATTTTCTGTAAGTCTGAAATTATTTCAAAATAAAAATGTCACTCAGAGCCCAAGTGGTCCAGGCCTCATTCTCTGATGGAGGAAATTGTGATCACCCGACCGGTCCACAGCAAATCTAACTCCTAAGAGTCTCAGGCTTCCCCTACTACAGCCTGGGCTTCTGCACAAACATAAATTTAGCCTCAAGAGATCTGCATAGAGCTTCTAATTTGCAAGCATGATAGCGCCCCAAAGTTGTGACAGAAACGAGCTTTTATTCTGCTGCTCCTACCATCCTCTCCTTGGGAACAGCCTGACTGGGGACACAGGAGCGCCCTTTCCTCCCGCCCTTACTCCCCTGTTAGAGTTTCACATACGTGCGGGAGTTAGGGAAGAAAACAGACCCTTTCAACAGTCTCCTGTCCCCTCAGCAATCAAAGTTAAGAGCACAGCTTCTAGCTTGGATTAGCATGTGTTCAAATTCCAGTTCTGCCCCTTTAATGCCTATGTGACATTGGGTAAATTACTTGGCCTATATTTCTGTAAAATGGATGTAATAATAGCCCAGGATTTGCCTTTAGGACTACTGGGAGAATTAAATGAGACTACTTCTATAAAGTACATAGCATGGGATCTGACTCTTAAGTGTTCAGAACATGTGAGTTATTGTTTTTATGAATTAAAAGGATAACTGATAGCGCGGCCAGATTCTCACTTCTGAAAAGTGAACTGCAGACTAATTCGGTTGGTAGAGGATTTCGCATGTATACATGGAGTCAATTCTCAAATACCTGTGACAAGTTACCATTTTGGCCAGAAACACAATCACACAGTAACTATTCTACCTCCATCTCCTTCATCAAGAAGCTGATTGTTAAATTAGAAAGAGAATTGGAAACAACCTAAATGTCTATCAGCAAGAAACTAGCTAATAATAAACACTTTATGATCCTCACCTTCACTGGAATGACAGGAAGCAATTAAGAAGAACAAGGAGGATGAAAATGTACTGGGTGGAATAATATCCAGTTTGCATTGTGAAGTCAGGGGACAGAGCAAATAGAACAATAGAATTTATAGTATGTTTGCAATTTCTTTAAATGTGCACAAGGGAAAAAAGGCATTAGACAATTATATTCAAAACAATTAAGAAATAATTGGGGATAAGACCAGGAAAGAATTGGGAACATTCACATTCTACCTTATACATTACTGTCTAGTTGTTGATTTCAATAATAAGCATTATTCATACATTCCTAATAAGGCTATTGCACATGCTACTGAAAATTTATTTACATACACATATGCATACACACACACACACACACACACACACACACACACACATATATCTACACATACATATATACTAGAATTCTATCAATTCGGCATTGTAATGGCTCTGACTGGCTCCTGATGGCAGCACAGGAAATTGTCAGAGCTTGTGGACTCATACTGTTACCAGAGGCCCATGACAGGTTGTCACAGTAACCTGCTGGACCAGAGGCTTATGGCAGGTTGTCACAGTAACCTTCTATCCCAGTGACTGGTCTGGGATAGAAGAGAGTGAACCAAATAAAACTTAGCAACAAACAATGCTTAAGCATTCATGTGCTTTTTTAACTTTGTTGCTTAGTTAGCAAAATAAGCATCATAAAAAAATTATGGGATTTCATAATATGACCATGACTCAAGTAACTATAGACTATTGTTTAAAATCAGAATCAATTTGGAAAAAGAGGATATAGTATAAGTGGAACAAAGTGGCTATGTTGAATAGGTGCACTGTTTCATAGAGATGATACTTTAAACATGAGATACATGGGGAAAAATGAGTAACAGGAACCCTTAGTAAATGAAAGTTATGTAAATGTGAAATGTGAACAGTTGAGAACTTGAGGTCCAAGGGTCAATTGACTAGTCCAGGGTCATACATGGAGTTAGTGCTGTGATCGTGGACTCAGATGCCAGTAGGGGCCAGGCAGGTAATGTCCATGGGTAGGGGGCCCAGGTGAGGTCTTTAGCAAAGATGACAGCCTGTGCCAGCCCAAAGAAGCCTGCAGTTGCATACCTCCACCCCCGTGCCATTCAAGAATGCGGACCTACTTTTGCCAACATTCCATCTTTCAAGAGAAGCCAGATGCTTATATGAAACATCCTGATTGGTAAATGTCGGCCAAGTCATACAACATGTCTTCACATACTACTGTTATACAAAGAAAACAGAAATCAATTCTGGGATGGAACAGTCCCATGGCCACCATTTGCCGCCTCTGGGAATTTAAGACAACTGGCTTCTTGGTAAGGCTTTCTCTCTCTAGTACTGCTCATTTGTCCTCAATCTCCAACCTCAGTCATGCATTTATTCTAAAATTAAAATTTTAAATAAATAAATAAAAGGTAGGAACACTTACAAGTTACCAGATGAGCAACAACTGGGAAACACAGCAAAGATGAAAACATAATTAGGAACAAGAGGCAGAGTCTGACCTTCAAGATGCTTAAAATCAAATGGGGCAAGAAGAATCATGCAAATGACCTACCACAATACTAAATATTACAGAATAATTAAATTGGGAGATGCTATAAGAAACTGCTAGAGTAGTTGATTCATTCCAGCTGAGTAAATGAGGAGGCTCTCAATGGTAGGAAAGGCCTTGAAAATAAATAAGATGTCAACAGTTAGAGAAGAAAGAGGCGTTGTGGGCTGCAAGCTAGCAGTGCAAAAACACTTGAGTGTGCTCAAGCCTGGTAGAGAGGGAGGAAATTGTGGTGGTGGAAAAATAGGGTGCACCAAGGAATGGGGACGAGGTCCTCCAAGGCTGCTGTGAATGTTATACTCTGAAATGGAAGAGACTGATAAATGGGTTTGAGTGAGTGACATGATTCTGCTAACTGTTTTAGAAGATTTCCTCTGGTATGTAACAAACAGATTGAAAAACTGAGAAGCTGGCAGAGGAAAGACTGGTTAATTCACTTTCTTGATTGTTGTTGAGGGAGTGAACTAGACTAAAAACAGTGGGAGTGAGAAAGAGAGGATGGATGTAGCAGCCATTGTGGGGGGGGTTAGGGAGCTTTGCCACTGAAATGAATGTCTAGGGCAAGGCAGACTTAGAGATTTAAAGTTCGAAGGTCTTGAAGAAAAGGGTGCTTTTAGGAGCACAGAGAGCACAGGTAAGAAGACGGCGAGGCTGAGCTGGCATGATAGGGGCGGGGGTGAGTGGCGAGATGGATCTGTGGGACTCAGGATTCAGCAGGGCATTGAAACTGCCGATTCTGAACTTGACAAACAAATCAGGATTACAAGTTCAAGTTTGTCTTTTGGCAGAATGAAGCCTATAAAGTTGAAATTATGAAAGTGATGAGATTGTTCAGAGAGAAAGAATGCAAAATGTCAAAGAGAAAGGGATGTGACAGAATTCTGGAAAATGCCTGCATTTAAAGGTGTGAGGACGAAGATTCGCCAAATAAGGAAAAAGGAATTCAAAACAATTATACCGGCCACCATTTAGCAAGCATGTCGTTTGTGCCAGACTTTGGGCAAAGTCTTCACATAAATATTTTATTTAATCCTCATAATAACCTTCTGGAGGAGCCGAAGCTCAAGGAGGTTAAGTAACTTGAATGAGGATATAAATAGCAGGGTCACATAACACAACATCCAAATGGCAAATAAACATGTGAAAAGAGGCTCAACTTCTATGGCAGTTGAGGAAATGCACCGGGTTTGTACAAATTAAAAAGGACTAGAATGCTTTGAGGAAGGGCTACTCATTCACTGCTGGTGGAATGTGAAATGGTGTGGCTTTTTAAGAAGGCCATCTGGCAACATCTATTAAAATTAAACATACACACTAAATATAAATTAAATATACATGTGTCCTTTGATCCAGCCATTCCCCAACTGGGAATTTATCCCACAATATGAAATTACCATCCCAGAATAGCAAATGTCTGAAACAAAAGGAATATCCATCAACAGGGGAATGGTTGAACAATTTGTGGTACATCCATAATATTTAAAAGAATGAGTGAGTTCTACACCAGCTCTTTTGGAGGGATTTCCACAATGAGCTGTTAAGTGAGTAAGCCAAAAAGCAGAGAAGGGTATAAAATATGATCCCATTTCTATAAAGCAAACTCAAAAGTACACATCTGTGCATATATCGTCTGTGTGTGTGTTTGTGTGTTATATTTGCTCAGGGTCGCATTACATGAAGTAGTTAGGATTTATGCTCAGATCTGCCTGATTCCAAAGGTCATACATTTGACCGCCTGAAGGAAAAAAAAAAATGAAATATGTCAAACAAATGCCCTCAGAAAGACATGAAATGAGCTGAAGCTAAGAAAAGGCTTTTGGGTCTGGCAGTGAGGAGGCCACATGTGCCCTTTGGAACAGAGGTTTCAGTTGAGCTCTTGGGCAGGAGCCAGATGCCGGGAGCCAAAGAGCAAAGCTGCGGGGAGGCAGTGGTGCCAACAAGTCCTGACAACACTTTAGAGAAGATTTGGCAACAAGCAGATTGTGGGTTTGGAGAGAGAGAGGGGAGCTATGATGGTGTTTTCTTGTGCTTGCTATATTCGTGTGTTTTATGTTGGTGGCTGCCGTTTGGGTTTTTGCACTGCTCTGTCTTGAGTTTAAGACAGTCTTAACCTACCTCTAAGTTAAGATGAAAGATTAGATGCAAGAAAATGACCAAGTTCCAGAACAGCTGGAAGGGGAAAGCTAAATAGCTACTTATTGCCCTTTCTCTCCTGGACCCTCTCTAGGTAATATTAATATCTTGAAGGCAAATCACTTCCTTAAGAAATATACTTTCATGACTCCTGAATGGAAAGAAAATACAGCCACTGCTTTGAGGAAGCTAGCCACCATGCCCACTCACCTCCACTCAGAGCTAAGATTCTTAAATACCTATGGGGACTTGGCTGAAAGTCAAGACGCCAAAGGAAATCTAAAGTTTCTGAGTAGAAGACGACAAAACATTATCTGGGGACAATGCAAGTTGGTGACCACAACGCCCTGCTATCCTGTGAGCTGCTTTCTCTGATTCTCTGGACTTGTCAACCAGGCCCTGTGCTGGCTTGTGGCTCTGTCTCACGTCTCCTTTTCCCCAGATTCGTTCCTCCTTGGAGATATTTCGACCAGTACTCCTGGGCAGGCCTGTCGGATAGCTGCTCCCTGGTCCTTGACAAAAAGGCATGAGGGAAAGGACTTATATCCTTTCCCTACATTTCCACCTCAGCCCCTGAAATAGAAACAACTGCCAGGAAACTACATGCCCTTCCTCCCAGTGGAGGAGTGACTCGGCAGGCCAGTAAGGTGGGTGCGTGGTCACTGCTCTTGTACAGCTGGCTGCCATCTTGCTAGTTCTCCCTCCTCTGAAGTTGTTATTAAGTGGAACATGTTCTCCTCTCTCGGAGTGCTGCTGTGGGTAAAGTAAGCTCACGAAGGCAAAAGCAGAACTTCCCTGATCCACAGGAAAGGCCTTCATTTTCCACCTTTTCTAGCTACCTGAGACAAGGGAGTGAATCAACTCAAGGACAAGGAACAGGCAGTTTCGTTGTGGTCTTCAGTCCAAATTGCAGGCATTTCCCAACTTGGCTTAGCCAGCAAAGAGCCCAAACTGTATGTATACATATTTTTGAGACAAGGACTCACTCTGTTGCCCAGGCTGGAGTGCAGTGGCATCATCATAGCTCACTGCAACCTCAAACTCATCTTTATCCTATTCTTGTGCCTGCCTTGATCCAGAATCAACCTCGGTGTCTCATACTGACAACTCCAGGTCTGTCATTGACTAGCCTTCCTCCCACCCATTTAATGATGCTCCAACCCATGTGCCCCACGTGTGATCTGACCCCCACTGATGAAGCTGTAGCTCCTTCTTGAACTTCAAGAAAAAAGTAGAATTTCGTAAAGCTTAAAATTGAGATCTTTTAATCAGAGTCACATCAATATTTCTTTAATATGCATATGAATTACCTGGCTATCTTGTTAAAATTCAGTCTAGTTCAGTAGGTCTGGGTAGGGCCCAAGCATCTGTCTTACCAGCAAGTTCCCAAGTGATGCCACTGCCATGGACCACACTTTGAGTTGAAACGTTAGAACAGTAGTTCTCATACGTGCCTGCACTTTGGAGTCACCTGGAGTGTTTTTAAAAATTCCAAACACAGGCCACTCCATGGAGCACTTAAATCACTATCTCTGGCAATGGGATGTAACAAAGTATTTTTGAAACTTCTCAGGTGACTCCAACATGTATCCAGCCAAGTTGGGAACCACTGGTTTTGAAATGATGGACATCTTTGCAAGGCCAAGTTTGAATTACAAATACCCGGAGGCTTTAGGTGATTAAAACCCTCTATGGACCTAAAAGCCAAGATATTAAGCTACATTGATAAAAGTAAATTCTCTAAGTAAAAAACAAACAAACAAACAAACAAAAAACCTCAATAATAGTCACCATATTTTGGCAAGGCCAAAGTATCAAGTGCAGTTCCGGGGGGGTGGTTATATTTTAAGAGGGATATTGATAACATGGACTATACCAAGAGAAGAGTGAGCCGTGTTATAACAATAGAAAGGGCCATAAAAGCTGTCTTCAAATAGTCTAAGGCTGGTCACAAAGAAAACTTAGACTTTACTACTCAAAGCCTCCTCTCTTCTCAATGGAATGAAACTTTGACACTTGCACACTCCAATCCAGATTCTCTCTGGGTAAGTTTTCTCCCTCATTCAAGCAGAACTCAAGTGAGTTCTCATACACATCCATGTCTGGACTCAGCAGAGAAAGGACTGAATCTCACAGTGGGTTCTAATACGTATGCTTTTCCTTATCTCTGCAATTACTTCCATTATTGTGCAGGTGGGTGCGTGAAATATACATAAAGCATCAGCAGGGATGGGACTGACTTAAGACAGAATTGATTGCCTTGTATGCATGATGATGCAGATGGTCACAGAAGCATGCATCTCTGTCCAGACAACTTTAAACAAAAGTGCATATATTTTGGCATGTCGATTCCTTCGAGAAAATCTGATTTAGAGAGGCCAGTATACTTGAAAATACTCTGGACCTTAAAATGACTTCCTCCGGGTCTGTTCCAACATTTAACAGTATCTGCAAAACCGTAATCTCTCTTTGTTGAATTAGGAAGCATTCACAATCTGTTCATGCTTTGTTTATGCTGTGTTTAAGATTTAATGAAGATTTGTTACTGGTAGCCAGCAACAAGAAAAGTTAAACGTTCTCTGCCTAAGAGATTTTAAATGACCCTGACTGTTTTGTTCTTTAAGTAGCTGTATCCCTAGATAATGACTCTTGAGATAATTTCAAAAGTAGGGGCTAGAAACAGCAGAAGAAAGGATGCTAATAAATTAGAATGGAATTTACCAGTCTGCACATACACACACCTACCTCATACATTATTTGTCAGCCCTTGCCTCTGAGGCAACAATGTTAGAAAAATAACTGAACAGCAAATCCTGGTTAAAATATCATTCATTTTCTTAATTTATTATTTCTAGTTATTAGCAATGTCACATCAGTAGTCTCATCCATTATCTCAGTAGGTGGTATATAATGGGTTTGGGGGTCAGAACATAGATTTATGGATCAAAAACTTGAATTCGAATTCTCATCCTTGCTATTTAGTGTGAACTGGGAAAAATTGCCTAACCTCTCTGGGCCTCTGTCTCTTTATCAGTAAAATGAGGATAATAATACATTACAGGATTATGGAAGGATTAAACGAGCTGATATATGCGAAGTACAGGACATAGGCTTGGTATATAGGAGGCATTCATCGTGTCCCATAAATACTTTTAAATTTATACATAAAGCCTTAAAGTAAATGTAAAATGTAATCAACAACCCACTAGTATGACCTCCACCTAAAATTCTAATTTTGAAAAGTAATTTATTAAAAATGTAAACACTAGGTACAGAGTCATTTAAAGTTATTTCTACAAACTACACAAACTTGACCTGTGTCAAGAATTCTTGGACTCCTTTTTTCTTTGGAGGCTGCTTGGCATTTTCATCTCAAAGGCAATTGTGATGAACATAACTTGACTCTCTGATCCCAGCCAGTCTCTCTTTTGCTTCCATTTCTCTCCCCTGTCCACCCCCACTCCTCTGCTCCTTCTCCTGGTACCCTGGCAAAGAGTCCAGAGCCCTGTGGGTAGCCAGTTGCTAAAATTGCTCTCCCTGCCTTTGTCTCTATTCTCGGTGCTTAAAACCAGAATAAGGAGTCAATACCCCAAGGCGCTGGGGGATACACTTCACTACATTATCTCATTTAATTCTCACACAGCCCCTGGCCCAGGGGTATTATTAGCCTCAATTTACAGAGGAAGAAACCAAGCCTTAGAGCTTTTCCAAGACTTGCCCTAGATCACATCATTAGTAAGTAATAAAGCTAGATCTGTCAGAGCTCTCAGACTCTAAAGCCTGGTTCTCAATCCCAGTGTTCTCAGGTAACCTGATCTAGGTATATCCTTTACCTGGTCCCCATCTGTCAGGAAAAATTGATCAGAGCTTACTCTGGCAATCTCTTTGAAGGACAATTTGTTTGGAGAACATCCAACACAATATTTCTGGTTTTATTCAGCCATTGTGTTCCCTTAATTTGTGGGCAGACTTTTCCAAGTGGAAAAAATTATATAAAATAAAATGTTTGAAAAGCATTTCACACTGTGATTGAGTCATTAAAATGAAGAGTCATTAATAATGCATTGACTTTGATTATACTTTCAGTCACTGGGAGCTGTCAGTGGAGAATTACTATTCTCTTCTGACAAAGCCAAAGTCATATAGGGGTCTCCAACAATGCACAATGTTCTGGCATTGTAAAAGTGGGAAATTGTTCTCTCATGGAAAATACATTTCATGGCCATGGGGCATAGTTAACATTCTGGAAGGGTTGTGGTCTAAGGTTGGGATGGGATGGGGAATGGATAGAGAGAATGGAATCTAAAACAAATGAGAAACATCCAGGCTGTTAAAGATGCTTTGCTAAACACCTCCCCTGCCCTCCCTTTGTCAATGCAGCAAAATTCTTCCCCCAAATCATTCTAGTATGGCCCTCGACACTAGTAAATTCTCTATTGATCTTTGTGGGCTGCTTAATTAAAAAGAAAGTTGGGATGTAAATGTGGACAGCTTTTGGATCTCAGGATGCACGCCTTTTTCTTCTCTAAAAATACAAACCTGCTGTAACAATTGGATTCTGAAATTGACTCAGGTATTCTGGGCCCTGAGCCAAAGTCCATATGTGTGTAGCAAGGAACACTCCGCACTTATTTGGGCGAGTGTATCAACAGGCAATAACTCTCCCAGCCCCTCTCTGGGATAGAGTTTACAGATTACTTAGAAGGGCAAAAAGAAACAATCTGCAATAAACATTTAAAGTGATGCTGGGGCCTTCAATATCCAGTGGCAGCAAAAGATAAGAGCGGAACTTCTGTACCCCTTCCCCTTCTCTCGAACACGCCACCGAGCTCTCGAAATCAAATCACAGGACATCTTACTGCAGGGCTCGCAGGCCTCCCGGGGACTGGGAAAATGAAGGCCAAAAAATTTACTAGGCTGGGAAAAGTCTCCCCAACGGAGGCTACCTTTATTCTAGGACCCAGTGCTGCTGTTTTTATCTGTAAACTTGCAGCATTAAAGCAACATTTTTTTTTTTTTTTAAATTGAGCTCTGCAGGGATATACTGTGCCAGCACCTCAAATTCATTAAAATTTCATTAACATCCACTTATGTAGTTGCCATTTATTTGCTGCAAAGCATTTTCTGATAATGCTGCAGAAAAAGATAAATGAGATTTTCTTCTTTGGGATCAGAAACAGCCAATTCCTTTCCTGGCTGGGTGGCTATAGCCTTATTGGGCTGGAATGTCATCCTCTAAGTATCATGTCTGTAAGAGCCCACTGAAACCCAGTGCAGTGGTGAGCCTGGCAGTAGAGCGATGCTGTCACTTTGGTTGTATAAGTGAGCATGGTGGCCCAGTGTCTCTGCTTCTGCTTGTTTGCCTTTTCTACTTTTAATTTGGAATATAGAAATAGTGTATATTTTATACATGTTATTGGAGAGAATGCCATTTATGCCTCTACTCACTTCCTTCCCTCTGGTATTTTTTAAACCAAATTCCAGATATTATATCATGTCCCTGCTAAGTATTCTAAGTATAAGTTTCTAAGGGATGAGGACTCTTTTTGCAGGGATGGGGAAGGGCATAAATGCACCACCATCACCACATCTTTAACTAATTAACAAAGATTCCTCATTGTCATTCAATGCTTAGTTAGGGGGGTTAAATTGCAAATTGTATCCTAAACTTCATATTTCTAAAGATTTGGTGTATGTATAAAACAAGAAATAAATTTGAATTTTGACTGGAAGTGGTTGGTAGGTTTTTTATGTTTGTTTCTGACTATGAGAAACATCATGTAATTATGAAAACTAAGCCACAGAAGTATGGGGATAATTCTGTGTAGACATCAAGCAGAATTAAGACGTGATATTTTGTTATATTTGCTCCAGATGAATGACTTTTGAGTCTCATTTTCTATAGATTCTTCTCTCTCTCCCCTCTAATTTGTATGTTGAAAAAGTTGGGTCATTTGATCTGTAGAGTTTTCCAGTAGAGATTTTGTTGGCCTCATGGTATAATTTAACATGTTCCTCTCATCTCTTTATTTCCTAATTGGTAGTTCTATCCAGAGGGTTGATAAAATTTAGGTTCAGTTTCTTTGGGAGGAGAGCTAAACTTCTTTATAAGTAGTGATGTATACACCAAACACATAGGTCTGGTGTGTGTGTGTGTGATGTTGGCAGCCATCGATGAGCCAGATCCTTGAATTCATTAGACCTGCAAAATGATGACTGTCTCATTCTATCATTGATATTTTGCTTATTAAAGAAATGTTCTTTTAGAAAGAGAAATATCCCTTTATCTGATCCTCGGTCAACAAGTCCAGCACCTGTTTTGCAAAGCCACACAAACATACTCTCTTTTTCATTCCCATCTCAGTCTGTATACTCAGGAAGAAAGCAAAAACAGAATTTTTTCTCACCCGCCCCCTTTTCCAATTTTTCTTGTTATGAACTATATTAGACAAGCAAAAGTTATAAAAAGTAATATAATAAGCAATCTGATGTCTAAAAAATTTGTCACCATGGTTTTAATTTGCATTTCCCTGATTACTAACGAAGGTGTTTGGTTTATTTCATGCGTTCACTGGACAGGTGGAGGCATTTTAACTGGCTTCTGGTTTTCTGTCATGAAAGACCAAGAACATCAGATTCCACAAGGGCAAGCGAAGGAAGGGGCAAAGGTTACAGCCAGGGCACATACCTACGTTTTGGCTTATCCTTGCTGCAGCCCAGAGTTGATATTGTTAGCAATGAGAATGTGTCCCATAGGAGAGTACTGTTTGTCAGGCAGCATGGCAGAAAACAATACTGAGGACCCAATGCACTAGGGGTAAAAAGGTAAAGGTGAGAAGTCTCAACATCTGACAGAAGAGATCTGAGCCCCAAAGGAGCCCCCCATTGTCTGAAGAATGACACCTGAGAAAGTTTGCACATGTACATACTATGTTGGGTTGGGTGAAAAATTAAAGAAAACAAGAGGTTTAGAAGAGGGAAGGATGTGGCTGAAATAATAAAGGCAGGCACAGGCCCAGACACTGTATAACTGGAGTCTCATATGTCCCCAAGAATCAGGCAACAACAGAAGCAGTGGCCTAGTATACTACACATATGAAGAGAACGAAATGGGGCCACCTGGAGATGTGATGTCCCATCCCATCATCTTTATCATCCAATTCTTGTGGGAATGCAGGCCCAGTGTTGCCTGGATTTCCAGCTTCTCAAGAGAAATTGGAAATCGAGATTTTATATAAAATATATTGATTTTTAAAAGCATACTCTTTTTTTTTTTTTAATTATTTTTCTCTTATTTTGGCATATTATGGGGGTACAGATTTTAAGGTTTCAATAAATGCCCATTTCCCCCCCTCCCCCCAAAAGTCTGAGTCTCCATCATGACCATCCCCCAGATGGTGCACATCTCACTCACTATGTATGTATATACCCGCCCCCCTCCCCCCTCCCACCTGCCCAATACCCTATTACTGTAGCACCTATGTGTCCACTTAGGTGCTACTCAGTTAATACCAGTTTGCTGGAGAATATATCTGGTGCTTGTTTTTCCATTCTTGGGATACTTCACTTAGTAGTATGGGTTCCAGCTCTAACCAGGAAAATATAAGGTGTGCTATATCACCATTGTTTCTTAGAGCTGAATAGTACTCCATGGTGTACATATACCACATTTTATTAATCCATTCTTTGATTGATGGGCACTTGGGCTGTTTCCACAGCCTTGCAATTATGAATTGTGCTGCTATAAACATTCGAGTGCAGGTGTCTTTTTTGTAGAGTGTCACTGGATCATTTGGGTAGATGCCCAGCAATGGGATTGCTGGATCAAATGGTAGATTCACTTGTATCGCTTTAAGGTATCTCCATATTGCTTTCCACAGAGGTTGAACTAGTTTGCAGTCCCACCAGCAGTGTAGGAGTGTTCCTCTCTCTCCGCAACCACGCCAGCATTTATTGTTTGGAGATTTTTTGATAAAGGCCATTCTCACTGGGGTTAAGTGATATCTCA
This sequence comes from Microcebus murinus, assembly GCF_040939455.1. NCBI lineage: Eukaryota > Metazoa > Chordata > Mammalia > Primates > Cheirogaleidae > Microcebus > Microcebus murinus. The sequence continues at coordinate 16,667,095 of NC_134119.1, forward strand.
TTGTGGTTTTGATTTGCATTTCCCTGATGATTAGAGATGTTGAGCATTTCTTCATATGTTTGTTGGCCATTCTTCTGTCTTCTTTAGAAAAATTTCTGTTCAAGTCCTTTGCCCACTTTTTAATGGGGTTATTTGATTTTTTCTTCCTATTTTTCGTGAGTTCTAAGTATATTCTAGTTATCAGTCCCTTATCGGATGCATAGGATGCAAAAATTTTCTCCCATTCTGTAGGTTGTCTGTTTACTTTCATGACTATTTCTTTGGCTGTGCAGAAGCTTTGTAGTTTGATCATGTCCCATTTATTTATTTTTGTTGCTGCTGTGATTGCCTTTGGGGACTTCTTCATAAACTCTTTGCCCAGGCCGATGTCTAGGAGAGTGTTTCCAACTTTTTCCTCTAGAGTTCTAATAGTTTCATATCTTAGGTCTTTTTATTTTTATTTTTTCAACATTGTGCCATCCAAACAACATATCCTGTAGCCAGATCTGGCCCTCTTGGGCCTCCAGGTTGCTATCTTTACACCGGAGGGTCTGGTCTTTTCCTGGGGTCTGGGGACCCCTGGCCTCCCCATCAAGCACAATCACACTCATTGATTAGGAAGGAGTTATTTCCATTTCAGGTGCCTTTAGACACAGTTGTGAAACATTTTCCATTTTGGGCATTGACCTAGCAAGCTTCAACCATTTCATTTTTTTGTTTAGTTGTTTTTGATTTTAAGATTCTTTTTTTTTGTCCTACATTCAGCAGGGGTGTACAAAGTGCTAATGTATGTATGGTTTGAGACATAAGGTCCCTATAGCTCTAGAAAAAATGGAAATATTCCATCTTCAAGCAGTACATATAGACACATGAATAACAAAATGTTCTAAAACTTAATTCATTCTAAGATGTCTAAGATGTAGCAATGTGTTATAATGGCATACTAATTATAAATCTTTCAGTAGAAAACATATTTCTGAAATACCTAAAGCATTGCATATGAGGAATAAATAAAGACTCTAGGAATATATACATGTTACCCACTTTCAAATGTTTAAAGGGCCACCATGTGGCACAGTATGAACTCATGCTATGTGAACCTTAAAGGTAGAATTTTGGCAAGAAGTAGCTGAGAAACGAATTAGGGTTTAGTTTAAGTACAAGGAAGAATCTCATAGCAGTACTTCTCAAACACAGAACAGTGCTTCAGGAGCAGTGGGAGTTCCCTGTCATTAAAGACATTCAACTGACATCTATCATGGTATGGGGGCAGGGAATGGTGAGTGAGGTCCCTCACTCCATTAGATAATATGTAAGTTCCCTTCTAAACCTAATGGTAATGATTCAATGAAATTGAAATCCATAAACAAAGGAAAGAAAATCTCCCACTAAAATTAACATAGAAGTAGGAATTGAAAAGAAAGTACAGTTGGATCAAAGCATTAAATCAAGAAAAGACAGTAAAGTGATGTAAATTAATATGAAGTTTTAAATAACACACATTATTTCAGTTACTTAATGTACTTCATAATAATGATCTAGTGTTTTATAACTATGACTAATTGTGTAGCTAAGGGCACTGGGGTTAAGTGACTTGCCTAAGGTCATAAAGCAGTTAGTATTTTCATCATGAATTAGAAGTCAGGGCTTTGACTCTGAGCCATGTTCCTTTTATTATGCATTTGAATTGCTTCATATTCCAAATCATGGGTATAAAAGGTTGACTTTGTTTATTAATCAAAATGCATTGCAAAAGCTAATATTGGGTAAGTGATAAAGCAAAGGAAAGGATAAGCAAAACAAACATTTATTAAATACCCTCTCCATACTGGGTCATATACTGGATCTTTATAAATACTATCTCATTTTATACTTACAATAACTGGACGAGGTGGGCATTAACATCATCCCCATTTTATAGATTAGTTAATTAGTTTGTTTACAGTCATGCTATTTGAGAGGATCAGAGTTGGAATTTTCCACCTGGGTATAAAACTAGCTTGGATTATTTCAATTAAAGTATGAAAAATGGCCAGGTATGGTGGCTCACACCTATAGTCCCAGCTTCTTAGGAAGCTGAGATAAGAAGCCCTCTTGAGCCCAGAAATTCAAGTCCGGCCTGGGAAACATAATGAGACCCAGTCTCTAAGAAAAAAACAAAAATGAGGAAAGGACAAGCAATAAGCTATTTAGACTCCAGAGATCAGGTACTTATTGCAATGAGCACAGGGATGACTTTTACCTTTCTGTGATTCTTTTTGCCTATTTAAGACACAAAGATAGCTTTATTTGAATCATAACAAATTGATTATTAGTAGTAATAAAACTGATAATATTCAATTCATAGATATTTCCCTATGCTCTTGTTTCTGGAAACAAAGATGATTTATATGTTATAAACATGAGAGTAGAAATTAATTTTTGATGTACACCAGATGCAGCTGTGTCCTCCACAAAAGTTTTCCCATTTTTGGTCATGAAACTGTCACGATTTTCTTTAAACTAATAATAATAATACTTCATTTCCTGTGCACTTGTGAAAAACAGAGCCTGTCTGTTTTTAAAAAAAAGAAATTTGAATTTCTTTTTAGCTCGTTAAGTGAATCTATATTGTTAATGTTCCATAGGTACTGGGCGAGATTGAAATAAGAAATGGAAGAAAATACAATTATTTAAAAGAATTGGGAGTGCAATTAATTGTCAATTTAAAATACTTTGCCATGCCAGTATTCTGTCCATTGATAATATGTATTGTTTATTGTGGACCTACTGTGTGCCAGGTGCTGTGCTGGATGATTTAGGTATATGAGGAATATTATCTTTATCTCTCATAGGACAACAGCAAGAGTCAGCCGGATGATCCATAGAAATCTCAAAAGATTTGAGAGATGCAATATAGCAAGAACTCCCAGAGATGGCAAGAGATAGGTGTTTCACATCAGCCACTTTATGGAGCAACTAAGCATTTAGCTTAATTTGTCTTGAAATCAGAAATTCTCCAAACGGAAATGAAAAGGCTAGCAGATAGAATTTGCCAGCACTAGTGATTCCCAGGGAGCTGAATCCACAACTTAATTTGCAACACATTGCTCACTTATTAATCTGACTGCCTGAAATGTCCTCTCCTTTTCTTTTCTTTCAGCAATTGATTCTTCCTCCCACTGCCTTGTCTTCTCAGCAGCATTCAAAACACTCTGCACTTAGCCTATTAGTTCACATTTTCATTTTATTGCAAATATATTTTATGTATCTGTCTCTCCAATTAGACTCTGTAAGGATAGCATATTATTTTTTTTAGCATCTGCCTCAGCATGTACGATTTGAAATGAATGAGTGGATGTATGGATGGCCGGCTGAAATCATACTGCAATATGATTTCAGAGCCTCCAACCTACTGGAATCACAGCCCCATCCTCTGCACAGTGAGCCTGGAAAAAAGTTAAATGTGACAACCGAGCAGAGGAGACCTGGATTTGTAATGCTGGCTTGTATCTTGCTGGTAGTTTCTCCAATAAATGTACCTGTTGTGATTTCACTGCTTTGTGGAATCCTTAACAGCCTTTCAATACCTTCATTTTAATGGCTCGAAGGAAGTTGTTACAATGTTTGCAATGAATGCAAATTATGGATCCATAATCCTGAGTGTCTCATAAAGAACCTCACTAAACAGTTATTGTACCTATACAATAGCGTCTCTTATGAAATCCCAATGAATCAGCTTTAAACAAAACCATTGTTGCTCGAGTCTGCAGTGTGAAATTTTATGAGAAACTCAACTGGCTTTTACTTCCCTCCCCTCCAACACCCTGCATAATGAGGGGAAAGACTGAAATACATAAAACGAGGCTGGTGAAGACTGGCATTTTTAGATAAATGATGCTTATTTCAAGTAGATAGTAAAGACTTTTTGTTTAATTTATTCTGTCCAACGGTTACTTCTTGTGGAAAGAAAATTACATCTCCATTTGAAAATATGTTACATATATTTTAAAATAACACCTTGTCCTCATTTCATATTTCAAAGTTTACAGAACCCTTTCATATTTGTATTATTTCATTTCATCCCCATAAAGTCCGGTGCTGCTTGTTATTTTGTTATTTTATTATGTTACGTATGAGTAAACAGATTCAGATAGTACCTGGCAAAGGGAATGTTCTCACCTTCCTCCCAGTAGCTCAGACTAGAAACCAGAAAGTCTTGTCTCCTCCTCCTCACAGCCATTTGACATCAAATCAGTTGTTCTTTGCTAAGTTGTATTAATATTTGTTGAGTTTTTTCTATCTCCGTTTTCATTGCCTTAGACTTTGTCTCACATAGTACCCAGTACCCAGCAGGTGCTCAAAGAAAATTTGTTGAGTGACTCCTCTGAGGCAGGGGAGGTTATGATAACCTCTTACTGTCTAATCTACCTGAAGTTCTGAAATCTTTCAAATGATCTTCCAATGCCCTCAAGAGTCCTCTTTTTAGTGGACATATTTGATATATATTAGGTTATTAAGAATGGAACGTCTGATTTCCTTAAGTACTAAGTTTGACAGTTGATATCTCTGACAATTCACTTTGACACTTCTTGGTTTTGTTTTTTGGTTTGTTTTATTGTGAAGGTACATCCTCACTATTAAAAATGCACATGTTGGCTTGTGATTATCATTAAAAAAAATTTTAGGGCAATTTTTGTGAAACCATGGATAAGTCAAAAATTCGTGTTATTATTTAATATCAGTTCTGTCATGGAATCAATGCAGTGCTGATAGCTTGAAATATCAACCAAGAGTTTGGGAAGGATGTGGCTAATGAATGAATGCACAGTAAGTGTGTCAGTTTGAGAAGTTCCATTCTGGTGATTTTAATCTTGAAAATGAGCCATGTGGGTGACCTGAGACCAACATGGAGAATGATGAACTGTAAGCTGTAGTGGAAATGAATTAGCAGCAAGGTTTGATACTACTTTTCCAACAATATTGGACCAAATTGGCTAGGTAAAGAAGCTGGATAGATGGGGATCTCATGAATTAAATGAGTGTCAGAAGAGAAGTCATTTCAAAATTTGCCTTTCTTTGTCATAAAAAACATCATATTGTTATGTGTGATGAAAAATGGATTATTTTTGACAATTGCAAGCATTCGGCACAACAGTTGGGTAAAGATGAAGTGCTCTCAGTCCATGGTCAAGGGCCTGAGAACTTGGGGGGCTTCTGTGTAAGTCCCATAGCCCAAACACTGGAGAATCTGAAGTTCTAATTTCCAAGGGCAGGCGAAGATGGGTGTGTCAGTTCCAGAAGAGAAAGAGAGGGGGGATTTGCCTTCCCCCTGCCTTTTTGTTCTATCTGAGCCTTCAACTGATTGGATGGTGCCTACCCACATGGGATGGGAGTGGATCTTCCTAACTCAGTCTACTGATTCATATGCCAATCTCTTCTGAAGAACACACCCTCACAGAAATACCCAGAAATAAGGCTCTACCAGCTATCTAGGTGTTCCTTAATCCAGTTAAGTTGACACCTAACGTTAATCATCACAGGCCAGATGTGGCAGCTCACACCCATTATAATCCTAGCACTCTGGGAGGCTGACAAAGGAGGCTTGCTTGAGCCTAGGAGTTCAAGATTGGCCTGGGCAACCTAGCAAGATCCTATCTCTACAAAAAATAAAAAATAAAAAAAAAAGTTAGCTGGTACAGTGTCATAAGCCCATAGTCCCACCTACTCTGGAGGCTGAGAAGTGAGGATCGCTTGAACCCAGGAGTCATGGTGAGCTATAATCATGCCACTGCACTCCAGCCTGGGCAACAGAGTATGAGACACTGTTTCAAAAAAACCCAGAAAACCAAACCAAACAAAATGAAACAATAACCACCATCACAGTCTTCTGGGATCTCCAACTAACAAGATAAACAAGGCTGTAACAGCCACTGTGTTTACCGTGGTGAGAGCTTGCCTGGAAACTAAGCCAACACTGAGGAAAGCAAAGCTGAGGCAGGGAGAACCTGGTATAAATGACCCTGTTGGGGCAACTTGTTCTAGAGAGCTTTGCCAGAAGTCCTCAAAATTTCAATTACATGAGCCAACATATCTGCTTTTCCTTTTCTTAAGCTGCTTTGGGTTGGATTTCAGTCACTTGCAACAGAAAAAAAGCCTTGATTAATACAGTGGTCAAGATCAAAATTAATAAGCAAAAGAAACAAAATCACCCAATTCTATACCAAGTATCTTTCCCGCCCCATACCACTATGTCTCTATTTTAACAAGTTGGGATGAAAATATTGACAACACAGAGTGTTCCTGATCTTTCATTTCCTCAAAACAAAATCTTGCATGAGCTTGCTGAACATTCCAAAGAGTTCAAAGAAATGCAGGTAGAAAAAAATAGTTTAAAATGGCAAAAGCTAGTAATTCTTCCCCTCCACACCCCTGCTAGTAACTCTAGTTATAAAAGCATCATTGCAAATTGTATAATAAAATACATTTAACAAGACAGAGTTAATAACAGTACATATTTTAATTGTTCAAAAGTTAGGCAAGACTGAGGATCTGTTGAACTGTTGCAAGAGAGAGCAAGCAGAAAAGGAAAATAAATACATGAGCCCCCCTATTCTCCAGGGTGACTTCCCAGCTCAGCTTTCTGCTTCTGCTGCAGACTCCCTGCCTATCACTAGTGGAGAGTGAATGGGAATTTATGTCGATCATAAAATGCTGTCCGATAGGTAGTTTTATAAGATTTATACACATACATTAAGTCGCTCTGTCCTTTGCCATGTACCTCCAATAAACCTCATGGTTCTCCCTCATCATTTCATGCCAAATGAAAAGTAGTAATATTACCAGATTTGCAGTTAATTATCATGAAATATGACTCCTAATGATTTAACATCTTTGTTAGGAAGCCACGGTAACATGGAGCACGATGCTGGAAAACATCATTAAAGCTATCATTTATCCATGACATTTAAATTTTGTTCACAGTTTTAAAAAAAAGTTAATTGACAAAGCACATCTATACAATATTTATTGAGAAAATAGTTCTGTCTCTTGCTGCCAGTTAGTTTAGCATATTAAAGTTTTATTTATAGGATCTAACTCTTCTTATTCTTTTTAATGACCTTGAAAGTGAGTTATGTTTCCTTCTCTTTAAATTGAATTTATGGGAAAACAACCCTCCCTTGACATAGGAGCTTTAAGCTGATAAAAGAGAATTGCTTCACATTCCATTTCCCTGATGAGCAAACTTGTTGTAGGAATATGCCATGGAACTATACCATTCTTCACAAGGGAAATGCCACGTCGTTTCTCTCTCCCTTTTTTTTTTTTTTAATAAATAAAATGTGCTTTTAGGGAGGGTTCATTGTAGTTCTCTCTTCTCTAGTGTGTATCTCTAAGCCATGCCTACTCTACAAATATTTCTGGGTTCTACAAATCTACTAAGAAAAATTTAATACCAACACTAGCTTCTGAGGGATGCAAAATTATGCAGGTTCACTGGGCCATCAAGGTGTAGACCTAAGAAACTTTTACTCAACCTGGTGTACACTTAGATTGATCTCAGTATGATGTGATTTGTCTACCTGGCTAGAAAGAAATGCACGGTTTACTAACTGGCAACCTTACTTCATCTCACTATATAAAATATCACCCTCTTCTCTCTCTAGCCTACTCATCTGTCCTATTTTATATCTTCATACCCCTCATCTCCACCTGATATACAGAATATATCCTATATTTATTCATTTATTAATTTTTTAAAATTTTTTAATTGTTATTTATCAAGAGAAACTATTCCTTATCTCACATATTTATAGCTCAGGAACACAGGGAAGTGACTAAACTTCTGTGTAATTCAACACAAAGAAATTCTTTATATTCCAAAATCACTTTGTACTCTGAAGGATACCAGCCTTCCTCATCTCCTCAAAATCTTACATGGAATCATAATTTCTGTAGAAGGCTGCATATGCCTTCTTTCTTGGGTCAGCTATAGCAAACTTATAGACAGCAGCAACCCTCAGGGATATGATGAAGGCTCCAACAATATGATATCGCAGATGCCTGGCCATGCATCTGAGGTTTCATCAAAGCATTGGAAGCCATTGTAGTTACTGTCCTTGATAGGTATGTCAACCTTAAATAATGAGATTTAGAAAATATGATTAAGTATGGAGCTTGAGGATGGCCACCTGGAAGCATAGATTCAAGTTTCCCTAAACATATACTTTTCTTGTGAGTTTTCTTGAGAAAAGGTTTTGTTCTGTTGTCCAGGCTAGAGTGCAGTGGCATCATCATAGCTCACTACATCCTAAACTCCTGGGCTCAAGCGATACTCCTGCTTTATCCTCCTGAGTAGCTGGGACTATAGGTATATACCACCAAGACTGGCTAATTTTTTAATTTTTTGTAGAGTTGGGATCTCACTATTGCCCAGACTGGTTTTGAACTCCTGGCCTCAAGCAATCCTCCCACCACAGCCACACAACATGCTAGGGTTACAGGCGTGAGCCAACCCTTTATTTTCTGTTCTCTTCCCCACTCCCCAATGATAATGTAAGTTCCTGAGGGTAGACTCTTGTCTTTGTGTGCATCCCCAGCCTAGCACATTAGAACTACTTGATAAATATTTGCAGAATAATTGTATGACTTATTAAACCTGCAGAATCATGTTGTTAGCTTCCAAGTACTTCTTTTTTCAAGAAACATATAGTTCAGGTTGCAAACCATATTTATAAAGTAATTTCATGTTAATTCCATTCTATACCCAAGTTTCTCAAAGTACATTTTTAAAAGTCCAACATTGCTCACTGAACTCTTTATTATTTTTCCCCCTTTTTAATCCACAACCCTCATATGGCCTCTTTTTAAAAACCTCGGAGAATTTCTTCTTCCCCTTCCTCAACTCTGATTAATTTCTTGCCTTCGTATGTCTCCCCTCCCTTTTCTCTCTCAGCATTTTAAAATGTAGTTGAATCTAACATTGTTTTTCTCCAAGCAACAAAGACTGCTTCCTTTACGTAGGTGAAACGGATGGGGTGGAAATTGGGCTGGAAATTACAGATTAGTCTTTGGAAGGTTGAGAAAAGAAGACTTTATGATACCTTTTATTCATTTAGAGTTGTCATATATATATGAATAAATGCCCTCTCCAAAAAAATTGAATCCTATACCTTAAAACACTTTAAAAATAAAGAGTCAATGAGAGCTTACTCTCATAGAAGGCAATTTTGTCTTTCTAAGTCTTTCAGACTATATTGATAAATTTGAAACTTCATCATACATGTCCAGTGCCCAATGTGGAAGTCCAGTGATGCAGTGACACTTTTAAGCCTATTTGATATAAATAAGAATATTTAGTTCTTTAGTTACATACCTAAAACCAGTATAGGTTCTAGCTCCTGGTGTGTTAAAGAGAAGAAATATGTACCTTCTCATGATGTCTAGAGAAATGGCATTAGTGTACTACTTAAAATCTATAATTAATATCAAATGGAGCAGCAAAGTTCACTACCGAAGTTGAAAACTTAGTATTGAAGTATATTTTTCAAAAAGATATTGCTCTCATACAAATATAAATTGAACAACTATCAGAGATTGATTTAACTTAGGGAAAAAGGATGATGATAAAACTAGTTCAAAGAAAAATTTTTGAGACTAAATATGTATTTGTTCTGAAAGAAATGTGGAATTTGATTGCTAGGATAGATACAAAACTGGCTCTTGCTCTAATGGACAATTAAACACTAACCTTTGAGGTTATCTTTTCTACCAAACAAGTTTCACTTGCACTTATATTGGACAAAAATTATTTATATTACTCTCAATTTTCTACAAGCCAAGATTTACCTTTAGAGAAATAGAAAATATCTAAACAAAAGGAAAATAGGAAAGTGCAATATCCATAGAGAACGGAATTATCCTTGGGTGAGCCTGTTAAATTAACACTCCAGGATGACACTGAAAGAACATGCAGTCATTCTTTTATCTATTTCTAAGTTTTTGATACTAATTTTTTTAACATTAGTGAAAAAAAATAAAAGAAATGGATCAAGCCTTCTGTCATCAGCAAACCAATCTTAAAATATGATAGACAATTCTGTTTTATTATTTAATCAATGTATCATTATCAAAATAAATCACCATTATTTAAATATCAACAAAATTGCTATCATTTATTGAGCATTGTCTTTGTGTCACATATATGTTTTTATACATATACACACACATACACATTCATGTATCTATTTGTTTATATATAAAACACTGGTATAGTTACGACCATTTTACAGATGATAAAAATGGCAGTCATGGAGCTTAACCTGTCCAAGGTTACACAGCCAGTGGTGGCGTGATTAACTCACTTTCTAGCCCCTGCCTACATACGGAAGAAGCACACAGCTGTGTCTTAGCATTTCAATACTCCAAAGAGCTAAGGGCAACTTATCTCCCTGCCTCTTTCATTTAGAAAAAACTACTGAGCTAACTATATCATACATGTCACAGGCAATCCAACAAAATTTTCTCAGCAAATGAAGGGGCCAGAATTCTTACAATTCCTAATCAGGTAATATAACCAGAGACAAAATTTCACTCAAATCTCAAAATACAGAGGGGGAAAAAAATGACATTATCAGAGACTTCAAACATCACAGAAAGAAAGAAAAATGAACTTTATCTATTTTCCTCACAGAAGGACACATTTTTGTCTATGAAGTTTTCTTGCCAAAAAAAAGAAAAAAAAAATAGAATTAAACCTCATTGAATCAAAAGAATTAAACCTCCCTTGAATCTGATCAATCCTCTAGCTATAAAACTATTAATTTAAGTAAAATATTAATATAATGGACAGAAAAATGTATTCAATGATACCACTGGGATGCAATTAGCTAAATATAAATGGAGAGAGTAGATATTTAATCCTCAATCTAGATAGAGGGACTTTGCAGGACAAACAATCCAGTTTTTTCAATAAACAAACGGCAATGGGGGGTGCAAGGGGGAGGGAGGGAGAGAGAGAGAGAGAGAGAGAGAGAGAGAACACAGAGAGAAAACCTATACACTAAAAAAAAGATAGATATAGCATATCTTGATTCAAACAAACTGTGTAAAAAATTACAAGACAATTAAAAAGAGGAATAACTATTTGATAATATCAAGGAAAATAAAATTAATATTAGTTTTTCAGTGTGATAGTATTATGGTTATGTTTTTTTAAGTATTCTATAGTTTAGAAATGTATATGGAGGTACCTACAGGTCATATTTGATATACTGAGAATTACTTCAAAATAATCCAGGGGTTGGGAAAACATGGGAGAGGGTATAGATGAAAACATTTAGGCCATGAAATTATAATTGTTGAAGCTATGTGATGGGTATATGGGAGTTTGTCATCTTAATACTTCTACTTTGTATATAATTGGCATTTTCCATGATAACATATTAGGGAAAAAACTCACTAGGTTGTATATAGCTAAATTAAACAAATTAACAAAATAACCTTTATAATTCTTTTTCAAATGTATTTCTCTAAGAGAGGCAGCTAGTAGGTATTACTCATCTATAAAGAGAATGTGTTAACTCAAAGTTTGAACTCAGTCTTGCTCATTCTCATTCTTTGTTCCAGGTGGCTGAAAAAATCTCATCCTTGCCAATTCTCACCATTACTAGTGAAGCAGCCCCCAAAATATTTCAAGTCCAAGATCAATTATGTCATTAATCAATATAGGATCAGAAATTAGGGGAAGGGGTGTTACAAATCTTCCCAGAAATCATGCATCAGCTTTTGCTAACAGAATATCATTTAAGTGATATAAAAAGTCAATTAAAAGTCTCATTGATCACCTTTGCTTTGCAAGAACTAATTTCACTAGTTATTTGAAAACTTCTACTAATATTAATTATATCTTCACAAGACCAAGATTGAAAAACAGGGAAGATAAGTAAGTCTCATAGAATGATCAGGAGGCTAAATGAAAACTAAGAAGTAATTGCACACCTAAATACTGAGCCCTTCCTGCTCTCGACTCTTAAATTATCTTCTGAGTTTCCCTTTCCTTGGTCTCTTACCTACTCTCTATGGTGGACTTTCAGTAGAAAGCAAACATAACTCTCTTAAAAAAATATGCAATTTCAAAATATTACATTTATAAAAAAGATAGCAAATGAGAACAGGGAAAGATGTGTAAGAGTAGAGGTGATGGAAGACAGAAATTTGCCAGAAGAGACAAAGGAACTTTAGAGCCTGATTTATAAATTTCTGATCTGACCAAACTAATAGTCTTTCAGCAGACCGAGAGATTGGTGTAATTTATCTTGGTTTTAGTAAACACGCTGATCCTGCTTCTTGTAACACATTTATCCCCAGAAGAAAAATATAATTGGTATCAGCATGAATGCCTGTGGCTGCAAGTAACATCCCAAGTCAGCTAGTTTAAACATTTAAGCAAAATGTGTTATCTCAAAGAGCAAGGAATCTTGAGATGAGGTGGCTTAGATAATTTTCATTTTTTCTCTCTGCCATCTTCAGTGGTTAGCTCTGCCCCTGGCAACCATCCCATCGCGGCCGCCATAGTTTCTGGCATCGTAAGACACCATAATATCTAGTGGTAGAAGAGACACAATTTCTTCCTATATAAAATTCAATATAAAAAGAAAGAAATCCTTTCCCCGAGGTCCCCTGCATTCCTCTGTTGTATCATTGTGAAGAATTATATCAAAAATCCACCTGGAATCCATTTACCAACAAAATCAATGATATCTCCATGATTGAAGGATTGGTGTGGGTGGATGAGGTTTCAATGTGAGGTATGGGTCAGCAAACAGTTCTGCTGGGTAGGAAGAAAGGTCAAATATCTGTTTTAAAAGATTCCTATAATCTGCACCAGTGTTTCTCAAACTTTAGTGTTTAGAATTTCCTGTGATCTTGTGAAAATGCAGCTTCTGGTTCAGAAGGTCCAGGCTGGGACCTGGGAGCCTGCATTTCCAGAAAGCTCTCTGGCGATTCTGGTGCTGCTCGTCCACACACAGCACTTTGGAGAGAGGATCTAGGCTCTAGGCAACTAGATGAAAAAACAACCTGGCATGACCGAAACCAACGCGTATTAGACTTTCTAGCTGGGTGACTTGGGATATGTTACTTAAATTCTCTAAGTCTTGAAGGAAGGAAGGAGGGAAGGAAGAAAAAGAGGGAGGGAGCATGGGAGGATGTATGTGTAGGGGTATGAGTAGTAGACCCCAAAATGAGCATCTCTGAAGCCGTGGGATTTCTGTTCACTTTTCTAATTTGTTAAGGTCACTCTGTAGTGACAAATTAGAGAACTTGAGCAGAAATAAACAGGATGGTGTTTAATAAGGGCATTTGGGAAGAAAAAATATAAATCAACTGTGCCAATAAAATCCTGGGAATGGTGACAAATGTATATAAAAGGCCTCAGGGTCCCAGGATAGCAAGCTATATTGAAATACTGTAGTGATGCTATAGTTATAAAACGTACTCTGCCTTTGGGATGCCGAACAACGCATATATTATGTTCTGGGCTGTGGAGTTCTGAGGGATAAAAAATTTTTAACCCTGTATTGCACCCAGAAAAGAACTACGAAAGACTAAGGAGCAGGTCATGAGGGAAGAGTGAAGGAAGAAGAATCTTCATGTAGAAAATCAGAAAGTTAAAAGGCATATGTCTAGCTCGACTTCAGGGGAGGGTAAGTTCTTACTCCAGCAGTAGGGGGATGGGGAGAAGGCAGTTGGCTGTTTCCTGCCTTGACAGATTGGATAGAAAAGTGGCCAGGATTCAGTAGCAGAATAACGGTTTGTAAAAACACCTTAGCAGGAGCCCTGAGCCTGAATTCCTCCCGGTGCTGCTTTTTACTAGTCCTGTGTCTTTTGGCACTTCCCTTCACTTCTCCAAGTCCCAAGTTCCTTGCTTGTAAAATTAAGAAAACAGCATTTCCCTTTCAGGGAGCAGTAAATATTACAGATAAATAGGAAATGTGTCCGGCACAGATTAGGTGCTTAATAAATGGGAACAAGTATGATTATAGTAATTCGTGATAAGAGGTTTAAATTAGAAGGAAGTTCTGGTGCTGCGTACAGCAGGTGGTTTCCAAGAGCTACTGAAGTAACAGTAACAGTGGTCAATGTGCACTTGAACAAGCCATCAGCAAGGTCCATTACCTTACCTACCGCCTCCCCAGCAACCCCATAATATTGGCGACACAGTTATGTGTTATCAACTCTTGGGGAGGAGGGAATTCTGTAAACACTGATGATTCCCCTTATTTCTGCCTCCTCCAAGCTGACCAACTCCTCTTTTCCACCTTCAGTAGCAGAAGAGTAACAGTAGAAGAACATTTACAACAAGATATTTCACTGGTCTTCATTAGGCATAAAATTCAGCCAAAGGAAGCAGTGGTTTTTATTCCAAAGCACTTTATTGAAACAGATTCTTGCTCTGTTACCTGGGCTAGAGTGCCATGGCATCAGCCTAGCTCGTAGCAACCTCAAACTCCTGGGCTCAAGTGATCCTCCTACCTCAGCCTCACAAGTAGCTGAGACTACAGGCACATGCTACCATACCCAGCTCATTTTTCTATTTTTAATAGGGATGGGTCTCACTCTTGCTCTGGCTTGTCTCCAACTCCTGAGCTCACAGGATCCTCCTCCCTCAGTGTTTCAAAGTGCTAGGATTATAGGCGTGAGCCACCACGCCTGCCTCCAAAGCACTTTTACTGTAAGAGTATTTACCTTGGCCCTTGCTTTGCATGTGTCCCAGTGTTTTGCAAATTTTTCCTAAATGTAAAATGAATGCCTGGGATGTCTTGCTTTCTTCTTGTATTCTGGCTACATTACTTTTCTATGCACTTGAAGGGCATTCAAAATAAGGCAATATCCATGCTGAAATTGGGTTCTGTTTCCTTCAAGGATAAAAAAAGAGTTTAAGCTTTTTGCCTAAAACCTGATATAAGTAGCTAGTAGAAATTTGAAAGCGAGATCTGTGAGAGACTTTAAAATATATTTTGTTCTGTGTCCTTAATGGCTTATATTTAGACCTTCCTGCAGGGTGCAGAAAACTGCTAAATAGTCCTAAGAGACACACATGAACAGAAAGGTCATGGCATTTTGAACCCTCACTGCTACCTTCTTTACAATTACCTATGTGACCTTTGGAGAGGCATCTCAGAGAACACCTGGGATTTGCAGGAGAGCCAGGCTGCTGGGCCTGGATACTTTTTGCAGGCACCATGACTGCTAAAATGGACTCTCAATCAAACCTGACTAGGGAAGTTAGGGCTGTACCCTGATTTCCAAGAACACAAATCTCAGGGTCAAAGTGCAGTTTTTTTGGTCCATTTATTAAGTACTAGTTAATAATGTAAAACCAGTCTCTGAGAATATAACACAGCAATGTTTTTCAAATTTAATAAACGTGAATAAACTGATAAGAAATTGATCAGAAAAAGCAAAATATAAATTCACATAGCAATTCACAAGCATAATAATAATTCTACTGAGAATTTTTCATTGAATTCCCTGAGGACATTCTTATATTTGGGTGGTTTAGAATTAGTTCTATCACAATGGTAATGATAAGTGGCAACATCTTCTGAGCACTTCCTACATGCCAAACTGTGTGCTAGGGGCATTCTAGGTATCATTTCATTTAATCCAGTGCAGAGAACCTCATTAATTCTAGGCTAAATGTCAACAGTAGGATGATAAAATTTTCTTTTGATACTGAAATCTAGGACATAAGTATAGTTCATCAGCCTTGAGGTCAAGGAGTTTGCATTTCATTTTTTTTTTTTTTTGCATTTCACTTTTTTTTGCATTTCATCTTTTTATGGTACTGCATAATACCTGTAATAGAAGAGACTCCACAAATATTTGTTGAATGAATGAGGCAAGGAGGCAAGTTTTCAAAGTCCAAGAATTTAAATTATAATTGTGAAACTAGCTCAGTTTAATAAAATGTTTAAGTGTTAACTACATCATTAAAAATGATTACCACTTTATTTTCTAAATTTTTCATAATTTGAATTTTACATTTATAATCAAAAAGTGCCAAATTTATCATCTCAAATAATGTTGTTTTCCAGAAATAATAGCATAAATGCATAAAGATGATTGGGTAAGAATATTCGTTTCAGCACTGCTTGGTAAAGCAAACATAAAACAGAGCCATTTAAATGTGTGAATGGAGAAGAGAAAATAAAACAGAGATGGGGATTTTTATATTTTATTTTATGTAATTTAAAAATCAAATATGGGGGTAACAGGTAGTCACTACTATCATGTATTCATTCTGTGGACATCGCAGGTAAACATTGGGATTTTGCATTATTTTAAATTTATTTCCCTGTTTCTGTATTTTTCAAATTGCAAACCTTTTTACAAAAAGGATAGTCCATATTTTTGCCACAGAAGCCAGGGGCTCAGCATTGCCTAAGTGGAATATGGATATTTGTGTGTCTTCCTAAGAGGAATCTGAGCTTGCTGCATTTACTAGCTGGGCTTCTTTCACAGTAGGAGAATGTTAACAGCAGAACACTTAGCACAATTTATTTCCTTGGTCTTCATTAGGCATAAAATTCAGCCAGGTTAAGCAGCAATGCTTATTCCAAACACTTTTATTTCATACACACACACACACACACACACACTATACTGTATATAGAAGAGACCTTACTTGGAAATTATTTTTGAATGTGTCCCACTTGAATTTTTTCTACATGTAACATGATTGCCCAGGACACCCTGCTTCTTCCTTGCATTCTGACTCTAAGTCTCTGTGCACTTGAAGTGCATTTTTAAAAAGGCAGTACCCATGTTGAAATCAGGTTCTTTTTCCTTCAGTGATAGTGAAGGGAGCTTAAGGTATTTTCATATTTCCCAGTGGAGATTTGGGAGCCACCCACAGACCATTGGGAGCTCAGAGACATTCGTTGCTAAGAGACAGGTCTAAGCCTACAGGTCAAACACAAGTCACCTGTGCATGGTACAGATTTACAACCTAGCTATCACTTCTCCCCTTTCAGAACCTCTCCAATATAGACCCAAATAAGGTCAGGTACTTCAAACTATCTTGGAAGTCTATGCTTGCATTCCACTTGCAAATTACTGCCCTATACATAATGATCAGCTTATTCAACAGAGGAGCATTTATCACCACCAAGCTAGATGCATTTTGATCTAGAGATTTCACATTCAGTAAATTTGATGCCCAGTCTACCTTGAATCTACTGCTATATGTTTATTGGCTACATAACAAAATTTATTAAATGCCATGGACATCCATCACTATATTTCAGCCAGAGGAATTTTCTCAGAAGCAAATCTGATAATGTCAGCACCCAATTGCTCCCTCCTTAAAATCCTTGAAGGATTCCCCATTGCTGTTATGTTAAAAACTATGGCTATAGGCACTACATGTAACTCAGAATGTCTCAACCCTGGCTATATATTAGAATCACCTGTGGAGTTTTTTGTTCCAGTTTAGTTTTTAAACAAAAATAACCATGCCATGGATCAATCCTATGCCAATTAAATCAGAATCTCTAGGGTGTGGGTCTAGGCACAGTTGTCTTTTACAAGCTCCCCATTGGATCCTCTAGCCTAACTTTTCATATTTTAGTGCCCGTGGCCTCTTTTTTCAATTTTTGGATACTCTGGGCTTCTTCTCACCTAAGTACCTTGTCCCAAACTTCCTAGAATATGCCTTATCCATCCCCACCAGACTCCTGTAGGCCTACTTATACCTCTACATCTCAGTCACAATGTTACTTCCTCCCAGAAGTCTGAACTATTTCCCCATCTTCCAGAATAGGTCAGAGGCCCTATTAAAGCTCAGAACATCCTGAACTTGTCTTTTGTTTCTATTGTCACAATTTTCAATTAAAAATTTTTATATCTGGCATTATGTGATTAGTGTTCATCTTTCTCAGGAGAAAATGAATTCAATGAAGGCAGGAACTATGTCTGCCTTGCTTGTCACTTCAGTTTAGCACACAGGAGAACACTTAACACATAGTAGGTGTTCAGTACTTACTGAATGAATGAAACTCACTCTTTCCAGCTCATGTCACAACTTCAGAGACATATGGGGAAGAGGTGGGCTAGTTGGGCTGTTCATAACAGAGGACATGAATTTACTGTCCAATTGGGAACACACCACCTACAGTAGCTGAGCATGAAATAGAGGTGAGATGAAAGACAGAGAGTACCAAACAGCATTCTTGCTCCTAGAGTGAGAACTGGGAGAAAGACCAAGAAAGTGTTAGCAGAAAGGGTTGTGACATTTCTCAAGACTGTTTCTATACATCTATTGATATGAATAACAACACAGCCCCAGTGCACTTGGGTCCTGCACAGCTGAAGTCTAGTTATAATGGATTCAAGATACAGTCTCAGGCCAGACCCTTTTATCAAAGAAATGGAACTTTTATTTGCAACTGGGCTCTCATCCTATTACAGATAGATCCTGATGGCTATGTTAAGCCTGTTTCCAAAGATACAATAGCAACTCTTTCTCGCTTCCCTGTCCATGGTAATTCCTCAGATGATGAACACCTTTCCCCATTTCTCCTTAGTCATGAGGCCAGGCAGCTTCATTAAACCCTTAGAACCGTGTTAGCTCACTTTACCCTTAATAGAAGGGCAAGTACCATGCAGTCATAGTTATAATAACAGCTACTGTTTCTTTCATGCTTACGTGCTAACCAACCACTGTGATATGCTTACCGTACATTATCTTCAATCCTCAACACCCTGGCCAGGTAGGTGTTAGTATTTCCACTTCAAAGATAAAGAAAACAAATCTTAGAATAATCAAATACATTGCCCACAGTTGTAGTTATTAGGTGAGGAAGGCAGAATTGGAACATACTTTCTGTCAGACCCTAAGATCTGAATTCTCCCACAATTCACTACATACTATGTCACTAAAAGCAGAGCCCCCAATTTCCAGAGCCAATAATTGTATCCTGACAGCCTAAGTGCAGAGGAGAATTCAACCACTTTAGCTACCCACACTGCCCCTTCCAGCTCTAGGCCTTTAGAAGAAATTACCTTTCCTTACCTTGAGATCTTTCATGCCTAGTCAGCTGTTTCCTTAAAAAGCCAAAATCTCACCTTCTTTGTTGGCTTTCATTTTCTCTGCAATTCACTATAGAGAAAGCATTAGCTTGGGTGGAGACGTTTAATTTTTAGAATCTCAGACAATACAGTGGATTGCCTCTAAGAGATTTTGTTCTCAAGGGAACAGCATGAGCAAACATAAAGCCTTCCAATCGTAAGCACCATGACAAATCAAGGCTAACTAGGCTTAGAGATAGTGGGGCATTGGATGGGAAGTTGATTGCCAATCGCAAGCACTGTTCCATATAAAATGTACCTGATTTGGAAATCCATTATAGAGACTGTCTTACTCCCCAAATTGGAAAAGATAATTGTCCTCATTACTACCTGGAAATGATCAATTCCCTCTTTTCAACTTGCATACTGTATTCAGAAGTTATTTGTTCATTCTGTGTTTTCTGGACCATGGATTCCAATTATTTACATGGTAAACATAAATGATAAGTATGTACAGTGCTGAAGAGAAAGGAAAGAACAGCCTCTTAACAATGACCTTGGTGTCATACATGTTTGTGTCTATGTTAAATGTTTCTCAAGTTGATTACAATAAATACCAAAAAAGAAACCTCTGCAAACAATTTATATATACTTGACTCATGACAGACAAACATCGACCCTATAAATTAAAGTAATTTTCCCCTAAGTGTATCTTTTGAATGACTTCCAAGGAAATAGCCTCTTAAAATATACAATTCCAACTATGATTTGAGTAGATAAGTCTAATATTCTGTTTAATATACACTAGGAGGTGCATGGGGAGGATTTTGGGAAACTTTCCAATATTTTTGTGAAAAATCTTTTAATGAATACAAAGAATCATGAAATGCTAATAAATTGAGACAGTACTAAAGCCTTAAAATAGAAGTTTATTTTGAACCCACGGTTTTATACGTCCATATACAATTTTCAAATTTCC
Organism: Microcebus murinus; assembly: GCF_040939455.1. Classification (NCBI taxonomy): domain Eukaryota; kingdom Metazoa; phylum Chordata; class Mammalia; order Primates; family Cheirogaleidae; genus Microcebus; species Microcebus murinus. The sequence goes on from NC_134119.1 coordinate 16,687,106, forward strand.
TTTTTTAGCACATAATTATTTTTTCTAATTAACTAATTAGACATTTTAGCAGACTTAAAGACTACAAAGGTTAAATACATAACTGTTTAATAGTTACTGTTACTGAAAAAATGGTGTTAATAAGGGTTGAGTTCTCAAACATGTTTTTCATTTTCCCCTAAGAATATAATTTTGCATTAGGCAGTGCTTTACTATAAATGTTAGGGGTGGGTGGAGTGGGAACAGATCCCAGCTCTCTACTTTGAAATCTAGAACTTCATAAATGGAAGTGTAGTATTACCACATAACTGTATCCCTGTTAACAGGAGCCTGTTTATTCACCACACATAGTTAAGGCATGGTGCCTTAACCATTCCTAGATAGGCTCACTCATGCTGGGCTATTACTGGTTTTGGGGTAGGTAGGGGGGTGAGTTTGCCTGGTTGAATGGCAGAGGGTAAGGCAGAGAGAGCATCTTGTTCTGCAGAAATTTAGGTTCACTTACCTTTCATATTCATTCACTCATTCATCCAAATAATCATTCTTTCAACAAATATTGAGCCTAAACTGCATGTCAGAAAAGAACTAGGCACATTATATGTATTATCATTTATTCAACACCCAATAAATATTTCTGGAGCTCCTACTATGTGTCAGTGCTGTTTTAGAAACTGGTTAATAGGATAGACATGGCTTTTGACCTCATAAATCTTCTCTGTTTTTGTTTTTTTGTGTGTGTTGGAGGGAAGGGAGCAGAGAGTCTGCTATGGTCTGAATGTCTGTGTCCCCTGAAAATTCACATGTTGAAACTTAATCACCACCAAGGTGATGGGATCAGGAGATAGGTCTTCTGAGACGTGATTAGTAATGCAGGTGAAGCCCTGCTGAACAGAATTAGTGCCCTTATAAAAGAGATCCCAGAGAGCTTCTTTGCCCATTTGAGGACAAAGCAAAAAGATGCTTTCTATAAACCAGAGAGTGGGCCCTCACCAGGGACCAAATCTGCCAGTACCCTGACCTTGGACAATCCAGTCTCCAGAAATCTAAGAAATAAATTTCTCTTGTTTCTAAGCCACCTAGTTTATGGTATTCCATTATAGCCAGTGAAACAAACTAATGCAAGGTTTAGTCATTTGGGGTCCAGATTTTGTGGGGTCTGCAGCTTATATAATTTTGGAAGTCCTGTTCACCAAAAAGGAGACACAATTATAAAACCAGCCTGTGCCAATGTGAGACCCTAAAGCTGAAGCTTTATTAACTTCCAGGCAGATCTCACCTTGGGGCTCTCCATGCCAAGGATCTGTTGTATAATTTGCATTTGTATCTCCCAACCGGTGAGTTGCCAACCACTGGAAATTTACTTCTTTTGGGACTTAAAAGCATTTAAGTCTTCCAGAGTCTTTTAATAAATGTAATTCTGCTAAATGAGATCACAGCTTAAGGTGTTATTATCCCACAGGGGGCCTAATAGGTGCCAAATAAATATTGAATTAATTAATTAATTAAAGAGGTAAACAGAAGCCTTGTTAAAGAGGCAGTGAGTAGAGAAGCGAAGGGCGAGGGAATTTCAGGGACACTGAGTGAAAAACGAGAAGTATTGAGAAGGCAGGCGCATACGAAGTATAAATTATCTTCCTCACAAATCCCTTTAGGGTCTGCCTGCCCAAGAGGACGAAGTCGCATCAGGGTCCTCAGTAATCATGATGACAGCTGCCGCAGTAAACCCCAGGGGACGAGAAGGTGGCCCCAGAGCATCTCCACTGGGGATGATTTGTGGAAGAGATAATCATCTTCCCACTGACTGTCCCCTCTTGACTATAACCGTACTCCAAAGAATTCCCTTTATGGCCGAACAGTTTTCATCAGTAGTTAGCCATTTCACCTCAAAATGTATTTAGTTTCTATTTTTCAGTTAGACACAATACACGTATCTCAGCTGCTGGGCAGCCATCGCCAGGTGATGGTTCAGTGGGACAATGGGACTGGGTGTTGGCCGCCAAGGAATGTGTAGACAGAAGGCCAGGAGAGGATGAGGGAAGGTCAAGTCCTGAGGGAGAGCCTTGCTCAAACATGGGAAGAGAAAGGCAGTCAGGGCCGAGTTGGCCTGGCTGGCCGAGCCACGCATGCGTAGCCAGACCATCTGTGTGAGGAGGGGTCACAGGAGCCCTCTCTCTGGGGGCCTGCAATATGGAACATCTTTTAGCTAACTAGGATTCCATGTGTGTCTTGTAGATTGTAGAGCATTGTGGAGGCAGTGATTTATAACCCAATGAAATAATTTAAAGATCTATAACAAGGTCCCATCTGAACCACATTCTCAGTCAACAGGATTTGAAATGAATGTTCTTTTTTTTTTTTTTTTTTTGAGACAGAGTCTCGCTTTGTTGCCCAGGCTAGAGTGAGTCCCGTGGCGTCAGCCTAGCTCACAGCAACCTCAAACTCCTGGGCTCAAGCGATCCTGCTGCCTCAGCCTCCTGAGTAGCTGGGACTACAGGCATGCGCCACCATGCCCAGCTAATTTTTTCTATATATATTAGTTGGCCAATTAATTTCTTTCTATTTATAGTAGAGACGGGGTCTCTTGCTCAGGCTGGTTTTGAACTCTTGACCTCGAGCAATCCACCCACCTGGGCCTCCCAGAGTGCTAGGGTTACAGGCGTGAGCCACTGCACCCGGCCCAAATGAATGTTCTTGAAAGTTTTGCCATCTATTCACAAGAGGCTGTGGCTTTAGGTAGGTTGAAGGGAGCTATTTCAGATGGCATTCCTCTTCCAAGGAGACAAAAAGCAGAAAGGAAAAAAACAGTTTTATCATGGCCTGCTGCCTCCTGTTTCCCAAAGACTAGAGGAAAAACATTTTTTCCTGGGGAGTTCATGGGTGGAGGTTCCAGCTGCTAGCTTGGCCATGACTCTGAGGGAAACATGGCCACTTATTTATTGGTTCATTAGTTATTTCATTTATTTATTGATAAGTTTTCAGAATCCTAGATTCTCATCGTCCAATCTCTATACTCATGCAGACAAACATAGTTCAAAGTCAGGAAGAAAGGAAGGCAGGCAGGAAGGAAGGGAATTCCAATTTATTTTTAAATAAAATTTTAGTTTGGAAGAATTTCAGTTCTTAAATGATATTTCTTAAAAGGTATCACCAAGATCATATGTCTGCAAAATAATCATCTTGTATTCCATTTCCTCTTTTCTCTGCTGCAGTTTTCTGAAATCCTGCCCTGCCCTTCAGATCAAGTCAACCAAACCTAAACACTCCCTTCTCTCTCTCCTCAAACCTCAGTTTCTCCCTCTCTCTTGCTCTCTCCTCTCCTGAAGATATGTGATCTAACCTCTCTCACTAACTCCTCACTCACCTCCCACCTGCTGGGACAGGCATTTTTTTTTTTCTCCCCCTGCCTATTCTTCAAATCAGAATGTGAAAAGCCTAGAAATCTGTTGAGGGGAAAGGGTGGGGAGAGTGAGTGGACAGTGGCTTTTATCTGGGGGTTGAATCAGAGTCCGGGACATGTGTAAGGTAACTAAATGTCTGATGCCATCCCATGTTCATTCCATAGATTGGACAAAAGGTTTTGAGCCAGCCCCTATGCCAGGCTCCGGGAACACAAATGGGACACAAAGGTAGCTAAGGCACTGTCCCTGCCCTCCAGAAATTCAGCAATCTTGTGCAGTAGACAGGGGAGCAAACAGCAAATTATAATGCCCTGTGAGAAGCATCCTGCCAGATTTGAGCACAGACCTCTGGGGACCCTGTCTGGGCGTGGGGCGATGAGCTCTGGTGAGCCTTAGGGAAGGCTTCCGGGGAGAGGTGACTTCTGAAGCAAACTTATTAGGAGTTAGCCAGGTCGGAGTGGGGATGCAGAGAGAGGAGGGAAGGACTGAATGACAGCTTTGCAGGCAGATTTGCAAGACACTCTGAAGGATGGAGAGTTCCACTGTAGGTCTTGCCATGTCCTCATCCCCACGGCTACTGTTCATTCTTCCCACACCTTCTTGCACATGGTTTAGGCCCTACCTATTTCTCTCCACCCATCCTGATAAAATCCAAATTGTTCAAACAATAGCTGCTAATCCACAAATATCAATACATTGCTCCCTCTTCTTGCTGAAGCCTATAAACCTCCAGCCCTCCTCCCTCAGTTAGAATGCTCTGCAAAAGCCTTCTCATGATGCCCCACCCCTAGACAGAGGCAAATATGAAAGGCCTCTGGTTGATTTTCTTGCATAGAGAAGGAAGCAGAACATACAGTTTAGGCAACTGCGCGGGGTTCTGTATGGCTGAATCCAGAAGTAGGAGATTAGGGCAAAAATGGTGGCAGACAGTGTCATTCATTATGGTCACCAAGAAACATACAACTTAGGGCAGGCCTGGAAAGCCATGTTTAAGATTTGGACTTTGTGCTGCGGATGATGGAGACCCACTGAAGGGTGTTAAGCAAGAGAGTGGCATGGAATTAAGGTTTGGAATAATTATGGTTCAGAAGATTAATTGGAGAGGGAAAAAAATGGAAGCCAGGAGAACACTTAGGAGGTAACTGCAGATTAAAATATTCACCGAGGAGTCTGGCAGAGGCCTTGATTATATCTACTTAGCAGGAGTCCCAGTTTCTCTCTTCTAAATGGTATAATTCTTTATCTGTGTGACTACACTGCAGAGCCACACTGTATCATCGGCGCAGTGACTATCATATGGTTGGTATTGGACAAAAGTTCATTGCCTTGAATTGAAATATTCTGGAAAGAACCAAGGCCCAGGCTTACCTTACTGATAGACAGTGCAAGAATGTACTGCCCTCAAAACCTGGAGAAGAAAACCGTGTCTTTTCACTTCCTATCGGGGTGATTAAGAAACATCACAACAACAACAAAATGTTTCAAGTGACTGTTTAGTGTTGTGTTTGTTACAGTTTGCAATTCTGGCATATGGATTTTTAAATTCAATAAAGAGACATTTGAAAAAAAAATACCCACATTCTCTAATTCTGCCACCATCTGGGCAAACAATGTAAATATTTACAAGCAAAGACTTAACGTAAAGATTGAGGTTCTGCAGTATTTTGAAATCTGACAGCATTGCCCTTCAGAATTGCCTGTGCTTTTCCTCTATTGTACTCCCTAACAAAGCCTTTGAACATGGATATAACACACTCAGGGAATGTTAGCAGATGCTAAAACATTTTATTAGCTGATTTATTAAGCTATTGAGGGTCATTCTTTGAAAAATGGGGAGAGAAATCCAGACACAACAGAAGTTACAGAAATCTGAAATCAACCTTTGGAACGAGGGTAGCTAGTAACTTCTTTCCTTTTTGTTAGCATACCAGCCTAATTCAAAACAGAGCAATGTCTGTGTGAATGGTTATAGGAGTTTATTTTCTTTTCAGTGAGAGAAGGTTCAGGAGAAGTGTGGAAGTAAAAAATGAAGAAGGAAAAAGAAAAAGGAGTGCAAATGCAGATGGCATATTTACAGAAAATACAAATTTAACTGGAACATTCTTGTGATTTGTCCTTCTTTAGATCTGCTATTAAGAAGCAACTTTATTTTTGCATGCAGCTAAAGATGCATAGAAAAAAAAAGAGTCACATGATAACATCCTTCTCCAAACATCTTGAAAGCAAAAGACTGGATTGCCAAGAAAGGTTAGGTGGTGGAATAGTGTGAGTAAATACATGGCTGAATTTGAGGGACAGAAGAAAGACATCCCACCCCCCAAATTTCCACATTTGCTGGCTGGATCTTGGCATATATTCCTTCAGATAATAAATTTTCCTTTTCAGGGTCCAATTTTAAGGTACAAATAATGCTGGAAAAGTGAATGGAAGTAAGTCACTCCCAATTTAGTATGAATATGCTTCTAAAATGTCCTCAGGACAGGCAGACCAGAGCAGACTGAGAAAATTTGGGACAGGGAAGAAAAAGAAGAGACTTGCAGGGTGATCAAATAGCCACTGCTTGGCACCTCTTCCTTGCAATTCGGCAGCCAAGGAGGACTAATTAACTACACCTATTTTACACTTTTCTCCAGGTGCTGCCACGTTCCTAAAAGAACATCATAATCTGCTATTAATTCATGTAACAATTTTCATTTGCAGTATACAGATCATAATATGATTTAATAATTTGGGGCTCAGAAAATGGTACCCCAAAGTATAGTCCCTTGAACTAAGGAAGCAGCCTCAGCACCAACATCTCTCTGACCTTCCTCCAGACAGCCCCACCCCCAGTCTCTTTCTCTCCTGAAGCACAGGGAGGGGCTTTCTCTGAAGTTCCCTTATAGGACAAAGAGCCATACTGCTAGAAAAAATGCAGTTAAGAACTCCTTCCCTGTACTTTGGAAGAGAAATTAACCAGAGAAGATTAACTCACATAACAAGAGAGCAGACAGAAACGTCTCCATGCCCAGTATTGGTGAGAACCTGTTCTTCTGAGGGTAGCTAAATGAAAGACTTTTTCTGCACAAGAACAACCTTTATTCATAGTGCAGTTCTTCCCCTCACCCTCCCATAGTTTGTCACCACCACCCTCCTGGAGTCCTTAAGCCCCTGTTTGTTTCTGTAGCTCAGAATGCTATTTAAGCTTCAACCATCTGGCCCTTCTTTGAGTCTCATACTTCATAGGACTCTGTATATATATATATATGCACATAATAAATGTATATGCCTTTTCACTTGTTAATCTGTCTATCCTCAAGTTTATTCCAGGGACTAAAATTCTCAAATCAGAAGGTGGAAGGAAAGTTCCTTTTGCCTGTACAATAACTGACCAACCTACTGACCTCTTAGAATTCCACCAGATCATGAATCATCAAATATCTGCTTGAAAACATTTGTATCTTCTCCAAATATTAAATTTTATTTTGAACTTTGTTTTATTCAAAGAGCCTCCTTCCATTAATTTTCACAAAGCAAAAAGGCACAATCAGAGGAAATAGGAAGATACTTACAGAAACCTTGTCAGCTAGATTAGCCCATACTTGATTTTATTGTGCGAAGTATGGGCTTAAAGGTGATCATTTTCTGAATGCCAAATCAATTGCTTGTAAGTTTCTACCATTTAAAAAGTCATGATGGACAATTCCCACAGCTCATTAATAGTAAAGCAATTGTGGATTATTTTTCTGTGTTTCAATGTCTCATTAAAGCTAAGTGGCTAGATTTGCGTACAATAAACAATAGAAGTGACTTGCAGTCTCCAATCTCACAGGCCTAATCAGCTTCACAATATAATATCATTAAAACTTGCATGCTAATTATAGCTAAGTGTTCCATACAAATAGAAGCTATTTCTTCCAGAAGATAGACTTTCTTCCAAAAGCTTAAGTCCTACTATTCATGTAAAGAGACACACAATGTTTAAATCACCTAAAAAGAAAAATGAGGAAACTTCAATAAAAATTGTTCAGGAAAGATTTTGTGTTCATTTCAAATTATAAAAAGTCTAGGTTTCTTTATTGGAAAGATTCAGTCTCTCAGTGAAAGCAAGCCAATTAGACTTAACCTGCTTATTAAGTCTACTTGTTGGCCAAATGCTAAACTGCCCAATTAGATCTGAATAAAACAAATGTTCATCATATTTGGGGTTAAACAAATATTGATAGCATTAAATCCTAGAGTGGCCCTTTTGAAATGTTTCTTAATTAATCCTGGGGGGGAGGGAGTTCACATGAACAGTGAAATATTGGGCATGTTTGATGTGGACACCAAACTGGCCTTCTCCAAGATCAGTAATAAACACTATAAATCCAATGATCGATTGCCAACAGTCAAATGAAAAGAATGGCTAAAATAAATGTTGTGTATAAATGAATTACTAGAGCAGCACCTCATTTATTTTATATTTAGAGCTCTCCCGGTTAGATGCTGCCTTAAACTGGGGCTGGAAATTTCTAGTCATGAAAGCTCATACAGCAAGGCCAATGGTTTGTTGTATGGTCATATTTTATTACCTTCCTGGAAAAAAATACTAAAAAGATCGAATAACCCACTGGGAAAGCTCAGCTAGCAAGAGATTTTAAATTAATAAACATTTCTGGCTGCAACCTATTTTTGTGAAAGGAAAATTACTCTTAAAGAGAAGAATGGGACAGGGCATGGTGGCTCACACCTGTAATCCTAGCACTCTGAGAGGCCATGGCAGAAGGATCATCTGAACAAGAGAAAGACCCCGTCTCTACCAAAAAATAGAAAAAATTAGGCAGACATGGTGGTGTGTGCCTGTAGTCCCAGCTACTCAGGAGGCTGAGGCAGGAGGATGGCTTGAGCCCAGGAGTCTGAGCTTGTGGTAAGTGAGCTATGATGATGCTACTGCACTCTAGCCCAGGTGACAGAGTGAGATTCTGTCTCAAAAAAAAAAAAAGAAGAAGAATGAAACTAAGTAAATAATATATTTTTAACAGCAGAAAGAGTTTAGACCAAAAAATGAATTTCAGGTCAGATTCCATCCCATTGCATTTCGCTCAATTCTGTTCCATTCCTTCCCATGCCTACAGTCTAAGAAGAAATACTACATATGGATGCTGCTGCTTTCAGATGCATCCTGCTCGGCCAGTGAGACATAAATTGTGATTGCTCCCAGATTTCATTCCACGTCTAGGGCAAGAGAGAAAAGTAATGGATAAGAAAAAGAAAACAAGAGGAGAGAAGGGAAAAAAAGCCAATGGTGATAAGAAAGGGAATTTCAGAAGTCTGGTTAATAATAAAGGCTCTGCTCAGTTTTGATTACTGGGTGGATCCAAATCTCCCCCAACTCTGTCTTTCGCTTTCATTGTCTTCCTTCCAGAAGAGTTCAAATTCTCTGACATATGAATTTATGGCTTTAAAAATAACTGATTCATAACTCCTCACCAGGGTGAAGACCATTGGATTTTCTGACTTTTTAAAACCCATCACTACTACAACAAATGCAACTAAGTATCAAGTCCATGTCTCTCATGAACTAGTCCCATCACAGTGATCCATTTGTTACAAAAGTAGATAGAAAACTTTTCATGAAATGGTTCTTGGGATTCACTTATTTTCCCCTTCCGTCTACCTATTACCTACTCTGCCAACCTCTCCCACACACTTTCTTACTGGAAATCTCTCTTCATCACTTACAGAAGGCTTACCTAGATATATTTTTCTCCTTAACTTTCCCTTAACAAGTTCCAGTAGTGAGACTTGGAATTCCACTATTTTTCCTCTCTATGCTATTGCTCCTGAATTTTTTTTAATTAAAAAAATCATCCAAAAGTTGATAATGAGGCACAATGTCATGTGGGGGCCAAGAATCATCCAAGACTTTCTGTGGGAATATGCTTTGTTCAACTCACTGATTACTTTTGATAAAAGATTCCAAATTAGTGAGGATACATGCCAGTTCATAGATTTTTATTCAATAGAGACACAAATAATTTACATCCGGGAGAAATGATAATTCCAAAAGCTTTGCTTAATTGTCCTGTAGGACATTAGCTACTTTTATAACATGTTTACCCTAGCAATCTCATTTAGTATTTCTTTATTATCTAGCTCCTCAAATATTCTTCGAACTGGTTCTATCACCTTACTGGTTCTCTCCCTTATGAATGAGTTCAGCAAAATCTTTGACACATGTTCATTGTGGATTTGTGTTAAAATCACAGTTTTAACTTTTTGAACATTACACTTTGGCTAATCAGCTTTATATGCAGTCATGTGTACCTTAACATAGGGGATACTTCTGTGAAATATGTCCTTGGGTGATTTTGTCGTTGTGTGAACATCATAAAGTGTACTTACACAAACCTAGATGGTATAACCTACTACATACCTAGGCTGTAGGCTACACATCTGTACAGCATGTTACTGCACTGAATACTGTAGGCAATTGTAACACAATGATAATTATTTCTGTATCTGAATATATCTAAACATAGAAAAGGTACAGGAAAAATAGAACATAAAAGATAAAAAATGGCACACCTGCATCGGGCACTTCCCATGACTGGAACTTGCAGGACTAGAAGTTGCTCTGAGGGAGTGAGTGCATGAGTGGTGAGTAAATGTGAAGGCCTGGGATGTTATTCCATACTACCATAGATTTTATATGCATTGTACACTTAAGCTGCATTAATTTATAAAAATATATATATATTTCTTCAGTAATAAATTAATCCTAGCTTACTGTAAATTTTTAATTTGTAAATTTTTAAATTTATAAAAGTTTTTGGCTTTTTGGTAATAACACAGATTAAAACACAAACACATTGTATGCCATAAATTTTTTTCTTTATGTTCTTATTCTATAAGCTGTTTTTTTTTGTAATTTTAACATTTTTAATTTTTTTTCTTTTTACTTTCTAAATTTTTGTTAAAAACTAAGACATAAACACACACATTAGCCTAGGCCTACACCAGGTCAGAATCATCAACATCGCTGTCTTCCACCTCCACCTCTTGTCCCACTAGAAGGTCTTCAAGGGCAGTAACACCCATGGAGCTGTCATCTCCTATGACAATAATGCCTTCTTTTAGAACACCTCCTGAAGGACCTATCTGAGGCTGTTTTACAGTTAACTTTCTTTTTTTTTTTTTTTGTAAGCAGAAGGAGTATACTCTGAAATAATGATAAAAAGTATAATATAGTAAATATATAAACCTATAATGTAGTCATTTATTATCATTATCAAGTATTATGTACTGTGCATAATTGTATGCATTATATTTTTACACACCTGGCAGTGCACTAGGTTCGTTTACACTGGTATCACCAAAGACATATGGTAAGTGATGCCTTGTATTACAAGCTTACAAGGATAGAAATTTTTCAGCTCCATTATAATTTAATGGGACCACCATCATAGACTAAAATGTCATTATGTGGTTCATGACTGTACTTCTATTACTTATCATATTATTTAATTAAGTCAGTTTACTTTTCAATTATACTGTGAAATTTTCAGAATCTGAGCCTTTCATTTCTATATCCAAAGCACCCAGCAAGAGTGCCTGGCACTTACTAGGTGCTCAATAAATGTCATCTGTAGGTTGATGAATTCAATTTCATGACTATACACTCATAATAAGTCAATAGAGCACTGTCACTTCCATTTTCCCCCAGAGGCTTCCATTTGTCTCTGGTTTGGCATCTGTGTGACTAAACAGGATTTATTAAAATCTATTCCACATAACATAAATTAGATCATAGCTTGTCTCATCCAGGATTTCACGTATATGTACATCTTAAGCTTTCTTAGGACATGCGGGCAGGTTTTAATTTTGTCCCCTAAATTTAATAAAATGAATATATATATATACACATATATATATTAGTATCTCCACTCTAGTCAAATGTAGGAAAATTAGCTTAGAGAAAGGAAAGAAGCAACCTATCGCCATCCAATGGTTTCCATAGATTCTACCTGCATAAAAGCTGTTAATTCAATAATAAAATTTAAACATGCTTTTTAGTGTATAAAGTTGCTAAATAATTTTATTTTATTTTTTTCTGAAAATAGACTCTTTTTCTGGGACAACAATTTATACAAAAAAAGAAAGAAAAAAGGAAAGGAAGGAAAGAAAGAAAAAATAAAAAGGAAGGAAAGAAAAACAGGCATTGATAGCAGTAACCAAAACAAGCTTCAAATATTGTTAGGGAATTTCTGTCATTTCAAAATGAATTCAAGTCTACGATATCCATTTCGCTTCCCTAAAAATGCCATAGTTAATGAGACTTCAAAAACTTTGTTTGATCAGTTTCTCATATCCCCTTGCCATACACAGTTCTTAGAAAGGATTTTTGTTGGCCATAACATGTATTTTATTTTTCAATTGGTTTAAATTACTATAACAGCCAAAAGTTTTCAGTAATAAGAGAAAAATTCATTTTTTCCAGTCTGGTAGCTACAACACAATTAGAACCTTTAACCTATTTTATTATTCCCTAACTACTAGATTGCAGATGTAAAACAATACTTACTTTATTTTTGATACTAATTATATACTTTAGACTTGCACAGTAACTTTACATTCCATGTATTCCACACCAAATTCCTATGATCTCAGGCCGTTTACTTCAATAATATAATAGCTCAAGAACTCTTGAACAAGGCAATGTGTTTTCAAAAAAGTATGAATAGATTCCCCAGACATTCTAAATTTCACTGTTAAAAAAAAAATCTTGAGTCTAAAACAGCATCACTTTATAAAATTTTAAATACAATATAAGAGTATATTAAGAACTATGAAAAACTTAATATAAAGTAGATAAATAAAACACTAATAAAGAAAAAAAACATAAGAGTTACTTTGGTATTGTTAAAAAATCTCTTTAATTCACTTTTTACCAGAATTTTCAAATTCTTCCTTCCCAATATACTAACAAATACCTAACTGATGTTCAGCTAGTTGTCAATGTTGGCTACTTGACAATAGGAAGCCATTCAAGAATTGAACAAGGAAAAAAGTAGTCTCTGTATTTTTTAATGGATGCCATAAGCCCAAGCATAAAACTCATGTGTGCAAGTCATTTTCTTAGGCTCCCACTTATCTTTTATTGACTGTTGACTCACAGTTCCAGGTATCAAGTCTCCCATTCCATAGCACATAGAAGCACCAAGTCATAGAGGCAAGCAAGAAATCAAACCAATATACTTTCTTGTCTGTGTATTATACAATTCTGGGATCAAACTTGCCTACTTTAATATCGGAACTATGCAAAAATAACTTAGTTTCTTACTCCAGCAAATACATGCTCTTGTAAAACATAACTGTAAACAAATTGAAAGGGCTTGCTTATTAATACCAATAAGCTTGTACATCAACATTTGCTTTAAATCTCTGGCTTCACTGTGCCCACCAGTCCTAAGCATAATCTCTACCCAATCCCAGCCACTTCCTTACAAGACCCACTTTAAAATCACCCAGTCCATACCCTACCCTATAAATGTCTACTTAATCCTATGTTGAAATACTACCAATACTATCAAGGTGATGATCTCCCATTCTATAATCTCCCAGATCTGTTTGATCAACAGATTTTTCTCGTGGCCTTCTAGAAGACTGACAGTCCAAATGTAACCACAGAAGCAGTTCAATCATGTTCAACTTTGCCAGTAAAAAAGGTAATAAAATGATACCAGGTTTTCAGTTGCAAGGTTGCAAGTCGTATAATGTGACTGTGCACAGATGAACCAAATGTGCCAGATTTATGACCCCAGAGCCAGTCAGAAAGAAAAAGTCAACCACATGCAGAGCCCAAGTGCTTGGATTAGGGAAAATTCACCAAATTAAGAAGGAAGAGGTGCTCTGTTTTGTTGCAGTATATATTTAAGAGGCAAGCACTGCCTCTTTGCATGACCCAATCATATCATGTCTCATTGCATTTTCCTACTTTCCTCTCATTGTTAATTTTTGCCTATAAACCTGCCCCAAGACCCCAGTTTCAGAGATAGATTTGGGTGTTGCTTCCTGTCTCCTTGTTGGTCAACTAAGCAATAAAGCTTTTCTTTTCTCAAAGCCAGTGCCATAGTATTGGCTTCTATGTGCACTGGGCAGCAAGCCCATTGCTCAGTAACACAAAAGGAATGCTGATAGTAACAAGAAGTAGCAACCACTGGGAGAGGAAACATGTAAAACTTTACAAATCAAACATAGGAACTTAAAAGTGCATAACAGTCCAGGTCAATAATATATCTTTTTATTTCAATAAACTCTCAGAATGTTCTGATATTAGAATACAAGATAAAAATGAAGTTTGTAATAATAAATAACTGAATTACTAATGTAATCTTAAATCATATGTAATATAATCTATTTAAGAAAACAAGGAAATGCTTAATATATTTTGCAGAGGGTTCTATGCAAATTAAATAATATTTTTAAGGTTTTAGCAAATATCCAAAGCACTCTGGAAAACTAGAATGATATATTCCCAGGGACTCTGGTTAGCTGAGGTTCCACTGTATTGTAATCACTCAATTATCAGCTTCTGAATTGCTAAGGAATATTGTGTTTTGGCCCTCAATGGTTCACAGTTCAAGGAATTCATGTTTGACAATTGCAATTGCGGGTTAAGTTCACAAGCTTGAGCTTTGGAATAGGACCAACCTAAATTCTATCTCTAGCTCTACAATTTTCTGAGCTTGTGACCCAGTAAGTTAAACTGCTCTGACCTTCAGTTTCTTTGTTTAAAAATAAACCAAAAACGATGATTATACCAGCCTCATAGAACCACTGTGATAAATACAATGTAGAACACTTAGCACTTTGTTAGATGAATGAGGGAACTAATTAACACATATGCTCTCAGGTGCTACTATAAGTATTTAATATGTATTAACTCATCTAACTCTGAACATTGTGATTGAGGTAGGAGCTATTAACATTCCCAGTCTACAGATGAGAAAACTGAGGCTCCCAGTATCAAAGAATTTGCTGAAATGGCACAGTTAGCAAATGGGAGCGGAAATCCAGGCAGTTTACAGCCCTGTTCTTTTCCAAGTGTGTTGCTAAGCAACAAATGATGAAACAAAAACGGAACATTCTCAAGCAAGGAGTATAGAAAACAAACAAACAAAACACATAAGGCAATGAAAATTTCAAGGATCACTTTGGATTTCAACATCCACTCAGAGTTATTAATGATTCTAGCTGGCACACTTTGATTTTCTTTTATGATGAAAAGTCTTGGAAATAGTTAATGGGATCTGTACTGTTTACAAATTTTTTTAACTGAAGGAAAAACTTAATCTTGATCAATTACCTCTTAACTTGGTGAATCCCACTCCTTTGCCTTACGAGGCACAGAGAGATAAACCACATAAATAGGTTAAAATGGTGCATTCAAAGTTTCATTTGAACTCGTTTCCTGCAAGTTGAAGAGATATTTTAAAATAAATGTTCCTCCAAGTTGGTACTAACCAAATGGGAGTATGATTAAAAATAAAGCACTGTCAGTTTTCTATATAAGTCATATTAAGGAAAATTCACCTGTGAGTGAAACATGATGGGGGACAGTGAGATCTATATAATTTGAAGATAAGTTTATTTCTGAGAATAAAATTACATGAAATGGACCTAAAATAAATGACATTAGCCCTTGATAAAAATAATTTTACAAATCCACCCTAAATTATAGCCTTTGCTTAGATGGCTAAATAATTTGAAGTAATATTCAACTGCTAATTATAGTAAATAGTCTGAGCATGTAGGTTAGTCAGTTCTCTTTTCACTAAGCAAGAATAAAGATTGTGATATTCAGCATTATAAAAAAAAGGAGTCTAGAGAGTGAGATCGTGTTGGTTTTCTATAGTTAGTTTTGTATAGTTTCTGTCCCCAGGAAAAGAATGACCACATCCATAGTTGCAGGCATCCAACCTGGTCAAAGAACCATTGCTATAGTGCATGTGGCAGCCTACACAATCATAACTGGTTATGCTAGTGTCCATCGCCTTACAAATAGTATAAAATGACTCTTTGCAGTATAGTTAACCTTATCATCATTTAATCATAAGTTAGCTTTGCTCATAGATTTAACAATGGGGATATAATACATTATCTTAGAGATCCAACAATGTTGCTCAGGCTGCTGAGTAGCCACATTTCTTACGATAGATCAGCAAATTAATCTTCTGAACTACAGACCAGGGGTCAGGAAACTTTGTAAAAGGACAGATCATAAGTATTATAGGCTCGTCAGTCATTTGGTCTTAATCACAACAATTCCATTTTGCTGTGGTAGTGCAAAAGCAGCCATGGATAATACATAAATGAATGGTCACAACTGTCTTCCAATGAAACTTTATTTACAAAAATAGACAATGGGCCAGATTTAGCCCATGGGCTATTATTTTACCAAACCTACTATAAACCATCAGGATCTTATGACTTAGTATGGGAGGTCAAATAATGACCTCACAAAGATGTCCATGTCCAACTCCAAGAACCTATAAATAAGGGCCTAAGGGGAAAGAGGGAGGTAAGAGAGTCAGAGGTAGGAGGCGATGTGATGAAGAAAGCAGAAGTTGGAATGATTTGGCTGTGAGCCAAGGAATGCAGGCAGCTTCTAGAAGCAGAAAAAGGCAACTAATATATTTTCCCCTAGAACCTTCAGAAGGAACACAGCCCTGCTGACACTTTGATTTTAGCTCTGTAAGCCCTATTTTGGATTTCTGAATTCCAGATCTCTAAATTAATGAATTTGTGTGTTTGTAAGCCACTAAGTTGGAAGTAATTTGTTACAGCAGCAGAAGGAAGCTAATATACTTGGGTTAACATGAATTTGACCAAGCCTTTTCAAACCTGGAATGTGGGTAGAATTTTACTATCTGCTTTGTTAAGCTGGAACTATGTTTCTGGAGTCCCAGCCCTGTATGGTTTCCAAGTTAGATTTGAAAGGCAGAGGTAAAGTAGCCGCTATTACAATCTGAAGGTCATAATGGTTAGATGATGCTGTTGTATACCAGCACAGAGGGGCCAGGGAATCCCAAGCTGTTGTCACTCTTCTCCACCAAGTCCCAAGCCTGTTCACCCACCATTGCCCCAGGCCAACAGCCACAGATGCATAGTGGTGGCCCTACAGGGGTAGCCCAGCATCCCATTAGATTCCCACAAACTTTCCCTTCTCTGTCCTATTATGACTGGACATGCCTGGTTTATTAGAATAACTGGTCTGTGACTCCTCTGAGCTTCCAACTTCCCCTTTATATCTTCATTTTCCCACCTCCTTGCATGTGGTTTAAGTTCTAATTCCTATAATAAATCCCTTACACAAAAATTTATTATGGTCTGTTTCCATAATTGAATTGACTAATAATTGAATAATTGAATCCAAATACAGAATACTTTACCAAAAGCAAGTTTTGGACCTACAGAGCCAAGCAGAGAATATGCTGACCACATGACATGATGGTACGACACAGGCCCTGGTAAGCAGCTGGCCTCTGTAGGTGGCATCCTTCTCTTGTGACTCTGTGGCTGCTGTGGTGTGTTCACAAGTTTGCACAGAAGAGGCATTGGATGTATGAGGCAAGAGGAATCTGGATTCAATTCCTACTTTACAAGTGATCTGAGGCAAGGTGCTTAGTCCTTCTGATGATGTTTTTATATCCCCAAAGTGAAGGAGTGAATAGTATTCACAAATATTTGGTACCTTTTCCCTGAGGGAGGATTATACTTCCTTGTTTCTCTGTCCTGTTAAATGTAGGTATGGCCATATGACTTGTAATAGTTTATGAAATGTAAAGGTAAGTGATGTGTAGAAGCTTTAAGAATCACCTACCCTTTTCCAGTTCTGTGATAAGCAACAGTTCTAGAAAAAGGAGGCTCTGTAAGCTGGGTACCAGAATAAAGGGGATATGTAGTAGAGCTGTAGCTATGGGCATGTGGCTTGGGTGGGAACTCAGTCTTTATGGTTATAAGCCACTTAAATGTTGAGGTCACTTGTTATGTCAGCATGACTTGGGATATCCTGAGTGATACAGGATTGAACTAGAATGCTCCTTCTACATGAACTCGAACACTAGGGTTTGCAATAAACTTAGAGATCAGTCTTTTTAATTAGCAAGAAGTATGCAGTGTCATTGTTTAAATTGCTTATGGATACACATGAAACAGAAGCCTAGTGTATCTTCTCAAAATTAATTTACAGAAATATATGCAATAAAATAATCTTTACATTAGCCCTTTGTTCACCTGGCACCTAAAATTGTATACATTACATCTCAAATGACTGAATCTTGAAATAAGCAGACTGAATTGACAGAGTTAGTTGGGGCTACACAGAAATCATTTATGCACCCTCCTTACAAAACATTAGCTAATTATTTTTCCTTTCTACTGTCTTCTTAATATAACTGCCTCAGTTTTGAGCTGAGAAATTCATACTTGGAGCTTATCAACCTCAAACAGTAGCAATTTGGAAACATTAATTAACTGTGTGGTAGGTAGTTACATTTTTTAAGTTGTTACCTGGAAGTTTCTCGATTTAAAAATTTGAAATAGTAGCTTGATGACTAAGAACCAATCTCTTAAAATGGAAAAATAGCAGGTTAGTGCTCATTTGTTTTTTTTCTTTTAAGCTTGTCACTTGGAAAATAAAGATGAAGGGAAGAAGATAAGAGCAGACGAAAAGAGGGAGAGAAAGAAATGTTAGTAAAATACCATTGAGAACAAAGACATTATGCACAAATCAGACTTTCCCAAACCTGTGCAATGAACGAGTCCTCTCTGAAGTTACTGTAACAACTTTTCATTTTACACCAAAGTCCTCCATTAAGGATTATGGGGGACACAATTTGTTTTATGGGCTTTTTGTTGTTGTTGTTTTCTGCCTCCTCATCCTGAAATGCTCAGCAGTGCCAAATGTACTGCAATTTTATTGAGCGGCATGTTGTAAAACAATACACTCCATGTTTATTCAGTGAGAGTTTGCACTGGGGAACATTTAAGGCTGAGGTTTCCTAGCTGAGGAATGAACAAAGACGTGGCATTATCATTTATCTAACTTCATCACTTTCAAGCAAATGAAAACATGGCAGCGTTTCAATGGCAGGGAATCCATTTTGAAGTGAAATATTGCAAGTGGTTAAAGAAATAGACCTTTGTCTGTTGTATGCAGCCCGATTTTGATCATATGACTTTTACCCTTTTTTTGGAAACCCCAGATGATTCCCAATTTCTTTCCAACTCAGAATTAAAATTCCATTCCCTGCCCCCTCTTGCCTAAACACCTTCTGTTCTCACAAAGTAAACAAACGTCCTGCCCTGTCTAGGAAAATCTGCATCCCACCACTTCCGAATAGTTGTCAGGTCTTGATACCAAACACAGGAAGCTTTTGTAGATTAAACATTTGTTTATTAATCCCACATTTATTCTACAGATATTTACTGAATGCTTGTTACATGTGAGGCAATGTGCTCAATTGTGGATACAATGGTCAGCAAGATAGGCCTTTTGCCTTCTCTCATGGAGCTTATGAACTAGGGAAGAAGAAGAAAATATTCAAATAATCATACAAATATAAATGTAAAATTCCTCCCTGAGGAAGAGAAGACAGAGCTGAGATCCAAAGGATAAAGGAGGCAGATAACCCAGATGAAGGAAGAAGGCAGACCTCTCTAAACACAGAGGATGAATATTCATAGGACATTGAGCAGGTGGGAGGGAGGAGGAGGGGGGTTGGGTAAATTCACACCTAATGGGTATGGTGCACGATGTCTGGTGGTTGGGTCAAGCTACACTTGTAGCTCAGACCTGGGTGCTGTGCAAAGGCAATAACATATGTAACCAAAGCATCTGTTCCCCATAATATTTTGAAATTAAAAAAATAAAAATAAATAAATACAGAGGATGGCATATGCAAAGGTCCGGTGGCATATGCAAAGAAATCACAACATAAAATGTTTAAAATATAAACAAGATGAAAAAGAGTAAAGCTTTATTCTTTTACATTCATTCTTACATTTGCCTCCATCCTTTGATTTATTTGTTCATTGTTTCTGGAGAATCTATACTTCTATACTACTAGGCATTCGTGCCAATTTATCATAAGTTAAATTAATATGATTCCAATAAAAATACCAGCAAGGTCCAAATGTCTGTGCCCATGGAGCTCACGGAAATCATGGACTAGTGTGACAAGTAAATCACCAGTGGGGGTGGAGCAAGAATAGTGCTACACACGAGCTATGTACAAGAAGCTGTGGGGACACAGGGACATCTAAATCTTATGGGGGGGCTAAAACCACCAGTCAGAGGGGACCTGTCCTAGCAGAAGTGTTCCTTAAGCTGAGTTGTAATGGGCTAGTGAAGGGGGTGGAGGGATAAGAAAGGTAAGCTTGGCAGAGGGAATAGTACCTGCTAAGTCATAAAGGCATGATGACCTTCTTGGACATTCCAGATAGTGAAAACTGTGTATATGAGAGTGGCAGCCGATGAGACCAAGAGGGTGTCCAAGGCCCTCCGTGAAGGGCCTAAGGCAATGGTTCCCAAATTTCCCCAGTCCACATTGCCCTTAGCCTCTCCGTTATATTTTCCCTGCCGCCTGTAAGCCAAAAGAAGTGCCTCAGGGTTTCTTTTCTTAAGTAGTAAAACTCAAGCAACTCGGTAAGTATCTATCTGCTAACAACTCAGTAGCCATCTGAAAAAGTCACACAGGTAAATTAACAGGAAAAATAATACTTTTATTTCACTTTTAAATAGCCATGATTATTTGCTAATGGTATGGTGTGCCCTGTTGCCCTGTACAGCTCCTCAAACCTTGGAACCAGATTGGACCCTGTCACCCACACTTCCTGTTCCACATGGATTATCACACTTTGCTTTTTATCTCAGAAATAGTCAAAAACCCTGCTTGAAAATATATGGCACCATAGAAAGGAATGTTATGTAGTCTATTAATAATTTTGAAACTGTGGATTACCTTGAAACTAATAGTTCACACGCTATCCAACAGATATCAAGGGCCTGCATTTTTTTTCAATGTTACAGTATCCTGCCCTACCCCTAGCAGTTTGGATGGAGGTCTGGGTACCTTGGAATATAGTTTGAGAAGCACAGGGTAAGGTAACTGGGCTTCATCCTGAAAACTATGGGGAGCTCCTAAGGCCTCTAATTGGAGAGAAGGGATGCATGCTATGGTCAGATGTGTGTGTGTGTGTTAAAGATCTCTCTGGCAAGATGTGTAAAACACTGAAACAAAGTTTACAAAAAAACCTTAAAACTTAAGGGGACTTGGAGGCACACAATGGAATTTTCCATCAGGCAGTTGGATATTCAGTTATGGAGATCGAGAAGTCTTAGCTAGAGCTATGATTTTGGAATTAGGGATAGTCACCAAAGCCCCAATGCCACCAAAGTGTTAGGGTTTGGCTAATAGTGCTAAGGAAAGGCATTGTTGTCCTAGAAGAGCAGATGGTGAACACAGGAAGTCACAGAGGACTTAAGCCACAGGTGGCCACAAAGACTGCTGATAAGTAACAGTCAAGTAGGAAGGAAAGGAAGGAAAGAGGAAGAGCATAGTGTCCTGGAAGCTGAAAGAGGTAAGTGTCTTAAAGGAATGGTCTCAGGTGTCACGTACTGAACTCAGGTCAGACAAGCATAAAGAAAGAAGAGAACTACATGAAGATCATGCCAAGAAAGTCGCAGAGAAGCAGCCCTGAGAAGAGAGCTTGGGGAGGACATAACAAGGTGGCCTAGGAGCAGTATGAGATGGACTAACCTCAAGTTCTAGCTCTGCCTGGAGCCCAGGGTGACCTTATATGCTTCTATGCATAAACAAGAGAGGAGCAGTATGTGAGGTTCCCAGAGGGTGATGTGAGGTTTCCAGAGGATGATGCTTAAAGTCCATTCAGTAGCCTGCAGACTTGGCTTAGGGTTCCAAATAGCATATTGGTTAAAAAAATGAAAGTCTGTCAAAGCTCATCTATTGTCATATATAGGCAGGGCTCTACAGAGAAATGGAGATGAACCAAATGAGGCTTCTGCCCTTCAGGGTTTGCAGTCTGGGAGGGCAGTTATCATACAACTGCTATTAACATGTAAAGTAGAAAGTGGCAGATACCAACAGAAAGTTCAATTTATCTGTATCTGTCCTGTGCCTTCCATTGTTAAAACAAATAAATTCTTCTTTGTGCAGTTTATAACTCTTCTATAAAACTCTTCACAGCAAGTCTCTTGAATGACAATAACTCTCCATGTGATGTTCCCCATGACCCGATATAAAGATGACTTTCATGCCAACCCTCTATGCAACAGCATGGATTCCTGAATACAATTTAGATTCTACAGACCTTTCCAGTTTTATGTGATTCTTACAACAATCCTCTGATATATGCAGCACAAGGGTTGTGTTATTTTATTCTTTTTTGTGATGTAACTCACATATCATAAAACTTACCACTTAAAAGTATACAAATCAATGTTTTTTAGTATATTCACAAAGTCATGAAACCATCATCTCTATATAATTCTAGAACATTTTCATCACCCCAGAGAGATACCCCATTAGCAGTCATTCCCCAATTCTCCCCCATCTTCTATGCCCAAGCCTCTACCAATACTTACTAATCTACTCTATCTATGGATTTCCCATTCTGGATGTTCCAGATAAACAAAATGAGAAAATGTGGCCTTTGTTCCTAGCTTATTTCACTTGGCATAACATCCATGTTCTACCATATATCAATACTTCATTCTTTTTTATTGGTGAATAATATTCCATTGTATGGATAGATCACATTTTGTTTATTCATTCATCAGTTGATAGACATTCGGGTTGTTTCCACTTTTGGGCTATTATGAACAATACTGGTATGAACACTAGTGTACAAGTTTATGTGTGGACATATGTTTTTAACTTTCTTGAGTATATAGGAGTGGAACTGTTGGGGCATAAGGTAATTCTATGTTTAACTTTTTGAAGAACTGCCAAGCTGTTTTCTATAGTGACTATACCATTTTACATAATTGCTGTGATGTATTAAGTTCCCAGTGTTTTACATTCTCACCAATATTTGTTATTTTCCATTGATTTAATTAAGGAGAGTTTTTTTTGTTGTTGTTTGTTTTTTTTTTTGTTTGTTTGTTGGGTTTTTTTTTTGGTTATCCTTATTTCACAGTTAAAAAAAATAAAAAAAGATGGATCTATACAGCAATTAATTAGAAAGGCCAGGCCATTATTTTTTAAGTTCTTAAACCAGCTTTCTTTCTGTGATATCAAAAAGCCATTTTGAAACCACATCAACATCCAGGTGTCATAAAGGCATAGAACACTGTCCTCAGGTATAACTTAGAGAAGGAAAGTGTTGTGGAAATACAACACACATACGCTCACATTCACACTCATGTGTGTGCACCCTACTCATTATATTAGTGGTTTAATGATATACTCAACAGAAGACCAATGGATGAATAGGAAGCTTTCAAAGAGGTTGAACTTAAATTACAGTAATAGCTTTGACACTGAGAGATGATGATTCATTAGTATTAAAGGTATATGTTTCTTGTAATTCTTCAGACAATTCAGATTGTGATTCTAGCCTATGGTTCACTAGATCTGGATAGCTATACTCATGCCATTACATCTTGGTTATTCTAGAAAGAGGCGCAACCTTGACAAAAGCTGATATACTCAATTCTTCAAACTGCTTCTCGATTTGTCCCACAGCACACTATCTTTAAATTTGCTCATAGAAAAATACATAAACAGATGCTCCTCAATTTAGGATGGGGCTATGTCCTGATAATCCCATTGTAACTAAGGGGTGGTAAACCTGCAGCCTTCTGATTTCAAGACTGTTTTTTTAAGCACCAAACAAGGCAAGAAAAGCTTCATCTTCCTCTGCTGCACTTTTTTCAATAAAAGGATTTGTTCTATAAAATTTGAATTCAGTCAAAAGGCTGCACTTAAGGACCTAGAAGGCCGCATGTGACCTCAAAGCCATAGGTCCCCCCCCCCTCAGTAACTTACTGAATACTGTACTACTGTAAGTGAAAAACAGAATGATTATATGGGTACTCAAAGTTTGGTTTCTACCAAATGCATATCATTTTCATACCATCATAACATTGAAAAATCTAAGTCAGGGACCATTTGTATGTGAAACTTGGATATAATTTGATTATTATTTAAGCCAAATTTGTCAAAACTGGAAATGCTGTCCCATAAGTTATGTGACTAGAATAATAAAATGGCCTCCAAAAGTGCCTTGCCCCTGAATTAGTCCCAGACATTTTTTATAATGGAAATAATCTAAACACATTTTGAGTGGCATAACAGCATCCCTCCTCACTTATCATAGGAAATGAGTTAATATATTTTCTTATTTAAAGCAAGAGAAAGGTACTGATGTGATATGTCATAATCTTTATGTTAAACCAAGATTTGTAATCTGGAAGAAATCAACTATCAAACTCACACGAACACAGCTGAGATTGAATTTTGAGAATGTATTTCACCCCCCATTTAAATCAAAGCAGTATAATGTGTAACATAAATGAAAGCAAGAAATAAATATGGAATTATCCTTTTCAGATGCTAATTCTCTATGTTTCATATTAACAGTAACATGGTGAACAGTTAACATCTCGAAGTTATCGACAGCAAGACTGTAATATATTTTGGTGATAATGTCATTGGTATACAATATTATGGAGTGTTCTGCTGATCTTGAATTTGAAATAACTCCCATAAGTAATGGCTTAGAGTATTCAAATGTGTGCAAATAAACAAGTAGGCTAATTAGAAATATTGGCAAACGTGTGCTTAATTTGTATCTTTTGGCTGATACATTAAATTTTGGGTAATGCAGATAAAGAAACATTTGCAGAGTATGCCAAACCTTTACCACCATTTAAAAGAAAGAAAGTTTTTAATTACCCATATTTTTTTTTTTTAGAAACTGTTATCCTGGGATTGAGTTAGGCAAAATTACCAAGAGTAAAATCGGACACTGAGACCTTTTAGCAGAGAAAAGATGTTGGAATTCCTAGGAATGCTGTGCTTTTTGACCAAACCATAATTTCTGGAATGATGCACATGGAGTGGTGAGAGGGGAAGGAAGTGTCTGCCTACTCAGCTGTAGAAACTGGAGCAATCTGAGGAGCAGTGGGGCGTCAAACCAAGTAACCCACCATGGCACAAAGCCTTCCACATCTCCAGATCTGAACTAAGGAGCTGAAAACCTTCCCTTGGTATCCTCACTTCTGAGATACAAATACAATCATATATGAAATTACCAGACAGTACTTTGGTGTTACCATTAAACAAGCAATAATATGACCACATTACTATTGTTAGTTTGCCTTTTAGCCCAATATTTATAGCATGAACAAGATTTATTAAGTCTAGACAATCAGCAAAATAATACATCATCAAGCCCTGATTTGTAGCATTTGTTGATTTATTCATGTAAATATTCTCACCATGGTGAATTTCATTCTACCTACATGATGTCACTGAATATGGGATTAGGAAGGATGCATGTAAACTTACCCTTGTATAGAATTGCCACTATGCAGGTACCATAGACAGGAATAAACCCAAGAGCATAAATAGTAGTGGGAAGTCTAAGATCAAGGTGGTTCTGCTAGATTTTTTTTCCTCTGGGAAGGCTCTCTTCCTGGCGTCTAATAGGAAGCTATCTACTAGCTGTATCCTCACAGGGCAGAGAGAGTAAGCAGAAGCAAACTCTCTGGTGTGTCTTCTTATAAAGGTATTAATCCCATCTTTAGGGGGCCCCACCCCTCATCACCTCACCCAAACCTAATTAACCCCCAAAGGCTCCATCTCTATATACCATTACATTTGAGGTTAAGCCTTCAATATATGAATTTCAGGGGGACACAATTCAGCCCACAGAACTCACCTATCACCCAGCTACAATAATCATTTACTGGTATATGTCATCCCGTTTTATACAAAAAATATAATGTTTTTGTTGTATTATTTCAGAATATTAAACTATTCTACAGAAGAAAAGAAAAACAAATAGGCTGTATGAAACTCATGTGTTAAGTATTGATAATAACTAAGCATATAGGTTTTGAGATATAGGCAGACTTTATAAAATGTGTTAAATATAGTACTAAGTTAATAACCTCTGAGATATGCCATGTGATATATATACATAAAGGATGGAACAAACAAGAGTGTTATCTCTAAATAAAAAGGGATGGTAAGACCAAGTCATAAGCATGAATCATGTCACCTCTAGGTTGACAGCAATGCCATCCCTAAATTAACCTCCCATTGGTGATACCCATTATAATCTCACTTGGCCCTGAGTATTCTCTGACATAGAAATACAGGACAGGTAAAACCCACTGCTGTTCACCAACTAACTGATGTGCCACTAGCCCAGTGCGTTGACCCTGTGTCTGTCTGATAGACCAAGTGTGTATTGCTGGCCCAAGGTACTTGCATCTGCCATGCTTCTTTGCTCAGACCTCAACTCTGGTCCTCATCATCATTGAGAAGGCTGAGATAGTAGAGAAACATGGCACATGAGCACAGAGTAACCAGGAGTGAGGCAGGCAATCATTCAACCTGTCACCTAGCCTAAGTGAGTTAACCTGAGTTAACCGAATCCTCTTTCCCCTGACTTCTTTCTCCTTGATTCAATAAACTATGTATGTCATGCCTCTTAGTTTAGTCTATAAGCTTTTCTGTTGTGTAATCTCTGGGAGAGCTTACCTGCTAGTATACTCACAGCAAGGAAATTTCCAGAACATGGGCTCAGAAGAGATGGAGAGACTGCACTAAAGTTACTCAGTTCATATAGGCTAAAATCTAAGTGGTTAATATACTGCTGAACTTAATCCATAATTGTAAATACAACACTATATCACTTTGATTAGATACCAAATAAAGTATTTCACCTTTTGCACATTGTGCACATTTTAGAAGTGTGTGTTATGTATGTATAAAACAAAGAAAAGATATCTAGGGTGTGGCTTGAACCTAATATGTGACACGTTTTCCATTAAAAAAGAAATCCTTTTTGCAACTCCATTGAATTGTACATAAACAAGTGGAGAGAGAGCTTTCTTGCCACAGACAGATTTATTGTTATTTAAAAAATTTTATTGGTTTTATTTGTTTTTACTCCTTTGGTCTCTCAGTTCAACAGCTTAAGAATAGCTTAGATTCTACACATTGAAATTGCTCTCCTAAAAAAATAAATCTGAACATTTGCAAGAAAAAATGTACAGTTTAAAGCCATTGCCTTTGCTCTAGACTATTAACCCTCTAGATATATGCCAAAATTGCCCAGTTGTTCAAACCTAATGGCAGGCTCGGGACTTTGTGGTCCATGTTTCGAATTGACTATTTCCTCATGATACAGTGATCTAATAATGTTGCTCCGGTCAGGGAAAAATAAAGCACTCAAGATGAAAGCTTGCATTGCAAATCTGTTTACAGTTTATATACAAATTTCCCTGTAATATACTTTCTTTGACAGTGTGCTGGGCCAGTATTTCCTCTGGAATACATTGTTGTAGAAACCAGTAATGATTTTCCTGGGAATGTTTCATAGCCTGATAAAAAAACTGAAAATAATTAAGTTGACAAACCTAGCCAAATTAAGATGTTTTATACTTTCATTTTAAATATAGTTTTCTTGGTCTTTGCTAGTAGATTTATATTTGGAGAATATATAAGTGACTAAAAATAATTTTTCAAACTATAGATGAGATGAAGCAAAAAGTTTCAGGCACTTTTACAGAAAGAATTGATCATAGTTATATTGTAAGATTTTTGAAGAAAATATAAGATAAAGCATTTCCCAGATCATTAAAAGAACACATAATTTGAGAGAATCATTATATTGTAATAAAATCAAAGGTAACTTTCTAACCAAATTGCTCATCTCTAATATGTATCTTCTAAGTGAGGAACAATTTTACATACATCCAACGTTGGGTGGCCAACTCTTTTGTAATTTGCATGATGAATCAAAGTTTAGTATTAGGAGATCTTAAAAGAAATTCAACTAAGGTGACACAATATTGTGACACTATTTCTCTACTTGCTAAGCATTACATTCACTTTCCTAACTAGATGTATTCTATAGGTTATAACACTAGTCACATTAATTACCATCTTATAACATCTATATCACACTATACTTAAATCAAAGAAGCAAAGAATTTGGATGCCTGAGTTCAAGACTAAAAATCTTTGAGCCATCTGTGTTTAGTATACTGAATGCAGCTTTGTCCTATTACAAACTCAGTTTAACTTAAGTCAATGGTTCTCAACTTTATCAGGCCCTTTTTATAACAAATATTTTTTTTTGTAAAGCCGTCCTGCTATGCTGAAATGACATCTATAAATATTAAAACTCACCCACATACATGAAGCAGAAAGTGTCAGTGTCCCATCCATATCTGCCCAGGATTCATCATTCTAGTACATGCCCACCCACAGCATTTTCCAGCAAACACCCTTGACATCACTCTCTGCCTGCAGGCTTTCTTGCAGCCTGCACAGGGGGCAGATTAAAAACATGCAGAGGAGTTAATGCCCCGGGAGCAGTCCTCGGACAACTGATGGAAGTGCAAGATGAACATCCCAGCTCTCCTCCTCTCTCAGACAGGACAACTCCTAGGCATGTTCTGCGTGTTCCCTCGGAATTCCCCAGCAGGACTGAGTGAGTCCTAGTTGTCCACAGTGATAACTTCCTTGCTAACACCTCCCACCCTTCTTGGCTGCCTTTCCTTCCCTTTCTCACCTCCCCACTTCTCTGCCACTGCTTCCTGTCATCACTTCCTAAATAAAGTACTTGCACACAAAACCAGGGCTTAGGGTCTGCTTCCAGGGGAAGCCAAATTAAGACAACACATCAATGTAAAAAAAAAAAAAATCAATATAGTGCCATAAGTATAATATGAAAGAGATATAAAAGGAAAGTAATTATAGTAAAATTCTATTTTCAACATGTAAAGGCTCAAGCAGGACTGTAATAGAGCATACAATGAAATTGTCAGATATTTGCTTCTCTACGTAGAATCATCATGAAAAAACATCTACAAATGCAGACTCAAATCAGGTGTGACGTACTAGGGACTCAACTGACTCAGGGACATGGCTCTCTGTAGCATGATTTTCTCATGCATTCTTGGTGAAGTTCTAAGCAAAGTACAAGCTTCCCTTAATTTTCAGGGTAGTTCAGGACACAGTGACAATAAACAATCTTTTTTTGTTTTGATGTATCCTATTGTTTATAAATAGATTTTCACTTATATGACTGTCTGGCAAAACATTAAAACATTGCTTGGGAGGAGGGACCTATAGTGTTATAGGTCAGAGGAGGGACGGCTTTTGAATGTACACTTGGCTAGCTCACGTGTTGCAATGTCCCTGCCCCTGCCTATAGAAGGCTAAGGGCAACCCTCAGTTGCTGTCATTGCCCCGAACCACCCTCACAAACTGCTCTCTTGAGGGCAGTACTGCCCTCACTGAGAACCACTGGTTTAGGAAATTAAAAAAAAAAAAAAGCATATAACAACAGAGAAAAAAAGGAAAAGCAATGGCTATAGCCACTGGATTTAGACTAGTTTAAATTCCACCTTCACATTTTGCTTGAGATAAGACTTGACTTTGCTTGGGGTAAGGCCTATATAGACCTATAACACTAAAGGTCATTGTCACAACCCACAGCAGACATGGAATTAGGAAAGTGAGTACAATGCTTAGCAAGTACAGAAATAGTCTCACAAATACGTGTCACTTGGCTCTGGCTCTTATTCCTCATCTGTAAAATGGAAGCAGCTACACTCTCTAACTCAGGATTGTTTTGAGGATTAAATGAGTAAAACACAGTGCCTGGTACAGAATGAGACTTCAAAAATATTAACTATTGCTATTAATATGTTTCACGGCTAAATGATTGATCTCATCCCTCTAACTTAAATTGTCTCTCTGGTGTGGCCACCAGAAGGCACAAATTGTGCAGTATCTGACAATGTGGGTTCGGGGGTATAACTACTTGTTTCCCAGGCATGATCTGTGAATTTGCCATCATTCCATGCTCTTCCTCCTCCTCATCCCTGCTGCCTATCATCCCTGCTGCCTGTCCCTGGCCACTTGTCATTTCCAATAATAATGACCTGAGATTATTATTACAAGCAGATTCTATACCCCCATGCCCAATTAGGAGAGCTTTTAAAGGGTGAGTGTAGGGGGAAAAATGGGGGGAGAGAAAAACTCTTGGTTTAGCATTTTTCCCCATTGGCTAAATCAAAGAAACACAGGCAGCTAGCTAGAGAATTTGACTAACAAATGAGATGTGTATAGGAATGTACTGTTGTAAACTGTAAAGTGAAGCACAAATGTAAAAATGCTTTCATTCTTATTATTTATTAATAGCATTGTTAGTCACACAGCTGTTAGCAACAAAACCAGGAAAGACAGAAATTTAGCATCATCCTTTAAAAATGAAACAGCTGAGAACCAAGACTAGGTGTTGCCTAAAAGGAAACTGGAAAAGATCAATCTGAGGGCTCTGCAGAAGAGGGTCCTTTGAGATGGAGAGCTGACTGGGAAACGGTGACATCAAGTTAGGCAGAGGAGCAGAAATTAAAGGGTCAGCTTTTTAAGGCTGCAGAAATCTTCTTGAATAGGGGACTGCATTGATTGATGTGGCCTGTAATGGAAACTCAGATAATGAAATAAAACCAACATTTAAGAATTTCAGGCTGAGAACTCATTGCCATGGCAACTCTCTCAGAAGGGAACTTGTATAAGAAAATAAGATTCACTTGACTACGCCTTCAAATGAAAACCTACACTACAGTGAAGCAACTAAATGCAGAATTCCAAAATCGCCTATTGCCACAATGCCTAGAGGTAGCACCGAAGTTGCAGGTCCATCATCTTTTCCACTAGAAGCTATTATTTCTCGAGATCTATGACTCATGGAAGGAATGTCATTTAATTTGGGGGGATCTCTATTGGCATCGAATGGTTCCTGCCAGTGAGCATTTATATTTTTTTTCTATTTAATAAATCATCTAGCATGATACTGGTGGAAATTGCAGTATCACACACCATTGCAACAAACTGCCAAATTTTAGTCTGCCTATTATAACATAAAACCACCAAATTCATATGTAAATTATTAGTTAAACTTCATGAGGAAATAATTTTTAACCTAAGTAAAAACTTGTTTATATTCAGATTATGATCACTTTTAACGAAACATTTATTTTATTACATCTCATGTGAATGTCAAACTGGGTGCACTGTATTTCATCAGTAAAAGGGGTTTCCTTGAATACTTAATGTCATTGAAAAATGTGAATCTATGCCTTTTAACTGATGCGGAGAGAAGAAATTACTGTGATCCTTTTTGAATCCATGCCATTCAAAAAGGCAGTGATCAGCTTCCTATAAATGAACCTGATGGTAGAAGAATTTGACGTAGAGGAATTTAAGACTGTATTGTAAAATGGGGAGAAATAGGGGTCAGGAATAACTTGTAATAATCCTTATGAAACATTTCTATGCTCACAAACAAAAAGAAAAAAGACAGTATGATGTATAAGATAATGTCTATATCCTCCTCTACACCAGTGCTTAGTGATAATGGATACAGGATCATTAATTTTCATTTACCATCTGTTGCTCCATAGGAATTTTTCCCCTCTGCCTTCACTTTCACACTCACTCCTGAGTTTTCAGCAAGATCTTCATCAATATCCATAATTTCCATTTGTATGTTTTAGATACTATACAGTCAAAAGAATACTGAGTAACTGTGTTTTAATTTTCTTAGTACACACTATTGTTCTAGAAATCAAAATAATTCAGATGCTGGATTTCACCAGTCTGACTATTCATTATTCTCTGATCACATGCATTAGAAAACTGTGGTTCTAAGATCTGGGTCTTTTTTTTTTTTTTGACATGTACCTTTATCTTTTCTAACGTTTTACAGAGGTAATCTGCACCTTCCTTGATTTTCTTTTAACATTTTTTTCCTACCCCAATTTTCAAATCATTCTATTTCTAATTATCCTCCCCATGGTGCCTTACATTTTACCTATCTTGGAATCAATAATCTCAATGTTGTCAAGGATATATGTAAATATCAATTTGCATATCTTTTATTGCCTAAGGGAAATTCATGGTTAACGAAAAATAACTGAATTTCATTTGGAGTAAGTTAGAAGGAATAAGGAACTTGCACAAACTATGTCCAGGAGGCATGAAAGATTAGTCATATTTTTTTCATTTGAAACTATTTATGATAAGATTAGAAGGAGAATCATTATTAAAATCTTAAATTTAAATATTTCTTCATACTAATAAGGCTGCACTAAATAATCATTCATAGAAGAGAAATGATAGTGTAAAATGAGCCGTTAGATTTATTAACTTATTTTTTCTTTTACTATCTAAAAAAAATGTGGATATGTATAGAAAATAAAACTGTCTTAAAGTATGGATAAAAGAAGGAAATATAATAAAATTCTCTTTCTAAATTAATAAAAGGTATAATATTTTTTCATAGTAAAAATATTTATCCATAACACAGCCAACACCCAAATCAGTACCTTATTTCTAGATAATTATGTGTGACTACAACATTTCTCTGTTTTTTGATTAAAAATAATCCCCTCTTAGCAAAACTGGGAGGTGAGTGAAATTTATGTATCCCCCACTCTGTTTTCTGTTTTTCTCTGTCTCCCTTCAGATCTTCTTCCAATTCTCATCCTCCCCCTGGTTGAAGTGCTCAGTACTTTTATCATTCCCTAATTTATCCTGCCAAAGTGCAAAGTGATTTGATAATTTTTTTTATATTAAGGTATTAGGAAATTAATTATCTACTGATCTCATGGGTATTTGCATTTTAAAGGAAAACTGCAGAGAAAGAACAAAGCCTGATCATCATAAATTACTCATTAATTATGGAAGTTCAGACATCTATGGGAAAATATTTAAAAGTGATGAGAGAACTCCAGAGTACTCGCAAATCATACAATAGACATGATGACCTTGTCCATTTATTTGTCTGGATGGTCAGATTGAGACAGATTGTGTTTAAAGGTAACTATTATATCCTCCATGTCTTAGAAGATACCTAATAATAATGTATTGGTACATTGTAGGTCTTATTAGTATTTATTAATAAATAAATGATCATACTAGTTGTTTTATATCTAGTTTAAAAATTGAAGAATCTATTATTTTGATGAAATTAGAATAAAAGCATTTACCTTGGATTCCTCTGCTATGATCCTAAAGCTCTTGGTTTAACTCTGACAGACAAATGGTGCCTGTCAAATATGTAATTTATTCTGGGACAATTTCCCTGACCTCCTTGCAGATAGGCAGGGCTATGTGAATAGTTCTGGCCAATGATATGGGAGAAGAAATGATGCGTGTCACTTCTATGTTGAGGTAGTAAGAAGTTCATGTGTGATTTTGCAAATTCTATGTTTTATGACTGAGGAGGTTGTCAGTTCCAGGCGGTACAGATGCAGGACGATGAACTATCCATAAGCCAGGGTCTCTGAATGCAAGCCACTAACATTTTGAGGTTGTTTGTAGCCACAGGACAGCCTAGCTGATGTGGACCAATAAAGTAAGGCATTCCCATTATTGTATTTATCATATTACGTTATAGCTACTTTCTTACAAGTATCTGCTACATCAGCTCTTCACTCATTATTCATTTTTGTAGCTTTCCTGCCACACAACATCACAGTGGGGGAAATCATAATAATATAAGTATTTTTAAGTTAAAAATTAAACTATGATTTTAATACAGGTAGTGATATAATTAATATAATTTAATTCAATGCATCTCCTGAGCAATAAAACTCTATGCTAAGCTCTGTGCTATTGTCAATGTAGAAATTAATTGGTAATGTTAACAATTATATTATTACTAATTATGAATAGGGTATTATTATTGAGAACATTAGTAAAAGTTTTAATTGCTTAAATGATATGATATACAAACTGAATACTTTATAATAATTTATGCTAGTGTAAAGACAGCTAGATATGACATGGTAACTGTCTAGAGATCTGGTGTTCAGAATAGGTATCAAAGCAAGAATGATATCAATCTCCTAAACTATCAAATCACAAAGTGTGAAAACATCTTATACTTGAAGTAATATTGCCAAATATTTTATAGAGAATTGCATTCTTCCAGTTATCTTACATTCGTTACCTTAACGGATCCCCATAAAAGCCTCATGAATTGGATAGATCTGAGATTGCTGTTGTAACTTACTGATTCTTTATATATGGAAACTAAGGCTACAAAATATTGCCATTACTTGACTATAGTCACACAGTAATAACTGGTAGAGCAAACACTAAGTTACTCTGGTAAAAAAAGTTTATGAGAAATTTTTTTGACATTTATATAAATGAGCTCAAGTTAATTTTCCATCTTAATAACCAGGCTTTTTATATTAATCAAGTCTACCCATTGTGATAAGTCAACAAAGTACAAGCCTATACTATAAATTGTGTATCCAGTCCTAATCAAGTTTCTAAAAATTTTCCATTTCCCCCCAAATAATCAGGACTTGATGATATTGGTATTATTATTTAGTTAATGGTGGTCAAGAACATGACATGCTATATGAAGTAGAAAGCCCTATTGCCTCCTTCAAAAAAGAAAGAAAAGAAGGAAGAGAAGGGAAGGGGAGGGAAGGGAAAGGAAAGGGAGGGGGGAAGGGGGGTGAAAAGGGAAGGGAGGGAGAAAAGAAATAAAATTTGTTTTTTTAGTTTTTTTTATGAATAAGAGACATTTGGTAGCAACTCTAGTCAACCATGCAAGAGCATGGTGATTAATAGTTGGACAGTTCACTTACATATTTTGCATATTCTCCATCTCTTTTTATTTACTAGTATTGCAATGAATTCAGTTCAGCATCACCTGCTAATTTTATTCAAGCAACATGTAATTGAGCCTTCAAAATCATCATCAATGATGTTAAGGTAGATCTAATTCCAATACCAGAATGACTCTAGAGTATTGCTTCAGCCCATCTGTTGGCCATTTGATAAAAGTTAACTTAGTCTGTAATTCATCCTAATTATCTAATGGTAGTAACAACACAATAGATATGATTGAGATAATTATAGTTGGGATTGTTTTCTCTAGTAAAAGGATGGGTGCTGTTTTTATACTGCTTCTAATGAACTTTTTCTTATTTTTCCTTGGCTTTTAAAAACAAATCATTAGAGATGCCAGAGAATTCATTAGCAAATTCTCCGCAGGTCTCAAAATCCATATTTCCCAAGTTGGAAACTTCTATACATATCCATTTTCCAAGCACTTCAGCCTCTTGCTTTTTTTAAATCGATAAGCCATATTGACAAAATTTTAATTATTCCCTTAATGTGCACACCTGTTCTGATTTTTCTGATTTTCCTATAGAGAACAAAATTAACCAACTTGTTTTCTAGCTTACTTTGCTTCATTATCTTTGAATTTCAGCTTTCTCCTCTAAAAGAGAATAGGGTCTTTATGTATTTATTGATCCATTTGTAAACAGAAAAATTTTAAGATCAAAGAGTGAAAGGAAATATCCAGCTCCGCTAACAATTATGTAAAGATTAGAAGGGCATATAATTGGCTTGCAAAAGGTTTTCTTATTTCAAGCAAACTCACCAATGTTGCATTGAAAAAGGTACTTCATAATTACAATAATGCATGAAAAGTTTAGTGACCATCCAGGGTTATCTAAACATGTCTGATTCTCAGTCTCCCTTCTTGCAAATAATAAAACCACCACTTTTGTGAACTCCAAGCAATGATGATCTGTTCAGTCTGCTAAGAAGTCAAGTGTTTAACCATTTTCCTGCCCCACAATTTCAGCAAGGTTATAATCTATATGAAAACAAAAACCAAGGGATTCTGGCCAAATTAACTTCCTATTGGGTATTTACAGTCTATTTTTCTCAAAGTTTTATTTTCCTGGTGTAATTGAGATGTAATAAAGGTGGAGCATGTTGCAAAAGAAAAGCAGGTGAATAAATACCTCCAAATCCAACTTGAAGAAAATTCCTTTCATCCCAGCCTACTGCTAAGGAAGTAGATTAGATCCACATTTTCTGAACTCTTTGTATCTAAACTGATAAAACTTAGAAGGGATGTGGCATACCCAGCTACAGAGTCATAGTTTAGGAAGGGTAAAATAAATCTAAAAGAACAACTTTCAGGCCAAAACAAACCCACACAGATACCTTTAGATAGAGATTAAGCTGAGCTCTAAACATGTACAAACATATTACCAATATATAATAAACGCACACTGTTGTAACAAACTCAGCACTTGCTATTTAACTTCTTTAAAGCTCTTGGCCACTACCATCATCCTTACTTTCTTCAAAAGAAAGTAAATGGCAAAATGAACAGAAAAAAGTCAATGAGATAGCTCCTGTTCCAGGGTCCTATAGTTTTAAATCCTGAAACATCATGAACAACTTAGCAAATATTTAGGGCATGCCGAAGAGTAGAGTTGTGATAAGCAAACAGGCTACATAACTTAATAAGATCCTTAGTTTTTAGAGTTTCAGAAATGGTTTTCCACCCCTTTTTTTTGCCAACACTGATTTCCAAAACACAAAGGCTAAAAAAGAATAAGAAACAGGAACATAAAACTACTTACAACTGATCGGATGTTATTTTCTTTCGCCAGCTTCAGAGATGATTTATAGCAATTTGCAAGGTCTTCCTTGTGGGAACTATTAATATGGCCTCTGGCTATTGGCCCTACAGTGTGAATGACATCTGTAAATACAAAAAGAAGGAAAAATAGGATAAGCAAGGCGTTTTTCACTTTTCACATAATTGCTGTTTTGTTTAAGTATTTGTGTTGGAGCCCGGAGATGGGCAAGCTAAAAAATATTAACATAGCAATATTGACAGGGGAAGGAAGAGCCAATGCTAGACATAACTTTACTTGTAAATAAGACAAGTTTCAGGTGTTGTACATAATAAAGAAGAGCAAGTTTCTGGAAAAAATGCCAACAGAATGTATAACAATCAGTAATAACTCTAAAAAGAATAATTTCAAAACATTCTTACCAATTTAAAGTGCAACCTACCAATCCTCACATACATGAGATATGTTAGGGATAACTGTTCATACCTATTTTAATAGGTTAATAGTTCATTAAAACTATTTTTATCATATTAAAACTTTCAAAATACAGTCTATACCTTGCAATGCCTATTCATGTTTAAAAACACAAAATTTGTTTTTGGTGGGTTTTTTTTTGCATAGTAAACCAGCCCCATTGTGCTATTTTTTATTTTTACTTTTTGACATTTTATTTTTTATGTATTTTTTAAATTTCAGAATATTACAGGGGTACAAATGTTTTGTTTACATGGATTGTTTTTGTACTGCTTGAGTCAAAGTTATAAGTGTGGCCATCACCCAGATAGTGTACATTGTACCCATTAGGTGTGATTTCACCCATACCCTCCTCCACCCTCCCACCTGCACGATTTCCCTTGAGTTTTGCTTCCTTCTGTGTGCATGACTGCTGATCCATTAGTTCCAATTTAATAGTGTGTACATGCAGTGTTTGTTTTCTTTTCTTTAGATATTTCACTTAGGAGAATGATCTCCAGATTGTTACAAAAATAATTCACTAATTCATTTTTCATGGCTGAGTAGTACTCCTTGATATACATATAACACATTTTATTAATCTACTCATGAATTGATGGGCACTTGGGTTGATTCCACATCTATGGAATTGTGAATTATGCTACAATAAACATTTGAGTGCTGGTGTCTTTTTGATTACCCAAAGGAATAAAATCATTTTATCAAAAAAAACCATCTGTGCTATTCTTTTAATCTCTACACACACATAAACTTTTAAATTTAGGAATATAATGAAATAGGACTGTCCTCATATTAAAGTCAAGAAAGGTTAAAAGAAAGAACCCATATTTTAATCCAATTTACTTGAACATGCCTTGTAACTCCAGCTTCCCAGTCTTATCTGTGAATTGGATTACTCCATTTCATTGATGTAAGTCATAAGAACTAATCAATTTTAATCAAAAAGACAAATTCAGTCTAAAGTTATTGGAATATTATAATGAAATGAAATTATTTACATTGACTAATCAGTACCACTCAACTTCAACAAAAAGAATGAAAGTACATTACAAAAATAAGAATATGAGAACATGGCAGTTTAAAATTGCATATGAAATTTGAATAACAAATTTCATATGCAATTTTAGTGATTTATTTTAGCAAATAAATTATGAAAGGAAAAATCTTTGTTGCTTGCCTGCTAAAATGTTGATACTATTTGATGTTTGAGAAAAGCCCCAAAGCATTGGTTTCAACAACTAATTCTGAAACAGTATTTAAACCCTCATCAGGAAATAGTAAAGAAGACATCAGGTGATCAACATAGGCAGAAAACTTCACTAGTGAGGTCATCCAGATGTTATTTCACGGATAAACCTGGCTTCAAAGTGAGAACCAGTACAATATAGAAATGAGGGATAAAGGGAGATTAAGAGTACTTTAAAAAAAGCATACAGTGATACAAATTTTTGTAATAAAAGTAACAAATAAAAGTTGTATATATTCAAAAAATACAAGTGCTATACCCTATATGGCAAAGTTTTATATGGATATTTTACTTTATTTTCTGTTTCTATGTGAAGGCTAGAATACATGAAGAAGGGAGGTTGTGCTTAGCTTTTCTTTATCTTCCTTTGTTGCTACTTGTTATTTTAACCCAACTATGACATTCTAAATTTTCTAATGAATACAGATGGGAGAGAAGTGGAACAGGAACAACACAGGATTCTGTAAGGCGGCATTTGCCTAAATGGGTTCAGTAAGATATGGGTTTAAAAATCAGTTAAATTTGGTAATAACAGGTGAAATGACATCAAACCAGTTAGTTACTTTAGTGCAGGTCTTCCCTGGGCATTTAGCATGCCATAGGAACTTGCCAGTCTCCAGGACGAGAATACAAAATGCTCTGTTTCCTAGATGCATTTGACTATGGAAACCTGTGTTTTGCCAAGTACCTCACGGGACTAAGTTTCCACAAATTAACCTTTGGGCACTGTTGTTCCAAGGCGATTTTAGTCCCCTCATTCCCATTGTTGAAGGCAAAGTCTATGCTTTCCCTCCCTTCCCCACTGCTTCTGTACATCAAACACTTAATATGTGAAAGAACAACAGGACATAGCCATGGTTCTCCTATTTTGTGGCTAGAGATCAAGAATAAGTACCTCTTATCTGAGGTCATAAAGAATGTGTCTACTGGAACAAAGTAAAGAGAGGACTTAGAGATATTTATGGGAGGAAGGAGAGAGAGGGAGGGAGGGAGAGAAGAAGGAAAAGACAGAGAGACAGGAGAGAGAGAAAGAGAGGGAGAAGAGGATGTTAGTGCAGGAAATATTGACATAATAAACTTTTCCTTTGCTTTCCTTTAGCCATTATCGTCTACATAACTTTAATGAAATTTGTGAAAAATTATCTCTTACATTTCTTCAGTCCTCCGCTTCATTTAAAGGTCTGAGGATAAACAGCCAATAAATGAGCTTCCTCAACATCAAAATATTGATCTCTGTATTTTATGCTCTATATTAAATTTATAGCATCCAAGATCAAGTGTTATTATCGACCAACATGATGACCTCTCAGATCCACAAAGCTGGAGGTGAATCAATATGAGGCTCAAAAGGAAATCTCCTTCATTATTTTAATTGTGCATCGTACTTATGAGGAGCTACTCCCACACCAGGTTCTTCTTTTTCTGTTATAAAATTCAGTCAGGAGGCCTGCCTTCTAATTCCAGCTCCAGCCCTGAGTCACTGAGTGCCTCCAGTAAAGTTATCATTTCATTTGTCCCTGCCTTGGTTTCCTTGTCTGTAAAACAAATCAGCTGCTTAGATGATCTCTGTGGTCTCTTTTGTGCTGTGTGGCATCATTAATGGAGATGGATGGGCCAGGCGCCGTGGCTCACGCCTGTAATCCTAGCACTCTGGGAGGCCGAGGCCGGCAGATTGCTCGAGGTCAGGAGTTTGAAACCAACCTGAGCAAGAGTGAGACCCCATCTCTACTATAATAGAAAGAAATTAATTGGCCAACTAATATATATAGGAAAAAATTAGCCGGGCACAGTAGCGCATGCCTGTAGTCCCAACCTCTGCCTCGGGAGGCTGAGGCAGAAGGATTGCTTGAGCCCAGGAGTTTGAGGTTGCTGTGAGCTAGGCTGATGCCACGGCACTCACCCTAGCCTGGGCAACAAAGCAAGACTCTGTCTCAAAAAAAAAAAAAAAAAAAGTAATGGAGATGGATGGAGACAGAATGATATCTGGGCAGTTAAAGGGGACTTAAATATGGTTAAGTGGCTCACAAGTTCTTGAACATAAGGATTTGTTTTTAATATCAAAAATAGCATAATCTCTCACAATAGTAATTTCAAAATCCATTGATTGAGAACATGTTAGAGACAAAAGACTATTATAATTTTCATGATGCTTTGTACTAATTTACATTTTATTAAGCATAATAGCATCTTCACAGTGGGCATATGTATAAGATATATGCATGAAACACCCACAGATGATGCTTTACTTTGCACATGGATTTTGAATCCCTTGGCATGAATAAGATAATGTAAATAGAAGTACTAAATTCAAGGTCTGGTCTGTGGGAAGGATCAAGAAATGGTGGCTATCACCATCAACAACAGCAGCATAAGCAGCAGCAGCAGTATCCAAGAGATCTTCAGCACATGAGCAGGAATGACAGACAGTTGTCACCTCTTCTCTGTTGTAGAAAGAAGACTAGAGTGTAAGTCCTGAGATCTGACTATAAGTCGTAAGGCCTAGACCTGTACTTAATCAGCTGTGTAAACTTGTGCAAGTCACTCTCCTCATTGGGCTTCAGTGTTTGAAAGTAAAAGAAGGAGTTGAATAGGAATAGCATTTGCAGCTCTCAAATGCATTTCTTTCTCCATATGCCCATCAGAAATTGAGCTATAGATTCTAAGCAGTCTAATTCATTCTTGTCCAGATAAATGAGCATCATTCATGACTCAAGTTTCTTAAACATGTTTATACAATAAAGTACAAATTGGCACAATCCAGAGAGAAAGTCATTTAACCATATTTAACAAAATCACAAATGTAGACTCCTTTCGATCCAGTAGTTCTATTTCTAGGAATGTATCCTGTAGATAATATGTTTGCTCATATGCAAAATGGTATTCATACAGGTCATTCACTTCAACATTGTATATGATAGGCAAAGATGGGGAACGACCTAAATGTCCATCAATAAGGAACTAGTTAAATGATGGTTTGCACATTCAATGAAATACTATGCTTCGGTAAAATATACAAGGTCTTTCTAGAAGGTCTATATTGAAAAATATTGAAGATATATTACAAAGTAAAAAAAAAAAGTAGAAAAGTATGTTTTAGCACGCTACCTTTAGTGTTAAAAAAAATAAAACCCTCTCCACAGATGTAAGAAAGAGTACATGTTTGTTTTAGCTAATATATGCATAAAACATCTCTGGGCGGATAAACAGACAATTAATAATAGTGGTTAACCACTAGAGGAGTGATGGAAACTAGGGAGATGGGGACAAATATGGGAAGGAGACTTTCCCCTGCTTGTTATGTTTTTTGATGTTCAAATTACACAAATGCATTATCTACTCCAAAATTAAATAAAGCATTAAAACAAAGAGTATATGATTTATTAAACCATATTCTTGGGTCCCATTTACCATATCTCCACAAGATATCAAGATCACTAATGTGCTTTTCAAAAATGAGTTTATATCACTACAAACATAAAAATATTCTTGAAGAAAAAATAGATATAGGAGTTCAAGGCTGCAGTGAGCTGTGATCATGCCACTGCTCTCCAGACTGGATGATAGAGTGAGACACTATCTCTAAAGAGAAAAAAAAGAAGGAAATAAAGAAAAATAGATATAATTCCAAGGAATTTAACCGAATGTCCCCATCAGGTATGTCTTTATTTTGCTACTCAATATTTTTTTTCATACAAAAAAAATTATTTTCATATAAATGTAGAGTTTAAATGATGGGCAAGAGGACGTTTTTCTCCTATGTGGCTGGAATCTATCTTTAAACTTTTACTATAATTTTAATATATAAACTGAGTCTATGTATGTTAAAGTGGTAATGTAGTATGGGAATATATTTCTTAGGTATCTCAATAACCAAAGAATTTTGAATAATTGTCAAGAATATTTAGAAATAAAAAAGACAATATAAAAATTTTAATCTATCCTTTCCTATTCAAGGAACCCGGAGAGGCAAAATAATGTGCCCAAAGTCATAGATCAATGTAAGGAGATACAGTATCACAATGACAGGCTGATATGATTAAATCTATTACTGCTATGGAGTTCTTAGACCTATTATCTTAATAAGTTAACCACTGATTTAATAAAAATCATAGGTATACAAAGATTGGAATATCAGATTAATATATTTATGAACTGTACATGCAATCTAATTTAGATGTAATTGCACCCCCTAATAGAATTGACTGGCCTAAGGCTAGTTTTGCTCTTTTGTCATATAATCTGGCAGGAATTTGTGGACAAAGAAAAGGGCAGGCATCCCTGATTCCAGAATCAACACCATAACTCCCTGTGAGCAGCAAAAGAGATATTGTTTCCTTAAAGTGTCCAGCTCCACATTCCAGAAAGGAAAAGCAACCTTCATATGTTGAAGATCTTTTATTTTTTGTTATTAATAAACTTTTTTTTAATTTCAGCATATTATAGGGGTACAAATGTTTAGGTTATGTATGTTGCCCTTGCCCCTCTATTCAGCCACAAAAACAATGTTGAAGCTCTTTCTTACACCACCTAGGAAAGCCAAGAAAAGAGCAATGCAATTTGTACATTTAATCAACATTTCAAATGCAATCCCTTGAAGGGATATGGAAAATGAGATGGCAAGCCCTTTTGTGCTTCATCAGACTAAAGTGTGGCAAGACAAATGAAGCCTGTTTTTGCTCATCTATTTCTGAAATCAATCAGTCCATAAATCAGCTCTTTTGTTTTGAAGATATAAGCACCACACCACCTTGCACTCCCCTACTCTTATTTATCCTGGGAAATTAGTCGGAACTATATAGAAAAGGTGGGTAGGATAGAAGGTTTTCTTTGAAGGGGGTGTGGAGGAAAGCCTACTTTCATTTCTGAAAGTGTAAATTGAAAAATGTGTGATTGGAATGCCAAATAAATATTGAAAGCAGCAGAATTATTTACAAAGATGCAATCAGACTTATCCTTGGCAAAACAAATGCAGCAAAAACATTCTGTGAACAAATACTAGCATAATGAATTTGAAAACAAATAAGAGAGCACATATAGGTTGCTATCATTGTTTTCCATTTGAGAAGCAACTGTGCTTCATTCAAACTGCTAATGAACAGTCAGACCAAGAGTAGAATCAATTACACGTTGCTTTCATTCACTCCACTCTTGTATTCATAAGCATAATCGGTCCATCTAACAGACTGCATAATAATGCCATGCCCTGTCAATCATATCAAATTGCATGAATTTTAAGGAGAAACCAACGCATGGAATTAAATTGATTTTCTTTTCTAGAGATACAACCGCAAAACCGAGCACTAAAGGTACTATTTGTAAATCTTATTGGCCAATTTATATGATAAGCACCACCAGTCTATGACTGAAACAGAATACTTGAAGTTCAGTTAACAGGAAATTGAATTACCACCTGATAGCATTACAAAGTAAATGCTGCCTTTTCTTTTCATACAGGCCAGTGTTTTTGTATACACATTTTCAAAGTTTGCTTTTATTATATTTCAAGAAACAATCAATTGTCCATAAGATGTTCCTTTTCAATCTGCAGCACACATCATTTAGGATGCACTTCAACATGCCCTGCAGCATGTTTCTAAATTCAGATTATTCCTTCATAATATTTCTTCAGCTGCATGATGGGTTTGTGTCTATGTCCAGCAAGACTACAGTCATCCAACTCTTTGCGTGAGCTTTGGATAAACTAGCACTCACAATGCCATTTTTTAATCCAGTTTCTTTGGAGTTTGTGAGTTGACCCTTTGGTTTTTTTCCCATTGTTCATAGTTACAAAAGTCTTTTGGTTTAACCTTTCCTCTTACCTCTTTGGTGCTATGGTTCTCTAAATAAGATATCTACATATAAGATTAAATACACAGCAGCTAAACATTTGCATTTTACAGCTGATAAAGGTATGCAGAATGCACTGTCAAAGCTTGAATGCACACACCCAGCTCAGTCCCATTTTTTATGTGAGAATGTGGTAACGTTGCCAGGTTTTTGGGCATCGTGTGCTGACAGTATGTTTCATGCTTCGTTGACTTTAAAGCTGTGAGGTTTTAAGCCCAACTTATAAAATATCATTTAATCAATTTCTATATTTAAAAAAGAAAAAGGGGGGGGGCAGGACAAAACTCATCTTTAATTTGTATCAACTCTCCCTTTCCTGCCAAAGATCTATTTAAGATTGACCTTGTTGATGAGACTATGTCTTGTTTCAAATTGGACCCTACACATAAGAGTCCATTTTTAATAATACAGACCAAAATTCATGTAAAAGGGATGGTCTGTGGTCAGCCATTTATAGAGTCTTTGAGATTCCACAGGATACTGGGGGCATCTGCATTACAACAGTGTTATTTCCAACAGAGAGGGGTCTCAGAGGGACTGTGGGAAGCTGAATTATCTGTAAAATTCCAACATTTCCATCATTTTAGAATGAACCCAAAGAGAACACATCCTAGGAGGAAGTGAGTCAAATGCATGGCATTTCTAATGCCTCAGTAGCAGGGGTGAGAGGAGGTGAAGGTCCAAATAGACAATATGACTTTTTCAAGGAAGATGACAATAAGGTCT
The DNA here is from genome assembly GCF_040939455.1 of Microcebus murinus. NCBI lineage: Eukaryota > Metazoa > Chordata > Mammalia > Primates > Cheirogaleidae > Microcebus > Microcebus murinus. Next base: position 16,731,483 of record NC_134119.1, read on the forward strand.
TTGTTCTGTTCAAGAGATGACAACAACTCATAGCCTTTTCAGAGAGATGCAAACCAGTATTTCACTAAGACTCAAGGGGAAAATCGGCTTTAAAAATCCTATGTAGTGGGCAAAAAGGAATGAATGTTAGTCCCCACTGCAAGGGTAGTTCTACAAATGCAGAATCTAGTCTAGGACGAAAGTGTGTAGAGAGGTCAATGCCAGGGCACACAGGCTGATGCTGAGGTTGCATGTGCTATCAGCTGCATTCCTTTGCTACTCCGTTGCCACCACAAGCCTGGACAAGAAAGATTCTTCTTCTACTATCATTCACATCATTTACTCAGTCATTAATTCTGCCCTTTAGTCAATAAATATTTATTGAGAATACACCATGTGCCAGGTATGTAGGGCAATTGTTCTATTCACTCTCTACCAAACAGGTCTGTGATTTTCTGACTTTAGGACTTTCTTCATGTCTGGAGAGCTCTACTTTTGTCTCTGAAAACCCTTCCCATTCCTTGAGACCCAAAGAGAATTTAGTTTCCTTGAAGATGGGAACCATGAACTCACTGCATGAGCTAATTTTAAATTCATTTCTCCTCTTTTGGTCTTCAATATCACTTATATTTAACCATTCGCATGACTTTTAACACTAACAGCACTCTAATAATATGCTTTTCTGCCTAACGTGGCAGGGAATTTCCTATCATTTGAGGCAATCAAATATGACTATATATGCTCCAAGGTTCTTTCTAATTCTGACGTGTTAAGATTCTGTGATTCCTGTCTTCCTATAGTGACTCTATACTTCCACTGCAGGGAACATGACAAATCTATGTCTGTGTTTCCCACAAAGCCAAGAACTGTATGGGAACAGTTGCTTAATGGATAATTAGAGAATTTGTGGATGATTAAATAAAAGTTGGCCCAATATAATCAATCTAATCAGAGATATTATGCTGGATTAGAGAAAACAATGAGGTAGAAGGGATAATCTAGACTGGGCAAGCAATGGAATCTAGTTATACTGGTTCAGATCATTCAACACACATTTTTATAGAACTGAGAAGCTGTTTCTTCATAGATAGGCTCGCCAAAAGCTAATCAAAGATTTCCTAATAACTGCACTACAGATGATTCAAAAAAAAAAAAAAGACTAACACTATCACACTCTAACAAAAGCTACGAAATTATTTCCAAAGACTTACCAACAGAAAAAATTGTTGCATGGTGACTCCTTTGCCTTTTTTTTTTTTTTTGCAAGAGATAATTAAATAAGTGCATTTTCTAAACGTGTCATTTCCCTCATCTGCATATTGCTCATTTTAGAATAAATCTGCTTTCTTTTAAAGATGGGTTTTGGCTCTCAAATCACAAAAAGGAACATGACAGACTTTCTACACATCTTCTCAAAGAACTAATGGGATCACTATTCACATATCTTAAAAAAGGGACATTTGTATATAATGAACCTACCTCTCCATCAGAATAAACCAGAGTTGATTTCTCTATATGGGTCCATTCATAGGACAGTCCTGGACTATACCTATTTCATACATTTATTCACATACTCTCATTTTCTTACATTCTCTTTCTTAAACCTTCACACAAGGCTCAAATCCTTATTTTCTTAAGGAACACTTGTATTTAGAAAAGACAAGTGAGAAGGACAGACTACTTAAGAATTAGATTAACATAGCTTCTAAGGGAAGGATATCTGGAAATTTCTATACTGTGAAGTTGTATTATTTATGAGTTCCACTTATACAGATTCAACAATATGAACAAGGACTGGGTGGAGTGAGAATGATCAAATATTTAAATAATAAGGGCAATTCCATTAAACCTTTCCACAATGAGCATTTGCTCCAGCTGGAGCAAGAGCAGGTTGGTTTATATTGCCAGACCCCAGGAGATTAGTCAAAATCCTTATCTACCTTTCAGGAGATGGGCTCTTTGTGCACTAGAGTTATTTCCAAACTTTGAGAACTGCATTATATATAGTTTCTTGCTGTGCAGATCTGTTAAATATAAATACTTTTCAAATGCAAAATGGACATCATTAATGACTTTGTCTGGTTCTGGACAAAGAGCAGTGACCGCTTTGTGGGGAAAACCAGATGAATTGGACTTGTTAAAGAATGGCATTTCACTAATTTCACTTATATGTGGGTTAAGGGACTCTAAAAAGTAACTTTAACTAAATGCAATTGGTTTTTGCTCAGTCTCCAGAATCTAGAGCAGTTTCTCTTTCCTCTTCTGTGAGGTGGTGATGAGGACATTTCTACCCACCGACATCTTGAGATGGAGAACCAACTTCTGAAACAGTTTGCAAGGACTCAAAAAAGAAAGTCCAAGACAACTGCTGTCAGATCAGTTCATTCTAGTGGAGAAGAGAAAGGTGGGAGCAGCTTTTGAAGCAAGAATTGCACAAGACACCATGAGGTAAAGAGGGATTCTTTAGGATCATGAATTCCAAAGAGAAATAATGACAAGGGTTTAACTTCCTCATCGTCCTTTCTTTGTGGAATGAGTTGGAAGCTACTAAAGATTGGAAAACCAACCAACATTAAACCAGAGTGGCAGGAATGAAAAAACACGTAGATAATTCAAGAGTCTTAAAGGTGAACTAACAAATTTTGATGACAGTTTGAGGACTGGGGTGAGAAAAAAAGGGAAGAGTAAAAATTGAGTTCAAGGAATTTGACTGAGGGGGAACAGAAATAGAGAACTGGAATGGTGGTTGGGGTCTGAATTTTGTGGAGCTTGTCAGGCCTCCTGAGACCCTAACCTTAATGTAGAAATAACATGCAGAAAGGGGGACAAGAAGAGGGAAAGGGTTAGTAAAAGAGAGAGAAATAAAAAAGTACAATCAAAAATAATCCCACTTTTTTCAGTATCAAGGCGGATTTTCTTTTTTAACTTTTCCTTGCTTTGCCTATTTTGGGCCTGACACAGAATCACTGAGGGGAAGAAAATATATCACTGAGCCTTTCAAACATGATTCATTATGAGACTAAGATTCACAGAGGTCAACATGTGCCTCTGCAAGATTATTTAGTGGAAACTATTAATGTAAAATCACTCAAAGCAAACCAAGAGACCTTTTCACAATAATTCACATGCCAAGAATGAAATGTTTGCATGGAAGCTTTGGAAATTAAGTAATGAATATCAGGTATTAAAAGAAAGAAGTACCTGCAAATAAATAACATCTGGTGACTGGCTCTGTAGTAATATGCTATTATATACGCCAATGAATAAAAATTTCTCATTTTTATTTAGAAATACAGTCACGGTTGAGATGATAGAATAATATAACTGTGGAGACATTATGATGAAAGAAATTAGTGGAGGTAAAGAATGGGAAGATTTTGTATGAAAATAATTATGTTATAGAGCAGTATCTAGAGATATCAGAAAAAGACAGTCAATAAAATGTGTAATTATAATTAGACAGCATGATATCAGAAGAGAGCAAGAAAACAAGCCCTCACGTCCCAATGGCATATCCCACTCACTAACCTGGTGAACCTGGGCAAGTCACTTTTCCTCAACTGTACAACTAGAATAATATATATTTGTCAAGTTTGTTATGGGGAATAAATTATTAGTATATGTGCAAGCAACAGACATTGTACCTGGCACATGGGAGGTGATAAACTCTGACTCAAGTGATTGTCGCTAATACTTGTACTTAATTGTCTTCACAACATGCACAAACAGGATAACAATACATTTTTCTATATTTAATTACTATTTCATCAATCTACTCTCAAAATTCATGACTATACATATTATGCAATTATGTCAGAATTTACAGGTTTCTTTGCTCCTACTACTTCTTGGATCCCTGGTTTTCTTTTTCTTAAACTCATTTTGTGGTTGTTGCTATATATCCTTGAGCAATTCTTTCAGACGTGATCTGTGCGTGGGAATTTTTTAAGTCACTGCATTTTCAAATGTTTTTAGCTCTCATTTCTGAACGCTATTTTTCTGACATATATGATTCCAGGTTCAAAATTAATTTTTCTCAAAAAATAAGTAAAACACAGAACAGGTCAAATGGCGATAAGTGCTAAGGAGAAGAATGAAACAAGGAAGATGGGTGAAAAGCGAGTGGGTAGGAAATGGGAGGAGCAATGAGATGGTGCCTTCTGAGAAAAAGTCTTGTTCTCCAGACAAGACAAAGGAGGGAAAACAATCCTCATCTTTTCTAGCTTTGATTCCTTAGAAAGCAAGTGTGTGGCATACAGCTACTGCAGTTATCTTAAAATTATGATGATCAGAGTCTGAGGACACAGTATAACACTGAGAGAGAGGATTTAAGCACATAAAAGTTGAATAAATTTGGGGCTTTGGTTATATTATTAATTCCTTTGTTATGGTGAGACACTAGATTCCAAATTTTCAAAAACATAATTTTTTCTCTCAGATTTTTTAAGATTTTGATTCATTCACTTCTAACATGATACAAGGTTTGATTTTTATACCTCCTTTCCAGAAGCCTTAGGAGCTTCTTATGTATCCTTAGAATTTTGAAACTTTAATGTGCCTAGCATCTTTCAGGACAAGAAAATTTTCCACTTCTAGTTATAAAGTAATTACTAGTCTTTCATTTTCTCTTTCCTCATTTTATTTTCTCGTTCTTTCTTTCGAGAACTCTGAATAGGTGGGCTTATATGTCTGAGAGTAAGCTTTGATTCTAATTTCTCTCCAATATTTGCTCTGCTGTACATTTTGGAGGACTTCCTTGACTTATCCTTCTGAATCAGCAAGTTAGTCTTCAGCTGTTTCCTTTCATAATTCCCTTATGCATGCTTTCATTTGAAACTTTTTCTTGCTTTAATTTCCCAGAATTTATGTTCTCTGGTTGTTCGTTCTCTTTCGTTCTCTCTCTCTCCCTCCCTCCCTCTCTCTCTCTCTCTCTCACTGGAACATCTTTTTCTAACTTTTGCATATATTGCATATAATTCTTTTCTCTACTAACTTATTTTTTACTAGACATAAATCATTTTGTGGCCTAGGCCAAGACTTGGTAATGACTAGCTCTTAGTGAATTTTAATTCATTTAAATGTATGCCATCACACTTTTTTCTGATACTTTTATATATAGCCCTATATAAATTTTATGTATTTTCATCAGGTTTTTATTTGTAATGCAAATAATCAATCCCTTGGCAGAGTATCTAAAATAAGAAAAAATATAATGTAATTGCTCACTGAGTTACACAAATAGATGTTTTAACAAGGAATATATTCCTCATGTAGCTAACAACTGAATTCTAGAAATTGCTAAGATCTTCACAGTTTTTTTTTTGTTTTTTTTTAATGTTAAAGGGTACGGCTTTATTTTCCAACATGATAAAAAAGCATATGCTACCCCGTTGTGAAAATATAAACACAAACACACAAAACATATAGAGGGAAAAAGGGGGTAAAAGGATTATATTCAATATTTTTATGATTCAGAACATATTTATCCACATCATTCTAGCTATTTCATAGTGCTTCTTTTAGTACTGATGACAGTATTGTTCCAAGACAGACTTATTTTATACCCTATCTTTTATAAATATTGTACCCTTTAAATAAACATAGATTTACACATTTTCCAGAAAAGTATAGTTCAGTTTTGAAGAGTCATTTCAGATACCTAATTATTATGCATTAATTACAAATCCTATTTAAACTGCTTCCATTGAAAGAGATATTTATTTTTACCCTAAACATTAGATTTATGTGCCTTGTTACAAACTTAGCTGCCCAGAGATATTTTAAAGCAGAAACACATCAAGCAGCTGAGTTATTTTCCAAAGCATCCTTGCTGAGCAGAGCAGGATTTTGAATACACAGCAGACAGTATCAGTAACATACTCTGATAAAATTTTAACAGTTTCACTGCTTATTTTTTTCTGAAGGACCAATGGTTAGGATGTCAATAGCTCTCTCTAACACAGGAAATGCATTGCAAGAGTATTTGACACTGCTGTACAATAAAGATCCTAAAGAACAACAAAATTAATCTTTCTAATGGAATTGTTATAGGAAATTTTATTGATAGAACAATACAAAAGTTTCCATAAGGTTAAACCAAACATATTTTATTTCTTACCTTTTAATGTTCTTATTAAATGGAGAAAAACAGTCATAAAGAAGGCACAAATGCAGTCAATTTATAGAATTTCATGAAGCCACCTTTCGTCCCTTTCCAGATGTTTCCTCTGGCCCTAAAAATCTAGCCATCACCTAGGAGTCCATGGGATATTCCTCGAGTCCCCAGTAAGTTGTTAGTTCTTAGGTTCTGAGAAGCCCATGAAATGCCAAAACCTAGAAGCTGCTGGAAGCATATGGTCATATTCTTCTGAATGACTCATGTCACCACTATCTTGGACATGGCCAGAGAAGAATGAAGCCACATTTGGTCTTGGCCTGGGACATTTGTCACAAAGATACTTAGTGTGTACTTCTTTGGAAAGGGAGAAGGAGCTTGAGAAAGCACAGAAGCTAGAGGATAAATAAAACACATTTTCTATCATTAGGAAAGAAAATCACCCTTGGAATTCTCTTGTGATAGAAAGAACATCTTCTCTCCCAGGATATGGCTGGTTATATCTGTAGCTTCTAATAAATCTGGCTTTCTGACGTCATTCTAGTGAAAGCTTATGAGACCATCAGAGGTACAGCCCCTCTCAAAACCACTTACTTTTCCAAATATCTTCCTAATTCCTTCTTATGACCTGCTCCTGCCAACTTGTATGAATGCTTTCACTTAACGAATATGAGTTAGAACCAAATCCACCCACACTGTACTTAGTAATATACCCCAGTTCCTCCCATATCAAGGCACTGGCTTTCCTTCATCTTTATAGACTTGGATTACTCCCTGCTTCCTTGTACCCAGTGTGAGCTCAGTATCTGTCAGAGCTCTTGATGGGAAAAGAAAAGGCCTCTAAAGGCAATTCTTTGGTGATAAGACCTCCCTCTAGATCTTGCTAAGGGGTTTTCATAAATAATACAGGGGGGAAAAATGGTCCCTCCTTGTAATGGAGCTGATTAATACATGTGGAATGAAGTTGATTCCCTACACTGAGTGACCTAAGTCCAGAGAAGAAACAACCATAGTGCCTGTTAATTCCCTGTGACAACCGGAGTGCCTGATATTCTAAGGACAACAACTTGAAGACCTTAAGTAAGTATTTGGGTTGCTCTCTGATGAACTTTCTTTCTTCCCTGAACCTCCCTGTGCTAGAAAAATCAGGTCTCCTTAATTCATAGGTCCCACTCTCTTATTCCAACAACCAGTTATTAAGTATTAATACATAATGTCAGACCTTGGCTAATTCCCATGGTAGCCATGTAGCATGAGTTATATTTAACTTGATTTTGGTGATAGCCATACCCTTTTGTGTGCTCTCATTTAATCCTGATCTCCTGCTATGTCCCTGACCACCTTCTCCTTTTGCACCTCCTTGGAAGCCTTGGTCAGTGGTTTTCGAACTCAAGGGTAATCAAAATCCTCTGGAGGGCTTGGTAAAACACAGGTTACTAGGTCACACTCCCAGAGTTTCTGAGACAGGGTGAGGGTAGAGATCAATAATTTGTCTTCTTACAAATTTCCAGGGGATGCTGATGTTGCTGATCTAGGAACCACAAAGTGAAAACTACCAGTCTAAACCAATGGTGGCAGCCTGCAGCCACTTACCAAAATCTACCCATGACCTGATATTTCAGTTTTGACTTAGCACCCAAGATTTTCATCTTGTTTTTACCCACTAGACTCCCATACCAAGTGCACCTACAGCTATGACCTTTGGTTGATATATTTTGTTAATGACCTTGTTTGGTTGACCTATATGGCCTCTCCTGGCCTGCCAAGCCCTACTGCCACACACACTAATGACAATCTACAGTTTTAAATGCTTCCATATGGAAGAAAAACTTGTCCAAAAGCAAAACTTGTCCAATCTCTACTTTAGTTCTTATAAATTATAACAAAGAGCCACAAAGGTAAGCACATTTTAGATAAACATTTCAGTAAGAAGTGCTCATTGTGGATTAAATGTCAAAAGAACACTACTGACATTGAGACATGGATTGAAATGAGTTAAATTATAAGAAGATCAGGGTGTACATGTACACTAATCCTGAGAAGAAAAGAAGTTTAAAGAAAGCATGCTTCTAAGATAAGCCAAAGAATGAACAGGCCAAATTGAAGGTGGGGGGGGTGGGAGCTTGGGAGTGGGGGATGGGGGGGTAGAAAGCTAAGCATGTAATTTGACTTTGAATAGATTTAAGGAGAGGTGAAAGAAGGGATTAAAAGAAGGTATACAAATAGTAAGTACATAAAATAAAGCTCAACATCCTCAGTCCTTAGGGAAATGCAAATCAAAACCACAATGGCATGCCATGTCATACCACTAGGATGGCGGTAATCAAAAAGGCAGACAATAAGAAGTGTTAGTGAATGTGTGGAGAAATTAGAACCCTCGTACACTGGTGATGGGAATTGAAATGTCACTTTGGAAAATAGTTCCTAAAAATGTTAAACACAGAGTTACTATATGACTCAGAAATTCCACTGCTAGGTATCTACCCAAGGGAGTTGACAACATATGTCCAGATAAAACTTACACACAAATATTCATAGCTTTGTTATCTATAATAATCCCAAATGGAAACATCCCCATGCCCACCACCTAAGGAATGAATAGTCAAATGTATATCTATACAATTAAATATTATTCAGCCATAAAAGGAATGAAGTACTGATACTTGCTACAGTATGAATGAACCTTGAAAATCTTGCACTAAGTTAAAAGAAAACAGACACAAAAGACCATATAGTGTATGATTCCATTTATATAACAGTGCAGAATATGCAGAACATGAAAGCTAACACTCTAAAATAAGCCCAGGAAAATGGAGCTTGTCACCCCCATGAAATCTATCCAGGGTTATTTGTAGTAAAACTGGAAAGACTCAGGTAGAGCATTTCTTTCCACTGGAGTCCCATTGGACAGACCCTCTGTGACTGCCTCTCCTACAAGTAGCTGGCAAAACAAAAACAAAAACACATAGTAAGGGGGAGTTACTTGCCTTACAGAAATGCCTACAAATCTAAGCACTGAGAGACACTTCCATTTTTTACAAAGTTTGCCTGGATATTTTGGTGCAAACTAGTAAATTGACCAAGAACTCAAAAATGTATGTGCAGGTCATAAATAATGAGAGGGACATGAACTATGTGATGCTGGGAAGACACACAAGTCCTTCAGGAGATCTGAAGCACTTAGATGTGGTTATGCTGGCTGATCACAGGGCTTTCATCAGGAATAGAATTACAAAGAGTGGCCATAAAAAAGCACAATGTTTTGTTTTACAAATAAACTCTATGGGGGACCATCTTGGCATGAGAAAACATGAGGTTAAACACTTACAGGCAAAAGTTACCATCCTCTTAAGAACTGAAGAAGACCCCTTCCCATATCCTTCCAGGAAGATTTTCAGAGTGTGTATGTTTTGGCCTCAAGGTTTGTTTGTCTTTATCAGTATGTAAAAGTTGGAGATTTTATGAATGTTTATACACATGCATGTATGGCCAGCCTCCTGAAGACACCAGCAGGAGCAGCTACCTCTATGATATGTGTTCTGAAATGTTGTGAAGCTTCCTGCACTAGCAGTGAGGTGAGGGGTTTGGATACATCTCCCTACACATCCCTCCTCCAAACCTGGGCACAACCTGTCCTATATAAGAAGATTAGACTTTCAGAGACATCAGGATTATATAAAAAGAATAAGCTAATCTTCACTGAGAACTTACCATGTGGCAAGCACCGTTCTAAGTCTAAGGTTATTTTCATCTTTCCCTAACTTTAGCACTCATCAAGACCTGGTATTAAAAATATCCACACACAAAAAGCAAAGACTATCTAGTTCTGGACTAAGATTGAACAGATGGACTTCTCTGTGTTCCTCCTGCTATGTATAGCCAAAAACCCTGGACAGTATACATAACACAAATATAAGAAGACGTTGAAAGGTGGAGAAAAGAAGGCAGGTCTTAGGACCAACACAGTGATGAATTCCCTGGGTTTTCTTTTTGCCTCACATATTTTAGCCTGGGTCCCAGAGAAGCTAGTAACCCAGAAATGCCAACAAGAGCAGACCAAAAATAAATAAATAAAATAAAGTCTGAAAAATAAACTGCTCTCTCTAGCCAAAAAAATCAGGAAAGGGGCAACCCAGCAAGACAGAAAGACAATAACTGTCCTCTTCCAACCAAACAACACAGGCCAAATCAGGGCCTCAGGGCCTCATCCTTCCCTTGTCACTGAAGGTCATGTGGAAAGCCTGGATTTCTCTCTTCACCCCACTGTAATAAGGCCCACCCTTCCTTGGATGGTGTCAGAGGAGACTGAGTGGGGAGCCAAGCCCTTCATTCATAGTGAATCGGGATGAGCCCCCTGTCCCCACACAGTATCAGAGCAGACCACGTGGAGAGCTGGAACTTCTGCTACCAGCCAGTAGGCCTCTCTACTGCCAAGTCAGTAGAGGCTAGCCGGGAACAGTAATAAAGTGATCTTCCTGCTTCTAGTCAGTGTAGCATTAGCTGAAGCTGAGCAGGGAGCCTGAAATCCCACCTCTACGCAGTAGAAACAAGGCAGTGCTCTTTCCCTGGGGTGTCAAAGGAGGCTGAGTGACAGGCTGGGACTTTCACTCCCACCTGGCAGTAGTGAGGCCCCTTTCTCTGTGGATGTGATACAGTGTCAGAGAAAGCCTGCTAGGACAGAAGATTTAAATAAGACCCAGAGTCTCATAATATATAGGATGCAACAATTGTACCAAGAACCAGGAAAATCTCAACTTGAATTAGAAGAGACAACCAACAGACCCAACACAGAGATGAGACATATGTTAAAACTATCTAAGATTTTTGAGCAAACATCATTTAAAAAGGTGTTTCAAGCAACAGTTACACACGTACTTGAAATAAATGAATAAACAGAAAGTCTCAGCAAAGAACAGAAGATATAAAGAAGAACCAAGGGGACTGAAAAATACAATAACTGAAATAAAAATCTCGGTGGCTGGGCTCAATAGCATAATGGAGAGGGCAGAGAAAAGAATCAGTGAACTTGAAGAGAAAACAATAGAAATTATTCAGTATGAGCAACAGGGGAAAAAAACAGAAAATTAAAAAAAAAATGAACAGAACCTCAGAGACTTGTGAGACTATTACAAAAGATCTAAAGTCATATAATTAGAATCTCAGATGGAGAATAGAAAGAAAGTGGGACTTAAAAAGTATTCAAAGAAATACTGGCTGCAAATTTCTCAAATTTGACAAAAGGTATAACCTATAGATTCAAATAGCTTCAGTGAACTCAAAACTGGATAGACTGAAAGAAATTCATGCTAAGACACAATATAATCAAACATCTGAAAACTAAAGACAAAGAAAAAAATCTTGAATGCAGCAAGACAGATATAAAATCTCATGCATATTGGGGAAAAAGTATTCAAATGACAATGTATTCCTCATGAGAAATCATGGAGGCCAGAAGGAAGTGGAACAACATTTTTCAAGCAATGCAAGTAAAGAACTGTCAAACCCAGAATCTTATGGCCAGTAAAATTATCCATTAGCCATGAAAAGTGAAATAAAGACATTCTCAGACAAAGAAAAACTAAGATAATTCATCAACAGCAGACCCGACTGACCCTACAAGAATGGCTAAAGGAATTTCTTGAAACAGAGTGAATGATAAAGGAAGAAATTTTGGAGCATCAGGAAATAAGAAATAATAACATAAAAAGCAAAATTATGGGAGATTAGATAAACTAATTGTACTTCATACAATGAAATACTACTGATGAACTAAGAATGAAAAAAATGAAACATGGGACAACATGGATGAATATCACAGACTTTATGTTGAACAAAATAAAGTCGACACAAAGGAGCACATACTATATGGATCATTTATATTAGGAAAAGATAAAACCAATGCATAATGATAGAAGTCAGAATAGTATTTGCTTTTGAGACTTATGAATTCACTGAATTGGGTACGAGGAAAGATAGAATAATAGAAATTACTCAGTATGAAATACTTTATAAAGTGATGAAAATATTCTCCATATTGAGTGTTATTTATTTATTTATTTATTTTTGAGACAGCGTCTCACTCTGTTGCCTGGGCTAGAGTGCCATGGCATCAGCCTAGCTCACAGCAATCTCAAACTCCTGGGCTCAAGTGATTCTTCTGCTTTGGCCTCCTGAGTAGCTGGGACTACAGGTGTTCGCCACCATGCCCGGTTAATTTTTTCTATTTTTTGTAGAGACAGGGTCTCACTTTTGCTCAGGTTGGTCTCAAACTCCTGAACTCAAGGGATCCTCCTGCCTTGGCCTCCCAGAGTGCTAGGATTACAGATGTGAGCCACCAAACCCAGCCTTATTTTTTAAAAAATAAGAGTATGATACTATAAGAAGCAATAGCCCCATGTAGTACAGGAAATTTAGGATTGATATTTGTTCTTCCATTTTTTTTTTTTTTTGAGACAGAGTCTTGCTTTTCTTGCCCAGGCTAGAGTGAGTCCTGTGGCGTCAGCCTAGCTCACAGCAACCTCAAACTCTTGGGCTCAAGCAATCCTTCTGCCTCAGCCTCCCGAGTAGCTGGGACTACAGGCATGCACCACCATGCCCGGCTAATGTTTTCTATATATATTAATTGGTCAATTAATTTCTATTTATAGTAGAGACGGGGTCTTGCTCTTGCTCAGGCTGGTTTCGAACTCCTAACCTCAAGCAATCTGCCGCCTTGCCCTCCCAGAGTGCTAGGATTACAGGCGTGAGCCACCGCGCCCGGCCTGTTCTTCCAATTTTTTATGGTTGGAAATGAACCCATGTACTATGTACTTAAAATTTTTTATATTTAAACCATATATTTTGAAAGGCTGTTGTTTTTTTTTTTAAAGAACCAAATATTTGCTCTGTAAAAAGATGGTATTAAGTTTTATTCTTGCTTTTTATCACACATGCACACAAAGCAAAGAAGTTATCTTCTCATTAAAGTGATATTCAGAGGGATGCTTAAAACAATAATTTATACCTTCTGGGGGACTGTTTCCTTCCAAATTGCTTCACTCCCCAGCTAGCAATAGCACAAAGTTGACTCATTCCCCGTGGCAAATTGTAGTATACAGAGATGGCCACAACAATATCTCCCATTTCGCTTGCTCTTCAGCTATGTGACCTTGCCACTTCTTTATCAAAAGCTGGAGTATAAATCCCTCCCAGTTAACCTTGGATGGCTGCTGTGACTTACTTATAGCCAGTAAATGTATTGAAATGAAGCTGTGGGGCTTCCAACAGAAGGTGATAAGCCTTACATGTTTTGCCATGGTATCTCTGAATATTTGCTGTCTGGATGCTCCTTCTAGGAACTCAGTACCATGGTGTGAGAAGCCAAAGGCACACACACACACATTCTGATGGCAATCCAAGCTGAGCCCAGCCAGTGAACCACCCCATTGCAGGCACCAGACTTGTGGGTGAGGAAGCCTAAAGGTTATTCCTATCCCCCGTCATTCAAGTCTTTCCCAAAAAGGACACAGACATGGTGGAACAGAGAGAAACCATGTGAATTACTGTCATATAGAATTTGTAATCCTAGTAAAATACTTGTTAACTGACTCCAAGTTTTGGGATAGTTTGGTACACAGCCATAGATAACTGAAGCATTGTCCTGTAATCTGCTGAATTGCGAGAAAGCTATCATATGAGGTTGACTCATTTTCTAACATGGATTATAATCACTTCTGGCCATATTATTTTAAAGAAAATAGTTGTACCTAAAGCTTGACTTAACTTTTGGGTTGACTTGAAAATACACTTTAATAATATGACAGTCCTCTTCCAAAGTTTACTGTTACCAATTCTGATGGCACTGATTTGACTGAATCATGCCACAATGGATGTTGAAAATAGCGGACAAGCTATGGAAGTCTTCTGTAGAGGTGTTTAAATTCCAGCTTTGCCATCTGGTGCTCTTGGGTGATATTTTGAGCCTTGTTTGTAAAATTGTCATATTGCAACTTTATTCCTAAGAACCCTTGAGATTATTTGAAATAATGACTAAAGTACAGTGCTTGACACAAGGCATAAGTCCCCCAGTTTGCAGCCATTATTATTGGATACACTCCCTCGTACATATGAAACATTAGTTTATCTATAGGATGATTAAAGGTTTATTTCCCTTCTCTGTACTAGGGCTCTTCTATTACCTTAGTGCAAATGATAGGGTGTTCAGCATCTCAATTGCCAGTGATCCTTTAGTCACATAATTGGGGTGCCTGGAATACTCCACATCGTTATTTAGTGGAGCCTTTAGAGCAGGCAATGTAGTATAGAAATTCTCTGAGAAATGCCACCAGGAACCCCCATTAAAAATTCTAACAAATGTTTTCCAACTAACACATTATGTTCTGAATTTATAGTAACAATCTAAGCAAAAAAGGTCTTGGCAGTCATTTAATGGAATTATTACAAAGGCAAATTAATATGTAGATTATTGGACAGTATTCATTTCATCATACAAGAGCATTTTAAAATTAGTTTCAGAAAAAGGGCACCCCATAATAAACTTTTAATTTCAAGAGTTGCACAAGGTAAGGGTTGAAAATTATAATAGGCCAGGTACCATGTCATCTCTGATATACTACAACACTTCTTTATGAGCACATTACAATTCGGAAAGCTAATAATAAAAAGAAGTGATGCTGAGATGATGAATTGATGCTATGCAATTAGACCTATTAGAATTCACAAGAGTCGACAGGCAATAATCAAACCCTTTTCATGCTGCCCATTGCAATTATCTTTGCACTTAAGAATCAACAAAGCACATAATGACTTGCACTCGATTAAGGAATTCATGAGAAATGGAATTTTAATTAGTATGTAGAAAATTTGTGCCATTTATTACTTTACAGGACAACAAATTGTGAAAACTAGTTGAGAAGTTAAAAACAGTCAGGAGTGATAGCTGCTTGGATGATCATGGTGAGCAACTTCGACAATAAAAATTTCTAATAGTTCTCCTCCCCCCATGAAATGATGATTAATGAAGTAAAACCTTCTATTGGGGATGGGAGCAATAAGTGGATTGTTAATATCATGGTTTATTAATAAACAGACATTTGAACTATTTCCAATTTTGACTTTCCCAAACCATAATATTTCATACTATTCATACTTAGACATACACAAAAACATATTCACTCATACATAACCTATATCAGAATCAATGAATATCTATTAATTGCTATCTGTGTATAAAAATATGTATCTTTAGAAAAAGTGAGATTATTAATTCAGTATAGGATTTTTAAAAGTTCATTGAGTGAAGATTATGCTTACTTAATTTGCAAGTTTCTCTTGTTAATTATGAAAAGCTGTTATATAATGGCTGTTTGTTTTTAATAATGTTTATTCATAACACACATTCTCTTTTAATGTACTTGACCTTGGGCAAGAAGATTAAATTATCTTAGTTTAGTATATCTCAGATATAAATAATAGGCTTTGGCAGCTAACACATAAGTTAAATTCATTTTAATCAAAATTTCCTTGATATTGAGTAAAAGGTACCATGTTTATAAATAGAAAATGTCAAACACCACTTTGCAATGCATTCAATTTAATAACATATTTTTCATGCCCAATTTATCATGTGAAGTTAGTCTCAAATACAAATTGTTAAGGAAATATCCACAATCACTGCTGCACTCTGTGAATAAATGGAAGCAAAACAAAGACTGACTACAGTAGCCCTTCCTACTCAGTTCATAAAACAATCGGGAAAGAAAATCAATATTTATGAAAGTAAATCATTGATTCAATCCCCAAACAAAGCCAAATTGTGCATGAACAATTCTGGAGGTCATTATCTACATCCTTTTTTAAAATCCTGTGTACTTTGTTGTTGAAAATTATGCTAATTTGAGATATAACATTTGAGTGTTTTGAATGTGGAAGGCATTTGAATAAAGACCTATCTAGTGTAGCATCAGATATTTTAAAATTTTATGACAATTTAAAAAATCAGTGTGTTGCTACTATAGCAAGAAGTTAAAAAGTTCCCACTCCAACACCCACAAAGATTATGTGGCAAGGATTGAAGTTCTCTACCTCTATCTCTTTTCTCTTCTTCCTTCAAAGCAACAAAAACTTAATATTTAGCTAAGTTAGCAGCTGCCCGGAATAAAATGTTACATTTTCCAGCAGTTCATGCCAGTAGATACGGTCATGTGACCAAGTGTTTCATAAAGTGTCTGGGATAGCGACAAAATCAAAATGACCCCGTTTGGCTCTTCTGAGTTTACTTTTTCTTTGTCTGCACTGACAGACACTAACCTGATGATGGCTGGAACACCAGCAGCCATTTTTGGTCATGAGTAGATAAACTATCATAATACCTTTCAATTACAGGAAGTTCTGTACAGTAATTTATAAAATTCCACCATGCACATACTTTCCCATTTGAGTTGTAGGAACTCTGCAAGACAGGTCATTCAAGTATTTGTTTCTTTGTTTTGTTTTATGTGTTGCTTTTCCTGAGTTAACTGATTATTTTTAAATCACATTAAAAATAGATTAATTTAAAAGTATAATTAAACAATGTATCTAAAGAAAAGAAACATTACTTGGCCTGTGTCAAGTACGGTGTATGAATACTAAATTTAGTACTGAACTTCCAGACAGCTAAAGCATGAAAAATACACAAGGTTTTCTTAAGATAATCTGCTTTTCTCTTAACCTGATAGTGAGTGAGTTTAAGGAAGTCTATCATGTTAAACTCTCATAGAAGAAATATTGGATAACAGAGTGGATGTCTTAAACCAGGTGTCCTCAAACTAAGACCTGCGGGCCACATGTGGGTGTTTTGGCCCATTTGGTTTTTTTTTTTTTTTTTTTTTTTTGAGACAGAGTCTCACTTTGTTGTCCAGGCTAGAGTGAGTGCCGTGGCGTCAGCCTAGCTCACAACAGCAACCTCAAACTCCTGGGCTTGAGTGATACTTCTGCCTCAGCCTCCCGAGTAGCTGGGACTACAGGCATGCGCCACCATGCCCGGCTAATTTTTTATATATATATATCAGTTGGCCAATTAATTTCTTTCTATTTATAGTAGAGACGGGGTCTCGCTCTTGCTCAGGCTGGTTTTGAACTCCTGACCTTGAGCAATCCGCCCGCCTCGGCCTCCCAAGAGCTAGGATTACAGGCGTGAGCCACAGCGCCCGGCCCCATTTGGTTTTTTTACTTCAAAATAAGATATGTGCAGTGTGCATAGGAATTTGTTCATAGTTTTTTTAAAACTATAGTCTGGCCCTCCAATGGTCTGAGGGACAGTCAACTGGCCCCCTGTTTAAAAAGTTTGCGGACTCCTGTTAAAACAGTAGTTATGCAAAGTGATGTTGAAACATTCTGTATGTAGACATCATATTGTCATCAAAGAATTACAGACCATACGACTATGCCTTGAGTTAGCACAAGAGTTTCTCCATGTAGCTAAAATGATATGACTTTAAGATAATCTATTTTTTATATGGTTAAATTTTAGAGCATCTAGAAGACTAAGTAATTAATTCAGTCCTTCATATGTCTCTCCCAAAGATCAGGCACCTTGAATGATCTTCAAGTGGTACTCATTTCATTTATTGGTTTCATTATGACCACCAAACAGTACTACTCTAGATATAGGCAAAAAGGGCCACTTCTCTGGGTCCAGGATTTTACAGGTCTCCACACATCATGAATATACATGACAATTTACTTTTGTCACTGAGAACTAGCATCAGGTGCTAATAGAGTGTGATGTATAATTCTAAACATCTGATCTCGTAATTAACACTGTTCAGACCCCAGGGAAATGCTTCTCTGCATCTCTTATCCCCTGTCTCAAAACAAAAGGAGATCACATCTGAATGCCACAAAGGGTTGTGGATTGCACAACCGCAGACGTGAGAGATGGACATCATTTCAAAATGGAGGGCTGATTTAGCAATAGAAGTTCTTAGGTAAGGGAAAAGATAATTAACTTGTCAAATTCTTTCCCTAAAATAGCTTGAGTGCAATCGATTCTCAAATAAGAAAGTATTATTTTTTAAAAGAAATAAGTATCCATTTCTATTTCCTTCACATATCAAATTGTGGTCTTGAGAGGTATTCATGAATTAGGGTTGAATGTGTGACAGTTGCACACGGTGGCTAAGAAACAAATTGCAACAATAAGCAATTCACATTTTTGCCTATTGTATTCATTGGCTTAAAGTACAACAGTTAAATGTTTAGCCATATAGCATGAGATCTCCATTTGTATGGGTCCTGGGTCCTATAAATGTTAGGGCAAACACTGCCAAAAGAGTTAAAACGTATGCATCAAATTTAAAAAGGATCCCTTTGATTGTCATGCTAGATAGGTGAGGGGTGCCACTAATCATTTGTCTCGTTTTATAGGTAAGGAAAGTGAGACTCAAAGGGGAGTCTTGTGCCAGCGAACCCACTTCCCTTCTAGACAATCTAAGAAACTTTCCACCAAGCCATGTTTCATCCCACCAGAATTAACTTTTGTTTAATGTCAGAGATGCAGGGAGTTTGAGTCCTTCTAACTCAGTGCTACCCAAATTATGGTCTGCTGATCAGCAGAGTCACCTAGAAGCTTGTTAGGAATGCAGAATCTTGGGGCCCCATCCTAAACCTGCTAAAACAGAATCTCTGACAGTAGGGATGGGAATCTGTGTTTAATGAGCTTTCTAGTGAATTCTTTAGGCAGTCTCAATAGACAATTTGTTTCTAACCTCTTGTTACTCAAAGTGTGGTCCACGGACTAGCAGTAGTGGCATCTCCAGAGAGCTTGCTCAAAATGCACAACCTCAGGGTCCAACACAACTACTGAGTCAGAATCTGCATTTTAACGAGGTCTCTGGTGCATTTGCATAAACATTAAAGTTTGAGAAGTGCTCTGAACCTGCCTACAGCTCAAACAAATGCAGGTTTTATTGCATATAGTGAAATCTCATAGATTTAGTTTCTGAACTACAAATTGGAATCATGGATCATGCGTTGTGCCATTTTATAACCTTCTAGCACATAGAGTTTAAACAAACTGTAATGAGTGCTAACAAATAGCACAAACCTGGGTTCCTATTGATCCCCTTACTTAGTTAATACAGTTTCAGTTAGTATAATGTTAAGGTATCTAAAATCATGCAATTTTAGAAAGCAAATTATATACATTTCAACCCTATTTAAAGAGTGGCACATTTTGCTCAGCCACTCAAAAATCTAACTGTGATGCAACCATACTGGTGAATGAGACAATCTTTTAAAAGTTTTAGCAAACCCTATAGTCTGCTACTAAGTGTGTGTTTTGATCTTTTCTCACCTTTACCTCACTAAAAAGATGTTAATTGGGTGAGAGGGCCAGACATTGCAGAGAAAACCAGATGGAAAAATAAGAGTACAGAAATTTGATCCCAAGGAAAGAGGTTTTGTCATCAAACTAGTGTGCGAAGTTTCAGTATTTAAATCAGTCACTAGCGAAGTCCATGGTGGGAGGTGGGAAGAAGGCCATTTGAAACCATGTTTTTTAATTCAGTTTTTCCTTCAACAGCAGCAAACTCGTGATCCAGTATGCTAATAAAACATAGCTAAAACTATGAAGGCCATATTTTAGAGACTAAGATAAATTTAGAGGCAGGGTTTTTGATTAGAAAAGTTTTTCTCCGTTTTTGGAAACAGGGTCTTGCTATGTCACCCAGACTAGAGTGCAGCAGCAAAATCATAGTTCATTGGAACCTCAAACTCCTGGGCTCAAGCAATTCCCCTGTCTTAGCCTCCTCAGTAGGTAGCTGGGACTACAGGTATGCACGACCCCTCCCACATAATTATTTTATTTTTTGAAGAGAGGGGGTCTCACTGTGTTGCTTGGTCTGATCTCAAACTCCTGGCTTCAAGAGATTCTCCTGCCTCAGCCTCCCAAAGTGCTAGAATTACAAGCATGAGCCACTGCCTCCAGCCTCCTCTTATTTTTTTAATGGTTATTTATTCTAATAAACATTTTAGCATTTAGATTTGAAAATAAGTACAATATAAGCTGCATCATTACAGATTACACTTCCAGAACTGTAGCTTCAACTTGACTTTGCACTTCGTTATTGAAAAGGAAGTGATCCGTGCTTCCTTACATTTTTAACCCTTGATGTTAAGGGTAACAATGATCAGGTACTTAGAGAATACTCAAAGGGTCACAGCTACTTCCCTTCCTGATAAACGCTATAATAACTGTTTTGGTCCTCATTTTATCAAAGCACAACAGCATAATTAAAATAATTTAACAAACTTTAAAACAGCAATAAACAAACTGAAAAATATTTCTATGAGAAAATATGACAAAGAATATATTTAATCCATAAAAAGTTCATGGCAATCAATAGAATAATCTCTACCTCAATAGACACTTGACAAAAATGTTAATTAGAAAATTAGTAACAGTTACAACAAAGTCATTTAATGACTAGTCAACATAGCCAGGGATTGTGCTAAGTGTTATGTTTACATTATCTCATTTAATTCTTATGACAACTCTATGAGGTTTTTATTATTATGCTCATTTTACAAATGAGACACTGAAACTTAAAGAGGTGGTTAAATAAATAACCTAGAGTTGCACATACAAGCACACATATACACAGTGCAGACTAAAGCTTTATCTGTCCAGCTGCTACTCTCTAAAAGGACATGCATGGATCACGTGGGAAAAATAATGAAGTCCACATGCTGATTAACATTTGAAAAATGCACAACTAAGCCACTATCCAATGATGTTACAGTTAAAACAACTCTTAGAAGAGACTGAACAATACAGGAAACCCAAACCCAGTCTCCTCATAGGCACTCATACACACTGGTAGAATCACATATAGAGTCTTAGATATGCTCCTAGTTTCCAACAGATTCCTATACTTCTTGGAATCTACTCTATGAAAATAATTTTTTAAATGCAAATAGTGGGATTAATAAAATTGCTCTCACAAGATTATACAAAAAAATATTATAAAAAATAAATCGCCAACAAGGGAACAGTTAAATGAATTATGGTATATTAACTCAAAGGAATATTATAGCATTATTAGATAGTAATCAAGAAAGTTTAATTAGACAGGATAATATTGATGTTATAGGATCTTATTGAAAACATGAAGACAATTATATACCCAAAGATCACTAGTACACGAACATAAATAAACAAGTAGAAAAATGTAGGGAAAATGACAAATGTCAAATGTTAACAGTAATAATCTCTATGCAGTGAATTTATGACGAATTTTTGCTATGTTTTTCTGTGCCTTCTAATAAACATATTCACTTGACTTATCTGCAAGGTTTATAATTTGACAATTAAGAAGAACTGCCTTAACTTTTGAAAATTGGAAACTTCTAAAAATAATCAAAAATAATCACTTCTAAAAAAAAATGAAAAAAAAAAACTATCATTCTGGTTAGACAGGAATTTACCTTAGAGGAACTGATATGCATTAAGTCTAAATTCGATAAAACTTGGCTTTAGGTCATGGATTCCATTTTCCTGTAGGTAATCTTAGTCCTATACCCCTAAATTTAATAAGGCTTACCTCTCTCAATGTAACAAAAATATAGTGTATATTTAAAAGATTTCATTACCTCTTAATAGCAACACAATGAGACATATTTAAGACTCAAATAATATAAAGTCTAAAAGTCTGTGAAATTATAAACTTATGTGTACAAAGCTTTTTCAATCATTAGCAATATTTACTAGTATTTTCTTTGTGTCTAATATAGAAAAATAAATTTCCTCCTTTGAAGTATCATTTTCATTATGAACATCAAAACAAAACTTTGAGCAAAAAAGCCCTTCATGAATAACTGACAAGCTAAATGAAGAAAATATTAAACCAAGGTAACTGTCTAAAAAAAGGTTATTCAAACAAGGAGAACAGGGAAGTCCTCCAAAGTAGGCAAAGGAGAACCAAACCAGAAATGAGGAGAAGGAATATAAATTAAGGACCTTATAACAGAGAGCAAAACACCCACTCATGTGAGCTGGCTAGAGGGTCCTTTCCTGCCTGCTGAGAACCCTAAAAATATGCTCTGTGGATATCTGAGCCCTGAAGGCCTCAAATTTCAAAGCTTCTTACTTGGTCTTTCAAAGATTTGTCAGAATGTGGCAAATGTGTCCCTGGTAAGGCCTGATCCCCTCAACTCCTCTGATGGTGGCATTTCTGATATGGACAGTACTCAGGCATTCTGAGGCAGAAGGGAGAGCTAGAGGAATGATTATAGGGTGGATGTGTGAATCTCAAGTACACATTGTACCTTCTTCATAGTTTTCCCTCTGCATACTCCTGGCTAGTAATTAAAGAGACTTTAAAAACCACTGCTAGAAAATATATCCAGAACTTGGAAATAGGTGTAAACATATCCTTACAGTATATTGCTGGGCTTGACTCACTACTGACTGGACAATTGCACAACTGTTAGAATGTAGAAATTAACTCACAGATTTTTGTCTGGTAGAGATGCAAATGATTTCTCCCCAATGGAAGAGATAATCCCAAAGATTTTGGTTGATGGCTCTATAAGAAATTCACCAGTTTTCTATCAAACCGAGAAATTTTATTCTAACATCTCTTGTGAAACTGCCATATACTTTAGCTTCTCGAATGCTCTTCAGACTGGTTTTAACATTACTAGGTTCCTCATTAATCAATGAGTTAAATAAAATATTTGAGGCCGGGCGCGGTGGCTCACGCTTGTAATCCTAGCACTCTGGGAGGCCGAGGCGGGCGGATTGCTCAAGGTCAGGAGTTCAAAACCAGCCTGAGCGAGACCCCGTCTCTACTATAAAAAATAGAAAGAAATTAATTGGCCAACTAATATATATATATAAATTAGCCGGGCATGGTGGCTCGTGCCTGTAGTCCCAGCAACTCGGGAGGCTGAGGCAGTAGGATTGCTTAAGCCCAGGAGTTTGAGGTTGCTGTGAGCTAGGCTGACGCCATGGCACTCACTCTAACCTAGGCAAAAAAGCGAGACTCTGTCTCAAAAAAAAATAAAATAAAATATTTGACATGTGTTCATGCTACATTGGTATGCCATGTTTTTAATTTTTTTGAAAACTATTCTTTAACACCACAAAAGTCCAAACTGAGAGACATCCTATAAAACAATTGGCCTATACTTTTTAAAATGTCAAGATCATGAAACTCAAAGAAAGGCTAAAGAACCATTATAATATAGTTTGAAAGAGGCTAGAGGGACATGAGAGCTAAATGTAATTTAATAATTCTGAATTGGATCCTGGGCCAGAATAGTTCTTTTTATTTTCTTTCACTATATCAAAAATGAGTAGGAAAATTAATGACACTGATATCTACAGATTAGATAATAGCACTTAATCAATGTTAATTTCAAATATTAATTTCATCATACTATAATTATGCAATAGAATTGTTTCTAGAAAATGCACTCTAACATATTTAAGGGTAAAGAGCACCAAGTCTGTAAGTTACTTCAAATAATTCAGAAATTAATAATATGTAAAGATTATTGATAAATGATGGAATAAGAAAAAACAAAGTAAAATTAGCAGTTGGGGAAGCTGTGAAGGGTGTACTGGAAATCTCTGTACTATTTTTACCACTTTTCTCTAAGTCTGAAATTATTTCAAAGTAAAAGATTAAAAACAATGCCACATAAATAAGAATCAGTTAAAGAATACATGAAATCATGTAATCAAGGATCACAGTAACATCACTAGTAAACACTTTGCTTTATTTAAAACTTTATGATTGACAAGATTATTTTCTCTCTATTATCTGGCTGATTTCTTGTAAGCTTTCATGGTATACACATTTTTTTTTTTTTCCAAACGAAGCTTGGAAAGATTCAGCAACTCTCATCTGATTGCTAATCTAGTGACTTTGCCACCACCTGATGCTGCTTTTTACTACAGACACCAGATTAGAGCTTTGTCAACTTGCTCCTTGGGACACATTAGAAGAGGGTCATGGTAGTAGGGAAAGGGAGTGGCAGTAGGGCTGGGGTATGAGAAGATGAAAGGGGAGCTAAGGTGCAGGATGCAGGCTATTTACTGACCATTCATCTCCCATTTTTATCCACTGTACGTCAGCTACTATTCTTTTCTCGGAAGCTGTCTTTATACCATGGTACAGTTCAAGCAGAAAAGAACTGTTTGGGCAGAAGCAAATACTGCTTCTATTAAAAGAATATTCTAACACATATTTCTGTGCACTCAGGAAAACTGCAAGGAATCATGATAGAAAGAGAAAGAAGAATGAGGAGAGAAAGAAGGTGGCAGGTATTGAAACAATCAGACTCAGAGTATGTTAACAACCAGTGAACTTATCGTCATGCACAACTGAGGACTAGGATCTGCTTCTTCAACGCCACTGGCTTTCAACCAGGCCACTAAGACAGCACAAGGATAACAGCTCTGTCGCTGTTAATAAAGACTCTGAAATAGGCTAGCAGTGTGTTTTGACACCAAAAATTCACCGTGGAGTTGGAGACCAGTTAGTTAGGAACGTTGCAAACTATAAAAATCTAAAAGGTTTTTAAATATTAATAGCACTTGAATGGTTTTCTCCCAGATGGCCACACAGCTGACTCTAGTTCTCTCCTAGAACCCTCTGCTGTTTATCCTCTAAATGTCCCCAGTATAAAACAGTTTTAATCTTTTGTTGCTGCTGTAAAACTTGATCTACTGTGGAACAACATAATTAAGTGTCAGGGCCTGGATGTATGGAGTGAGAAACGGACAGAATAATCCAGGTTGTATGTCACTAATAATTCAGTTTATGGCTCAGTGATAATGGGATTCCTGATTATTAGCAGGTCGGCTGGCACTGAAGTCTTCTTAGCCGGAACCCAGGTGTGTGGACATGCCAGGTGGTAGAGGTGGTGAGCCTCCCTCTGGGCCTATCTGTTCTAGTCCATTCATCTGCTAAAGACCTACGTCACTCTCACGGTCCAATGTCAGTGTGAAGCCAGCGAAAAAGGAACAGCAGTTTGATTTGAAAGATTTGATGTTCTCTTGTGTTTGTTCTAGTAAAAGTTATGAAGAGGTTGTGAATTCAGATGTAAGTCACAGAGGAGCTACTGTCTTGATGTTATGGTTTTCTGGTAGTGCTGGTAGGTGACCCAAGTTATATGTGCAAACAATGACAGCTATGAAGAGGGACGAGGAGGCAGAGGACGAAGTGAAGACAGAAGGCACAGAAAAGAGGAAGAGTGAGAAAATTGAGGAGAAAAGGAGGGGGAGCTGAAAGGAGGGGAAGAAAGAGAAAAAGTAAGAAAGAGAAGGACTAGTTTAAGAACAAGGAGAAGGAGGGATGGACTATGAAGAAAAAGAGGTTGCTGCATGACTTAAATGCTTCATGAATCAAGCAGAATTTCATCTCCGAAATGCAGATAGTCCTACTTTTTCCATAGTCCCTGGCCCAGGGTTTCATCTGTCCTGTGAAATGTTCAAAAGAGGATGACTAATACTTCATTTATGCTCCTTTTCCCGTTTTTAGAGCTGATGAAAAATATTGCTGATTGGCAGAGGATTTTTTTCTTTAGACAAGTGGAATGGCTTATGGCCTGCCAACCCGGGACCTATTTATCTCTGTATGGTGACTTTGCATATGGCTTCTCTGATCCTTTATGTGTTGATCATCTTATGGTTTACATGCCAGAGAGCAGGCTTCTTCTGTGTTTATCAGTGTGGGGAGATTATGGTGTAGCACATAGTATTGTCTGCCCCATGCCACTCCTCTTTGGGTCACCTCTTGACTTGACTTTAACCAAACCTGAGGTAAATAATTCCACGCATCCCACTGGCTTCCTACCTCAAATGCCTGCAGGACCATCAGCTTTTCGGTCGCAGGGCTTTCCCTGAAGCCTTGGGCACAGCCTGTGTGTGTAAGCTTATTCCAGAAGTGGGCATATATGAATGTCCCTCGAAGCAACCCTCGACCCTTAGGGCTGGCTGGGAGTCAGTGAATAAATACTTCTGCCTCACGGTCTTTGCAGAGACAATTCTGAGGTGCTTTCTACATAGTTGTTTGGAGGAACCCCAGTGGAAATAAGCCCCAGCTTTCATTGCCTCACTCTCCCCACTTCTTCATTTTTGTTTCTAAGATCACTTTTCAAATAAACTATAAGTTCCCTATATTAACTATATATATTTTTTATTATTTGTATCCTTCATGCTTTGGCATCTGGGGCCTTGGTGGGGAGCATGCCAGGTTAGTCAGTTCCTAGAGACAGCAAATGAGCTCTGGGGAGCATGCCTCCCCATGTACGCCCATCAATCCAGAGCCCACACCCTGAACCACTTCTTCTATCTGACTCTCACACTCCAGAAGATTCTAGTCCTTTCCTCCTATTATCCAAGGGAAAGGTACCAGGCAACTAGAGACAGTCCCTAAACTCTGGAGCCTCCTGAAATTATCCAAACTAGGACTCCTAAGCCCGCTTACCCTGCCTTGCCTTGCTTTTCCTGTCCAGCTTTCCCATCATTCCCTGTGCCTCCAGACTTGGCCTGGTGTTTCCGGGTGAGGCCTGCATGGCACGCTGCCCCTACTCTTGGGAACTGTGAGTAACAAACTGTCTTTTTAAGGGCAGTCAGCTCCTGATCTGTTGGCCTTACAATATCTGAATAATAATAATAATAAAATCTACATTTTAAAACACTCCCAAATTCTTCTCTTAGGTTCTGATTTCAGAGGAGCCCAAATAAAGGCTAATTATTACTTATAAATATTTTCTAAATGGTAAAAATGACAGTAGAGAGGAGAATCTGTAGAGGAAGGGGAAGAGCATCCAATTAAATGGCTAGAGAGGAGCCTAAGAATATGGGGTGACCACTGAGCTCATCTGCTGGGCCACTCAACTGCATGTTTCCCAGTCTTACAGCATCTGCTTTCTTCTTAATCATCCTTTTTTTTTTTTTTTCCTTCAGACATCTGGGAGAATCGTGAATAGTAAGTAGCTTGCAATAGAAAATGCCAGAAGGAGAAAATGAGGCAGAGAAATTAAGTTAAGAAAATCTACTTAAAATAAGAAACACATACAGTCCTTGTTAGGGAATAGATTTCCCATACTTATTTTTAAACTGGAGTATATTAAGTTATATTTTAAATATATAGAACTAGAGGATAAAGAATGAAAGTCAACTCAAGTTAAAGAGAGAGGAGGAAATAGTACACATTTGAGCCTTTCTGTGAGCAGAGAGGCCATTTTTCATCTTACGCCCCAGGGTACCTGTTAGTGCATTGGGAGAGGTAATTCATTAAATGAACCTAAGGTTAATGCACCTTCAAAGGAGAGTAATTTATCTCTTCTTCTTCAATAGGATCAGGCCAGGAGGTTCTACAGTTGGAAAAAAAAAAATGTATCCTGTTGAGATACCCCTGTAATGATCTCAGGTCCCCTGAATTCTACCTTTCTCATTTATTACACTCACATGACTAATGCACTGGATGGGGGGAATCTGTATTTTTTCATCAAGGTGCTAGTGCTCAAGTTCCTTCTTGAACACAAGGCCATTTTTATATTTCTCTTCATATATTTTCCCTCACCTACTGAGCTTTCATATTCTAGCCTGACCAAAGTGGACCTGGGGAGACATCCAAAAAGAAGGCTACACTAGTTTAAATGAGTTGCTTAGAAATTATAATAGCCCATTTTAGAATAAAGTCAATAGTAGCAGTTATGATATTATAAAACCTGCTGAGTTAACCAAGTAAAACCAGGGGAAACAAACTAAGCCATAAGTGAAATTTTTCGTACTAGATTGCCCAATTTCCAGTTTCTTCTCATAAAAATTAATTTATTCATTCAGTCTCTCTCTCTTTCTCTGTGTGTCTTGTATATATAGCATATATACATATATATTTTGTACACAAACATATATATGCCCATAGACACATACATATTTTTAGAATTTCAACAATATGCTAGCATTGTGTTGGCCATGGAAAAATAAGTAATAATAAATCCTGATTCCTGTCCTTTAAAAATGCCTGTCTGAAAGAGGAAACAGATGTGCATAGGAAGAATTACTATAGGGTGTGGTTAGTGCTGTAGAGTCCATATTATACAAATTTCCAGGAAAAAGTGGAGAGAAGAAAATAGGGAACAAACAATTCTACCTGGTCAGACTTGGATCTTAAAATGGAGGCAAGGAAAGAATAAAGTCCAACGTAGAAGTCACCTCTGAGTGCACGTAAGAATCTCTTCAAGAGTTTTAAAAAAGGACAGTGCTTGGCTCCAACCCTTAGAGACTTAGATTCCCCTGGTCAAGGGTGGGTCCCCGACATCTGATTTATTCTCTGCTTTATCTGTTTTAGCAGCACCTAGAACAGTGCCCGGTGCACAAGACACTCAATACATCTTGGCCGACTCAATGTGTTCATCCCTAAACTTCAGAGGAAAGAGCTCAAGGGCAGGAAGTCAGTTTTAGTCATGCATGGTTCCTAGAGGTCAAGGTTATTTGTGTGTGTGGCTGGAAGGTGAAGTGAAGCCCTGACTCTCTTGCTAAGTCCTCGGGTTTTTTCCATACAGAGGACATTGTGACATAGCTAAGGCAGCGCCTCTCCTCACTGAGGATGGCCTCTGCTGTTAATAAATAAACAAAGGCAAAAGCTGCCACCATTGCCACAGAGTAGGAGAGTGACTATTTCTTCCTAAAGTCACATACGGTAAAATATTAAAAAAAAATACATACATGTTCACACACACAAAATTTTACTTTATCAGTCAATATGAGGTAGGTTATGCTGTGATGATAAATAACCTCAAATCTCAGTGGCTTAATTCCACAAAAATGTTTCTTTCTCTCATGAACATGTTCCACACAGGCAGCAAAAGAGCGTGTTCATGGTAGTCACCCAGGTTCACAGGCCGAGTTGGCTAGGTTTTTCGTTCTTACGTCATCAAGAAGGAAGGTGTGGTGAATCGTGTATTAGCTCTTAACATATCCACTCAGAAGTGAAATATTTCACTTTTACACACATTTCATTGGCCAAATCAAGTCCTATGACCATGCTGAACGTTAAAGGGGGTAGGAAATTGAAATTTTACCTTTTGGCTAAATGACAGGGAACGAGAAATATTTGATAAATAGCACTGATGTTTATGACATTTACCAATCAGCAATGGTGAACTCACTTCCCTTAAGAATTTATGTAACTTTAGCTGAGTTCTTGTTTACTGCCCAAGGCTGAATATAGTTTCAAAAAAGAGCGAGAATAAGCTCTCACTGTTTTTTTTTTTTTGCCGGGGGTGGGGGGGTGGGGGTGGGGTGGGGTGACAGTGGGGAATTACAAATTGCCAAGCTGGTTTGCTACTTGCATTTCAAGGTCAAAAAACCCATATTCCCTTAGGAACAGTGTCTTATAAATAAAGTCATTGTCATAGATGACAGCTCATTTAAAGAATCATACACCAACCACATAGAGTTTTCATCACCTGAGTTTCACAGAGTAATAAATGTTTCGCAATGCACTTGAGGCATCATCTTATGACCTGGGCTTACGATGAGAAAAGTACATCTTTGAAACGTATGAAGAGAAGAATATAGGCTTTCACACAAAATGAACAGTGCTGCATCCATAGAATAGTCTGGCTCCATTGGAAACTGCCAGCACAATAAACAGAGGGCTCTACCTAGACACTGAACCCGATCAAAATCAGTTAACCCTAATAGGTTAATATGCTAACCATGCTACTCAAGGCTTCAGACAAATAGGAATTTAAACACAGACCTTTATAGATATTTTAGATTGTTATTTCAGTAGATGTTCCATTTTGATCTGCTATTCCTTTCTCTCATGGCTTCTTTTCAGCGTTGAAGCGGGGGGGGGGGGGGGGCAGAGGGAGGAGGGGAAAATAAACTTTGATACAGAATTGAAGCAAGTTATGAATTCTGCTTTATCAAGAATAGCTGGCCAGGGCAGCTAAGGTCAAATAAGACTGGAATAGTTGATATGAGAAACTAAGGCTTTTATGAAAAAATATATTAATATATCTTACCATCGTATATTCTTTTCCTAGACGGATGTGCTGAATTTTGTTAAAATTCTACTACTGAGTTCCTGAAAGCACTCATTTTATCTGTGTGCAGGGGATAGGTGAGGTATGAGTCCAGGATAATTAAAGACAGTAGGAGAACCAGAAGGAAAGAGGGAAAAAAATCCATAATTTTTTTCAATATCCCTTGTGAAACAATAAAAAATTGAACTAAACATTGAACAATCAATTTCTGAGAATGCAGAACAAATTGCTTACTCATGGATAATTATGAGACAAATGAACAAATAGCAGGCTTAGAGATTATGATAAACCCTTAAAGGAGAAATGTAATTAATGATGATGATAAAAATGCTAAGTATTTGTAATAATAATTACAACATGTCTGTCTCCAGAGGTCCTAGTTTTTAATGTTCCTTTTCAGAAAACATCATCAGAGTGTAATCAAAGGCACTGGAGGAAAATATGGCTAATTTCCTCTTTAACTAGACTGAATATCCATGCAAAAGCCTCTGGTTATCATTGTGAGATGCTCTAGTGTCCATTGAAATGGTCCCTGCTGTGTGTGGGTGAGGACCACTGTCTCATTGTCCAATAACCTTAAATATTGGGTGGACACACAAACTCCTTTCCCTCCCAGATAAACATCAGCTGACCCATGCTAGACCTATTCAGCCAGAGACTTACCCAAACCATTTTAAAATTGATTTATAGCGTGAACCTATTTTACTTTTTTTGTGAGTTGGAGTGCTTTATGAAATGATTGAGTTTGGTGTAAAGCATATTTTAACCTGTCTGAAAACAAGTATCACAGAATTCACAGCTGGAAAAGACCTCATGCCGCCACAAAGAGGCAATGCCATTTGTCTAAAGTCACACAGCCAGTAAAATGAAAAGCCAGGATTCAAAAACCAGTCCACTGGACTCCAGAGCAGCCTTCTAACACTAGCTCATGTGTCAATTAGGTCTAACGCAGGGACTGTCAACCTTCGTTCGTGCCACTGGCCCCTTGGCAGGCTGGTGCCGCTATATATCCTTGGCGTAGTAATGATTCCAAATGAGTAAAATACTATATATAGGATTATAGAGGAAACTGATTATATTAAAATATGCTTCTCAAAAAATAGGTATAGATATTTTAAAAATTTGTGAAATGCTAATATATGCATTGTTATTAGCACATAAATAACCAAATTTAGTTGAAGTTTTAATAACAAGCCTAATTTTGAAGCAGGGAGGATATCTCACCATGATTGTAAGATATTCACAAGTGTGGTATGTGAAAGTATCTGAGATTTCCATGGGTGGCCAACTTTCAGTCACTGCTGTGATTTTTGTGGTTTGGGGCCTACATTCATCATTGAAGGGCATTTGAATTTCAGTTAGAAGTTAGTGAACAATGAAGTTTTGTTTGTTTGTTTGTTTTTGCTATTCTACTTCATGGGCTCCAGATTTCTAGTCCTAGACCCCAGGCTTACCAGATTAACAACCCTTGATAAAACATTCATATATATATTTACCATTATATAAGTGGGTATACTATCACCAAAAAATACTTATTTAGCACCTCCTGTCTGCTTGCCACTCTCCTAAGTCCAAAAGACATACAGTAAAGGTTTTCTGTTGTGTGGAGCCTAGAATTTAATTAGGAAGATGAGGTACACACTGAAATTTAAAATATTCAGCGAATGAAGAGCATAGAGTTCAGATCACCAAAGAGCAAGGCTGTCTAGAATTTGGTACTAAATAAAGGGTAAATGTGTACAAGCAGGTATATGGACATGAGTGCTAGTCTGCATCTGCCGATGGCCTCATACATCAGGTGTCATGAAGGAGAGAAAAAATGGCACAAATAACTTGCACATCTAGGTAGAAAGCCACACATTCAAAGCAGACCCCCCCTCCCCCAATTGTGAGTCACTATATCACCAAGGCACAGACTAAATAGACGAAGTTTCAGGGAGCTCTAGAATAAAAAGGTGTTTTCACGGCATGTTGGGCTTAGCAGGTCTCTGTGCAAAGACTCAATTGCCTTTGGTTTACGTTCACTTTCCACACATCTGCAAAAACACACATATACTCCAGTCTTTTGCTGATATAAATGGTTCCAAATTTCATTCCTAGGCTGGCAAACAAGGAGTCATTTCTTATGAGTAAGTGATATATGATACCACATTCCTAAACTTTTTCTTCCTCAAATTTCCAAAAGAAGTTGAATGGCCACTTTGAAACTTAATGATAAATGGTAGAAACTCATTTCCTTCTGGTATTGGTGTTAGAATAAGAGTCATTTAGTTAACAACAGATTGTCGACTCTGAACTAAACGGCATCTGGCTCATAGTTTAGAAACTGAGATTTCTTTTGCCTCTGCTGAATACATTTAATAATAAAAGGGAGGGGGTAACCTACGTAATTTTAACTTTGTTATCAGGACATCTAAATCATTACATTTATAAATGCATTATATTGTAAATTTAATAATAGGTAGTAGATATTTGAAACTGACTTCCTTTAAATAGTTCCTAAGCTAATAATGACTATATGAGCCAAAAATACAATATAATTGCCTTGAAACTTAATCTGATTCACTTTACCCCAGATAAATGATACAGCGTGTTGCTTAAATGAAGTCAACACTTGTTACACAGTCAGGAAACTGTAATTTAAGGCTAAATGTTGTGAATTATCTGAAAATAATCTATCTGGACATCATAGAATGAGCTACCATAGAAATTCGGGGTCAACAAAAGAAAAGAATTTGGTACATGGCATCATGTACCAAAAGTTTAAAGTATTAAAAGCTGACAAAGGCTAATATTTTTTCTTCAAATCGGGAGTCTGTGTTTATACTTCTTTTATCAGAAATTCATTCATTCATCAATTTGACAGATGTTTATGGGTACCCCTAGATGTTAGGTAGTAGGGGGGATCCGAAGATGAATAGGGCCTGATCTATGTGCTCAAGGATCCTATGAATAAGATAAGATATGCACACAATCAACAAAGTGTCAAGCTCCACATGGATAAACAGCATTTCTTCAACTCTGCCCCTACCGTATTTAGTAGTCCATTAAAGCCCCCATGATATCATCATATGGTTATTTGCATGTCTGCCTCCCTATTGAAGCATTGGCTCCTGAAAGATACGGAGGGTATCATATTGTTGTGTCTTCAGTGTCTACGATACGACTGGTGGGTATATTTTAAATGCATATTAATTGAATGGATGGGCAAGATTGTTTCTAATTAACAGTATCAGAGAGTATTAAAAAATCAGTTAGATTCTTAAGCTGGCCCATAAAAACTGGTATGATACTTTCCTTCTGGGGAAGTAGGAAGACTGCATTTCCCAGAATTGTTACATCTGGTTGGGATCAGGTGGCTGAGTGTTGGCCAATGTGGATGAAAGCTATGAAGGCCACTTTCAGGACTGACTATGAAATATTCCACTGGATCTTTCATATTCTCTTTTTGTCCACATGTCCGGAAGTGAAGGACTTGAGATAGTAAAACCACATGCTGGAAGGACCCTAAATCCCTGAGTTTACTGCTTACAGGACAGCCACCCAATTAGGGATATACACATTTACCTTTGTGTGCACAAGAAATATACCCTTTGTTGTGTTGAGTCACTGAGATTCTGGGGTTGTTTGTTACAGCAGCTATCCTAGTCTGACTAATACAAATGGGTATATAGTGTATTGATAGATGGAAATGGGGGGCAGTTGGTGAAGAATGTCATTCCTTTTGAAGGGAATGACAAGCATTAGATCCCCAAATCTATGGAGACCAACCTCAATGTTTCCCCCAAAGATAAAGTTGCTCCTTTAGCTTATTTTAGTTATAACATCATGAAGCAGAGACAGTAAGCCGGTGGGCCAAATCTATCCCTTAGAATGTTAGGTTTGGCCCAGGCAGTGTTTGTCCAAACAGTGTTACAAAAAGTGTAATTTGTTGTTGCTAATAGTTTTTTTAAGGAGAGAAAGTTTCTTTTAAAATGTTAGCTATCTTGAATGATTCAGGCCTAGTAGCATCTGGTCCCCTTAAATAGGGCCTGGGTTCTCTAATTTTCTACAGTACCTACCACTCTCTACTGCCTCACAGCCAGCCTAGTGTCAGCAGATATTTGAGTTTTCTATCACTTCCATTAAGCCATTGAGGATTGGGGTTCAAGGCCCATGCAGTGACCATGTGCATAATTGATTAGTTATCTTCATTTTGTTTTAGTTAGTGTTTGCATCAATTCCATAGGAAGATCCACACTTTAAAAAAAATGTAGTGAGATAAAACAAGGGATTTTTGTTCAGGATATGACCGGGAACACCACAAACCTGTTACTCTGGATGCCGCCCACTGTCTAGGGACTAAGACAATGTGGGCAGTCCAGCCACGGCAATAGAAATCATGCCATTTTACTACCTGCCCTCTTTATTTCTGCATCTAAGATAATTATTCCAGAAAGGATCATTTTATTTGAGTATATGCTAGAGTTATGGGGTATGGGGAATGAATAATCCAGAAAAACTAAATGCAATATAGCAAATTAGATCCCATTTTTAATTGCTGAAGAATGGGAATGTAGAATTATTGTGATTCTTGATGAAAACAAATCACAAATTTCGTGGATTTGTTTTTCCCCCGTTTACTTATCACAAGTGATATAAGTGTATTCTGAAGTCCTGGAATCTGGCCACTCTTTCATGTGGGCTAATCAAGGCAAAAAATGCAACTAAGTACCTCTAAAGATAGTGGTGGAAGTGAAAATGGGATGACAGAAGGCAGTTTTTACAAAAGCAATTATAATTTTACAACAAAGTAAGACAAGTAAAGCATCCAGCTAGGAAAAACAATGCATTGACCATGTAGCCCATAATGCTATCTTAACTTGCATCATCGCCTACAGGTACTTGTCCACTCATGTTTACAGAAGTCACACCAATGAAAGCATAGGTATGTTTATGTCCCCTTACACATGATAAATACAGCACTAATTTTTATCTACCTCCACGTCAGGCGCTGAGTGACTGAATGAATAAGAAGACGAATGCCGTATGAATGAACAAATTTTATAAAAGTATCAATTATCCTACACAACCCCAGATGTCTCTCTAGTTTTCCCCCCACAGCAAACCAGAAAGTCTCCTAAAATATTGATAGAAACAGATGCCTAGGGGAACATACCTGTATGCTTCTATGTCATAAATAATGCCATTGTGCTCTGAGTGCCAGAAAAGATAAATTTCTGTGCTCACTGATATAAATTATTCTTCCCTCATTACAGTCTAATGAGCCAAGATTAGAGAATCCTGGATTCAGGATCTTCCATGCCAGGAAAATCAATTAGGTTCTCGGTGTTGTAGCTTATGACCTTGTTCAGCTGGTTTCCTGGACCATATTTTTACGTATTTTCCCACCACCTTTATTCACAGCTGACCAGATTGTATGTGTAAGACACAACTGCACAATCATTTACCCTGCAGATTAGAGTCAGCATTACATTTACTGGTAGCTTCATCATTCCAACAACCCATTTGATTTTTTATTCCCCTCCCTCCATTCTCTTCTCTCCCACTAAATGAATTTATACTTTTGTTACTTGGAGAAGACAGCTAAAAAGACAAAGGGTTATCTGAAGCAAAATGGAGCAGAAGTAATAAAAATTAAAGGTGGAGTTTTATATAAACTACTTCATTTTAAAGTCTATTCTTTTGCTAATCCACAAATCTGGTATAAGGCTTTCATCCTACTCAACTCTATGGAAGAACAGATGTGAAGAGCTCTGTACTCCAGAGGGATAAAATGGCCACCTATTTTGTAATAGGCATTTTTATATAGCCATAAATTGACTCTCAAGAAAAGGAAACTTACTTTGAGCAGAGTATTCGCTGGATTTACGAAATCACAACCTCAAGGGAGGCGAATAATCTTCTTCAAGGACATAATTAACTGCAAATGCAGAGGCCTATCATTTCCAAGAGGAAGTGTGTTTAGCTCTCATTATTGTGCTATAGAAATCAGTCTGGTATCTTTATAAAGGCAAAGCCCAGGGATAGACATGGTGAAATACATGAAAATATGAGGCAATGGGAAGAGGAATGTTTCACAGAGCCTTGAATGTGAAAATTTACATCAAAAAGCATTCCTAGAAAGTACTAAAATAAGAAACACCATCTACAGTAATCCAAGCATGCCATCCAAATAGAACAGCAAAAAAGTTCTACCAGGCAAGTCTTAGAACTCAAAAAGAGGCTAACATAGCATATGTAAGAGGAAAGAAAGAAACACTATATAATATGCATTGATGAACATTGAGACCACAAAGATAGTTGAGCTACACCAACACTCTGCTGTTGGTTGGCCTTTGGCAGAAGTTCAGTATTAGATAGGCACTATAGCAACGTCGATTAGGGTAATAAACATGGTCCTACCTCTACACCTGACTCCTGAGATTTTATTCTACTAATAGGGATTATTAGGAAGAAGATATCCATTCATGTAATAGTCATTGCAATATTACATATAATTGCAAAGACAGTTGACTTTTGAACAACATGGGTTTAAACTGCAAGGGTCCACTAAAATGTGGATTTTAAAAATAAATACAGTCAGCCCTCTGTACCTGAGGGTTCTGCATCTGCGATCAAACTCAGATTGAGATAAAGTACACCAGGATGTGAAACTCACAGATGCGGAGGGCCAAGTTTTCCTATACTCGGGTTTCACAGGGCTTGAGTATGGGACTTGAGTATGCTCAAATTTTAGTATAGGCAGGGGTCCTGGCACCAATCCTCCATGTACACAGAGAAATGACTATAATTAAAAACAGCCCAAATGCACAATAAGAACACGCCTAACTTACATTCTATTAAATTAATGGAACCACTATATATAAAGTTATTGTAAAGTCAATGTAGTAACTTAGAAGATGTTTATGACATAGTTAATAAAAAATTGGAATATAAAATTGCACTTACATTATGATGGTTGTAACTAGGAAAAGAATATCATATTTTCTTGATTTTATGATGCTGTCCATTTCAAGGTATTAATTTAATAACAACTATATGTAGCCAGTAGAGTATATATCATTCTAGCAAATATTATGAGTTTTTAATAAAATAGTAATGTAACTTATTTCTTTGTTCATACATTATGTTCAAACTCAATTAAAAGATTCCTTCTTAAATACATTATGAGTTTAATAATTAAATTCTTGATATATCCTATAATTGACTAAGAAGTTTTAGACCAACTTTTAAGAGTTTCTAAAAGTAGACACACAAACACATACAATTCTTATAATCATTTTTATGCCCTCTTGTAGCAAAATATTTTATAAATAGATGCTCACAAACACACAAAATTCTTATAAACAGTCACTCCCTATCTGTCAATAATCTATTTTTGGATTTATAGGTAAGGCTGCACTGTGTTCAGTGGAAACAGTGAATAGCAGTGTTTACTGGTTGGGTGGAACAGGTGATAACAATGCCCAGCTGAACCGCACAGGAGCTTACTAAACCTTTAGACTTCCAGACTCCAGCACTGTGAGAAAATAAATTCCTATTGTGTAAGCCATCTGGTCTGTGGTAATTTGTTATGGCAACCAGAACAAACTAATACACATGCAATTTGGGAATCTTTAAATTGTCCAATACTATCAAAATGCAAGAAGACCTAGGTGTTGAGTAGTAAGAATGACTTTGGCAGTGTCCAGCAAACACTAGCTAGCATGGCTCAGAGCAGGCTGACGTTCATTTGTAGGAGGGTAAGGAATAACCGAGTCCCCATCCTCCCACCCCCTGTGGCCTGGTGTCCTTGGGCCTGGCCCAACTGGATACACTATAGGCTCTATTTGAAGAGGGACCATTTCCCTTTTTGTGGAATGGGAAGGGTATTGTCTTAAAAGCAGGGTAAAAACAGTCTGGGCTTGGGTGCTAAACAGTCTGTACTCAAATGTCACCTTTTCAGGGCTGATTTCTGGAGTATTAGCTGCTAACATCTGGCAATTTGTGAAAGATGGGTTTGGGTGTAGACACTCCTCTGGGAGAGAGGGGGCCATCAATTCCAAAGAGCTTGTTACTAGGCAATCTGGGGAGTCTCTATGGTAATTTACTAGACAATCTGGTTTGTCTGAGCCCAGATAGAGTTATTTTATATTTGTTAATTAAAAACATAAGATATTACGTGCAGTAAGCCTCACAAATTTTAAGTGTACAATTTCATAACTTTCTACATATGTTTCACTGGGGTAACCACCACCCTAATCAAGATACAGAGTATTTGAGAGAATTTCTTCAGTACCCCTAGTCAATACTCTCCCAACTCCCAGTCAATGCTCTGATAGAAGGTCACTAACCACTATTCTGGATTTTTGTATGGAATTCCAATTAGCTTGGTCTAGGCTATAAAGAAGCCCCAAATAACCTTGGGTTGATGCAGGTATTTTGGCAACTGTAGTATTTGCTCAGGTAGCCACACCATGTCTGGTTTCCTCTGACCCAGAACCTCCTCTTGCTTTCTAATTGTCTTATCTTCTCCTCTATTCTCTTCTTCAATTGTTCAACTTGCCCCTAACATACTATGGTCACTACAAAGCATGGAAAGCCATGCAAAGGCACACTTACAACATATAAGCTGCTTTCAAGGCCGACTGTTGCAATGCCAGGGAATTTTCTGGCAAATTGGCAGCTTGGCCTGCTGTCATGGTCATTTGTAACTTCTTATTCTACCATGAACATTTTCTCTTCTGAACCTGCCCCTCTGCAACTGTTCATAGCTGAATATCATGTTGCCATGAGGGGAGGCACAGGACGCAAGTTGTCTCTACCTAAGCACAAAGAGTGGTGCAGAATGGGCAAGGACTCAAGTAGTGACATCAGAGCCCAGTTTCAGGGCTGATTCGGATGTTAGAAGAGAGAAAGCATCTTTCTCGTCTTGAGATCTCAGGTACTAGAGTAGCAACCTAGAGTAATGCATGAGTGCTAAAACCAAACTGACTAGTCAAATCCATTCTATTTCTTGTGAATGTATGACTTTGGGCAAATGTCATAATCTCATAGAATGATTGTGAGGATTAAATAAGACACTCTCTGTGAAGTGCGAAGAAGAATGCCAAGCACATAGGAAGGAAGCACTTGCAGAATGGTAGATATTACTAAAGTTACTTTAATTTGCAGTGATGACCATCTTTGCTGCCAGGTGAGGAGTACCTGCATGAGACAGCCCCCATAGAGCAACATACTGTCAAGAGGAAGAAGGAGAGAAAGAACTAGAGACTTAAAGATATCATTCGATGCCTGGATGAAGCCTTGCCTGAAGTTGCAATCAACACTTGGGCTTTGGAGTTACCTGGGGCAGTACATTCACTCTCGCATTTCTCTCACACTAGATGGAATTGTTTCTGGCATTTGCAATGGACTAGGTTCTGACTACACCCACATTGGAATCCCACAGCTCTGGTGCAAAATGTAAACCAAAGCTTCTTGCTCTCATTTATGGCTCACTGCAGGAAAAATGCATGCCATTCTTCTCATCATACCAGGATTATGAAGTGCTGATAGGATAAGCAAACTACAGAAGACCCAATTCTAGCTTTAATTTCTATATTCTTAAATAATAGAAATAGTTAAAAAAATAATAAATAGAGTGATTTATTCCCTGACAGTTTTCATTTTCTTCATCAAAAATACCTGAGTTGAAGACATAGAATCAAGCAAGAAGGAGGGGAAAAAATGTTTCCTTGTACTGTTATTTTGTTCAGTCTGTCTTTCTAGAACAAGGATGTTTTTGTTTAAAATTATAGAGGTGGATTTATTTACTTATTTATTTATTTACCAGTAAATGCCACATTAATTAGCAAAACCCTCAAGATAGAGTGAGGCAGATAACTGGGAAGATAGAAAAATGCAGAGTTCAGTTTCAAAGTTCCTGTCAGGACACAATTCAAAATAAACTTAGATTCAGTGGGGACAAATGAATCAAAGATGGGTTTTTGGCAGCAGTTCTGGCACATGTTACCACAGACTGGCAGATTTGTGTTTTTCAATTTGGAAAGTCAGGGTACAAAGGTATAAAACAAATGCATACACAACGACAATACTCACCTTCCCCTTTCCACTCCATCCCCAAAAGTCAGGGAGAGAAGCAAGAAAAGAGACCTGCTTGAACTAGTGTACGTTCAACCTTCTAGAACAATTTGTCCTCAAAATCCACATAGTATAAAAAAAAATGAAAACTTTTATTATAAATCATTATGATATTTCTTTACATGAATTTTCTAAAATAGCTATTTCATCCCCCAAATGTTAGGCTCAGAGTGATTTGAGATTTCAACAATTTTCCAATAGGTAAGTCTATATGACTAAGTCTGTCTTTAGCATTGAGCAATTAAACATTTTAAGTAGTATTCAATAAACTTGTACGATAAAATAATTATCTATGGTTTCTATATTCATTCTAAAAGTTTCCAATGAATGCCTTTTATGCCTATATATTTTACTTTAAAAAAAAATCTGTGCTGGATTACTATCTTAATTTAAAATTCTTCTCCTATACTCTGGTTTCTCTTCAGATTGTATAAATCTTTCGCCTTTTAAAATTCTTCTTCTAAATTATAAAGACCACAAGTAACATTTTGCTACAAATGGAAGAAAGCAGGCATATATAAAGAAACCACATATTTAAGGATCTTATATTGTTTAAAATGAGATATTGCACTTGAGGGTAACAAAGATAAAATTTTCCATCTTTTATAATAATCTAAATAGTCCAAAATCACACCATTTAAATGCAGAATAAAAATTAGAAAAATTACAATTTAAAAGATTTATGTGCATATGTTTTTGATTTAGCAATGAAGTAAATTTTCAGTGATGAATGATGCTGCATTCAGGACTAGACTTAAAAAATAAACTTCTATTACTGATTTGTAGCTTGGAGAATACAAAAAAATTTAAATCAAGGGACTAAACATTTTTATCCAAAACTTTATGCTTCAGGAAACATGTAGGTAAGAAAGACAAAGTCAACAATGCGACATTTCATTGAATACCATTAACCTGTACCTTGAGTTTATGAGGAGGAAAAATAGAGTAATAAGCAGATTATAGCAAGACTCTTTATGAGAGCTTCAATTAAAAATATGCAACCGTGATATCATCAAGCTAAACATTTGTGCTGCATGACTGAAGCTGAGGCCCACTGCACCGACTGTATTTATACCCAATTATCGAGCTATGACCTTTGACTTCCTTTTAAAGCTGTCTGCCAAAAAAGTTGAATTAAAACACAGCTTGAAATTCAGCCAGTTTCCAGAATTCTCCTTAATGGAATAGATTCTCTATGCTACATGGGACAGGAGTAATGCGATGAAGTTTTTTGCATTGACATTCAGGGATCACAGGCTCTTTCTCTACAATAAGACCTTCCCTGGACTTGCCAAAGTGGGTAAGGAAACTGCCCACTCTCAATTAGGAGCAGATAATAAAAAGTCCTATCACTTTGATCTGACAGTGAATGTGCTCCATTAGGCTGAAATAGAGGAGCACCTGGACAGCTTCTCTTTAACTATGTAGGTCTCTTAAACAAATGGGCACTGAGTGAGTTCTCACTTTCTTATCCAAGGAAAAACCAAAGGAAGCATTTTCAAGAAACCACAGTCCAAACCTACAACAGACTATTTAGAAATAAATGCATAGAATGTATTAAATGTCTGACGAAGTCAAGTTGCATGGTAATGAATAATTTCTTTGAATCTAAGATTAATTTTCAAAGACTTATTATTAAGTATTTAAAATTTGCAAAATTTTAAATTTTAAGTACCCCAGAAAGAAAAATAAAAAAAGATTCACACACACACACACATAATTCCTCAGTTTTTATATGTATGAATATTTTTAAAATAGCATTGCTTTAAAGTTTCTGTTTATTGGAATGCTTTACATGTCACTTGAAATACTGGAGGGTAACGTATTAATAATATGCATGAAATTTTTCAAGCATTTTATCTTATGGATTAATAAAAATATTAGTAAATTGTCAGTAAGCCATATACATAGTAATATTTCCCCAATTAATTGTGATTTGTATTTTATTAATGGCTCTATTGGAAGAGTGTTAATAAATTGCCAGTAATTATAATTTACCCTTGGGTAGTCAATGTTCAAATCTTTTTCAAGAGAGGCACTACATCAAGATTTACCAGTTTTATACAGGCAAGTTGAATTTCTCCCATGATTAAATCTTAGTACTCCTTCCCTAGATTGGTTTTGCCTTTCCCCAGATTTTTGGTCTTCTTTAACTGTTCTTTGCCATTGGAGTCCCTGAGGTTGTGCGATTTATAGATTTTCCTATTTACCCTTTTCCTCCACTGATGTACTCATTTTGGGATCCCTGGTAACTATGAGAGTACCTGTTCCATTGAAGCTTCTCATTGACTATCCTATGAATGCTTGTCTCTCTCCTAGGATTGATATCAAAAGTCAAAATGACAAACCATATCCAGCTTAGGCATTTTAAGAAAAAAAACATTTAAATTCAAATAACCTTATTTAAGATTTCCTTTCTGGAAGCCTTTAAAATCTGACTGTACTCATTCCTTCATTTCTTATTCATTCACTCATTTATTCATTCAGGAAGAATTTAATAAGCACCATCCAAGTGTCAGGTACAGTGCTAGCTTCTGTGTAAACACTGATAAATCTAGGGACCTAGCCCAGTCCTCAGGCCACTAAACTTACAGTTTAGTGTGTGGGGAAAACAAGCCACACAAAAATAAATGCATCATTTTAAGTTGTGGTAGCACCACGAAGGATGTTGAGAAGATGCAGTGAGAGAATAATGGGATTGAAGGAGGAGTACATATTTCATTTAAGGTGATTTCAGAGAAAGTGTCTCTGAAGAGGTGACTTTTACCTGAGATCTGAAGTATGAAGAGTCAGGAGAAAGAGAGAGGAGGGGAGAGGAGGGGAGGGGAGGGGAGGAGAGGAAGGGGGGAGGAGAGAGAGAGAGAGAGAGAGAGAGAGAGAGAGAGAGAGAGAGAGAGAGAGAGAGAGAGAGAGATTGAGTAGGGTGTAAGGGTTAAAGAAAGTAGAAATTGAGCTTTTTGCAAGTCAGGAAGCAACTTGTGAAGATCCTAAGGTTCCAAAGAGCTTATTGAATCTTGTTACGAATTAAGTGATCATGGAAGTGATAAGGACAGTGATGAGGGAAGGAAGGAGAGTGGGGGGTGAGGGAGAGAGGGAGGGGGAGAAATGGAGAAAGAGAGATGGAAGGGGAGGGATAGGGAAAACAGGGGGAGATGGGCAGATTTGGAGGGAGAGAAACACAGAGAGCAATGAAGGAGAAGAGATGAGAGAGGGAAGTTAAGGGTGAGAGGGAAAGAGAGGAAGTGGGAAAGATGGTGGTGATGGAGAGGGAGTGATGCAGAGAGACAGGTGGAAAGAAAGACAAAGGGAGACACAGAGGGGAAGAGATGGAGGAAAAATAATGGACAGGGAGAAATAGAGGAAGAGTATGGAGAGCTGATGATAGAGAATAAGGCCAGAGCCTAAGTGCTGCTCATAAAAACCAACTTAAAATTCCATTGATCCTAGAAGAATACCCTTAAGATCCCCTTCCAACCCAGGCTCTGCTTAGCACTCCTCCCCTCTCTGGCTGCCATGCAGGACCCTGCTTTGATTCCACCTTAAGGTTTCTGACATCTCCCATGGTCTCAGCAACAGTCCTGCATTACTGAGCGAACTTTCCATCCAGGTCAACCACCTGATGCTGATCTCCCTTTAAGATGGGCAGCAGGCCATGGGTTGGTGGTCAGGTACTCAGCTCCATGTTCATTGTGGGACACTTGGCATCTATCACCTGTGGATCAGCTTCTCTCTGGGGAAGCTAAAAAGCCTTCACTAACTCTTGAATATCTTGCCTTGTGACAACTGAAAACATGGTTCTTTGGGGCCTGTACTGTGTCAACATGGCTATGCAGGATTCATGTCCCAGAATCCCTCTCCCCAAATGGCTCTGATTCAAGTTGGCCAGAAGAGGAATCTGTGGGAGCTTGAAGGTGAACTGATGCAGCAGGCATTGCTCTCTTCACATTGTCAGAGTCAAGGCCAAAGGCGGTGAGGGGCTGGCACAACCTAACTCTCCCTGCTCCATAGCCAGCCCTTCTTCCACACTGCCAGGGCTGCTGACCACTGGACCCCCTGTCAGATGCAAATGTAATAGTTCTTCTCTGCAGTTTCTTTGCAGAAAGTGGTTCTACCTGACTTGCTGCCTGTCCTT
Organism: Microcebus murinus; assembly: GCF_040939455.1. Classification (NCBI taxonomy): domain Eukaryota; kingdom Metazoa; phylum Chordata; class Mammalia; order Primates; family Cheirogaleidae; genus Microcebus; species Microcebus murinus. The sequence continues at coordinate 16,775,891 of NC_134119.1, forward strand.
GTAGGTTTCAGTGCTACAGAAGCCTGGGGAGTGATTTATCTCTGGAGTGATTTATCTCTGATTTCCCTACTCTATCTTTTGATCTCCACTTCCCCACCTTTGCCAACAACTGTATGACTTCTTAGGCCTCTAATAAATCCCTATTGTATAATATTCATGGTTATGTTTTCCAGGTTGAACCTTGAATGATACATGATCTATTATCCTAAAGAAAGGAAATTCAGCTTTATCTTCGATTTAGGAAAAACAAGCTAGCTTACCAATTAGCAAGCTAACCTGGAGAACAGTTGAGTTTTGAGTAAATTACAAGAATAAAACAATTATAATTCCAGTTATATAAACCGCTTTTAATCACCGTCTGGTTTGTAAAACAACATGGCTGCATTCTGCACGCTGCTTTCTCTGGGCAGGGAAAGCATAAAACTAAAGAGTCAGGTTGATTGATCTTAACCCCAGTAGTCCAGCAAAGAAGATTATGATGTTGGTGAGTGTAAATAACCTAACTGAAATGCGGTGATGGCAAAACCAACATAGAAAAATAAGAAAGCCCCCAATAAATAACAAAGTTCATTGACACATTCATGTTCTTCATAAAAGGGCCAGAATTTTCTCTGAGGGAAGTATCCATATCTGATAAAAAAAGCTTTCAGGTCATTTGTGTCTATTATCAATAATGCATCTTGTAATTTTGCTAACAGTGCATGGGAGTAAAAGAACAGATTCGCTTTAACGTGACATACAACTAAAACTTGATCAGTGGTCATTGCACAAAGACTTTTTTTTCTTTAGCCAAAACATTGTCCTTGCTTAAATCCCTCTGGAATGACTGGGCAATCTTAGAGGTGTCTTAATTCTTTTAATTCTCTGAAAAGTTAATGTCTTATACCATCATAGTGGCTGGTACAGGTACTTCCCTCATAGAAAATGTTGGCCCCTTAGCAAGAATATGGATGTGTCAATGAACTCTAGCATTCCAGAGGCCAGAAAAAAACAAAAACAAAAACTGAAAACACCCAGCTTACTTTCAGCTTACTTTCAGGAAGTTCTCTACTTCCTTTCATTGGAGTAACTTAAGAAATGGTCCCCCACCCCTCTTTCCTTCCATCTGGTGTCATGCCAAAGAGTTTTTATTATTAAAGAAACTGGGAAAAGAGAAATAGAATGCATTCTTAGCATGAAATACAAACACAAGATATTTCTGTTCTATCTTCCTGAGTTTTTAAAATTGTGATGGAATACACATAACATAAAATTTAGCCTTTTAGCCAATTTTAAGTGTACAGTTCAGTACATTATCATTGTGCACAATCACCATCATCTGTCTACAGAACTTTTTCATCTTCTTAAACTAAACTCCATACACATAAATAATGACTATCCATTATTCCCAACCTCCTGCCCTTGTTAACCACCACTCTACCTTCTATCTCTATGAATTTGAGTATTCTAGGTACCTCACAGAAGTTGAATCATATAAGATTTTTGCTTCTAGATTTGGCTTATTTCACTAAACATAATGTTCTCAAGGTACATCCATGCTGTAAGATGTATCAGAATTTCATTCTTTTTATAGTCAAATAATATTCCATTGTATGTATGTACCACATTTTGTTTATCCCTTCATCTGTCAATGAACATACTGGTTATTTCTGGCCTCTGTGAATAATGTTACTGTGAACATTGTTGGACAAATATCTGTGGGAGTCCCTGCTTTCAATTTTGTCTTTGTGAGCTTTTAACTGATGGCAATAATTCATGTCAACACACATACCCCAACTACATAATGTGGAGAGAGAAAGAGGCTTTTGACTGACCATGTTAGCAAATTTTGTGCAGAAAGTGCATCCTTCCCAGGCAGGATCACCAGATTGTAGAACTCAGTTTATAGATATTGAAGTCAACAAGCCCAGGACAGGGAGATGACTTGTCCAAGGTCACAGTTGGTCAGTGCCATCTACAGGGCCAGGACTGTCCAGAACCTCTTAATCTCTCTCTAGCCCAGTGATCATAGCACCATGTCCTCCTGATTTAGAATGTTGTTGCTTAGTCCCTTCTGACTTTGAGCAAGGAGCTTTTCTACCAGCACAATCATCACTCTTACATGCTCCATGCTCATGCTGGCTTATATTACAAGAATTAAAGATTTTAAATGCTGGCTTACCTAGTCATGTTATTTATTATTTGTTCTTTTATTTTGTTTCATGGTTGAGAGAGGAGTGGGGATAGGGGAAAGATCTTTTATATTTGACACTTAATTTTACATATTCCACTCATATTTTGAGAGTGCTCACTTCGCCAGATAGTGTGGTCTCTACAAAGATAATTATGTCCTTGCTCTCAAGAAGGTTATAATCTATTATTTGTCATGAACGTCTTTTTCCCATTAGACTTATTTACTTCAACATCTCTGCGGATGGTTTAAAGAACACCAGGTTCTCAGAACTGGTGTTTTTGCATGGAAGAATTTGGGTAGATGGCGTCATGAGGAGAAATTGAATGAACTCTATTTTTTGCATTTTGAACTTTCAGTCCATGAAGAGTTGGGAATCATTTCATGCCTAAAGGGTCTGTTTTGACCTTTGATATAGAATTTCCAAAAGTACAATGTAATTGTAGTCAGATAATGAGAGCAGAGGAGACCTCTGAAGAGCAATTTTAAAAAGCATTTTTTTTTCTCATAGGTTTTAAAGATAAATGTAAACCTCTAACTTCCTAATTTCCTGTTGATCTCTTCTGGGATGTATGGTTGAATAGAATGAGGGGGAGGAAGAATAAAATGTTCTCTGGAACTAGGCCACTCCACTCAATACTGCTTTGCAGGAAACAAGGTTATCTTAAATTTCAACATTTACCAGCAAACACTAAACAAGGGTTTTGAGTTTTCACAGATACAGATATAGCTATGATGGTGAAAAGAACACTGTTAAGAGAAGTAGTTGCTTCAGATATGATACTTTGGTGTTATTCAGAAGTGATTTAAAATTTACTTTGCTTTTATGTACTTCTTGTATTTTTTTTAAAGTCCATTATATATTTCTTTTGGTGATGTATAGAAACCCAACAAATTTTTGTGTTTTAACTCGCAATCTGTTGAACTCTCTTATTAAGTCCACCAATTTTTCTGAAGATTCTTTTTGTTTCTTTATGTAGACAATCATTTCATCAGAGATAATTATAAGTTTCACCCCCTTTCCAATACTTAAAATCCTATTTCTATTTCTTGAAATTCTTTGCTGGTTAGGACCCACATTAAAATGTTGAATGACTTTTTCTGATTTTTAAAAGGAAGGCTTCTAATGTTTCAACGGTAAATATTTAAGGGTAAATACATACTCTTAATCCAGTTAAAGGAGTTCTTTCTCCCTTATTTGAAATCTCTGAAAAATCATGAATAAGTTATTGTGTTTTATATATTTTTTTCTGCCTTTGTTAAAGTGATCTGATGTCTTTCTCCTTTAAATTATTTTAAGTGTTAAGTGTCATCGTTTAGGTTGCTATAACAAAGTGCCACAGACTTGGTGGCATATAAACAATAGAAATTTATTGCTCACAGTTCTGGAAGCTAGAAAACAGAGATCAGGAGGCCAGTCTGGTCGGATTCTGGGGAGGGCCCCTTTCCAGGCTACAGACTGCTAACTTCTTGAATCCTTGAATTACAGAAAAGAGAGAGCCTTCTGGGGTCTCTTTGATAAGGGCACCATTCTTATTCATGAAGGCTCTACCCTCATGACCTAATCGCCCTTCCAAGGCTTTATCTCCAAATACCATCACATTGGGGCTTAGGATGTCAACATGTCACATGGTCAGTAAAATTCTGTGATTTTTAATAAGTTTACAGAGTTGTGCAACAGCATTGTTTGAATTGTAGTCCCGCAAGTTTCTCTATGGTTTGCTTGTTATAACTTCATTAATTCCTACTCCTTTTTCTTTATTCTAGTTCATTTGTGCTTATTTTGATGTTTTTTGTAACCTCTTAAGTTAGCCTTATAGCTTATCAGTATTCAGTCTTTCTTTTTTTCTCATATAGCATGTAAAACTAAACATATCCTCTTAACTGCACCTCAAGGATTTTATTATACTGATTTTATTATGATTTAGTTTTAAATATTTTAAAATTTTTGGCCGGGCGTGGTGGCTCACACCTGTAATCCCAGCACTTTGGGAGGCCGAGGCGGGCAGATTGCTCGAGGTCAGGAGTTCAAAACCAGCCTGAGCAAGAGTGAGATCCCGTCTCTACTATAAATAGAAAGATATTAATTGGCAAACTAATATATATATAGAAAAAATTAGCCGTGCATGGTGGCACATGCCTGTAGTCCCGGCTACTCAAGAGGCTAAGGTAGAAGGATTGGTTGAGCCCAGGAGTTTGAGGTTGCTGTGAGCTAGGCTGATGCCACGGCACTCACTCTAGCCTGGGCAACAAAATGAGACTCTGTCTCAAAAAAAAAAAAAAAAAAATCATTATGATTTCACTTTTGATCCATAAATTACATTTGTCTCTCTAGAAGACCCCACCCATACCGAAATCTATGGATGCTCAAATCCCTAATATAAAATGGCATAGTACTTGCATATAACCTATCCTCCCATATACTTTAAATTATCTCTAGGTTTCTTGTAATATCTAATACAATATAAGTGCTATTTAAATTGCTGTTACACTGCATTTTTAATTTGTACTTTTATTGTTGCATTGTTACTTTTCAATTTTTTTAATATTAATAATTTCTATCTGCAGTTGGTTGCATCTGCAGATGTGGAACCTGTAGATACGAAAGGCAAACTGTATGCACTTTGAGTATTTAATTTTGCAAAAGAATACCTGTTTTTTTTTCTGTTTTTTCTTCTTCATATTGATCACCATCAGACACACTGTGTATTTTATTTATTTACATTATTTCTTGTCTACCTCCCTTACTAGAATGTAAGTGTCCTGAGAAGAGGATTTTTGTCTGTTCTGTTTACTGTACCCCCAGTGCCTAAAGCAGTGTCCAACACATAGTAGTTCTGGATAAATACTTGTTGAATGATGTCCCATATGAAATATATTGAGTTTTTCCTCTATGGCCTAGAATATAGGATAGCTAACTTTTTCTATGAAGGTCCAGATAGTAAATATTTCAGGCTTTATGGATTATATGTGGTCTCTGTCACATATTTTCCTTCCCTTTTCTGTTTTAAAAAATTGTATAACCCATTAAAAATGTAAAAAAAAAATTTTTTTTTAATTTGAAGGCCATGCCCAAATAGGCCATGAGCTGGATTAGATCTGTCAGCAACAGTTTGCCAACTCTTGGCCTAGAATATGGTCAACTGGTACAAACGTTCTTTGACTACTAGAAAATATTAGTCTCCAATTTTCAGGATCAGTTTTTTATACTCATAAAAATATTCCAAACATGTTAATTGGATTAGTCAAAGTTTCTAATTTCTTTGTAAGATTTATCTCTTAATTAGTGAGGATACTATTTCTAAATCTCCTACTAAATTACAGATTTGTTAATTTCTTCTTACAGTAGCCTCATTTTTTATTTATATATTTAGATTATGTGATAGTATCATACCTTTCTTTTGATTAGCATTTCTGTAAGTAACTTTTTTGCTATCTTGTAAATAACATATAGCTCTTCTGTATTTTTTCTGAAATTATCCAAGCCCCTGACAATCTCTGTATTTTAACTGGGTAAGTTAGTCATTTTATACTTATAGTGATAACTAAGGTATCACTATAAATGAATTTATTTTTATCATATGTCTTTTTTCCCCTTATGGCTTTCCTTTGGATTTACTGATTACCCCTTGCCCTATTCTGTTTAATTCATACTTGAAATTTATTCTATACTTTCAGCGCTTATTAGACTTCACAGATTATTTTAGCCTCCTCTTAAATAACACGAGGATTTTTAAATGATTTAACCTTTTTTCACCTCTCTTTCAGCTTACCTGCTATTGTTTTCTGTTTACTTGTTCTATCTTGTTTGTTTAATGCCACAAATAAGATATTATTTTATACAGTCATGTTTATTTAAACTTACTCATGTTTTTTGGATCACCTTGTTTTCTTCTATTACCTATCTTCTTTCTGAGATTATTTCAATTATAATTTCTCTCCCTGAATACATGCTATATTAGGAAGAACTTGTTGATTATAAACATATTCAATTTTTATTGATCTAAAATTGTGTTATTTTACTCTTGCTCTTGAAAGATAACTTTTCTGGATATACTACTATGTGTGGAGAGTTATTTTATCTAAGTATTTTTCCTCCAGGGAGCATTTACTGTTGCTTCTGTCAGGAGCCAGGCTGCAGTTCAAAAAAAGGAAACATTTTATTTATATGGGAAGGGTTTAAAACCACAAGCCCACATAAGAATAGTCTATGGTTACAAATTCTCAGGAGGATCTCCTATTTTAGTATTAGTTTTATTTCCACTTGGAATTGAGATGGAGATAGGCAGGTTTTATGGCATCTCTCTTTGCTGGCAGGTGGATTTTGTTTCTGGACCATCATTCACTGAGGATGCAGTCCTCTTAGGCCCCAACTGTATGCAAACATGTCAGATTCAAATGTATCCTTCTGCAGTTCCAAGGTCTAGTCTCCCATTTTCTCTTACAGCATTATATTAGTTTTCCAAATATCCTCAAGTTATCTTGAGCCTTAGCTCTTACTTATCACTCCCGTTTCTATTCCTAGTCCTTTTTTTTTTTTTTAGAACCTTGAGTATTTCCTTTACTTTCTTGAAAGCTTAGCAATTCATTTAACAGCCTGTTGTTATCCAGCACCTGGGCATTTTTCAGTTATAAGACTCTCTTCACAATATCTAGCACCCCCTGCTATTACAATAGTAATCTATATTTAATTGTTTTATTTCTAAAATGGTTTTTAATCAGCCCCACTAAAGCATTTTAATATCATACAACACCTATATCAATATATTGATTTTCAGCTTTTGAACATCTAAAAAATTACATTTGTTTCAACTGACATGTAGCATTAAATTCCAAGCTGTAGGGAGAGATAAATCTAATAAAAGATTTTATTTTAATTTTGACCTTGATTTTTCTGAATGGTGAGTGATTAATTCTATGCTCTGTTGGAATATTGAAAATGAAACTCTTTATTTCAGCATCTAAGTATAAATTAAGTACAGCTGATAGGTTCCAGAGACAATAAGCATTCTAAACTGGATTTCTAGAAGAAACAATGAATTTTCTTCTTTTTACTGAACATACATACCCTTGTCTCCTGAGAGAAGAAATGTAAATTAGTGAGATAATGCACCTAAACCAATATCCAGATGGTGGTTTTTAAGAGAAAAGAGTAATTTACTAGACTCTCTTCTCTTCTATGCCAAGCCATGTGTTTATTCCAGATTCTTCTTTTTGTCTTTACTAGTAGCCCATTTAGAAGTGGCAATATGTATGGATCTTATGAGCTTCCTCTTAGTCTAAGATCTCAGGGAACACATGAATATGTTGTCTTTTAACCTGAGTGTAGTAGCTAATATATTATTAATTGTATTATGCAATATATAGTCATTATATATTATTATTTATTAACTATTATATAAATATAGCATATATTATATAACTTAATTTAGGTATAGTTGCTACCATTGCTCAAAGAACTGTAAATGTTTTTTTTTAATGAGCAGATACTATGTCATCAATTATGCTAATCATTTTTGATATATTTAATTTAGTCCTTTTTACAACCAGGTGTGAATTAAGTTCCATCCTATATATATAGAAACTGAGACTCAGAGAGGTGAACTGACATGTCAAATCCACATGGCAAGGAGATAGCATAACTAAGATTTAAAGCAGGGCTATCTAATAAAACTTTCTGCTCTTTACACTTTATTACACTTTCTTCAATTGTGTAGCTGTGTGTGCGTGTGTATGAACATGCATGCACGTATAAGCATCCTTTTAAATCATCCACTCCCTGATCTCTGTTGACTTCCTGCAAAATTTCTATCTCTTTAGTAAGGAAAATAGTCAAAATAATTTATAAAGATAGATTTTAGGCACATAGGATTAGCTATCACCTGCTCAAATTAAGCAAAGATAATTCGATAATCGCTTTCTGGAATGGCGCTGATCAGAAATTAGTAACTAATAATTTATTCAATAAAATATGGATCCAATTTCAAATACATATAAAAATACTAACAGATCAAGGGATATAATGGAAAAATCAGCTGTTCTATTGATTCTTTCTCTATAACTGGATTAAAAAGCATAGGGCAGGGGCATGGGGATGGATGGGTAGGGATGAATTGAATCATGTCTATTTTTTTCCTGTTTATGCCTGCTATAGAATTCATTAATTTTTTGCTCATTAACATTTTGAAATAAAAAAATGATTACTAGGTAGAACACTAGATAAGGTCCAATAGACCACTAGGGTCAAAGGAAAAATATAACTATTTCTCCAGAAAAAATGTATATTTCTCTATGATACTCCCCAAATAAATCAAGCTTGGAAAACTGCTAAAACTGCAATAGAGTGGTTCATAAGATGTTCTTAGGAAAAACTTTGGAATTGTCTACAGCTCCTGGTCCCTCATATCAAATCAGTATGATAGTTTTGCCATTTTTTCCTCCAAAACCTCGCTTGTATTTATCCTTTTTCTCCCATTCCACTCAGTGCCCAAGCTTGGGGTTTCTCTTATTAATGTTGCTGCAGACAATTGTGAGCACCTCCTTATTGTCTCCTTTCTCCCATCTTTTTAGAACCACTACCTTCTATACGCCCTTGCAAAACATTATGGGGGTATCAGTTGTCTCTTAAATATAGTTTTCAGTTTGCCAGAGTGTACAATAACTTTCTCTACTTGCCTTTCCAACTTGTCTCTTACCTGTGCATCTTGTGTAGCTTTTGTTCCTACTAAGTCATTGGGCTTCTTAGTCTCTGAAAACACTCAAAGTGGTTCTACTTATATTCCTTGGGTAATTTATTTCATTTTCCTGAAACAACTCTCCTCCTTCAGTATTTTCCTGGGAAATTAAATTTAAATGCCCCAGGATCTAACCTTTCCCAGTACTCTCAATTAGAATTTAACATTTTCCTCTTCTGCTCTCCAATAGTACATTGCTAGTGTTTTACTAGGCTAACATTGCATATTTTTATATCTGTGTGTGTATTTGCATACACATGTGTATAACTCCTCTACTAGATTATAAATGTAGGATGGGGGAATAGACTGCCCATACCTTGCATGGCAGGAATAAAAGTCATTCTCTCATATCAACCAACCAACCATCCAAACAGTCAATCTCCTTATATAATTAGATATAATTAGATAATTTCATAATCCTTATGAAAGAAAGTTTGTCTCCTCCTTCCATTTGGTCTCCCCCCAAATAAAGCAAACCTTATTTTTCTTATCTTCCAAAAAAGTGGATTACAAAATAACCTTTAACTTTATCCTCTGTCAAAGAGTGTATTTCAATCACTATACTTCTACATCAACTCATGGAGTAGCATATTTTTAAAAACTCAAGATATAAGACCCTAAGAGTCTTGATTGAACTCTTACTTCTATAAAATTTCAAGAGAGTCATAAGTTTGGCAAAATGGCTACACACAAAGAGAGAAAGAAAGGCAAAGAATAAAGCTAAATCAGGGGAAAAGGGGGGAGAAAGGGTTTCCCCAAAGGTTCATACTTTCATCACATAACAAAAGACATATTTTCCCCAAGACATTATCCTTTTTGTTTTGAGAAAAATAAGAAAGAATACAGAGTCTAGAAAATATTTCTTATTATATTCTATGTTTAACAGGGTTTCAAACATAATAAAATTATATCTCACAGATATAGTTCGGATATTGCATTTAATCTCTATGTACACATACACTAAAAAGGAAAAGAAGATTCCCTTTATAACTCTGTGGATAGAAACAAAAGGTGTCGCAGAGAGTGGCCTATGCATTTGAAGGAGAAAAATATATTGGATTAGTAAGAAATAGAGATAAGAGGAAAAGAAAAGAACTATGGTCAATATCTTCAGATTTCTTGCTGGTAAGTGTGAATTCAATATACAACTCCTTGTCATCCTACAAGTGAAAAGTTCAAGCTCTTGAATCACTTTATATTCCATTACTGTCTATTTTGTAGTCTATTCAACAAACTAATGATCTTATCATAAAATTTCAGAATAACAGATTCAGGTAAACAGAGAAACCAGTAGCTGTCCTTTAAGACTAATATTGCTGGGAATGAATATGAGATTTTTCCTTTGCTTTGCAAATAAATGGCCAAAGACCAAGATATTTATTAAAATGAAGTCAACACAAATGCAAATTAAAGTGATGTTATTGACCTCCTAATCTTCCAGTTTTCACTACCACACTTCTGCTGAGGTAGAGTTAAAAGATTTGTATTTGAAATACTCCATTTGAATTTATCCTATCTTGCTTTTTACTAAATTTTGAGGTGTGTGAGGAGGACAGAGGTTCTCTGTGGAACTCAATTTTCCCACAGTAAAATCATGAAAAAAAAAAAAAAAGAAATGTTAACTATCACATGAAGTTATTGTGGAGATAAGATGAGAAACACTTACTTATAAACATTTGCCCAGCTATAGAAATGGTGATTAATTATCATCACTACTGTGATAATAATCACAGTAGTGATTATTATCATCACTACTACTATTGGTGGCATTATTATTGTCTTATATTAATAATTTGAATTACTTTTACTAAAGAGGAAGAGATCCCTATGTGAAGAGTTTTAGAAAAAAACATGCGAGTTAATAGCCATACATTTCAAAATCATATTCAAAATCCATTTGAAGCCATTTCCACAAAGGTGGAAAATACCCTCTATTTGATGTTACTGCCAAGGGAACTTGGTGTGATTTGAAATAAAGTGATAAAACATTTGCATTTATTACATAATGGGAATTGCATACTGTATACTTCTAATGGGAGGTGTGGTGGAGGCACAGGGAGAGTTGCTACATTCCAAGTAGAAACTGAAGAGAACTTAATGAATGGGCGATTTTCAAAGGTATAGGATTATTAAGTACCCTGAGGTTTGTACCAATGGGGAGCCTTTGGCACGCCTAGGCCTGAGGGAGCAATGGGAGAAAGTGGTTATTGGAACCAGATGAAAAATATAGCTGGGTGGAGAGAGCTGCTGCTGTAGAAGAATATAGCCACCAGTAACCTGGATCTATAGGAGCAAAAATAAACACCTTGACCTCTCTCTTGTTCTGTCCTCAGGCCTCTGAGGACAGAGGCCTCTGTAGAATAGAATGCACTATTGGCTGAATAGCAATACCACCATTGCATAGCCCAGGTGATATAGTCCATAGAGGTCCAGCTCCTGGGGCAGAGAGAGAGAGAGAAAGAGAGAGAGAGAGAAAGTAAGAGGGAGAGAGAGAGTGCATGCGAGAGCGAGCTATGTCAAAGGGCAAAGAGTGGATTAGGGGACAAATGGAAAACATCCAGGACATTAACCTGGATGTTATTATTCAGTACTGGTTATTGAGCTTATAGGAAGGAAGCAAATAATCAAAACACATTTGCAAAAGAAGCAAATAATCAAAACACACACTAGAAAAACTAAAGAACGATTCAATGTTAACCACATGGACACACCAGGTTCACAATAACCTTTGCTATGGGCTGAATGCTTGTGTCTTTCCTAAATTCATATGTTGAAGCCCTGGCCCCGATGTGATAATACTGATGGTACTGAGAGGTGGCACGTGTGGGGGTGGTGATAAGATTTAAATTAGGTCACGAGAGTAGAGCTCTCATGATGGAGTTAGTGCCCTTCTCGCCATGACCATGCACCAGAGGACGGGTGGTGTGAGCACTTAATCAGAAGGTAGCTGTCAACAAGCCAGGACAACAAGCCCTCACAAGACACTGAATGTATCAGCACCTTGATCTTGGACTTCCCAGCCTCCAGAACTGTGAGAAATAAATGTCTACTGTTTAAGCCACCCAGTCGATAATATTTTGTTATAAGAGCCAGATCCTTAGATCCCTTTAAAAAATCAACAACCCTTTAAACAACCCTTTAAAAAATCTGACTAAATAATGGTGAAAGATAATAGTGGACTAGGAAATTAAAACATATTTGACTAACTCACAACAGAATTAAGTTAATCTGAAATAGACTTTATTTGAATTTTTATTATTTTACTTTTTAAAATTTATTTCTGCTTCCAGGGGCCAGAGATAGGTAGGAAAAAAAAATCATTTGTATAAATGGCTTACCTAACATTGCTATTGAGTCAAATTTAAGTTTTCCCATGGCCTGCTAAAAAGAAGGCCTGAGAATGAAGAAAGCAGCAATGCAGAAAACCATGCATTTTCCTCTGAAGACACTTGACTTTCCCTTCTCTCCCCCACTTACACGTTATTCTCCTCTCCTGAAAAGAGAGAAAGGAGGCTGGGATGAATCATCCAAGCCTAGACTGGTTGTTCTACAAATTCTGTACAGGATTTGCTTTGGGAATGGGATCTGGTAGAAAGGGATGCTTGGGTAATTGTCTTGAAGGTGCAAAGCACTGTGGGCCGTATCAGAGAGTATCTCGAATTGGGGTGACTCAAGAGGATTCCATGAGGCCCATTTTGAGTAAAGAGGGACTAAGCCAATAGGGACCAATCTTTCTGAAAGAGAAAACTGAATAAGAAAAAAATAGATACCATTGAGAAAGCTATTGCTTGTGTTACTGAAATGAAAAATAATCATTTTACATTTTTGAAGCTTTTGTCCAAGTCACTGATGACTCCAGTCAAAGTAAAGTGAAAAACTGATGAAGAACTTGTTTTGAAATTATGCTGACAGTTCACCTGGGAAATAAAGGACACAGAATTTTTACCATGGAAAGCAATCTTCCAATCCAGAAATTCTCTTGCCTAATTCTTCATATTCCTGCCATCACCTCTTTAGTCACATCTCAACAGGAAGGTGAAAAATAAGGATATTGCAGATTTGTAAGTGAGATAAGGATAGCAACGTGGATCTTATTTCACCTGTGTGAGTATTGTCATCAGGGCATTTTACCTAAGCAGCAAATGTCACACCTCAACACCTGAGGGCAAGGAAATGCATTTTTTAAAACCCACATGCCAGGATGTCTGAGTCAGAGTCCACTAGCACTGCTGGTAACTCACAAGGCAAAGCACAGACTTTGCAAAATTAAAATAGATACACGCTAAACACCAACTTTGAGCCATTGAGTAGTTTTTTCTGTTTTGTTTTACTATTCTTCATGTTTTAAACTGAAATGCTGGATATTAATATGCCGTCTGCATTTCTAAGGAACATCACCACATATGCCTAATTTTTTTGTTATTTTTGGTTTACTTATTCATTTGAAAATTAATACCATGAACTATTTTAGGCACTGGGGATGGAGATCCCATGGTGATCCAGGTCTGTGGCTACCACTAGAACCTAAAGGACAAGAGATAGTAGTGAGGAATGAGCCTGGAGGGGAGGCCAGGGCCAGGCTATAGGAAGCTCTATGTGAGACTCTACTGTAGCCCAAAGTCTGTGTGAGTTTGAAGAAATGTTTGTAAGGAGTGGGTGCTGACATGATCAAACTCATCTGACATATTATATTCATCAGGCAACATCTATAGATTGCCCCCTGTGAATATAGGACTCTCCTATATACCATAATCACAGTTACCATTTTTGAAATCTTACTATGTCTCTCATCACCCTAAATAAGGTGGGTACTGCAATATCTTTATTATCTGTTGCTATTATTTTCTTTCTTTAAGACAAAGAACAGAAACTTTTGACCCACCCAGCCTAGGTTTGGGCCATTACCTGGACCTAGGAAGTCTGGCTACAATTTTCCCCAATGCACCATCTTGATTCACTCTAGTTAAACCGTTCATTTTAAGACTTCTGAAAACAGGAAACACTCTCGTATCTAAGAATCCTCTTTACTTTTGAGAGTGGTGATTTGGACATTTTCCCAAATTTCATATGTTGAAATCCTAATCCTCAATGTGATTGCATTAGGAAGTAGGGCATTGGGAAACAATTAAGTCCTAAAGGTGGAACCTTTGTGAATGGGGTTAGTGTCCTTGTAACAGGGACCTCCAGAGAACTCTCTCAGCTTTTTTCTGCCACGTGAGTACACAATGAGAAGATGACATCTGCAATTTATGAGAAGTTCCTCACCAGAACCTGACCATACTGGCACTTGATCTCAAATTTCCAGACCACAGAATTGTGAGAAATAAGATTCTGGGTTTTATATGTCACCCAGTCTATGGTACTTTGTTATAGTAGCCTTGAGTGGACTAAGAGAAGTGGCATAGCTTACTCTGTCTTCAAAGCGAGAATCATAGGACTCAACTGCACAATGTAGGTAGAGGGGGTTCATCTGGGGAGTTGGCAAGGTCTTTCTACCCATTGTCAGCCTCTCTCCAGTCAGGCTACTGCACCTCATGGAGTGACATATTAGGAGCAATTCTGTAGAAAGGCTCCTTCCATGCTTCTCCTAGTCACACTTGCAAGTGAAGGTGAGCAATGAGGAGAGGGAGCTGCAGGGAAGAGGTATGTGTTCAACAGCATGAGATGGGCCATATTGCTTTTTCCCAGGTCCTATGGCTACTTGGTTTGGGCTGGTGAAATGTTGCTGATAGAAAGTTTTGAACTCACCAGTAGAAAATAGGGTTCTTCACGGCCAAAGGTAACAGTAAGGACACAAGAAAGGAGTAAATTCCTTGCAGTCAAGTAGGCTATAGGTCTACTGACCTTCAGTGAAGATAGGGACTTGTGACTAAAAGCTTTGAAAAATGCACCCTCAAACAGCAAATACTCTATTGCAACTCTGAAGATTTATATTGTTCACAGAAAGAGTAAATCCTTTTAACATTTTGTTGAAGAATAAGATACTTATGGAAAAATACACCTAATTGTACAGCTATATGGGTTTTCACAAACTGAACATACCCTTGTAACTAGCACCCAGATAAAGAAACAGGACATGACCAGTGCCCCAGAAGCCACCTCCTTCCCACCTCCCACCCCGTGCCATGCACTTTCCGGGGCCTACCCACCCAAGGGAAGTATCCTAAAATTCTAACTTCTGACCACATAGGTTACCATTGCTTGTTTTAAGGCTTCACATAATTGAAATCATTCAGTGTTTACTTTTTGATATCTAGCTTCATTCATTCAACATTATGCTTATGAAACAAACTTACATGGTCATGTGTAATGATCTCACTGTTGTATGTTATTTTTGTGTGTGTGAGTTCATGCCTTATTTATCTAGGAAGTTACAGTGATTTTTATGGGAATGGCCATAGTGTGGACCCATTTTCAGATTACTCAGAGGCAATGATTAGGCTTATGTCACCACTAGATATGTTGGATATGTTTTCCAGGACATTGTTTCAGCTTCTTTGCAATTTGGAAAACAAAAACCAAAAAAAAAACCAAAACAGCATAAAAATAATTTTGAGGAGTAAAAAGGGATGAAAAGTTATATAGAGAGATTGCTAGAAAAATATCAAAGAAGAAAAAAGCCTACTGTAATGATACTATTTTTTGTAATAAAACAAAGACCCTAGTTGAGAAAAAAAAATCAGATGCTAAACCTATTTTACACACACACACACACACACACACACACACACACACACACACTTCCCCTTTCCTTTATGTAGAAATAATGTTTCCCCATATTTCAAAATCTCCTATGCAAAACATTCTTCATAAAATCTGAACTTTCGATCAAATCCAGTCTATAGATGAGAGATAAGGAAAATTATGCAATGGCAATTTAGTACTCAATCTCTGTCATTTCAAGATGACAGCACCAGTTGAAAGGAAGGAAAAAGTACCATGAATTAAAAATCTGATATAAAGGCATTTGGTTCATCTTGAATATGCCACTTGGAGCACCAGCCTCTAGTGTTTTGCTCACTTTCTTCCACTCTGATTTACAGCTTGTTCTCCTGGGGGCTACTCCGATTACCAGGGCATTAAGATATGATTTATTTACATAAGGCCAACTGAGGGTTATCCTGTTCTCAAAAATTAGGGGCCAGTGCTGCTTCATAAATGGAACAAAAATGTTAATCACATTAAAATGGGGTCTCAATGATTGAAACAAGTAAGGCTACAAATCAAAATGATTAAGCATGATGATAAAACCAGAAACAAACTTATACTCTAAAGAACAGCTTATTATTACTTTTTGCTTGTCTTCTCAAAGACAAATTCATAAAAGTGGTATCTCAGGATGTCTCATCTTGGTCTTTCATAGTTTCAAAACAAAAGATAAATGGTTTTCCTTTTCTCTTGTCTCTCCCAGAAACTTTTTTTTTTAAATAAAGGAATGAAAAATCAGCTGTACAGATGAACTTTGTCATACAAAGAGAGAGTCAGGAAAAGAGATGTAAAAATGTACACAAAAGATGAAAAACAACACCAAAAACCTTTTATGATGCAACTTATTTCTTTGATCACAACATGTCTCAGTCAAAAAAATATGAGAAAATTGAGGAGATCTTATTCTCTATGTCCTGCTCTAATTGCATCATTGTTGGAGGATTCTGTATATCTACAGCAGAATTGATCAAATTAGCTTTACATCACAAGAATGTTTGTCACTTTATTAGATTTTCTTAGTATCTGCAAAACTGAGAAGCCAGAAATTAAAACAACACAAACAAGGCCTTGACTCTCATCTTTACTACTACAATGAGGATTACAGAAAGTTAAATAAATAAAGATCACAATATTCAACACAAGTACTCTGAATGATGCAAAGATTTCAATAATACCAAGATTTCTAGAAAGCCTGTATTTTGTATCATTAAAGCATTTATTTCTTTATGAGAAGAGGAAAAAAAAATTAAAATAAAGACCACAAATGAAAGATTAAACAAAGCAGAAAATGTTATGTGGAAGACATTATCAATTTATGCAACAAGCTAAAATTAATTTTTACAAGTTGCCAAATGAATCAAAGCTATATGAGATTGGAAGCTCAAAGGTTGAGGATGAATGTAAACAAATAATTTTTAAATGTTTTAAATCATTAATTATATTCTCTGTACTTAATTACATTGATGCTAATAAATACATTTTTGTAACATACTTTGTACAATTAAATGTGTTTATAAAAGCATTTATTATATGCAAATTGAGATTTCTCAAAAATAGTCACCACTTTAATATTGATGACAGTGTTTCTTCAAGTTTTCACCACTTGAAATCCACTTAATGAATATTAGGCATAAGTGCAAATGTACCATTTAGGTACATGTTTAAAATAGTAAATACAAATTTGTATAAAAATATTTTAAAAATTGTTTCATAGGGAAGCTGTTATTTATACATTTTTAATCATAATTTAAATGCCATGGTGATGGTTACCTTAAGATGTTTCAACTTTCACATTCATTTGATTTCTGTCCTTACTCTTTGTACTGTATTACAAAGCCCCATTTAAAATGAAGTGTCATCAGGAATAGCGGCAAATATCTGGTGTTTCTTTCAGATATTTAGATGTCTTTGGAATAAAATGTTTCTGCTCAGAAGAGATGGGTTATTTAGAACCAAATACATTGCTGAAGATGTCGCTTGAATAAGTGATATGTAGTGAAAATGGTCTTTATATGCATTATTGGTGTTGTATGAGAAAATACGCCTTTTTCCAAAAAAAAAAAAAAAAAGTGTGATTAATTTCCCCTCCACTTACTGGTAAGCTTCAGTTTAGAAAAGGAGAACCTCATCCTAGAAACCCAGGAAACAAATTGCAAAGACTCACATTCACGGCTATAATTTTTTGGCTACTTCCTTCAACACCAAATCAATATCAAGAAGCACAGTGTTGACCACCAAATATTGTCTATAAATACAGCAGTGTGGGAATTTCCCTGTTGCACTGAGGGCTGTGCTCTGACAGTCATCACCCCAGGCTACCTTTTCCAGGCTACATCAAATAATCCCAAGTAACCATTAATGAGTTAAAAATAATATCAACTCTTAAAGTTTGGATCTCCAGTAACAAATAGGACAAATAGTTGCCATGCATCTCTCTCTCCTATACATACATACCACACATATACCAAATGTTGTTTTATAACCTGTACTTGAATATTGTGTTGTATAGGAAATACCTGTTAGCCTGTTCCAGGAGAGTAACTGCTTTTCCAAGGTATAAGCGGATTCCAGGGGTTTCTATTTAGCTGAGTAATATTACCAAAAACTCATCATGCTTTCTCTCTGAACATAAAACTTGTCATTAAACTTGTGGCTGGTTTTATAACCGTCTCAGTCATAGTGTGACATTTATCTGATTTTTTTTTTTTAAGTATAAAGTTGAATTATGTTGCTATGACTTTGGTGATTCCCCCCCCCCCTTTTTTTTTTTGCAACAGAATGCATTAATTTGATAGGGAAAGTATTATTTTACTTTCCAGAGAAACTTAATTGGTTCAACAAAAAGGTCATTGTGTTTTGTTTGAAAGCTACAAGAAAGTTTCAAAGGCTTCCTGTCACGATGTGATAGATTTATTATAATTGGATGATGGGGAAAATACAAAATAAAATTTGAAAATAATTAACATGTAACTTCTTGTTCAAACTTTTGTGGCTGCTGGAATAAAGTCATCACACTATCCCAACACAAACAAATTATATTCTACATTTGTAGAATATAATGTATTGGAGTCCTGGCTACCACTTACGTTTTGTCCATTAATCTGAACTGTTGTACTTATATTATTACTCTTATCACAATATTTATGTTTTAGCAGAATGTTTTTGAATTGGTGATCTGTTTACTGTTAATAGGAAATATGATTCATCCAAATAATAACAATAAAAAGGAAAAAATACAAATAATTATAAGAAATTCTATCTTTGGTGGGAGTACACCATTAACTGAATGTTGATTGAGATGACATGACCAATACAGACTTTCTAATTCATCCATAGCTTGGAGAGCATAGTAAGAATAAGATAACAAAATGCCTATGAAAACCATAACTAAACATACATAACAAAAATTTTCAATGTATGTACATGAACACATTTTTTTCTTTTAAATTATTCGGTAATCCATGGACAGAATGGTTGGTTGGTCATTTTTTGGACTTCACTTTGAGAAATATTGGTAGCTAGGTATTTGTCATCATTAAAATCATTAATCTTCAAAAGGGACTCTTTTCAAAGTTTTAGCAATTCTTTTAGGTTGGCTTTTATTGTGCCCAAACTTCGCATGCGTTTATTGAGCCTTACTACTCACCAGGTATTGTGTTAGATGCTAGGAGAGACACAAAGAATAAAAAAGACATGCTCTCTGCCTTCTAGGAGTTTATAAATAGCAGGGACTACAGGTATGTACACAGTTACTCATAACTCAAGATAGGTTATTGTTGGGCCCTATTCACATGATAAAATCCAGCATGCTCACAGGAAAAAGAAATAAATTATGATGACTAGCAAGGGCTTGAGGGAAAGATGCATTTCAGGTGAACCTTAAAGGAGCTGAGAACACAATAAGAGCACGAGGAAGGTATAAAGATTGGGGAGCCTAAGTTAAGTCTGGTTAATGTGGAAAAGATGATGTAAAAGAAAAGCAAGAAACTGTGCCTGGGTCAGATCAGAGTGGCCCTTGAATGCCATGCTATGGGGCATTCATTTTTCACACAGTGAGATCTATCAAAAGTTTCTGAAAAACAGAAATGAAAGTACTAGGCCTGTCATTTAAGAAATTCACTCTGGAAGCCCTGAAAAAAAAAAAATGGGAAAGAATATCAAGAAGTGGGTTTATTCTGAAGAAGCAGAAAAGAAGAAAGGAAAAAATAATCCAGATATCCAAATTACCTTCCGGCATTAGGAAAGTATGAATTAGCATATGTGAAGGGAAAAAGCAGGTATGCTTCCTGAGGTCTCTAGGAATCAGAAAAGAGAGGTGTGTAGCTGTTCCTTCCCAGTCCCAATCTAAGGGTAGGAGAGGGGGAAGTTGTATACAAGGCAGGACAATTATAGAACCAGATCATTTGATTTCAAAGCTCATACTTCTATATATGCAGACATATATGTACACATGATGCATACACATATGTATGCATGCATGTATGCGTGTATGCATGTAAATAAAATCCAGATGGATATGAACTTTATAATTTACATGGATCCAAATTGTGTCAACACAGTGAGTACTGCGACTAAAACCTGGTTCACCCAATATGATCCAAGTACAAAGCCCAATTACTGTCAGCATGGGCTTTCACAATTGACTTATGATTAATGAGGGCAGTTGAGGGACACATTAGTTTTGGGAGAGAGTGATGTATCACAAAGGCCCTAAATCAAGCCCCCTGAGGGTCTCTGAATCTTTCACATAGTAAATTCCCCTTCTCCAGCAACTGGTCTCACCTCCGTTGACCTCACCTATTTCCTCTCCTGACCATATACCAGCCAGCTATTTCCAACCCAGCCTAACTTCTGAGCAGAGAACACACCACGGTCACAAAAAGTATTTTACTACAGGTATTAGTGTAGAGGAGTTAAATTTATTGAATAATAAGTAAACTAATTATCTCATAAAATTAATGAGCCTCCCCAAAGTATATCAATTCCTCCCAAATGAAGCACCACATTATCCCAGAAACATGCTTGCTGCTCCCCAGGTCAACAATGCTCATATCTTTTATATGTGTTATGACATTCTATACATCCTTTGGAGAACTAGAAATAGGCATAAGAAATCTCTGAATATTTTGAAGGAAATAATAGCATTAAGTATTGGCAGATATGTCTTTTTCTGCGTATCTTTGATCCCTGAGGCTCTTCCCACTGAAGTATCAAGGTCATTCTACCTTAACTGACCTGGGGGAAAGGTCATTAATCGTGACATACAGGTAGCATGGCTGGGACACTGTTGAGAGGGAATTTTACAACCCTGGACCATTCTGGGCAAATCTGGATACATGATCTCATTAGGTATGGAAGACTACATGAGTAAAATCTATAGAAAATTATAGTTACATTTTTTGCACATGTGAGTTTGTGGACTGTGTTCATTTCCACCTGTATTTTGCTAAACAACCATCCCTCTTGGTTACTAAATAAGGAAAAGTTATTAATAAATGATTGAGCCTGCCACCTCAATGGAAATACCAGTCAAGAAACTGTTTTCCCTTTTCAGCATTCAAGTGATCCTTGTTTTATTTGTAAAATGCATCATAATCTTTCAAGAGCAATCCCTGGCCATTAGAAGGTCAGCTGCAACCCAGTCTCTGTATGTCACTTGCACATGTCACAAACAGATAACTGGAAATGACTATGGGAGTCTCCTCAGGAATTTCCTCAAAGAGTCTCAGATGTGCAAAGGTATATTGACACAGCTGTTCAGTCAAACTTACCCAACACCTGCTCTTCTAGGTCCTGAACAGACAGCACTACTAATTTCAGGGTTATTGTCTTTATGAGCACCAATATTAGGCAAATCCATATGAACTTTTTTGGCCTAATACCGTCTGTTTGGAACGCAAAAAATAAAAACAAAACTCTCTAAACCAAGACAGCTCTTGCATCCTTACCCCATCCCAAGGTATAAGCCAGGATAATTAGAGAGAGACATATGTTGATGGCAATAAAGCAGTTACGCATGTTCACTATTTGTTTTGAAGATTAACTGTCTACCACATTGCAGTATTTAAGCATGAGACCATTTCAGATTTAATACACATTCCCCAGCCCTCCTCTTCACCATAAAACACACTCTAGGAGAAAAATACAATTGACATAACTTACAACTGGAGGATTTCACTAATATAAACAATTCTGGTGCATAACAGTTGGCACCCAAAAAGTCAATTTATATACTCCCTGCTCTTCCCTGCTGCCAAATCCAGTGTGACATGTTCATTGTTTTCCTCATAAAAATCTACAATTGCTTCTGCAAGAACAAGGACTGACTTTTTATTTCATTTTTATAAGCATGGATAAGCAGATGATATTCAGAGGGGCCAAAATGAATACTAAGTTTCAGTCTATCAGATCCCAAAATGGCACAGACATTAAGCCTCCAGTAGCTGCTAATGGAATCACTAGAACAGTGTCAAGCTTTGGGGGGTGCTTTTAAGATACGTGCCAGCTCCTATGATCAGACTAAGGTTAAAGACCTAAAACACTCTCCTGCTCAAACCACTGAATAATCATTAACACTTAAGTAAATGCAAATAAACAAACAAATGAAAATAATCTAGGTAATTGAAGTTCAAGTGTGGTAGAAACTGAAGACAAAGCTCTTTTCTATTAAGAAATAAATGACTCATTCCAATTCCCTCATAATTCCCAATACATTAATTTTTATGACTGAAATATGATTTTATGCAAATTATGTCAAGTAAATTCAGCCACTACTTTAATAAAACACTCTACTTAAAATAAACACATTAAATGTCATGTTTATAGAGACCCTTGGTATGCACTGAAACAGCAAAAATAACAACATGGAAGTATTCTGTTTGAAGGTTATTTGAGAGAAAATTAAACTATTTTTTTTAAAAAAAAATCTTTTAGACCACTCTAGCTGAGAGAATAGAACTCTTGTAAAGATTAAAGAGTCTATAGCACAAGAAACACAGCATATTCATTTGATATAGTTTCCATTCTTTGAATTTTACACCAGAGACCTAAAAAAAGAATAGCTTAAGTCTATAATAGTCCATTATGAGACATTTCACATGCATAAATTCTCAATATTTCATAAATACTGTAACTATGAAAAAATCATTCATGCCTTACATTTAGAAAATGGACCCTTGTGGAATATTGCCTTTTTCAACCTCAGCAAACATAAGTTAAATATTTATAAAACAAAATATATTGAAACTATTTCAGTTCTTGTGGGAATAGAGTAGGCACTTGAAAAGAATCTGCCCAAACTTACTAGTCTTATGTGTATTAACAGTGAATATGCACATGCAACAACTCTCTACAGAAATATTATAACTGACAGAATTGCTAAATTTTCAGCTCATACAAGAATATATAAACATGGCTTTATCTGATCCTGTCATAATTATTTTACCAATTGATTGATATTGTCAATATTGATTAGTATGGGCATTTAGTAAATATATGGAAGAAAACTAAAAATAACTACTGGTTAGAAAACCTCAGCTGATATATGGAATGATTACATAATTGAAACAATACAGAAAGGAACAAAATGAAAAGTAGAATTCTCTCTCTCAAACAACCCCATCTCTTTCTCCAAAGGCGACCACTGCTATTAAATTTCACTTCTGTTTCCTTCTGGATAAAGGAGGAAAAGGTTTATTAACATAACAACAAACCTATGTAAATATGCACGTTTTCACATATTTAACATTTTCTGTACCTTACATTCAAAATTATAATTGTATATACTAGATATTATATGTTATATATACTAGATATATTATAATTATATACTATATAAGCTAGAGATACACAAAGGAAATACTAGAGCTATTTCCCTTTTAGTAAAGTTATTTTAAAGAGTTTTCAAAATTCTTCATCATGTTAATAAACACTCCTATATTGCCCAATCCTTAAACTGTTTTGAGTTGTATGTTGGAAGGTGGGAGGAATATAAACAAAGCTAGAATGAATATCATTGTGCAAACATGTTGGTGAACTTCTGCAAGTATATAATAGGGGAAATTCTTCTCAGCGGTAATGTTGGGGTCAAAGAATATGCACATTTTAATTTCTGATAAATATTTTTAAACCTCCCAAGAAAGGTCACCATGTTTTATATCCTCAGAATCAAGAGTCCTTCATCAATATGTCCACTCTGGCTATCTTAAAGTGTAATTATTTGCCAATCACATGGGTAAAAAATATTAGATCTTTTTTATGATTTGTATTTATGTAGCTTTTTTGGTTTTACTTCCGATTGAAACTCAACTATTTATATGTTATTCACTTATTTTTCTTTATGTACAAATTTACTGTTCAGATCCTTTGCATGTTTTTCTATTGAGTTGGTTGTTTTTGTCTATGAAATTTTAAAAATTAAGAAAAATTAGTCTTATATGAATATTTTTCTATTGTTTTGCCCCATATAAAGTTTTTGTTTTCTAATATGTTTTATGTTATGAAGTTTATTGACCTTTTCTTTATACATTTTGGATCTTATATCATTTTTATATACCTTTCCTTTGCCAAGATTATAAAATGTATCTGGCAATACTTTTTAAGAAAAACTGTTATAGGCTGTTTTTTATATTTAATACTTTCTTTTATCTGGAATTTATTTTGTGATAGAAAGTAAGGTAGGGATTATCTTTCTGGAACAATCAAACAGTTATTCCACACGATTTAGTAAATAATGTCCTTTCCCAGTGATTTCAAAATAATACTATTATCACAAATCAATGTTATAAATATGCAAATCTCTGTGTGATCCCTCTCTTTTGGTCTTCTCCAGTACCAATTTATTTTAATTATTGCAACTTCATGATGTATCTTAAAATCCAGTAAAGTTAGTTCCTGTATCATTACTTTTCTTTTTTCAAAATTGCCATGAGTATTCTCAGATATTTCTTTTCCAGGTAAATTTTAGTAGCAAAATATTGTTGAATTTTGACAAATGTTTATTATTTGCTATATATTTTATAAATTTTCTTTTGATTTCTTCTGTGACCCTAGAATTATTTGAGAAGTTTTTTTTTTTTTTTAAGGTGATTGGATGTTGTTTTTCTTCTATTAAGTTCTAATTTTATTGCATTGTAATCAGTGATGTTCTTCATATTATTTTACTTTTTTTGGACTGCACTAAAGTTTTTTTAAGGTGTAACATATGTTCCATTTCTATATATGGCCAATGCTATTGAAATAAAGATTTATTCTCTAAAGATGGCCATTATTCATTCCTTCATCTACCCATCCAACCATCCAGATATCCGGTTCTACATCTACATATATTTAAACTTCTCAGTGATTTTTATTCACACCCTTTACACTGTAAACAGTATTTTTGTGTCTACATAATCTTTTACTGGCTGCCATATGAGTTAACTTCTCTTGCCATCACTGTATTTCTGTTAAATTATCTTTTTATTTACTGTACTTAAATGCTTTTTATTTTACTTTATTATTTTGATATGTTATTTAGACCTTAGAGATTTATGCAATTATATTCACATTGTGAATTGCAACCTTTATCATATTAATACATATTTTTTCATCTTAAACCTTTTTTGGATTGGATTTATAATAACAGTCTAAAATTAATATCATGAATTTCAGTTGTATTTTTGTTAGTCCTTACCTCTTACCTCATTTTTCATCCTTTTACTTTCAATATGAGTAATTTTTAGAACTTTAATTTAGAATCATCTCTTATACAGAGTTTACATGTAGAATTTCTGTTTTTCATATAATTCAATATATGTCTTATTCTCATTTATATCATACATTACATATATATCATTATCTTAGGTACCATATATTGTTTATATTCATTGATATAACAGATGTAAACAACTCAGATTTTTTAAATGTAATGCTTCTTTTGTTTTTAAACTTCTATGTGAATTGTCTTTTCTTTTCTTTTTTTTTTTATTATGTGATGCATGTCTGTTTTCCTCTCTGGTAATTTGAAAGCTTTAAAGTTTGATTTTAGACATTTTATTCTATACAGCCTTCTAGTTCAATTTCTATAATAATAAGAAAACTGAACAATTTATACTTCCATCATTAATCGTCTATCTCCCCAAAATTATTTTTTATAATTTTACATGTTGCCAAAATTTACAATATTTATTCTATAATTCTCTGTCTCATAATTATTTAATTTCCTTCTATACTTAAATGACATCAATGCTTATCCCATCTTTTACCAGAGCTACCCCATGTAATCACGTTTTATCATTAAGCAATTTGTTTGAGTTTGTGGTGTAAATGATTCATTGACTTTTCTCACCAAATCCTAAAAAATTCCATCTTTATACTTGAAATTTAATAGCTTAACAAGGGTGTGTTTTAGTGTCACTCATTTATAGCATGTTTTCCCTGAAATGTAGTATGTCTTTGTTCCTACAGATTTAATTCTCCATTTATTCCTCACATTTTGTTTTCTTAATTTACATGTTATTAGTTTTCATTTCATCCATGCATAAAGTTGGGCAAGTGAATCTAGAACTTCTATTCACAGGATTAGAGTGTGGGCCAATTCTGTTTGATTCTCTTCTCACTTTAACTGAGATTTACTTGTTTTTCCCTAAATATTATACTAAAATTTGATGTCTGCTTATACCAGCGGCCATTTGGCAAGACGTAGTATTTTGGAGCAGTGTGGGGGATCTAAGTTTGTGTTTTGGAGCTTTGCCATTTCCCCTCTGGGCTTGTTAATTATCTTATGCCAGGGTCTGCTCTACTTTATTGGGGATAAATTCAATGCCTATGGCTTCAAATAGTTTCCCCTCACTCAGCCCAGGGTCCCTGAGCCTCTACTTCTATCAGGACTATGTTGGGAGGTTTGTTTAGGCCAATTAACTTCTCTCATCCCAACAGACATTTTATCTCCTTCCTAAAATAGACTAGAGATAAGGCATTAAGACAATCAGCAGGCTGAAGGCATCATCATCCAGGGATTCCTGTATATGCTTTCCTACTTATTGCAACTCTTTATACCATTTATTTTCCCTTGTGTTTTCTGATCAGCTAAAACCTTGTTTATTGGTATAGATAATTAGTTCTGAATGATTTTGGTCATTCTGTTTTTTTTTTTTTTTTTTTTTTTTTTTTTTTTTTTTTTTTGAGACAGAGTCTCGCTTTGTTGCCCAGGCTAGAGTGAGTGCCGTGGCGTCAGCCTAGCTCACAGCAACCTCAAACTCCTGGGCTCGAGTGATCCTTCTGCCTCAGCCTCCCGGGTAGCTGGGACTACAGGCATGCGCCACCATGCCCGGCTAATTTTTTATATATATATCAGTTGGCCAATTAATTTCTTTCTATTTCTAGTAGAGACGGGGTCTCGCTCTTGCTCAGGCTGGTTTTGAACTCCTGACCTTGAGCAATCCGCCCGCCTCGGCCTCCCAAGAGCTAGGATTACAGGCGTGAGCCACAGCGCCCGGCCTGGTCATTCTGTTTTTTTATCCCCTACTCTCATGCCAGCAGGGAGATACTAAGGTAGAGAAATTATTATTCTCTCTTGTGAGTGAGAAGACAGCCACCCTTATGGAAATTTCCATCTTCCTTCTCTCAGGGCTGCTTCAGTAGCTTCTCTACAGTTGGGATAGAAGTAGAGTTTTTTCAGGATTTATTTTATTTATATCCCCCTATTTGGTTTATGTAGAGAGCAGCTAGAAGCACATAGCCGATTGACTGCCAGAGCAAGCCATGGTGACTCTGGGACTCACGTCTGCCTCCTTTGCTAGGCAATAATATTTTCTTCTCATTGATGGTTGGGAGTTTTCTACCCACCTTGGGATGAAAGGTTGGGTGGAGAGAGGGAGAGAGGGAGAGAATTGATTGTAAATTTTATATTGTTATATCATTTGGTTTCGGTTGAAGAATATTTTGAGATTTAGCTTCACTTCACTATTTAAATCAGGAGATCTTGTTCACAATTATTAACCCACCTATAATATACTTTTGGAAGTATTATTTTGAAATACAATGCAGATTCTACATAATGTATTTTAATTAAATTGTTTAATTTTCATAGAAAAATGGGAATGAAAATGAGACTGGAGGTGTATGATTAAGGAGTACCAGGGTAGAAGAAGAATAGATGTGGGTCTGTCCTAAGAACATCTATTAATACTCCTCTATTGCTTTTTGTGCCTGTTCACCGCACAGAAATTAATTTGCAATATGAACTCTATCCACCTGGGTGACCCACATTATCTCAGGCATCCATGAAAATAAGACAAAAGCAACCAAAGGGCAGAGGCAGAAAAAAACTAAAAGCCATTTAGGTCTACCACTGGGTTCACCAGGCCCATTCTGCCTTCTGGACACCCAGAGCCTTTTTTTCGATAAATTAAAATTACAAAGCAAAGAAGCAATCACAGTAACCAGTTAGAATAAGGAGCACAGGATTGGCACTCAGCAAAGCCTGCCTTGGGGATTCATTCTGAATAAAAACCATTTGGAATGATTAAACTGAGTTGATACATAACATCTAAATTGGTTTTCAAATCAGTCATATAAGAAAAATTACCTGTGGATTCATTTAAGTAGTATGTTTCTCGGCGCATTTTAATTGAATCATAATAGAAATAGAAGAGTTGAATACAATTTTCAGAACTCTTCCCCGTTGTGTGAGCCATGCCATATAAATCTGTGCATGGTATTGGGACGGACGAGAGGAGTAAGGAAAGAAAACTCCATTCTCTTAGTTCCAGTTTGCCCATTAGTTATACTATAAGGATGATATTTCTAAGGATTCCAGAATTAAAAACAAATTTCCTAGGAACTGAAAGAAGTCTCCACTAAACAACATAACGGTGTATTTCTAAGGATAAGTATACAAAGAAGTGCATCTTTATCTGTTTCCATTTTCTTCAGTATACATATTAAATACATATTTTAGCCTTTTTTTTTTTTTTTTTTTTTTTTTTGAGACAGAGTCTCGCTTTGTTGTCCAGGCTAGAGTGAGTGCCGTGGCGTCAGCCTAGCTCACAGCAACCTCAAACTCCTGGGCTCGAGTGATCCTTCTGCCTCAGCCTCCCGAGTAGCTGGGACTACAGGCATGCGCCACCATGCCCAGCTAATTTTTTATATATATATCAGTTGGCCAATTAATTTCTTTCTATTTATAGTAGAGACGGGGTCTCGCTCTTGCTCAGGCTGGTTTTGAACTCCTGACCTTGAGCAATCCGCCCGCCTCGGCCTCCCAAGAGCTAGGATTACAGGCGTGAGCCACAGCGCCCGGCCTCATATTTTAGCCTTTTAAAAAACTTTCCAAACTAAATTATGTTAAAAAAAAAAGCCAGTTCATCTAACCATTTTTTTCCTAGTGAAAATGTAAATACATAATTTTGACTCTGATGCCTATAATTCTTTTTCTAAATGTTAAAACACAGTAGGAGTGAAAAACTAATTTACAAAATACACTAAAAAAGAAGGTTACATATTGTCTACTATTCCAAACTCCCAACCCCCATCTAAACCAATAAGAAAGAAGCATACAAATGGGCATAAACTATTTATGCTAATGCTGACTTTAATTTGTAATCCTTTCTCTCAGTAAGTACTCTCAATGAGATGACAATCAAAAAGTAGATAAAAAAAGCATAAACCCCATATATAAACTCACTGTCCTTCAAATGCTGTGCAGTTTAAATGACTACACATGAAAAAGACTATGTCGGTGAATCTTTATTAATTGGGGGAAAAGGGATATAATCCAAATTATCCTAGGGTTCAAATGCATCATTATTGTTCAGAATCTAATTCAAACCTAATTTTGCCTTAGAATAATTACTTTCAAAAGCAAATTATAATATCTATGATTCCTTTTGTAACATGAGCCCATTAGCCATCATACATAGAATTTCATTAGGGGGCAACTATAATATATAATGAAGGTAGCTTGATCCTACTTCAGAGTATTAAAATATAATCTCTCATACTTCATAAAATTGTCTCTTCATTGCTTGTGTAATGAGGAAAAAAAAAGACTTATCTAGGGAAAATACTAAAAGACACATACAATAAAACATAATTTAATCTTTCAAGTAATACAAATATCATAGCTTTTAGTCTCTTATATTCTCTTTCTAGGGCAACACAATGTTGCAAGTGATGGAAATTTAGAAGGGATGCTTTTTTCTATAGATAGAAAAAAATAATAATTCTCCAAAATACCAGCCATTAGATGGTAGGACTTAAAACCAACTACTGCAAAAATAAGGTTAAAAACAAAAATACATGACTTTTCGTAGGTCTATCACTCTCACTTTCTTTGTTCCAAGAAAGTACAGGTATTTTTAGAACTAAAACATTCATTGCTTTTGAAAACTACCCTTGAAAGAAAAATTAGAAGGTTGAATGATGGGCGCCCTACCCTAGTTAAAAGATAAGGTGAATAGGTGACTCTAATAACCAAGTATAGCCAAGCTGGCCTGAGTGAAGCAATTCCTAGAGGCTTTAATTCTTAGAACATTAGAAAAAAGATAAGAATGAGCAATATCCTGGAATGAGCAATATGTTCTAATAAATATGCATCTAAATTTATAAATTATTGCAAGCCCAGGGAGGTTTGTGTGGCAGTTGACCTCCAAGATCACCCTTAAAATCTCCACTCCCAGTATTCACACCTCTATGTAGTCCCCTCCCACAGTGTACCAGCTTTGCTCTGGGTGACCAATAGAATATTGCAAGAAATGATGTTATGTTAACTGTGACAAAATGCTATACAAGACATCGCAGCTACCATACTGGTTGTATGCCCTCTCCCTATCACTCACTTGAAAGGATGTAAGTTGACAAGTTTTAAGTGTGAACAGTTTTATTATGTAGAGGCCCATAAGGGAAAAAACAGAAGGCTCTTGCCAACAGCCATGTGAGTAAGCTTGGAAGCAGATCACCAGACCCCAAACATTCAGATGACTATTGCCCCAGTCAACAGCTTGACAGCAATCTCATGAGAGAGGGTCTGAGCTAGAATTATATAGCTAAGATGTGCCCAAATTCCTGAATGACAAAAACTGTATGAGATAATAAATGTCTATTGTTATTTTCAACAACTAAGTTTGGAAGTAATTTGTTATGCAGCCATAGATAACTAATACAGTTTGCTTCCTAGAATATGTTGTGCACGACGGTTTTCTTATTACCGTGGGAATAGCTTTGGTTGATCCTGAGGTTATCTACATAAGCTCAGGGTTCTGTCTCTAGTATATATTTCTTCTGCACCAATCACCTGTTCTGCTGCACTCTGGTGAAAGGTGGTTATGATCTTTGGATAAAGAGTTATTTCCTGATTAGGAACCAAATCAGAAAAGTTTTCTTCATTGCCAAGATGTTCCCCATGTAAAATATTAAGCATTTCTTTTGGAAACAAAACAGGCTTTAAAACCAAGAGTATGGCAGTGGGAGTGATCTGTCCCAGGTATATGTAATAAGGGAATTTGTTGTATATAGAAAATTTAGAAAGAGTAATAAAACCAAACAAATTTTGGTCTGCTTTTTATTATCAACATATGCTATGATTCTAAACAATATCAATAATAGGGTAATTGTCTTCCCCAAAATCTTTTATTGATCTAGTTTCTAAACAACTGTAGCAGATACTAAGCTTCAACTTAGTTGATAAATATTCTTATATTTTACAAGTTAATTCATAGAAGTCTCAGTTATACAGTTGCCCCAAGATACATGAGGAAATAGCTACATGCATTTGTTTTGAAAATACTTCATAATTCTTTGTAATCATTCAAGCTTGTTTCAGGCACAGTTTTTGCCTATGTGCTCCTACATATTTCTACTTTAAACAGAAAAATCTTAGTGAACAATAATAGCATGTGACCACAAAGACAAATAAGTAGTAAAAAACAAAACAAAACAAGACAAATAAGTAGGATTTGAGCTACTTTAATTATGTCATCTAATTGAATTCTTGGATTATTTTTACTTGTGTTTAATATTTAAAAGAGTGAAATAATTCAAGCTGAATGATTTAATAATTTTCATAAAATGCAAATTTTGGTTCATAAATATTTTACTGAATTTTAAATTTATTTTTTAAAAGTTGTTCACTGTTTTGCTTATTCTAAACTAAAGAATAAATCAACCACTTAATATATACTCAGATGGCTATATTCAAAAAAGTATAAAATTCAAGTGTTGGGAAGGATATAGACAAATTGGAACTTGCATACTTTGCTGGTGTGTATGTAAACTGATGCAGCTACTTTGAAAAAACAGTCTGGTGGTTCCTTAAGAAGTTAAACATAGAGATACTATATGACTCAGAAATTATCCTAAGTATATACCTAAGAGAATTAAAGACATGCATTCATACAAAAACTTATACACCGATATCCATAGCAGACTTATTCATAAAAGCCTAAAAAATTGAAACAAGCCAAATGCACATCAACGGATAAATGGATAAAGAAAATGTGCTATATTCATATGATGGAATATTTATGATTTAGCCATAAAAAGGACTGATGCAACAACATAGATGAATCTTGAAAACATCATCCTAAGTGAAAGAAAATAGACACAAAAGGCCACATATTGTATGACTGAATGCATATGAAATGTCCAATATAGGAAGATCCATAGAGATAGAAAACAGATTGCCAAGGGATGGAAGGAAAGAGGGCTAGAGAATGGCTATTAATAGATATGGAGTTTATTTGGGAGGTAATGAAAATTTTTGGAATCCAATACTGGTAATGATTGCATAACCTTTTGAATATACCAAAAAACCTCCACTCAATTGCACACCAAAATGGTCAATATTATGATATGTAAGTTATAGCTCAATAAAGAAAATAATCACTATGACCATTACAGGACAATTTTTTATCTCGTAAAGGGTATTAAAAATTGTCCACTCAAGGTAACAAATACATGAACTGTGACATTACTAATATACCTTCTATTCTCTTGGCAGGAATGTTGGTGACAGATTCACTATGATAAGTGCTTGATAAATGTCAGCTGGATGAATGAATAAATGAATCCATGTGTGTATTCCTATATTTGTAAATGTAGTTTTGTAAAGTCTTCTTTACCCCTACTTTGAAGAAAAGGGCATATGTTAATAGTTTAGAGATATTTTAGTAAGCCACTGCTTTTCTGCTTGCTCAGGATTATTTTGGGGAATGTGTTTGTTTGGGGGTATTAAATTCAATAGAGTTAAACACAACTATTTAATTCAAAAACTTTCTATAATCAAAATTATCAATATTTCACAAAAGCTGTATCATAGTGAAAGGTTGAAAACTGTATGATTAAGCCACATAATTTCCTCTTCACTCACACAATTGCCTCCTCACCTGCTAATTCTAATGGCACCCTAAATAATGACTAACTTACTGCAATTCTATTTGAAAATTATGAGGAAATAACAAATATAATGGACTTGTGTTTTTAAATGACACTGCCATTGCTATTTTACTCAGTAATCATTCATTACTCTACAAATAGGAAATCAAGATATACATAGTACAGTTTTCCCATGGAGACAGGCTAGTTCTCTCAATACAAAGAAAGCCAGAGAGGTAAAAAGCAAAGAAATGAGATTAGGGGAAGGCCACAACTTCAATAATGATTAAATGCCTAAAAAACTGAAAGAGATATAAAAATAAAAACATATACTATATGAATTTCTATTTAAATTATCACTTTTGTAGAGAAAATAAGAAGAGTTATTTGTGTCAAATATTTGATTTGCAAATATTTTCTCTTATTCTGTAGGTAGAGTTTTCACTCTGTAAACAGTGTTGACGTACATAAGATTTTAGCATGGATGAAGTCTGATGTATCTACTTTTTCTTTTGTTGCCTATACATTTAGCTTCATTTCTAAGAGAGTATTATCAAATTTGTGTCACAAAAATTTCCATAATGTTTCCTTCTAAGACTTCTATAGTTTTAGCTTTGGCATTTAGGTCTTTAATTCATTTTGAGGTATTTTTATGATGTAAAGGTGCAACTTCATTATTTGCATGTAGATATAAGTTTTCTCAGCAACATTAGTTGAAAAAGCTGCTCTTTCTCCACTAATGATGATGTCAATATTATAAGACCACATGTATGTGGGCTCTGGTTCCCTATTGCATCCCACTGATCTATATGTTTGTCTTTATGCCAGTACTACACTGGTTGAATTGGTGTAGTTTTGTAGGTTTGAAATTAAAAAGTGAGTATTCTAACTTAAAAAAAAAAACAAAAACCAAAGAAGAATTATACCCTAATAATTCCCTGAAAATAATTATATAAAATAAAACTGTAATAATTAGGGGGATATATTCAGCTTATTGTTAATGAATGCTTTCCTATTTTAAGCAGCAATTTGATAAGGTGCACTGTTTAACTGTTTCATTTTTTGTGATAATATACTCTTTCCCTTAATTTATATGCATTTCATAGAAGATGGAAGTCTTCCATTCTAATAAACTGATAACCCAATGATTTTTTATTCCTACCTTAAAGCTTATAATTTTATCTTTGCCTTCTTAAATTAACTAGGAAATTAAATATGTAGTCTTAAAAGTTCAAATAAATTCTTTTTATAACGTATCTATCTGGTAATGACTCACTTTCCTATAGTATAAAATCTTATACTACAACATTTAAAAACAAATGTATCCATTTCTTTTGAGTAGGTAGTTTTCTTTTTCATTCTGCTCTACCATTTACATGCAGTCCTACTACGTAAATGGTTCTTATTTTGGTGGCATACAGGAAGAGAAAAGAAGGGGGAAAAGTACTAAAAAAGTGAAATCGGGCCAGGCGCGGTGGCTCACGCCTGTAATCCTAGCTCTCTGGGAGGCCGAGGCGGGAGGATTGCTCAAGGTCAGGAGTTCGAAACCAGCCTGAGCAAGAGTGAGACCCCGTCTCTACTATAAATAGAAAGAAATTAATTGGCCAACTAAGATATATATAGAAAAAATTAGCCGGGCATGGTGGCACATGCCTGTAGTCCCAGCTACTCGGGAGGCTGAGGCAGGAGGATCGCTTGAGCCTAAGAGTTTGAGGTTGCTGTGAGCTAGGCTGATGCCATGGCACTCGCTCTAGCCTGGGCAACAAAGCGAGACTCTGTCTCAAAAAAAAAAAAATTAAAAAAAAAAAAAAAAAAGTGAAATCGGTATAAATAAGAATAAAGTTTCATGATAATTCATGCTCAAATAAACATAAATCAATCATAAAATAATCACTAGAATCAATATAATCATGGAAAGAGCTAACTCACAAATCTTTTTTTTCCAAGAATTTAACGTTTCAGATTTGAAAAGCTGAGATTCAGAAAGGTGTAGTTCACATAATAAATTGCATCTCAGATGGGTATTCAGGAAGATATAACAGCACTTTTTATGGTGTGTGTTTGTGTCTGTGCACACGTATATATGCTTGAATGTGCGCCGCGGTTGCAGACATAGACAGGTAGATATAAAGTTAAATAAAAATACAATGCCAAGCATTGATTAGAAATATTTATGTTGCAAGCAGCAGAAAATGTGATTCAAACTGACTTGAGGAATAAAAGCAATTTATTGGTTAAAGTAACTTAAATGTCTGGGGTGACACTTTTCCAGTAGAAATATAATATGAGCCACATATGTGATTTCAATTTTCCAGTGGCCACATTTTAAAAAGTCAAAGGAACCAGGTGACATAAATTTAACATATTTTACTTAACCCAATATATCCAAAATAGAAACCTTTAAACATATTTAATCAATATAGAAAAGATTAATGGGATATTTTACATTCTTACTTTTATACTAAGTCTGCAAAATCCAATGTGTACTGTATAACTACAAAACATCTCAATTTGGGCTAGCCAACTTTTAACTGCTCAGTAGCCAAAGGAAGCTAGCAGCCACGGCATTGGACAGCACAGGTCTAGAAATAGGGCAGGCTTTGAGCAGCACATCACTAAATTATTCAGAGAAATGAATCCAAGGTAAACATGGCACTCCCTAAGCACATATGTTAGAAAGCTAACAGGTGGGTCATAATTTGACTATGTTGTAGTAGATAGTCTATGCTGCAGAGCCAAAGACTGTCCACCCTAGTTACATATTCAGTGGCTATTCCTCAAGTGTGGTTTTGCAGTTCAGAGAGACTGAGAGCAGGAAACTGTGATTTTTACCCTCATGAGGCAAGGAGTGCCCATGATTTAATCACGCTTAGTTTTGGGGTATGATTGGAGGTGCTATCTTTCTGCTGGAGGAGTAATTAGAGACATGTGTAGGATGCACTGGGTAAAAGTTATCCATTAATGAAAAAAGGATGGAAATATGAATAAAATAATGAATACCATTGGCACCATAAGTTTTGGTTGACTAAGGATTACACCTTAAGTAAAACAACATGCTTGTTTCTATCCTACAATGCTATTTAATCAAATAATTCCTGAGCAAGAATAGTTGACTTTTCATGCCAGTGGGTAGTCCAAAATGTCAAGGCAACAAATATGCTGTTTGGTAAATTTGCCACAGTGGGCATGTTCCTGAATAACTCTCCACACACTGCAGCAAAGAGACAACTGGCTTAATTCCCAAAGTTCACTCGAGCTCATCCTTCATTGCTGGTGAGGGCACCGATAATGGTGGAATGTGCCTTCAAACAAATAGCAATGCATCCAGATGAGAGGGAAAATTGTATTACGAACTTAATGTCCGTGAAACAATAACCATTTTGAAACATTTTAATGCCAGGGCCACAAAGAAGCACATTTTTATACTGAAGGAAAAAGAGGAGAACTAGCTCACAAGGAGATAAGCTTTCTCTTGTCTTTTTATTTGTTTTAGCACAAAGAAAATACTAAATTTTAAACTGTTATTAATATGCTAAGAAAGGCACATTCAAAACAATAGAAAAAACTAAAATATACAAGAATGTATTCAGATGTGTAGCTTAGAGTATGAGAAATTGGATAGGCTTTAGTTTTTTCCCCTCACATATTAATTTCTTCTTTGTTTTGAGGGGAAAAAAATGACAGCATTTAACCTGATGTAGTCACATTCTAAACTAATTATCAAATAATTGTTTTTTGAAGTCATCACCCTAGTTTGAGAAATTCCACCTTTCTGAACCCTCATTTCTTTCCTCCTTTGAATAATGCCAAACACTTGTAATTCATCCTGGTTTTCAAAATGACCCGGGAAATTCCTCAATGGAATGAACACATAAAGTACTTTCATGTATAAAATGAGAATAAATAACAAATGGACTGTGGAAAAAATTAAGAGATAGCAGATGCCGAACATTTAAGAGAACTGCCCAGACATACGATAGACCCCAGACACCTGTTCAACTGAAATAGCTCATCTGGGCATTTTCTTAAAACAAAATAAATTGGCCCTACCCTACACTTTGTGCATTATGTTCTTTACATAAGGTAGAAGTAGATATCATTGATTTTAGTTTTAAACACTATCTTTTATTTTTCTCTGTGGGATACCTATGTCAAAAGGAAGTGGCAAACAGAAGAAGAATAAAACATATAGGCAACAAAGAAATGAAAAGAGAGGCTAAAGGGGAGACAGAAAAAAGAAAAAAAAAAGAATCAGCAGCAGCAGCAGACCTGGCTTTCAGACAGTGCTGGTTTGGAATGAATGGTCAGTGCTGGTTGACAGCAAGCAAGGTCGAAGAGACCACCTAAGAAAGGGTGGTCAACATCGTTAAATGTTATGAGTATTTAAGAAGACATGGTCTGAAGAAAGTTTACTGAAGTAGGCTATCAAGTTGCCCATAGTGCTTCCACTACTTCAGGAAGAAACTAGATGGAAAAAAGTAAAATGAATGGAGTAGGAAGGGTGGTCAATGAACGCAAATTTTTTTTGAGATGATCAGCAAAGGGCAGAAAGGAAACCCTAGATGATAGACAGAACAGTAAGATGAAGGGATGCACATTTAGAAATGGATTAAATATATTTTTAATACTTATTTTGATATATTATCTGTGTATAGAGCAAAATGACCATGTGTCAGCCCATTCGGGAACTAGTTAAGTAAGGAGGTATTTGAAAAGCAGACCTTAAGAAATGTTGTACATCACAGCAGATAATTCAAGATGACTGTACGTAGGGTACTGATTGTAAATAAAACAGCATATACAAATATTATATAAAGCAGGGGAGCAGATTTTGTGTATTTGTTCATTGGTTGGGTGGTTTTCTTCACTGCAGTCTGAAATAAACTTCAAAATGAATTTTATCAAAAAGTGACATCAAAACTCCCATGAAAGAAAATAGTAGAGTTTGAGTATATGTGTGTACATGCACCCTCTTAGAAATTCAATCCAAGAGAGTATGTTGATGACAAAGATAACATGTACCATCATTTGAATCTGATGGGTTCCAACTAATAATCCTCATATCTTTACCTTTCTTGCTGAGCTCTGAAGCAAGGAAACTATTCTTAGTTCATTTAGAATGTCTCTGTCATCAAAACAAATCTAAAATGCAAGCAGCAGCAACTTTATTAGCACTTACTGATCCCAGGGGTGATAAATACGTTTGTTTACTTATACGTGCAAGCAAAACTGTTGGCAAAAGAGCAACTGATCAGACTGCTAAGTAGTTAGAATTCACATTCAATATAAAGTCATAGTATAATCCAAGCAATTGTCAGAATCTATACCAGCAATGGTCTCCTCCTGTGGCACCAAGGACCACATTGTCAACCTGTGAGAAATCTCAAGGTCACTGATAATTTCCATTAGCTTGCATATATTAACATAGGCTTTGCATCTAAGTGTTTCAAAAC
This sequence comes from Microcebus murinus, assembly GCF_040939455.1. Taxonomy (NCBI): domain Eukaryota; kingdom Metazoa; phylum Chordata; class Mammalia; order Primates; family Cheirogaleidae; genus Microcebus; species Microcebus murinus. The sequence continues at coordinate 16,814,308 of NC_134119.1, forward strand.
TTTAGTGTACCAGATATTAATTTAGCACTCTCTGTCATCGTCTTACATTTGCCCAACATATCAGAGCATGTCGTTCTATCTTGGGTTTTTATTCCTTCTCTGAAGAACCGCTGCATACACTTGGTCATAATGGGTACAATAGGTTCTAAGATGCTTCCCTCCAGGACATGACTGGCTGGAAGCTTTAATCTTTAATCTCCTTTCCTTTATTTTCTCTATAATGTGCTTTCTAACTATGTAATTGTATTGGAGTGAAGAAAAAATCTCTGCAATCTTGTCCCCGGGGGATGCTGTGTCATCCTCCATACTGTGCCTGTTGACACTACTGTGTCTAAAAATCACAGCACTGTTTGCACCTCTGTAGAACAGCAGAGCCAGCAGGGTGTAGATGTACACACTACATAAATTGTCTCACTGGTGAGGAAAGACAGCTTTTTGTAAATAGGAAGAAGATAAGCACAAAGCAGGAGAGGCTTCCAAAACCTTTAACCCAAGAAAAAGATCCGGGATGAAGGAGAGAGGGGTGGGGAACAGTGAAACTAGCCAGGCAAAACTTGTGAAATAAGCTGGCAAGAGACCATTCCTCTTGAAGTATCAATCCCTGTGGGCCAATAATGGTTTCCAAATGGTACAAAGCGGTGAGATACTCCCAGGTCTTGTGATTTTTACAGGCAACAGAAGAGATTAATTACTCCAGTTCCTAAGTATTGCAAACATCGGCAGCCTTTCACATAGAGTAGTTTGATACACATATACCACAACACGTGTGCTTCACACTAAACCTGTTTTACATTTTTTCCATGCCAGGAATGAAAATGTGGATGTTCTCTCATGTCAGGGTATGCTCCTCTAAAATAATAATAATATTAGCCTGAGTAAATAACTAAATTTGATAAAAAGCAATGCCAAATTCTTTCTGGAAATGGCTGCATTTCCAACAAAGTATTAAAGTTGGTGTAAACACGGGAGGAAATTAATTTTTTAAAAAGTAAATTTCATCAACAATCTTGAAGAAAAGATCAACATAGTCCCTCAGAAAGCAAAAATGCATTTCAAATACTGTTGACTTGCTTTACACCTTAGACCCTTCATACAATGAACCAAAATGTCTAAAGATTATAATACTATTCTATAAGAGAAAAAGAGAAGTTCAAGATTTACCTCAGAAATGATTTTCTTTAGGACTGAGGGCACACTCTTTAAGGAGAATGTTCTTTCTTTAGGAAATGCTGGATGCAGTTATGGTTCAGTGCTTCCAACAAAATCCAGTGAGTAATGGTTTCAGTCACGACTTCACATTAGATGTACCCGTTGACCTAAGAAGTTAGCTTTAAATAAGCAGTTTGCTGGATCGTGATTCTAGAAGGAAAGCCAGGTCCTACACTAGTATATCTTCAACCTCTGTGCAATATAAATGGTATCCATCAATTCCTGAGAGACATAGGAATTTTGGCAGGAGTGTTTTTCAGTGAAATTACCACAAAAGAATTAAAAGGTATTCTCTTTGGAGTGGTTTCAGATTCCTTTGGAAAAGAAAACACTGATCCTTCACTAGGGTTTCATTTTAGAGGTCCTGATTCTGGGACTAAATGGGAAGAAAGAGCTAGAAAGCCACACCTTCTTATTTCCAAGCACAAAGACCATCATTCCCTCAATGTGGAGTTAGATGTATTAATTCTGTGGGGCTAATTCACAAGGGAGGATGATGGCAAACTATTTGGGGGCTCCCAGCTACTGTTTAAATATTGAATAAGAGTACCTATAACATTTCTAAACTAAATGCAATTTATTTCTGTGCCTGTTGGATCCTTCATATTTCAGTCATGATACGAACAAAGTCTGCAAATTCCCAAATGCCAATTCCTATGGATTTTGTCTATATCTTGGGACACAGTACTAAAGACATTTAAACCAGTTGAAAGGTAATAGGGATTAGGCTTTTTTGGTCTTTTCCAGACATTATTAGGCAACATACCTTGGCTATGTGAAAAGTAATATACTTCATTATGACTTTATTTCATCACATAATTAATTATAAAATTTCTGAAAACCCTTAAACTTATTGGAAGATGAGAACTCATCTAGTTAATGATGGTAGGAGGTGCTGGCTGGAGTTGGGGTCATAGTGGGTGGCACATAGAACACATGCTCATGACTTATCCAGTATAGACCAGCAAATTGAAATTGGAGACAGAACTAGTTTTTGCAAGAGGAAACAACCTTACAGCAAAGTCAGATTGCCCATTTGACATCTTGACATTACCTGAGCTCCAAGATTGATTTAATTTTAATTCTACTCTAGAATGTGTGTGAAAGAGAAGGAAATGTTGTAAAAGACCATGTTCAGTTCTATGTTTCAAAGGAAATACCATAAAAATACATTTCATTTCTGCTAGGAATCCTGAACAAAATCTCAACTATGTTTAATAGGAAAATTGACTATATAGCACTTAATAATGCAGCTAAAACTGGCCCTACAGCAAGGTTAAACCCATTTAAGTTTCAAAAAAAACCCTACTCATCAGCTGCTGCTTTTCTTTTCTATGTTTTTTCCAAATCTTCTCTTGACCATGATCCATACACTCTCAAGGATATAAACTCCATCTCAAACTTGTCCCCAACTTTAACAGTGTTGAATGCTGGTTATATTTTTTGAGATCTCATCAAAATATTAGAAAAGGACTTGTCAGGACAATTTTAACATTGTCATTGTTAAGACTACAGTGAAAAATCCTTCAGTTCCAATTCAATAACTTAAGCTAAGAAAAGAGAACTCCTTTACCAGAGTTGACATGGTGTCATAAACACTGCAGTAAAAACACTAACAACTTTATTTTAAATTCTTTATATCCTTCTTTGTAAAGACCATATGGTTGACCCTTGAACAACTCCGAGGTTTAGGGACACATTGATCACACAGCACAGTCAAAAATCCAAGTATAACTTTTGACGCCTCTAAAACTTTACTAATAATCTGCTATTGTTTGGAAGCTTTACAATAACATAAATAGTCAATTAACACATAATTTGCATGTTATATGTATTATAATATATACTGTATTCTTATAATAAAGTAAGCTAGAGAAAATAAAATGCTATTAAGAAAATCATAGAAAGAGAAAACATATTTACTATGCATTGAGTGGAAGTGGATCATTATAGAGGTCTTCATTCTCATTGTCATCATTTGAGTAGGCTGAGGAGGTGGCGAAAGAGGAGGGATTGGTTTTGCTGTCTCATGAGTGGAAAAAAATCCACATGTTAAGTGGATCCATGCAGCTCAAACCTGTGTTGTTTGAGGATCAATGGTACTCTGAATTTTTATATATTGTGACTAAATACAAGAGGGGGGAAACTTCATAACACTTTTCATGTAGACTTTTACCATGAAGAAAAGATTTTTATATCAAGAAATGAGTCAAAAATTATAATTATAATGATGGGATCATAATTGACTCCACTTTTTAATTCTTATTTTTAATTTTATTTGAGAGCTTTCATTTTCTTCAAGATTCCTCCCTTGTCTTTGATGTTTCAGGTCAGGAAATAGACATCTGTAGGCATTCAACTTTGAAGATCAAGAAAACCTACACCTCCCACTGATCTTTCCTTTCCCTCTAAGAAATTAGAAAACCCACTGCTGGGAGCCATTCTGTATTCTTTCTTTTCCAAGTAAAAAAAAAAAAAAATTATGTTTTCATCCCAAAATACAATACACATCTTGTGATTTATCCTTTCTAAGCGTAAAGATTTCTTTATGAGACCTAACCAGAAAATGTGATCCTGCTTAAAATTAAGAAGGTAACGTGACAACTTCCATGTATTATTGCAAAATCCTGCAAAATCCTATCATTTCAATTATCAGAATTCTCCTTACAACCTTGGGTGCTTTGGGAGCAACATCATCAGGAACAATTAGTGATGAGAAAGGTCTTTTAGAAAGAAGACCATAATATAATCCAGGGAGACTAAGAAGGTTTGAGGCAATTATGACAGGGTTCTACATATCAATTTGAATACTTTGACTACAACCAAGAGAATTAGACTCTGATTAATTTACACAGAAGAAGAATTTATTAATATTTGAAAAATCCAGCGGAGCTCACAGAATCAAAGAAGTTGAGGAATGAGGGGTGGCAAAGATAAGAAGTGGGGAATGTCCAGGAGTATGAGTAGCAAGAGTGTTCCAGGGTACCTTGCTGGAATGCATGAGCTTTAAACATATCCCACCTCTTTGTCATTCTTCTCAAGATTCAGATTCCTGGGGGGAGACATCTGATTGGCCTAGTTTGGGTCATGTGTCTTTCCTTTTACTAGGGGAAACTAGGGCATCTTGATTGATGGTCTCATTAGGAAGAATCCATAGAAGAAGGAAATAGGTAAAAAGGCAATATAAACATGAAAGGAATAAGCAGGGGAAAAGAAAGTAATAATGAAAGTCTTCCTAATTGTATCAGTTTTATCCAAATGACCAAACAAAGAAACTTAGAAATATTTATTATGCCCAAGGTTCCATGGGTCCGGAGTCTGAGCATGGCTAAATTGGATCGCTCACAAGGCTACAGTCAAGGTGTCAGCTAGGTCGTGTTCCCTTCTAGAGCTTGGAGTCCTCTTCCAAGCTCATGTCCCCATTTTCTTGCTGGCTACCAAGGAAGGATCACACTCACCTCCTGAGGCTGTCCCTTCCTGACCATGTGGCTCTCTCACATCCCTCCTCACAACATGGCAGCTTCAAGGCCAGCAGAAGAATTTGTCCTCCAGTTACTCAGATGGAGCCTTATATAACATAACCTAATCAAGAGAGTGATTACCCATCACTTCTGCCATGTTCTGTTGGCTGGCTACCAAGTCAACAGCTTCTGCCCACACTCAAAGGAAGGGGACTACACAAGGATCTGGCTCATTCTGAGTCACTTTAGGGTGTATCTGCCAAATTGATGCTCATAATGAAAATGAAACAGAATTCTGATGTGGGAGAACCAAACCCACAACTGTAGTCCTGCAGAAGACGCACTTTCACCCGCCAACCCAGCCTGGTCCACCCCATGAGTCATAACTTGCTGAACTCTTGGACCCTGGTGACCACTGACTTTTTGGTGGAGATTGGCCTGCCAGACTTCTAAGACTAGGCACCAGCTTTAGCTCCTTAGGCACAGGTGTGGCACATCCATGCTTCTTAAGAACTACACTAACAGTCCTGAAGTGGGAAGAAAGATCTCCAAATGGAACCCTCTGGAGATATCTTATCCCATAAAAAAATAAAAAGAACAAGTGAACAACACCCACACACATGCACACAGACATATACCTCAAGATTGCACAACCCTGTACCCATCTGCAAGTTTTCCATTCAACTCCCAGTGAACCTTTGTATGGCAGAAATAGACAAAACCCACAAAGTGAAGAACAAGTGCCACTTTTTGCTGGAGGCTTTTTGAGTCTAGGGAAGACTGAGCACAATTCGCTGCAATCATACCTCATTGATAAACATGCTGTGGTGTGCCTGGCAGAAAACAAAAGGAACTTGTTTTACACACAGTTGAGTTTCTAAATACTGGTATTATGTCATTTGTTTTGACATCTCAAAAACACTGACATTCCATCATATTTAAAGTATACTGAAAAGTTAAGCATGCTCCTTTATTCAACATGTCTTTTGAGTAGCAAAGGAAGCGTGTTATTGTAAACCATTGCAAATCATATGACATAAATGTGTATGAAATCCATACACACTGGCAGCTGCACACAGCATCATTATACTATATTGGTGCTATTTCCCCCTCTCGTTCCTCATTCCAAAGCAGCTTAGATGTGTTCGAAAGAACATAGAAATATAAAACAGTATGGCTGCTGTGGAAAACAGTATGGCGATTCTTCAAAAAATTGAAAATAAAGAAAAAAGAAACTAAAAAAAAAAAAAAACAAAAAAACAAAAAAAGAAAAAGAAAAGAAAAAAAAAACAAAAAAGAAGACGAAAAAAAAAAAAAAGAAAAAAAAAATTGAAAATAGAATTTTCATATGATTCAGCAATTCCACTTCTGGGTATATGCTCCAAAGAATTGAAAACAGGGGCACAGATATGGGTGTATAAATGGGTGTATAAATATACCCATGTTCATAGCAACATTATTGACAATAGCCAGAAGACACAACCAAAGTGTTCATTGACAGAAGAATGAATAAGCAAAATTTAATATAAATACACACATACAGACAAAGTCGAATATTATTCTACCTTACAAAGGAAATTCTGACACATGCTGCAACATGGACAGATCCTCTATGATTCCACTTATGTGCGAATCCACATACCACTTATGTGCAGATCCTCTATGATTCCACTTATGTGCGAATTCCACTTACCTAGCACAGAGTAGTTAATTTCACAGAGACAGAAAGTAGAAGGGCAGTTCTCAGGCACTGGGTAGAGGAATGAATTGGCAGTTATTATTTCATGGATACAGAGTTTCAGTCTAGGAAGATGGAAAGAGTTCTAGAAATAGATAGTGGGGTTGCACAACAGTGTGAATGTACTTGATTCTACAGGACTATAGATTCTACAGGACTAGATTCTACAGGACTTTCTATTGATTAAAATGGTAAATTTTATGTTATATATATTTTGCCATATTTTTTTTTTTAAGAGCACAGGGTTTGAGGAAAAGTATACTGCATTCTGCTCTGGGTTTCATTGCTTTAGCTCTGTGATCTCACTGCTTTCTTTCCTTATCAGTTTAATGACTGGGAAAATTGACCAACCTTCCTCATGGAGTAATGAGAAAATAAAATCTGAAATTTGGAAAAGAACTCAAGGAAGTCAAAAAAGAGAGTCCACTCGATGGTAAGCTCCACAAGATCAGAGACCTGGTCTATCTAACTCAGTGTGGAAGCCCCAGCATTTAGGAAGGTCTTTTTAAAGAAAATACTTTGAAAAACATAAACTGCTTTTCAATGATTATTTTTTGTCATTGTTTCCAGAATAATTCCCAATGCATTATTTAAACCAGAAAGGTTGCCCATTTCAGAGGCCCAGCCTTCATCAGGATTCCTCAGCCTCTACCAACACTTCTAACAGGTCTATACGGTGGCCTGATTTTAAAGTCCATCAACATTTTATGTCTAAGCCCAGTTCCTTCCTTTTATCCCTCCAAACCCTCTTAACACCACTGTGCAGTGATTAAGAAGATACACTTTTTTCAATTCTTAGGTGAGACAAATCCTATCAGCATTTCTGCAACAATGAATAGACCAGGACAGCAAGGAAACAGAATCTTTCAATCAATATCCTAGATCTCACACGGGTGCCAGATTCCACCCAGAGGACCATGAAAGAGTGTTTATGTATCAGCTTTCAATATGATCAAATTCTGTCCCTGTGAACTCTGGAATTGTGCTTCAACATCTCCCTTTGACCTATGATCAATACGGAGCATGAATACTAAGGAAGGAAGGAGCTATCCCTCTGAGTTTGCAAGAGCTGGGATTAGCCAGAGGCTGAGTGAAGGTCCCCCAAAAGCTACTAGCATCTGATAGTCCACAGACTGGCTAGAGCTGGGCACCTCCTGGTTAGGGGTTTTCTACGGAGCTGGCCTTCCCTGCCCGGGAAATGATGGCTCACTCCTTGCCTAGGATGACTCACATTTTTACAAGTTGTCCTTTCTAAAACAAACTTGCAGTGGAAACAGTGATATTTGCACATGATGCTCACCTAATTCCTCCTCTGGCTTCTTCTAAACTACATAATGAAATGGAAACTATCTTACTGTAACCCAACAAGCCTGGAAAGGACCGTACATGCCCCAGACCCAGCCCAGTGTCCTCATATCCTAACAGTCTACCTCTGCAGTAGTTACCACACACTGGCCTCAACCATAGAACTTTCTGTAATCAAATTCCAACAACAATTGTAGAAGATACACTCAAGAAGTAGACAGTATCTAGAATTCAGATTGAGTATATGTGTGAGTCAGACACCTTACCAGGTAACTTTGTGAAAGTTACGTTAAAACTCTTAGTCTCTGTGACTTTATCCTTTGAAAAATGGGTAAAATGATTCATACCTCATAGAATTATTGTGAGGATTAAATGAGCAATGGATGTAGATGCTGAGCAGAGTCTGGCACATAAAAAACACTCAATAAATGGCGATTGTTATTAGAATAATGATAAATACTAAGAATGAAGCCAATGAAGTTTGAGTATTGGTGGCAACAGTAGAAATTGCTCCCAGCCCTAGGGAGGTGAGTCTGCCACTAGAGTCCAGTTGAACTCTGCTGGAAAGCACACAGGACGAGTGATGGAAGCCCCTCACCTGTGTGTTCAGAAACACACAAGTCCTTTACAGAAGGACAATCAGGCCATTTGTTGTGTGCTCATATTTTCTTCTTCTGCATGTACTGGACGAAGGGAAAGAATGTGCCATTCTGGGTTGCCATTCTGTTTCTTGGTTTTCCTCAAAATATATGGAAATAGCCCCCATCAAAAACAACTTACTTTGAGGACGGTGGAGTCTGGTCATGCAAATTTTGTGTCTTTGCCCTATTTCTAAACTTGTTCTGCCTGCTTCCATACTTCATCTTCTCTCTCCCCTCACCCAGCTTCTGGCAAGGGTGTTGCCTCAAGTATTAGAATTGATTCATCAAATTGTTTGGCGGTAATTTGTGTTTGCCTTTTCTCCCCGACACGGGTCGTTATGCAGCTTGGTGTCCCAAGTTCCAGAGCAGGGCACCAAAAAGGCGTTTGACAAAAGTTAATTAAACATGATTGGGAGAACTAAGGAAGAAACCATCTTTCTATATCATTTCTTCATCTGACAAGGCCCACAGGTCCCTTCTGGCCTCTCTTTGGACACCATTGCTCGGGGACATTGGCAAATGAGCCCCAGCTACACACATTATTTCCTGGAAGTAAATTAGATGATGGCAGCTGGAAGCTGCACTTATTCACTCAGGCCACTAGAATGTCATTTCGTAATTTTCCACACACCTTGAGTTCTCTGGAAGGAGAATCACGTACAGGTCTAAGGCCTAACTATCATCATGTTCCTGGAACATTCTGAACGTAGTATAGTTTATTTCAGTTCTCAGCAAACAATTATCACAAACTGTGCTTGTTGCCTCTCTGCTCTCCAATCTCCCAGATGCATAATGCCTCCTGGAGAACAAGGAGAATTTGCCTTTGTGATAAACATTCTTCTTCCTAAATGCTTTTTGGAATTTTGGCATGTTTGATTTAAACAAATGGTCAATTTTTCTGAATGAGTATTTCAATTTTGCCCTCCAAATAGGTCAGTTGCAAACTTCCAGAATGCATTCGGCAGGCGATTCTGCATGTACATATGCAAATATCCAGTCATCTTGGGCTCAGAGCCTTTTGTACTCAAGTTCACTTTCACATATCCCATTTTGCTTGTGTTCGTCTGTTCTTTCTTGAGCATAGTAAGGTGGTGGAGGCCTGCTGTCTCTTCAGCTTTCTACCTCTTCCACAGTAAGCACTGTCCGCAGCCCTTTAAAAATAACTGATGGGACAATCTGCATCCTGTCAAGCTGTTTTCCCAATAGATATCTAGGTAATTAAAATCTCCTAGTATATTTAGGTCTTACTGCTTGAGTGATTCTTCTAGTTGTTAAGGCAACATTTCATCTACCTTCATTAAAGTGGCAGAAGACTCTGAACACAGAGTTCCTTACTGTGAACATCCTGGAATCTATTATTTTTACTCTTTTGAATCCAAGTTTGATCTATGTCAAGGGCCAGCAAATGTTTTCTGCAAGGGGGCCACACAGTAAATATTTTAGACTCTGTGGGCCAGGTAGTCTCTGTCACACCTATTCAATTCTGCTGTTGGACCATAAAAGCAGCCACATACAATATATACATGAATGGGTGTGGCTATGTGCCAATAAAACTTTATTAGCAAAATAGGCAGACAGATGAATGTGGCCCCCGAGCTCTAGAGGGCTAATCTTTGATCTATGGAATAATGGTACAGATCTGGAGTATGCAGCAGAGACATCTGTCACTCACTAACTGTGTAGTCTCAGGCCAATTGTTTAACCTCCTTGATTTTCAGTATCTTCCACTGCTTGGCCTAACTTGGAGGACAGAGAGGAGGAGGTAGAAAAAGGCCAAATCATGGTGGGACTATCACTGTCCTCTGAAGTTAATTGGGTCTTTATAAAAGGGTTTCACCTAGAGGGTTATACCATTGAATTTTGCTTCGTAAAATTTGCTCTGATTCAAAATACAGGATTTAATATCCTTACTGAAAGAAAAGATATCCAGTAGTACACTGTGGCAGAACCAGTGAAAATTGAGAAAGCTCTCAACCAGGCTAGTGGTAAAAAAAATGAACAAGAAGTAGATTCTAGGAATATCTAGAAGGAAATTGGCCATAAAATGACACATGGCCAGCGTAGCTATGACCAGGTACAGAGCAAGGTCACCTGTATGCAGCGATAATGCACAGATATTTAGACATTTGTAATTGACCAAAATCGAAGTACTAAGAAGTGGCACCATCATGCTTCCCAAGTTATTAAATTTCATATGAGCATTCTTACTTACTCTATTAATGCTTCCCAAGGCATAAGAAGAGAATATAACAACAACAACAAAAAAAAACAGCATTAGCCACCCTTTATTCATTGCTTAGTATGAGCCATGCATTGCTGAATATAATCTTTACCTAAATTCTAAAAGCTCAGTAGTGCCACCATCACTTCACAGATGGGCACATGAAAGCACAGGGGAGTTTAGTGACTTGCCCAGGTATCACATAACTAAGAAGGCAGGGGACAGAATTAAATTCTAAAGATACTTTGTTTGAGTCCAAAGCCTGTGTTTTTAACCACCGCTCTCTGCTGCCTTCCAGTAAGTCACTGATGAAAAGAGCTTGTTTTCAAGAGTCCATGAGACTTGCTGACTTAACTTACTGCTGCTTCTGAAATCTTGCAAGTAGAACCTTGACACCAATTAGTCCCATGGCTTTAGAAGAGTCAGTCATTACCTATTAGCCTCCATTTGCTCATCTGTAGCTTGCTTGCTATTCCTAACAGTAAAAATTGCATATTCTATCACATTAAAAAACAAAACAAAACCACTCTTGTAGGAAAACCAGTGTTAGGTAATTTATTCCATTGTTTCATTGAAACAGAAAATGGAAACTAGGATGTGAAAAATAGGTTAGGAAGTAGCAATTTATCTCTTTCAGTACAGTAAAAGTGTCATAAGTTAGAGACAGAAACAACAGCCTCAGGAAGCATTAAGTCAGATGGAGGTATTCCTGCAGTACATGCTATTTAGCCTCATTGCCATGATCACATGTCTGCACTGAAAAAAGACAATAGAACCCATAATCAAGAGGAGCATGTTACATGATTAAGAAATCACAAATAATAAAGAATTATGCACTATTGCAAGGTTTCAAAATGGAAATTAAAGATTTACACTTTTCAGGCTTTCTCAATATTCTCTTGCAAACCCACGTTTAGCTAAATTAAAAGAGCCTGACAACAAATGGTAGTGTTTTTCTCCAACTACCAATTGGTTATATGTCAGCTCGGCTTTTTAGAACTAAATTACTTTATGAAAAATATTTCTGTGACTTGCTGAGAAAATGCTGCCCAGAAGTTTAAATATAATTCATTTCATATGTGTGTTTGTTTTTAATGTCATAAGGCGGGGAGGAGGTTAGAAAAGGTAGAAGTCAGGAGGTAAAACTGTTCATATTTTATGGTTTCATAAAATGCTGGAATGAGAATTCAAAGCTCAGAGGTGGTTTTAAACTGTAACACTTATTTAAAAACAAAATCCCCCCAAAACCTTAAATGTTATGAATCTTAGAACAATCTACCTATATACATGTATATGAGAGATTCGTATCTTATAGATACATAAATCATGTACTAAGTGATACGTAATATGTGTATGTATATATTGTATAATATTTCATGCATATATACTTTCTAAAATATAATGTGTTTCATATAAATTTTACCAGTGGTTGTTTAATGCTATTGCTATACCAAATATCTATGGTCACTCACTTTACCGGCATACTTAACTTAATTCAAGAGGTATTTTTGAGCAACTAACTTGCATCTGGGCTGTGCATCCATTTATTTTGGTATCCTCCCATTTATTTTGGTATCAGCACCCAATTTCCTTCTGGGACAGTACCCTTTCCCCACTCTTAGGGCACATATTGGACAGAGTGTTCGAGATGTAAGTAATAGAAAAACAAAATGGCTTCTCTCAAAGGCAGCACAATCCAGAATACGAATAAACAAGGTAAACTCAAGAACCACAATCTGATGTGATGGCTGCAGCTGCCAGGCTGTTCCAAACTAGGAGGGGACCTCTACGGGAAGCTGTTTATCCCTGCCCAGAGGAAGCAGCTTGCTAACGTCCGTCCATCCACTGTTCATAATTTTTTCTGAGGGCTCAAGGCTGGATTGGACTGTGATTGAGTGCCAGGTTAGTGTATTTTTCTTCTTGATATTAGGAGAAAAACCATTCTGGAATGGTGTAGCCAACTCATCTCATATTGCTTTTGTCCCTTTACAAAGAAATTATGTAGTGAATGTAGTCATTCACTACATAATCAGGCAATGAAAGATTATAGAGAAACTAATAATTTTCCTGTTGAGACTCTTAAAAAATATTAACATTTATATGACAACATATGTAAAGTCTATATATTAAAGTAAATGCCACTAGGCTTAAGGCACAAAATTGAAATATCACACACACAAAGATTAAAGCCAATTGCTTGACCCAGTGAGCAAGTTAAGAGTTGTGTTTGGCAAGACAATGGCATGCTTATAAAGGTAAGATTGTGAGCTTTGCACTCAGAAAGACCTGGGTTCAAATATGAGCTATAGCACTTAAAAAATTATTATATATTGACAAATTAGAGTTGTATGTATTTATAAGTACAAAGTGGTGCCGTGATTTTAATACAATGCAGAAAGATTGAATTAAGCTAATTAACATATCCATCAATTCAAATGTTTAACATTTTGTGTGATGAGAACATTAGAAATTTACTCTCTTAGCAATATTGAAATGTACAGAACTCAATTATTAGGTCTAGTCACCATGCTGTGAAATTGTTGTTACATGAACTTAGACAAGTTCCCTAACCTGCCTGAGGCTCAGTTTTGCATTTTAAAAATAGGACTAATAATAAAATATTTGTGAGTAGTTGATGAGATGGTATATATCAAGCACCTGGCATAGGGTAGGCAAACCCCATCTGCCCTCTTTGAGTCTGGGGCTGCCTCGAGTGCTAGAAGTTCAGAAGTAAATTGCCAAGAAGCTCCTTGAATAATGTATTATCTTAGAGAAAAATAAGTTTTTCCTGACACATTATTAGAAACCCAACATGGCAACCTCTCTGCCTCCAAAACTATTAGGCCTTGAAACAGGGCAATGGGTAAATATCAATACATTTCCTGACTCCTTTTGGCATGCACATCCCATTTATTTTGGTACCAGCACCCTAATTTCCTACTAGGAAAGCACCCTTTTCCCAGTCTTAGTCCACATACTTAGATAGAGTGGATTCAATCCCTTTTTCAGGGGTGTAGGGAATGCGACCCAACCAGAGCACTTTATTTTCTTTGCTTCCGAGGTTATTTCAGGAATGGCCCAACAAGAGGCAATGATAGGCAATGAGGTTTTGTCCGGAATATTGAAAATTGGATTTGAGCTGACAGACCATAATGCTAGAGTCGCCATAGCCATCTTGTCCCCGTGAGGAGACCACCTTTTACAAATAGAGCCAAGACAAGAAAAACTGAATTGGAGAGAAAAACCATGCCCTGGGTATTCTATTTGAGTTTCTGCATCCAGCTGCACCTACATCTTCCCATTATATATGAATAAATTCCCTCTCTAGGTTGAGTTGTGTTTCCTGTCACTTGCAACTAGAAGAAACCTATATAACATAGTGCATATATGTTGCGTGTCTTCTTTAGTTTACTTTGACAATTCATCTTTTACCAATACGCTGCATGTGGATCAATAAATGTTATATTACTGTAAATTTATGAATAAAGAAGGAATAGTATAGATGCCTTTTTTGTAGGACTTTTAAAAAAGAAACAAACAAAACCACCCACTTTTATTTTCAGATGTAGAAGTCAAAATGCAGTTTAAATGGACCTATTTACTAACCACGAAGTAATTTTAATGGCTAATATCTATTTGTTGGAATTGCTTTTTAAATATGCTATATAAAGTTAATGGTCTAAATCCCATATTCAAGATGGAGGCTGTCATTACAGGAAATTAGGGCATATTAGCAAGAAAATAAAAAGCCCAGTCCTGCAGGTGAGCAAAGCGCCCCTTGGAGGCAATATGGGCCTATGAACAAGAAAGTCAGCAAGTATGTAGCTGATTCTAGTAAACTCAGGAAATAGTGAAGGCCATCCAAATTACCCACTGAACTCTCAAATACTTGCTTATTCATACATGATAATTTTGTAGGGTCTTTTTTCTTTTTGTTTTTTTTTTTCTTTTTGTTTTTTTTTCCCCCCCCCCCGCCCCCCCCCCTTGTAGGGTCTTTATGGCAATCTTCTTTCTATCTGTTTGCATTCTTCAATGGTTCTGTCCCTAATCTGCTTCTGGGTTTGTGGAACTTCATGCTAACCAAGTATAAATTAAATCACTTCCTACTTCATACAGCTGGGAGCACAACCTGGAATTCTGGACTCTGAACAGCAAGCAGAGATGACTCTGCTGTCCGTGGATGTCCACTGGGGCATAAATGTGCCTCACTGAACTCTGGAAATGCAAAGGATGTGTCCTACAATCACCTCATGTCTTTCTGGAAGGCTCTCCTCCCGGGATGATGATATCTCTCTCCAGGTTAGCCTTTCAGCTCGGGCCCCAAAAGCCAGCTTATTAAAATAAAACCTCCTTATAACCTCAACTCTGGGCTTGTCTTTGATTCTTTACATTGCTTTCTTTAGCACTTTACTTTCCCTTCACTGTTTGGACATGAGTACGTCTATTTCTCCCCATCTCCACTGGCCCAACCCTAGACCAAGCCATCATTACCACTTGCCTGGGCTTGTGTAATAGCCATCATTCAAAACCATAAATCATATCACATCACAATCCTGATTATAACCCTCTTGTAGTCTCATGTTTCCCCTTACAAACTATGCAAAGTCTTCTCCAGGCCTCACTGGAATATGCAATCTGGCTCCGGCATAGTCCTGACTGTCTCCCCCAACCCCTCTCTCTCTCTTCTCCAGCTATGCCAGAACCCTTCTTTTCTTCTTACATAACAAGCTCATTCCTGTGCTAGCACATTCATTCTTTCTCCTGGATTCCCTTTCTTCAGATCTGCTAACTGCTGGTTTCTTCATATAATTCAGGTCTCAGCTCAAATATCACCTCATCAAAGAGGGTTTCCAGGTCACTCTCTAATTGCTCTCTCATGAACCCCAGTGTTTTCTTTTCTCCATGGATGTACCACTATCTGAAATTATCTTATTCAGCTGTTCTTTAATATTAGCCTTCTACATTAGAATGTAAACTGCGAGGAGCCTGTCATGTTCACCTCTGTATTCCCAAGGCTTATATATTGGTACTTGTAACCAATACAAATGATCCTTCTCACTGATAGAGTTTTAATTCTGTTCCAATGTCCTCCCCTCCTTCCTCATGACTTGGATAAATGAATCATTGGCCCATTGTCCTTGTCAGTCTCTGGTGTAAGAACAGCCATGATACGTAGGTCTGGGCAATCTGCTGGGGAGCTTCTAGGAGGCTCACTTTTTCACAAAAGACCCACACATGAAAGATATAGTCCTAGCTGTACCCTGGACTTGGCAAGCCTACATGTAATACCTGGAATCTCAGCAGTCCACATCTGACCACAAAGAAAACATATTGAGACTGGTAGAATGGAGACAAGGAAGAAATTTGGGTTTTTGACAATGTTGTTGAGCCTCCAGACTTCTTGTTACGTAAGAAAATAATTTCTCTTTATTTTTTCCTGCAACAAAACTTTTAAAAAGGTCTCTATACACCTTCGCAAACCCTTTTCTGCCCTTCACCTTATCCTGAATTTTGTGTTTATGATTCTCATGCATGAGTATGTATTTTAATGCATTTAATATATTTAAACATGCATTTGTGCCTAAGATATAATGTTGTTTGTGTATTTTAAAAATTTTATAAAGTCATTATAATGTAAATAGTTTTGTCAACTTTTTTTTTGTAAACTCATAATCAGGCTTCTCAGATGCATTCATATAAACACAGGTAACTCCAGATCATCTATTTTCATCGTGTATACCTGTTTATTATACAGAGCTACCACACCTTATTCATCCTTTCTTCCATTGCATTTGAGTTGTTTTTAATTTCTTCTTGTATAAACAAGAAGTCTCCTTTTTATATATGTGAGAGTTTATCTAGGGAAGTGTTTTTCAAATATGTGTGACCATCATCCTCAGAAATCAATGTATTTTAAGATAAATATTATGTGTTCACCACACACACACATTTCTGGAAAAATTTTATAAAATAATTATTCTTACACTCTGATACTTTCTACTGCTCTCTATTCCATTAAAAGGTGATTTCATAACTAACTAATATGCCAGGCCCCCAAATTGCAGGATTACAGTACTAAAACACACTGGAATATATATCTGGGAGTGAAAATGCTTTTTTAAAGGACTGATGTGTCTTCAAATTTACTAGACATTTATCGAATTATACTCTAAAAAGTTTGTACTAATTGAACTCTCTCCAATTGTATGAAGTCCCTTTTTATTCACATGCTTGCCATTATTTTGTATAGTCAAATTTTTATGTGAAATAAATCATTTTACTTTTAATTTACATTTCTCTGTCTGTTAATGAGATTGAACACTTTTCCTATATTTGTGAGAGGTTAGGTTTTTCTTTTATATTTGCCTATTCATAGTCATCTATTTTTTATATTGTCTTGTTTATTGATTCTTAGTTTGCTCTTTATATATTCTGAATATTAATACCTGTTCATGCATTGCAAATACCTTCTGCCTTTCTGTGGCTTAACATTTTATTTTGTTTGTGATTTACTTTGATTCAAACATTTTGTTCATGTTTATGACCTTTGTTGTTTTAGCCATTTTTATTGAGACTCCTAATTATTTACAGGAAGATATTTTAGCAGATTCAGCAGATAATAAACATAAGTTGTTTAAATGAATTAAGAAGTGAATAAATAAATGATTTTACCACGGAAAAAAACAAATACTGATAAACCTCACATTAAATAATCAACATATTAAATAATATAATGTTGAATAGATCTTTTAGAAAATCTATATATTAAAAGGTTTTAAGTTATAACAATCAAAGTGAAAACTAAGTGTCTATAATTCATATTCTGAAATATTAAATATGAATGAAAGGAAAAATATCCTTATTCTTAAAAATCCACAGAATTGAGGATTTCTTGCTGATGTGGTGTACATAAATAGCTTCCAACCATTAAATCTTAAATTTCATTGTAAATCAAAACGTTTTATTGCTGTCAATCACTCCAGGACACTTAATTTTTTTTTAACCAACACCTGGGTTGGCTGTGCTGGACTATTCAATAAACAAAAATTACATAAGCTATAATTTTTATACTGTATCACACTAAAAAGGGAGAGGAAGATGATCTAGCATTCTACAATAGCATGTTGACTTTCATAGACTCAAATACATCAAACACAGAAGAACCTGCAAATGAATTAAGCTAAACTTTGTAAGATCACTCTCTAGATTCCTAGACAGTGGGATCATTTCAGGAGGTAAAATGGCTTTTCCACGATGGAAACAGAACTGTCTCAGTCTCCATGCACACAGACTACATGAGGTGATAAAATAGAGCACACACACACACACACACACACACAAATGGATATGTCCATTTCACTATCTCTTCTAGAACTCTGTGCATATTTTTTAATCCAGTCACTTTTATCAATTTATAATACTTGTAAGTACACGTGAAAGATTACTATCAGATAATATGTTCTTTCCATCAGTTCATTTATAATAGGAAAAGTAATAGCATCTCAGACACCAAACTCTCACACTTTAAAGGGAAAAGAACAACTTGTTACGGGCACAGCAAGCCAATAGATTACTTTTTCCCCTTGTTCACCTGTGGAGAATCTTTTTTAGCAGTTCTTTTTCTTCACTCTTCCCCCGCCTCTCAAAGTATGTAACCAAATAGAATCGTTAGAAGCCTAAGGGAAAGTCAGTTCCCATTTCACGGTTTACTTTTCTATATTTTAAGTGGAAACAGATATGTCAGCAATACTTCTGGAATGCACACCATCCCAGATAATGAGTCAGCATTTGCTTTCACAGGGCTCTGATTGCAGAAGGTTCCAAGCGGATCAACTCTTTGGGAGGCGGCAGATTTAATACTTCTAATACGTATCCAACTATAAAGCAAAGGCACAAAAAAAAACCTTGCCAAGTACTTATTTCTCTCCCCCTGTTCAAATGAACTCTTGGAAAACCATCTACTGGATGAGGGATTGCAGCTACAGTGATAAGTTTCTGCTTGGGTGGTATTCTGGATTGGCCAGTTGTGCACTTGGCCTATGAGAGGTGCTCAGTTGTAGAGGGACTTCTCTCCCATTTCTTGTATATATTGTAGCTGAGATAAAGTTTTGGATCCTCATAAAAAGAATGCTGGAGGCTCTTAGAACACTATTATTTTATGGTATATGTATTGTTACAGAAATGTGCAAACAACAGTTCTATGATCCAGTTCTGTAGATCCAAGTCCAACAGCCTTCCATCATTTCATCCTGTCTCTGTATTCTTTGTCTCTGTTCAAACTGGTGATGTTTCTGCTGGGGTGACTTATTAGGTCCGTGACTCACAGCCATACTGATTTCCTTATCAACTTGCTCTTTGGCCAAACTCTTAGTGTTCTCTTCTGAACAAGCTTTCACATTTTTTGATGGACAAGCTAAGCATTTTCTAAATCTTTAAGTGTTGGTTCCCTTTGGCTTAACAATTCCTTCAATTCATTTTTCTCTTCTCATATTTTGCTATACCCAGTCAGGCAAAAGCCAAGCTCTTCCTCAAATACTTTATTTAGAAATATCTTCAGCTAAATATCCAATTTCATGACTTGCAAGTTCTACCTTCCACAAAACACTAGAGCACAAATGCAATTCAGCCAGGTTTTTTGCCATTCTATAACCGGGAATGGTCTTCCCTCTGGTTTCCAACGATATTTTCTTCATTTCCATCTGCCACCTCACCATAATGGCCTTTACTATTATCCATATTTCTACAAACATGCTGCTCATGATTATTTATGTATTTTCTCTCTCCTTTCTGATTTCCCACCATAACTGCTCTAACATTCCCTTCATGGCAATCTCAGCTTTTTTTAGAATGCACCTCAAAACTCTTCCAGCCTTTATCCTTTCCCTAGTTCCAAAACCTCTTCCACATTTTTAGGTATTTGTGATAGCCACACCCCATTTTTCAGTACAAACTACTATCATAGTAAGTTCAGGCTGCTATAGCAAAGTATCATAGACTAGGTGCCTTAAACAACAAACATTCACTTCTCACAGTCCTGAAGGCTGGGAGTCCCAGATTAACAAATCTGTCAGATTTGTTTCTAGGTGAGGACGACTTTCCTAACTCACACACAGTTATCTTCTCACTGTGAGCTCACATGGCCTTTCCTTGGTGCACGTGTGTAGAGATAGATTTTTTTCTCTCTCCCTGTTCTTATAAGAGCACTAATCCCATCATGGGGGCCACACCCTTGCAAAATCATCTAAACCTATTACCTCCCATAGGCCCCAACTCCAAATACCATTACAGTGGGGGTTAAGTTTCAGCATCCAAATGTTGGGAAGGCAAAAACATTCAATCATAACAGTATATAACTTTGTCAATGCATATGGCAATGTTTCCTCTAGTCAACAACTTTTGGGCTTCCAAGTACAAAATTGGAATCATCAATGTGTCCATGGATGTCACGTACTAAAACATACTCCTGTTCAGACACGTATTACATGGACTTTGTGACTAAAAATCTGGTTAAAGTAGAGGCAGAGTCTTCTGTGGTGGCCTCTAAGCAAGAAACATTAACTCATTCAAAGATTTAGTGCTGATAAACTTGTAAGCCCCTGAAAAGAGTCTCTGGTTAGTATCTACTTTGAATACAACTGGTACAATTTTCTATGGGGAAAATTCTCCTGAAGATGGCAGCTTTTCATTTACAGGCTTCAGTTCATACTATTCCCTCTCCAGAACACTCTCAGATTTCCCCTCCAAGTGGAAAAACATTTACCTTCACTTAGATCTCTGTTTAGATCTCACCTCCACAGATGCTCCTCCTCTGTGTCCCATGGACTCTGTTCTACCACCATCATAGTTTCCTTTATTTGACCCTTGGCTTGCCTGTCTATCCTCCTGAACTATAAGCTTAGGACATCAAAGATTAAATCTCCTCATTCACAACTATATACACAGAAGTAGGCATGGTGCCCAGTGTAGCATAAGGCTGGAAGTGTGAATAATTTGGTGAGGAGGTGAGTCACAGCAAGGCAACAAAGGACTTAGATATGCCTTGAGAAGCCTGAAGTGAAGCATAGAAGACACTTTGGGCCTTTCAGAGGACTCAGCATCCCAGAGGGTCTGCCCTCCAGATCAGAATGAAGACCTAAGCAGAGCAAGAGAGAGAGAAACAAAGGATGCCTGTTAGGAGTAGAGCAGCTAAATAGCCACCTCCCTGATCCAAGTTAGAAAGCTTGTGATTATCATGGAGTCCTGACCTTTTATGACTCCCCTCAGGACCCGCTACATAATTTGTGGGACCTATTACAAAATGAAAATGTGAGACACCTTGTCTAAAATTTAGTAAGAATTACGAAAGCAGAGCATGAAAACAAGCATTTAACATAGGTCCCTTCTAAGCCTGGGGCCCTGTGTGACTGCACATCTCAGGCCCATGAACCCAGGACCATTCCCCTCCATGCCTAGGGCCCAGGACATACTGGTTCTGTTGTATAACCGTGTTTTAAGTTTATTTGGCAGCTCTCTCCCAAGTATTATAAAGCCTTGGGGTTCAAAATTCTAGAGATTAAATGATCTGTCATAACTACTAACATAAAGATTGTTATGAACTTGCCAAATGCCAACTTCCAAAAGGTATTACTCAAGTTTTCATAATTCACATTCTCCCACAAAGAACTGTTGGTGGTGAAATGTCCATTTCTAAGCTCACCTTTCCTTGATCCTTATTAGAAACCAGCCACATGTTTGTACATAGAAATCAAGCATAAATAGTTTTGGTCTTGCTCTAACTTACCATGGCAGCTTGACCACTATACTGAAAATAATATCACCAAAGCACCTACTTGATCTTTCAACAAAACATGGCCTTGTATATTTTACTTTTATTGCATATGTTGATTTTTCCCTATTTCCCACAAAGGTACCAAAGTTCTCAATCTTATTCCTCTGTTGAACGGTATTGTTCAATTATGGCATTTTATTTGGACATTACTCTTACAGCACCTTGCGTTAATCTGCTCTAATAACTACTAGAGTATTTTGAAAATAATTGATTTTTCACATCTGAAAGACATTTGTCATGCTATATTAATGACAATAAAATAGAAGTAACACTTACAAGAGCAAAATGGAACTAAATGCCAAGATAAATGTTATATTTTGGAAATATTCTCACAAAATAGCTGACAGATGTTAGTATAAGCATTACATGTTGTGTAACGATACTCATCTTTTCTTATTATCATATATACTTCATGACGTACAGAAAAAAAATATTATGATTCAAGATACCACACTTTGGGCAATGCCAAAACCAAATTTTATATATTGTTTTTCCATAATGATGCATAGTTTGGTCTACCATCTCCAAGTCAAGTATCAAAGTGATTTTTGGCATATGACTGAGTCTCTCAAAGCAAATGAATACTTTGAGAAATTAGCATGAGATTTATGACTAATATTTTAAAATAATTATAGACGCCTGAGGGAAAAATAAATCTGAACAGTAAATTATTTTTGGTCATTTATGAACTTCATGTACCAAAACCCATTTGGAAAAGAGAATGTTGCCATGTTCTCTACTTCTTAATGTCTCCAGAATCCTATAATACCCTGCAGAGGGGCTGATGATCACACCTTGAGGAGGGGTTGAAAGCTGGAAATCAAATCAGACTGTCTAGCACACAGGGAGAAAGGGATCCGCTGGCTGCTGCTATTGGCAAACTACATTATGAGTGGCCTATTGTCTTCTCATTTCTCAGAACTTTAATTGTATTTAGATTTATAGTTCCATTACCACATGCTCGCATAAAGAAAGTTAATTCTTTAGAAACGTGTCTGCCTGGAAGGAAAGATGCTCATTTGTTAGTTAATCCCAGATCCATTGATATGTCAACTGTGGATTTTAGTGATACTAGAAATTCTTTTAATCAATCCGTCTTATAGTCTCACAATTCTGATTGTTTTCTAAATCTATTTTAATCTTTCTTTTCTTTTCTCATGCAGACAGACACACACGCACACACACGCAGCATGGTGTTATCTAAACATAAAAAACAAAGAAACTTCTACAAAGAGGTCGTGAATACCATGAAAAAAACATGGTAAGCAAATATTAAACAGCAAAGGTAGATTAAAAAAAAACATTTTTAAACTGACTTATGGGAGACTACAGTATAAAGAAATAACAATGATTGACTCCCATGGTCTCATTTTACAGATGAAGAAACTGAGATTCAGTGAAATTAGTGACTTGTTCAGGGTTACAAACAAACTCAGGGAAAGAGCAGGAACTTGTCCCTTCCTGGCCCATGACTATTCCTGTTGTAGACCTATTGTCAGAACCACAATGTCCTTATGTTAATTCTGAATGGCAGTATCAGTAACTTTACACACAGGCATATGTCTAATGTTTTTAAATAGTATCCTAACGGTCCATGTTTTTAATTTTGTTTTTGTTTTGTTCTATTTTAAGAAACAAAGAAAGGAAAATATTTTAAAATACACATAGGAAACAAGAGTTAAACCGAAGATGGGAGACCTTCACCCTATCTTTGGGGTTTTGTCCAAACTTAATAGAAGGGCAATGAAAATACAACAAAACATAAACAAACAAAAACTCCAAAATAAAATAGTTCTGTAATCAAATGAAAAGAATTTTATAAGATTCAAATTTATTTTTTATAATGATTAATACTTCACTCTAAATATTTGGACAGACTAAAGGCCTGACATATTTATGTTTAAAATCTTACTCCAAAAAGTGATCCATAAACATCACTGATTAATTACTTTGTAAGAAAAAAATACCATGTTAAGAATTTTTTTCTGTATTACAAATTATGCATTATGAGTATGTCAAGGTATCTTTATAATTACCTTTATTATTATCTGATAAAGCTTCATATTCATTAAATTTATTTGAATATAGGAGGCGAATAAGAGGAACCAAAGACAACATAAATCTGATTGACACTTCAGCTGAAAGTTAGAGTATAGAGAAAGTGATTTATGTGGCATGGTTGTGTCTGCATCAAGAATTGTTGTGAATTCATTTTGACCGACAAGATCAGAACTAAACGTTCAACAGATTGATATGGCCAGTCAACCACACTTGACAGACAAACCCGCTAACGGACAATCCTGAGGAAGCCCAGGTGATAAGCCACCTGGATTCAGGTCCCTGCACCATCCCTTGGTGGCTGTTAACCAAGTGCAAGGCACTGTGCTTCCCTGCTTCCCTGTACCCAATTTCTGCATCTGTAAAAAGATTCTTTTTGCCTCATAAGGTGAAGCACGTAGAACAGTGTCTGACACATATCAAGTACTAGTCCTATAAAACTTTGCTACTGCTCCCTAACCCCATACAATGGAGGTTCTATACACAAATAAGTTGGAAAAATATTCTTATATCCTCCTCTTAGAAGTATGATTCCTATTAGAATATTAAAGGTTCTGAGAATTTCTATAATAAAGAAAACTTTTGAATTTATTTAATCCAGAATTCCTCAAAATTATTGAAGCAGCATTTTAAAGTGAACAAAAACTAATTTCAAAAGCTTAACATACTTATTAATTTATCAACATAAATCTAAAAGGTTGCTGTAGCCTTTTCATAATTAATCAAGCTTTACCTATAAGTCTGGCTGAGAAAACCCACCACAATAATAACATGTGGATAATGGTACATTGGAGAAACAACTGAATTAGAAAGAAAAGGATAAAGGAAAAATGTGGAAGATTTCTTAAAAGGACAATGAAAAGGATCCATGCCCACTTTAGATGGTATCATTGAAAAATGGTCAAAGCCTTCCTGAATCCATGCTGCATAGAAGCCTCTAGGATTCTAGAACCTCCTATTAAGATTTCCAGATATACCAGAGACTCTTTTTTATAAATCATCATTTTCTAAAATAATCTTTGGTTGGGAGATTACTGGGATTTTATTTTGCTTTTGATTTTACAAATAATTATTTCAGCACCATTTTTGTGGTGGGGTGGGATATGGGTTTCATGTGAATGACCTTCTAATTTTTTATTAGTATTTCACATGTAAATATTGATTATCTATTTAATTGCCTAAGTATTACTTCTGTGAATAAAACTCTATCCAAATAGTGATATTTACTCAGAGGCTAATGCTACTCTGCTGTGTAGAGTCTAACGCTGTGAACCCTCCTGCTTTCCCTTAGCATTTATTCAGAGAGACAACAGTCCACCTTGATACTATGCTCATTTAAAGCCCTGCATTTATTTTAATGCAGTGACTTTTAAATACAAAATTATGAATTTTGTTAGTCTTAAAGGTATATTTACTTATGGTATAAACAGATACCTCCAAGCTAATATTGTAGGATTATAATAGTTATGGTTTTTCTCCAAATATAAGAACTTCCATAAATCTACGGCTGTTGTTTTGATAAAAGACCCATCAAGCAACTTGAAATTGGATTTCAGCAATATTATCTTAAACTGAGGTTTCCAGTGTTATCAGGAGAGTAAGCCTAAGAACTTAACTCAACTTAACCCTTTGCACTTGGATGTCGAGTATAGATAATGTCGAGTGGATAATGAGAAAAAAAGCAAGCGAGTGCAAAGGGTTAATAGTATATTTTATAAACATTTCTTTCCTGGGAAGCAAGGAAATCTAAGAAGCTTTCCAAGGCCAGTTTATATTTACAAAACATACAGCTCATTATTAATTAATTATACTTGAAAATGTGTGCAATGTTTGCAATCACTTGTCAGTACATAAACCTTATGTTTAACCTACATCATTTGAGAGTTTAGTCACATTTGAAAATTTAGTCCAAGATCAATGAAATAAAAATCTAGGGGGTGGGGTGGGATGGGAAAAAAATCTACCAGCAAAAGTTTCAATTT
The DNA here is from genome assembly GCF_040939455.1 of Microcebus murinus. Taxonomy (NCBI): domain Eukaryota; kingdom Metazoa; phylum Chordata; class Mammalia; order Primates; family Cheirogaleidae; genus Microcebus; species Microcebus murinus. Next base: position 16,839,751 of record NC_134119.1, read on the forward strand.
ATATCTATGTGCTATATAAACCTATTAAAATGCCCTGGATGGATAACCAAAGCATACCAGCTTGGTTTTCACACTGGTGAAGAAAAAAATTAAATGAACATTTTTACATTTCAGTTTATTAGAGGGAGAAAAGAGAGGGCAATATAATCTGTTTCCAGATGATTTGAGTGTGGTTGTAAAGCCACCTTGTGCCTACACAATGACCTCATTCCCAAGCCTCAGAAATATGATATTCTTTTCCAGCCTAAGCATTTATCTTTCACTTACAAAGAACTCAGTATTTAAAAATATATAAATACAATGGCAAAACACTGAATTGACACTTATGATAAAATGCATTTGATTAAGACTTAATAAAGCACTCTGTATAGTACTAGTGAATAATGCATTGCCAGATAAAGTTGGACACAAAGCAAATACAGTGTCAGAGCTAATCTAGCCAGGCATTATTCAGCCATATTACTTTCTTTATTACTAGATTAAAAAATGCATATTGTGTTTCAGCAGCTTTTTCATTATTTCAACACATAACACAAGTGCTCCTTGAAAAAGACCACCTATTTCCAAAAAGAACTAATGTGGTAGGAAACCACAGTGAACCAGGCAATGAGTCTCTTAGTGACGTGGGTTCCCATTATTATAGTTAACAATGTGGTTTGGTTTAAAGCATTACAGTTTTCAGAAGCTTACTTTTAAAAAAAAATGCCCATTATATTTCTCTTTCCTTCACAAAGCACAAACCCACAAAATCAGTAAATAACAATGTATCCTAAACTCGTGTTTTTAGAAATGTAGTTAAGGAAAAGAAAATCATCTTTCTATTTATCTATATCTCAACTCTCCTTAGTTGGAGTACATCACATCTTTTATTTATTTTTCAATTTTTTTAGTTTGGTTTTATTTTTCAAGTTTTTCACTGTCCATTTTGCACACATATCCTCATTTTAGTTTGGATTTCCCCAAAGTAAGATTTGGGGCAAATCTAGATTTTTCCAGCTATATTTTTGGGAAGGGGCTCCCAGACCACATGTTGGAGGCAATGGTAGAGGGAGGGCAGGAAAGGAAGGTCAAACAATGCTGGGTGCAAGAAGGCAGGGAGTTGAGACATTTATATCCCACTGGTTGATAAGTATTGCAGTTGAGGAAGTGGCGGGGAGGGATACTATATTCTCTTGTACACTCTTCTATTTCTGGACTACTATGCTAGCTCTAGGCAGACTCCAGTGGTCAGAGAAAGTTTAGGCCAAAAGATACACATGATGGCATGGGGAGGTCAGCCACTGACGTGACAATGGTAAGGTCCAAAGGGGTATGGATGGGGCACAAAAAGCATCTCCTATAATCTTGATCTACTTCACTAGGCTTTGCATTCCCAGCTTCCAAGGACACTTCTATGTTTCTGAAACTAACTATCTCACTGCTTACTCTTATGTGTGGGCTTCCTCCATGGTACTTCTAGGCTCTTAGGGACCAATCTAGTTCTCTAAGTTCCCAAGGGACCAATGGTTCTCTTGAATCTGCCCACTCAACACTAAACTCTGAACAGCTCTTTCAGACCATCCATGGATATAATTCTACCTCTCTAGGAAATTAATTCTTAAAATTATAGTTCTTGGTAAATGTCTGTGTGTGCCACACTTAGGTAGCTCATAAATAGGCCAATTATAAGCAATTAGATTTGGAGCATTTCTTTTGTTCTTATAAGCAGAGAAGGAGGTAGAAGAAAAGACAGAACTTTGAGCAAACGATATTTCAGTATATTGGACTGGTTTCTTGAATATCAAACAAATGATCATGATCTTTGGGAAAGATAAATCATATGAAATGAGAATGTCATGGAGGAAAGGGTAGTTTGCAATACAGCGTATGGCAGAAAAAAGTTAATTAGCATTCTTAACCCTAAACCTATCACCATCACCACTGAACAATTCACACATATATGCACACACCTAAGTACATTTGTCTATCTAAAGTGATATTATATGTAAGTAGTTTACACTACTCCTGTATCAAGTCAACTTACATCTTAGAGAATTTATCATCTCTTAATTTTCTCCACTAGTGCAACAGACCAAATCTGAAAAGTCTCATCACACACACTGTTCAAAACCACTTCTCTAACAGTTGATCCTAAGAGGCTCCACAATTTTTCAACCATTCATGGCTCCACAATTTTTCAACCATTCATGGCTCATGTTTGCAAGAAAACTCCTAGATCCCCAAAGGCAAGAACTTCCCATGACCCAGATACTTCCTGCCAATCATGATTTCTATGAAATATAACCACTACAGCTTCCTTCTCTGGGCCCTGGAAGCTCTGCTAAATCTAGCAATGTCCTTGAAAAAATTAGAAATTGTTAGTATTAAACTGTGGAGTAAAAGAAGTTAGTGAATAGCTGAGAAGAGAGGCCCTTCAGTGTGGCAGGTCTCAAGGGCAGAGGGAGTTAGAGGGTAAAATAGTGGACACCAAGGTCTCAGATAATATAGGAGGGAGGGAGGAAATAATAAGAGACCTTTTGCTTTGGGCCATGGGCATGAATTAGAATCAGATAAAATACTTGACAAGATGAATTTACAGTATTAGTTACATAGAGGTCTAATCTCAGCCTTTGGCAGATTTTACTTCCAGAACTTGGTACAATCAGAGCTGTTGAATTTTCTTAATTACACTTGGCAAGGCAACCATCAATTGCTCATTTTCCACTTTAAAACCTTTCTTCTGCCTAAGTGGGGATAAAAACATCCTTTCACACATCCCTCTAGCTAAAAACCTCTTAATGATCCTTAATTAGAGTTAAGGTTTATAGGAACTATAAGAGATAACATGGCTGAATTTCATAAGAATCTGTGGATTACACCTTGTATTTCCTAGTTGGGACCACTGTAAATCAATACTTTCATAGAATGACATCTCTGCAAGGCATTGCATCTTATTTAAGCTAATACATGATTATCCTTCTCAACCAAATTACAACCATTATGCATGCTGATGTTTGTGCCAATAACTGTTTTCTCTGAAGGGAGGAAAAAAAAAACAACTGTGCTACTCCACTGCTTGAGTGTAAACAGTTATATAAAGCTATATATTTATTTTTAACTCATACAAGTAATACATGAGCAAGTACTCATTGTAAAAATAATACACATTAATAAAGCAGAAATATGAATAAACAAAAGCTAAAGCCCTTCATTACTCTCCTTCCCTAATTCCTCTCTTCTAAGAGGTTATAAAACTGGCAGTCTGACATGTACCTTTCAGACCTAACTATGCATGTAAGCAGGATTGCACTTAATCTGAGTCCTGCTTTTATTATATTTTTAAGTTACAAAGTTATAATATACTTATTATGATACGTGGAACAAATCAAAGATGTCCAAAAAAGTTAATCATCTTCCCCATCAACTTTCCCCCAGGGCCAGGTCCCCAACCTAAATGTATTATATAAGTGTTATTGATGTAATTGATAATTTGTATTCTCTCACTTTTTTTCCCTTATTCATAGATTCTTAGAGATATACACATATCCAGGGTTTAATTTTTTTTATAAATATGAAAGAATAACCTCATATTTCTCAGTAACTTAGCCTGACTTCAGAACAAATACACACATAGATAGGGTGATTGATTGATTGGTTGATAGTGTATGTATTTTGATTGATTGGTTGATAGTGTATACATTTTAATGGCTATCCTTCCAAGTCAGCAGATACTATTCTGTTTTATTGCTTTGAACAGCTTCATCATTGCCTGTAAGATGGATATGCCGTAATTCATTCAGCTATTCTCTTACTGAAAAATATTGAGATTATTTCCCGATTATTGCCATTACATATGATATGAAAAGAAGCACCTTTGTATTTTGATCCTCAAACACTGCAGCTTGAATTTGTAGGATAAATTCTCCAAAGTGTGAGTGCTAGGCTAATGGGTACACACATTGTTTAATTTTACTAAATATTATCTGATTACTTTGCAAATTTTTGAAACAATTTCTACTTTCCTCAAAATATGTATGACAATGACCATTTTCCTACATCCTACCTATCATGGGATAAAATCAACATTTTAATTTTTTCCTAATCTATGATGAAGAACATAATTTCATTATTGTTTTCTACGGCTCCTTTATTTTATCTACTTATGTTTTTTTAGAGACAAGGTTTCCCTCTGTCACCCAGGCTAGAGTGCAGTGACATGATCATAGATCACTGCAGCCTCAAACTCCTGAGCTAAAGCAATCCTCCCACCTAGGCTTCCCAAAGTGGTGTGATTATAGGTGTGAGCCACCCTGCCTGCCCTTATTATTGTTTTTTATTTGATTTTGCTTCACCACTAGAAAGGTTGAGTATTTATATAATGTTTTTGGTCATTTGGGACTTATTCTTCTGTGTATTACCCAGACAAGATATCCTTTGCTCATTTCTTTATAAATTTGTAAGAACTTAAGGACTATCTCTTTGTCAAACATGCAACAAATATTTTTCCCACTCTATCACTTGTCTTTTAATTTTGTCTATGTTGTCTTCTGCTATGAAAATTTTAATTTTTAAAAAGTCAAATATATTTTACATTCTTTCATACAGGTTGTCTTTCTTAAGAAGTTCTCCCTTCCCCAAAGTTATATCATATACCAAATTTTTGTTTTTAAGTTTTACATTTAGATATTTAATCTGTTTCTGATATGAGGAAAGATATAGCTTTGTTCTCTTTCAAAATAATAGCTATTAATAATTCCATAAGGTCTATTAAATAAAACATTCTTGTCCCAGTTAATTGAAATGTCTTTCATTATATATTTTATTCGTAAGTAAACTTGGGTTTATTTCTGAATTCTTGATATTGTTCCACTGATTTATAAATTGGTATGCTGATACAAAAGTCTTTAGATTAGAGTAGCTGTGAAAAAAGTTTTAACATTTGGCTAAAATCCTCAACCAATCTTTTTTGTCAATATCTCCTTAGTTATTTGAAGTGTATAAATTTAATTCTGTTTATTGAATAGAAGCCCAATAGATATACATTCTCAGGTACAGAAATGTTTCTCTGCATTTAATTGATAGAAAATAGAAAGATAAAAAAGACAGATAGATGATAGAGATAGATTTTCCTTATAATTATACCCTCAAAGAGGAATAGATTCTTTAGAAATACCTATTACATGATTGATCAGCAATCCAGGAGAAGGACAGCTCCAGAAAAGAAAGAGAAGGGTCACTGATAGTCTTACAGGGCCTAATATGTGCTATGCATCATCACAAATATTATCTCCTTCAAACCTCTCAATAGCCTGTGATCGGGCTGAGATTCTTGAAACAATATTATAGATGATGAAATCGAGATTTATCAGAAGTTTCAAGTGACTTGCCCAAAGTTACACAAACTAGTATTTGGCACAGTTAGAAGTAAAACTTGACCCTATCACTTTATTCTGATTTTACCTCCTCCACCTGCTCTGCAAGATATTGCATTTGTTGTTGCAAAATAAAGATCCATAGAAGCAACCAAATTTTAATGAATAGACTAAAACTTATGCAAAAGTGCAAATCAAAGTCATGATCATTGGATTAGCTGGTATCCCAACATAACCTGATAAAAGTAGCATTCCGAGTATGTAAGGTTATCCATTATAACCCCCCAGAACTGTGGTTCTTCATAAGAGATTAGGGCTGGGGTGTGGGGAGACTCAGATAATTTGATGCAGTCCCTTAGGTGATTCTGATAATCCTCCTTCTTCTCAATTTGGTTGATAATCACTGCTCTATTGTAAAGAGAGATGAAAGGAATTTTATTCCAAACAAAATGCTTTTAATAAAACTTGGCAAAAGACACATAAATATTTTGTATTCTATAATAAATGGTTTTTTAAAACCTAGTTATAATTTGCAAGTTAGTCACTATAAATAGTACTTTGTACATATTTTAGGCCATTTACCATATTCTGTCTTGTAATATATTAGTTTGAATAATTTCTTATTATTGAACTCCTAAACCACTGGTTCTCAAATGTTAGCATGCATCTGAATCTCCTGCAGGATTTGTTAGGACATGAATTGCTGATGTCTCCTACCTGAAGTTTCTGACTCAGTAAATCTGGGTGGGTCCTGAGAATTTTACTTATTTACTTGTTAGGCTTCAAGTGTTGTTGATATTGACATTCTAAGGACCTTATTTTGTGAACTATGCATCTATTAAAGGAAAAAGAAAACTGTGTGTGTGTTTGTTATTCATTTCTGAAACCTATAAGATCCAATATAATGCTTTGAATATATTATTGACTTAATACACAGGAGTTTATTTTGAATCATGTTAGTGATGTGAATTTTGCAATATTCTAATCATTGAAAAGTGGTGATCTATGTGAACCAGGAATCAGCAAGAATATTACAATCCCAAACAATGAACAAACAGGCCAATATTTTGGCAACTATAATTCATAGGATGCATAAGAGGTAGAGAAAGAATCTGTCAAAGGTCATTGATTCATTCATCTCAGTTTCATTAAGATAAATGTGTAAATTCAATAAGGGATATGTCAGTATTATGTTAGTCACTTTAATGGATATCAAGTTTCTAAAGACATATCTGTTTCTCCTTTTATATACTCTCATCCTACCCTCCATGTCCCCTTCATGAGTTAACCTGAGTTCTGTGTTTTTTTTATTATTGAGTTGTAAAAGTTCTTTATGTATTCTAAGTCTCTTATCAGATATATGATTTTTCAAATATTTTCTCCTATTCTGTGGGTCATCTTTTTACTTTCTTAATTGTGCCCTTTGAAGAACAAAAGTTTTTAATTTTAATGAAGTTCAATATATCTACTTTTTTTGTTGTTGCTTGTGCTTTTTGTTTCACATCTAAGAAACTATTGCCTTAATCAAAGATCATGAAAATTTTTATCCTATCTTTTCTTCTAATCTACTTTTATAGTTTTAGTTCTTACACTTAGGCACTTAATCTATTAATAAAGTTAATTCTTGTATGTGATGTGAGGTAGGGGGTCCTACTTCATTCTTTTGTTTATAGATATCCAGTTGTCCTAGCACCATTTGTTGAAAAGACTATCCTTTCCCCTATTGAATTGTTTTAGCACTCTTGTTGACAAATAATGGGTTTGACCCATTTATGGTCAATTATTTGTGTTTATCTGAGGACTCTCAATTCTGTTCCATTGATCTATATTTTTATCCTTATACTAGTACCACACTATCTTGTTTACTATAAGTTTGAGACCAGAAAGTGTGAGTCCTACAATTTTATTCTTGTTCTTCAAGATTGTTTTAGCTTTTCTGGGTCCCTGGAATTCACATATGAATTTTAGGATCAGTTAATCAATTTCTGCAAAGCCAGCAGGATTTTGATAGGTATTGCATTGAATCTGTAGATAAATTTGAAGGATAAAAGTTGCTTTAAATGCAGCATTCCAAGTTTTCCCTGAGTGTGGCAAACACCCTCGTTCAAGAAATGGTCCAAATTTAATTTTGTCTCAAATTTAATTCAAATGTCTGTTGCTAAGGAAGAACTAAAAGTATGCTTAAAAGGGAAAAATACTGCTTTTTACACTTATAAAATTATACATAGTACAGTAACAGGAGAAATACAAAACAGGTAAGGAAAATCATAGTAACCTATAATCCCAACAAGACACAAATAGTCATTGTTAGCAGTTTAGAGCAATTTCTTTCCATCTTTCAGATTAGTCAGCTTTTGCTGTGGTAACAAACAGGCTCTACATTTCAGTGGCTTGCAAAATAAAATATCATTCATTCATTTCTCACTCATATGTTGGTTGCTGTGGGTTAGCTGTGGCTCTGTTCCAGGTATTTCCCAGAACCTAAGCCTATAGACCAGCCCTCAGCATGGGTACAATGAACTCATGACTACATGACTAAGAGGAAAAAAGCAAGAGAGATGGTGGAAAACTTCTACTTCTTAATGATGCTTCTTAAAGACTTCTCCTTGTGAAGACGTGCTCACAAGGATCAAGGCTTCCCTCAGCTCCTCCTATAACTACATTGAACTTAATGGCCTTTGCTTTCCAAATCCCATTTCATGCTGAGGTTCAGATGAATAAAATTGGAGGAAAGAAAGATAGAGCACATGTGATTTTATAAATCTGGTGGTCTCTGAATGAATAATCAAAGATGAATATGAAGTTAATTTGATAGTTTCTGCCGCTCTAACCTCTATAAATATACAGTGATGTATTTCCTCTAGCCACCCATGATGTATGATTTCCTTTAAAAGAAACACCAGAAAAAACACTGCCTCACACATGTGTCCTTATTAAAGATGGCATTTTACTTTACTACATGCTGTTGCTTTAATACATGCCAGCCTAGAATTTCCTAAGAAAATTAAATGAAGAATTCTTTCTTGATGACATAAAGGAACAAAAAACTGATTCTAACTTCTATTAAAAAGCAAGAAAAACAAACAAACAAAAAAACCAAAAAGAAACTGCCTGCCAGTTGATAAGATGCAGACTTGCCAGGGGCAAGTAGTGGCAAATTAGCAAGCCTCTAAGGGAAAAGTACAATTTACTTTTAGGCTGAATTAAGTCTGTTGCAAATTAATAGTATTGTTGAACAGTCCTGTAGTTAAAGAATAAAATATGAAATGGTTGGTTTTAGTTAAAGAGGAGAATGGAGTATGTGTCAGCTTGGTAAAGCTGGACCCATGTTTCGCAGAATCCCTTCTTTGTAGGGTTCTGAATAAGAGATGGCCAACTCAGACATTCACAAGGTTTGGAAGGGAGATGTGAAGCAGCAGTCATTATTCTCAGAAGGTCATCATGCTAAGGGAGAGTGAGAGACTGCTGGTCTTGATCTTTGTCAGAAACCCACAAAGCAGTCCACTGGTAGAACTAAAGGCCATTTTGAAAAAGACAACAGTTTTTAATTAATGGCATTTTTTAAATGACATCACAGTGCACTGGAGACTCTATGTGAGCTAGACTTTCACCCCAGAAAAGGCACATAATATGAAATCTCAGGGTGAGCAAAGCTTTAGGGTTATGCCACAACTGGATGGGGCATCAGAAACAATGTGACTTTATGTCACAGTTAACAATTTTGTAACCACAAAAGCTTATTTTTTACCCTTTGGCATTTAGCTTATTTTAGTCACACACACACAAAAATCATTTCTATTGTAGAAAATTCACCCTATCAAAAAGAATTCTCGATGAGAGAATATGAACTGAAAAGAAATGTCAGAATTATGAATAAAGCATTGTTATTCAAAGGAGAAAATGCTAGCAAAGAAAAGCTCAAAATTTTAAATCTTTGCTAGTTTGGAAAGGGTGAATCACAAGACTATGGAAGTCCAATTCCTAAAGTAATTTCTTGAACTGAAATGATCAATAAGGAAATAACAACTTCCATGTTGCAGATATGTCACTATGATTTCTAAAATAGCTCTGTCTTCAGCTTAGCTCTAAAATAACTCTGACAGTGAGACACTGTGATGAAGAAATATTTCAGTGACTCAAGGATTTCTTTATGACTTCAAGGATGGGAGACTAAGTCGTTATTGAGTTAGAAGAATTGCCAAAGACCACATTCAGTTCTATACTGTTTTTCCCTCTACAATAGTGCCTAAAACACTATCAATGAGCTTCCTAAAACACAATCTGACCATATGAAAGGCTTTCTGTTTTTTGTTTTAAATTATCTCCCATGGCTTCTCTTTGTTGAGGGAAGATTCAGACACATAGTTTGGTGATCAATCAGTTCTCTCTTCTACATAAATTCTGCCATCTTGAAAGGCCATGGGTTACCTAATAAATTTGGAAGGCTGTGCAGCAGATAACTTCCCACTCTGGCTGGGTGGTTCTTGATTCTCACAATGAGGAAAGATAACTTAAATGAGGTACAACACAGAGATCTTACTCTGCTGTTGCCAAGAAGGTTTGGTGTACAAATGATACCAGAAGCCTGGCTCCTGCTCAGGACATCTGTAAGATGGTTCATACCTACCCAGGTATGACATTCATTTCCACACCTCCCAGGCTATGTCCCATTCCAGCACAACTGGCTTCAAAAAATAATAATTATATATGTTTGGAGTCCATGGATTTTAAAAAATACAGATCTTATCCAAGTCACAGATGGTTTGAGGCATCAGGTATTATATCCTAGAAAATTGAGTGTGACTAACAAAAGGTTTTAGTTCTCTGGAGAACCAAGCCACAGCGTTTGGGAACATACCATCCTTAAAAAAGCAAGAGGACCTGTGATGAAGGCAAGTGTTCATTTTTCCTACAAAACATTCTATTCACTCCTCTTCTGGTTATAGCATCTCAAGCTTCCTGGTGAAACTGCCTCTTTCCCATATTTAGTCCGTATGATTCAGGGAGAGTTAACCCTTCCCGCTTCCCAAGCTTCGGAGATAGGCGTGGTCTCAGGCCTATCCAATTAATTGTGGTCTAACCTTGATCTGGGGTTGTTTCAAGGATAGCCATGTGATTCAGGGCTATAAGATTCAGTTCTGAGATGTTTATTGGAGCCAGTAAAAAGGAAAAACTTAGGCTGGAAGTACTGCGAGAGATTATTAATTGAGGGTAGAGGTCAGCAAGCTTTTTTCTATAAAGGGCCAGAAAGTGAATATTTTCACCTTAGAAGCCCATAAAAAATCTCTATCAGAACTACTCAAATCAGCTGTTGTAATGAGAAAAGAGCTATAGACAACGTGCAAATGAATGAACGTGGCTGTGTTCCAATAAAACTTTATTTCTGGTTACTGAAATTTGAATTTCACTTCATTTTCACTTATCACAAAATTTTATTTTAAAAAATCTTTTCAACCATTTAAAAACGTACAAACCATTCAGTAAATGCCTGGATTTGTCCAGTGGGTCTAGTTTGCCATCTCTTATTCTAGATGCTTGGAGAAACAGCAGCAAAGAAGACAAAGTTCCTGACCTCAAAGAGCTTACATTCTAGTGGAGATTTGCTGACTGAGTAGATGTGCAGAATAAGAGAGCAAGAGAGAGGGAAAGAAGGAGAGAGAAAGAGACAGAGATAGAGGGAGATCAAGCATAAATCCAAGGTTTTTTGCTGAACAACCAGGTTAATGAAAATATTAATTTTTAAGATGAGAATATGGGTAATGGTGAGTTTTGGGTAAAATTCATTGTTCTTTTTGGACATGTTATGTTTGTGGTGCCTGTTAGATTTCCAAGCAGAAATGCTAAATAGATAGGGGTATGAATGAGTGTTGAACAGAGGGAAGAGGCGAGGGCCGGATTCCTCAGCACATAAACCAGACTTTTTTTCTTTTCAGAAGAGAAGGAACAATGATTTGAAAATGGATTTTCCCCCCCTTAGGAGCAAGAAGGTCACCTTCCTCTCCTCTAAGATCTGTAGTACACGGTGTGTGGGAGAAATAAACAAACCCAGATGAGAAGGCTGCAAGGCAAGCAGATCCTCTGTGGGCAGCCAGGCCTCCATCACTGCAAGAACGTGAGGAAGGGATTGTTCAGAGCAGTTACAACCAGTGACCAGGGGGCCTCAGATACTCCCAATAGGTCCTGATAATTTCTAAAACAGTTAAGGGAGAAAAGGCATGGCCTGGAAGGCACTGACATTTTTATAAAGCATATTTTTTATAGATCTCTCAAATATCACTTGCCCAAAACAAAAAAAAAAAAAAAAAGAAAGAAAACAATAAAATAGGCGGCTATATCACCGAACATCACTTTTGTCGTCTTGAGCAGTCTCCCTATGCCTGAGTTTCTGCATGTGTCTCATACTGAAATAATAACACCTGCCCTTTCTTCCCCCTGCTCCATGGGGACATTGTGATAAAAACTGAGCAGCTTGACAATGCCCCTTGAATTCTTAGGAGAAATGGCACTTTGGAAACCCAAGTAGGGGACTATGGACATCCCAAGGAACAAAAATCTCAAAATACAAGCTGAGAATGTCAATATAGCTTCTATTATTTTCCAGGGCTCTTCAACTGCCTTAACGTTTTTCCAGTTGGCAAACTCCAAGTCCCCTGACTCTTTTCTACTCCGCCTCTTGGATTGATCCTTTTCTTATGATTCCCCAGGACCTGATAAACTCCCCAAGTTCACTTTTTATGGAGAGTGCTGGAATGTTCCATAATTAGTTTTCTCAAATAAAACCAAAGCATATAAACACTCAGTGAAAGCTGGAGAAAAAGGGCTTGGATAGCCAGTTTTCCAGGGGCCTTTTCCCCTCGTTGAGTCCTCTGAGGTTTTGAGAACCCCCATACCCACCCCCTCAAAGCATCAGGAAAGTCTTCAGAAGCCATATCAACATTTCTAAATGCCGCATCAAGAGCTACTGCTGCAAGGGCTCCCTGCTATGGGCCCCCTAGTGTGTCCATCTGAAATTCAGTGATAAAAGAAATAATTAAGTGAAAGTCTAGTTCAGTTGTACTGGTTAAAAAGAAATGGCATCTATATATCTGAAACTTAATGTATAGGCAACCAGGCGTCCTCAAACTATGGCCGGCGGGCCACATGCCACCCGCCTAGGACATTTATCCGGCCAGCTGGGTGCTTTTGCTGCCACTGCCTGTCCTGCTTAGCAGTCGATTCATCCCTGGCCCACAGTGCGCACTTTCCAATGGTCTGAGGGACGGTGAACTGGCCCCCTGTTTAAAAAGTTTGAGGACCCCTGGGCAACACCCATAAAAATGCAATGTGAGCCTCCAATCTGCCTCACCAGGATGGTATCAGGATTAATCAAATCAAACCAGGAAAAGTGCTTCGACTACTCTAGAGGAAGAAATCAGCCATTCTTGGAGTAAAACGTATTTTTCTTCTATTCATCTACTTAAAAAATACAAATGGCCTACACCAACCTTCAGAAAAATGATTTACCACACCACTAATGCTAATCCTTTACATTTATATAGTGCTTTACACTTTCAAGAAGCTTTCACATATATTATCTCCTACAGTATCAGATCCTGGGACTAAAAATACGGTTCTAGAAATGAAACAACTTTTTTTTTCTGACTCGCTCATACCTGGGTATACTGTTTTCCCCCCCTGATGTCATGAACTTAAATCATAAGATCCTTTTACCTGTGGACATAGAGCTAACACTATTAACTCACAAAGAAAATTCATAACTCTTGTTTTCTTAAAAAGAAAATAATGTGGCCAAGTGGGAAATAAAGGTGAATTAAAAACCAAGAAGGGAGTTAAAAAATGTGATTTGTCCTTTGTTAACCTTTTCAACTAAAACAGAGTTTAAGACAATTCAGGGTCTGTTTTGTATAAATTTCTTACTACCTTTAATAACTTAATAGCGTAATTGTATGCACAATTGCTCCCTATTCTGGCTAACTGCCACGAGACTGAAATCTTTTGTCTCTTCTAAAACACTGTAAACATCATTAAAATGCCAAAACCTATAAAGTACTTTTATGAAGTAATTTGAAAATTTTATGGACTTAATAAGGCCACAGCACATTTTATCCTGAACTGCCAGATTTTTCATTCCCCTTCATTCATTCGTTTGCTTTTTCATTTATTCATCCATTGCTTAACCTATGTGGAGTTTTATGCATGAAGGCTCACAGGCCTAAATCCTAAACCTGTGTAGACATTAGATCAAGAAATAACAAAAGAGGAGATTTAGAAGGTTATGAAGAAAGAAATAATAGATGTCCCCACCTCTACTTCTTAAATGTAAAAATGGCAAAGAAGAGGGAAGGAACAGCAAGAATGACAGTGAAGAACACAGTGATGGAAAATGTATTTGTAGCTATATCTCTGGGAGAGCACCATGGGGCATGAGGAATTATATTGTTATTGCCAAAAGATAACTGCTAAATAATAGTAATGATAGTAACAGTAATACTCAGAACCCATAGAATCATCACATGAATAGAAGTATAAAATGGGATAAGCTTAATGTGACAATATGTATTGAGCATTAAAAATATTCATGTAGTTTGTCTGAATGATATACTAACTGAAAATATTTTCTAAGGAAATAATCAGAAATTCTGACAATGACTTATGAAGATATTTGTCACAGCATTAATAACAAAGCAAAAATTGATTCATTTTAAATATTCTATAATATAGGCATATTTACACAAATGTAGTACTTTCATGTAATGGGAACTTATGCTGCCATTAAGACAAAATTTATACATAAATCTTAATGACATTGGGAAATGTTGATGATATAATTGGTAAGAAAAGCAAATGGAACACAAAATTATATCATAACAAGCATGTAACATACATATGGATGTGTACCATACGCACACAGAATAAATGTTTGAAGGAAATGTCAAAATATTAACCTTGATTATTCCTAAGTGGTAAGATTAGAAATGATTGTTATTTTCTTTAGCCTTTTTTATAGTTTTCATACTGAACATGCATTGCTTTTATAATCATGAAAAAACTACTTTGTAAAGATATTTCTCTTTTATAAAATATTCTGCCTACAACATTTTCCTAAAACTACCTGGTATATTCTCTTTATAAATAAATGTCTCCCCAAACCCTTTATTCTTCAGCCCTCCTGGAGGATGGGTCTCTGCCTCTTCATTACCCTGCACTGGTCACTGTGCAGCTACCCTCTGCCAGGAGGAGTCTGGGCCAATCATAAGCCTCTCTTCCCTCACCCTCTTACCAGAGTCAGGTTCAGAACTGAGTAGGTTTAAGTCAAGTAAAGACAGAAAGGCATGAGGAATAATTTACTTGGGGTAACTGGGAAAGTGAAGACCATCATTTTTTACAATGGACAGGGAGAAGACTGCTGGCAGCCACTTTGTGAGTGGAGAGGAACCAGCCTGGTGTTGATGATGCTGTAGACAACAGAGCAGATACTTAGACCCACAAGAGAATTTTTGAGGAAGTGAACTAAACAACTCCAAAGTCTGTCCTAACTTTGGTTTTCTTGCTCTACACAATTATAACTTTCCTTATATTTAACCCAGTTTTAGTTGGAAATTCTGTTATTTATTGATGGATGCACAATGTAATTTATTCTCCAAGTGTCTTTAGTCTTCTGATCAAATGAAGGAGAGAGTAAAATATATATAATAATTTTTATAGAACGTACCTTTCATGCATTGTTTTTCATTATGTTGGTATAAAAAAATTTAAATGCCCATCAGAGTAGTTTACTAGTGACTAGACTAGTTACACTAGTCTTTTCATTACTTTTTAATGAAAATTTTCAAACATACAGAAAAGCTGAAAGAATTTTACAATAAATCCACCTAGAATCGGCAATTAACATTTTAGTGTACACTTACTTTAGTAATATCTAATCTTCTATCCACTCATAAATTAATTTTTTTATGTTCAAGACTTTCAAGAAATCCTTCCACCTCTTCACCATCATCAAAGAAAAACTCAAATTCTATTGAATTATTTAAATATTCTATTGCCATTCAACTTTCTACATATTCATATCTCTTTTCTTCTACTAGAAGATAAGATCTTTAAGGGAAGAGATACTGTTTTAGGCATGTGTGTATTGCTTGCAGTGTCTAACATTCTTTTTGAATGTCTGTCAGTAGTATGTAGGAAAATTGAAGAGTATTTTTCCTAGTTTCTACTCACCATGCAACATAGAACCTTTCCGACACCAGATGTTGGGGGGATATTCCACACACCAAGCAAGCAATCACTTCTGCAGTGTTCACCAGTTGAGCGCCCTCCAGTTCAATTCAATTCTAACACTATCTCTACCTGGAGACAGCGTCAGATTCCACAGGTTTGGGGATCAGTTTTATAAGTCTGCCCTCCTCCACTTCAGATGCCAGTCTAAAACACAGGTTGTTTTAAGTGCATTCTGACCAACCAGCTCTAAATAGAGATTCCCATAATCCTCTCCTCGCATTGAATAAATGCTAGAGGGGCTCACAGAACTCAATGAAATGCTTACATTTACTGGTTTATTATATAGGATATTACAAAAGATACAGATGAAGAGATGGATAGAACCAGGCATGGTGGGGGGGGGGTACCTTCAAGGGTTAAGCTAAACAGAAGCTCCTGAAACCCAATCCTTTTGGGTTTTTATAGAAGCTTCATTACATAGGCATGATAGATTAAATCCCTGGCCATTGGTGATCCACTGGACTTTCAGCTACTCTCCCTTCCCCAGAGGTTGAGGGGTGGGGCTGAAAAGTCCCAACTTTCTAATCATAGCCTTCCTTGTTCTTTCTTATAACCAGCCCCATCCTGAAGCTGCCTAGGGGCTTCTCAGAAGCCTACATGCTCATTAGCATACAAAAAGATACTTATCACATTGGAGATTATGAGGATTATAGGAGGATACCTGGAAATAAACAGAAGACTAAATATTGACATATATTTCACAAAATTACAATATATATGTTTGAAGGACATATAAATTGAAACGAACTTCAGTCACTGGAATACCTTGGGTTTTGGTGATGCATTGCATTTTTATGATAAAGTAAAGACTCAAAGTGTACTTCAATGGGCTAAAAACTCTGGACATTTTATTTGTTATAATTTCCCTAGTAATATTTTCTACATCAACCTCTAATAGCACATCATTTCTTCTCTATGAAACTGAGCCAGGCAACAAACAAGTTTATATGTCAAATGTCTCTTTAACAAGGATTATAAACACTAAGTCTTGGAAAAAAGAAGCTTCTTAGTTATTTTTTTTAAAATTATCTACTTCTGTAAATAAAATTACAATGTTCTTTCCATTGTTCTTTCCATTGTAAATATCTTCAAGTGAAGAACTGGTGCTAAGACCTTCACTTCAGTCCTGCTGAATGAAGTGAACAAAGCCAGAGAGCTGGCCTCAAGAGGATAAGAAACTAAAACATAAGATGGAGTGCTGCTATTGATTAAATGTAAGAATTGTGTTTCTTTCTTTTCTTCTGCCATCATGAAGTGACTTCCCCAAAGCACTTTCCCCAGGGTATGCCAGGCTACTGAGAAGAAATGTGGTACTCATGTGTATATGTGTGTGTGTGTTTGTGTTGGGGGCATTAAAAATCTGAAATAATTTTGTAAGTCTTTGGGTTTATAGAATATTAATACAGTTTCTTATTGTAAAAGATTGCCTTAACTTATAATTAGCAGGCCACAAAGTTTTAGGAGCACGTGTTTCTAGTAGTGAGAATGGTGGAGATATGGGATCTTTTATAATTTATATTTTCTTATAATAAATAACTTTGGTAGTAGTTATAGACATATTTATAGTTTTGTAAGAGTCTTTGAATATATATAACTTTTTTTTATCACTTCTCCTTCATGAGTGTCTTCATCCATTTTTTGCTGTCATAACAAAATACCACATACTTGGTAATGTATAATGAATGGAAATTTATTTCTCGCGTTCTGGAGTCTGGGAAGACAAATATCAAGGTGCTAGCATCTGGCATGGGCCTTCTAACTGCATCATCCCATAGTGGAGGGCAAAGAGAGAGCGAGAGAGACAGAGTGTGCAAGAGAGGGTGAACACACTCCCATGATAACAAACCCACTTCTGATAGAGACATTAATCCATTCATGAGGACAGTGCCCCATGACCCAAACACTTCCCACTAAGCCCTACACCTCCCAGTGCTGCTGCATCGGAGTTCAACTTTCTAACACATAAACTTTGGGGGGCACATTCGAATTATAGCAATGGAGTTTATTGTTCAATTTATTCTTTCTTAGATATGGGATGTGAGATATTCAAACTTAAAACACAAATGGTTAATCTTGAATAAAACATCCAGGTAAAGTGACCTCTATACTTCCTAGACTGCAGATTATATTGTAGGATGACCAATCTTAAACCAGGAATCTTGCTAAAAGGTGCTAGACTGGACTCAATTGATGGAAAGAAGAAAATAAATAATAGGACAATAACCTAAGCCATATTCTGGCTCGGAGAAACTATTTCTCTGTAAGTCCATACTTGGGAAAAAGCCCAAGATACTAGAGTCAAAAAAATATTGTTTTTAACTGTAGGAATTGTTCAGAAGAGTTTTATTCATTAGGATCACCCAAAGGTAAAATATTCCTATCCTTGTCATCATGAATCATAGGCTTCCACTAGGTAGATCATTCATGAATGATGAATTATCCCATCTTTCTTTAAGTGTATTAACCATACAAAGATTACTCTGACGTGAATTATTTTTTAAAAAAATGCAGGCTAATACTAAACTGTACAAAAGATACTGCAGTTTTTTTCTAATGAACAATCAAAATAGTCACGTCTATGACTATTTGTTAGTAAATGAATAATTATAGGTGAACTGAATATGCTTAGTCTCTGTAACATAATGCATGAGTATTCTTCAAAAGATCTATTTCATTCCATTTTACACGTGTATAGACATGCTGAGATATTTTATGTTAATAGTTTAAGTAACATCAGTTTGATGAGGAAAACCTTTATTTCCTTGTTTTAAAATCATGCTTTTTGAGTAATCTTACATTATTTCCTTCTGAGTTACAAAATACATTTTCCCCTTAAAACTAAAAAAAAAAAAAAAAAAAAAAAAAAAACAGAAGAAAAGGCAACTATTAGGTAACAATTGAGTGGAATGAGATTCACAATAACAAGAAATGAACCCAAATGCCTACAGAAGTATGTTCCAACAAAGTATGCAACCACAAGCATGTTTTATGGAGCCTAGAAATTATGTTATTAATTTTAGAATTTAAAACTTGAAGCACAAAATTTACTGCAGAATAACAAATCCTGATATCTACTTAGTTTTCTTTCTAAGGTGTTAATTTTATTTTATAGCACTGTTTCACTGTGTTTCTGTAAAGCAGTATTTTTATATTAATGTCTAAAAGCAAAGATTTGTTCAAAATAAAATAAAAATTGAATCTGCAAAAATCACTATTAGCAATAATTTATTTGTATTTTAGTATGTGTATAGACCAAAAGGAAAAAAAATATTGAGTATAAAATACTTGGGCAAATAGTTTCCATAAAGTTTCAAGTAGCAAGATTTTCTGCATGCGTTCTTGCTTGCTCACTCGCTCTTGCTCGCTCTCTCTCTCTCTCTATCTCTCTCTCTCTCTCTATCTCTCTCTCTCCCCCAAGACATTTATCCAGTACCTACTGTATTCCAGGCATGGTGCTAGGGAAGGAAGGACATGAACATGACATTGTTCCTATCCTCCAGGAAATCACAGATGAGGGCAACATGCTTTCAGATAAATTACATGCCTCAAGATCCTTCAAAGGACTATCTTTTGGCTTAAAATGCCATCTGCTTTTTGGAAACTATTGGCTGATATAATAGAATCAGATGTCTACTTGAATTCCACCTCCCTTTAACAACATCCAAGTGGCCTAAATGGTTTTAATTTTTTTTTTTATCTCCTGATCAAGAAAAAGCATGCCATCTGTAGGTAATCCATCAACAACTGTATCAAACTCCCACAATTGTATTTAAATTCCATTGTCTATTGAGTGTTCACATTTCTTATTCTCTTTAAGATTCAAATGGGGCCAAAGACTATTGTTACAGTCATTTTGCCAAAATAGTATTTTTGGCTATAGTAGTTCTACAAGTTTCATTCCATAACATCAAGTTGGCTGCTTGCTTATCATTACTTTTCTACTATTCACAAACTGAACACAAGGCTGTTTTTCTTGGAGGGGGGAAAAGAGAATCCAGGTTTATCCCAGTGAAAAGTGGGGAGATTCCTCTATTGCTTTGTTTACACAGTTTTACATTTGTTCTATGCACATCAACTTGATCAAAATCATTACCAACAGTTATTATTGAGAGTATATTTGAAACAATACACAATATGTGTTGAAGTCAACCACAAGTAATTATTGGGATATACTTTAGAAGTCACTCAAATAACAAGTATTCAGTGACCATCTGCAATCCCCAAGAATATGCATGATATTATCAAAGGAGTGAAGGAAAATATAATCTTGTATCCTCTGAATGGCAGAGAAATATCTATCCAGCCTATCTCAGAAGAGAAGATGCAAAGTTAAAATCCAACATTTGTAATTAAAAAAAATAATATCTAAGGAACAAAAATAGTAACAAGATGCAGCTTCATGCAGCTGTGTCAGGGGGGTGGCAGTGTGGTGCAAGAGAAGGGTATGGGCCTCATTTGCTGATTTTTTTTCTATGAGAGCAAGATGCGCTACCTTTATTATTCGTTCACTGCAAGTCCCTGGGCAAGTGTTCTTTGAGACTCAGTTTTCTCATTAGGTGAAATGTATATTATAAAACTGCTTTGTAGAGAGTGAATTAATAAATATTTATTTCTCACACATAATCATCACCTACCCCCTTCCAATCTTCAACACAAATGGATAAATTGAAAAATCAGTATGTTCATATATTAATGTACTATATACCATGCTTATACAAAGCTTGATAAAACACAGTCATCTAAAAGAAATTTTAATAACAAATTTGAAAAAGATAATTACTTTTAAGTCTTTCTACATATAATGATCAATATTATGGTAACCATGAAATTATATTTCAATACATTTGTCTGGGAAATATTAAAATATTGGTGCAATTTTACTAATTTAACTGAATTTGATCATTTCTCAACTTAATGAGCATTAGAAAATAGTTGCATTTCTTAATAAATTTCTGACTTAACTTTTTGTACACTGCTGACTCTTAAAAGATAAAATAGAGAATAAAATGCAAAATGGGTTAAAATGGACAATGGCCTGACAAACTTGTTACTTTTGTTTCATTTTCTGTTTCTTTTGTTTTGAAAGTTGACTATAGCATTATTGTTACTTTAAAACACTACATAAGTTTTAAACTTAGATTTTAATAAGAGACCCCATAGTTCACTGCAGTTTTAAAGCTCAAGGTGTGATTGTGGGAGTATTTTTCTTAGTGTCATTGATTTTAGTGTTTCTTGTATGACTTGAAATGTCCAATGGAATGTGGGCAGAAGTCACATGGTGCCTGTTCCAAGCTTACCTCTTAAGAAGCATTTTTTGTTTTCACTTTTACCTCTGGGACCTTCCAATGTCTGCCATGAGAATACCACTTTGGTAGCCACTGGCCCCAAACTGGGCCCATAATATGGAGAAGACCTAAACTCAACTACCACATCTGAAGCAGAACCACCTCAGCTGGATGATACATGTGTGCATAAAAAATGTTTATTGATTTATGCCAATAAAATTTTTTGTGGTTGTTTGTTATGCAGCAGTAGCTGACTAATACAAGAATATTACTTAAAACTTTCCTGTCTGGAATATTTCTCTTATTTTCTAGTATAATACAACTATCCAGTAAAATTCATTCAAAGGAGAATTTTTAGTAACTTTTAAGAAATATTAATATGCTCTGTTGGACATAATAGTATGTTATGTGCTTAAATGATAGAAAATAAAATTATATATTAATTTCTCTAATTAATACTATAAAAGAAAATCACCCTGATGTAATTCGATGAAGATAAAAGCAATGATACTTCTTGAATGAGAAAATAATGCAATCATACCACTAGCTGGATGCCAGAGAAATGAATGCAGATATTGTGTTATTTTCCCATTGTGAAATCTGAAGGGGTTGTCCAGTCATGCTGAGACAATAGGAATTACATGGTTCTGCCTGAAACCAAATTATTAATAACAACCCTCTAAAGATATTTTCAAGATCTGTCCTTATGCATAGAAATACTGAGGAAAATAGAGCAATCTTCCCCCACTTCATTTATCAACTACTCTGAACTATAGTTTTAAGTAACAGACACGGCTATTCATACAATAGGCATAATTACCTTTTTGTGATATAGGATGGGATGTGCTCTTTGGCTGTTAAAGTCTGTGTTCACACTTGTCTCTGACATGCCAGTTTCACTCAGGCCTAATTCAGAGTTCTTATACCAAAACAACTCTCTCAAATAATCATAAAACTTGGACATATGTACCCACAATGCGAAGGCCAAGTGTATTATTTGTAGAGTGCAGTGGAATCTATAAGGCTTGGGATCTTGTGAAAACAGCAGCCCTAATAAACAAAGAGCTAATGTGCACATCTTTAAATGGATAGTTGCATTTGCCTGAGTTGAGAGGGAAGGTGAGGTTGCTGTGTATGGAGTCACTATTATTCAAAACCAGCAATCATTAAAATGGTTAGGCAATGGCTATTACCAGCACAAATGAAAATCAGAAAGTTACTTATGTGAGTGAATAGCCAACAAAAGAATGAAACTCATTAGAAGCCACAGGAAGACTGTGTAGTGTAAGAACTTCCATGTGAAAGGTTTGAAAAGCAAAGACAGTAGACCTAAAACGTAATTGAGTAGGGCTTATGTAGCTCACCAGAAGTCCTAGTGAACAGAACTCGTGATTATGAATTACATTAAATGGTCAGCATCTGAGCAGGCCCCCTCTGAGATCCCTGTGGACTTCATGGTTTTCTGGTAGCCTCATGGCTCCTAGCTTTACCTCCAAAATCACCTCCAAACATTGTCAGTGCCCACCCTTCTAGAAAGGAGGCCTGAAGGAGTAGGTCATTTTCTTACCTCCTACTTTGTAGAAGGGACAAGGGTGACAACTCTGCTTGGTCCCCTCCTATTCATTCTCCACATACAGACTTTGAGATACACAACCACCCTCTAAAATAGAGGCCACAGGCTATGGACACTCAAAGACTGGCCTGAGAGACTGTTACTAACCAGCCCCATAAACTTGAACATGGGCTTTAGCTTTTCTGAGCTTCCATTTTCTCACCTATAAGTAATGTGAAATTTGAACTAAAAGACCATTTAGGGACTTCTAACTTTATTTCCAGTAGTAAATTTTGGAAATGGAATCATGGCTGTGGAACATGGATTATGGAACAGCTCCAACCTGTTGGGGATAGATTTAATTGCTCTTACTGTGCACATGGTATAGCAATTAATTTTTCCCCCTTAGGAAATAACTGAATAATATTACTGATGGGAAAAGAAAAAAAAAAACAATATAGAGCAAAGGGGAATAGTTAGCATATGGTAGGAAACATCAAATCGTCATCCTGTTCAGGTAGCATTTTGTATGAGAACAACACTGTGGGTATACATGTGATGTGTGTAGACTTCTAAATATACACGCTCATATATTCCTAAGATTAATGCAGACACCTACTTTCTGAAGCATATTTCTTTGAATGTGTATACAAACTGCTCTAATACTTTTCTTTAAAATAAAACATTGCAAATATAATCCTCTCCCCAGAGGCACTTCATTTAAAATATGAGAGTCAAGTTAAAAATGGTCAAGCAGCCAGAGTAGACAGATCCTGCTTTCCCCAGATGATCATATTAAATCCCATATATTCTTTCTTGATGGGCAGCATTCTTGTATTACACGTTCTGTTTGCATGTGGTTATAATTCAGCATCTATATTTGTTTTCATTTTGTGTCCCTCACAGAGGGTAGTAGAAAGGTTTAGAGAAGGAAAGAGGAAGCAAAATTGTAATGAAATTCTACGAGAGGGAGTTGAAGCATTTTCTGTTTCTTTTTTTTTTTTTTTCCAAGCATCATATATGATGATATTACAGTTTGCAGTTCCCATAGTTGATGGTTTCTTGCTTTGAGGGTCCTTATACTTCTTTTATTCCACCATATCTGGAATCACAGCCCTGTTAACTGGAAGCCACCACCATCATGCCTTACCTATCTCTTTTTTGACTGAATGAAGCAAATGAATGAATGAGTGAAGCAGACAAAACTGCATGAGCCATGCTGCTTCAAATCCTTGCAGAAATGGAGTATGATGTGAAAAATATATATGCTAACACATCTAGCTGAGCAACCTGTGCTCAGATCCCATTGCAAACAGATCTTAGTGAATTGGAACAGTGGGGGCAACACTGGAGGTTTTCCTCTTTGATGGTGTCCTGGGGGAGTTTTGGACACTTCAAGGCTGGAGGGTGAGAACTGCCAAGAGCTGAGGCAGGACTCATCACCTGCTTCAAAAATTTGCAGGCCCCATTGACCCCCAGTTCTGTTCTGTTTGCCAAGTATAGACATCGCTGGACTTGAAGCTCTGTGAAGTCAACAACTTGGTCTGCATTGGTCACTGCTGTGTGCCATGTAGTTGGATCTATGCCTGACACATAGTAGGCACTCAGTAAATATGTGTTTGATAGTTTAATGTGTTAAAAGGAAAAAATAATTAGGTTAAGCATTAAGCTTTTATTAACTTTTTAGCTCAATGTGGGAGCATAGCAAAACCTTCACCCTCTATGCCAAGATTTTTTATTTACAAGTATCCCACCAAGTGCTTCATTTTCACAATTACAGTATCTGCCTTCTAGTCCTCTTGGGAAATGGGGTGGTTTGGAGAAAGGGTTGCCAGATAAAATACAGGATGCTCAGCTAAATGTGAATGTCAGCTGAACAATAAATAATTTTTTTACATAAGTGCATCCCAATTAGTGCATGGGATATAAGTATACTTTAAAAATATCAGTTGTTTAGCTAAAATTCAAGTTTAACCAGGTATCCTGTTGCTTTTATTTGCTAAATCCAGCTGCCCTACTTCTCAACACCTGGAAATCCTGCTACTCACTCCAGCCTCTTTCTCCTGAGGCCATCTTCCCTTTCAGGTGGTCCTTTTCTCAGGATCTAAGAGAACATGCACAGTGTCTCTCTCTCGTGCACAAGGTCAACTTCTGTTCCACCAGAAATACCCTCCCATTCCTTGTCAGCAAATACAATGTATGTTAGCAAGTTACCACCAGGATGCTGGGAAAGCCCAAGACTGCAGTATCTGCCCTTACTTGGCTTTCAGAGCAGCACGTTGCCTGCTCTCTGCCTCTTAGCTTTGACAGACAGGAGGTGAGTGCCAGGCTATTGTATATCCTGCTACATAAGGAGTCTTCCTAAAGCCCTTTCATTGGGGGTGGAAATAGAAATAGGCTCCTCCCACCTCCCTCAGTGTCTCATAACAGTCTCTGAGACCTGAAATTCCTTTTGTGGCTTCCATGGAAACTTCTAATTTAATATCCTAGTATACTTTATAATTAGACATCCTTGTTTTACCTGCAAAGCCCATCCCCCTTCTCTTTTACCCAATACAAATGCTAACAGCATAAATGAATCCTCAATAAGACCAATAGCCAGAAAGAACCATCTCTGGAGAAGGCCTTAGTTTTAATCCCTCAGAAGCAGACCTGGAAACAAGGAGTCACACGCAAAAGGTTTATTAGGAGTGAAGTCCCAGGGAGCACCAGCAGGAGAGTGGGGGAGTGAGACAGGGAAGGGAGGTAGCTAAAACAGGGCACAACATCAAGCACATTACCATTGCCCACAACTAGAGCTCAGGAAGCCAGCGTAGAAGATGTACTTCAATATCATCCCAGTAGAGGGGTGAGGAAGAAGTTGGGGCAGATATCCACTGAGTCCTTGTCACTGAGTGATGCCTCAAGGGCACTAACACTCCAGCATTTCTGTTTTGCTTGTGTGTGGGCGACAAGCTCCCGCTGCTGGATAAAAGCCCTCAGGCAGAGTCACAGCTATTCTGGGAAGCAGCATTTACAGGTGAGCTGGAGGGAGTGGGCGGGGCACAACAGCATCCTGCACATCGAGAAATAAGCATTGTCTTCAGAGTTGATTCCATTGGTCCAAAGAAGGAAATAGTCCAGATATCTGGGCATATCTCATCAGTGTCAAGGCCTTTTAAACTACATGCTATAAAAACATTCTGTCCCCCTCCCATCAGCAATTTCATACTATTTTGACTTTTATTGGATTAATTTCTCTGAGCTTTCACCCATACAGGGTGCCTGCTCCTCAATTTTACCAGCAACACCCCCACACAAGTTAAAATCACAACGGTTTAATGAGGCCAGGCTTTGTGAGCTGGCTTCATTGTGTATGAGCCTCCCTTTCGGATGAGATTGTTATTCTGAAGCAGTTCCCATTACTCATGGGCATACTGCTAAGTGAGTGTATATTTGGTTGTTAGGCGCAAATGCAACCACATCAACTTCTCAAGTTTACCTTTGGCAAGGGCACCGCCTATTGCATAATGCAGAGTTAGCCACTTTGACTGCAGGTTGGTGCTAAAAGAGAACTTTGATGTTCAGCTAAGCTGGGCTTCAGGAATACTCAGTGAGTTTTAGCAGATGAAGCTATGGGAGAAGGGATTTGTTATAGTTATCGGACCTTATATAGTTTTGGGGGAAGCAGGGGCAATGAGGTTCCTGGGGGAAAGGTACAAGATCAAGACAGTCACCATCCAGCCAATCTGAGACACCAAGCATGCTTGGCTACCCCGAGAGAACCGTGGCGGAAGGCTCACAGAGTGGGAAGCTCACCTCTGTGGCTGTGGCCTCAGTGGGTCTGCAACCAAGTCTCTAGTGGTGGGCCCTAGGCCATGCTTGGCCAACAGGGTAACCCCGGGGGAGAAAAGAGCAAGACACAGAGTGGAGGAGGCTGAGGACAGGTTAGAACTCGGCCACATCTCTGAGAAGTCACCACATGGAATAATGACAACCTTCAGAGAGTAATGACTGCTGCTTCACTCCTATCTTCTAGATTCCTCTTTTTGTGAACTCTAAGCAGAATCACATAGGGAGGGGGATTCTTGGAAATGAAATTCCAGCATAACCAAGTTGAAACATGGCACATGCTACTCAGTTTCCTTATAACTGAGTTAATGACAGCAATACTAGCTACTTCCTTCACAAGGATGTAACAGGAATAGTAACAAATGGCATTTTGGATAAGTATGTACTAATCTTTTTCTTCACACAGTTGTACTAGAATATTTTATACTGCTGTTGGGAGGAGATGGCAGCAGTCATATTTATATTTACCTCTAATCTATAACAGAAAGATGCTTTAGTATTTCTAGAGTTATCTTCTCTTTCTGACTTAGAGTAACATATCATAAGCTTTAGGGAGTCTTTATTTCAATTTATTGAAAGCAAATCACTTAGCTACATCCATTTACCTTCTTGGCTACATGAAATTGGCCAGCTAAGAAAGTGATATTAGAGACAAAGAGCCTTAAAACTGTTTCTCTGAGGAAATTCTGTTCTCTGTGGCAATTTTTTTGTGTGTGTGAACTTGAGAAGTCACATGAAATTTAATCTGGTTGAGTCAAAATACCCAGTTTTCCATCTTGTGAGGAAAAATGAGTCAAACTCATTGGAATGGACTTTCCTCCAAATAAACCTGGTTAGACCAGGAAGAGGGGAGATAAACTATTCCATCTGAAGCAGAGCTGTCTCTCTTTTTTTTTTTGAGACAGAGTCTCACTTTGTTGCCCAGGCTAGAGTGAGTGCCATGGCATCAGCCTAGCTCACAGCAACCTCAAACTCCTGGGCTCAAGCAATCTTCCTGCCTCAGCCTCCCGAGTAGCTGGGACTACAGGCGTATACCATCATGACCGGTTAATTTTATATATATATATATATATTAGTTAGCCAATTAATTTATTTCTATTTATAGTACAGACAGGGTCTCACTCTTGCTCAGGCTGGTTAGAACTCCTGCCCTCAAGCAATCTGCCGGCCTTGGCCTCCCAGAGTGCTAGGATTACAGGTGTGAGCCACCGAGCCCGCCCGGCCAAGAGCTGTCTTCTTTAATGGTCCTGAAAGAAACAAAATTCTACTTCCCCCGCAATGAAAACAAAACAAAACAAAACAAAACAAAACAGTTTTCTCTAATAATCACTGTTATTAAATAGTCACAGCCCATCTTAAACTATATCAATTGCTAGGATCCGCTTAATCATGATGCACATCCAGGGTTCCTTGCATTGTGTGTGTAATTCCAGTACTCTACAGACATGGTGGTGATGATTA
The DNA here is from genome assembly GCF_040939455.1 of Microcebus murinus. NCBI lineage: Eukaryota > Metazoa > Chordata > Mammalia > Primates > Cheirogaleidae > Microcebus > Microcebus murinus. The sequence goes on from NC_134119.1 coordinate 16,867,509, forward strand.
TCAATATTAGAATTTAAATTTGGGAAAATTATTTAAGTAATTTAAAATAAAGGGACCACAGATAACCACGGGGATCAGTCATAAATTGTTCACTGAGTGCTTACTGTCTGCAAATTGTTTTGCTAGTTACTAAGATGCAGAATATGTTACTTCCTTAAAAACATGGCTTATTAGGAGTTTATGCTCTAGTTGACTTAGAACACTCCATCACATGCAGGTATTAGTACATTTTTAAAAATTTACTAAATGTTTAACATTTGAGTTGAATTTTTAGACAAATAATCATGTTTAAAAAAAAGAGAGAGAAGTTTAAAACCTATATCCAGTTGTTCTGTGAAGCCTTTCTGAGATATTATATTTGTAAAAAGGTGTTTCACATAGAGAAAAAAAATATTCTAGTAGAACATAGCATGGTAAAATATACAGATTTGGTTGGCCAAAAAAAGCAGAGACTGCTCAAAAATGCCTTTCATCTAGAGTTGCCAGATTTAGCAAATAGAATATGGGATTTCCAGTTAAATTTGAATTTCAGTTACAAAACTAACTTCTAGGATAAGTATGGCCCATATAATATTTGGGATATACTTACACTCAGACCATATTCATTATTTATGTCATGGTCAAATTTAATTGAGAATCTTGTATTTTTTCTGGCAAACCTATTGACAACAAAATGAGGGCCTGTTAAAATATAATAAGACCACCCAGGTCAAAAGAGATGCAAGGGACAGATCACCAATTAAGGGGGCCTCTGAAGAAACTGTAAGAGCATAAAGCCAGCTGTCAAGTAATAACTTTCTCACACTCTTTACTCTCCTAAACTCTCCTTCCTCCCTCTGATAAAATCACAAATTTCAGTTTTCAAGCTACTGGAGGAGAAGAAATGGTAGGTCCAAAAGTAAAACAGAAAGTGTTTGCCCTTCCCCCTACGTTAAGCAGCCAGCCCATAGCTGGCTACAGACAAGGTGAAATAAAGAACAATAAACTTTAAATTAAATTCAGAATTTTGATACATATGACTTGGTATTATGAATTCTAAATTGAGACTGTGATTGCCCTGTCAAATGACATTAGGATATTTTGCTATCTAGGATTTAGCAGAAAATCAAGAGACAAATTCAGTTTTCATTGAGAGGGACAGGAAAAACTATCTTCACTGAATAAATCTAAAGGGGCAGCAAGAGACCAATCAATCAATCAATAGTATTCTGATTTTGTGTGTTCTGTGCCCTGAGTCCTGCTGCTCATCAACATTCAGGTGACCTAGGTAAAAGATCCCAGGGAGAGAGAATAAACTGATAAGAAGGGCAGGGAATGGCACTTAATTGACATGGGAATGTTCTAGTCACACCCAGCCACCTGCTTTCCAAGTAACCCTGTTTCCACTGTGGGATGCCATGGCCTATTTGAGCTCTTTTATGCTCCACAGCATAATACATGTAAATTTAAATGATGGAATATGGTTGGGGTCCTAGTTATGGGGTGGTATATGAAAGGGTTAGTGGTTACACTGAGGAGAAGCCTTCTGAATAGAAGCCATATATGGCCTCTGAGAAGTTGGCCAACTCTTGAGGTCAGCTTGGTCTGCTCATTTGGCCAGAATATGCCAAATTAGCCTGAACACATCTGATCCCTGAATTACTCTGATGACCACAGGAGGTGAGCATCCTAACTAGGGATGGGCTTCAGAACTTTTAACAATTAAGAAGAAAGATTTGCTTTACACTTGCTTTTCCTGGAAATATTCTCTAAAAGAGAAATCACTTAAGGAAAACAGTCCTGGAATAAATGGAAGGAACTAGACATACTACATGCAGATATATTCTATCATGAGGGGGAAATTTACCTTAATAAAATCAGGATGGTGTTATTTTATGGCTATAAAATTTATTCCTATTACTGACATTACATCAAGCTAGTACATGCACATGTTTTTTTAAATAGGGAAGAACATCAAATGAAACACATAAATCTCCCATTCAAATACACCATCATCCATACTATTCCATGCCCCAGAAATAACCCCCTTTAATAGTTACTGTTTGGCATTGTTCAGGTAACCACATATCTCTCTGTGATGAACTTGGGTTTCTAGTTTTTGATTTATCTTGCCTCCTATTTTAAAAAATGAAATCTTATTTTTACTATTCTCATCTCCACTCCTCTTTCTCTTGATGTTTGAAAGTTACATGAATATCAATCTTCTTCTTTATTATGATTATATACTTAAATTATATACTTAAACTTCTTGTTGTTGCATCAATTACACATGGTATTTGGCCCTCCACTTAATAAGTTTTCTTCAGTTTTACCATTTATTTTACATTTAAAGTATAATATTTAAATTCTGTCCTATAACTATGCTTTAGTTTTCCTTGAATTATTCCTTGATTCTAAACACCGAACAAAACCCAAATTTGTAGCAACATTTACACAATTGGAACCATGTTGAAATTATTTACTATCAAACTGAGTAACATGAGCGGAGAAGGAACTACATGGTCTCTCTCTCCAAGGGCATCACCTGCCAGCTGTGTACATCACGTGACTACAGCCTACTGGCCAGAACCTAGTCACATAGCCATAATCAGCTACAAGAGAGATTGGAAAATGAAGCTTTGATTCAAACAAGTATCAGCCTAGTGAAGGGGGATTTCGGCAGGAGCTCTGAGTACTTGGGCAAGGCATGCAAACTGGTAGATTTCACTTCTTGAGTGATGGATTTGTCAGATTGAGGTTCCTCACAAATGCTAGTATGAATAAGGGTTAACTCTATGCTGTAGGTATTCACTTTAGAAACCATTAGCTCATTCTGTTCCCTGAATTTCTTGAGAGGAGAGTCTTCTCTTTTTGTCCTGGACAAAAGGTGAGAACTCCAGTTATTCTGCATGTACAGCAGGAGGGGTGGACGCTGTCTCACAGCTGTTAAGCAGACATTAAAGATTTTGTTTTCTGTCCCCCAACCCACTCCTGCCTTCTCAAGTTGACAGTCCCAACATTAGGCCTTGGATTCAGCTTCCTCCTAAATGAGCTCTTGGCTAAAGCTTATTCCACTCAATATTATCCATTAAAATATTCCATCCATTCTCCTTAATAAAAAATGTTATTCATAACTCTGGTCCGACGAACCTCACTGCACATCCCTGATTCCAATTTACCTTCCTGTCATGTATTTAGTCTCCATTGTGCTAAGAGTGAGACCAAAGGCATCTGTTCAGTCTTCCTATAAACCATTAGGCCACTTCACAACCAGAAATAATGATCTCATTCAACCTTCATGTTTTCCAGATAAGAAAAGAAGAACCCAAAGATTCTGGCTCTGATTCTGGGTGACCTAAAACACAGCCAGCCTCTTTCATCTGAAAGTGGGATTAAAAATCAGGAGTTTTCACTCTTGATGCTTGATTTCTATTATACTGCCACTACCTTGAAATATACATGTCTTATCCAAAAGTTGTGGGTGTAGGTAGGTTAAGGAGGTAAATAAATATCATCTGATCTCCCTCTGAAATGTGGTAGAGGATATTGCATGATACAGTGAAGGAGTGCTATTCTGGTGAGCATCTAATTCAGGCACACCTTGGAGATACTGCAGGTTCAGTTGCAGACCACTGAAATAGAGCAAATAGCACAATAAAGTGAGTCATAAGAATGTTTTAGTTTCCTAGTGTATGTAAAAGTTATGCATATACTATACTGTATGCATTACAGTATAGTAATATATACTTAATAGATTAAGTATATTACTTGATTATACTGCCACTCTCTTGAAATATATGTCTTATCCAAAAGTAGTGGATGTAGGTAGGTTAAGAAGGTAAATATGATCTAATCTCCCTCTGAAATGTGGTATATTACTTAATCTATTAAGTGTGCAATAGCATTATGTCTGAAAAACAGTGTACATACCTTAATTTAAAAAAATATTGGTAAAAAATGCTAATGATCATCTGAGCCTTCAGTCAGCTGTAATCAGCTGGTGGAGGGTCTTGCCTCAATGTTGATGGTTGCTGACTAATCAGGGTGGGAGTTGCTGGAACCAGGGATGTCTGTGGCAATTTCTTAAAATAAGACAAAAATGAAGTTTGCTGCACTGATTGACCCTTCCTTGCATGAATGATTTCTCTGTAGCATGCAATGCTGTTTGTTAGCATTTCACCCACAAACTTGCTTCAAAATTGGGGTCCTTTCAAACCCTGCCACTGCTTTATCAACTAAGTTTATATAATATTCTAAACCCTTTGATGTCATTTCAACAATGTTCACAGTATCTTCACCAGGAATAGACTCCATCTCAAGAAACTCTTTTCTTTGATCATCCATAAGAACCAACTCCTCAGACATACAAGTTTTATCATGAGATTGCAGCAATTCAGTTACACCTTCAGGTTCTACTTCTAATTCGAGTTCTCTTTCTATTTCCACCTTATCTGTAGTAATTTCATCCACTAAAGTCTTGAACTTCTGAAAGTTATCCATGAGGGATAAAATTCAATTTCTTCCAAACTCCTTTTAAAGTTTACATTCTGACCTCCTCCCATAAGTCACAAATGTTCTTAATGGCATCTAAGATGGTGACTACTTTCCCTAGAATGTTTCCAATCGACTTTGTCCAGATCCATCAGAGAAACCACTCTCTATGGCAGCTATATAGCCTTACAAAATGTATTTCTTAAATAATTAGGCTAAAACGTCAAAATTACTCCTTGATTCATATGCTGCAGAATAGATCTTGTGTTAGCAGGCATGAAAACAACATTAATTTCTTTGTACATCTTTATCTGAACTATTGGGTGATTAGGTGCATTGTCAATGAATAACAATATTTTGAAAGGAATATTTTTTTCTGAGTAATTCTCAACAATGGGCTTAAAATATTCAGTAAACCATGCTGTAAACATGTGCTGTCAACCAGGCTTTGTTGTTCCTTTCTTAGAAAACAGGCAGAGAAGATTTACTATAATTTTCAAGAGCCACAGAATTTTTGGAATGGTCGATGAACACCAGCTTCAACTTAAAGTCACCAGCTGCATTAGCTCCTAAGTAATGCAGAGAGTCAGACTGCCCTTTGAAACTTTGAAGCCAGGGACTGACTTTTCCTCTCTAGCTATGGAAGTCCTAGCTGGCATCTTCCAATTAAAGGCTGTTTCATCTACATTGCTGAAAGTGTAGCCACCTTCATTCAATGATCTTAGCTAGATCTTCTGGACAACTTGCTGTAGCTTCTACATCAGCACTTGCTGAGGCTTCACTTTGTACTTTTATGTTTTAGAGATAGCTTCTTTCCTTAAACCTCATGAAGCAACCTCTGCTAGCCTTGAACTATTTTTTCCTTTTTTTTTTTTTTGCAGCTTCCTCACCTCTTTCAGCCTTCATAGAATTGAAGAGAGAGCTAGGGCCTTGCTCTGGATCAGGCTTTGACTTAAGGGAATATTGTGGCTGGTTTGATCTTCTATCTAGACCACTCAAATTTTCTCTGTATCAGCAATAAGACTATTTCATTTTCTTATCATTCGTGTGTGGAATAGCACTTTTAATTTCCTTCAAAAGATTTTCCTTTGCATTTACAACTTGCCTAACCATTTGGCACAAGAAGTCTAGCTTTTAGCCTATCTCGGCTTTCTATATGCCTTCCTCACTTAGCTTAATCATTTCCAGTTTTGATTTAAAGCAAGACAAGCAACTCTTCCTTTTACTTGAACACTTAGAGGCTATTCCAGGGTTATTAACTGACCTAATTTCAATATTGTTGGGAGGGACAGGGAGGCTTGAGGAGATATGCTGAGAGAAAGAAAGAGAGACAGAGGAACAGCCAGTCAGTGGTGCAGTCAGAACATCACATTTATCATTTAAGTTCACTGTCTTATATGACAACAGTTCATGGCACCCCAAAACAATTATAATAGTAACATCAAAAATTACTGATCATAGATGTTGCAGCTATACTTGCTCAATGTAGGGTTGCCATAAACCTTCAATTTGCAAAAAACACAGTATCTGTGAAGCACAATAAAACAAGTTATGCATGTATATGCTACCTGTCACACTAGGCATTGGGGACACAAAGATGGATAGCTCACTCCCCAAGACCTCAAGGAGCACACATAGTTTGAGGACTGTAACAGACATATGAACATTTATTAATAGCTTTAATGTAATGTTATACATTATATGACAGTTGTCTTCAGAAGGCACTAAATGAGCACAGACAAGGTACTTAAACAGGTGATCTGAGAAAGTTCTTTGAAGGCTATAAAAGGATGGTGTAATAGTTACTTGCACACATCAATTTGGCTAGATGATAGTACTCAGTTGTTCAATAAAACACTAATTGAGATGTTGCTGTGAAGGTGTTTTGTAGATGTTATTTACATCTATGTGTTAGTCCATTTTGCACTGCTATAAAGGAATACCTGAGGCTGGATAATAAAGAAAAGAGGTTTATTTGGCTCATCATTCTGCAGACTGTACAAGCATGGTGCTAGCATCTGCTTCTGGTGAGGGCTTCAGGAAGCTTACAATCGAAGTGGAAAGTGAAGGGGGGAGCAGGAGTGTCAGAGAGTAAGAGAAGGAGCAAGAGAGAGAGGAAGTGGTGCCAGGCTCATTTAAATAACCAGCTCTGGCATGAACTGATAAAGTGAGAACTCACTCATTTTCCTGGGCAGAGCATGAAGCTGTTCATGAGGGATCTGCCCCCATCACCCAAATACCTCCTATCAGGCCCCACATTCAATACTGGGGGTCAAGCTTCAACATGAGATTTGGAGCAGCCAAACATCCAGACAACATCAATCTACAACCAATTGATTTTAATCAAAGAAGATTATCCCTGATCATCTGGGTGGGCCCCGTACAATTGGGTTAAAGGCTTTAAGAGTAAAATTGAAGTTTCCCTGAAGAAGAAGAAGAAATTCCACCTCTGGACTGAAGCTTCAGCAGCTGCCAGAGTGTTTTGAGCTGCCCTGTTTGCCCTATGGATTTGCTAGTCCTCATAATCACATCAAAACAAACAAACCAAAAAAATCAAAGACATTGCATCCATGACTATATATATATCCTACTGCTTCCTTCTTCTGTTCAACTACTCTGTCTGTGAACCCAAACTGATAAAGTTGGGGAAAATTTTAGCCAAGCAAAGAAAAAAACAGATAGCAAAAAAAGTTCTAAAAATTACTCCGTTCATTTGGATATAATTAATGCAGGCAGACATTTGTGATCACAAACTAATTTTTACCCAACTAAACGGATTAAATCTAATACTTACATTAGTTAAATCAGACAGAAAAGTGGGTTCTCTTGGCAGGTTTTTAAAAACGGATTTCAGTTATTATTAGACTCCTGAAAATTACCAAGTTTGGAAAGAGATATCAGACATACTAAAAAAATGAAGAGTTTTCTCAGCATATAGAAGCAAATGGAACAAAAGCTCTTTGTTCAACTATAATTTTACATTTCATAATGAAATCCTCCCATAAAATAAGTTCCAAATCTCGACCACTCTTTGAGTCAATCAAGACTCATCTTCATTATAATTTATAAATAAGTATAAATAATTATGCATTCAACCTTACAAAATGGATAAATTTGCTTTTTAATTTAAATACCTTCCTTTTCTTTGAGATATATGATTACTTATATTAATTAAAACAATCTAGGCTTAAAAACACTCTCTAGAGCCAGCATGTCACTACTTTCAAAAGTATGCAATCTATCTGTCTCATGTTAGGTCACATTCAAGAAGAGAAGGAAACAGTGTAAACAGAAAATAATAAGTCTATGTCAATTTTCATATATGAGCATGTTTTTACTTTTTGATTAAAGTGATCAAAAAAAATTTACGTAGAACAATGAATCAACTAAGAAAAAAAAATATATGGAGCCAGGCACAGTGGCATGCACCTGTAATCCCAGGTACTCAGGAGGCTGAGGTGGGAGGATCACTTGTCCCTAGGAGTTGGAGACCAGCCTGGGCAACATACCAAGACTCTGTCTCAATCAATCAATCAATAAAATTTATATATAAGATATATACATTAAGACAAACTGTGTGTTTTTCAAAGCTCTTTAATAAAATATTTGCTTTAAACCAATGTGACATGATAAATTGAGTGCTTTTTAGACAGTATCACAGGAAAGTCAAACTGCTACCATATTAACATGCATAACTCCACTTTGATTTCTGATATGGGAAGAGGTGGTAAATGGCAAGTCAAAGAGAGGCATCAAAGGCTTCTTTTATATGATTCTCAAGTGTTTTAGAGAGTAAGACAGAGTAGAAATAAAATTGCACTAAAATATTATTCTTCAAGGATTCCTGCTAACTGAAGCTGGTTGTGTGGATTTATAACAACATAATTAGAGTCAGGAAGGTCTCCATGGTATGGAACACACTTAGATCATACAGACAAGGCCATAATATATAGTTATGTTCTTTAAGGTATGTTCAAACTCTGTGCCTCGATTATACTTCTTATCTTAAGGGAAGGTAGCAAACTATCCCTTGATTTAACCCAACCCCCAAAGAAATTTAGTTTGACCTATGCATTGAAACTGAAGTTTCTGATTTAGTTTGTCACTTTAAAAAATCAAAACCATACATATAAATATGGAGATTTCTGACTTTTCTCTTAAAATAAATCATATTTGGCAATTATGGGATAGAACTGCTCTAGAAAACATTGGACTTCAGCTGAGTAGCAGTTGCTGCCTATAGAAAGGCAGGTGTTTTCCTGGTGATAACACCTCTATTCCCTCTTGTATCCCCCTCCCTGTCCCTCCCTCTTCCTCTTTGTTATCTCTTCCTCTTCCTTTTTCTTTCCCTATCTCCCCTTCTCCCTCCCTGCAATGTCTTTCGTTATCCCACATCTCTGATTTTATTGATCTATCACCCTGTTCTCCATAGGCACTAGTGCTTGCCATTCCAGGTCATACTATAATTCTGTTTTTACTTCCTTTCACAAAGACAGCAGCATATGCTATGATACAAGTTCCTATAACATTCTCTTTCAATTATACAGTTTTAAAAATAATTTGCATTAAATGATAAAAAAGGAAAAGAAAACCATGATTGACAAATTATTTAAAGCATAGTTTATTTATCCAGTAGATTATGAAGCCATTAAAAAGAAAAATGTGCAAAATATATTGTTAGGTGAAAAAAGAGTTGCAAAACATTATGTATAAAAATATACTTGTATGATTATTCACAAGAAACTTTTAATAGTAGACACCTCTGAAACTGGGAATGTGGATGGTGTGGGTGTGCTGGCAAGGTGGGTTTCTGCTCATACTTTCACTGTACTTTACTGTTTATATTTACCATCATCATAAATTATCTTTAAAATGAAGAACTGGTTTAAGTTCCTAAAATGAATACATTTAGAAATAATATTTTGCATGCAAGTATATCACTTCATATAACACTTTCACATACATTATCATCTACTATGGCCTTTATAATAACCCTTTGAGGTAGGCACTTAATATATTCATTTTTCATTTTTAGCTAAGTAGAAATAATGAGTTAAGCAACCTCCTTAAGGTCCTATAACCAGAGAAATGCAGAAGAAGAATCAGGTTAATTGTATTTGTCAGGTAAGGCTAGTTATGCGTGGTAACAAACACACTTCACATCTCAGCGGCTTCAAACCACAAAGGATATTTTTCTTTCTCAGGTGTCATGTCTACTAAGGATTGGCTACAACTCTATTCCATGTTGTTCTTCCTTCTGGGGCCCAGGAGGACAGAGCAGCCACTATCAGGAGTCCTCAAACTATGGCCCACCGAGGACATTTATCCAGCCCGCCTGGTGTTTTTGCTGCCCACTGCCTGTCCTGCTTAGCAGCCGACTTGTCCCGGGCCCACAGTGTGCATGTGTGGAATGTGCACCGCACTCTCCAATGGCCTTCCAATGGTCTGAGGGACAGTGAACTGGCCCCCTGTTTAAAAAGTTTGAGGACCCCTGATTCTAGATCATTGCTAGTCATCATGGCAAAGGATGGGTCTTACACTGTGATGAAAGCCTTAGCCGCTACTATCCACCATCAGTGGCCAAACCCAGTCATACAGTCTACTCAAGCACAAAAGTGCCAGTAAATGTAGTCTTAACATATACCCAGAATTGGAGGGGGCAGGGTAAACAGAATAATTAGTAAACTTAATGAATGACACTCTAAAACCTCTAACTCAAACTCTCTTAATAAATTATTATAACTACATGGATCTTTAGATTCTTCATATTCAGAATAACACTTTCATTTAAAACTACCCTGCTACAAATGAGTTAAAAATGTGTATGTGAATCACACTCATTTATCTTATATAACACCATAAAAATATCCTGCTTTTCTTTTTTACTCACTTACATTTCATCAGATTACTGTAGCCAGTAAATGCTTTGTCCTTCAGTAGCTAAGAAGAAAGACTGAAGTTGAACATCTCAATGCCCACTTAGCCACATCAAGTACAGAATATTAACAGAAGGGAAAGCCAGCTGCAGCCTGCAGATAGCATACCACACTGTGCAGCACATACTATAAACAAGTATTCTCCCAACATTCACAGGCTCTTAACCTCAATCACGTATCCTTAATCAGATGTCAATTCAGCAGCAAATTTTCTAAATAATGATGATGTAACATCCATTAGTAAATAGGAGACATCAATTACATTAAATATCATGCTTGGGCTGCCAGATAATTGTGAACAAAACACATTGATAAGCAATGTGCTTTTCAGCCAAGGGCAACCAATGAAAGCAATGAGTTATCAAAGAGACATACAGAAAGCTGTTCTACTTTGGGGAAAGTCACAGTAGCTGTTAATCAGATGCAAGTAATTGAAGTATAGTTGATAAAATGTTAAGAGCAAGCAGGACCAAGAGCCCAGATTAATGAAGTCCTTTTCAGAAAGGAAGCACTTGCCAAGGTCAAGGAACATAAAGTTATGAGATGTAATAGCTGCAATTGAGTAATTTCCAACCTAGCTGGGGAAAGAGGGGATAGGGAGACCAACTGGGTGGGTGTTATGACTGTACAGAAGTGAAGGGAAAGTGGCCTGGGATGGAAAGAAAAGAAACAACTGGAGTGAAAGGTTAACTTTAAGAGTCCTTTCAAAGGAAGAAACCGGTATTTGGAAACTGACTGGATATGGGCAGAGAGAGAAGTGAGAAGATTAATACAAAAAAGACAAATACCTCTCCCAACACATGCATGCCCGTGTGTGTACACATACCTAGGCATGCACACACACACACATACATATGTGACACCTGTTTACTGAGAGTAATTATGTCACAGACAAAAACAAATAATCTAAAGTGTTTTGGGGGCCGGGTGCAGTGGCTCACGCCTGTAATCCTAGCTCTCTGGGAGGCCGAGGTGGGCAGATCGCTGGAGGTCAGGAGTTCGAAATCAGCCTGAGCAAGAGTGAGACCCTGTCTCTACTATAAATAGAAAGAAATTAATTGGCCAAATAATATATATAGAAAAAATTAAAAAATAAATAAAAAATAAAGTGTTTTTGGTTTTCCCTGATGGTAGGAAGAAGCACTTGTGGAGTTTGATCTTGGTCATATTGAATGGGAGGCCACGAAAGGCCATGGGAATGAAACAGGTTTTGGGGACCATTCCCTTTGCAGGATATGTGCTCCAGAGAAACCATAAGGTAATAGTTATAGCTTTAAAAATCATTCATGTGGGAACATTCAGAGATACATTTTTAAGTTATCCATAAATATGTTGTCTCTTAGTATACCATCACTTCACTTGAATTTTTTATATTTGTTTTTTAAAAATATTTTTCATGTGACATTTATTCTATCTTGTTCTAGGAGGAATTTAAGAAGGCCTAAGATATTAAAATTATATGAAATCAGAACAGATAAAGGGAAGGATGTTGAAATGTACAATTCATTCAAGTGAGTAACTGAAGTCTTGACAGTAAAAATGATGTCCACAAGGAGAGGAGAGGGCTGGACTTGTAGGACACCCTACTGGTTGAGAGATAATGGGAAGAAGCAGAGTTCACAAAGCGGAAGGTTGGAGAGCAGAGAGGAGAGCCAGCAGAACTCTCCCAGAAAGATGGCTCTCCTGTTTGGATGATCACTTTTTCATATTTAAGAACATTTTCAATAATGAAGTCCCTTCAGTTATAACAAGGCCATCTTTCATAACTCTTTGGGTAAATACTCCAAAAGTGTGCTGTGTTATCAGAAAGTGGGGAAAAAACTGGTATGGCGAGAAATAATCAAGGGAACATCAGAATGAAATGAAACAACTGGTCTGAAATAATTTTATGAAAAACAAATCTGTGGGTAATAGTGCTCTTTCTCTGCTTGGATATGATCTTGCATTCCACGTGTAAAAACACCATATATTTGTAACTTATGAATGAATGAATCAGAGCATGATTTATGAATTTATTAACAAGGTAAGCCAAGTAAGAAAGCCAAGTTTCACAACAGCTTCATCGGATGGGCTGAACCTAATGTATTCTGAACAACATGTACAAGTGTCTGCAACACACTCTCTCTCTCCTAGGTATCAGATATGTGCTGGCAAATCCTTCACTCTTCATTGTTTACAAAGGCCACTAGCATGGATGACACCTCCCAGCGTTATAGCTGAGTGAACTTAAGAGAAGAAAAAGACAGACAAGGTCAGGGCACTCTTATAGGGATGGGAAAGGTGCTCTGTTTTAGTGGATGTTTGGGATTCCCAAGCCAAGGCCATAACCTCAGACATTGTTTAGAAGAACATTAAACATTCAATTGAGTGGAGCTGTGTGTTCCTATTAAGGTCTTCTGCACCCAGGTCATGGTGAAGACCATGATAAACTTGTTACTGGTAAATATCCCTCAGTTGCTGCAAACCTTAAATAACCCTGATTTCTTTTCTGTTCTATATCAACTTCAGTACTACTAGGTTTTCTTAGAAATTAGTGCACAGGGGACTCCGTGTATGTGAAAAGGTTGTAATGTAGGAGCCAAAAAGCTTCAATTCAGTTGCTCTTGAGTGTTTTGAAACACATATCACCATTTTATAGAAAATTCGTACATTGCTTCATGGTTCAGACGCCGCATTTTAACATTGAATTTATTTTTAGATGAAACTTAAAATCTGCATAAGTATTATTGAATATGCCTATAGACAAACAACTGCATGTAATGCTGTATCTGTAAGATCCCAACAGGAAACAGATGGCATTTTCAAACTGAGCAATTTGACAGTGTTTAATAGAGAGACTATTTGCGAAGGTGTGGGAAGGGTTTAGTAACCACCAGAGCTAGTGCCTGCAGGCTGGTAAGCAGGTTTGTGGTCACCATGCACAAGCCAAAAGGCATGAAGGGAGATTAGTTACCAGAACATGGAGATAGCAACGAGAAATAAACACTTTACATTTATTCTTCTCCTTTCCTCTGACTTCCTGGTAGAGCTGCCCATGGATCAATCTCAGCAGGAAGCCAGAAGGCAGGGAAGCCCACTGAGATAGTCCCATACAGAGCAGCCTCTCTCCAACAGAGAGGATAGAAAGGAGGTGAGGGTGGGTCTGGAGGGCAGATGGAAGACATCCATCACAGACATACTCATCCACTCAGGGGAGGTGTGTGTTAAGGCAGAAAACAGGAGCAATCATGATTATGGCATTTTAAATTTCAAAACTGTGATATTGTGATATAATCAGAAATATATATGTGGTCCCCTGTGGTTCCTGGTTTGAAGCTCTTAAAACTCTTGTAATTTCCTGAGTATAAGAGTGAGAGGAACCTCTTTTGTTGTTCATAATAAGCCCTTTCAACCGTACCTGAGATTATGCTGATGAAGTGACTCTTGGTGGCTCCTGGATAGCTTCATGATGGGGGCTGGTTGCCAGAGGACCCAACCTTGTGATTAGAGGATTGAAACCATCAGCCCTCCCCCCAGTCTCCATGGAGGGGAGAGGGGCTGGAGATTGAGTCTAGTTACCAATGACCGGTGAGTTAATCAATCATGTGATTTGGAGCCTCCATGAAAACCCTAAATGATGGAGTTTAGGGGAGTTTCGGGGTTGGGGAACACTTTGAGGTACAGGGAAGATGGTGCACCCAGAGAGGGTTTGGAAGCTCCCTGGCTCTTCCCACATACCTTGCCCCATGCATCTCTTCTGCTTGGTTGTTCCTAGGCTGCACCCTTTATGATAAACTGGTCATCTTAAGTAAAGTGCCTTCCTGAGTTCTGTGAGCCATTCTAACAAGTGATCAAACCCAAGGAGGGTTCTATGGGAATCCCTGATTAGCTGGTTGGTCAGAAGTGTGGGAGGCCTGGATTTGCAATTGGCATCTGAAGTGGGGACTAGAATCAGGGGTACAAAGTGTCAGAAACTTAGTGAAGGAAATAGAGGTCCCCTCTCCTGCCCCCCTGTAGACCACAAAAGCTTCTTTTTGATGAGGGGAAAGAGGAGAGGGAAGAGGTGATAAATAAAGGAAAATCTGTAAGGCAGGAATGGAGGGGCCTGTTTCAATCTTCCAAAAGGAGCCACTCAGGAAGAGACAAACCCCAGAGAGAGCATGTGAGTGAGCAGCATCGAGATGAGGTACAGAAAACTCAGTCTAAAGAGGACAGCCCCAGTCAGCTGGCTACTCCCATGTAAGAATGCAAGCACTGAGTTACTGTTTTTCCAGTTTTTCAAGACGAACAAGAAAAATAGATTATTCAAGTCAATCTTCAAACTTTATGGACTAAATAAAATGTCTGTGGACCAAATTCAGTCCACTGCTTGGTCCCAAGTAGATGGAGTCCTAGAGGATGGCTGTGCCCTAAGCAAGGCACCAAAACATCTGGAGATTTGCTAGACCTTTCAGTCTATGTCTAGACTGAAAGGTCTAGACATAGACTGAAAGGAAGGACACATCAAGGTACACTCAGGACCCAGGAACAAGTGGGTCCTTGTTTCACCTCTGCCTGACCCGACATGAGCTTCCAGGAACACTGATGCAACCCAGGGAAGGGGAAAGGAATATCCAAACAATTGAGCTTAAAGTTTTGTGCCATGTCAGCAAATTCAAGACCCAAAAAGGAAAGTGTGGGAGAAAAGTAAAGCAGTCACTCATATATATTCCTTGCTCTCTTCATTGAGGTTTGGCTCTAAATTTATAAAGCATGACCTAGGCTTCCTGCTTACCAATTCCACCATCCTGTTGGAGGTATGCAAGCAGAATTGGTCACTAGAATTCCCTGCTCCTGTTCTGTGCAAATGATGGCCTCAGTGAGTTTCTGTGGATGGGGTTTCAGGTGCTGAAACAGGGATCTTCTTGGTTCATCCATAGTCCTGAGTTAGGGGTCTGTGGGTAAAAGATGACTATACTGAGATGATCCTTGCTCTGTCTCTGGAATGACCATAATTCACTGTGGGACACTGAATGAGATGTTTCTTCCCTGTTTGGCCCCAATACTCTTGTCATAAAATGTGAGGGGAAGGGGTTAGGCCCTAGCTGAATGAGGAGGTCCTGTTCAGTTGTAGGATGCCATAGGTGGCCCAGTGAAGGCATATTGAAAATGATTGAACATTACATAGATGAGAAAATCTATCGTTATTTTTGTATTACTACTTGTTCTACACAGATTCTGCCTTCCTTTTGCAG
This sequence comes from Microcebus murinus, assembly GCF_040939455.1. Classification (NCBI taxonomy): domain Eukaryota; kingdom Metazoa; phylum Chordata; class Mammalia; order Primates; family Cheirogaleidae; genus Microcebus; species Microcebus murinus. The sequence continues at coordinate 16,883,128 of NC_134119.1, forward strand.
AAGGTGGTTTGACATTTTCCTGCCTTTGTTGGGTACTTTAAAAACTATTGGAATTCATACTTCTTTTTTCTGCATTTTCTCCTCTTTTTCAGCAGTCAGCAAATTCTCTGGAAGATAGGTTATGAAAATAACCTACAGAATTTCACTTTCTATTTGTCATGGGGTAATTTATACCCCAAGGAAAGAGAGTACTTCCTTGTGTCTTTTTTTTTTTTTAATAATTTTTCTTTCATCAGTGGAGTCTGAGATCAGGAACCAGGTGTTTATTACTCATGATTTGGGTCTCCAAACTTTTTTGAAATCCTCCCACCATTCCTCTTGTCCCTAAATGGCTTCAAGCTCTCTAGCTTCCTGGAATCCTGCTTGGCATGCATGATATGTCTCAGTACCATATGTTTTTCCATCTTTTGAAGACTTGTTTCAGCCTATGGGCCTAAAATATATCTATCTTAAATTATAACATTCTGTATTATTTATTGAACAATGCAATGGAACATTTCAATATTAAAACTTAAGGAAACAATGACAGAGAAATTAAGTACTCAATGACAAGAAGGGTATAGTAACAAATCTCAAAAAAGGAAGTACAAAATAATATTCAAAATAGAAGTGGTGTCTTTAAACAGATCTAGACGTGTTTGTCTAAAGTTGGAAATGTGGCCAAAAGTAGGAATTTGAAATAGTGCTCAATATTGAGCAGGTGTTAACATTATTGATAATATTATTCTGGCCAAGAGATATCCAACCTCAAGTGACGGGAAACTATGTTATAAACAAAAATTTGCCATGCTCGTTCTGGATTTAACATTATAGAATTAAAAGAACTCTCCCATTTCTTGGCTTTTTCTTCCTCAGATGGAGATCACTGTCAGGTTCCAATTTTTTAAACCACCTGATTCACTGAAGTGAGTAAATAACACAGCTCAAATACAAAAGCCAATCATAATGTCAAGGATGCATATAACAAGTCATACCAGTAAATCAGATGAATTGCAAACATTTCCACCAAAAAGTGAGTTTCAAGAGAATGAAAAAATGAAAGCTTTCATCTGCCTCCATCAATCATTACTACTTCTGGCAGACTCTCTCTACCCAAGGATCTTAGTAAAAGCCATAAACACATAGTTCAGATCATGACCTGAACCTCATAATTGGATGAGAGTGTTAAAAGCCAACACTCCAGTGTTACTTAAATATATTAAAAATATTACAGATTACCACAATGAACAGTCCAGCCCCCAAAACATTACACATAGCTGAGAGGTGCTCAATCACAAAGAAAATAACTTTGTATAAAGCCATCTGATGGCCAATGTTCTGATAGGGACAGAGAAAACACTATTTTAAACCCACAGAAGAAAACTGTACCTGGAGAGTTGAGAACCGAAAAGGTAGAGGAAGCAGCAATCTCTGGTGGAGAATGAAACTTGAGATAAGGGCCACCTATAGGCACCCCCTTGCCTTTGTCCTAATCCATCACCCCAATAGCTTACTTCAGTGTGATCCCGTAGTAGAAATACACTCCTTCTACAAATCGCTTGGCTAAAGAATGTTATACTACTACAGGGTGAGGAATGGTGACAGATTAAACCATTGTCACTATAATGAAAGCTAAATTTGGGAAGCAGAGAGAAGGAGTGGACTCTGCCAAATATACTGTTGAGAAGGGCTACATTAGCACATTTCTAAGCGATGGGAGAATCACATGGTTCCCTGCAAACAGACTTGCTCTTTCCCCCCATATGCAGACAATGTTTCACACCCAAGAGGACGCCTATAGAAAGCTCAGGATAATAAATCCCACCAAGTGGTATCAGCAAGGACCCTGAGACATCTACCACACAAGAAACTTTGGGAGCATCTGAAAGTTTATAGCAACTAGGTTCTGATAATGACATTTTTATGTTGGAAAAATGACCCCTAGTTTTGAAAAAGAACACAGGGATGATAGAAGTAAACCCCTATGGGGGATGCTAGACAGAAGTATCCACTGCCCCCACTGATTCCTCATTCAGCTCCTCCCTCTTTCTTACCCTTAGCAAACAACTTTCTGCTAAGTTGTCTGCTACACTGTTCCATCCTACTCTCCCTCTCTACTTCCCTGAAATCTGGCACTGTGGTTCGGGACTCAAAAATATGGCACTGGGGCTCAAAAATATGATACTCCAAAGCATGGTGCCCTAGCATGCTGAATACTTTGAATTGAAGGAGGTTATTGAAGGGCCTTAGAAGCAGGATCTCTCTGACCTTCTCCTGCCCTCCTTTCCCCTCTTCCCTTCCTCGCCCAAGGGTTGTCATAGAAACTAGAGCTCCTCTCTCTCAAAGCAAGCCCTAAGGCCTAGAAAAGGTCACTCTCAGCCCTACCTCCCCTGAAACTAGACTCTTTTGTGACAGGTGTCCTGCCCCTTACCCAGAGGGAAGGAATGCTACACAGAGAAGTCGAGAAGAATGTGAACAAACAGGCCTTCCTAGGTTCTCTCCTCTAGTTTATTACCATTGGATCATGTCCTTTTTGTCCAATCACATTCTGTACAACTGTTCATTCTTCATCAAACCTAAGCATAAAAGTACAGTTTTCCCTAGGTCTTTTGGTCTTCATTTCTGAAGCCTCTTGTATCATGTAAAACTTTGTTAAATAAACTGTTTATACTTTTCTCTTGTTAATTTGTCTTTTGTTATACAGGTGCCAGCCATGGAATTTGCAATAGATGGGCAAAAATACTGCTTTTTTGACCCTAGAGAATCTTATCTTTCCATGGCCCTCAATTATTAGTTGACCTATTTGATTGACACTTGGCATTCTTTGTCTGCATATTTGTGTGATTTAATCACACACATGTGGTGATGAATGGAGTTCTAATTCCTATCATTATGTCTCCTGGCCTTTCCCTCACCTGATTTATCACATGATAGTGTCAATACATTTCTTGCCTTCCCCAACCCAAGCTGTATCAAAGATGCCTTCAGACCAGCCAACTAGGGACCATCATTTGGCCCCTAGATTGGGCCAGGCCTGAGCTAGTCCTTATGAGGTATATGTTGGTTCCATTATATTGAACATAGATCTCTAAATAATAAGTGGAAAGTATGTTCTGGAACCGCTGGGGCTTGCTAGTTATAGCTCTTCACTTAAGCCATAGTAGAGGCCTCCACATTCATGAAGCTCCTAATAAATTCATCCTATATTTTGTAATTTCCTTGGCTATAACCAAGAACAGACACCAGAAATACAACATCAGAGAAATTCACTGCTAACCTCAAAACACTTTTGGAAAGAATTCCTTGATTGATAAATTGGAAGCTACCCTCAAGTTGTAAATAAAATCTAACTTACAACCAAAAGAACTCATTTCCTCCTTTATAAATAAGATTTTACTACATATTCTTTAAATGGTTGGAAGTTGAAGTTAATCATACACATAACCTAGTTTTAAAGTGAAAATTATCCAGAGATATAAATGTGCTTTTACATTTTAATATTTCTATTTCTAATCATACCAAAGAATTAGAAAATGGTGGGGGGTATAATCTTATTTCTTATGTGCTAAAAATATGTTATTACCTGGGCAGAATAAATTCTAAGCACTTTAAATACATTATCTCATTTACTACTCTGTTTTTAACTTTTAATTGACACATAATAATTATACATATTTATCAGTTACATGTGATATTCTAATACATGTATATAACACATAATAAATCAGGATAATTGGCACATCCATCACCTCAAACATTTATCATTTCTTTGTTTTGGGAACATTCAAAATCCTCTCTTCTGGCTATTTTGAAATATGCAATAATTTATTATTAACTATAGTCACCCTACTGTGCTATACAACACTAAAATTTATTCCTCCCATCTAAGTGTAATTTATTTACTATTCTTGGTAAGCCTGTGAGGTAGAGATTACTACTTCCATTTTACAGATGAGGAAACTAACATGATTATATAGTTAATACATGATAAGACTAAAATTTGCAGCCTATTTGCAGCCTTGCTTGTCAACAAGCCTGGCTCAAACAAGGTAATGCTACAGCAGTTAAAAATATAGAGGCATGGGAGAGAGTTAATGAGGAAGAAAGAGTATCCAAATGGAGGAAATCATTCTCTTATAGCCCCTTTTGGATGCCATCTCCAATACACTGAAATTCTGGCACATTTGAAAAAATTGACGTATGACAGTCTTGGTAGAAGTATCATCCTAAAGAGATGTATCACAAAGGTTTAGGCGAGACTGTAAATAGTGGTATCTGTTCTGGGTGAGTGACTTTATTTAAATATGCCAAAGAAGAAAACTCTATTAATTTTCCACCTCTATTACTTTCTCCAAAATGCTGCAAGAAAATAATTCAAAGAAAGTATGGCTTTTGAGGGTCTTTCATTAATATCCTTGGAAATTATCCATTTTTCCTCATATCTCTCTTAGGACAGCAGTCCCCAACCTTTTTGGCACTGGTTTCACAGAAGACAATTTTTCCATGGACCAGGGTTGGGGACGGGGGTATGGTTTCAGGATGATTCAAGTGCATTATTTTTATTGTGTAGTCTAACCATTTTGCTAATGATAATTTGTATTTGCAGCTGCTCCCCAACACTAGCATCACCGCCTCAGCTCAGCCTCAGATTATTGGGCATTAAATTCTCATAAAGAATGTGCAACCTAGATCCCTCCCATGCGCAGTTTACACTAAGGTTCACACTCCTATGAAAATGTACTGCCCTGGTGATCTTACCTGGGAGGTAGAGTTTATGCAGTGATGTGAGCGACGGGAAGCAGCTGTAAATACAGATGAATCTTCATTTGCTACCCGCCTCCCTGTTCACTTCCTGCTGTGTGGCCTGGTTCCCAACAGGGTACAAGTTCCACAGGCCCGGGATTTGGGGACTACGGTCTTAGGGGACTAAGCACCTAAAAACAAGTTAATTTCCCAAAGAGGTAACTGACTTGTATTAAAAACTATAAAGATGTTATTTCTAGTATTCTAATGTAGTGAAAGATCACAAAGTGTCAAAGGGCAAACCACATGTAAATAAGCAAGACACTTGATCTTTATAAATAGTCTTATGAAACAGATTAATTTTAAGATGTTTTTTAAATAAAAACATTTTATGAAAGATTTTTAAAAAATGATTACATGGTATTATATTTTTAATAATCATAAAAGATTATATAAAGAATTATCTGTATTACATTATATTTTTAATAATTATAAAAGAGTATATAAAGAAATATCTGTACTAATTATATAATCAATTATATATCATCTATAATTAATGTTAATTATTCCATTGATTAAATAATAATTATTTTATAATTAATCTTTATAAAAAGCTTTTGATACACAAACTTTTGTATAGTTCATGCTAAATGAATTTTGCTTTCCCATGTGCCAAATTCTGGAATCACCTGTCAATAAAAGGGATGTTTCTCTAAAGATACAACTTTGGGTATAAAAAGATGATACTGACTTTTTGTGCAGTTAAACATTGACTTCATTGTATTATAGCAATAACCTTAACCCTAAATCACAGTGGTGATTTGGAATCACCTAAAGATTTTAGAAACCCTAAAGTATCCATGAGCTAGAGGGAGGCCTGATTATGATGTAGACCAGTGGTGTTCAGTATTATCAAAATCACCTGAAGGGATTGTTAAAATACAAATTGCTGGGCCTCATCCTAGAGTTTCTGAGTCACTAGATCTGGAATGGAGATCAATACTTCACATTTCTAATAAGTTCCCAGGTAATGCTGGATTCTGCCCATCTAAGGGCCACACTTTGAGAAGCACTGGTGCAGACAAAGGGGAAGTACATGGTCATCATAGTCTACTGCAATAATTATCTATTGCTTATATAAACTTTCAAACTTTCAACCAGTGGTCTTTCCAGGATAAGTACTGATCCAGGAAGACAGATCATATTTGAATATGAAAGAAAAAGCATATATTCCCAATATCATTTTTGACAAGCAAGTTCTGATGAAAAAGATAATAAATATATTAGAACTAATTAGAGAGACCATTAAATTGACTAACTATAAATACACACAAAAACTCATACACAAAGGTCAAGAAAATTAATTGAAGTATTTATTTGTGCTTTGTTTTCCCTTCAATTTCTGGCTCCTCTGTTCCAAATAGGCAGCCAATTAATTCATTTCCACTCCCCTTGCCTTGGACTTTGGTAGAAGGAGCCTGCAGATAGCTGGCCTGCCTGGGTTTTGTTTTCACTGAAACCTGATCTCCTAAAAAGAATTGTGCTAGGAAGAAAAGGAGGAGCAAGGCTAGCAGTGCCAGAGAGGAAAATACCCATAGCTAGGAAGAAAAAAGAGAATGCAGGTCCCTAGGATTCCCTGATAGGGCCCAGGGAGGGCAGAGAAACCAGGAAAAGCCCCCCCCCCCAGTTGAGGTCCCTATGGTCCCTTGGTAGGAACACAGCAGAATGGCCCATGTCTTCCTGGGGCTGTGAAAGCTTTGCCCATTTCCCATTAATAGGTATCAAGTAAGAGCCTCAGTGACCTTAAAGACGGACAGAAGTTCCATAAAGACTGGCACTGACTGCTTTTCTTGACAGTGCTGATGGGTGGCGAGGGTGGGGGGCAAGGCCAAGGTAAGATCAAATTTTATGTGAACATAATCAAGAAATAAGGATAGTTCTTGCCTGCCCAAGTTTGATTGAAAATTTCTACCTACTCTATATTTTTTAAATAAGTAATTTCATCATCTCTATATGATGTGAAAATAATTCCATTAACAATAAAAGTTACAAAATACCTAAAATTATTTTTTTTTAAATGTACAGAACACATGGGGAAAACTCTAAGACCTAAAGAAGGAGGACGTGCACACAAAAAAGAAAGATTTGAACAAAGAGATAAAGCCATTGACTGTATGGGAAAAGTCAACATTAGAGTGATATCAATTCTCCTCCATATTTATGAATTTAATTGAATTCCAGTAACAATTCCAGCTGCATTTTTGGAGGATGAGGGGCAGACTTCACAGAGAGGTTCTAGGCTTCTTTGGGAAACTCAGATAATTAGATCAGTTGATAACATTATAGGAATAACAGGCAGAACAATGGATAAAAATATGAACTGATATTCCATGTCAGAATATGGATCAGAATCAAAATATGAACTTCTTGATAAATATACATATATATTTCATATATATAAAAAATCAGAATCAATAAATGATAAAATTAGACAATAATTTGAGGAAAAAATAAAAATCTTCTCCATCATAAAGTACACCCAAATAAATTTTAGAGGGATAAAAGATACAAATGCAAAAAAATGAAATTATACTCAGTGAAAATGGGATTAGAAAATGGATGATAAATCATAGTACAATAAATACATAGAAACCATATGAGTTTCTGAGTCACTCAGACTCAGAAAAATTTTATGACATTAAAAATGTCATTTTCATAAGTCAATGAAAAAAACACAAAATTAATAGAAAACTGAAAATAAAGTGTTTGGAATACTTATGAGAGTAAACTAATTGATATCTTTAATATATAAAAGGTTCATAAATTCATAAGTAAACATAAATACTTATTAGAATGGGCAATTTTTTAAGAAGATATTTAAATCTCAGATAAGCCTTATAAGGTTTCAACTTCATAAGTTATCAAAGAAATTCAAATTCAAATAATAATGTGATGCCAACTTATGCCTATCAAATTGGTACCTTTTTTAATGATAATATTCAGTGATGGCAAAACAGTGAGAAAATGGGCTTCTTGGATCATGCTGATATGAGCATGAATGCATATCAAAAGACATAAAATTTTACTGACACATTAATTCAGCAATTCTACTTCAAGACATTTGCCCTAATTAAACAATTAGGGATATACAACAACCAGCTATAATTGTGCTCTCAGTAGTGCTATTTATATAAATGGGAAGACCAGGTTAAATGTCCAACAATGAATTAAAGTAGATCACAGCAGAGCTACTATTTTACAACTGCTAAATACATCACAAAAATATTTTGCTGGCATTAAAATATATCACTAATTTCTGTTAAGCAAAAAAGCAGATTATAAAATACTATGTAGAATATAATCCTGTTTTCATTAATTGCATGCCTGTGTATGCTTGTGTATTCATTTCTTAAAAACCTCAAAATATACATGGACAAACAAATCAAATGCTATAACTTGCTGATTTTGACCAAAAAAAGTCTCACAATTTGCATCCATTTAAGAATTCTTTTCTGTCTTGTTGATCAACCACCTCCAAAACTTTGTATTTTAGATGTAGGCCCCCGCCCTAACCACCCTCCCCATTTTGTCAACTATGAGTCATTCCTCAAAGCACTCTATAAACTGAGGGTTTGGGGAGAAAGGAAAGTTGTGGGGGTGGATTCCTAAAGTGTTCCAGAAAGCGATACTGCTGAATTTGCAGTCTTAAAATTCACCTCCAGGAACATAGCACAGAAAGTGATTTGCCTCACCTTGGAACACCTTGGAAACCTCGTTATTAAAAATGATCCCATACATTCTCACAAAGCATATACATCGTGAGCTCCCATGAAAAGTAGACAGAATTCTAAACATCAAATTTGGTAGCAGTGCTTTACATTGTTTCTGCAAAATGCAATAATAACTTCTTAATTCCCTAGGCTGGCATGGCTCACACAGTGTCATTTATTTAAGGATATCTACATTTTCAAACACTGTTGGGTGAAAACCAGCCCCATCAATCAGCGTGACAGGCTATGTTCCTCTCGAGTTTATCTTCCTGTACATTTTGTGCCAGATTTAGTTCGCAAACCTCCAAACGGGGAAAACACGAGTCTTGTTTAATCTTCACAAATATAAAATGATGTTGTTAGACTATCATTTGCTGTTTGAACTCTCATTCATTAATGAGACGTTGGTTAAACAACACCCTACCCACCTTTTAACTGCAATACTCCCTTGTGCCTGTTGAACCCTTAATGGATGAAATGTTTTAAAACCTGGGGGATATTTTATTCGTATTGCAATTTGTGTGAATCTTGTCACCGTAGAGGATCTTTTCTCTTCTTAATGCAGACAGGTTTGTTTATTTTAATTTCCATTAGTGTCTTGGAAGACAAAAATGATGAATGATGATTGTGAAGCTACAGATTTCACTACTTAGAGAGTTACCATGGATGTGTGTTTAGCTTATCTTCAGTTACTTTATCAGAAGCACAAACCACGGCAAGCCCCACGGAGGGTATGTGAAGACTACCTCTTTTCAGTTTACATGCTAGAACCCATTTCCAAGGTTGCCTCGAGTGTATAGAGAGAAAAAGCAAATAACAGGACTGCAAGTAGATAATGGACAAGGAATATACCAGGTTAAATTAAAAAAAGGAAGAAGAATACTGGCAGTACAGTGAACACTTCAAAATTATACTTTTTTCCAAGTTTTCCTTCCTCCACCTACCATGTTACCTGGCCCAGCTAAAGGGAGGAGAAGGAGGAAGTGTTGTAGTTGAAAGTTCACCAAGAGAAAGGAGAGTAAGAGACTGAATTTTCACTCACTATCCTTGACATGAGCCCTAAACATTTTAAGAAACCTGTTTTTAGTATGAAGGCATATGTTTTCTATTGTGGTAAAATATGCATAATATAAAAGTTATTATTTTAACCATTCTTTAAGTATACCATTGAGTGGCATTAAGTACTTTCATAATTTTGTGCAAACATTATCACTATCCATTTCTAGAACTTTCTCATCACCCCATAATGAAACTCTTATACCTATTAAATAATAACACTCCATTCTCCCCCCTCCCACAGCAGCTGGGAACCTGTCATTTACTTTTTTGTCTTTATGAATTTACCTATTCTAGTATCTCATATAAATGGAATCATACAATATTTGTCCTTTTGTGTCTGGTTTATTTCACTTAGTCTAATGTTTTCAAGGTTCATCCATGTTCTAACACATATCAGAATTTCATTCCTTTTGAAGGCTAAGTGATGTTCCATTGCACATACAGACCACGTTTTGTTTATCCATTCATTTGTTGATGGACATTTGGGTTGTTTCCACCTTCTGGCTATTGTGAATAGTGCTGCTGATGAGCACTGGTGTGCAAGTACCTGTTTGGGGCCCTGCTTCAAATTCTTTTAGGTATTTGCCTAGGAGTGAAATTGGTAGATCATATAGCAATTCTTTTGAGGACTTGTCAAACCGTTTTCCAAACAGCTGCTAAAACTATACTTTTTAAATGTATGCTTCCAGGTGTTGCAAAGGCCAAAAATTGAACAATGATATAGTAAATGTGGGCAGCTTGGAAGTCACCCTGGATAGTTCAGGGTGAAGTGTCTATGTGAGTATCTCAGGGCCTCTTGGCTCCCAGCTCTCTGATTCACTGAGCCCTGGTCTATTGGGGCAATTTGCCTGCAGGCATCCTCCCACCTGCAGCTCCCGGGGAACTGGGATAAACATCAAACAATAGGACTCTGAAGATGGAGGGCTTGTGGCCAACTTCAGTTTTGCTGCTGGTACCTTTTGCCTAGAGTCACTGGGCTGAGGCTTCAGACCCTGTGAATTGTCTAGAATCTCTGTCGTAGTCCCTAGAATCATTACCTATATATTTTTTTTTTATCTTTATGCTCCTCAACCTGCATCATACTTTGGATGCCTTCAGAAATGACTCTGAGCAAAGGCTTTATCTTATGTACTAAGATAAAGTAGCCAATAAAATAGCATACTCTTGAGCAGGTTATGCTGAGGGCAACTAGGGCTCAATCCTGTTTGGGATTTCTGGGAGATTGTGTAGAACATGCCTCAGAATTTCACTAAGGGGCAATTAAGCAGAAGTGTTTATTCTCCAACTCCCAAATGTCACTGGTTAAGCACAGCTTTGGAGAACATTAACTCTCCAGCACTTTCTGCCTATCTTGTGCAAAGGGGCCTTCCACAGTTCTAGAGGAGCCTTCAGGTGCCTTCAGGCATGGAGGTGCAGATACCGCCAGTCCCAAGTCTACTGGCAACCAATGAAGTGTCCAAGACATACAGCCAGGGTATTGATGGCACCTATTATCACCTCATCGTGTAATCTTTCAGCAAGCATTTATTCAGTGCCTACTATGTGTCAGGTATTTTGCAAAGAACCAAGAATCCAAAACCAAATTAAGTTTCTTTGCTTGATATATGCTCTTTCTTTTCATACACTTGATGTAACCTTGGAAATGGGTTCTTGCACATAAACTGAAATGATGTGGTCTTCATGTATAACACGGGAGGAATGATGATTTTTGCTTCTGATAAAATAACTTGAGAAAGCTAAGTACCTGCATTGTAACTCTCTGACTTGTGAAACTTCTTTCCTTGGGAAAATTTATAGTGTACTAGACCAGTGGTCCTCAAAGTGTGGTCCCCAAACCAACAGTAATAGCCTTATCTGTGAAGTTGTTAGAAAAGAAAATTCTAAGACCTTCTGAATCCTGCCCTGCACAAAATTAACTTTTTTTTTTTTTTAGTTTCTCCAAGTTCCATGCTCTACGGACCTCTGTGTATCTGATATGCTCTTATCCTAGACTGGACTGTCCACCTTCACCGGTCATCTGCTGGCTGAACATCTTCACATCTCAGCTCAGCCAGGGCTTCCTTTATAAGACCTTCTCAGGGAGGTAGGAATTTTCTCTTGTATGCCACCTAACAAATGTATATCCCTGTTACAGTGGTTAGCCCAAACTGTTAGCTCAGATGCCCATCAATCAGACAGTGACAGATCGTGAAGCAGTGACCATTTTCTATTCATTTTTACCTGCTCAGTGCTTATGGTAATATTCAGTAGGTACTTAATAATAAAAGTAACATTTATCAATTTATTGTAATATGCCAGACCTTGTTTCAGTTACTTTGTTTGGACTCTGTTGATTCGGTAGGTTTTTGTGTCTAATCCCAGCATTGCTCTTCACTCCAGGTAAGAGAGTCTCTAATTTGGGCCTTGTGCTTTAGAAGGCTCAGCTCTGGCCTTTCTCTGACTGTGTCCTACATCCTATAGTGAGGCATAAACCTGGGGTCAAGAGGAATTGCCTATCCAGAGCCCAGGTCCACCCCTAAGACCATACTCCAGGGTCTCAGGTCCCCAGAATTTCCTGTCAAAATGGCCTGTAAGCTACTTCCAGGGCCTTTTCAGGCATCTTCCACTGGTCTTCCCTCCAAGGAATTACACATCTTAATTATATACACCCCTAGGCCTAAGGAGTGGCCTCAGCCTCCCTTTTTCTCAGGATACAAATGTAACTTGGATATGTAGACTAGGGTGCCCACGTGTGGTCCAGAAGGCCATTGTACTAAGAAGAAGGGCTGGGCTTGGGAAGAGAGGAGGGTCAGGCCCAGAGCTAAGGTCCATTTCTCCCTAGGCCACCACATTCCAACATGGGACTCTAAGGAGCCTTAGAATTCTAAATTTAAACCCAGACCTTTACAAGTTGAAGATACCTTTGTCAAAGTAGGCAGACAGAACATAGTTTATTCAGCAGCTTATTAGAGTAATTTATAATTTTGAAGTATTTAGACAGAGTATGAAGGCCTCCATTTGTACTCTTGCCACAAAACCCACAAATAGTAGGGTTGGACCTATTTACCCTTGCAATAAATTTTTTTTAAAAGAGATATTATTATTATTTCCCCCCTTATTTTGTATCTGAGTAAATAAAGGCAAAAAGAGGTTAAGAGTTTCATCCTTTCAACTGAGAAGTGGCAGAGCTGTGATTCAAACAGCCATTTGGCCCTAGACCCCACACACATATTACCCCAGTGATTGAACCATGGTGGTTGTTTTTGAAAATTAAGGCAGAGCTCAAAGTCAAGAACACCAAAATCAAATCCAGTAGGGATCAGGGTCTGTATAAGGAGAGAGTTAAAGCTGTGGAAATTATTAAATAGCATGTAAGCAAGAATAGAAATACAATAAGAAGAAGATGGACAGGCCTATAACAAAATGGAATAATAGGTGAAAACATTTCCTTTTTCTGAGAAATATTTTTAAACCCAATTAAAGATACAAAAATGAAAGAAAAGGTCTTATTCTGAATCTTTCTGTGCTCCCCCCACCCCTAGCCCTGCTGTCCTCACATTTCTGAATCTGCCAAACAATATAAATCACTGTGAAAACCAAATCATTAGGGTTGCCAGGTGTTCAATTTTGAACCAGACAGTCTGGTATTTGAGCTTACTGCCTAGGAAACAAATAGAGAAAATACCAGTGATTTTTTAATTAAGTTTTGTTATTATCACATAAAGATGAGCTTGCAGGGGAACATTATCACTGGTTCTCCAGGCTGAGCTTTATTTTGAACCTGATTTCCACTCGGATATCAGTCTCTGCGTAGCAGGCTGCTTCTAAACCGATTGCCCTAGAATGCTGAGAGCTTGGCTCTAAGCTCATATTGGCATATTCTACTTAATGATCAGGTCCCATGCAATTGTACTAGATCATTTTCTTTTATTGAACCTTCCAAAGCTCCTGTAGCAATTGGTGGAGTTCCCTGGGTTCATTTAAAAATAATAATAATAAAATAAATACATAAATAAACACTCAGAAGCACATTTGAATGGAGGCAAATGAGCCACTGATTAAATCATCTGAATTTAGTATGTCCATTAAGTCTACTCATAGCCATTGAATAGGCAAAGGCAGTAAAACATTGTATTGACATACAAAATTATATTCAAGTAGATTTCTGAGTCCCAGTTAAACCTAGCTCTAGTAACAAAATGCTTAATATTTTAAATTAGTAAGGGTATCTATGATAAGAGAATAGCTAGAAATCCTTACATCTTGAGGGAATGATTTATTTATATGCTACTCAGAAATTTCCAAACTGGTAAAAGGCAAAGTGGTTTGGGTGTGTATTAGAAAAGAAAAGAGGGGAGGGGAAGATGATGGACTAGAAGCAGCCGGCATGTGCATTCCACTCTCAAGGGTAGAAAGGATTGAAAGGTGTAAGCAAATGCCTATATGTGGATGGCCTTCTCAGAAAGAACATTCTAAAATCCCAAAGAAGTGATGAAGGACACTCGGAAAGAAGGAAAATGAGACTGGAGGATTCATTTAGCAAGATCAAAAGGATCTATAGAGAGGCATCCACATGTGGGGAAGGGCAGGAGGACAGAGCCCTGGGATGCCACACTCACCCTGCAGGCACAGTGGCCTGAGCTGTGAGGGGACTCCCTCTGTCACCACAGATCTCTTTACCAATCGGAGAGCTGCTCAGAGTCATTGCACCAGAGAGAAGGTGCAGTGGGGATCAGGAAGCTGCTGATCCCAGGTTTCTGCAGCTGACACCATCCTGAGTTCTCAGGTACATGGTGCTTGCTAGGTGTGCTCTGGATTCAGCTTTTCAGCAGTAACCTTCATATCATCCCACCAGACCAGAGAGGGAGTAGGCAGAGCCAATGCCATGACATGTGACTGGGAACCAAGCACCCCTCTCCTCAAGATGGGATCTGAGCAGAGGAGGTGGCTCAGACGCCATAGGCACCACCTGGGAAGCTTTTGACAACTGGCTTAGTGGAACCTATGCAGGGGGAGAACCCCAGCTGGCTGGCAGCTCTGGCCACCTCCATGGTCCTTGGGACACTAAAACTGACCCTTGCCCACATGACATGGCATCCACAGTACCTGTGCTGGAGGAACAGCCCCCTACCGGTGTGGCTCTGACCCTACAGTCCCTAGTTCTGCACAAAGATAATTTGTACTTGCCAAACCATACTACCGAAAGGACAGGGTAGCTTTTGCTAACTTAACCAAAAGTGAAACACAGGAAAGCAGCTTTGTTAACACCTTAAGTTAATTTCCATTGACAAAAAGGCTTATGAAAATTATTTTTTTTTTTTTTTGAGACAGAGTCTCGCTTTGTTGCCCAGGCTAGAGTGAGTGCCGTGGCGTCAGCCTAGCTCACAGCAACCTCAAACTCCTGGGCTCCAGTGATCCTTCTGCCTCAGCCTCCCAGGTAGCTGGGACTACAGGCATGCGCCACCATGCCCGGCTAATTTTTTATATATATATCAGTTGGCCAATTAATTTCTTTCTATTTATAGTAGAGACAGGGTCTCGCTCTTGCTCAGGCTGGTTTTGAACTCCTGACCTTGAGCAATCCGCCCGCCTCGGCCTCCCAAGAGCTAGGATTACAGGCGTGAGCCACAGCGCCCGGCCTGAAAATTATTTTTAACATAATTCCAGAAACACAGGATATACACACATATTTCTAACAAATATATATGCATGTTTTTCCTGAAGTAGCAACCATTCAGAGAAAACAACTTTTAACATTATTATGTAAACATAATTGGTCCTTTTCCCAATGTATATTACATGCATACACATATATACATATTCACACACATACATATTACATATAATTGAGTTTCTCTCTGAATCTCAATTTCCTTTTCTGGTAAGTAAGAATAATCATAGTTATCTCACAGAGTTTACATACACATCCACACATACCCTACATTTTTCTTTCCATAAACAAAAAATTTTAAACTGCCATTCAAAAAAATAGTAAAATTTAATTCTCAAAGAGGAGATAATATGGAGAATTTTTCATTGGGAAAATAGTATTTTCATTGTGAAAAAATATTCACTTCTTATAGTATTCATATTTTTCTTGAAAGTTTCGAGTATATAAACAAAAAAGCCCAACATTGGGGAATGGCCACTCTTGAAAATTCAGGATATAGTGTTCTGAGTGTTTTGTGTTTAGCTAATGCTAAGAAATATTCTTTTGTTGAAGAACAGTAATTCAAACCTGCATCCTGTCCTTGTGGGGGGAAATAAGAACTCCTTCCAAATTCTGTTTAAGAGGAGGTTGGCACCTTAGACAGGGGCTCATTTCCCTTGAGGAAAAAGCAATCTCTTGATCAGTGGAAATAGTTTTTCAACAAAATGTCTACAGCACTAAATCTGTTTAAACTAGTTCAATAGTCTGTTCCAATTGTTGCATCAAATAGTATCATGGAAAAAAAAATTGGTGTCAGATATCATATACAGAAACCACAGAATAGGTATAGAATTATAAAGAAGTTAACTTCATGTCATTCATTTGTTTAGAGAAAAAATTCATTTTAAAAATTATTATTTTAAAAAATATAACAAATATAAAATGCAAGGTAGACTATAATCAAAAAGTGTCCCATATGTTTTAACAAATGTTTTCAATTATGATGTTTAATATATTTGTTAACACCACTTAAAATCCTACAAATCTTTCAAAAATTAGGTATATACTCAAGCCAAATAAATTTAGATTCACAGATGGCTTTAAGGATACATAATAATTTTCTTCACTATTCACTGATAATATGATCTTGTATCTAGAAAATCCCAAAGATTCCTGGAATTTATAAATAAATTCAGCAAAGTCTTAGGTTACAAAATCAATGTACACAAATTAGTTGCATTTCTATATACCAGTAACAGTCAAGCTGAGAGCCAAATCAGTGACTCAATACCATTCACAATAGCTACAAAGAAAATAAAATACTTAGGAATATACTTAACCAAGGAGGTGAAAGGTCCCCACAAGGAGAACTACGAAACACTGATGAAAGAAATCACAAGATATAAACAAATCGAAAAACATATCATTCTAATAGATTGGAAGAATCAACATTGTTAAAATGTTCGTACTGCCCGGAGTGATTTACAGATTCAACACAATCCGTATTGAAATACCAATGTCATATTTCATAGATCTTGAGAAAATAATTCTACACTCTGTTTGGAAGCGAAAAAAAAAAAAAAGCTGAACTTTCAAGCCAAATCAATCTTAAGCAAAAAGAACAACTCTGGAGACATCATATTACCAGACTTCAAGCTATACTTCAAGGCTACAGTAACCAAAACAGCATAATATTGGTACAAAAATAGAGACATAGAAAAATGGAACAGAACAGAGAACCCAGATATAGAACAATCTACCTATACCCAACTGATCTTTGACAAAGCAGACAACAACATACACTGGAGAAAAGAAGCCCTATTCAACAAATGGTGCTGGGAAAATTGGATAACCTTGCACAGAAGAATGCAATGGAACACTTATATCTTACCACTTTCAAAAATTAAATGAAGATGGATAAAAGACTTAAATGTAAGGCATGAAACCATAAAAATTCTATGAGAAAATATAGGAAAAACTCTTCTAGACATTGGTCTAGGATCCTAGGCAAAGAATTTATGACTAAGACCCCAAAGGCAATTACCGCAATAACAAAAATAAATGAGACTTGATTAAATTAAAAGGCATCTGCATGGCAAATGAAATAATCAACAAAGCAAACAACTTACAGAATTGTAGAAAATATTCGCAAACTATTCATCCAATGAAGGGCTCGTATCAAGAATCTACAAAGAACTCAGCAAATCAGCAAGAACAAACAACCCCATTATAAAGTGGGCAAAAGACATGAACAGAAGTTTTTCAAAAGAAGATAGACAAATGGCTAAAAAAACCTTATGAGAAATTGCTCAACATCACTAACCATCAGAGAAATGCAAATTAAAAAAACCACAATGAGATACCACGTTACCCTTGTCAGAGTGGCTACTATTAAAAAGTCAAAAAAAAAAAAAAATAGATGCTGGCACGGATGCAGAGAGAAAGGAATGCTGTTGGTGGGACTGCAAATTAGCGCAACCTCTATGGAACATAGTATGGTGATTCCTGAAAAAAACTAAATGTAGACTTACCATTCTATCCAGCAATTCCCACCATTAGGTATCTACCCAAAGGGAAAAAACGTTATTTTATCAAAAAGACACCTGCACCTTAATGTTTACTGCAGCACAATTCACAATCATAAAACCGTGGACTCAACCTAAGTGCCCTTCAATTCATAAGCAGATTAACAAATGTATTGTGTGTGTATACATATATATATGTGTGTGTGTGTGTATATATATATCATGGTATACTACTTAACCATAAAAAATGATGAATTAATGCATTTTGCAGCAATTTGGATGGAACTGAAGACCATTACCCTAAGTGAAATATCTCAAGATTGGAAAAACAAACACCACATGTACACTCTAATAATTTGGAACTAACCAGTGGGCACACATGAACACAGAGAGAAGTAAAAGCCACTGAAAATCAAGAAAGGGGGGAGGAAGGAGGAGGGAAGGGGTACAAACCTACCTAACAGGTATGAACACTATTCAGGTGATAGGCACACTAATACACCTGACTTAAGCATTATAAATGCTACCCATTTACCAAAAATTTGTATGTCTGTAGTATTTTGAAATAAAAGTTAACATTAAAAATTCAAAAATTATTTAATTTATGTGAAAGTTTGCATATACATTCATATAATAGTTTTATAAGTTTATAATATCTATACTCTTGAAATTATTACAGCTTAAAATTATACTAATATTTTTGGGACATCCTTATTCATTTTAAAAAGGTTCAAAGAGTACCTCCATGTATCATTCGGTACTATGTATGGGGATTTAAAATGAACAGGAGTTGGTCTTGCTTTGGAAAGGACAGAAATTACTCAAAATTATTACAGCAAGGCAAAATGAATACTGTGTTAAGTAGAATCTCATCAAAGAAGTTTATAGACTGCATAAACTTCCTATATCTTATGAAATATATGAAATTATGTTTTATGATAGAATTAGGCTTTTGAGTTGGTAAATCTGTAATGGATTATATAACAGTATGGAGATAACTCAGCTTTCTGTTTATGACAATCATTTACATAAAATGATCTTTCAGGAGCAATATGGAATGTATGAACATGTGTTGCACACATACATTCACACACAATTGTTTAATTGGAAGATTGCATGCTTAGAGTTTAGAGTTTAATTATTATTTTAGTGATGCAGTAAAAAAAAAAAAAAACACAGCATGTAAACCACAGGCTTAATGCAAGGCCACTGCCATGATTTTAAGGGCATCCTTTCAACCTGCATTAACTCTGAGCCCTGGTGATCATTTACCCTGACTTCAAGTTATTAAAAGCATCTCCAACATATAGTGCACATGATGTTTGTTTTTAATTATTGTGTATAATAGATTTCACATGGGGAAAATGTTGTCAAGTATTTTATAGACCATAAAAACATCTTAGTAGTTGGATAAATGCTAGTGTGCTGCAATTTCCTTCTCATCCCTATAAAAGCAAGGCTTCATAGGCAATATTTTAATTTCCTGAGAATTCTTGCAGTGTTCTACATTTGAAATGAGATGGGGAATGCCACTTGTGATAACATTTTAATTTTAAACTTGGTAAGAGTTATGCCATTATAAAGGTAACTACCATAAATTTTTCTTAAAAGATGTTTCACATCAGACAACGAGGGGAGGAAAGAGACTAGCTGGTAGTTTTAACGTCAAGTATCATTAAAAGGTATTTGATGTTCACTGCAGAACTATGACTTTCAGATTGTGCCTGCATAACACCAAAACAAGTAGACAACTTCTTAAATAGTCATATTACAAAATGGGTGCTGTATGGCCTAAAAGGGGAGGGGCATGGCCATGGTTTTCAATGGTGCTTAGGTTCTGAGCTAGAGGCAGGAGGAATGTGATTATTTGTACCACCTTCCTAAGTCATGCTTCAGTTTATCATCATCGTCTGCTCAGAGTGATCATTCTTCACTACAATCACTCAGTTCCACCTCTAGGAAAACACACAAACTATTTAGCTTGGTGTTGTAGGTTGGTCTTCCCAGAAAGCAGATTAACAGGCAGGAGCTTTACTAGGGAGGGCTCTTGAGATCCACTTCTGCAGAAGGGAAGAGACTGAAGCAGGATCTGGCAGGCAAAGCTACAATGCAGCCTCAAGGGAAGAATCCATAGATCCAGTAAGGAACTCTGAAGATGGGTTGACCTTCTTCCAGAGCTGTCCTGAGTTGAGGCAAAAAGATCAGGCCTTTACATCCTACTTCGATCAGTCACCGGATGTGGGCCATCCCAGAAAGGTGGAATGATCTTGAGCGAGAAGGCTCTCTTTAGCTGTATCAATCTCCAAGAGGGGCTGAAAGCTGTTCACCAGCCTCATTCCCAGCAGCTGGGGGAATAAAACCCTTATTCCTAAATGGGGACCTGAGTTGCTCATCATAGCATCTACCACACCCAACAATCAAGGGTATACTGGCCTCAAAATGCTGTTTTGGTCTTACCTCAATTATTCCTCTTTATAAATTCTCTAACTACAAAGAAAGAAGAGTCTCCCCCATTTCTTAAAACCAGGTCTGTGCAATCAGTCTAGGACCTCTTGTTGACCCATGTTAAATCATGTGACCGCATCTGACCCAATCACAGCTGCTGGGAGGGAATGCAATACTCCCATTTCCCTGGCGACACAGTTCCAGGAAGAAAGGGGGTCCTACTCCTTGAGTAAGGTGGACACTGGGCAGCCAAAAATGCAATACATGCCATCCAAATATTGTTATACATACTTGTTCCTCTTGTGTTTTTGCTCAAAGTCTTTGTCCCTCTCTGAGTGCTGTTTGTGGCCTTGCTAGGCCCTGGCACATGGCAGGTACTTAAGCCATGTTTGCTCAGACTCTGCTCAGATTTGCAGGCGTACAGCCCTTTAAGGGGTCATGGCCAAGGTGTACAGGAAACCCACCCAGAAGCTGAATTCAGACTGCAATTGTGCTGCTGAGGCTGGGACGGCTGAGCTCCCAGGCAGCTCTGAGGTGGAACAATGACGGGCTGTCAGCAGCTGTGCAGACAACTGGAGACCAGGAAATGGGGTGTGGGGAGTGGAGGCAAGGCAGGTGGTGGTTTTTATCTCCTCCACGCCTGGCAGAGCCCATTACCAACTGGCTCAATATGACAGAGCTAACTCTGCTTTCCTATTCAGAAGGGAAAAGAAAAATCAACAGGGTAAAGTGACTTCAGCACTGGCTGCATCAAATTTAAAATGTTTACTCCTTCCTCCCAGCTCCAAATGTTATTAGAATTACTGGGCTATTGACATAGGGGCTCTGTGGCTTTCCTGAGTGCCCTATTATTTTCATGCTTGGACCCCCAAATTATGTGAGGTGTTTTCTTTGCTCTAGGTAATTTGCTTGAATGAACTGTTTACTTTAGCTTGGGGCCTGGATGTTCATTTACCCACAGACACTCTTTAAATTAAAACAAATAGCCATGATGTAGACTATTGCTCCTCAGTGCAAGAAAAGGAGGAATCTGGCTGAGTCAATACAGGATTTCAGTGACCTTACCTTTTTATTATTATTGTGAGTGTCATACTTTCACTGTTCATGATGGTTTGCCATAATCGATGTTTTCCTCATTTAGTTTCCACCTCGCAATTAAGAATTAATGACAAGGTATTTTAAAATTGAACAAAATCATTGTGAATTTGTGGGGTTCATTTAGGTCGCAAGTAAGAAAATTCCAACTCACTCTGACTTAAATGATAAAAGGAATTTACTCCCTCATATAACTGAAATATCCAGAGGTAGCAAGTGCTACAGGTAATGCCCAAAAGACCCTATGTCTTTCCCTCTCCCCTCTCTGCACTATGCTTTGTTTCCTTTATGTTGTTGTTGGTATCCTTTGGGTCATAATATGAGTGCCAGCAGCATACAGGCTCTCTGCCTATTCATTTATAACCAGAGGGAGAGGCCAGAATCTAGAAAGTCTATGAAAAGCCCTGAGGTGCACTTGCTAAGAACAAATAACCAACACTGAGCCCAACACTATGTTCAGGGGATGGGAAATCATGACTAGCTTAAGCACATCAGGGCCTCATCCAGCAGCTGAGGATGGTCAGTTCCAAACAAACCACATGGCTGAGAATGGGGAGAGGTCTATTCCCAAGGGAAATTCTGGATGGTATTGCCCTATACTGTGAAAAAAAGCTGCCTCTATGAAAGATTAAGTCACGACAGTCCATGGCCCAAGTGTTGATTCAATGAGTAACTATCTGCTGCTCCTGGAAGACCATAGCTCCACATTTCCAAGCACTTCTGAGAGTTCTTTTCAACTCTTGCTTGGAAGAGACCATGGCTGTGGAAAACAGCAAGAAGTATTTGGGAAACAAAGCACTGTGCCCATTGTCCATCACCAAGCCTTACAGGTACGAGCATACAAAACATGTCAATTGGATAATAAAGACCGGCTTTATCTATTAATATAGGAAAGTCACTATGGTCTAGAAATACCAATTAAAATGGCACAGACAACAATTAGTAAAAAGGATTCTCTCTCTCCCTCCCCTACTTTTCTCCCTAATCCTCCTCTTCTTTCCCGCTCTCCCCCTCTTTCTGCCACCACAGAGGATATCTATTGCA
The DNA here is from genome assembly GCF_040939455.1 of Microcebus murinus. Lineage (NCBI taxonomy): Eukaryota > Metazoa > Chordata > Mammalia > Primates > Cheirogaleidae > Microcebus > Microcebus murinus. The sequence continues at coordinate 16,905,417 of NC_134119.1, forward strand.
AGACTTCAATGAATGGCAAAATTACTGACCCCAAATGACACACTGTCTCAGATCAGAAAGTGGTGTCAACTCAAAGGTGGCAGAAGAGTCAGGAGGTCTGTGGACAAGCCACACACACTTCTGTGTCACTCCTCATGAGAGAGTGTAGGTGAAAGAGCCTGGCTTGAATGTTAATCCATTCTGGATCTGTTGGCCACACAAGGAAGTACCTGTCACTAGCATCAAACAGCATTGCTTCTTTCTAGCTTTATGTTTGGTAGTTGCAGTCCTCAGCATGCTTTGACGATGTCACTCTAAAACAAGTAAAGCGAAGCTAGGTTCACTCAGTGACTTTGGAGGAAACACATGAGAGAAACACATCTAAAACAGGCATTTCCGACTCAATGTGCTGTTAGGTGTGAACTTTTCTGAGAACTCCTGATACAAGCAAAGCATTGGCAGATACAGCACCAGATTCACTGATGCCCACTTAAAAAAAAACAATACTGTAAACTAATTTGATTGCTGTTTTTTTTATATTATTATATTTTTGGTTTGCGTTGCTAAGCTAAAAATATAAAATACCAAAAATAATGGGCATATTAATTAATGGATATTTTGTAGACTAGTAAGAACATAGTTTTAAGAAATGTCCAAAGAATAGAGGGAACATTCTGTTCCCAAATCTTGTGTAGACACAAGTAAACTTAATGCTAATCACTGTTTAACTTATGTGTTCTCATGTGACTACATTTATCTATAACCATAAAATTAAATGACCTGACCAGTACATTTGTTTTAGGAGCATGTATTCTGGCTATGATGATTGTGGGACTGTTATTATTTTTTTTTTCAAGTAAAGGATAATGTGAAACTATTTAGATGCTTTCTACTGCTGTGTGCTGCTGCTGTAGCTGAAGAGATAAAGGTGGCTGAGTAGACATTTTAAGGAATGTCTTCGAATAATGTGTTAAGTATCTAAATGGTAGCATAGTGCATTACATTTTCTGGCTGGTGCCAATTTTCTAAAATGAGGTTCTGTAAGGTGAAGAAGATGGGTAATGCCATTTGTTTAGTCTTACAAGAAATTTAAAGCTAACGCTTCAAAAATGTTTTTTCCTTCTTTTTTACTTTTGCATGTGCCACTGCTGACCGTCATTATGGCATACCCTCAACAGCGTGGTGAATTTCTGTTTAGGAACATGTTGTTTTTGGATTTACAAATGTTTGAACTCTCCAATCTTGGAGCAAAAGCATCAATTGAGCTGTTTTTATAAAGTTAAGGTTAAAACAACAAAGGAAACATAATCTTGCCAACACCACTAGAACTAGACATTTTATATATTGGGGGAACGAAAAGAGAAAAAACAATACTTGCTTCTAAATTGAAATTTAGTTGGAAGTCAGGAGATAAATTTCTAGGAAACAATCTATAACTAAGCTGAAACAATTTATTCAATGTAAGAAAAATAGAGGGTGCAGGGTGGGGAGAGATCCCTGTGGCTCAAAGGGTGAAAAATAATTATGAAAAACATATTAAAGTAGGAAGGAGTTTTCTTTAGTTTAACTTCCATCTCAAGAACTGGAGTTCTTAAAATCAGGGGGAAAAATGTGGCTTGATTATAATAAAAACCCAAGAGGGATATTTAATCACATGCTATAGTTTTGCTCAGAAGGACAAAAAGTGCTCTCTATTGAAATTTTAAGTAATAATGAATAATTCCTACAGTAAGACCTCTCTCCTCCGAGTCCAGAACAGCAAGTGTGAGAAGACACACACCTGGGGTGATGATGGTTTTCCTTCCCATGTCTCCTCATTAGTGTGAAAAGTTGATCAGAGGGGCCAGAAAGCCCTGAGGAGCTTCTATAATCCCACAGCACTCTTGAGGAGGGTTTTATAAATCTTATATAATGTCATGATGACAGATTTTTCCAAGAACCGTATATAGTTTAGGCTTCTTTGGGGAAGGATCAACTTAAGGGGCATATTTTTAAACTTGTTTTGGTGGAGGGTCTGGAGACTCAAGATCAGCCTGACCTAGGCTGTCCCCAGTGACCTGCGCTGACACCCATAATGAATGGGCCAGGACACAGGGAAGCGGTGTACAATTGCAGCCTTCTTCCTGAGACCGAGCTCCTCCTTTTGTGCTGGAGCTGTGTGACCATCATTTGCAGCAAGGATCCAACTGCCTCATATAGGATCATTGTTTCATCAAAGTCCACGCTGCTGAACACCACAGGTTCTCCCATTTCTCTGAGCTCTGAGTGGAGACAGACAATTACCCAAAACTACTATGTTTGCTGGTAGCCTCAGGCTTTTAAACTTTCCAAAAGCTTCTCCACTAAACAAAAAAGGAAAAGGGGGGGGGGGGGAGGTGGAGAAAAAAATCTACCCAATCATGATGCAAAGCACATAAACCTTTTTAAAGTAAGTGGACTATCATATAGTTATCTTAATAAGTGATAATGAGCACAGTTTATTTAAAAATGAGCAAAAAAACTGGCTTCTGCAATGTCATACCATCTACATTAAGTCTGTACATTTCACTAACTCAACTACATCTCAGTGGTTTTTGCTGATTCTCCCCATTATATAAAAGGAAATGTGGTCCTCCTCAGCACCAAATAACCTGTAGCACTTAAATTGTTTTGGCCTAATAGCACAGTTATCTGCGTACACATCCATCGTTCCTGTAGGCGTGTAAGTTTCTCACGAACATGGACCATGACCAGGTCATCTTTGCTTCCCTCTTTGATCCTCTCCCCCATGAACACTCTGAAAAGGTATTTCACACAGTCTGTGCTCAATAAATACTTGCTAAAATGCCTCATCTGCAACATTCTGTATTACAAAAAAAGATAAAAAGAAGTTCTAGGCACCTGTACCTCAGAATGTGACTTTATTTGGAGATAGGGTCTTTGCATATGAGGTCTTTGACTGGGGTTTATCCACAGCTTTACTAACTGGCCAGGTAACAAAAACCTCGTCATTCAAGACACTTGCAAAGGGAAATGGAAAAGCAGAACAGAGTGGTGGAGCAAATATGGGTTTTATAGGCAGAGCTGTGGCTCTTTTACTTATTAGCTATAAAGCATCAGTCACAGTTCCTTGAGCTTCGATTTCAATGTGTGTCTATGAACTACAGAAAGAAAAATAAAGTGGTAAGACCCCTCCTATGCTGCATACTTGTGACAAGAATTTTGACAGTTAATGGACAAAGATGGGATTCAAAAAGCGATACATACCATGTTTCATTGCTTCTAAGATACACTTTTAAAAGAAAGTATAATAGCATTATTTTTAATAATTTTATAAGATTCTAAGTAGTCTCACAATTGGTTGAACTATGTTACCTAACCTACATTTTAATTAATGATATAATTCACCAATTTATTTTCATAGAATGAGACAAATTGTGTTTTATTGTAGGTATATTTGATGAGGAGTTTAACACTTAGCATTAGTCCCAAACCTCTTCTAGTGTGCTTTCCTGTACTTCAGGGCGTGGACAGCAAAAGCCTCCAGATTCTACACTTCCTTGGAGTTAGGATTCTGAATGCAATTTAAGTTTCCCCAATTGCATTTGCCTGCACAAGGAGGAAGACTGGGGGAAGGGAGCTCTTTGGCTGTGTCTAACAAGCAAGCCTGGTCCCAAACTTACTGGGGTTTCCTGAAGCAATGTCCTTGAGAGTATGAAAAGGGAGATGTGGAGGTAGAGGCCTCCTGATGGTGAGGAGGACATGACAGCTCCCCCAGTACCTGAGTATTGTTTGGGGAGTCATTCCTGGGAGGCCAGAAGAGAGCCTCACACTCCTGCCCTTTCTTGCTATATCCTGAGGACCTAATAGCCTGTATTAAATGCTCTTTAAGTTAAAATACCTAAAGTGTTTTCTGTTTCCTGCACCTGAACCCTGAGTGACACAGTCCATCAGTTGGAGTTCCAAGTTCTCATTTTTGCACTAACCTCACTCGTAATGCATGATTATCATTTCTAGTCTCTTTAAAATTGAACAAGAGAGAGTATAATGTATGGCAAGGCAATCTGAATAGAGAATTCTCCTAGGGTTTTATGACTTCTCCCAATCTTCTATAGGGTCTCACCCATACCTACTTTGACAGCATTTTTTTAAAGCAACTGGCCTTTATCAAAATTTTTCAGTGCCTGAGACTTTATTTCCATAGAAATAAAGTGCTAGTGTGCTTTCCTATACTTCAAAGCATGGACAGCAAAACTCTTTTTGTTCATATAATGTAGAATCAAATTATTCAGTTTCAATAGTTGTAAACAGGTTTGAGAACCAACTTGCTCTTCACAAACACACATTTCAATTAGTGGGAATGAAGTACACAGATTTTCTAAAGAGTAGCCAGTCAGCCCAAGAAGCATGTGCAGTGATTTTACAGACATTTTACAGTGAGAATGGAAGACTTGCTCATCTGTTGATGTTCTTATGGGGTAATAATTTCAAGAAGATTGCTTCTGTTGAAGCCATCTTACAGTTATTTTGTTTTGTTTATTTGTGCACATGTTTTTTTCCAGCTTTAAAGTACAACTGATAAATAAAAATTGCATATATTCAAGGTATACAGTCTGATGTTTTGGTATACATATACATTGTGATATGAATACCACAATCAAGTTAATTAACACATCCATCATCTTTTTTTGTGGTGAGAATACTTAAGTATACTGAAGGAGCTCAGGAAATTTCACCTTGTATGAAGAGTATTTTGAATTAAATGCCCTTATCTCCCCTCTAAGAGGAAGGTATATAAATTTCTGGATCCCATTGAGATATTGGGTAATCACTCTGCAATTCTCCCTGTGTACATGGTAAATAAACCTCTCTTATTAATCTGCCTTAATTGTGAATTGATCTTCCAGCAGACCTGCTGGGGTGAAGAGGAAGTTCCTTCTCACCCCCACAATACTCTTAACAAATTTAAAGTATATAATATGTTATTATTAACTATAATAACCATGCTGTACATTAGGTCTCCAGCATGTATTCATCTTATAATTAGAAGCTTGTACCTTTTGACCAACATTTCTCCATTGTCCCCATTCCCACCCCTGGTAACCACTCTTCTAATCTCTGTTTCTATGAGTTCAACTTTTTTAGATTCTACATACAAGTGAGATCATGCAGTATTTATCTCTCAGTGTCTAGTTTATTTCACTTAGCATTGTATCTTTCAGGTTCATCCATGTTGTCACAATGGCAAGATTTCCTTATTTTTTAAGGCTGTGTGTGTATACACCACATTATTTGTGTGTTTTGAATGAGAACTGGAGATAACTTTTGTAAAGTATTAATATTTACTACAGTGCCCAGAATACAATAGGCATTCAATAATGAACTATTGTGTTTATAGAAATGAAGAATTCAAGCTAGAGATGATACATAAGATCTCTGTATTATAAAAGTTTATGTAATTATATGTTTCCAAATCAAATCATTTATTCTAATCAAATCATAAGAGGCAAAATCAAACTCTTTAAATCAAATATTATTCATGGAAGATCAGTATGTTATACAATTATCAACTACAACACTAAAGCTCAAACTGGTTCAACAAGCTGTCAGCCAGACACCCACAATAGCCCTGGAGGGATTAAAGGTTAGTAGATGATTTGACTGAGTGACTGAGGAAGAGCAAAAATTCTGAGACTCTTTTTTTTCCTTTTCTTTTTTTTCAGAGACAGAGTCTCACCCTGTTGCCTGGGCTAGAGTGCCATGGTGTCAGCCTAACTCACAGCAACCTCAAACTCCTGGGCTTAAGCAATCCTTCTCTCTCAGCCTCCTAAGAAGCTGGGACTACAGGCATACGCCACCATGCCCAGCTAATTTTTTCTATATATTTTTAGTTGTCCAGCTAATTTCTTTCTATTTTTAGTAGAGATGGGGTCTCACTCTTGTTCAGGCTGGTCTCGAACTCCTGAGCTCAAACGATCCACCCGCCTTGGCCTCCCAGAGTGCCAGGATAATAGGTGTGAGCCACCACATCTGGCCTCTGAGACTCTTCTAAGGGCTAGGGTGGTTCCACAGTTTGAGAACCATAACAGTAGGTTCTAAACCCAGAAAGCACCTAAAGATAGATGTACCACAATATAAGGAATAAAAGAGATAAAGTTCTACTATATTATTGCAGCAAACTATAGTCTATGGGAGTTCAGCTTTAATGCTAGATCAAAGTTTACTCTTTGAAAATTAAAATTTATGGTGTGCACAACACTTCTCCAACCACAAGAATATTTGACTAAGTAGAACATACCATTCCTTGGCTATGTGAGATAAGCCTAGAGTTTACTGTTCTTGCATTCATGAACTCCCACATGAACAAGTCTGTACACAAGACACTTGGAAGTTCCCATGAAACAAAGAGATGCCTTGGGCTTTTGCAGGTGAATTTAATCATTACCATATTATTACAATGATGAAAGACATGCTAAAACTGTATTCTTTAAAGCTGACCATGGTGATAGAAAATTTCAGTCTCTTCTGTCAATAACACCCGCTAAAAAATACTGAAGGATTTATTTTTTACAGAGGCTTTTTCAACATTTTTTTTTTCTGTTTGTTTCAAGGTGGTGATTTTATTTAGCAAAATAGCCAAGAGCTCTTTGGAGCCTCCCATCTCATTAATTCAACCAGTACTTCATTACATCATTCATATCTAGATTTCTATCACAAATGAATACATTGTTCTTCCACCTGGAAAGACAAAATAATTTTCAGGAGCAATACTTTCTCCTTACTTCCAACAATATTATAACTTTGGGGAAAACCTGAAGGGAAGTTTTGAAGATATACGGCAATCACATACTTCCTCCTCCAAGTCTACAAAGTTTAATACACCAGAATGAATTGCTTATGGGAATATTCACAGAATTTGAGTGTTCAGACCTTTACAGCCTACATTGGTGAATAAATTGCATTTAACAGTAACCAGTTTGAATAGTAATTTACTCAGCATTCCCAGAGCATGTAGTTTCTATTTTTATCACAACCAAAGAGTTCTAGAATTGAAGATAGTTTATTCACATAAGTGCCTTCTTTGTGTCTGAACCACAGTTTTCAGGTGGAAAAACAAGTGGTTGTTACTATCATTTAACTTGTAGCTCAAGTAAGACTATCTTTAGTGGAGAAAGAAATAAATTTCTATGTGGATGAATGTATGTGTGTGTAGATAAACAAATAGCTATCTGGTAGTATACCCATTTAAAAGAAATAACCCTGCCTAGTTAGTTAATTAAAGATATGCTTTAAAAGGGTTTTGAAACAGTTAATAAGAGCTACTCAGCAAATCTCACATTTCTATGACAGTACTTCCTTTAGAAGTTGACCGTAAAGTACTTTTATGACTTGTTTCTGCTCCTTGTGACTTGGTTAAAGCATAGGTCAGGTACATGGGACATAGTTATACAATATAAAGAAAGGGCTAATTATTTCCCAATTATTTCCTGTGGCCTTAAGGAAAATGTCATCAAAGCCTCTGTCCTTTGAAATTCTATCATACCGATTGTCCCTATTACTATCAGATTCTAACCATTTGTTGAATAACAAATCTAATTATTTGTTTCTTCTCCCAGACCAGTGGCTGCTTGACAATAGAAAATGTTTGTGTTCACCTTGTCAACTCTCGTACTCACACAGGGAAAGGGGGCTAGAAGATTCTCAATAAATGCTACTGTATGATTGAATAAGGAGATGAATGCATGCAGCACTTTGTGTTGTCTCATATGGGTTTTGTATAAATTGTGTGTCCTATTTACCCTGACTACATTGGAAAGCAGAAGTTCATGGACCTCCATGCCAAAAACAGTCCTTAGAAGCATTGTTATAGCCCATGGTCTTAGCAATACATTGTTACTTTCTAAATTGATTGGTTTTGAAATCAAAAGATTTCATTTTTTTTTTTTTAAAGAGAGAGCTATTTCAAGTTTCTCTTGAAAAATCAAGATGTGATAAAAGTGGGTCCAAATTCCAGGATGGATCTATTTGGCTGGAGTGGACTGAATCCTGTCTAGCTCAGAAGGTTCCAATTTAATTCTACTCCCTATTATCTTCAGGGCCCTAAGGTGAATTATTGGGTTCCATTTATCATGTCAGTTTCTTTGTTGTTTTTCTTACACTATGACCACTTTACTCGTTTAGGTATCTCACTAGTCTTTCTAGGCATTTGCATTTGCATGTACATTAAACATCGCTTTTTCCCCATTCTGTGTCTAACAGCAGGTTGAGTATGCATCAGGTATTGAGTAAATTCTGGAGGGTAATAAGGTTATCATAATAATGGATCATAATAATATGAAAACCAACCAATGAGGGCATATGTTTTAGACACCATTATCACCCCTCAAAATATAAATCCTACTAGAAAACTCCAAGGTTAGATCTTTAAACTTTTTTCAATTTAATTTGGTCAGCCTGAAAATAGACAAACCATATTATATTCAACTACACTGAAAAATAATAATAATACATTATAAATACATTTTAAAATGCGATAGTTAAATACCTGGAGTTTGATCTCAGGATTTGACCATTTGATCTTGAATATCTTAGAGGAAACCTGGATAGATGTCATCTCTTATGTAAAAGTAAACAACAAATATGACAGAGCAGAGTGCTGTGCTCCTTTTCTCTTATCCCTCAGATTTTGATTCTCAAAAGGAAGGATAAAATTGAAGGCCCAGACATTCAGTCCTTGCGTAATTGAGTGTTGAGTGGACTGCCCTGGACAAAAGCACTTTTAGAGGTGGTCTGGTAGTTTATCAAATGAACATTTACTCCCCTACAGCTGTCATACCAGGAGTGTTCTGGGTCCTTCTGTTTCCCAGAGAGCCATTTTGTATCGCTGTTGACACTTTTCACCTGCTATCAATCTAATCTTCTGTATCCAGAACCCTCCCATTATTCAGATCATAGGTACAGAGGATTTTTTAATCAACAGCATGTGCCAGACTTTTCCATGTATTCTCACTCCACAACAATTTTTGCTACTTCCTTGATATGGGCCACAGGGGGAAAAAAAAATTTTTTTTTTTTGCTAGGGTCTGAAGAAGTCAAAATCTTGCTATGGTATTGTAGAAACAAGGTATGGGATTGTTTTGCAGTGCACACATTTGTAATCAGCCTGTATTTGTATATATTGTCTAAATCAAATTTTTTTATAAATTATCTCTTTTGAAGTAATTAAAATATTATACAAGCTTATAGAAAAGCATAGAGAATTATCTGTGTATGTCAAATTTGCATCAAATTATGTCAAATTTTGATATTTTTGCATATTGGCTTCAGAAATTTTCATTGAATTACAACACAGTTTACAACAAAGTGGCTAGTTGAGCTTTTATAAAATGAGCACGTCCATTTATCTACCCTCTAGATTAAGTTATAGAAAATTATCAGAATTCCAGACAATTTATTCCCAGTCCTAATCACTTATAATTGATGTTGATATTTAATAGTGCATGCCCATCAAATGTATTCTTCTTCAAGATCGTTTTCATAATTCTTGGCCTTTATATTTCCATATTTTTAAAATTGTCTGTTACCTTATACACACACACACAGAGTTGCTGGAATTTTTATTGCACTGAATCTAAAGATCAACTGGGTTTAATTTCTCTATCATGTGTTTGTTTTCTAATGCACCATTTTTACTCTTATCTTTATCATTACCTTTCTTCTATTTTTGTGATAATTTTTTCTAGCTTCTTGAGCTGACAGCTTAGAAGCTGTCATGGCTTTTTAGCCCTCCCTACTTTCTTATACATGAATTTAAGGCTATAAATTTCCCTCTGAGTACATCTTTAACTTCATTCTGTAAGTTTTGGTATGTAATATTTTATCATTCATTTTAAAATATTTTATAACCTCCATTATAATATTTTTAAATCCATGGGCTATTTAGGTCATTTGCTAGTTTGTAACTATTTAGATATTTTTAATTTAACATTTTATTAATATTTAGCTTAATTCCACTAACAGAGAAATTTTCAAGTATTACCTGCATGTATATTTAACCCTTTGAAATGTAATGAACTTTACATATATTTATTTTGGACTCAATACTTTTTTAATTAAGCATTGATCTTATGTCTAAATTTCTGTCTACAAAATTTTTTTTAACTTTAATTTTTTTCCCATATCTCTACACGTTTTATTTAGAAATATGAATCTATTTCATGGGTAAAACTCAAATAAAATTGATAGTTAATGCCTCATATTTTATCTCTAAAATTATTCTGCAACTTGACACTGGTTTATCAAATGTCTTTTGTATATACAGCTTGCTATTAAAAGGCCACATCCATATATATTGAAAAGACCTCAACTAAATATTTATGATGTAGTTTTTATATTCATTAGATATCTGATTCATAATCAGAATCCTCATTTAAAAAAAAAAACAAAATCTGAATCAATTAAATATTACATGGATTACTAATTACTAGATTAATTACATAGAAATCTATAATCTATAACAGTGGTAAAATAACTGAATCAGTGGCATTTTTACACCAACTTCAAATTATGTGAACAGATGAATGAGAGATACTGGTATGCTGATGTTTCTCTGTTCCTCCATATTCAATTTCCATACTTTTCTGCCCTGCTTTTTGCCTTGGGAGGTTGACCCCCTACCTACTGTTTCAACCTGTTCCCTTACCATTTTCCTTCCTGTTAGGTGAACACAAAAAGAGGAGCCAGTATAATAGAATAGGTGGTGAGAAGTGAGATCAAGAATGTTTTAGGTGAATGCAAAAAGAGGTGCCAGTATAATAGAATAGGTGATGGGAAGTGAGATCAAGAATGTTTTTCCTTCCATATACCCACCATTTTCTCCCTGACTATGATTTTGACGGTGGCTACATCTCTTGAAGGTTATAGCTCCTGTTAGGCATCCCTTCTGCTTGTCAGAAAGCCCTGAATCCTTTCATTAATTCTTTCATTCATGCAATAAAGTGCCAATTATGTTCAGGTAATATGGTAAGTGCTATATAGCTAAGTATTAAGAAAAAAGAATATATGTATATATGCATATATATCATATATGCATGCATGTATTCATATGTGTTTCTATAGGCATGTGTATCCTCTTAAACTCCTAAAACAACTCTTGGATGGTCTATTCCTACCTATAGGTGAGAAAAATTATACCTAACACCTTCTTTAAGATTCAATGACAGGCCCGGCATGGTGGCTCTCACCTGTAATCCTAGCACTCTGGAAGGCCGAGGCGGGTGGATGGCTCAAGATGAGGAGTTCAAGACCAGCCTGAACAAGAGCAAGACCCCATCTCTACTAAAAATAGAAACAAATTAATTGGACAACTAAAAATATATAGAAAAAATTAGCCAGGCATGGTGGCGCATGCCTGTAGTCCCAGCTACTCAGTAGGCTGAGGCAGAAGGATTGCTTGAGCCCAGGAGTTTGAGGTTGCTGTGAGCTAGCCCAATGCCACAGCACTCTAGACCGGGCAACAAAGCAAGACTCTGTATCAAGGAAAAAAAAAAAAAGATTCAGTGAGATAGTTTTATTTTTTAAAAAATTACATGCAATTAAACTTTTAAGATTAAATCATATTTTAATCATATTGAAAGCCAAGTTACTTTAAAAAAATCTCTTAAATATATGCTGGATCCCTAGATAAGGCAAATAATTCTTTCATAAAGATTATACTCTAATTTGTCTGTTTTCTAAGCTAAGATTTGTGTATTCGACTTTTCTTTTGGATTTTAAAGCTCAACCTTTACAAATAATATATCTTACTGAGCCTTTAATTCAGCTGTCAGTTAAGGAAATAAGTCTTCAATTGTCTACAGACTAGAGCATTTAGTTGTTGTTTCACAAGTAACTTTGATTGTTTCAGATTTTTTGTGTTAAATATCACAACATTTATTTTCTATTATCTGGGCACCATGACAGTAAATCTATGAAGTTTAGGCACAATAGGAACATGAATGAACTCTTAGTTTATAATTTCATTATCTCCAACTTAGATAGGTGCCAAAATATTTTTGTGTGACAAAGTTTTCTGAGCAGTATCACATATTACAAAGACACATAGAGAATAAGATCTTATTTATTTCACACAGGACGTATAGTCTCATAGTTGGATATTCTTTGGTTGTGATCAAAAGTTTACCCCAAAAGTTTACCCCAGGGGCATACTTCCAAGAAATTTGAGGGCAGTTGACCTAAATATAGTAGCAAAGACCCTTCCTTCATACAATTTTTGTTTAAAAAAAAAAAAAAGTTACCATAGCAGATAACATCTGGTTGCCTGTAATCTGAATTCATCTGAAATCCCAATGTAAACAAGTTCACCAATAGCAAGGGGCAGTTAGACATTCCACTGGCTTTAGATAATTGAAACCATCTTCTAAAAAATTACCTTCAATTACTGGACTCCAGGAAAGAAGCAGACAGCTTCTGGCAAAGTACCAGAAAGGGCAAGGGAAGGAGGAGAAAGAGAGAGAGAAAGAACACAGTCTATTCTCCAGAATACAATGGAGGATCATTAACTATCCTACTATATTTGTAAGATAGCATGCTTAATGTCATGCCCACCCAAAAGATATTTTTAGTGGGAACAGAGGATTAGAGCCTAGAAAGCTATCATCATGTGCTTTTATTTCAGATTCTTGCTTTCATGCAATAATATCTCTAAAACATCATAGGCAGAAAGGCTTTTTAAATCTGATTTTCAAAAATAATTCAAAGATAGGAACTTCACAATTTCTAAGTTCTTAACTTTTTTTTTCATTTTTGTAACTTGCAAGGATGTATATGAACCATTATATATAAATATTTAGCTATATATATATTTAGCTTTTGAATTTATAAACTATATGCATGTCTAAAAATTCTAAATTCTTCTAGCTTATAGTATTAATATATATTACATTAAGGATATTATAGCCTACTTATGAAAGGGCTATTAAATCATTTCATCTTTTTAAAGTCTTTTCCGTAGCATCTAATCTTTCTAAATGGTAGGACAAAAGAATTTGTGTAAATCCTGTTACATCTTAAAAGCTATCTCACATCATTTTGGATTAATTATTTATGGCAACAGTAAACTAGTAAACTCCTAATGTCATTAGTATATTATCAATGCATTAGTATATTATCAGTGATAATACAGTTATGATGGTAATATGAACCATCTGCAAAAAACATCAAAGCAATTGAATTTTTGTGCTAAACAATCAAGTCTACTTACTTCTAATTGAAATATAAGAATATGCATGTTAAGTAGCTTCTAGACAGATCTGTTACAACACCTACATTCTACAGATAGAGACACTATTGCATTTTGGTTTTTGAGCAAGAACATTAAACTAGTTCTGACGCAATGAAGCAATCTTGCTATGAAGACTGTTGTAGGTGAGAAATTTAAATTTTAAGAAGAGATCTCACTTCGAAAAAGTGATCCTAAAGCCACTTATCCAGAAAAAAAATGAGGTGTTTACTCTACTGCATAGCCTCAAATAAGTTCTAGATTTTTACAAATGGCTGCCATGTTTAACATAGCTCTTACCATTATTTGTAACTATGTGTCCCTATATGGGTTAATACTTGTCTCTATTTTCTCCACCCACCCAATATGACAGGAATCTTGAGTGCTTTGTACATAGGAGTACATTTGGTGTCAATCAAAGCACATGACACCTAGTAGGAGTTCAATAAATGTCTTGTGGATAGATGGATGATTGGCTAGAGTTATAAACATTTTGATCCAAATATTCCAAATGTTTAAATTCACTGTGTACCTGTAGACATGAAGCATTAATTAAAGCACTACAAATAGGATAACTGAATCTAATTCCAGTGTATGACAGAATAAGTCCAGACTCTGGTCTATTGTCAATTAAAATGCTTCACCTTGCTTTGCCCCTTACCCTTACAGATCCATCTTCATCTTCCTCCAAAGTCAGATCTATTTGAAAGAGAACTTTATCTGAAGTCTCCATCAAATTGCCCTTTAAAGTAGCAAACTGTAAATAAAAACGTAATAAATTAAACTGAAGGCTGAAATTAAGCTAACTGAATCCTCACCACAGTCTTGTCTTTTGAGGTAAGAGTCATTGGGGGCATTACCTGTTTAAGTCTCAGTTTGCTCCTTTGGGAAGTATACAGAATACATTCCAAAATGTATTCATTTGGATACATTCAGAATACATTCTTGAATCCCTGTGATTCAAGAAAGTGTAACGAAAATTAAGGCTAAGTATGGTCAGTGCAGAAATTGAGGGCTTTCCTCATTGTAACATTTAGTTATAGTTTAGTTGGAGTCTATCCAAGAACTGGATATTTGTGTTTGATGTGTAGTCATTTTTTAAAAGATTGATGTAAGGTTCTTATTATGGTATGAGTGGCTTTCAGTATAAAGGACTTCTGTCCATGTACAGGCAGTGTCCAACCATCTGGGAAATGGGGGGGAATGAGATCCTTTTTTTTTCCCACTTGCCATTTGCACTGACATCATCCGAGGTTTAACAAGGATTGGGAAAGGCAGAAAGTGTGTGAAGCCATTTCCGTTCCTCAGTAGGGTATCAAGAGCAGCAGCAGGTCCAGGGAGCTGTGCACAGGGCAAGAAACTAGTTTACATCATTGTAAGGAATTTCTCATGAAAACTAAATAAATACAAAAAAAAAAAAAAAAGGGACAGTCTCACAGAAAGATACAGAATTCTTCCCCTTCTTGACCTTTCTCTCCCTGGAACAAAAGTTCAATTTTCATTTTACCCAGCTTTTAGTTCTATGACCAATTAGAACACTCTCTTGAATGCCCAATCAAGATAACCTGGACAGGCTCAAAAGACAGGTGTTGTCATGTTCTCTCGACCACCCTTTTCCTGAAATTTAAGGGGATCCCAGAGCAAAGCACAAGAGTAATAATATGTGGTAACCTTTCTCTGTCAGCAACTTTCAGGGGCCTTCCTCCAACCCAAGGCTGCTAATTAGAGTTCCAAAATGTTAAAGTCACTTTACAGATCAAGATTAGAAAACATAGCTCTCAGTTCTCTTGGCCCTTGCAGAAACAAAGGCCTTATGTGAGGCTACCCGAGCAAAGAACTCAGGCCCTGTTAGAGTTGGGCCCCGTCTCCAAAGATACCTGAACAAAGCAGGTTAACAAATCTGCAACTTCCAAAATAACCACCTTGGGCTTCTTAACTCACTCCAATTGTGTTTCTCCATCTGTGGCACTATTCAAACCACATCCTTTCCAAAGGCCTAAATTCAACATTTAAAAAAAATGTATTGTGTATTTCCCATTGATTCAATGTCAGGCTGATCACATTTCTAAAACCCATTCATTGATATAGGGACGCTGGCTCCTATCTGAAGCTAAGGATTGGCCAACTGATGGATTCAGTGTAACTTTCTGCCTCACTTAAGCCATCAACTGTTTGTCAAAACTGATCCAGCCATAGTTCATCAAGATCCTCAGAGATAAATCATTCCTTTTAAAATCATTAATCAGATCCAAATCAACACCAAGAAGAATTTTATTCACCCAGGATATTTATCTATTCTTAAAAACATTTTCAAGGCTGGGTGCAGTGACTCACGCCTGTAATCCTAGCACTCTGGGAGGCAGAGGCAGGAGGATTGCTCAAGGTCAGGAGTTAACCAGGCTGAGCAAGAGCAAGACCCCATCTCTACTAAAAAAAGACAGAAATTAATTGGACAACTAAAAATACATAGAAAAAATTAGCCGGGCATGATGGTGCATGCCTGTAGTCTCAGCTACTCGGGAGGCTGAGGCAGGAGGATCACTTGAGCCCAGGAGTTTGAGGTTGCTGTAGGCTAAGCTGATGCCATTGTACTCTAGCCCAGGCAACAAAGTGAAACTTTGTCTCAAAAAAAAAAAAAAAAAAAAAAAAAACATTTTCAGGTTGAACCACTGATTATTTCATTATTACATCCCTTTATTCAGAAAACATATAAAATAATTGGGATTGTTCAAAAAAAGACTAAAATTCTATGTCACCATATGGTGACATTCTTTTTTTAAAAAAGTTATGTAATTCATACATACATGCATATTGACAGTATTTTATACATACTAAGTGTTCACAGAATGCTTATTAAAGAACTCACTGATGTAAAAATAATTATTTTAATAGATTATCTGTGTTTCTTTTTCTAAGTCTTTGTTATTTCCTACAAATATATACTCCCATGTGAAAAGCACAATTATTTAGAGTAAATAATTTAAATATTAAACAATACTTTTAAATGTCTTCAGGAATTCTGGACACAGATGTCATAAATGAACTTTCAAAAATAAAACTTCCATATAATTCCTTGTATTTCATCAGCTTCTCACGGGAGGAAATTATGTTGGAAAAGGAGCTTTGTTAGATAGTTTTCAATCCGCCTTTGATATTGGAGTTGTAGCATTTAAAACCAAGCACCTGTACAGAAAATGGCCCGTGCAAATCCCAGATGTGGGTGCTGATGGGTGACCACTTGGATATAGGAAATCTGCAGTTTTCAGTCTCCAGTGAGACAAGTTATATTTTCAGAGGCAAAACAGGAAGCAGCTATGTCACTGGGAGACACAGATTTCTCCAGGAGTTTCTGAAGAAAACCCTTCCTTTATGTTTTCTGAAGACTATCTATAAAAGTCAAACTCGTCCCTCTGAAGAATTTAAATCTCACCTTAGGCAAGACTTTGGCTGCCTTGCTACTGTTTCCCATAAACTCAGGGTGGTAGAGGTGGACTTGATATTTATAAGGTCTAACTCTTAGAAAGTAGTCACTGACATCTTCCACATTAACCTAAGCACAGAGGACATGGGGACCACTCCCTGAAAATACTCTGAGGAGGGAATTCTCCAACTCTCCCAGCCCCAGAGCTTCATTCTGAAGACATCCTCTCCCTGAATTCAGACAAGCAAGGAACTGATTTCTGAAATTTCTGTGCAGGAGCTATCACCATATATCTTAATTCCTGACCATGAATGAACCTTAATTAAAACATTCTAAAGATTTATATAACTTGGCATCCCATGGAGAATCTAGCACATATCATTCACAGAATATATATTCAATACCTATTGATACTAAAACTAGAAAATTGCATAAAAACTATGAAATGTGTCTACAAATTAAACCAATTTTTTTGTTCTTTTATAACATATTCCACAGCATCATCTCCTTCAGAAATAGTCATTTTTAGAGCCTGGGATATATCCAACAGTATCTTTTCTGTTTAATGTACATTTAGAAATACCTTCAGACCTTATAATTTATTCTTAAAAACCCTTGGAATAGTGATTTAAAAAATTGTATATGAAAGGTACATTTGATTTTTTAAAGCAATCTGGGAGAACTCAGAGCCAACTCTAGTGAAAAAAAAAGAAAAAAAGATGTGAACAACTTGTTTAATAATAATGACAGCAGAAATCCCAATAATAATAGTAACCCATTTTGGAGGCTTACTAGTTGCCAAGGATTGTGTTAAACTCTTTACCTTTAATCCTCAGAGCAACCCCATGCAACAAGTTTTATTATCATCCCATTCTAGAAGTAAGAAAGCTGAGGCCTTAGGAGGTTAAGAAAATTGCCACAAATCAATTGTTAGGTTTGTGACTTAAAAGTTCTTGCTTTTAGCAGCTAGAACTATTGCTACTACTAGGGGTTAAAAATGAGGTGAGACTATAAAAGAAAACAAAATTAACTTTTTCCTGTGGCGTTTCAAGAGGCCATACCATGATTTCAAAAACTCTTTGGGAAATGGCAGTTGCAAGGAATGAAATATTTAACTGCCACTCCTCCTTTTCACGGAGGAGTTCTGGGCGAGTGTGTCAACAGCTCAGTTCAGCATAATATATAGCCATATCATTTAAAAGGACTGCAGGGTCCTAAAATGAAGTTGGTGCCAAATCGTGTTTTATGTATTTGCAGGCCATATAGCTTTTTGGCCTTTGCACAAGGATTTGGTTCCTGTGATCTCCTAAGATTCTCAGGAGGTGATAGGGAAGGAGCAAACCTGAAACATCTAACACAGGCAACTTTGCCAGGGTGAACCTTGACACCCCTACCCCTCCACCCCCGCCTTGCATTTGAGCAACTCAGCTTTTAGCTGATTTATGTGTGTTTCGGGGCTTAGAATGAGATTTCTTTAAAAGGCTTTTGGCTGCTTCCAAAGATTTCTCAGAGACTTTTCATAAACACCTAAGGTGAGGAATCATTTGTGAAACACGTCCTTTTATTTACCTAAACTTTAGCCTCTTCTGCTAACAAGACTTAAAGAGTTCCAGCACTTAGAAAGGCATCTAAGTTATTTGGCTAACATGTGATTTGAATGTTTTGGGAAGATAAAGTCTATAATTAAGAGATTGCCTAACAATGGATCCGCAGGAACTGAGGGTCATTTCCCATAGAAATGCGCTACCGCAGGGAACCTCAGGTGAGCAGTATTGCACTGACTCTTGTCAGACACTCCTTCATTCATTAACTTTAATGAGGGCCATAAAGAGATGCCTAAGGAAAAAGGAAATGCTCATTTTAAGATAACATTGTAGTCACTCCTTCATTTCTTCCTGAAATTGAGACCAAGAAAGAATTTTTGCTTAACCTTTATTTAAATAAGCAACCAGGAGCAAACAGCCATTCAGACTGGGCCAGGTGCCATGTCTTCCATGGCCCAGGAATAGCCCAACAGCTGGTTCTATGCCAAATACGACGACTGTCTCCACTGAGGACAACTTTCTTGTCAAGGTAAAATCCATAAGTTATTTCTCAGTTTTCAGACTACAATCAAAGGCCATAAGGTATGACCATTTCCAGATACCTTACCACCATCTGTGGGTTTTTAATAATTGGTGTTTCTCAGATTAGAAAGAACCAAAATAATTTATCACCCTAAAAAAAGAGAGAGAGAGAGAGAATGCATCTAAGATTTCAAACTACTCTCATTAGTCACCAAAAGCTACTCCATCAGCTGGAAGCACTTGATAACCCATCTTGCCAACAGCAGAACCCTGGCAAGTTTCCTTTGGAAGGTGAGCCTTTTATGAGTGGCCCTCAAAAGCAGTCCCCTGCTGTTGGGACCTAAAAGGCTAGTCAGGTGGATGCAGGGCGTCCTATACACACACAGCCGCTTGAGTCTAAAAAGCAGGCAAATGGATAGAGCAGACAAATGACCACTCCACTAGAAATAATAGAGACTTAGTTATTAGTCAAAGTGAACTTCTTTCCTCTACTTGCCAGCAGTGAAAACATCTATCTACAGGGAATTCAAAAGAACAGCAGCGTGGTGAAGAAGGTAGTTCACAAGGCAAAGTTCAGGATCAGTGTTTGCTTTGGCACCCAGAGGCAAAAATGTTACTGAATTAGTTAAGTCAGGAGCTCAAAATGCAATTGAGTGAAGTGTCATAGGTTAGCTAATGCCAGAGGAGTGGCGACTATCTTTGAAGTTTTCAAATGACTTTAGTGTGAATTCCTAAGAAATCCGCCCCAGGTCTGGAATACCCTTGATTCATTTTTCCTTCCTTGAGAACAGTGAGGCCTGCTAGTCTCCACATTTACCTCAGCAGGGCCATGGGAGATAAGTAGGGTCACACTGTTGTCCCATTTAAAGGTGATTTGCTGACTCCCAGACACAATGAAAAGACAGCAGAATCCTCAACTGTCATTTCTTTTTCACTCTTATCTGGCTCTGGTATAGACACAATCTGATAAAACCAAAAAGCTTGAGGGAAGGAGTGGAGGGAGGGAGCAGAATACCAACACGGAATGTGGCTTCCCCCCACTCTATCTATTCCTTTCAGGCTAGATGCCCATTGGCCCCAACACAGTCCCCACAGATCTCTCACTTCAGGGCTGCCTTCTCATTTTCTTGACTCAATATTCTCTGAAGTTGCAGCTACTTTTCTCCAATTCAAAATTCCCTTTCCCCTTCCCTACAGTTTTCAGTTCCCTTCAGATACATCGGACCTGTGCTAATTACTATTGTTTATTTTATGCCACCAGACAACTTGCGACCCCCGTGCATCTAGTACTTTCTTTAATCTAGATGTTATGCAGACTGTCCTTTTTCTCATTAAACTAAAGTAGCAGCTGATCACAAGTCACTAAAAACAGGAAAGGAAAGAGAGTGAAAGGGGAGCTTCTGGTCCACAGAGGCAACCCAGCACACCCTGATTATTATGGATATTCTCTGCTTCTCCTAGTAGCCAAAGGGAAGTGAAATCTGAGTTTCAGTGAACAAACAAACAAAAATAAAAATCAACCAAAAAAAAAACAACAACAACCACCCTACAACCCTATTCTCTTTTGCTACTAATCCTACTGCAGTTCTCTGCTCAAGAACATCCCAGGGCCCATCCTAAAAGACCCATTGTGCCTTCCTACCCGCCAAACTCCAGGGTTACAATTCATGTGAAATTGGATTAAAATAGCCTCTAAGGCAGCTCTAAAACTCAAAGAGGGAAAAAAATAAAAATTGTGTGCCCTAAAGGGGAAAATAACAAACCAATCACAAAGCCTTATCAGAGCAGAATGCCACTGTACTTAAGAGTTTCTAGCCCTTTTAAGCAGCAGCTGACATCTTCCCAGGCTCTGTCCTTAATAACAGGAGGGAATCCCCCTGACCCGAGGCCTGGGCTGTGAACTGCGCCTTGGCAGCCAGATTAGCTTGCACAAGTCAGAGGTACTGGTCTATGTCAATGACTTACATGAACTCTGCATTCCCAAAGTCACATCTCCCCAAACAAGGGCTTCATTACTACTACCAGACTACCATTCAGACTATCAGCACCACTATCCTTTATTGAAAGACCTTTATTTGTTTAAAATGCATGTGTCTGAATCCGCGCGCGCGCGCACACACACATATATGCACGCATATATACATATACATATGACTGGAATTACAGTAAGGCTTCTCCAATAGAGTGAGGTTTCTGCTGAAATGAAGGAAAAATTAAAAATTACTCAGGCTGAGGGAAAAGAGGAAGAGCATTCGAGGTGGTAGGAATAGCATTTGCTAAAGCTGGGAAGGGAATTTTAATGTTTCCAAGATTGTGTTTAATATCACCAAGGAAGTGAAGGAAGGGCCATCTGACTTGGCTGGAGACATTAGCTAAGTCACCCCAGTGCAGGACCTTGCAGAGAATGGTGGGGATCCTTGTGTTTTTCCTAAGAGCTATGGACAATGGGGAAGCTCCTTCAAATTCTCAAGTTAAGTGGGACACATGCACACACTTCTGTTTGTAAAGGATCCTTCTGGCTACACTTTAGAGGAGAGGGGAGGAGAGCCTAAGGGATTGAAGAGGGACATACCAGAAGGTTTCTGTCCTACCCTGGAAGAAAGAGAATAGTGGCTTAGATTGGGGTTCAGGAAGTGGAGATGTAACAGAATTAAGGTGGTGAAAAACGGCAAAATGTTTTATGAGCTCCTCCCCCTTTTTGAGGAATTAAAACGTGCATTCCTGCCCAAGGCCAGTGATTACTGAGGGGCAAAGGAGTGTTCTTTGTCATTTTTTTTCTAGTATCTTAAACTGCAGGAGATGGCTCAACAGAATTATCTGGACAGAGGTCACAGATCATCTTCACCAGAAATGCTATAGTTAAATAGCAATAGCCTGGAGTGGAAAACTCCCTTGAAAAACCCTGTATTTCTGCTTAAAGGGCAGACAATAGTTCTTTAAAAGGAGAGTCTGTCATTCTACTCATTTTCTGACAAAACAATAAACTTTTCCTTCCTTTTCCTCAAACCACTTGTCCTCATTTTTCATTTTGTTTTGGGGACAAGTACTGAACATTTGGTAACAAGAATAAAGCAAATTAAATGAAAGCATAGGGATTCGGAGGAAGAATAAGCATGATTTGTTGAAGGCTTGATTGCCTCAGGTAAGTGAGAGAACCAGGAAAACACCTGGATTCCTAGCTAGGCCCTAAACTTGGTACTTTATGTCCATTATCGTGGTCAGTAGAAATGGCGACCATTTGTTGAATATCTGCTGAGGTAAAGAGTAATATAGTATCACAAATAGTCACTAGAGCAAAAGAACACATCACAAATATAGTCACTAGAGTAAAAGGCCACAAGAGTTTGAATGCTGGTTCTACTGATTTGGTAGTTACTTGACCTTGCCCAAGTATATTAATATTAGCTTTCTCTGCTTCAGAGTCTTCATTTATAAAATGAGAGTAATGATTGCATCCAACTACAGAGTTTGTCTTAGTACATTTTCTGTTGGTTATAACAAAATACCTGAAACTGGGTAATTTGTAAAGAAAAGGAATTTATCCCTTACAGTTATGGAGGTTGAGAAGTTTGAGCGATCATATTTGGTGAGATCCTTCTTATTGGTGGGGACTCTGTAGAGTCCCAAGGTAGTGCAAGGCATCACATGACAAGGAGCTGAGCATGCAAACATGCTAGCTCAGGTCTCTTTTCCTTTTCTTACAAAGTCACCACTCTCAGTTCCATGATAACCAATTAATCCATTAACCCATTAATATATTAATATATGAATGTATTAATCCATTCATGAGGGAAGAGCCTTCATGACCCAATCACCTCTTAAAGGCCCCACCTCTCAATATTGACACATTGGGAATTAAATTTCAATGGGAGTTTTGAAGGGGACAAATATTCAAACCACAGCAGTGTTGTTGAGAAGATTACAAAAGGTAATACATGCAGAGTGCTTAGAAGGGTGCCTGGAATATGTAAAAACTCAATAAATGGTAGCTATTCTTATTATTACCAAGTGGCAGGGAATAACAAACACATTAGATGAGTTATCTGTCTTATCAATTCCATAGTTCTGCAAAGAAGGTATTATCACTCCTATTTTATAGATTGAGAAGTAAAGTGGGGAGGATTTGAGAAGATATCAGTATCTATGCCACACAGTTAATTTAGTGACAAAGGTAAAACTGCAATCCATTTTGTCTAGTTCCAAAGTTCATAGTATTCTGTAAGACTAAGTAGCTTCTCTTTGAAAGATTTCCAATGTAAGAACAAAGGAGAGAAGCAAGTATTTAAATTTCCTCATTAAGCAAAATGACTCGTCGAACTAGTTGACCTCCCAGATTGGCATTTGTGAACAACACTTCTGATCAAACATTGACATTTATGTTGAAGCACAATTCATATAACTTATCAAAAAATTTTCTTTTTCCAGGAAGCTCAAAGTATTAAGAGGTAGATTTCTCTGAATAAGCAATTATACTATGCTCTTTTAAAATCAGTTAACAAAACATTATTGTTCATTTTGAGAGAACATTTCTTCTCTTTCTGTCAATGAATGGTAAAAATGTAATGACTTTTCTGTTGGATGTTTTATACTAACTTATATTTCAACACACAATGGACACTCATTGGACTCCAACATTTGACCAAATGCATATTCAGTATCAATCCCTGAAGAATAGATAGAAATAAAAATTTTACTAATTTTCTTCTAATCCTATGTTCATTAAAATACAAATGAAGATGCCATCCTTTTGCAAACCAGGGGCAACTTGGGCAGTTTTTATGCAATTGTAGAGAGAAATGAAATAGTTGGAAGTGTTTGAACCTTTTCTCTCTCTTTCATTTACTCTAAAATGTTAACCAGATGGTTAAACTGTCACCCAACCATGGGTTTGAGTTCTGGAAGTGACGTGGACCCTACAGATCATCAGATTATCGTTTCCTTCCTTCTTTCGTGGGGGAGAAAAATTAAAGTTGAGAATTTAAATGACCTTTCTAAGGTCACACAGCTAGTTGGTGGCTAATGATAAAAAGGCATGTACTGAGCCCAATGACTGATAATGGCAAATTGGAAGAGCAGCAAGGTTAAAAGGTTTAATTACACTGGCCATTACCTGTAGACCTAATGGCTTGTGACTCCTTAATGGTTTCTGATAACACTGTAAATATCTCACTGAATTAGCCAACTTAAAAAAAAGAAAATGGGGGGCCTACTCCTATGATAGGGATACTTGAACCCACTTCAATAGAAATTTCACAATACTTGCATTTTAATACAGAATAATTTAGTATTGAATGGATAGACATAAATGTTCTTTTCTCACTTTCATTTCTGTGGGATACGGAAAAATCTCAACAAAGTCAACTACACACAGGCAGGTAAATTAGCTTCTCATTTAAATAGTTAATTTTATGTTCTTCTCTAAAATGATGGCAGCATAAAGAATAAAAGTCCAGTTCACTGGGTTCTAGTTACAGCTCAACTGCTTTTATTGACTTAATCACAACATAGAATTTCAGCTCCCTATCATGGTTACCTCCAAGCATGTATTAAGGAAGAATCTGAGGCTTAAATTGAACATAGGCAGGAAGGAGCTTTGAAAGTTTGCTCCAAATAAAATAAAGCATTTTTGAATGGTGTTTGCTTCCTAAAATATCACTACATTTGTACTGTTAGAAAGGAAATTCAACAGAATACATAGCCATTAACTATATTCCAAACCATAAGATTAACAACTGTCTCATGTTTTTGTCTTTTCTTCCCAAATTAGGCTTGCCAGTTTTGCTCTTCTGATGATTTCTCCTCTTCCTTCCTTTCATTCCTGCTACGATTCTCACTACCACCATTATCATCATCATTCTTACACCTTGTTGCTTACAGTGTGCTAGGAACAGACATGCACTTTTTAATCCATTACCTCTTTGGAGTCTCACAACGCCCTGTAATATGGGTATCAACCTGACCGATTTTCAGCTGAGGAAACTGAGGCACAGAGGATATGTGACTTGCCCAAGTCATGTCCAGTTTGCCTGGGATGGCCTTTAGGTCAATGCGAACACTAATTGTATATGTGTATGGGTTTTTGTTTCATTTTTTTTTTAATTTCAGAACTCTTGTACTCAATATTACCTAATAACATAAACCTAAAAAGATCATAAAGTACCAGAGGCCAAAGGAAAAGAGCATAAAATGAAAAAGTCAAGTTGGGTGCTATAGTGATCCCCCCCCCCCAATTGAGATATTAAAAAGAGTTTACTGGATATGCCAAATCTGGCAAAGACTTGCCCAAAGTTTTATTGTTTGCTTTGCTCCAGGTCAGGAAAGCTGTTATTATTATAATTTTTTCTTAAGAGAAAAACATAGCAGACTTTTTCCTGGACTGAAACTAATGCCAATTCTGACCTCAGGCTAACTTGAAGGTAATCATCTATGATCATCCAGGGATACTATATTGACGGAAACCCTGTTTTTGCATTTTCTTATAATATCAGCCAAGAAATGGCATCTTTGGAGCATGTAACCCTTGCTTTCCAGTCTCTGGTCCCATCCTTGTCATCACATTGCGCTCTCCTTTATGATTTCCTGGGTCCCTTGTATAAATATCTGCCCATCTAATGAACTAAACAGATGGGCAGCACTATTCTAATTAAAATACTTTGAAGAAAATGTGTCTGTATAAAATAATTGAAAGAAATAATAATTGATTGTACTCATTGACTACTCAGTAACAGCCAGGCATTGTATTTGACAGGCTGCATATGCATTTACGTAATCCCCCAAACAATGCATGCAAATGCTACTATCCCTATTTTGCAGAAGAGGGAATGGAAACACAGAAAGGTTAAGTAACTGACTGGAGGCCGTAGGCTGGGAAGTGGCAGTGATATGATTTGATCCCAAGCAAGAAAGGTCATGTCCTGAAACTCTGGGCTGAACCATCTTTCCATCTGTCTAGAATATTATATAGAATCCAAATGTGGTAGCCCTCAAATATGTCCACATCCTAATCCCTAGACTCCGTGAATGTTACCTTATATGGTGAAAGGGACATTGCAGATGTGACTAAGCTAAAGACCTTCAGACGGGGAGATGATCCTGGATTATCCAGGTGGACCCAATGTAATCACAGGTCCTTGTACAAGGGACCCAGGAAGGAAGTCACAGTCGGAGGAGAGAGCAAGGCAAACTCATGGATGGGATCAGAGACTAGAATGATGTACGCTGAAGATGGAAGAAGGGGCCACATGCCAAGAAATACAGGCAGCCACTAGAAGCCAAAAAAGGCAAAGAAACAGATTTTCCCCTCAGAGACTTTAGAAGAAACCAGCACGGCCAACATTTTGCCTTTATCCAGTGAAACTAATTTCAGAACTTCTAACTCTCCAGAACTGTAAGAAAGTAAATTTGCGTTGTTTTAAACCACCAAGTTTGTGGTAACTCGTGACAGCGGCAACAGGAAACAACTATACAAAAAAAAAAAAAAATGAGAAAAACAACTGCATGACAATGAATTATTTGAAATGCTCAGAGAAGCCTTGTGGGCTGCCAAATTGGGTACACAGTGGCTGCCTCGATTTACCACCTGTCCATCCCAGCCTGTTGCAATATGATCGCCTCCTTTCTGCCTCTCCACTAGATAGACCCAGTTCCCGTAAAGAATCTTCTATGGATTTACACTTTTGGCCACACTCACACTCACCACAATCTGTCAGGATATGACACTCCCTAAGTGTTCATTCCTTCTCTCAGACTGCCTGCTCTTGGCCTCCTTTTCTCTGGATCACTGTCCTTTTCCTGGCTCTAAATCAATGGTTCTCAACTAAGAGTGATTTTGCCTTGCCCCTCGCCACACCCCATCCCCATCCTTGGGGACATTTGCAATGTCTGCAGACATTTTTCACTGTCATAGGCCAGGGATGCTGCTAAATAAACATCCTACAATACACTGGAAAACCACTGATAACAAAGAACTATCTAATCCAAAATGTCAATAATGCAAAGATGAAGAAACTTTGCTCTAAAGTAATCTATTCTTGAAGGGTCTAGCTTAGCTGTCACTGTATGTGTGCCTTTGTGCAAACAGCGTTTTAGACCCAACCCAGGCTCAATTTCAGAGTTCATACAATGTGCAAGGCATCCACACATCTCCATCTGTTTGCCCACCCTACTCAGTGCTCCAGGATGGTGATTATATAGACTACATCAACAGGGCTCAATTGTCAGTGGACTTTGCAGGTGGCTTTGGCAACAGAAATTATAGGAAGGGAGGAGAGCAAAGCCAAGATATGTATTCCCTTTGCTGCTTTCCTAAAAGCTTGCCTTAGGCTGTCCATTTTCCTCAACTAGTGGTCACTTCCTGAAATGTGGGTGTCTATGACTCTTCTTCTGGATCCAGTAATTGTTTCTTTCCCTTGTCCCCTCAGGGTTAGCAGTGGTATAAATCAGCCACTAAGGCCCAGATACTGCACTGTCCCTTGTGGCTCCCCACATTCAAACCTTTTAAAATGACTCCTTTATAAATAAACTCTTCTTAAAGTATCTACTTCTGAGTAGGTCATGTGTTTTCTGCTATGATATATTTCGCTATGCATTGTCATTTCCCTATGTAATGACAGAACTACAAACTTTCTGGTGGTACAGATCCAAGGTTTTACCACACTGCTATGGTTTGAATATCTGTCCCTTCCATAAATCATGTTGAAATTTAATCCCCAATGTGTCAGTATTGAGAGCTTGGGCCTTTGACAGATGATTGGGTCGTGAGGGCTCTGATCTCATGAATGGATTCATCTAGTCATGGATTAATGAATTAATGGGTTAATGGATGAATAGGCAGTTTATAAAGAGAGGAAGAAAGAGCCCCCTCATCATGTGATGCCCTGTGCCACCTTGGGACTCTACAGAGTCCCAACTAACAAGAAGGCCCTCACCAGATGAGGTCTCTCAACCTTGAACTTTCCAGCCTCCCTAACTGTTTTTCTTTAAAAATTACCCTGTTTCAGGTAGTCTAAAGAACAGAAAATGGACTAAGACAATCCCCTGCTCTCATAACCACTATATCTAATCAACTGGCAAGTGCCATGGAGTCTACTTCCACATATTTCTTATTTCAATTTGTTCTTGACCCTTTCCCATTGGCTATTGCTCTAGTTCAATCTATCACTTCATATTGCCTATAATAATAGAGCAATTTCCAAATTTTTTCCAAGTCCAATTTCTTCCAACCCCATGAAAGTCCCCACTTTTACCTCTACTAAATTCAAGTTCCTTGCAGTTCTGCAGAACTCCACTTTTCATATATGTTACTCCCAGAGTACCTGATACTATAATTCCATACAGAGGCACCACAATCAGTATTTATTATAAATGGAACAATGACTTTTCTGCCCTTCCTTTATGGTAGGTGAGAATAGCAAATTTTCATAATTTTCAGAATTCCTTTGTTGATCTCATGGCCTTTCAAAGTTATATATTTTTATTTATTTTTTAAATAAGGAAGAAGAACATATCCTTTTGCAGAAAAAGCTACAAGAGCATTTTAAATGTCAAGAAAATAAACAGTGGTATCAAATAATCCATTGGCTCTTAGTTCATACTGTCCCAAAACAATCTCTCTCTGAAACCTTTTTCTGATTTCTCTTCCAGCAGAATTTCCATAATCAAGTGATCACTGTCTAAACAGAAAGACAGTAAAGCAAAGCCCTTCCTCTGCCACTCCATAAAAAGTAAATACTGACCTCTTAAGCACTCTAGCTAATCCTGAGGATATTTGTTTTGTGTGTCAATGTGGCATAATGGAACTTCATAGGGTTGACCAAATCACATGCCCTTAATTAACTGTATGATTTTGGATACATTTCTGAGTCTCATTTCTTCAACTGTATGAGGATAAAAATAACAGTTCACTAGGATGAGAGGACAAATAGCAAAGAAATGTATCTAAAACTGCTTTGCTAACTGCAAATAGTGTAGAAAGTGTTGCTTAATTATTCCAGTCACTTCCATATCAACTTGTCTCAGTGAATAAAAGGACAACAGCAAGTTTCTGGCTGTTGAAGTTTTAGATGCCACACCACTTAGTAAAGCACACCTGAATGGTAGCAAGTAGTAATGTCTTCCCTAATCAGCTGTGTCAAGGTGAATCCACTCAAACTGGTGAAGCATCTAGGCCACTAGAATTCTCTTCCTGTGAACAGAGAGTAAGATGGGAATTGTAAGCACTGCTCCTAAATGAGTCCAAACTGTTCTGCTATATACCCGGGAACTGAGGTAGAACCTCAGAGAAAATTTCAACAGCATATTCTTGATTATTTTGAAACTGTAATTACTGATTCACCTCAGACTTTTTATAGGATACATTGAACCATTAAACAAAAGAATTCTACTTGGACGTTAGGCTTCAATACTACATAAATAAAGATTATGTAAAATATATGTAAAGCACTAAATATACTATAAAGTGTGGCAGTGGTGGTAAATCACACATGCATTTACCTAACACGAGTTCAACCTCATACTCAGGGAGGTGAGATAAAGGAAGAGTCGGGAGAAAGGGAGTGGGAAAGAGGAAGGGAGAGTATGGCGATAGTTTTATCCAAAGATGGCTGCAGCAGTATTTCCCGGCCACATGTTTTTCTGCAATGTGACCTTGCCCCTCCCTGATCAAGAGAGGAAGTCTCTTTCTCCACCCTCTTCACTTTGGGTGGGCCCTGTGACTGCTTTCAGCTATCACATTCAGTAGAAGGAACATGTGGCAGTTCTACCCACAGCCCTTCACTGGTTTGGCAGTTTCTGCTTTCTGCGCCTTGGAATGTCCACTCTAGGCAAAACCAGATGTCACATAAAAAGTCCTATTATCATATTCTGTGAAGAAGCCCAAGCTAGTCATGTGAAGAGACTGCGTGGAGAGAGCTTTTCCAGCCATCCCAGATATGATTGAAAATACCATCTCGTGTGTTGAGCCGAGTTGAGCCTTCAAACGACTAGCCCCGGCAGCCTTCTAACTCCAATCCTATGAGAGACCCCAAGTGAAAACTGCCCCACTGGGCCCAGTCAACCCACAGGTCTGTGAGATATAATGAATGATACATTATTTTAAGCTCCTAGATTCTGAAGTCATTTATTAGATAGCAGTAGATGGTTAGAAAAGAGGGAGAAAGAATGATAGAAAGAGAATAATAAGTAATTCAGGGATTTTGTTGCCCATTTACCTATTTGTGTCAATTGGAGTCTGCTATTCTATTTGAATGGGCTGGGAGGTCTGGATTAACTGTTTCAGTAGTGCAATAGGCCCTCCATATTATGGTTTTCACATTCATGGATTCAATCAATTGCTAATGGGAAATATTCAGAAAAAAAATAGATGATTGTATTTGTACTGAACATGTATAGATCTTTTTCTTGTCATTATTCCCCAAACAATACAGCATAACAACTATTTACATAGCATTTACATTGTATTAGGTAGTGTAAATAATCTAGAGATGATTTAAAATATACAAGAGGACGTACATTGGTTATATGCAAATACTACAACATTTCATAAAAGGGACTTGAGCATCCTGAATCAATCCCCAGGGATACTGAAGGACAACTATTTCATCCCATGTACCTTTCCTAGTGTGACTATCATAGTAAAAGTGATCTAGAGTGTTTAAAGACACTGGTTTTTCAAATAACATGTCAATGAATGCAAACCAACCATTTTATTTGGTGCTCAAGTTAAGAAACAGCCATTCCTTTACACTGGAGGGAAAAACTGGCTCTGCTGAGCTGACTGAGAAATGTAGGTCTTCAATACAGAGTCTTTTAATGGATCCCAATGTTAATTTTGACTTGACATGAATTTTGCCTTATTCATTGACTTCAGAGTCTAATAATGATATGTACTATATATTTTGACAATGATAATGACATTGTTGATGATGATGATGATGATGAAAGGGGAATAGGACAGGGATTTCATGTCAACCAATGAGCACATTTCTGGGCTTCCAGTGAATAAAGTATCCTTTCATTCTTGGAGGGCCCATCACCCAAATTGCAATAAACTGATCCTTATCCACCTGAATCTACTATAAATGAATAAAACTCTTCAAAAATAAAAGGTGTAAATTCAAGTTAAAAGCAGCTTTTACCAGGCCAAATCCTTTCAAGTTTTCTTTAGAAGAAAAAAAAAAAAAATCAAAGACACTAATATCCTAAGATATTGTCCCCCACAGAAAATGATCATTAATGCCTTTACATATTTTCTTACTACTACAAGGAGAATCAGTATTTTGTTAAACTTCATGAATATATAAACAGGGTTCCTGTCTGATCAATAGGGCTGTAAGCTCCTGTGTTTGCAAAATGTCTTATTTTCTTTCTGAGACCCGTGTTATGCTTGGCATGGTTATAGGTAAAGGTAATTTCATCAAATCTCTGCTAAATGAATTTTTTATATTAAGCTTTTAAATTATTTTTATTTAAAAGTTTTCTATAAAAATAATTATATCTCATAGATAATAAAAAGGCCACATAATCATTGATTACTCCAAACACCTGGATATTACCACTACCAATACCATGATGTTTGGATCCAGATTCTTTTCTATTCCTGCACAGATTTTAAAATAAATAAATAAGTAAATATATATATATATACACATATTTTACTCTCATTTTATTTTTTATTTTTTTTTATTTCGGCATATTATGGGGGTACAGATTTTAAGGTTTCAATAAATGCCCTTTCTCCCCCTCCCCCCACAAGTCTGAGTTTCCAGCATGACCATCCCCCAGATGGTGCACATCTCACTCATTATGTATGTATATACCCGCCCCCCTCCCCCCTGCTCAATACCCTATTACTGTAGTACCTATGTGTCCACTTAGGTGCTGCTCAGTTAATACCAGTTTGCTGGTGAGTATATGTGGTGCTTGTTTTTCCATTCTTGGGATACTTCACTTAGTTGTATGGGTTCCAGCTCTAACCAGGAAAATATAAGATGTGCTATATCACCGTTGTTTCTTAGAGCTGAATAGTACTCCATGGTATGCATATACCACATTTTATTAATCCATTCTTGGATTGATGGGCACTTGGGCTGTTTCCACAGCCTTGCAATTATGAATTGTGCTGCTATAAACATTCGAGTGCAGGTGTCTTTTTTGTAGAGTGATATATATATATATATATATATATATATATATATATATATGTATTTTTTTTTAAACTGGTGATATGTGCTATAGTTTTGTAATCTGATGTTTCAGGCTGAATGAGTAGTTCTAAGGTGATCTCTATTTGCTTCTAGGTTTCATTCTCAAATTCTTCTCTTTTGACATACTTTCACTCTTTGAGATCAGATACCTACTAGCAAAAGTCATTTCACAGTTCATATTGAAGGAGATATTTAGTTCTTTTGAAAAGAGGTCAAGTAATACATAGTCAATCCTAAGGCTCTCTCTGACGAAGTGAGAAAATAAATACATGTCAGTTACATGCAGTGGAAAAAAACAAAACAGAATTTGAACGTGAGGGCTAGAAGTAGCAGGTCTGAGATGACAAAGAATGAGAATGACCAGCAGCTTAGCTACGTAGTGGGAACGGTGATGAGATCCAGAGATTCTCAAGTCATGGTCCCCACCCAAGGGCATCACCATCATTTGAGAATTTTTTTTTTTTTTCATTTCAAAATATCATGGGAGTACAAATGTTTTTGGTTACACATATCAATTTTGTTATGCTTGAGTCAGGGTTATAAGCGTACTCATCACTCAGATGGTGTTCACTGTACCCATTAGGTAGGTTTTCACCGATTCCTCCCTCCCTCATCTTCCCCCTGCTTGATTTCCACTGAGTTTTAAGTACTGCAAATTCTTGGGTTCATCCAGACTTACTGAATCGGAAACTCTGAGGATGAAGGCCAGCCATCTGTTCTTTAACAAGCCCATCAGGTGATTCTAATGCACTCTAAAGTGTGAGTAGCAGTACTCTGAGCCAATGCTTAGGAGAATCATAGTCCAGGTTGCACATCAGAATCTTTTGGGGGGGTTTTATAACACACTGATGCCTAGTCCAAGTAATTTAGAGACTCCCCTGGGTTGGTAGCCAAACATCCTTTTTTTTTTTTTTTTTTAAATAATCTCCCCAGGTGATGCTAACAAACAATGAGGATTGAGAACTCTTGGTCTAACGCATGTATCAATCCAACTAATTGAGTGACAAATTGAGAAAGGACCACAATAGGGCTGAGAACTTTATTATATTCTGCCATATTAGCAGAATGAATGTCCACACATATAAAGTGAGTATCATCTACTTTATTTCTATTTTACTTCACTAGGTTAATGTGTTAAAAAGAGAAAAGAAATGCACTGGAAGATAAACTTTAAGGGTTATTCAGAAATAAGTAGTATTATCACCTAATACATTCTTTAGCCTAAGATATAAATTTAAAGATTTTATATGAAAAGAAACCTGATAATTGCAATCAGGTATGGCAAACACCTTACCTGCCCAACCCAGGACTTAGCTATCATAACTTAAAACTTAGAGTTGCCAAAGGCCACTGAGCATAAAAGGCACAGTCCTATACTTTTAAAAGACTAGGACGTATCACAGTAGAACATTATAAACAAAAAGTACAACAGCTTCCACCTGTCAAGAATTTTCATACCTATCATTCCAATCCTTAAGGTAGGTTGTATGACATCTATTGGTCAGTATTAATTACTATTAATAATGGGGACCCTGAGCTTTGTTCAAAATATTTTGCTTAAGAAGACATGAAGTCAAATAGGCAAAGACTTCTCTCACAGAACTCAAAAGCACCAGCATAGAAGAGAATTAGATAAATAAGAAAACAAGAAATGGAATAGCAAAGGTTTCTTAAACCAAACGCAACAATCATTAATCATTAAAAAAGAAAATTTAAGTCCAATTTATAAAGAATTTCTGGTCACCAAAAGTTAGCATTAAGAGAATGAAGTAGCAGGACAGAGACTGACATCATATTCACAGACCACATCTGACAATGGACTCACGGATAAAGTATAAAAAGAACTACCAAAAATCATCTAGAAGAAAAACCTCAATATCACCTCACTTCTGTTAGAATGGCTTCTATTAAAATGTCCAAAAACAATATAGATGGTGACATGTATGCAGAGAGAAAGGAATGCATTCTTGGTGGGACTGCAAATTAGTGCAAACTCTATGGAAAACAGTATGGAGATTTCTCAAAGAACTAAAAGTAGACCTACAATTCAATCCAGCAATCCCACTACTGTGTATTTACCCAAAGGAAAAGATGTCATTTTATCAAAAAGACACCTGCCCTCAAATGTTGATTGCAGCAAAATTCACAATTGCCAAGATATGGAATCAACTTAAGTGTCCATCAATTTATGAGTGGATTAAGAAAGTGTGGTATAAGTATACCATGGAGTACTACTCAGCCATAAAAAAGATGAATTAATGCCTTTTGCAGCAATTTGAAAGAAATTGGAGACCATTATCCTAAGTGAAGTATCTCAAGAATGGAAAAACAAACACCATGTGTACTAATAAATTGGAACTAACCAATGGGCAAACGTGCACAGAGCGAAGTAAAAGTCACCGGAAATCAGGTAGTGGGGCGAAGGGGTAAACACCTACTTAATGGGTACAATCAACATTATTCAGGTGATAGGCACACTTATACCCCTGACACAAGCATTACAAAAGTGCTCCACATAACAAAAACATTTGTATATCCTTAATATTTTGAAATAAAAAAATAAACATTTTGGAATAAATGGCATTGTATGGTTTGTCAAAAAAGAAAAAAAAGAAAAGAAAAAATCCATTCTGATTTTAGCGTGAACAAAACAAAAAAGAAGCATTTATGAAAAGAAGATCCAAATGGCTGATAAGAATAAGTATTCAGCATCATCCTTTTCAGGGAAATGCAAGTTAAAATAACAATGATATATCAGTACACACCCACCAGAATGCTAAAATTTCTGAGAAATTTTATGACCCAGCAATTCAACTCCCATATGCCTACCGAAGAGAAAAGTCACCGCAATCATTCATCAGAAGACAGGTTCAAGAATGTTCTAAGCAGATTTACTCATAATAGCTAAATTATAAATAGGAAAAACTAAATGCCCATCAACAAAATAACGAATAAATGTTGGCATATATATACAATAGAATACACTATTTTTTGGATTGCTTATGTATGTAAAAACATGGATGAGTTAAAATATTTTGTTGAGCAAATGAGTTCAGTGCAAAAGAGCACCTATAGTAAGGATCTATTTATATGAAGTTCAAGAACAGGCAAAACTAATGGATGATGACAGAGCTCAGAATGATGGTTACTTAGTATGGAAGGAGGGGGTGAAATAAGAAGGGTGATGAAGGAGCATTCTGAGATGTTGGACCTGTTCTATATCTTAATTGGGGGTGGTTACAGAAGTATATATACACTTAAGACTAGTGCACATAACTCAATTAAAATTAAAAGACAAGGAAGAGTATAATCCATTGTCAAAAGGTAGCATCTAAAATAATCCCATCAATAGCAGCTTTATTACTTATGAAGTTTAAAACCACAGTTACCCAAAAGAGAGATCTCTTTAGGATTTTGTATCCTCTTTTATCCCATGAATGATAAATACTTGAGTTAGTTTAAGTTCTTAATAATGGGGGATGAAAAAAATAATATATTTTCATCTCCCTTGACTATTCATGTAAATATACTCCATCTAAATAAAGGTCATATTTTTCAACCTCACCACACTTTGCTCTCTAGATTGGTTATTTCAACTTGTCTAAATAGGACAGAAATAGTCATGTTTCCAGGTACTTTATGTTGTTGAAGCAAAATGAGACTTTTAAATTCAAAGTATGTACTGTTTTATATTAGATAAAGTTTATCACCTCTATAATCAAGTTCCTAGAATATATCATATTAAAGTAGCTATCCCAAAGCTGAAAACAATTAGAATATGGCTCTAATAGTATCATTTTAAGACAGAGCAAAGGAGTATAACTGTAAAAAATGTCCTTTTGCATTGTGTTGTTAAGTTGCTAATATAGCTCCATAAACAACTAGTTTCAGGATATTGTAATGAATACTGAATATATAAGTTCCAATATTGATATTGCTGCTTTCAGACTAGTCAAGACAGAAGAGGCTAGACCATCATTCTCTTAAATTGACACCAGCTGCTTCTCAACAATCACCACAGCACTCTTATCTTGCTGACCAATCAAAAGTAGCCTCCTTAAAAGCAAACATCTGCTAACCATTTACAGTAATTTCTACATGAAAAGAGGTTTATCAAAAACAACTTAAGCTTTGCCAACCCTGAACATGTGCTTCCAGAAAAATGATCTTTCGGCCTCAACTGTACTATGATCTCTAACTCCATATCCCTCAATACTTAACAAAACAAAAGATGATTTTCACAACACCTTTATTTCAAAATGCTTCACAAAGATAGTTTTTCATTCTGCACCTCCTCTCCCCATACCTGCTTCACCTCTTCAGAGTAGGGAGGACATTCAACTTAGGAGAAAAGTGACACCAAACCTGCTGACTTCTCATTTTGAGTTGAGTATAATTTTAAAAAATAACATCAAATTACAGCATTCTGGTTAAGGAAGCCAGACTGTTTAGGTTCATGAGTTAAAAAAAAAATGAACTCAATAAATCTAGCTATTAATTTCCATTATTGTTGCTATTATTACTATTAATTATATAACAAAGCAGATAGTTACCATTCAGAATCCAGGGATGCTGGCATGCATGAAGTCTAATTTATATATTTTATGTATATAAAGTCAGGAGGAAATTGAAGAAGTTAAAATTAGAATTCGGAGTGTTCGCTATCCTTATGTACTTTAGGCAAGTCAACAACTAAAACAAATTCAACATACCATTTATATTTCATTGACATTTTTGAAGCTCCATTCTACTTTGAGAATCTGTTGTATATGGAAGAAAACATCGCCTTAGTTTCACTCATGGGATCTGAATTTCTGTTGCATTTCCATCTCTATACTGTTAAAGTACCAAGTAATTACCCCCCAAAACTAAATCACTGCTGTAAACATAGTATTTACCAAATCATTGATACTTTATGTATTTCATTCTCTACTTTAAAAGTCAGCATTTGTTTGTGAGTTGGAAGAAGCCCAAAGAAAAGTTCTGGGGACCAGACCATGCCAAATGGCTTTAAGAATTGGGGATCCCTCTCTCCTCCCAGGGAATAAAAGATTAATCATTGTGACTCTACATGAATATCTTTTTTTTTCCACCTTCTTCCAAGAAGAAGAATTTCGAAAAGCTATTTTCTAGTTCAGCAGGGAAAGGATCATGTGTTCATATTTCCATCTTGAGCTTGTCATGGCATTTTTAGTATTGTTTTCAAGAGTAATAAGGCCCATAAAATGTCAATCAAAACCCACCACCAGCAGGGAATGTGTTGGAAGCTGTTACATAATCAGCATGCCTGTTTCAGCACAACACAAGTGGCATTTTTCATGTCAATACTGAATTCACAACTTTAAATCTCAGATTTCCTGTGCCTTGGGGTTGCCATGGAAGTCAGGACTATGGCAGTCTGAGCAGCCAGAATCAAAACCCAAGTGTCCTATTGCCTAATAGAATAATGAGTCATTTCACTTTCCCAGGTCTCCTTCCCCTGAGTAATAGAATTACTGGGAGGAGGTGCGAGGGAAGGGCAAAGCAGGGCACTTCTAACAGCTGCAGGAAAGGCTGTAGAAACTCGCAGCCCATGCAAGCACTCAGATTTTCGAAGCTGACACCCACCCTCAAATTGAAACTTGGATATTGATGTAGTACTACAGAACTCAGTAATCTCTACCTGCAAATCCCAACCTCATTTCCTAGAAGACCAGAATCCCACTGCACAGTGCTCTGAGTTTATTTTTGTTGGGGGGGGGGAGTGAGAGTGGAACAGGTTTTTAATTTTTTCTGAATTAACACTAGCTACGGCATTATTGTGGTCTGAGTCCTACACTTTCCTACACGATGAAGATGGAAAAGACATATTGAACCACCATACTAATCATCTACTAGTATGCTTTCTCCATAGAACTTCCTCCAACCAAAAATCATAAATGATTTGGGTAAAAGAGCTTCTTGTGTCTCCTTAGGGTTTTTTTTTTTCTCCGAAATATCAGTTATCAGTTTTATGGTTACACAGATCAAATGAATATTCTTTTAGTAGGTGAAATAAGGCGAGAAGAAAAAAGTAAGGAGATAGGACAAAGAGCGCTGGTGAGGAGGGAGAGAGTAGGAAAACACAGAGGAGGAAATGGAGAAAGAAAAGATGGAGGGAAAAGAAGAGGAGGGGAAAGTTAAAAGGAAGAAAGAAGGAGCTTCCAGATAGCAGAACACATGGAGTTTGGGGGCGGGGGGAATCTCCGCCCCATTCTCCATACCTCTCGCTATGTATCTCTTCATCTGTATCCTTTGTAATATCCTTTATAATAAACAGGTACATGGAGGAAAAAGAGAGAGGAAGAAGCAATGCAAAGAGGAGAAGGAAGAAATGGAGACAGAATAGGAAGAGGAAGAAAAGAAGAAGAGGTGGCATCTTTTAAATAGATTTTGGGTTGTTTGCTATTCCCATACATGTTATAGCATAACTTATTTCCCCCTGCTGCATGGAGCTTTAGTTACTCAGAAAGCATTTTAGATCTTCATGGAAGCCCATAACATCCTATAGAGAAAGACTCTAAATAACTATTTCTAGTTGCCTCATGGAACAACTTATTTCAAAGTTGTTTAGAATTTGATCCTGTGGCCCTGCCCACCCTTGCCCAAGTATATGACTTCAATCATGTTATTTTCTTACATACTTGAATAATTCTCCATTTGTAGTATTTATTCTCTTTCTATCCTTACGAGGCTTTTACTTAAGAAAAATCTTATTCAACTCTATTACAAAGGAATTATGGCGCTGAACCGAAAGCAGAAGGAACAAATTAGATAGATGGATAGGTAGATCTCGGTATGTGTATAAATACACACACTATATTTATATGTATATACTACTTTTCGCTGTTGTCAAGACACTGTGGATAAGATACCACATTATTTCATGTATCATTAAGAAAGCAAAGAAAAAATTACTGTCCATTAAGCTAAGATATATGATCAATTATAAGTTGCATCCTGATTTCAGAGCTGTATGTAATGTAGGGGCAGAGAGAAAGCTTCCCTTCTCCCCTCTCTGAAAGTTTGCTGAAATGACTGACAATAGACAGATTAATAGGAGAAAAGGACTTACAAACTTATTAATGTGCATTTAAACACAGGAGTCCTGTAAATGAGACTCAAAGAAGGGCCAGATGGTTGAGGCTTATATAACTCTTCACAGGACAGACAAAAATGGAGAAAATGGGGAAAATGGGGGGGGGGGTCAAGGATTTAGGAAATTTTAGAGGGGTAGTAAATAATTTTTAGGGGAAATAAATAAGCTTAAAAAACAATGGCCTAGGACAAAAGTTCCTCTGGGCCCTGGGGGAGACTGTGGCAAGACAAAGGGTGAAACTTCACCCTGAATAAAGATTGTCTTATTATGCAGATAAAGTGTCCCAGGTAATCTTTTGGAGTAGCCTTCAGAAAAAAAAAAAGACAAAAAGTCTGTCTGGGCTGGAGATGACTTTCAGTCTCTTCTCTGGTAGTTAATCTTTTCTGGTTATTTGATGAAACTCCTAGAGAGGAGGTCTTAAAATAATTGTACTTCTTTTGGAATTTTAGCTAAGGAAATTCCAGAGAGAATCCCTCCCTGTGCTTTGGGAAAGAATGAGGATTAGAGACATGGGGATGCCGAGGGTATTTAGTACCATTTTGGGGGTATTCTGAGCCCCAACGGCAGGTAACTTTACTGCAATTGAGGGACATTGTACAAAATAAATGACCAGTACTCTTCAAACATGCCAAGATCATAAAAGACAAGGAAAGACTGAGAACCAGTTATAGACTGAAGGAGACTAAGAAGAAATAACAACTAAACGCAATGCGAGAGTCTGGATAGCATCCTAAAACAACAACAACAAAAAGTTAGTAGAAAAATTGGCAAAATTCAAATAAGGTCTGAAGCTTAAAGATATTGTACAATTGTTAATTTCTTATTCTTGATAACTGTCCTATGGTTTTCTAAGATGTTTCCATTATAGGGAGTGGGGTGAGAGACATATATTTTTAAAACTCTGAATTATTTTTGCAACTTTTCTGTAAGTCTAAAATTTCAAAAGAAAACATTTTTAAAATGTGAAAGAATATGTGTTTTAGAATCATGTAAAAATAGTACTTCAGAATTCTATAAAATAACACATATATTCACATATAATTTGTTCATTATTTGGAGAACAACATAATGTGGTAGAAAGGGCTCTCGACTGGGTATCTAATCCCTGAGTTCTAGTTTTGATTCTGACCAAATTCATAGGACACATGTTATGATTCCTCAAAAATAATTACTCTGGTTCTCAATTTCTTCAGTCTGTAAGATGCGATTTTT
This sequence comes from Microcebus murinus, assembly GCF_040939455.1. Classification (NCBI taxonomy): domain Eukaryota; kingdom Metazoa; phylum Chordata; class Mammalia; order Primates; family Cheirogaleidae; genus Microcebus; species Microcebus murinus. The sequence goes on from NC_134119.1 coordinate 16,945,672, forward strand.
TTTTATTGGACTAAGTGGATTTTTTAAAGGGCCTTTTTACCTCTAATATTCTCAGTATCTATTAATATATTAGCAACTAATCAGAATATATGGAATAGCGCTTTTCCCTAAAATCAGCAAAATGGTCAAAGCTATTAATATTTTTGAAAGGCTACGTACATGCCTACACACACATTATCACAAACATAGACTTCTCTCTATACGTAATGAGCACAGAATAAGCTAGATCATGGTGAAACCTATGTCTGCTCTGTGTTCACTGAGTGCTTAATTTATCCTTAGCACATAAACATGCCAGGTGTTATTAGTGTGAAATAAAACTCAGCAGTTTTTAGCAAGACTAGAACTGTTCCAAACTACTTTCTCAGAAAAGGAATCATCTGGGCAAAAATGAAAGTGGAGATATATATTTATTAGCTGTTCACCCTTGCCAAAGCCCCAATTTCTAGTCTTTAGTCAATGTGGACTAATTGATGAAGACAAGTTACTAAAATAATGTGTGGGTGGTGTCACAGAAGAAGTTCCCCCTAAAGGGACAGAAGAGCCATCCATAAAATGCCTTTCTATATTCTGTGTGCAATTCTACCCTTAGAAATAATGAGAAACCAGACACTTGTTCTTCTCTTGAATTCTTGAGCAAAGGAAGATAATGAGAGAACTTTTTAAGTGTCATAGTGGGATCTAGGCTAAGAATTTACCTTTCTAATAAAAGTCTTTGCGAAAAAGGCATACAATATGGATGGATGCACTGCAGCTTATTAATCCTCCATATCATTAAAGGAAAAAGAAAACAAAACAAAACCTCTTTGTTGTTATTGTCTAAAGCACAAACATGCTGTCAAAGCTGACCAGGTAAGGGAACATAGTAGAAAACACTAGGTCATTACATTTCAAAGCAAGATACACAGCATGGACCTTCCCCTGGGAAGTCAGTGAGCGGGGTGGTGTGGGAGCCTTCTGTTGGGGGAAAATGTGTCACTTTCTCGCCCAGTGATAAAACAAAGCAATCAGGGGAGTGACAGATTCTATTGTATGATGCTCATTTCAACATGTGCTGAATAATAAAGGGTGAGAACTGGCTGAGGAGGGAAGAAGAAAGTTTCCCAGCCAAGGGTGTGGAGGAGACCCAGAGGGCTATAGAAGGATTAGACAAATTGATGTGTAAATTGAGGTGGCTGATTTAGACTCAATCAGGAGTGTGAGGAAAGCAAGAATCTACACCACCCCCCCCCCCCCCAGTCTTTTTTGCTCCCTTCCCGGATTCTCTTTCTGTTAGTCTCTCTGGGGAGGAAATTCTGACAGGAGGTATTTCCCTGGGTGGGACCAGGAAGATTTCCCATAAGTGATCAAACCAGACAGTATTTTCTGAGTCCTCCTCATGGAAGAAGGTAGGGCTGTCTATAATGTCTAGACTGGTCTAGGCCTAAGGCTACCTCTTTACAAATGCATTTTCTAACAGTACATAGCCTTTTAGAGGCCAGCCAAGGAGCCAGAGGCTCTATCCTAATTGTGGATTTCTACTAGTGAGTTAGTCATCCCTTCTTGCCAATCCAACTAGGGTGATACAACAGTTTACAAAGGAGATTCCTGCTGCTATGTGTTGCTAAACTATTATTACTCAACAAGGCCACACATTGCATAACTCTAGTGGGCATTGTTCACATTGTTTCTATGTGAATGAGGCCCCTGAAGTTGTACATTTTTGTGGCATTGCAGTTCAAAGCATTTTATACCCTGTATTCTAGGTTGTGTGTGTGCTGGGGTATTTTGTTGGTTGGTTTGCTTGTATTGGGAGACTGAGGGAAAAAGAAGGAATAAAGGTGGTAGAAGGGAGAGCTGGATGGGAAGGAGGAGCTGACTGGAATGGCAGAAACAATTGAGAAGTACCAAAAGAACCACTGCTAAGAATTCCTCTATACTTTGTACCTTTGGAGCTTTGTACATGTTGCAAGCAACTACCTGGATGAGCAAAGATCATTTGGAGGACATCTAGATCAACACTTACACATACAGTCTCAGTTTGGTGAGGCTAGAAATGAAGCAGAAGAGAAACATTTTGCAAGGGTTCTTGGGTGTGGTCCCCAGGCTAGCACTATTAACAACGTGGGAACTTATTAGAAATGCAAATTTTCAGGTCCCACCCCAGCCCTACCTGATCTGAAATCTGAGGGTGGAGCTCAGCAATCTGTGTTTTAACAAGCCCTGTAGGTTATTCTGATGCATACTTAAATGTGAGAATCACTGCTGTTTAGTATGCTCATAAGTAATTTATGAGAAATGGCAAAGTTTGAGATTTTTGACTGGGGATTGGTTGCTTACTGGTTTGGGGTATCTGAGGAATACAGTCTGTTAACAGAGAACATGCAAGAGTAGAACCTGGCTAATCACTAGGTTTTTCAGAAGCTCTAAGGGTAAATGCAGTGCCAAAGAAAACAACCTTGGCCTTTGTACAGGAGTACAAGGATAGGAGTGCCAGAACTTGTTTTAAAAATGCAAATCTTGGTTCTCCAGTTTAAACTAGTGTAGAATCTGCCAGTTCAACCCTTTGTCTTCTTATCCATTTCTGGAAGCAAGACAGGAAGAAGGGGAAGGAATAACTCTTATTTGTGGGTTTGAAAATCTAAACTTCTCCAAAAGTTATCCTGAGACAATGCCAAGATACTCCCACTCTTAAAATATCTCTAGTTATTTATAAACCATCCCATTACATTTCTGATGTCATTTATACAAAAATGCACATTTAAACCACATAAATTCTTTGTATCCTATGCATTTTTGGGCTGCTGGGAGTATGGAAATACAAAAGGTGCTAAATTACACATTAGCAATACATGAGAATCCAGAGAGGTATGGTTAGTACCAAAGCCATTTTGTGGAGTTCAATTTAAGGACTGGATAAGCCTTGGATATATTAACAGTAGACAAGAGTGAATATTAGTGAATATGATCAGAGAAAAGCAAAGGAAGAACCAATTAAAACTTTTATTATGATTGATATTAGATGCATATTGCAATAAAATCATGCACCAATGAAAGTAAAAAATAACAAAGATAAAGACATTAGGTAGATGAGAAATCCAATTATCCAAAGACAAAAAATTAAAAATACATCCATTTCAATGTATAACCATAACCAGAGAAGTGTTACACAATGGTGCTGTCCTCCAGTAGAGGGATAGTAAATTTCTGGCATACTTGCTATTCCTGCCAATTGCCAGCCTGAGGCAGACATCACTATCACCACTGCTTTCCTCCCCTTTGAGCATAGGCTCAGCCTCAGAGTTCTCAATACCAGCAGTTGGCAGCCACTACCAATCGATCACAGCTGCTATTTTGCCACTGATGGCTGCCTAGAATGGGCCTTGGCTGGCAAGCTGCTCCTGCTCCCAGCTCTGCCTCTCATCTCTTTGCCACATGAAGTCTCTTCCATACAGTGTCCCAAAGTATATCTGGGGGCAGAGGGGAGAATCAATGTTTTTGAAACTGTAAAAAAAGATCTAAGTTATTATGAAAATGAATAGTATATGTATACATCACATACATGCATACCAAAATGTGGGGTATTATCAAGTGGTTCAAGTTATTTTTCACATTTTTAAAAAATTAAATAAAAAAAAATTCGTGTGCTTTCTTTGGCAGCACATAGACCAAAAAAATAAAATAAAATAAAAAAATCAATGATTATGTGTTTTACTGTATAATAAAAAATATAACAACATCAACCTCTAAATTCATGTGTATTATTGCTTATGACAAAGACAAAAATAAAGAAAAAGTTTTAATTAGAGAAAAAATTAAGTAATAATAGTGCAGGCAGCAAAAATCTTGAAGGTGGCTTGTGACTGGCTGAAGTCTGAGAAACACTGTTATACAAATGCCTATAAAGTACTGAGTCTCACCTAACTTCGCCGCTAATACACTATGCCATCAGGAGAACATGCCAATTACCCGACAACACAGTGCTAACATCTCCAACTGCCCCCTAATTAAATGTGAAGTTATCCCTGCCTTTTAGCAATTGTCTCACACTAAAATTTTATAATTTAGAAACAACTAACTCATGAACTTAGCTAAGACTCAAGAGGTAGAAAAGCCTAGCCCCTTATCTGACCTACAATCTACAATTAACGTGGTTATGTCCTCAGCCACAACTAACTAATGTCACCCCCAATTAACTTTCTCAGATAGTTTTTTAATTAGCACTAACAGTTCAAACTACTAAAAAACAACAGCACAAGGTGGCATGGTAATAGGACTGCTTCCAAGAGTATTAATTTACTCTGACAACTGACAACAACAGAAAAATTCTAGGGGAAAAAATTCCATTCTATTTTATCTTTGCTGCTTATAATATGGTCTGTCCTTAAAGGTCTAATTTATGTCACATGTTTAGAGATGCCATTTTTATTATCTCATATCTGAATTATATTCATTTTTTTTTTCTGTTTTAGAATAGCACCGGGTTTCTGTTTGTCAGAAGCATTTGTCATTGAGTGGTGAGATTACATTGCAAGAGATGTCATAAGCAGCGGTTTGTCACCACCTGCCATGTTAAATAAATCTCAGAGGTAAGCACTAGGTTACAGGGCAAGTAAACAAGGCTTTTTCCCCTTCTTTCTTAAACCATGCATTAATTTGTACAAGTAAATGTCATTCTAGATTTTCAATTTTAGTACTAGGTAAAAACAATGACAGTCTAAATCAATGAAAACTTCACATAAATTATCGAATTACTAAAAAACAAAACAAAAAAACAACAAAAAAACAGCTGCTATATTTAAGCTGAAGAGTTTTTTTTTTTTCTCTTTTCAGAAAAATAGACTTAAAAAATAAAATTTCTAAGAGCTCTAAATGTGGTCAACCACACCCTGAAATTTCCACATAAATCTGTGAAATAGTGATTGTGGGTCTTTCTATTTTCCTAAGAGTCTTTTTTTAAAATACTATCCCAGATGACTTCTTTTTTCCTCTTCTTCCTCTTTCCTTCAGCTAAGAGTCTAGTCCATAGTTTTGGGGCCCACTCCAGCCACAAGCTGGAGGAATTGATACAAATGTAAAAAAAAATTATAACACATTGCAATTGGGGGGTCTCAAAAACCGCAAGACAGAAAATAATAAACTCCCAATGGTGAAATTTCAGGGCAGTAGTGGGGTAGGAGGGAACATTGATGGGTAGGGTGGCAGAATTCACCTGCTTCAGAAATGCTTCTTGGCCACACTGGCCCGGTAAAAGAAAAGCATGCCTTTCAACTTTGGTATACCATAAATACACACTTAATAGCAGCCACATCACAATGAAACTAACCTATATGCAGGGCAGTGAGATAGGCAGATACTGGAACATTAAACATAGAGAAGAAGAGAAGGCCGAAGATGATGGCAATTATAACTGCTATACAGTATATACAGCAGTTTCTCATTTTACAGATGAGAAAACTGAAGCGAAAGGAGGTTTTATGATGTTCAAGTTCACCGAACTGGTTTCAAGCCCCAGCCTTTTTCCATTTTACCATAATTAGTTTCTCTAAAGATTCATGGGCAGATCCAATAAATGTGGTATTTGAATGCAATTTGTATCTTAAAATTCCATTTTATCCAGGGAGGGTCAAGCTTAGCATTCAAACAAAAAAGGAACTACTCTTCTGCAAATTCAGACCAAAGGGATTATGAAGCAGTTTATAAACTGTCGCAGGCACTGACTTTGATTTAGAAAGCTTGCTTTTACACATCAATATCATTATTTATTTGTTTTAACACCACCCTATCCTTCAGGTGCCTCCTGTAACAACAAAGTAAAAAATAATAATTTCAATTGACCACATTAGAACTCTGAGGACTTGGCATTTACATCTCTTCCCCTCCAGTCAGAAACCAAATGGGTTAACAATCAAATTAAAGTGGCACTGGTGTAAAACATTCTAAATGAACAGTCACTCTCATAAACACTGAGACTAAAGGCCATTTCTACCAATTCTCCATTCTAGTGCCAAATACGTGGTAGGCAATTAATTCTGCTTATGGATCGGCTGCCGAGAGTTCAGTGAACTAACATCTAATACTTTTCTAGTCCCCTAATTTGCAATTTGGAAAATCAGAAGTAACAATTATTCCTTTAGAAATCAAAGGAGGATGCTGGCCTGAGAACTCCCTATGTTCTAGCCTTGCTAGCTCTTTTTTTTGAGGGAAGTTTGTGTGACAGACACTACAGCACCACATCTGATGGGTCAGAGCGCGCTTTCTCTCTCTCTCTATCTCTGGTAACTTTTTTCAACAATGAATACAGCTTACTCTTTAAGTGCACAACTTTATGGGAGACAGGGTTCCTTCACACATTATGGAAAGGTCAAAGCTGTCCTAAAAACGGCCAATGAACCTAATAAATTCTTGACTCTGAGGTCCAATTTATCTGCATTTCATCATCTCATTTAAAAATAAAATGTCCAAGCCCTCTTTTCCTGGTCTGTTTTTTATTAGATGTCAATAAAAAAGCTTGCTTTTCATTAAAGTTTGACACATCCCATCCCATGCTGTGTCTTCCACTTGCAAAAGGCATATTTGATTTCTCCCTCCTTTCTTAAAAAAAGAAGTACTTTTTTTGTTGTTTTTTCTTGCTGCCCGTCTTTCTCTACATCTTTAAAGAATAGTTTCCTTTTCCTTCTGTCTTAAAGAAATATGCAAAAAGTACATTTTCTATTATTTCCTTTTAGGACAAAATCACATTCTTTTGAAAAGGAGGGTTTCAGATACTGAATCTTACACTTCCCTCTTTGTGAAGTCTTATAATTAAAAAAAATCACTTTTAGGTGAACAACTCACAGTATAAAAGCTTATATTAATATATACACAAGTGATATGAAAAAATGTATTCCACTGATGATATATGGTGATAGAAAGATCTAGAAAATACTATGAAATTCAGCTGATAAAGATTATAAAAGTTAGCAAGAAAACTGTTTAGTCATTACTAATGAGTTATGTGGGTTGCTTGACAGGAGACAGTACTGGGACTAGTTACTTAAATATTAATAAGTTATTTCCTGCATAAGGTCAACTTAGGAAGAAAACAAGTTCAGCAACATAGCCACAGTCCAAAATCTCAACTTCCAATAGACTGAAAATATAATATTTAAGACCTCTTTCTGAGCATAGATGTTAACACTTCAAATACATCAGAACACAATTTTAATAACAGATCTAAGATATATTTCCTTTGAACTACTGGATGGCAACATTATACCCAAATCCTTTATACTTGACCATGAACTCCTCCCACTCATGTAATCAAACAATATCAGCCTGATGTGAGACATGCTCAGCAAGTGGTGAGAACCAGGAAGCTGAATTTCCATTTTCCTTTGTCTGTATTTTACAAAATCATGTAAATGCCATGCACCATTAGAGAGAATTGGGGCTGTAATCTGATAGCTTGATGACAGAGCAAAATTAATTTGAAACAAAGAAAAATAGTAATTTGTGAAAATCATGCCTACTGGTAAGTTATAGTCACAGGGGAGGGTGGGATAGTATGGGAGAGGCCTCTGGGATCAGGAATGCATATCCAAGCAAACCTTATTTCTCCACAACAGCTATTTTAAGTTATGAGTAATAGGTCTGGAACAAAGAACAGAGAAGCTGTCCTGAAAAGGAAGGAGTATACTTTATCCTCTGTCATGGAAAAAACACAGGAGTAGAGTTGGAGGAAGATAAGAGACACTGAGTGGTGGAGACAGAGAAGCAGGGAAACTCATGTCAAATGGCTTCCTTCCCTTCAGGAAAGCCAAAGAGGTTATCTTTTAATTACAAAGGTTTGTCATGATTTCATGAATTTGAAAAATACAGAAATGGTTTGAAACAACTGTAATGGAGAAATGGGTTGCTGGGTTACTTCATTCACATTATATGGGTTTGTCTTGCTCAGTCTCTGGGACCAGTGATGCCCTCAGAGTCCTATAGCAGTGTCTCCAAAGCTTAATTAGGAATGATAAGTGTGTGTCACGTGTGCTGTCACTCCTCTTGTACCTCATGACTATGACAGACATTATTAATCAAGTATAATGTCCTTTCCCTTTGGGCTGATACAAAGCCTCCGAATCCTTCTCAACACAGTGCTTTAAGCAGCTATTAGTGCCATTAGTAATTAATGAAAGTAGGTACTTGAGATGAATTCTAGTTACCATGTTTGAACAAAATGCAAGTCTTGCTGCAGACTTGATTTACGTCTAACCAGGTTCCTGCTTTTGCACCTATGGCCAGTTACCTACTTGATAGTCCTATAAAAACTTGAGTTTTTGCTCCCAGACTTCAAAATGTTTTTGTATAGGGACTTGATACCTGCTCCCAGACTTCCTAAACAGCAACCATGCATCCAGAGCTGGCCCATTCCTAAGCACCACAGAACACTACAGTTAAGTCAAGGCTCTCATATTCTAATCAACAATTCTAAGTCAAGGCTCCACTCTTCTAATCAACATTCTCAAGACTTATTCCACAACTGACTGGCAATGATCCAAAGAGAAATCTGATGATGGCTGGTAGTCAGTGGGCTGCACTGGTTCTCTACATATTAAGCTTAATACTGGAAGCAGATACACTTGAAGTATCTCATCCCTCTAATTCGAAATTAGCAGTTCCCAGGTGATTTGGCATAAAAACTCAGATCCCATACTCTAACAAGTCATTAATCAACCAATCAAGAAGCCTTTAAATGACTTTCCTATCTGAGGACTGTAGGCTGAAAGAGCAGGTCTTCCTGACCTCAAGTCTTCCACTGAAACATTCTTCCCAAAACAGGTCCTGCAACTGCTCAGAGGTCCAGGAAACATCTCTAGGAATGTCAGAGGCCAACTCTGACAATTTCAGGCATTCCCTTCAATGGAGACTCTTAAGTCCAGAGGCAGTCCAGGGAATAAGCTTGAAACTAGCATTTTATTCCCCAGAAGTTTCTGTGTGCCAAGCAGGTATCTCCCTCTAGACCAATGAACCTAACAAAGCAGAATAATATCTAATGTGGTCTTGCCCATGTCTCAGGTCTTGCAGGGCTTGCTGGTACATTGGTGGGACCAGATCCCTGTCCCATAGAGGGGTCATTTTTACTTTGATGAAAAATTCCAGAATACCTATATTTGTGTCCTGCCAAGTCCCACATCTTGGATTTAGTTGTTTCTTTCTGGGATCCTGATCTAGCCATTTCCTTAGATTGTTTATGAGGTCCCACAATAGAAGAGATTTGTGAAAGAATCATCTCCCTTGGACCGGTGGAGTAAAATGTGGTCCCTAATGAGCAGCCAGTGTCTGCAGACAATGCCTATCTGAAATCCCCAGGTTAAGCCATTCCAGTGGCCTAGAATGACAGAAGCAGCCAATGTGGCTCAAATCCTAGGAGCCTCTGCCCTAATGAGACCCTTGCTTTTCAGCCTGGCCCCAAATTTTCAAGAATTAGATTTTTCGGAAGTCAAAACACTAAGAGGCAGTATGTTTCTGACTGCCAAAAGAGCAGCTGAGGTGGCTGCATAGACAACCCCAGAGATGGTTGAGAAGGGGCAATAAGTACAAACATAGTAGAAAAAATATTGTATTTGTCCTTATATGCACTTGAGTTAAAATCACAACTCTACAGGCATGGACTAACTCTGTGACCTCCATCAAGTTGCTTTGTTTCTCAGAGTTTCAGTTAAACAAGGGTAAAGTGGAAGTAATAATACAAATATAATAAGGTTGCTGGGAAGCTTAGAGATGATATATGTTAAGTGCTGGTCAAAAGCAGTGTCTTGCCAAAGTGTAAAATTAACATATAAACATGTTTGAAGCACAATTCTTGTTATATAGTAGGCACTCAAATAAATGTAAAGAAAAAAATGAATAAATGAATGAGCCAGTCATGTTTATTTCCATGAGTATGAGAATATTTTTCAAAAGGAGCCTAATTCACCAGGCAATCAGTTTGCACAAGTGTCTGCATTACTTTTTATTCATGGTTAGCTTGATATTTCAATTGAAACAAGTAGTGACCTAAAATCATATTATAACTATTTCTGAAAATCCATCAAATCCACTTAAACTGTGATTTTTGACCTGCAAGTTGCATTTGAACATTTACAGGAAATTCAGTAATAAAACCTTGCCTTTGAAGTAGAGAAGAAGTTCTTCAGAAAGATGATGTTCTGCAATAGCTAAAATAACACCCTTATTTTACAGATGAATTTCTTCCACTAAATGATAATATATCTTTTCTATGCTGAACTTTAATTAGAGTTAAAAATTTCAAGCTTAGATATATAAAGATTATTTTTGAAAAGTCAATTCCCTTTTTAGGCACAGTTGAGTTCTTGTTCTACAAAGAAAAAATATATCTTTCTGGAACTAAAGTGAACATTTTGGCCTTGGCTAAATGTGTGGCTGGGGGCAGAGAAAAGTCAAATCCTTAAAGCATAATTTTGATGGTTTTACTCACTGCTGAGTGGATATCTCAGTGAAATATGTCCATATTTTCTAAAAATAACTATTTACCCTTCATTTCAGAGTATCTCAGAATGGAGGAAAGAATACTTCCCCACCTGGATAATTCCATCTACTCATATACATGAAAGGGCAATACTAAATATACAATCTGTTTTGTAATTCTATGAACCTGTTTTATAGGCTCCTAACATGAAGGCATGGTCCCTTGGCATGACTATAATTTGAGTCAAATGGTGCTGAGTTCAAATCCCCATTCTGTTACATAGTGAAAGTTCTACATTGGGCTAGGTACTTAGTATTACAAAGTCTTGGTCTTCCGAAATTTCCCATAGGTACTAGTTATTCTTTGTCCTGTCTGCCCCCTACCCTCCCCACCCCACCATGGATGATGCTCTGTAATTCTCAGCCCTGCTCTATGCCCAGGGAGGATGATTCTACAGACTGCAGTACACAGGTTTGTGAGCTAGGGGGCACCAACAAGAGATCAGAGGATGAGTCTGTGTTTCCATTGGCTCTCCTGGGGACAGTTACAATTGTTGTAGTGTGAGTACCTTTGCCACCCCACTTCCCAGACCACAGACTCACTAGAAAGATGAAAGGAGATGTTTATAGGTAAAGCATTTAGCAATGGCCTGTCACTAACAACAAGTGATAGATGCCACCCACATTTGAAGCCAAAATAAGCAAATGGTATTTGAGGAGCATCCATAGCTAGTTAAGGAACTGAATGCAATAATGCACCACACTAAGGTGAAGACAGCAGTTTAATCAAGCGTGAGGAAATGAAAATATTTGGCTCACAGCCATTCTCCACGCCCCTCAAGGATTTTGTGCATTGCTGGCTAAGCTTAGCCTGAACCCTCCTCTGACAAAATCCAAGGAAACAGATTCTCTCCTGAAAAGTAGCCGGGGTGAGATAAAATCAACACTCCCAAAGTAGCTGCAGTCAGCATGGTGGGGAGAACAGGGAATGTGATATCTGCTCTGTGCCAAAGGAAAGCTGGATGGGGGCAGCTGATGACAGTCCTGCAATGCCCTAGGGCGAGTTGCTCTGGGACAGGAGAATGAGCTGTTCCTTGAAGGCTCAGGATGTGCAAAGCAAGACAGAAAGTTTCTGTGAGTTGTTGGATGCTATATTTATGGACTCTGGACTCTCCAACCGTTTGACAGAGATGTAAGCAAATGCAGTAAAGCACTTCCTATTTTGTTGCACCTTGATAAATAAACACTGGGCTAGTACTGAGCCATTGGGATTGTGGCTTTAGAAACATTGCCCATGGATGAAAGATTTAATCCTTCATCTGATTTGTCACTCTGGTCCATGACCAAACTGCAGTCCTCACCTGCCCAAGAGGAATAGTCTAGTGTCTGAATGTCCAGGTCAGTGCTTGTCTGTGGTCCCAGTGCCAGCAGCATCGGCATTACCTGGGCACTTGTTAAAAATGCAAATTCTTGGGCCCCAACCTAGACTTTCTGAATTAGAACCCTGATGAGATGAGGCCTGGCCATCTGTGTTTTAACAAGCTCTCTAGGTGAGTCTGATGCACTCTCAAGTTTGAGCAGTACTGTCAACACAAATGCCTTAGCATCCATATTATCACTATTAGTTACCATGTGTTAATCAGTCACTTATTATGAATCAATCATCGTGATAAATCCTTCACTTGCATTATCACATTTAATCTTTAAAAATACCCTGGTGAGGCAGGTACTGTGCGTGTCCCCAGTTTGCAGAGCATATCTAAGGGTACATGGCCAATGCCAAAGCTAGAAATGGAATCCACAGTGGCCTTCCCAATGTTCTGTGTCACTTCACTTTGCTGTTCTGCCTCTATAACAAAGCAAGAGACATCACTGTAGAACAAAACGCACTGTTTAAAAAGGTACATTTGTTGAATGTCTTCTCTGTAAGACCACTGTGACTATCCCCAGCTTGCTCAGTGAATCCAGGAGCTGCCCTACCAGGGGATTCCTCCAGTTGTGAGCCCTGCCCTACTCTCAGAGAAGCACAAAGGGGTATGTAGGAGATAAGAAATGGGCTGAGCCAAGGATCTGGCAGCCAGATAACTGGCCATCTGGAAGGGATCAAACTTATACAGTTTTTGAGTTGCCCAAATAAACGTCTTCTTTGTCGCCACCAAAATATGTAAGTGTATATCTACACATACACACTCATCACATATACATAACAAAATGCACATTGTCCATACTTTTATCAGTAATTGTGGGAGAATATAAATTTGGACCTACTCCTTCTCTTCACAAAAAATAAATCAGACTGAATGAAAGAAAATTAAAAAAAAAAAAAAAACTTTACAAAGGAGAATCTAGGAATTCCTATGCAGAGTATTCTACTGCCTGCCACTATGAAGCATCTGCATTCTTTTCTCTAAACTGTTAAACTGAGGTCTATTTTTACCTGGAAGGAAAAAAAATATCAACAGATACTGACCTTACCATGATCAATAGCTTATAATTATTACCATACTTTTATTTTGGTATATAAAGATACCTCAACATAAAGTAAAAATCCTCCTTCAAAAATTATATGTTATCCTACTTGTGTAACACCAAGCAGAGAAAAAGCAAAACTTAAAAAATAGATATATATATATAAAATACATATTTTAAGTAATACTAATTATGGATTTATTTTTATTCACAATTCATTTATCTGAGAATGACACTGGCATTTAAATAGAGTTCCTTGAATAATATGTAGAAAACATTTTAAGTGCAACTTTTTCTGAAATATATCTTTTTATTAAAATATGCTTATATGCATTGATATTTAGATACAGATATACGAAAGAAAAAGAGTGATCAACAAAAATATTGTAAATAAATATACACTTAGAATTTGCTTATTTAGAAAAAATTAATTTACATTTATTCCAGAACATTCACTAAATTTATATTTTATGAAATTCTTAATCAAACACAGATAAAATATATCAATAATAATTAGAGCATCAATAATAATTAGAGCAACAATAACAAGAGAAAGTGGCATAAAAATCTATTTGAGTTATTTAAAAATATCCAAACAGTGAGCTATGAGTTTACTTTCTCACTTTACAAAAGGACCATTCCATGCCCATACTTTGTTATGATAAGGCAGTCATGTGCTTGCTTTTGTTCTCCTCTGTTTATTCCCCCAAGCTCTTTGAAAGCATTGAGTTCTTACACATCTCCATATACCCAGGAGTTCCTAGGAAACAGCTTTGCAATCGGTAAGCCTTTAATAAATATTCATTGCCTTAAATCCTATTTCTTAGACTAAGGTGATATTACTTAGAGAGGAAGGGACAAATATAAAGGGAGCAAAGCCCAGGAAAATGACATAATGAGTGAGGTGGGCTGGGTGGTGAAGGGTACAAACACATTCTTTCTAAAGGGGGCAGCCACCCTTCATCTCCATACAATTGTCTACAGGCAAGAAGGTTGGTCCACTGTTTCTGACCTAAGGATTTTTCAAAGGAAAAATGGCAATTAGGACTTCAAAGAGAAATATCTCCCAATTTTTAAATGCTGACTATTAATACAAAATTTCTCTTTAAAACATGAGTTAGCAGTCTGGATTTGGGGAGGAAAACTAAGCCAATTGAAGATACACTGGGAACAAGTTTAATACAGGAATTAGGGTTTACACAAATGATAGGTGAACTGGAGTGGACAAAAGGCAGGAAAGCCACTGCAGAAGGTTTGGGAAAGGCAGCCAGAAGCATAAGAAGGCAGACCCAGAAACCTCAACCTGACGCAATGTCAGAGCTGTGGTTCTTAATGGCTTATGGGGAAGCTGCCCTGGAAAAACCCTGGGAACATCCCACCAGTGGTCACAGTCCACAGCAGAGAAGTGAGTGGTTCTCAAGCCACCAGAAACCCTACATCTGCCCACACCTCTGGCTGCAACAAACTTTGCTCCTTTTCTGCTCCCAGTTCCTGCACCAGTTCCTCTCACACAATCTGGAATCAGAACCACAAAGGAAAGAGAACTCTGGGGTGTGTAGTCCTTGGTTTCTCCTCTGCATTGCATCCCAAAGAGGAGGGAGCAATGCCAAGTTGACAACAGCAAGTCCAGCACCGGCAGCATAAGCCAACAAAAGATATAACTGGGGCTAATTCCACCCTCAAGGCACCAGTACACAATTTCTGATGACTGCAGAAACCATTTTAACAATCTCATCTTCTTTTGTGATAAAAAGAGAACACAATACATTGAAGATACTGTCTCAGGTAACATATAACACCTTTGATAAGAGTTCAATGAACACTTTACTGGGTTGCATCCCTAATTTTCCATTCTTTCCCTTTCCCTGTCCTCCCTACTCATGCTCTCCCCTTCCTTCTTTTTCCTCCTCCTCTTCCATTTTTCTTTCTTCTCTTCCCCCCTCCTTCTTCATATTTTAATAACATAAAAATACCTTCTGAGGGGTTAGGGATGAGGACAGCATGTGACAATAAAGGTATAGCACATGGTTGTTTCTTGGGATGATAAAACCATTCCATATTTTGATTGTGATAATGATTACGTAAATCTATATAACTGCTAAAATTCATGGAATTGTGCACCAAAAGGTCACACCTTACCATGATAGTAAAATTACTAAATGATAATAACATTAAAACAACAATAAAGAACATATCCTCTTGTATCAAAAGTAGGCATCGTCAAAGCAACTTAAATTAATAAGGTACACAAACTCTGAGATACACAACTTCTGACTGAACAATACTGCCAAGGGCCTTATAGAAATTCAGCAACATGCAGAAGAGTACATTCAGTGTAGGTGCCTTTAAATAAGTCAAGGAACATAATCCACTATTAATATTTAGATATTAGTCCTCCGTAAAGTTTACATAATCCTTTCCAAAACTGTACTGTGTACTTGTTTATTATATAAGACAGTGCTTGTATAGAATTACTTTGTTTAGAAGCAATCAGTCCAATGCTCTTAACTCTAGTCATTATTGTAAAAAGTGGAAATTGAAATTACAGTAGAAATAAAATCCATTTGACAAAGGATAGCTCTGTGATTGGGAAGCAATATGATATCAGCCATTATTATGAGACAATTAAATAGATTGAATAAACCCTCGAGGAAAAATAGCCTGTAAAAAAAACACATATGTTTTCTACCTGCAATATTGACTTGTAGAAAAATTCAACAGATAAAAAAGGGAAAAAAAATCTGTACTATAAAACCTGAGTAAAAGTGTATATTGCTCAACTTGCTTAAATGCAGACATTTAATATATCCGAAGTCTCTTTTAATGATTCATATTCTCACTTGTGATAATACTGTCTCATCAGTTGCCTGCCACCCTCTCTCTCTACACTTCACAAATATCTAGTCAAAATTCAACAATTGGTTGATGTAGACAAAATCTTTCAATTCAAGTCTGCCGTAGACTCACACTTGAGCACTTTTCAACTGTCACTTCAGAATGTCAGTGATTAGCATGCAAAAGGTTTATTTAATTTCTTTATTTCTTTTCAGGGAAAAGAGGTTAGAAACAGCTGTCATTCAGGTGATGAATATAAGCTGCCAGCCTTTGAAACAGCAGGTAAAGTAGTTGAGGTTGGAATTAATTAGCATTTAGAAAACCCCCACACTGGATTGTACCCTGGCAAGGAAATGGCTGTCCTTCCTTGCAAATTATTTCATCTATTAAAGTATTCAGGATAGAAAGCACTGTGGAAGGATAAAGCCAGAAATTTGAACATTCAAAAACAAACACATAAAATAGTTTTCTGCTCTTTCTAAAATTCTAGGCTCATATGCATAAATCTAAAATGAGCCATTCAGTCAAAAGTCATGCCTGAGCATATGATAAACCTTTTTTTAAAAAATTACATTCAGGGGCTCATGATAATTTCCAGCTCACATGTTACATTCAACATTAACATTCACAAAACTGTCACCAGTGCTGACCCACATGATGGCTCTGCAGCCATTTGATCTGTTACAGATCATGAAAGGAAGAGTATTTTCTAAAAGAAATCTCTCCCTGACCACAAGTTCTGTTTCGTTTGGGTTTCATCAAGGTCACATACCTCAGAGCACACTCAAACATCTAACCAAGAAGAAAAGACAAGAGGAGGAGAAGAGGAAAAGGAAGAGGAAAAAGAAGAGGAAGAGCAGGAGGAGGGAAGGATGGGGAGGACATATTTCAGAACTGCATGTATGTCTTAGCAATTTGACATTTAAGACAAGCCATTTTCAGTTATCTAGGACATTAGTATATATGATGAATGTATTTTAAAAGCACAAAAATGATTTATGTCAGATATTTAGTGATAGGTAATAAGTGACCACCTGGTAGGCTTTAAAAGTAAGAAAAGCAATGTGTTGGAGTACCTACAGAAAACCAGGATGTTGACAGTAACTAAAAAGCTGACTTATGGTTTGAAAATGGCAGCATGGAAGAAAGCTGGCTTCACTTCCACCCACAGAAAAACAAAAACACATATACAGCACCAAGATCACCACCAACGATATCCCAGAAAGCAAATATGAAGAGGAGAGACAGTTCCCAGGGCCACAGAGAAGTAAAAACACTCCAAGCAGATAGTAAGAGAATTGGACTTCCATGTCCATGACACCCCTCCCTACAACCTGCCCAGCATTAAGAGCATGGGAAGCATCCCCCAACTCCTGTTTTCTACATAGGAAAAAGTGAGACTGAGGTGGACAACCAACTTGCCCACCATCTTGGGTTCCCTGGCAAGAGACCTGTCCTTTCCTCAAATCACTGGAAAAATCTGGAGTGCCAGGAGGGAGAAATATCCCTGAGGACAGATAGAGACAAAGGATGGAGGTGGGACTTCCATCTCCAGCCCTGGAAACTCTGCTCTGTATTAAGAAAAAAAGAGAGAAGATACCAATAAATAAAGTCAGAAAGGAAAAGAGGGTCATGACAACTGAGCCTGCAGAAATACAAAGAATCATCAGAGATTAATTACGAACAACTATACAACAGCACATTGGCAAACCCAGAAAAAAAAAAAGAATAAATTCCTGGACACATACAACCCACTGTGATTGAACCATGAAGAGATAGAAAACCTCAAAGAACCCATAATAAGTAATGAGATCAAAGCCATAATAAAAAGTCTCCCAGGAAGAAAGAAGAAAAGATTTTCTTCTCCCAAAGAAAATCCCAGGACCTGATGGCTTCACTGCTGAATTCTACCTAACATTTAATGGCTAATATGAATTCTACTCAAACTCTTAAAAAAAAAAAAAAATGAAGAGGTGGAAATACTTCCAAACTCATTCTACAAGGCCAGCAAAAACCAGGCTGGCCATAACAAATGCTGATGAGGATATAGAGAAAGAGAAACCCTTGTACACTATTGGTGAGAATGTAAACTAGGACAGATATTATAGAAAACAGTATGGAGGCTCCTCAAAAATATAAAAGTAGAAATATCATATGATCCAGCAATTCCACTCCTGGCTATACATTCAAAAGAAAAAAAAATCAATATATCAAAAAGGTATATGAATTATTCTCAGTAGCCAAAATATGGAATCAAAATGCCAAAGTACCCATTAATAAATGAAAAAATAAAGAAAATGTGATATATATCCACAATGGAATATTTTTCAGCCATAAAAAAATGAAATCCTGTCACTTGCAGTAACATAGACGGGACTGGAGGTCATTATGTTAAGTGAAATACACCAAGCACAAAAAGACAAATATTGCATATTGTCACTCATACGTGGGAGCTACAAAAGTGGATCTCTTGAAGACAGAGGGTGGTTCAGAGGTCAGGAATGGGAGGGGAGAGAGGGGATAAAAAGAGGCTGATTAATGGGTACAAATATACAGCTTGAGAGAAGAAATAAAACCTAGTGCGTGATAGATCAATAGGATGACTATTGTTTACAATGATATATTGTATATTTCCAAATAGGTAGAGGAGAATAATTTGAATGTTTCTAGCATAAAGACATATATTTAAGGTGATGGATATTCCAAGTATGCTGATTTGATCTTTACAAATTATATGGATGTATTAAATTATCACTTGTACTACCCCTCAAAAAAATACTTCATTATTATTGCCTGGAAGCCAAATGTCACAACATTAACCAAATGGTTTCCCTATCTCAAGCTGGGTCATAGTCTGAGCAGAAATTTTGATTGTGATTACGATAAGTCTTTGTTTTTAATAACCTGAGATGATGGTTTGATTCTTCATTATTCACAAGAATATTTTCCTGAGAATCAGAACTAATTATTAATTGAAGCATTTCACACACGGCAGAGAGAATGGATCTTTATGGGCCCAGATGAAACCCAACTCTGCTCTACAACTACACCACCACCACTACCACCTTTCCTCCTCTCCCTACACCTGCCCCTCCCACCTCTTCTGCCTTCACCCCCAAACCTTCCCATCTTGGCCCCCTCCACCTTCCCATGTGGGAGTCCTCCTCTGTGCCCCTCAGCATGAGCCCACACTGACCCTGACTCTCTGCACTGTATCAGTCCCAACCAGCTACTTCTACCACTACCTCTTTTAGCACTTTCCACTTGGTACTGTTTCCAGTTTATTTACTTAGCCTATCTTTATTTACTTGCCTAACACCTCCTTTAGTAGTTTCCTTATAAACTATAAAATAGCAGGCTACCTCTTTTTATTCCCTCCTGCCTCTAACTTATTGATGGCCACATGACTGCATGATTAAATCTAAACATGTTTTCCTCTCTCTCTCTCCTCACCAGCTGATGTGGAGCAGAGGGCAGGTTCTTTGGCTGATCCCAGAACATCCTTCCTCACTGCCTATGCGGCAGTGTTGCTCACAGGCCTGGAACTGGCCCAGCCTCCTACCCACAGTTCTGTCTGGGTTCTGACTCTCAGTCACTTTCACTTTGAACAAAGGTGCCAGGGACAGGTGGATTTACCATGAAGCCAATCAGTCTGAAGCTTCCGGGCCCTTCCCTTGCATGGGTGGAGCTGTAGCAATTCTTCAACTTTTTAAAAAGGGACCCTTAAAATTATAAAAGTTGTAGGTCCCACAAAGCCTGGATCAGGCCCTGGAGAAAAGAGGTACAAAGATTTACCAGTTAAAGCTTTGAATTACCAGCAGTTTTGTGTGTTTATTTTATTCTAATCTATGAACAGGCACACATAAAGATAGGCTGGCTGAAAGCTTATGGAGTATAGAAATATTTCCAACAGGTATTTGAAGAGGTGGTTTATGAGACCTAGAACAGATGGAAATATTTCTCTGCTGGTCAGCATAGAATCAATCAGGACAAGTCACCCCAAAATGGCCTTAGTGTCTTATTTGAATTCCAAAGTTTCTTTCCTATCTCAGGGCATTTGCACATGCTGTTCCCTCTGCCTAGAATAAGTGCTCTTCTCCCCAAATTAGGCAAAGCTAGTTCCTTCTTGACCTTCAATTTTCAATTCCTATGTCACTCTTTGAGAGGCTTTCTCTGAAATAACCCCTTACAGTTCATTGCATCTCTTCATTTATTTCCTTTATACTACATCTTCATATTAAAAAGATTTTTTGCACATATATTTGCTTACTTTTCGAATGTCTGTATCCCCCACTGGAATGTAAGCTCAAGAGGGCAGAGATGGCAACTGTCTTTCATGCTCCCCAAGACCTGGAGTGTGCTTGGCTCCCAGAACAATGACTACTTGTGGAAGGAAGGGAAGAAGGATGGGTGGGTGTGTAGGTTTGATGGATATGATTCAAATCTAGTGAAATATTTATAGTCTACTATAATATTTTTTAACACAACATACAGAAACATGAATAGTAAAAGTTAGTGCAAAAAAGTCATGCAAGAATATGCAAAGAAGATTACTCATACATCTAGGAGTCTGAGCATATTTTCTGCACTAGAAGACCGAAGGGATTCACCATCCTCCCCTCAAGACAGCAGTTCAATGTGGTAGTGAGAGGAGTCCAGGGAGAGGCATGGCCACCCAGGGTAAGGTAATAAAGTAGGAAAAGATCCCTGGGGAATTCCAACATTCCCCTCCATACTCACAAATCCATCCCCAGTGGAAGATCCCCGAATTTCTGGACAAAGATAAATTCTATAAATGTGTCTAACACATTCCTTGCATCGAAACTATTATATCAAGGGATCCCAGATGCCTGTATTTTAATTGGCTACATTGGGGTTGCCTGGGAAATTAAAAACAACAGAAAACATTCCTGGGTCTCTCCTGAGATTGACTGAATCTCTGGGTAGGCCTGATAAACAGCACTCAAAAGATCTTTCCATGATATTCTGAGATGCAGCTACTATGTTTGAGGACAACTGTTTTGAATGATGGAACCAGAATTCAAAAAGACCTTAACAGGTTTGAACAATGTGTCAAAAAAGACATGGCATGTTTGATACTGGAGTTTTGTATTCTCAGAGTCTCTCTAAGGTATCAAAGAAGCTAAGTTAATGAAAAAAGATTAAAATTCTCAGCAAATGAAGAGTGGGAAATCTTTTTCTGAAGGGAGAGATGTTTGTACGTGTGTGTGTGTGTGTGTGTGTGTGAGAGAGAGAGAGAGAGAGAGAGAGAGAGAGAGAGAGAGAGAGAGAGAGAGAAAGAGAAAGGGTGAAATACAGCATTAGACTGTGCTGAATATCTTTCATTTGGCCCACTCAGTTTTGTTGTGGTGGTCTTGAGACAGGGTCTTGCTCTATTGCCCATGCTAGAACACAATGGTGTCATGGTAACTCACTGCAACCTCCAGCTTCTGGGCTCAACCAATTCTCCTGCCTCAGCCTCCCAAGTAGCTAAGACTACAGGCACACACCACCACATCCAGCTAATTTTGTCTATTTTTTTGTACAGACAGGCTCTCACTCTTGCTCAAGATAGTCTCAAACTCCTGGCTTCAAGCAATTCTTCTGCCTCGGCCTCCCAAAGTGCTAGGATTACAGGTGTGAGCCACCATGCCTAGCCTGGCCCACTCAGTTTAATTTCCACTTTTCACCCTACCCAGCACCTGGAGGCTGACCTAGATGAACTACCTCAATGGTCTCCCTTACCCTCAAGTTTCCAGCAGACCAAGACTGAGTTCCCTTAGGAAATTGGAGGAAGGCAGAAGAGTAAGATCTGGGTATTTATTCCCTCTGTCCTCTCCACTGGAGGTCTGTCTTCAACTGAAGGTCAAAGTCCCTCTACTTTATTCTTCCTGTCTAAGAATTGCTTTATAAAACCTTTTCTCATTTGTTTATAATTTGAAGATACCATTTGTTTTTGCTGAGACCATGACTGATATAGAGACTCAATCTAATAGGAAGACAAGTTGAAGGCAGATAGGGTTATAGCTTAGTAGCTGCTTAAAAAAGAAAAAGCTAATGAGAATGTGGCCCTCTTATATTGCTTTAATATGTACATAGAATAAGGGTGATAGTCTCATGGTTCTCTGTGTAAATCTTGTCTCAACAGGGACTTATGTCCATTTTATAAGAAACATTGATATCCTGGAAGGGCCAGAAGAGCAGACAAATGGCTGATTAGAAGGACAAATTTCTGAGCTCATCCATTTCGGTAAACTCTTTGACATACCATAGGAGGCACCAGTGCATGGTGGACGTTCTACACGCCAGATGGCCTGGATCTGAATCCTGGCTCTGCTGCTTAATCAGTTGTGCAACTTGGTAAGTTATTTAACTTCTCTGAATCTCTGACCTGTTTCTTTAACTGTACAGTGGAAACAATAATAATAACAACTCTTCTCTCATAGGTTATGAGGATTGAATGAGTTACCACCTACAAGGCATTTCAAACACTCCATAGAACAAAACAAATATGTTTAAAATAAATATTCAAATCATCATTCTGCAAATTTCAGAAAACCATCACCTTTAATAAATAACAAATTTCTGGCTGGGCACGGTGGCTCACGCTTGTAATCCTAGCACTCTAGGTGGCTGAGGCAGGTGGATCCTTTGAGCTCAGGAGTTCAAGACCAGCCTGAGCAAGAGCAAGACCTCGTCTCTACTAAAAAATAAAAAAAATTAGCAGGGCATGGTGGCAAATGCCTGTAGTCCCAGTTACTTGGGAGGCTGAGGCAGGAGGATTGCCTGAGCCCAGGAGTTTGAAGTTGCTGTGAGCTAGGCTGATGCCATGGCATTCTAAACTGGGCAAAAGAGTGAGACTCTGTCTCAAAAAAAAAAAAAAAAAAATTCCTTTTTTCTGTAAATAGTAAGGTATTTTAAAATGGCTTAGTGTTTTGTATAGTATTAGTTTTAATTAACAAAGAGCCATTAATGTATGAATTATGACATTAAAATGAAAGTTTGAGACACTGAATGACTTACTTCAGTGGAAAGTCTAAATTATATTTTGGAGGTTAAAAATTCTAATATTTTATTTCTGTGCTAAGATACAAAGAATGCAATTTGAAAGAGCCAATGCTAGGATTTTAATTATCCGCATCATTCCTGTCCATGTTGCCACAGATAACGATAGTATATTATCTGCTTCTATATTGTAACAATTTTGAGTAAGATCTCAACCTTATCCAAAGAGCAAAAATTCCAGCACATATAAATAATTTTTGTGTTAAAGTTCAGGTTTTAAAAGCTATGAAGCATGATATTGACAACTCTGACAATTTCCCATGAAAGTTGAAAAAAAAAAAGGTTTTTTTAAGAGTTTTTCTGTAAAAACTACTCTATTTTGTTAATACTTATTTTATAATCTCAACAGTTACGTTTGTTCACATAAAAGAAAAAAATACTCTGGCATTTTTTAACATAGTCAGAAAATAGTTATATATTAATAATTTTCCACCTTACATCAGCATTCTCTCTGCCATTTAAACTGCAACTTTAAATGATCGTTCAGAATCATTGGGAACTTGAGTATGTATGGAATGGAGGTGTTTATATGGACTCCCATGCTCAAAGAAGAGAGATGGATAACTTTTAACAGGTTTTTTATGATGCAGGAGAAGGGAGGAAAGGGGAGATGTAGCTGTGGAGAGAAAAGGTCATAGGAGCTGGACGATGCTAATGGTTAGGTTTTTCACTCTGCCTGTGCTCAGGGCATTTCTCCTGCTTAGCTAAAAGTTAGTGTTGAGGCTGTTCCTTCAGCTCATTTCCATTCACTGGAACAACGGCACTAAATTTGAAACTCCCAGCTGCGGAAAATTTCTGCAAAATCTCTGACAAGAACTCCGAGAAACTCCCTTCTCTCAAAGAAGTGAGGAAAGTCACGTAAGTCGTGGAGAAAGGGTATGCCAATGCCGGTCCCCTCCTTTTGAGTACCAAGCGCAGAGCCAGGCACAAGAACTTTCTCTACTCTGCCTCCCTTGCATCCTGCAGGTAAGGCCTTAGAAATTAACAGTTTGCTCAATTCACTGATGTTTTTATTAGCGGGTATATAATAAGCAATTTGAAGTCATGTAGAAGGTATTCATTCATCTATGTTTACTTTTTAAAAATCAATTGAAGCTCACTTTAGAAAGTTGCCCAAAACTGATCACAAAGCTTCTTAGAGAAAATCATGCTGTATGTCTGTGTACATTTTATAATTGCTTCTTAAATATTATTCTGAATTAGAAAACTTTCAGAATTCTATGAGAATAAGGACTTTATCTATCAATTCTGTTGCTCTAGTGCCTACAACAGTGCCTGGGACATGATAGGTGCTCCATAAATATTTCATAAATGAATGAAAAGATATGAACAGGTACTAGAAATTTTTAATACTAATATTGAACCCAAGCTTTGTGAAGGTGTCACGGCAGGTGCTTGACATGCACCATCTCAATCCCCCAACAATGGTAAAAGTTAAGTGCTGTTGACATCCCCAATTTATAGAAGAAAATGTTAAAGAGAAGGCAGGTAACTAGACTAAGATCTCACAGCTCAGAAATGGAAGATCTGGCATCAAACCTGGATAGCTGAACTCCAGAGTCCGCAGTTAGAACCTCACAGTTACTATACATGTTACTAATCCCTACTTCTCATTTTTCCCTGTAAGTAGATACTTGAGAACTCAAATCTGGTTTTTTATACACTGGTGAGAGATCATTCTACATTGACAACAAAGTTTATGAAAGCCAGAAATGTATAATTATTTTCACTTATACACAAATTTATATTTTTTAAAAAAACTCCTTACCGATTGTGACTTAATACAAAATATGTACTTGGCCTCTGCCCTGGTACCTGACACAAAGCACCCCAAATCCATGAAAGTTCCTAAGTGACAGGGGTGATAGGAGCACCCTTTTATTATAATACTTGGTCTTAGCTCTGTGTTCCTGACACAAGAACTTCTAAAACCTTTGGAATTCTCTAAGTGAAAGGGGTGAGAGGAACATCTTTTGTTATACATAACAAGCCCCTTTCAATCGCACCTGAGTTTATGTCAATGGGATGACTCTTGGACAATGAATGGGTAGTTTCTGACACAAGAATCAACCATGTGATTGATTTAGAGGGTTGGAACTTTCAGGCCTACTCCTTGACCTCCAGGATGGGGAGAGGGACTAGAGATTGAGTTCAATCACCAAGAACCAATGATTTAATCAATCATACCTATGTAATGGGACCTCTGCAAAAAAGTGTGAATAAAGGGGTTTGGAGAGCTTTTATTTGGGATGCTGAAGGCACAATGTGCAGGGAGGGTGGCATGCTCAGAGAGGACATGAAAGCCACCCAGCCTTTCCCACGTATCTTGCTCTACGCATCTCTTCTACTTGATTGTTCATGAGTTGTTCCTTTATAATACACTGGTAATAGTAAGTAAAGTGCCTTCTTGAATTCTGTGAGCCATTCTAGCAAATTATCAAACCCAAGGAGGGGGTTATGAGAAACCCCTAATTTGTAGCCTGTCAGTCATAAGCACAGGAGACTGGGCTGTGATCAGCATCTGAAGTGGGGCAGTCATGTGGACTGAGCCCTTAAACTGTGGGGTCTGTGCCAAGTAGTTAGTGCCAGAAGTTAATTAAACTGTAGAACACCCAGTTGGTGCCCTCAGAGAATTCAAGAATTACAATATGTGGAAAATCCCTATATTTGGTGTCAGAAGTGTATGAGAATAGAGAGATAGTGTTTTCCTTCACTAATAAATATTAAAACTCAACAGCTAATGAATTTCTCTCATTTTAAGCCCCTTCATAAAACTCCTTTGCTTTTCCCTTAAGAGGGCAGTGGAGCAGAGCAAACCAAACAGAAACATGCTTCAAGTATAAGCAACTAATATGGCTGGTTGCAGCTAATGGAAAGCAGGTAATTTAAAACAGGTAGAGTGCTCTTAAAGTGTTTTTAGAAGTGGAAATAATGTAGGTGTCATTTATTGCATATACATCAAATCTAGTTTTGTCAACAAAATGAACAGCTTTTAGTGAATTTGAGGAGTTGAGAATGTGGCTCATTTAGATGTTGTTTTTTTTCATGGGTGTTTCATATAGACATCCTTCAGGCCATGGCCCCATCTAGCATATGGCATTCTGCGCATGCTTCATATGGGATGATGAGGACATAGGGCCCATGCCTTGGTGTCAAGCACCTTCAAAATATTACCAGCCAGGCAGGGAGGGAACCTGAATTTCAATCTCAGCTTTGATAGCATGTGCAAATCACTTAACTACTACTTGCTTTGGCTTCCTCAAAGTTGGAAAAGATAACCCTTAAACACCTTCCAGCACTAAACACATCTTTCAAATCACTACCTTCCAAAGCTTTTCTTCTTACTAAATTCTAAATCCTTAATGATTTATACATATCTCTAACACCTTAAAAAAACAAAACAAAACACCTCTCCACTAGTTAGTCTACAAATGAATAAAAACAGCTAGGTAGGTGACTTACCAAAATTTCTTAGAGTTTGGTGACTTGGCAAATCTATGAGCTATGAGGACAGAATGCTAATTCTGCACTGACATTGTCATGCAGCCAAACTGCCTCTGGACTTGATGGGATGGTGGGCATTAAATGGTGAAGCAGTAAAACCTCTGAGTTCCTGCCCAGAAATTAGTACGACAGTCACATTTCTATATAAATCCAATTTTTCTTTTGTATTACAGTTGGTGCCCAAACAGAAAATGCACCACATCATCATAAGAATGGCCACAGATTAAAGGGCTCTGAGGACTACATAGCCATTCAACAATTAAAGTTGGTCACCTGCATTTTGCACAGTTGGATACATATCATGATAAAATTTGGATACCTTAAAGAGAATTTTGACCACGTGCATAAGAAAAAAGCAGTGATTTTCTTTTTTCTTTTTTTTTTTTTTACAAATATTAATAGAGCTCCTGTAAAAAGAAAGTGACATTCCAACATGGGCCAATGTAGAGTAAAAATACTCAATGTTTAGAAACAGATTTATAGAACTTAAGACAAAGTCAAGTCTAAAGAGAACAAAATAGAAATACTCCTTCAGCCATTCTTTAATGAACTAGAACTAGACTTTAATATCCAAAACTATGGTAAGCCCACCAAAATCCGTTTTGTATGTTTACAGTTAATTAATATTTAATACAATGCATTTAGTTCTCATTCCAAAGGACAAGTGCACTCATTCCTAACCAATACTCTCATCATTTTCACACAGTTCTGAATTATCAAATACTTTACAAAAGATACAGCTACACATAGAGTTTGGGACTAGGTGAGTCCCATCTGTCTATTTTAGTAAAAACTCTAGTATCCATATAAGGAGCGAGCAAAACCAAGCAAACAACTACAACCTTACAGATTGCTGACTTAGTGAGTCTCAGTTCTGTCTGAATGTGTTTGTGCTTTTAAAATAATTCACATAGTCAAACATACTGTAACACCTTTTAATCCAATCCCATTAGTAGCAGATACTGACAGCCAGTTCAATCAGCATTCATTCCAACACCCTTCTAAGCTTGCTTTCATCACTATACTTCTGAAGACAAAAAGCTAAAACTATTAATACATTTTCCAGGTTCTCTCAGAGCTAGCATGTAACGTGGATCCACCAAGCCAACTCAAACACATGAACCTTGGAGGTGAAAATGAACACATGAAGTATTAAGTGCATGAAAGGATGGCTCTTTAGGAAAGCATGGTGGCAAAGTATCTGGTTCTTTTGAGGAGTTGTGCCACAGTTTCTGGCACCTAAACAGACTTAAATGATGTGGGTAGTAGCAGCAGTGGTGCTTCTCCTAGGACAGTCTCTTGTTGTGGTTGGTCATTTTTCAGGTGTCATATTTAGCTGTATTGTTCCCTGCTTAAACTATACATATAGAGTGGATTCTGTAGTATGCAACCCAGAGCTCTGATTAGATGCTGCTGTCTTCTTTTTCTCTCTGTGAACTTTCACCCTGTAGCATGATCAGCTGTAACAATCTTTTCCCCCCTCTTTTCCTTTGATTGAAGAAAACTTTTAGTGAAGGTTTAATCTCTGTTAACTATAGGATTCACCCCCACTATATATTCAGAAAATTTTAAAAGAGTAGAAGAAGCCAAGATTATACTGAAACTATAAATTTAAGTTGTATGACATTCCAGGAAAGTAAACATAAGCTTTTTCCCTCACAATAATACATGGGATGAACTGACAGTAAGTGTATATATTTTGTTAAAACCCACACTCACTGGAATCAAAGAAAGCCCAATATAATTATTATCAATCTAGTAAGGCTATAAAGTTAGTTAATTTTATTTCTTAAAGCACTCAGAACTTCTCAAGCAAACTTTTGGAATTAGTCATTGCCTATATTTTTTTTTTCCTTTTTTAGTCCACATATAGATGACAAACACATGATACAGCAAGCTAGAGTTGTTTTGGTTTTTTTGTTTGTTTGTTTTTTCCTTCCCAGAAAGGAAGAAAATTCACATCAACTGGAAGAGCTGAAATCATGTTCAACACTCTGGGTAGACTTTGATTTCAGTCTCCCGTGGAACTCCACTCTCATTTATAATCATTCAAGTAACCTCTCTGGCATGATTATACTGGGTTTGACTTTATATAATTTTCTGCTTGAACACTCAAACATAATGCTTCTTATTTTTAAAAAAATCTGCTTCAAATATTTCCCAATTAACAAAAATGATAAAAATGCCCCAGTACTACCTATATAATACTCCATTTAGGCAAAAGTATGAGGATGGGAATAAAACAGTGGGAAAAATAAAACTAATATCCATCAAGAGGCTACATGTCCCAGGCGCCTTACTGATGTGTTATTCATTTTCTCAACAAACATGTAAAAAGCCAACTAACTTGCTCAAACTCATATAGTTACTATGCCACAGAGACAAGACTGGAATCCAGTACTCCATGTCTCCAAAGTCATTTCCATTAGACTCACTGGAGTGGTAAGGAACATGCTAAGTCCCTGTAAGTCAAGCAACTGATAATCCTATCCTGTATCCCTCCCTTTGCATCTCCTCCAACAGGGTACACCAAGACATCTTGTGTTTAGAAGATATAATTTAAGGTGTAAATTCAGACGCAAATGTTGTACAATAAATGTAAAAGGTCATGTGGACACAGCTGAGAATGTGTCATATTCTGTGTAGAAGAAAGATTGTCAAAGCATCTTCTATAAATCACAAATTTATGAATGACCAGAGTTTCTGGAGGATGTAACAGTTCCAGAGCCCCATGTGCAGAGAACCTTACAAGTTAAGCCTTCTATATGTATTCTGCCAGCTTCCAATGGGGGAAATGTCATTTTCCTTTGCAAGGGTGATGACTCATACAGAACCAATGAGCAAAGATAGAAACATGTAATGGCCTTTTATCTGGCAGTTTGATGACTAAGTCATGACTTCAGAAATTTCCCTGATTTTTCATTACAAAACAGCAGCCTGGTGATCAGGTGCAGTGGATAAGTAATCATGTATAACTGCTATGTAAGGCTAGAGTTTTCTGGAACTAAGATCAGTCTGGGACAGTAAAGCATTTTCTTTTTCTTGGATTTATTACCACTATACACCACAATGTTATGTTACAGAACACTGAAGAGTATAAACAAAGTACTTGGAACTGGGCATAAGTTTAACCAAAGTTGTTAACTCCTATTTACCTTTGTGTTGGGATTGAGCTAAAAGGGTCAAAGGAAAAAAAAAAAACAAAAAAACACAGGTGATCACCCCCTGGTGAACACAGAATTTGGAAACAATTCTCTCTAAAGATGGCCACAAGAGATGAGCATTCTCTAGTTCCAACCACCTGCCTCATGAGTAGAAGTGGATAAGAAAAAAATTGTACTAACACATTATATACAGGAGGGGAGATATTTAATGCAATCTTTAAATATCAGAGTCTGAAGCAGCAAGGCAATTGAAGCATACTGATGGTGCTTATTAGATTCATAGCTTTCATTTCAGCCCATGTTTTTTATCTGTGTTTCAATGATAGTAAATTTGACAAGAAGAGAATATAGGGTGGGTGATGGAAAGTAGGGTAGTATTTCTGCTTTCATCTGTTTCTCTTCAGAGATTAGGTCTCAGATTTCACAGTCCAGATACTAGTGTCTGCTTAAGTGTAATAAAGAGACACCACCAACAGGATATTTGTTTGAGTCTCCCTGTTCCCTACCCCTAGGGTGTCCTGATGCAGTTTGAAGTGCTACATGTATAAGGCTAATTGTTTAATGTGCTTATTTTCACAAAATATCTTAGATAAATGCTCTCATCTATCCTATCCTAGTTCACAATCACATCATTCTATTCCTTTGATACTGCTTGGACTTTCTGTGTCTGTCATATTTATCTCTACTTCCATATAGTAGTACTAATATTTTTACATTTTTTATCTTCTTTATTTTTAAAAAAAACATGATTTGGTAAAAGGCGAAAGATTTATATGATCTGAAGAAAGGCTAAGATATACAATGTAACCCAAAGGTCAAAAAACAGGGAATAAACAAACAAACTTTTATCGGGTGGTGGGGAAATGGGAGGGGGGAGGAGGGGAAGAATTTACACTTACAAAATAGGTGCAATGCACACCACCTGAGGGTAGGACACGCTTGATGTTTTCATAAGGGGGGGGGAAGGAATGGCAGGGGCAATATATGTAACCCTAACAATATTTGTACCCCCATAATATGAAAAAATAAAAAATTTAAAAAAAAACATGATTTGGATTACAAACCAATTTTCCAAAAACTAAAAACAGTTGGTCTAATTTAAAACACTTTTATAATAATTGAAAAAGGATATAATCTATAGGATAATCAGCTCATCAATTTTGTGGACAAAATTGTCTAAGACCTAGAAGACCCAAGGAAGATTACTCATAAGTTCATAATTAATTTTTTAATGACCAATAGTTATCATCTCTTTTCAGATGGAGCACTGATGGAAAAATTGCAGAGAAACATAAGATGAATTATTTTCAACTCTTATGGAGAATCTTCTCCCCTGCAGCCTGAGAAACACTGAGGTAGGTGGCCTATAAGTAACAGTGGCCCTGGAGGCCCACACCATCACCCATCTTGAATATTTCAATAAGATAGACCACTAGAGTAAGCATGCAAGGAAACACATTGTTTGAGCTCATCCCAGAGTTAAAGATAATTCTCAGATGCTACTCCCTCCTAGAGAGTTTTGAGTTAATATCACATCCTGGAGAAAATTTAAGGTATTCTACAGCAAATTGGAAGCAGTTGTCTCTCCTACTGTGGCTTCTAAATAGTTGCCTCTGCCAGAGACCATCGTCCCCGTCCTACTTGGTGCTAACTCTTTAGATTATTCATTTCGTGCTCGATTTTCTGTAACTCCTATCTACAAATGGAATCTGCATGATTTTTTTTTTTTTTGAAAGCAATGAAATCAGTCAAAAAGGAACTATTGGCTAAGGCTATCATGTCATTATTTACAAGAACATTATTTACTATGGCAATTCATTCATTAACTCAAATCATATCTGTGGATAGCCTGCTTGTTATATCTTACAGGATACAGTACTGAATATAACAAAATCCCTGCACTCATGAACCACACCTTCCAGTGGAGGGAATAGACAATAAGCACAATAAAGCAGTATGTGTGGTATTATGGTCTTCATACTTGTGTCTCCCCAAAATTTATATTTTGAAACTGGATGGCATAGGAAGTGGGCCTTTGGGAGGTGATTAAGTTTAGATGAAGTCATAGGGTGGAGCCCCCATGATGGCATTAGTGTCCTGATAAGAGAGAAAGACACTACAGCTCACTTTCTCCACCTTATGAGGACACAGCAAGAAAACTGCCATCTGCAAACCATGAAGAGGGTTCTCACTGGAACCCAACCATGCTGGCACCCTGATTTCAGATTTCCAATCTCCAGATGAGATTGGAAGAAATTGTGAGAAATAAACGCATGTTGTTTAAGCCACCCAGTCTATGGTATTTTGTTATAACAGCTCAAACTGACTAAGACATATGTGTGGTGTGTCTGATGGCAAAAAAGTATTAAAAAAAATACGGAGGAAAAAAGGAACACAGAATTTCCAATTGCTACTATTTTAAGTAGGGTGGTCATGGAAGGCCATCCTTACAAAGGTGACTTTTAAGTAGAAATCTGAAGAAGGCAGGAGCAGGGGAGGAAGAGATGTCTAGGTGAGGGAAGAATAAGATGACCTGTGAAGCTGGGATGGAGTAGATGATAGAGAAAGGAGTAAGAAATGAGGTAGAGTCTTGTAGACTTGGTGAGAACTTGGCTTTGCTTGAATGAGACTAGGGAGTCTTCAGAAGGTTTGAAGTGGAGGAGTGACATGATCTGACTTAGGTTTCTCCAAAGAATTGTTCCAGCTATGATGTTAAACAACCTACAGGAAATCAAGGACTGAAGCAGGGAGAAAATTAGGAGAATACAAAAGTCATCTAAGCAAGAGCTGATGATGATGATGATGATGATGATGATGGTGATGATGACGATGATGAGTGGACCAGAGTGGAGGAAGTAACGTAACTGAGAGATCGTCAGATATTGCAGATACTTCTGAAGGTAGTGCTAACAAGATTTCCTGACAGGCTGAACATAGAAAGTAAGAGAAAAGAGGGTGGTCAGGGAGATCACTGAGGATTTGGCTTGAAGTATGGAAGAATAGGGTTGCTGTGAACTGAGATGCAGAAAACTAGGGGAGAAAGTATACATGTATTTTTTCAGAGTGAGTATAGTGCTAAATAAGAAACTCAGTTTTGGAGATGATAAATTGTAGATGCTTTTCAGAAATCCAAGTGGAGATATTGAGTAGGCATTTATCAATAGGTATACAACACTGAAATTCAGAGGACAGGTCTGGGCTGGAGTTACAAAATTGTGATTTATCAGCATATAAAGCCCTGAGTCTACTGGGATGAATGTTGGCAGTTAAGAAGTTCAAGGACTGAACTCTGGGGATCTTCAGCATTAAGGGGGCAGGGATACAAGTGGGCACCAGCAAAAGAGATTGGGAAGAAATAGCCAGTGAGGTAGGAGGAATCCAAGTGAAGAAATTGTTTCATGTGGGAGGAGTGATCAACTGTGTCATGAAAGAATTGACTGTTGGCAGTTGAGAATGGATGCACCAGTGCTATAAGGCAATGATGAAGAAAAGCTTCTAATCTCCTGCTCTTAACTTTATCTCAAAAGCAAAAGCTTTTTGAAATATTCTGCTCTCGTGTAGAAATATTCTGTGTATATTTGTAACACTTAGAAGCAAGTTATTTTACCTAGATTGTATTGAAATTCTGTTGCTAATTCACATTTTAAAATAATGTCCCTAAACCATATGCTCAAAATGCCCCCAGGCTTTTAAAATCCTTACTGAATGAGGAAATTATTCAATAAAAGGAAATTATCTCAGTGACTGTGTTATTAGAGATGTAGTTTAGTGATTTTCCAGGAAGACGGATTACCTGGCCCAGATGGATAATTTTCTTAGTCTGGTACCATCCACCCTGATAAAAATCAGTTCCAGTCATTGAATATGAACATTTGCCATTTCCCCTCTGGATACCAGTGCCTTGTCTGGGACTTGGATGAAGATGTAGATTCAGTGGACATAGAAAACCTTTAAAAGGTTAACATCCAAAAAAATTAATGAATCAAATTACTCTCCAGCAGAGTATGTGAATATCATCCAGAAGTATATAAAGGCAGATACCACTGTTTTAGAGATGTAACAATAAAATAGTTTGAAATATAAAAACTGATTTACTGAGTTCTAGAATATTCTTTGATTTGCATATTAGAAGTCCTACTTAGGAGTGCTTGTCTAAATTAGGGGTGGCTAAAAAGCCATGTATTTGTCTCAGTCTATTCACCTTAGGACTACCCAAGCATCTAAACACACACACACAAAACCTCAAAACAAACAAACAAAACCTCTACATCTAAAGAGACCTAGGAGATATTGGGGGGAAAAGTTGAAAAGCAAATTGCCCCAGACTGCGTATAAAGCACCTTTCTCTGGTAAAGCACAAAGACAGTTAAAATGCAGGTATCTTCAATATTCTAAACTGAGAAACCAGAAATAGTAAAAAATTAGAAAAGATTGGGAGATTTGCCCAAAGTCATATGGTAGTTATAGACATCGCTAAAATCTGGCATCCAGCTCTTTCCAATGCCAAGTTGAGCATTTCTGACAAGGCTACCCTGCAATCAGAAAACAATTAGAAAAACTATTTCAGATGCTAAAGGAGACTTGGTTAAAGAATCTGATGCTTTGGTCTTCTTAAATAAGGTATGTACAATATTAGACATATTTGGAAACTCTGCACACGATGATTGTACAGTTACAGGAAATTCAATTTGTAGTACACAGTATGTGCTAATATGGACATGTTTGAGTAAATAGTTTCTTCATTTGACCATTTATGAGGCACTTTGCTATTCCTGTTGCCATTCTCTTAGCTCCATCCTGGTTATAATATACCAAATAATAATCTCTGAAACTAAATATATCTTAGCCTTAATGGCAAAGCCCCAGCATGCGGAATGTTCTGGATATGCTATTTATGCTGCCATTTGCAACTAGTAATATTCTAACATCTGGGCAGACATCACAGCATCTGGAGCAGGAATTAGCCTTTAGGTATGCAGTGACTGACAAAGATGCTAAGGCAAAGACGGGTAAGCATTAACAGTTTCATGCTTTTATATACATGAAAGTCATGCTTAGCAAAATGGCTCAAATGCATCCAAAGCTCTCTATTCTTGAGAATTTTCAAAACCAATCTTAAATGTTTCTGGATCAATAAGAATTAGTTTAAATCGTGCTTGTCTCAGGCAAAAACTGCTGTGAATCAATCTCCTCTGAAATGTACATAAGCGAGCTTAAAATTACATCACATGCCATGGCCAACAAGTGTTGGATGCCAAACCTAAATAGAATAGATCTAATTTTCACTAGATTGGAATATGTAATACAGAAATGGATTTTTAAAATGTCATGGGAAATAACTGCATTGCCCCTAATGCCAATATGTTCCTTAAACACCCACTACACAGATTAAATAGACTAGTAATACACATCATAGCACAGAATTGATCCATCAGTATTTTTTTTTAAAGAGTCTACATGTTATGTGAAAATAGTTATTGCTTAAAGAGATGATTAGCTACATTCTTGAAACATTGTCTTCCCTATTTCATATTTATTGCGAACCAAGGTTGGGGCACATATATGGGGTTCTGGCCCTCAATTCCTTAAATATTTAAAAGACTTCAGTGTTGTTTAATGTTAAACTGTTTTTTTTTAAACCTAAAGAACTGACTTCCCTAAGGGACAAACAAATGTGGAGGAACTCCTATAAAATATTCTGCCATAAAAGAGAACAAAGTAATTTCTCCATTTTCAGGTTATATACATAACCCCTCTATTTTTATTATTTGCACTCATTACACTGCAACTTTATTCCAGAGAAAATCTGAGAATTAGAAGAAATGGTAAGTACAGTAAATATACTCAACACTACCTTCACTGCATTTAACTATAACAACATGCTTAAAGCCGGTAGTAGAAGGTAACTCTGGATAAATTAGTAAACATTCACCTTCACGTTTTATATGAATCATGCAGACCTCATATATTCTAAATCTATAAATACATTGAAGAAGTTCTATCTTTAATAAGTTATTCTAAGAAGAAAAAAAAAATTAAATGAGAGAGCTGAGAGGTAACACTCAAAACCTGAGAAAATATTTAATGAAATTAAAATAAATAATAAACTTCTAAATATATCTGGTTAAAAGGTATTCAGAAAGGAATACTCTGGCCTACTTACATTTAGGAAACATTAGATAAGATCAGCTTTACCAGGGAACATCTCTGTTTTAGATTTGGAGTGTCTTCATAAAGATTTACGTTAACCCACTTATTATCTCAGTGAGTCCTGGTTATTCACATAAGGAAAGTTCAAGACTGGACCTCTATTTTCCAGCCTGGGGCAGAGAGAAAGTTGAGCACCTCACAAATAAAGAAAAACTATTTGGTTTTCTAGGAAAGCTGCCAATTCATTCTCTATCCCAGCACCGATAGTTGCTGAGGGGAGCCAGGCTGGGGTTAACGCAAAAGGGAATTAATTCATCCACTTTATTTCAGCAAAGGGAAGAGGTTTCTGCAGGGTTGCTGGTTGTTTGAGATGCAGAGAAATCACTGTGAAATGTCAGCCTGCAGCGATCCCAGGTGTGCTCACCTGCTGGGGGCAGGATGGGAGGAGCTAGATCCAGCAGGCTTGGTAGAAGTCTGGAAGCTGACTGCTAATAATTGCTCTTGGGAGATGCTTTGATTTCTTCTAGGAAAGGAAGATAAAGGAGGGGCTAATGGGGCCAGGGCAGGTGGAGCCTTGAAATATTTTCTATTTATTTCTCCTGATTCTTCTTGTTATTTTCCTACAGTACTCATTGCAGTTTCTTCCTCCCTATCTGGTTTAATTTAGGGCCGGTATTTGTTTATGTTGTTCTTCTTGATTTCCTGGAAGACTGACAAAGAGTCCAAAGAATGTGAGTGCCTGCTTTGAATTAAGCCCACTGAGTCAAATTACTGATTGCAAAGGCAGCGCGGTTAGGAACAAGCAGATTTTGATTCAAGTTAGAAAGAGGCACTCATGGTTCCAAAGCAATGCAAGGAACAAAGACAACATGGCCCGTGTATCCTTGGTTGCTTGTGAGGAGGCAGGAATAAATTGCTTGCTTGTTTAACAGCTTTTGAAAGTAGCAGATAGATTGTTTTTGGGGACTAAATGTGGTTATAAGAGGTTGAACAATTGGAGTCATTTTCATAATCAGCAATTGCTGCTGCTGAAATTAGAGAGAAAAGTAAGTGATAAATAAAGGGAAAACATGTCTGGCAGGAAGCATTATTCAATCATAAGCTATCCCAAATGGTTAAAAATATAGCTTATATTACACTCCTGTGAATTTACAACAACATGGAAGGAACTAGGCCACTCAATTTCACAGTTCCAGGGAAAAATGAGGCTCTTTCTGGAACTTTTACTTTCCCAGCAATGTGTTTGTGATGCATTCCAGATGGACAAGCCTTGAAAAGTGACAATATCCATCTATTTGTGAGAATGAACACAGAGAGAGTGAGAGTTTTCACATCCCTGTCTCCCTCAAACATAAACACCGCAAACCACAAATGAATCCACTTAATCCAATTTGGGAGGATTCCTCAGGACGAAAGCCTTTATCAGTTATCATCAAAGCATCCAGTTTAATTCTTCTTCCCTTGAGTCTCTGAGGGGAGGGGTGGGGGCAGAGTGGTTGATGAAATAAAAATAAAATAGAGCTAAAGACAGTTCTTTGGATGAAGATACACAGCTGATATTTTAATGTGTAGTTGACACAAAGCTGAAATGCATAAGTGATATGTTGTGAGTTCAATTAAAATATAAAAACATCTTGACAAATTGGAAACATGATCTAAATCCAATAGAATGACCTTTAATAGAAATAAATGTTAGGATTTGAACTTGGTTTCAGAAATGCAGAAGTGTGGGAAAGAGGAGACATTGTTTAGCAGGGACTGGCATAAAAAAATGTTTGTCATTTGCTAATAACCCCAGAAAAAAAACAACAGCATCACAAAAATAGCTAATGTGATGTGACTACTGCCTGGCTTTAGGGAAACACATAAAGGGGGTAACAATTCCGCTCTGTACTGGCTGAATCACAAGCAGTCCATGGCATACCCAGGTCCTCTTAACACAATGCGGAAGTCCTTCTAGCCAAAGTCAATCCCTTCTCTGGTTGTCTGGACTTTACCTCATCACCTTCTTTTTAAGCAATCTCCCTCTAGCAATTACCTCCTTTCTCTTCTACATCACTAAACTTCTGCCTCTTTTCTGGTTCCTTCTTATCAGTATTTGATCACATGCAAGTCTTTCTCATCATACAAAACCCTCCCAATACCCCACATTTCCCTTGTGACTGCCACCCTCTCCTTCCCTTTGCTGCCAAATTCCTTCACAGTGACTATCTCCTCTCCCCTACGCCTCTGTCATCTTCATCCCACCGAAGTTTGACTTTTGCCCTCATTGTCCCCCTGGAGTGGCTCTTCCTTAAAATCACCACCCACTAAATGGCAAGGATCAGCCCTTATTTTCCTTGGCCGCTAAGTAGCTTAGATACCATTGACCAGTCTTTCTTAATTTTTTTTTTTTTATTTGAGATTTCTAGACACAACCCTTTTCTGCTACTTTTCTTCCTGCCCACAAGCTGCCTATTTTCAGTTTTGTTGTTGTTATTTGTTATTTTGTTTGAGTCAGTATGCTTTGGAGACTTCTCCTCTACCTATTCTATGTGTTGGTTTGTTTCCTTAGGGTTCTGGTCCACTTCCACATCATGGTTCTCTCACCGGCAGGTGGAGGGGGTTCCCTGAATGGAACTCAGAGGCCGAGTGCCAGGTCTATCACAGGGGTCTCCATGCATTGCTTCCTTCACAGAGAAAGCCCACCAAAGGGGCGATGATGAGGATGTGAGAACAACAGAATTCCTACATATGGGACCCATAACGGAACAGTCAGCCGTCTTCATACACCAGTGGTTCCAAAGAGTTAACAATATTGGAGACTTTCAAGAAAATTCTGCCATAAGGAAACATTTTGAGCTTGAATACATGGAAGCATAGAGACCTCCATGTCATACAAAAGCTAACCTCAGGCCTCCACTGGGAGGGGTTCTGGAGAGAATCAAGGATACACAATGGAGGGTGGAGTAAAATGCTGCCACAGAAATGCAAAACAAGCTGGACAGGGATGGAAGACATAAGCCCACTGGGTTGCCCAGGGAAGGATTAGGAACCTTGGGAGGGCACTCCATCTTGAGGTAGAAAAGGAACAGCTGTCCCTTTCCTTCCCCAATAGTAATAATGGCCAAAGGCTAAATTTGTTATTTAGCATTTAGGATGTGCCAAGAAATAGTTAAGTTTGGTGATCAAGTGAGACTCTACTTTCCCCTAATTTCTCTCTTCCTTAGAAACAGACTCCCTAAATATTAGCTGGGCTCACAGTGGTCTGTGCAAAAGACATTTTTCCAGTCTCCCTTGAGGTTCAGTGTGGCCATGTGCTTACGTTTGGAATTCAATCACAGGTAGTGAGTGCAGGAATTATACTTACATGGAAAAGACCTGTCATTCTAAATCCCTTCCTCCTGATTAAGAGCTTTTCAAACTCACAGAAAAGCTGAAAGAATTATATAGCAAACACTTATATACCCACATCTCTGTTCACAATGGCTAACATTTTGCAGTATTTGTTTTATGACATATCTATCATTTATCCACTCCCATATGCATCTATTTTATTTTTATGCATTTCAAAGCTGCAGACATGAGTATACCTCACCCCTAAAATTATCTTGTTTTATATGTTTCCAACAACCCCATAAAGTAGATAGATACAATCATTTCTGTTTTACAAATGAGTTACCAGAGGGCCAGAAGTCTAAGTAAGGAGTTTAGGTCACACTAATAGTAATTGGCAGAACCTGAATTTTTCTCTAAAGTTTGCATTTTTCACCCATGAATTTCTCATCCCTTCAACCCCACTCCCACCACTACCCCATAAGAGTTTGAGGCTTTAGGGGTATACACCTTTAATCTGATCAGGACTCAGGATTCCAGGGGTACTATAAAAGGAGGGTTCTGATCTCTTTTTTCCATTCACCAACTAGCAGGGAGAGAGACTCTGACTCATTTGAGAATAACAGCCCTGCATCTCATGATGCTGCCTTTGGTTGCCTTTCTTCATTTTCTGGTGGGAGGGTAAAGTGGGCACTGAGGGATGAGGAACCTCAACAGAGAAAAGAAACCATATCTTGCATTTCCATTATAAACATTTCTTTGTGGGAATAAACAATTCCATTAAATAGCATGTACTCTCTTCCCTCTGATTAATCTGAAAGAAGTCTGAATTTGAAAATGCACAGTTCTTTTTTCTCTTCCTGAACATAAATGCTTATAAAATGAGACCTGTTTACCTCAAGTCTGCAGACGGTTACACACTTTGGGGTTTGCCCAACCACCCTCTGATGGACAAAATTCCCAAAGCTGCTCCTTTGCATTTCATGAAGAATCATGACTCTCAGCCATCTTCATGTCACAGCTTGGAAGCTCCCAAAGCAATTGGTTTAGTAATTTATTTTGTGAACCGTGCTGTGGGCATAAAACTTTTAAAAGTAAAGCTCAAGTTCCAATCTAAAGATCTGAAAAGAACGTTTTCAATCTGGTGCGGACTGTTTTCCATCAGCCCAGCTGGCAGTGGTTACCCTGGGTACTGGGCAGCCTCACGCAGTCGGGCACAGCCGCTGCGTGGCTGCAGAGGCAAGCAAAGCACGGAGATTACCACATTATCATCTCCCAACTGAAACCGGAGTTCCATTTAACAAGCTGACAGGAGCAACAGGACCACAAAATAACAAGCAGACACGCAGTGTGGTATTTGTCAAAGATAAAGGGCTGAGCTTGAGCTTAATGCTTCTCGAAGGTTTTGGAAGACATTCAAATCATCTGCCCCGAGCAGTTTCTGCTCCTTGAACTTCTTCCCACATTTCTCTTATTCGGGGTTTCCATTGTGACACATTAAGCTTTATTTGGTGGTGATCTTTTGAAGACACCAGAAATGCCATTAAAGTCTGCGCCGATTTCATTGACATGTCTTAGGTTCCCACATATGTACTTTACTTGCTCAGAAGAGCCATGGCTACATTTAATTCTACTTTATTGTTATACCTTCCGAGAGCTAAATTTACAAATTGCACACAAACATGCACATGTGTTTGCAATAAGACTTTCTGCAACAACATATAGCCTCCTTTCTTTATGGTTATAAAGTAAGCATAGAAAGGGATTTTTAAAACAATATTTTAATCCAATCCTGTGTGCCTTATTGCCCATATTACATAAAATAGGATCCTTTTTGGTATTATTATTATTTTAATTTTTAGAGACGGGGTCTTGCTCTTGCTCAGGCTGGTCTCGAACTCCTGAGCTCAAACAATCCACCACCTAGCATGCTTTTTTAAAAATCATTTATGTCTATTGCCATTTTATATTTGATCTTCTGAGAGTGTAACATCCTTACATCTATCACATATATAAATTAAATTTGAAAAGAACAAAAATTCTTCCTGTATTTTTTCAGGATAGCAAAGGCAGCCAGTATAACATGAAATATGGCATGCATTAGAAGAATTAATTTTTGGGTGAGTTCGACAGGTTATGCCAGCAAAAGCTGAAGAGAAGCTATATTTGTTGAAACCAAATATTAATATCATGTAGACTCAGAGAAAGTAGATGTCCTTTTATTTTTATAGATAAATTCTTATAAAAATGAAATTTCTATAGCTGTCAAACATCCAGTGAGTCTGAAATAATTCAAACACTAAAATGTGTGGATGGGTCTCTCATTGCTCTTTTATGGTTTTTTAGGAGAATCACATTGTAGGAGAATGTTTTGTTAAGGCAAAGTCCTCCATCTTGGGATGAAGTTTTATTTCTCTTATCCCTAAAGCTCTCATACAGATCTTTTGCTCACTCATAACAAGGTTAATTTCTTTGGCCATTGCAATCTGGAGTTATATCCTATGTTTGACATTTTGCAATAGTGGCCTAAATAAGCTTAAAAACATGTTACCACCGCACACTAAACATTTTGAGGAAAACTCTTGCCTCCCTAGTGCTTAATAGAACACTCTTGAATAATATGTCTCTTCATGATGCTCTCCTCAAGTCTGTGTCAGGAATGAAACATTCCAACTGAGATCACTTATAATAGCAAATTCCCCACATATTTCCACTGAGTTAGGGAACTGAAAATACAATAGCTCTCCGTATTTCAGCAACAAAGAATAAGTACTGCAGAGCTGAAGTGAAGATACCCAGAAGAGCTGGATTTGGGGAAATTCCTTTTAGAAAATCTCTTATATAAGGAAGGCTGCAAATTACTTAGAGTATGAGGTATTTG
Source organism: Microcebus murinus (assembly GCF_040939455.1). Classification (NCBI taxonomy): domain Eukaryota; kingdom Metazoa; phylum Chordata; class Mammalia; order Primates; family Cheirogaleidae; genus Microcebus; species Microcebus murinus. Next base: position 16,987,495 of record NC_134119.1, read on the forward strand.
CAGCCAAACAAAAAGAAATTATTCTAGCACCACTTACAGCTGCCTGGAACTATGGCCCAAGGAGGCCTGGGAGGAAGCTGTACCCAAGTCTTGGCTGTTGGCTGATTCTTTCCCAAGATAGAGTTTTCAGAAAAACTCTAAAGTATCCTATCAGGGTGAATATGATAAGGATACATTATTAATATTCCAAGTAAATATGAAAATACATACTATGAATTAGAGTCTGATATAGGGTAGGGTTGGGCAGATGGAGAAGTACATTGAGGTGCACAGAATTTTTTATATGTCAAAAAAATCAAAATAATACATAAATATGGATATTGGAAACTTCTGAGATATAAAGCACAGTCCACACATAAATGGTATTTGTTTAGCCATTATCATAACCATAGTAACTAAAAGCTTATTGGCTCAGGGAGTGAGACAAACATATGGCAGGTGAAGAATAGAAAGAAGAAAAATATAAAATTACAGCGTTTCTACTTTTCTCTCTCGGTCTCTTGGCCAAAACATGGATCCATTCTGCCAACACACAATTATATTTATGTGCACGCGCACAGGTATGCATACACTAACAGACGCACACATGCAACCTTTGCTCTCACGGCTATCACAACCCTCACTGTCATCTCTGTTTCCTAACTGAACTGGGCTATAGAAAAGAGGGAGGGAGGATTTAGATTCCTACCCTGCTGAGTACTTCTAGATATTTCATATTTATGAGCCAACAGCAAGACGTAAGCCATTTGAAAATCTGGAGTACATCTAGGGCATGTTTGTTGATCTGGCGGTATGGATGGAGCACCCACCATGAGATCCATAGACAGCTCAGTGTAGGAGTAAGAGAAAAGAAAGTCTGAGTTTATAAGCTCGTGACTTCTCAACTCAATTCAGTTGGTCTTTCCTTGTCTCGGCTTGCATTTTTCTTCCTTCACTCAGTACTAGCTCTTGACGACAACATGGTCTTTCATGCTTTTTAGTCTTCACTTATGTTGACCCCTCTCATCAGAAATCAGTCTCCCTGTTTCTCTACCTATTCAGTCACAATTGAGCTCCAATGATCCATCTTCTGAGGTCATTCTTTAGAATTCAATTCTCCCTTATTGGTCTTCTCTTGCCTTGGCATGTGTTGAGGGGAAATGCTAGAAAATTCCCCTGGAGACTAGCTGGAATGTCCCAACAAAAATCTGACAAAGTTTCCTTAGTATGGATTCCCAAAGCTCCCAAAGGGGACCTTGATTCAGTAGGTCTAGGGTAGCATTCAGTACCAGAATCTGAGTGATTTGCTGCAGTTGGTCTGAAGACCTCTTCTTGAGTAGCATATTCATTGTGTTAAAACTGAGGATCCAATGGTCTTCCTTCAGTGAGTCTTGATCTGCCTTTTCCCCCCAAATCAATAAAATAAAGTTGAAGAGAAGCACAAGTATCAAAGCATATCATACATCGTATATTTTCATGAATCTTTAATTTTCAATCACATGTATCTACTTGGTTGGATATAATATGAAAATTTTATAATGGATTATAGACAAAAACTTGGAAAGACTCTGCTCTAGGGAAGTCATATAAGGTGACATGCAATCACAAAGTGTCCTAAAACTCTGGAGTTACCTAATAAGTGTAGGATAAAAAACAGGTAGGTGCCAGGAGGGCAGAAAGCAAAGGCTAGTATGATATATCAACTGGTGTAAATAACTGAGTTACCAAGATGCAAAGAAAGAGCAGTCAGGAGGTTGTAACCAAATTCCGACCCATAATTAGACTGACACACATGTGAAATGCTTAATGCATGGATCAGGGAGCACCGAGCTCTGACAAATGGCAGAGGAAGCCTAACTTTAAAAGAGGCTTTGCATTCTAACCAGCTATTATTACTAGCCCCTTCTCAGTCTCTCAACAAATTTCCTTTCTGTTGGAATTTTTCATGCTTCCTCAAAGCTTGATGGTGATTTCTTCTTTTTCCTTTATTTATTTTGGAAAGCCAGGAGAAAATTGTTTCAGTATGTTCTTTAAATTAGTTTCCTTGCAGTGTTTTCCTTGCACACATTAATTATAGCTCCCTTGAGGGGCTGCAGTGCCATATAACACACTGTAATTCTGCTCCCCAATCTTCCTTCTGTGCTTTAAGTTGCCGATTCTCCCTACAATCTGAGCTCTGTGTTATATGTAACTGGGAATTGCATAACTGAGATTCTTTCAACTCTAATATAAGAAGAGAGAAGAAAATGTGATCATCAGTTCTTGAGCACACCAGACTTAAAATGAATAGTTTGTGGTCTATAAAATGAAGTAGTTAGATGAAATGACCTCTGAGGTCCTCTCTTCCAGCTCAAACATTCTCCAAAGAGAGTTTCATTTAATATCTGAAATACAGAGAAGAGATCAGTGGGACTTTGATGAAGCTAAGTGATTCTTATTAGCATGATCTGGCGAGATTTCCAGAGGTTCTCAAGAAAACAGTACATGCCTGAGAGCCTACATCTGAGTTGTCACTGTGCTAGGCAGTAGGATAAAGCAGTTAGTCCAAGAAAATATAATTACTTTTTAATTCCCAAAGAGAGTGAACATTCCAAAGTGGCCATAATATAACTTAATGTTTCATGCTATAGCCACAGATGATTAAGGAAGAAAAAAAATTAGCTAAACACAAAATATAATTCTAAAACAGATTCCCAAATTCCTGTCTTTTCAGATAGGGAAAACAATGGCAGTTTTGAGAATCAGAATAAGTCATTTATTGGCTAGTTAGAACTGGAAGGTTTATTAGGAAAATGAAAGAGGTAAATTGAGGAATGTTGGAGCCCAACTACTCATTAAACAGCTCCTGGGGTATGTAAATTTTGCCGTTTATACAGATTATCTTATTCCCTCTGCTTGTTGCTTTAAAGTAGGTGTATATACTCCCTATTTAAAGATAGAGAAAGTTAGGCCCAGGAAGGTAAGTAACAAATGTTAACCAGTGTCAGAGTCAGGCTTTTAATTCGGGTAATGAATTACCCAACTTCAGGTAGCTTGAAATAGAAGATAGTCTATTAGCTTTATGAATGTCAAGTTTGTGTCCTAATAACATCCATCAAATGGTTCCTTAATATGTACTATCTTCTTTATTCTATGAATTAACCAGATTCAAAGCCCTGAGCAGGCTCTCACTGTTAGAAAGAATTCCTTTTCTCTCGGTGGCCCAAGCATTTATAAACCTGGTTCCAACGCAGCACAAAAGTTAACAAGAGTCAAGGCTTATATCCCTGATATATAGGAAACAAGCTCTGCCAAGCTTCCAGCTTGACAACTCTAACTTGTCTTAATTTATGCTCTTCTGCTGATGAGATCCCATCCCCACACCATATTAAATCTATCACTTATAGAAAATGAACTAGATATTTTTTAAAAAGTATCTTCAACTCCGATATCTCTTTTGACCTGTGACCCATATCTGTAGTGGTATAACCCACAGGCACTTCAAACTCATCATGCCCTCTGAATTCCTCATCCTTTCTCATGGAGCTGCACTTATATCTGAAATCATTACTTCAGTAAATGACATCACTGTATACACACTTAATTCCTGTAATGTTGTCTCCTCAACAAGCAGATGGACACACACAAAGAAGGAGCCAAATTTAAAATAAATATTTGCTGTCACCTTGTTATGGACCTTCATCTTTTGACTGAAATGCTGTGATAAATCCCTATTTTCTCTGATACAAGTATCATCTCTTCTAATATGTTCTCCACACTCCTTCCAGGGTTCACTGTGAAGATACACTTTTTTTTTTTTTTTTTTTTTTTTTTTTTTGAGACAGAGTCTCACTTTGTTGCCCAGGCTAGAGTGAGTGCCGTGGCATCAGCCTGGCTCACAGCAACCTCAATCTCTGGGGCTCAGCGATCCTACTGCCTCAGCCTCCCGAGTAGCTGGGACTACAGGCATGCGCCACCATGCCCGGCTAATTTTTTTTATAGATATTTTAGTTGGTCAATTAATTTATTTCTATTTTTGGTAGAGACGGGGTCTCACTCAGGCTGGTTTCGAACTCCTGACCTTGAGCAATCCGCCCGCCTCGGCCTCCCAAAGTGCTAGGATTACAGGCGTGAGCCACCACGCCTGGCCAAGATACACTTTTGATCGTGCTACTCTCCTATTCAATAACTGTAAATGATTTCCAGTAACCTTCAGCAATGGTTTGAACTTGGGTTCCAAGTTTATAGATGTGTTTGTCTGCAATAGTGATTATGTGTGTATGTTTTTTCTTGGGAGATGGCCTTGAGCTTTCTTTCAACAATGCCTGAAGAAGAAAGTGCTCCCAAAATAATGAATAAAAAGCAAAAACAGAAGCAGACAAATAATAAACCACTAGGGTCAACAGTCGAGGTCCAAACTCCTTTGTTGGACATGCAAAGCCCTTTATCATCTGGTCCCTGCCAATCTCTTGCATTTCTTCTCTCACTACCTATCACCTCACATCCATTAGCAAGCCATATGTAATTTTGCACCATCTTTTATCTTCCATCTTTGTCTTTCTATTCCTTATATCTGGCATACTGTTTCTCCATTTTTTACCCAACAAATTCTAATTTATCCTTCAAATCCTAGTTTGTGAATCACCTTCTCAATAAATCCCCACAGAACATCTCCAGCAGACCTATCACTCCTCCTGGATCACAGACTGAGCTCTATTCTAGCACTTACTACATCACATACTATTCTGTATTTATATGCCAGCCTCCCTTTTGTGGACCTTCCAATGGCAGATTCTGGACCTCAATCTATTTCTTCTCCACAACACCGACAAAATGTTCATTAATTACAAACACTGTAGCCCATGACAAGAGGAGAGGGATTGAAAGCTTTCAAAAATACTTCAGGTCAAAGAAGCAATTTTATATCCTGAGAATACTTATGAAAGAAATTATATAGTATATTTGAAGACATGGAAATATCTCATTCGTTTAATGAACCTAAGCCCCGATGTTAGTTTCAAAAGAGCATTATTGAATGACATTTGGGAATATTAGATATTTATTTACTTCCGATAAAAACTTTAATTTTCTTAGTAGACTGGCAGATATCACTGCTGAACCTTATTCACCCAAAGAAAGGTTATTAAGAAATGCTATATAAAAACCAGGTCATCACTAGTGTTGACTTGAGCAAGATGCAGATATAACTATCCTTGCAACTCTAACAAGAAAAAAAGGAGATTTCCTTCTTCATTACACTTTACATGTAATGATAAACATTTTATTCTTATGAAGGCATCATTTACCCCAACAATTCTTATTTGTTTTTCCTTGATGATATTTTCACTTCCATTCTTTTAGAACAGTAGAAATACCAGGTGAAAAGAAAAACACAACAGAAAACTAGGAGAGAAGCAATAATAAGGAGGAAGTGCCAGAATGAATGCTGCCCACGCCCACACTGTGCAAGTGGAGTGAAGACTGGAAGAGGCACAGGCAAAAATCTAAACATAGCTGATGGAGAAGTCCAGGTGCTGGTGGTCTGGTCTGGGATGACACATCTGTGAATGAATAAGATATTTCTCATGTCTCCAACACAGAGGATGAAAGTTAGCCTAGTAGAGTAGCAAAACCTAGAGTCAGAAGGATAGGGCAACAGTATTGGGTAGAACCTAGAAAAACAGCACTGGAGAGAGTCCAACAAAGAAGACTGAGATGTCCCAGCAGACGCAGAACAATAGTGACCTAGAGGATGTAATATTCAGAGGAGGTTTCTAAACCATTAGGGCAGGAAAAAATCTTAGTCCTGTCCATTTGCTGTCTAGAGGAGAAACATGGAGGTCATAGATGTCATTCCACTGCTCAAAGTTCTTGTCCTTCTTCACCTTTATTTCTCACCTTGTCTTTTTTCACTCCTTGCTTATAAAGTCCAACTCTTGAGTGTGACATCAATGCTTTGACTTTCCAATTTGACCTCATAGTACTCCTATTTCTCAATTTTGCCTGAAAATACCCTGCGTTTTTCCCTATTTCCATGCTCATGCTATTCTTTCTGAATTGAAAACCTCTCTAATCTCTATCTATTTTAAGAAATTCTGGTTTTAAGAGCTAGTTTGAGATCCAGAGAGTTTTAAATGTCCAAAACATTTTCTTTAAATCTCTCCCTTTCAGGAAATGATTTTAAAACCATATAACACTCTGTGGTATTTCTCCTGTGCAAATGTCACCTTGTATTATGACTGTTAGTGTTCTCATAATCAGGTGGCAAACCCTTTATAACAGTGAAGCTGCCTTAGTAATTTTTATGCTCACCATCACTGAGACCTTTGTACATATGAAGAGTCTAGCAGTATTTACTCAAGAAATGAATGAATGAATGAAGCTAGTAAAAATCCCATCAGCCAGGTATTTTCTATCTATTTTTGTATCCATCTGCATTATTTGTGTGTTATGGGGCCCTGGAGGTCATGTCAAGCTTCCTACTGTGCATACAATCTGTATAGTATGTATCACCGAGCACTAACTATGTGCCAGGACCTGTGTGAAGTGCTTTACATATATAAATCTCATTATTTATAACAACCCAGTTTGATGAATAACTATTGTTATTCTAAAATAACTGAGACTTAAAAAGATTGGGTAATTTACATAAGGGTCCTCCACATATTACATGGCATCAAAAAAAAATTGAAAACAGATGATTCTAAAGTCTATGATATAGAACGAATTATAACTAGTTCTACCACTGTAGTTCAATTCCTCCACAGAAAATTTTTTAGTTGTATTCACTGGTACACAGAAATGTATATATACTAATTTACACATATATAGCATATACACATATACGTATACATAAATGTAAACATGCATACATTTTTATTATATTTGGAACATAATATTCTAATTAGGCACAGCACCACAATTTGTCAAACAAATGCCACATCTTTAGTTCTGTCAAAAACTTATTTTATACAGATAAAATCAGTGAATAGTGCCAATTATAAGATCAGATATACACCAATGCTTCCTATTTTTATACGAATGAGTCACATAAACCACAGAGATTAGAATACAAGTAAAATTTACAAGAACTGTATGCCTTAGCAAAATTTGATTATCCAACAGCATCCCATTGTGTTGCTAGGTCTACAAAATACATACTGACTATATCCAAGAACCAACTTTGTAACCCATTCAGGAGTCTACGCACAACCCAGTATGTTTAAGGGTCTTCAGTAGGTGTAGACATGGTATCACAGTCCCCCACATAGGCCCAGACAGAAACTTCTTATTTACCCAAATCCCATTCTCCCTTCTTTCTAGGCACTCGGTGGGACTGTACTTTCTAGTTTCCCTTTCAGTTTAGTGTAGGCCTGTGGTCATATTCTGAATAAAAGAATATGAGAGAAAACCATAAAATCTATCATGCATATTCCTTCACGCTTTTACCCCTTTGATCAGATGAATATCAGTGTCAAGAGTAATCACAGAAGCTACACACAAATGGTGGGAAAGTCTCCAGCAGCCCGTATTACTAAATGACTATGTGTAGCAGAACTGCCTAACTCCTGCTAACCAGGAACACCCACCCACACTGGACTGTACATAAACCTCTACTGTGTTCAGCTGCTGAAATGTGGGAGTTATTTGTCACAGTGTCTATTGATACCCTAATATATAATAGTCTAAGTGCTCCCATGTTCAGCAATTTTTACTCTTAATATTATCTCAATAAGATTTTTTTAAATGAAATTTATAAACAATAACTAAATATTATAATATTACTGGTAGGCTATAAACAAATTCAAGTATGTACTTAAATTAATTTCAGGCATAATTCTGTGTTATCATTAGTCTATTCTCGTTAGGCGTTGATAAGAATTCTGCAGCCAAAGTTAACTCTGTCACGTCAGCTTTGTTCCTGGTCTTTGATATGTTCATCTGTTGTCTGTTTCTGTCTTCTTCAAATAAATCACGTAGGAAACCTTCAGAAGTCCTCTCCCTTACTCACAGCCCACTTCTTTTGCTGTATGGGTTTTGCTGATAGAAGAGCAAAAAAGTGACCTCTAATCTTTCCTTGTTGTATTACTTCTTTGTTATTTCCTACATGGCACCCGCTGCATTTACCTTTCATATCTCTTTCTCCTCATCAGCCTTTGAACTTCCATTTATGTACTGTGATCCGTTTCCCTCCTGTGGAGCTCATGGTATTCCTTGAGTCCTTCCCAGCTTTCGCTTTCAAGATTTAACTTTGCTTTTAGACAGGTTTTAGAGCACATATTCCCCTTAGAGTTGCTACCGTGGCCTCAGGGCGACAAGGTCCCTAGGTTTTCAAACTTTCCCAGCGTGTCCTGACCACCCTGCCTCTCCTCTTTCTTGGACATTGGGTCTTTGGCCAGTCTGACCACAGACTGACTCACTTCCCCAAGACTGACTTATAGAACTAATTTGACGTTGAGCTCTCTGAAAAAGGTCACTTTTCCACTCTTGTACTATATGAGGAGGGTAAATGCTAGTTTTTCTGAAAAGATGCCACAGGAAGACTATTTATTATAAAAAGAACATAGAACACGGTTTCTCTGAGGCCAACTCTTGTTTCTCTTTGAAATGTTCTCCCTTTTGACCAGCAAGGCAAGGAACAAAGTGGCTGACCTATTATCTGCCTCCCGCCTGCCAACTTTGGCTTACAGACGTTACTTAGAATAAATGAAGGGTAAAAGGGGGCTCCTATCTACTTAAAAACTTATCTCTTAACCATGCATTTCAAAAAGTAAAACAAACAAATAAGGACAGTTATGGCTGCTTTGGGAAAATATGATTTTAAAAAATTCTATTCCTGAAATGATTAAATTAGAGGTGTTTTGCTTTTATAAAAGCATAATTCTTTTTATAAAAGGCCCTTGTATATTTCCATTAATTTAGAAGTTTTTAGGACATGTAAATGTTAGTTATTCCATTTATTGTAGTTGGTTTCAAAAATCATTTTTTCAGGAACATATCTACCACTGAATATTTAGAATGAGTTTCACTGTATACATTTTATGCCAATTTTGTGTGAAAGTTTTGACATATATATACCTTATACATTTCCCAGTAAGACTATCTAAGAGACCCTTCTCTACTTTTGGCCACAGTCCAATGAAGCAAAAGAAACCAACATTGATAGACATACAATCCTGTAGCCCTAAAGGTCCTTAATTTTTCAAGATACCTGTTCCTGTGTCTCAGGGCAAATGAGGCTATAGAAACTATCCCAGGCAATTAGATGTGGACTCTGATTTTGGTTTTGATGTATTCTAAAATAATTATGATATTGGTTTCTAGGGTGTTTTAATAATTGTTTTTAAAGTGCAAAGATTAAATATACCACATATTGTAATCTGCCAATTCTTGTGACACAAACGTATCCATTTAGATCATTTCCAATACTTGCACTATAGCATATTTGAAAACAAAAACTTCACAAAATTACAAATGATAGACCATAAACAGAATATATTCTAAGTCTTGTTCAAGGGTTTTATACTGAATTTATGTAGTTATTGTTGCTTTAACATCAATGACTTAGAATATTGTTTGCTTTTAAAATATTATTTGGTAGGTTTATATTTAATTCTATATTTTCTTAAAAAGAGCCTAGGACATTTAGCAGAAACACTAAGAATGTCATAAAGTTTCCATTTACCAATTTATTGGAAAATGGAAATAACTGCTTTGAATTAAAAGATCACAGGTGTTCCATTTATGGCTTTTAATTTGTAAAGGATATATTTTTAAAAGCTTCAAACAACCTATCTAATACTGAGTACTATTTTAAGTATTTTTAAGCTGTAGTAGCACTTAACACATCTACTAAAAGCAAGAATTGAAACATTTTTATATAAATGTCTGTCTTCCATCAGAGCCCATATAAGGAAATTCCAAATATGATAAATACATTTGGAATCTAAATGCCCTGTTTTTAAAGATGTCCTTTTGGTGATGTCAATATATGTGTTAAAGTGATTTCTTGCAGAAGATCTAAATTACTCATTTAAATAATGGGTCTCTATTAAAGTGGCCTTATGGTTATTACATTAGTATTTCACAATAATTAATGTTTTACTAAAGGAAATAAGAATTGGCCTAAATTTCCTAGTACTTCACAATACATTTATAAGGAAAATCTGAAAGAAACTAGAAAAAGAAGTGCAACCTAAATCCAAAGCAAGAACAATAAATGAAATCATAAAAATTTAAGCAGAAATGAATGAAATAGAGACTAGAACAACAAGAGAGAAAATCAACAAAACCAAAAGCAGTCACTTGAAAAGACCTACAAAACTGGCAAACCTTTAACTAGCCTGGCCAAGAAAAAAGAAGAAGGTACAAATTACTAAAATCAGAATGAAAGAGGGGACATTTTTACTGACCTTACAGAAACAAAAAAGGATCTTATAAGAATATTATTAATAATTATATACCAATAAATTAGATAATCAAGGTAAAATTTTAAAAATCCCTATAAAGACACAAATTACTTTAACTGACAGAAAAAGAAACAGAAAATATGAATAGAACTATAACATGTAAAGAGACTGCATTAGTAATCAAATTATTTCCCACAAAGAAAAGCCCAGCCCTAGATGGCTTCTACTGGAGAATTCTTCTATACACTTGAAGAAATACCACCAATCTTTCACAAACTCTTTCAATAAATAATAATAAGGAACACTTCTCAGATCATTCTGTGAAGCCAATATTGTCCTGATACTAAAACTAGACAAAAAGAAAAGAAAAATGCAGATCAATATCCCATATAAGTACAAAAATCCTCAACGATTTCCTAACAAACCAAATCGAGCAGCTTTAAAAACAATTATGATTATGACCAAGTGGGATCTATTCTAGGAATTCAAAGTTGGTTCAAGTCATGAAAAGTAACCAGTGTAATATATCTTATTAATAAAGGACAAAAAGCACATGCTCATTTCAACTGATACAAAAAAAGTATTTGACAAAATTCAGAAGCCTTTCATGATAAAAATATTCAACAAGGAATATTTTTAGGAATAGAAGAGAATCTCTTTAATCTGATAAGAGATATTTAGTAATTCCTTAAGTTTCTCGAAAAAAACATTTTGTCAATTTTAGCCCTGAAATTTAGTTGTGTGTGTAATACTCAGTGGTCAATCAAGTCTTCCGAGTTAGATACTCCTTTGTTTTAAAGTTTATTATTTTGTTTTTGTTGTTGCAGTTATTTCTTCCAAAAATGGCTCAATATTTTAAATAACTCACAATGAAAGGGTAGCCTTTTAAAAAGTTATGGGTTGAATTGTGTCCCCCTTTAAAAGATATGTTGGAACTCTAACCCCTAGTACCTCTGAATGTGACCTTGTTGGGAGATAAGATCTTTGCAAAAGTAATCAAGTTAAAGGAGGTCATTAGGGTAGGCCCTAATCCAATATGACTGGTGCCCTTATGAATAAGGGAGATTTGGGTAGAGATGCACATACAGGGAGAATATAATGTGAGAAGGTAGTAATCAGGGTGATGCTTCTATAAACCAAGTAATGCCAAAGATTGCCAGAAACCCACCAGAAGGTAAAGGAGACATATGGAACACATTCTTCCTCACAATCCTCAGAGAAAACAAACCCAACACCTTGATCTCAGATTTTTAGCCTTCAGAATTGTGAGACAGTAAATTCCTGCTGTTTAAACCACTCAGTCTGTGGTACTTTCTCATGGCAGCACGAGAAAACTAATGCATAAATCTTCAATAAATATTTACTCATTGGAAAAGCACTGCAAAATAAGCAGGGGGAAATAGTTCTGACTTTAAAATATGGGTTAAGACATAAGGCAAATGCCTATCTTCTCGTAAACTTCAAAATATCAGAAGTGTGTGCAAGGAAAGGAGGCTGATATGCAGCTCAGGAACAGCAACTGTGCCTTTCTTGTAGAAAATACCCTGGGATAAAAGGTCAGACCTATACCCAAGGGCATTGTTGACTTTATATGGTTTTGGTCATCTAAAACAAAGAGGAAAAAACTAGGAAACAGTCATGATTTCATACAAATTTTTCATTGTCATATATCTCTGTTGGTTCTTACCTGGTGTTTGTTCTTTGGATGTCCAACAATGGAATTATTTCCTATTGGGAGGAATCCTTCACCATGAGGGCCTCACCTGTCATTAAGAGGCCAATGGATCAGGCAACCAGAGAACTGGCACATGGCATAAACTCAGCCAAAGGTTCCCACTTTGAATCTTGAAGCTCTGGAGAATGACGCAAAGATGTGAGGACAGTGGAGGCATTATCTTTGGCAGTATGAAAATCTCAACACAGCCAAAAGTGCCCAGTGGAGTTGGGGCCAGTAGCAAGTGCCCTAAGCAGTCTATGTCTATGGTGAGATTTTGGCTGTGTCTTACTGCCTTGTTATATGCTATGAACTGAATATTTGCCCCCCCCATACACACACAAATTCATATTTTGAAATCCTAACCCCCAAGGTGACAGCATTAGAAGGTATGGTCTCTGGGAGGTGACTAGGTCATGCAGGCAGACCTCCCATGAATGAGAAAGAAGCCCAAGAGATGTTTGCCACTTTCAGCACATGGGGTATAATGAAAACATAGCCATCTATGGGGAAGAGAGTCCTTATCAGATGCTAAATATGGCAGTACCTTGGCTCTTAGACTTCTCAGACACCAAAACCATGAGAAATAAATCTGTTATTCATAAGCCACCCAGTCCATGGCATTCTATTATAGCAGCCTGAACAGACTACAATATTACAGAACCCAATTCCCACTGGGCTCTCCTGCCCTTCTGCCCAATCAGGGAATACCTTTCCAGTACATCCTATTTCAGTTAGCCAGAGGCAATTTCTGTTGTTTTATAAAAAGCAGCCTGATATGAATCACTAATAAAATTAACTATATAAATTTCATTACCAAAACTAAGATCTAGTTCTATTTTCTAAATATTTTAAAAATAATTTTTATTTTTTTTATTTCTTACACATTTGAATTTTATTTGGGGATCATTAATACACACACACACACACACACACACACACATATATTTACAGGACCAAGTTCCTCATGTAAAATTTATCAGAAAAGCACATTATAAAAAACTAATTGATGGAGATATTTTAGCTTCTTAAAAAGTAAATCATGAAGTGAACCTTAGAATTTGATAAGACCATAATTATACCCTTAAAATTCAATTTTGCCATATACCTATCTTCAAAATAAATATTACACCAGCCTGTGATAGAAACCTGTTTGTAGTCAGCCCATAGAAACCGTCTACCTCACCACACACCAGCTTGTCAAGCAAAGAAAAATCTCATAATCAGTTTTTGCATCCCCAGGTCTTTGAATTCTTGAAGTTATATTTTAAACAACTCAAGAAGAATACAGAAACTTGGGGATCTGTAGTCAATCTATTGTAATGTCCAAGTGAAGACCTCACACATCAGTTTAGGGCCATAAAATCTTGTTAGGCCACCCATCCTATGACATAAATCTAAATCAAATGTTTAGCTGTTGCTACCTTTTATTTTTATTTTTTTAAGCTAATAAGAAACTAACTACATGTTTATATTTACCTGGTTACTGCAGGCAAATTAATGCAACATCTTTTTTTCAAAGTGATTAAAAACATTGTTTATCCTGGACTAGAATATGGTAGGATTCATCATGTGGACTGGCATTTTGCCTGCAGCCATATGCCATCTGTCATTTTCTTTAATGAAGTTTGCATCAATTTACAGGAAGCACCAAATGCCGTAGAACTGGTAGAATCGCTTTACTCAAGCAGATCAATGCTTGATGTCGCTTTTTCTATGGAAACTCATCTACCAGAATCCATACAAGGTATACCTTCTGAGCCTCCAGTCCCTCAGGTGATGAGAGTATCAGAATAAGTTGCTAAGAAGCAAAGTATTGAAGAGAAAAGGTCTGAATTCATGAACTGGTGCAAACGCATAGACAAACAGGGAGAACTCCAGTAACTTTTCAGAACTCTAACTATGCCTCTAAGCATACCACCTTCAGAATTTAGGGAAAAAGGAGTTCTAACATCCATTTTTTTACAAAGCAATGATATGACTAATTTAAGACAAATAATTCAAAACAAATATCCCCTTAAAAAATTAATAGCAAACATGTTCTTTCCAAATGTTACTGGTCTAATTGACTTAACTCACTTCTAATTACTTGCGCTAAGGGCTAATGAGAAAGCTGTAAGGTCAATAGTGAGCTCCAAGCTTAAATTTGTTTGGAATTTAGCTAATATTTAAAATATTCTAAAACTCTCCTCCTTTATCTTCCAAATTTATTATATTTTCTGACCCTTGTCTAATTTTTTTTAATTATAAAATACTTCAAATAGAAAGGAACCTAACCTAAAGTGGTAAGGTAATCACTACCCACATTTGACAGATGGTAATTTTTATTTTCTTTAGATTTATTTTTTTAAAAACACTAATTAATAAGACATCAAAGATTCTGGTAAAGCTGCTACCTCCCCACCTTTTCCCCATTTTCCCTTCCCCAGAAGGAAACACTATCCAGAAATCAGTGTGCATCAGTCTCATACCTGTTAATATATTTTTGTTCAGCAACATGATTCCCCTTGTCCCTGATCCACAAAGGCAATCTCCCCCTACATTCTCTTTTTCCCCACCATTGCTATATGGATGTTTACTTTTACTGAATGTTATTTGTATGAAAATTTGGGGAGGCAGAGAATAAGCCTTCCTTTTCTCCCCATCCCCACATGATGGTAGAGGATGGAAAGAGTTTGGATAAAATTAAGAAGTTTAACAAACTTGTGAATTTAAGAGTTTAAAGAGTCTATTAGCAGAAAATGAGATTTGGAATTGAAAGTGGCTTGGGAAAGAGAGGAGTCCAGTTTTAGATATGGTAATTTAAAGGGGCTCTCCAATTAGCACTGAAGAGTAGGAGTTGGAAGCAGATTTGAGAATATTCTGCATGAGAACTGTTTGAAGCACAAAGCTAAAAGAGGGAAAAGTCTAAAGGACTGTGTGCTGGGAAACAACTATAGAAAATCACTAGTGAAGTCTCTTTCTGTTAATAGTTTAGGCTTTTCTTTAGTCTACATTCCTACAATTAGCCTTACTGAGTTATAGGGCCTGAATTATTGCCTTGCTGTGTGGCAACAAACACCTCCCACTAGTTTGTTTTCCCAACAACCTGTGAAAGGAGTTATCATTTCCACATTAATTATCTAGACAAAATAATTGAGGCCTAGAGACATTAATTTTCTCAAAGTCACTTTGGAGAGCCATTTGACAGTTTCAAGAAAAATGAAAATATGAATTATATATAATCCAGGAATTCCATATTTATGTGTAGACCCACCTAGAGAAACTCTCACACATGTGTACAAGAAGATATGTATGAGGTTTCTCCTAGCTCAATTCTTTACAATATAAAGAAAAAAACTGGAAACAATTTACATATGCCAATCAATAGGAGATTGGATAAACACATTACTATATAGCCATGTCATAATACTATTCAGTGATTAGAAAGGATGATATAGATTTATATCTCTTAGCATGGACACATTTCAAGAACTAATTGTGGGAAATAAGGAACAGAGAGATATAACAAAATACTATGTATATGACTTTATATATTCCAAAAAATACTGTATTATGTCTATTACTACTATATATAGTAAAAGCAAAAATTACACACCAATTTTTGATAGCAGATGCCTATGGAGAGGGAGGGGAATGTGTTTCTAAATGGACACAAAGAAACTTAATCAGCAAATATCACACACGTGATCTGACATTAATATGGCAAAATGTTAACATGAATTAATCCTTGGCAAGGACTTTATGTTTTGCTATGTTATTTGCTATTTGAAATAGATTACAATATTTATCAAATAAAAGTGTTTGGAAAAAATAATATTAAATTCAATACTACTAAATTCTTGATGGACTAGAATTTGATGAAACTATTAACACTAGAAAAAAAGAAATGAATATTTAATTGACTCTTACATGAGAATAGATGTTCTTCATGTAAACGTGGAGGTAAATATGAATTAAAATATTCATAGGCTTGACTCTGAGTAATACAGAAGCAAAAATTACAATAAGCAAAATTAAAATGTGTATGAACCCTGAGAATATTTGTAAGAAATGAGATAAAATAATATATTTTATATGTTAATATAAATCTTATAAATCAATAAGAAAGGTGAAGAAAACACAATAGAAAAATATATAAAGATTATGAACTTACAACTCACTAAAAAAAAAATAGAATTGGCCACTATCTATGTATGAAAAATATTAAATCTTATTAATAGTCAAATAAATACAAATTATTTCCCACCTATCAAATAACCGAAAACAAAACATATAATATTAAAGGCCAATTAGATTATGCCAATATTCTGAAGAAACAAGAGTTTTTAAAAGCCCTATGTATATCACACTTGTTAGAATGGCTAGTGTACCAAAAAAAAAAAAAAAAAGAAAGTAACAAGTGTTGGTGAAAAATGAAGAAATTAGAACCCTTGTTCATTATTAGTGGGAATGTAAATAGTATGGCCACTATCCCAAACAGTACTGTGTTTCCTCAAAAAAAATTAAAGATAAAAGTACCATATGTTCCAGCAATTCCACTTGTGAGTTTATACCCAAAAGACTTGAAAGCAGGAACTTAAAGAGATATTTGCACACCTACATTCATTTCAGTATTATTCACAATAGCCAAGAGGCAGAAGCAACCCAAATGTTCATCAACAGATGAATGGATACACAATATGTGGTATATACATACAGTGAAATATTATTCAGCCTTTAAAAAGAAGGAAATCTTGTTATGTGCTGTAATATGGATGAAGCTTGGGGACATTATGCTAAGAAATAAGCCAGTCACCAAAAGATAAATATTGTATAATTCCACTCATATGAGGTAACTAAAGTAATCAAACTTATAGAAACAGAAAGTAGAATTATAGTTACTAGGAGCTGAGGGGAAGGAAATGAGAAGTTGTTGGTTAATGTACACAGAATTTCAGTTTTACATTTAAAAAGTTCTAGAGATCTGTTGGACAACAATGTGAATATGCTTACTACTACTGAACTTCAATCAACAGTGGTTAAGATTCTAAATTTTATGTTTTTACCACAATTAAAGAAAATCTCAGTGTCTTTAACATAACTCCACATTTAGAAATTTAATACAAGGAAATTACTATTGAATGCACACAAAGGCATGGCCATAAAAGCTGTTCATCTTAGTTTTGTATGTAATGGAAAAGAGAGAACAACAATCTAAACATTCAAACGAGGGGAGTAGTTAAATAGATTGTGGCACAGTCACATGATAGAATACTCTGTATTCATTGGAAATGATGTTTAAAATAATTAAATAAGCAAGAAAAAAGTTCTCATAATATAATATTAACAGATTTTTCTATAATCATGCATTACTGGTGAAGGAAATGGAAGGGCAGGAGAATATTTTAAAAAATAACATCCTTAGTATGTCTTCCTCCAACCACAGCAGGACCCTTTAAACCCTATTATCTACAGATTTCATTTGGTCACTGATCATGAGCCCATCTTTTATTATTGTCTTACACCGTTCTCTCTTTGCTACTGAATTTCTCAGATATGTTTGTATTCTCTCCCTAAGGAGATCATGAAGTCTTCGAAGGCTTCAATTTCTAGCAGAATTATCAGTGTTCTTTCTAATTGTTTTTTATTACTATCTTCCCATTACTGAATGGGGCTTGTATATAAAAGGGCAGGATCAGGCAGAGTTGAGAGTAGAAAATTAAACTTACAAATATCTATTGCATACCTACTATGTGCACAACATAGCTGGGTATAAATGATATTATAAAAATAGAAGGTCTGCTTGTTATCTTCAAAGAGTTTATCATCTTGCTAGGGAACTCATGCAAATACAACAGAGAAGGGAAAGCCTGGGTGTACTTTGAAAAGAATATGTGACTTACTTTAAATTACCAAGATGTAATAAAACAAGTTACTAGTACTTTTTCTCCATATTCAGGGTAAGAAAATATAATTTAATGGCCAAAAATAAGTTAATGATTTTCTAAAATGCTTATCTGTTCTCTCAGCTGTTTTATTCACAAGTGAAAGTTGAAGATAATTACAATTCATGACAGTTTTGGAATGTTAAGGTCAGATCAAATCAGTGAAAATCTTCCAAGTGTTTAAAAAGAAGTTCCCCAAAGGATTCATTAAAAATATCTGAGTATAAACTTTTAGCCCACTTCAATGACAGAGAAAGGAAAGAAGGTAGGAGGGAAGGAAGAGAAGAAAGGAAAGGATGGAGGTAAAGGAAAAAAACAAGAGAAAATCCCTGTCTGTCTAATCAGGATTTTATCTCCATCACACCATTCAAACTGCCGCCTCCAATCCACCCATGACCTCCATGTTGCTAAATCTGGTGGTCATTCTCAATTCTCAGCTTACTTCACCTTTCAGCAGAATTTGACACCATGATCTCTTTCTCTTCAAAGTACTTTCTTCATCAAGATACCCTCTTCTTTTGGTTTTCCTCCTACATCACTGTTCATTTTTTCTTAGCGTCTTTATCTGGCTCCTGCACATCCCCTTGACCTCTTTTAATGGTGGAATGGCCAAGGGCTCAGACCTCCACCCTCTTTTTTACCTGCACTCACTGCCTTGATGTTCCTATCTTCCCTCATGACTTTAAATACCACCTACTTGCCAACAACTCTCAAGTTCTATCTCTTGCCCAGACCTCTCTCCTGACTTATACATCTTCCAGCTGGATATCTAATGGTCTTCTCAAACTTGACATGTCCACACTTGAATTCCTGATCCTCCTCCCCCAAACCTGTTTCTCCTAGGGCCATTTCCATACCAGCAGGAAACAATCCCATTCTTCCAGTTGCTCAGGCCAAAACCCTTGGTGTCATTCTCAACATCTCTCCATTGGCTCTATCTTTTACAATATACACAAAGTCTGAACTTCTGAGCTCTTTTTATCACTTCTACTACTACTTGTCACCTTGATTGAGCCAAGCATACCTCTCTTCTGGATTATTGTAGGAGCCTCCTGTTTCATTCCTTGCTATGCCATGTCATCCTCCCCAAGCATATTGTTCTGGCTAAAAGATTAGCCAGATTAATCTTTTAGAAACTTAAATTGAATCATACCACTCCTTTCCTCAAATAATTGCAATCGTTTCTCAACTCACTCCAAATTAAACCCAGATATCTTACAACAGCCTGAAAGGCTGTACACAATCTGCCCAGAGCCCTTCCTTTGACCCTAAACAGCTACCTTTTCTGGCTGAACTCATCTTCCCTCTGCCATTTGCATTTATCTATGATCTAAGGACTTCCTTGGCTATTTCAGATTACTTCTTAGAGTCCTTGCTTTAGCTGATCTCTATGTCCAAAAGGACCTTTCCCCAGATTATCTACCTGGTTCACTCTTTTATCTCCTTCAAGTCATTGCAAAAATCCGTCATTTTCAGTAAGGCCTTTTCTAACCTCTCTATTGCTTATTGAATACTGAAATCTACCTACTTCCTCCTTAATCTGCTCTACTTTTTTCTCTATTTATAGCTTTAGTTTCAAGCATGCTATATAATCTAAATTTTTTAAATACTTATAATTGCTTATTGTATACATCACCTACACCCACCTCTTGCCAAAATATAAGCTTCTTGAGGGCAGGGATCTTTTCTTGTTTTATTCACTGATGTATCCTCAATGAATACAACAGTACTTAGCCTATAGTTGACACTGAATAGTTATTGCATAAACAAACCAAGGCGAGGAACATAATAGCATGAGATGGAAAAGGGTGGTCTCTGCTTTTAGCCTTACTCATAACTCATAAAATTCTATAGAAATTGTTATTTATACTGCTGTATATGGAAAATATCCATAGTACAAAATGATGTAAAGCCACCACAGTTTACACATGCAAATGCATGCAGCAGTAATGATATAGAAAGCAAAGAAGTAATATCCTTTGTTCACAAGTAACTAGATAAATAGCTTTTCTCCTAAAATTCATGAAAAATGCTACATGAGGAAAGATTATTATTTAATAAAGAAACTCCCAAAGCCCCACAGTGTTATCATATTGGAAAGAATTACTCATTATGCTACTGACAGAGGCATCTAATTTGGAAAGATCTCACTTACTCATAGATTGTTTTGTTACAGATATTTTAAATTACAGTTCTTTAAGACTTGAGGGCAAAACATAGTTCAAGTTTATCATGCAAACATGGTGACTTCCAAATCAGAATCACAACAATAAAACTGTTTAGGACAAGTGACTCATGCTGACACTATGTAATTGTGCAAATGTTTCTCCAAATAAGGATGTGTGCTTGAAATTAATTTTATTTAATTTAGTTACATGTCCCTCTTGCCATATAGTTATAGTAGCGGGACATCACTAGCTGATGCTATCTGGGTCAGTCATGTCAAGATAGTAAAACTTCCGCAAGCAAATGACAGCTCTGGAACTAACTGGAGATTTAGAGAAGCATCTATCTCTGGCTGGCACTCTCCTTTCCTTTCTGGAGTTGAAGCAGCATGCCAGTTTTCCTCCAGGCCTGGCAAGCTGGATGCAGTGCAGACAACTCCTGCAAGCCTCAAAACCCAGCACCTCTATTCCCTGTCCCTCAGCAGCTTGGAGCAGTAGGAGAAGAGAGGATGCTGGTGGCAGGCTCAGCCCATGGTGGTAAGGCTGGATCCCAGTCATCCTTTATCAGTCTACAGTGCAGAAGATGAGGAAGCACAGCTGACAACATGAAGCCAGCATAATGTACTCAGGCTTCAGGACTGGCTATAGCACTGCATGTCTAGACTGAGTGAGAAGAAACCAATAAATAAAGACAGAGGCTTATGGGTAAAGAGACTACCCACTAATCCCAAAGGGGCACAGAGATTGTCATTCACCTTTTGATTTAAATAACAAAACATCATCATTTGACTGGTCCCAGGCTCAGAGACCTGGTTTTCCTCTTGGTTCTTCCTATATGCAATTTTTGGCAAGGCCCATTTTTCTTTACAGTTTAAACAAAAGAACTGAATACAGGTTTTTTTTTTCTTCTTTTTTCTAGTTTGAATATTTGTTGACTTCATGAGACAAGTCAAATGATGATTCTCAAAATACTAGCCAGCATACCCATCTCCTATGTTACCCATTAAACCAAACACAAATAATATCATTTTTGTCAGTGAACAATTATTCCTGCTGTTAATTCAAGAAATGCTAACCATATCATCAGTACAGGTATTAGCGTGCTTTTCTATCTAATGTATTCCATTCTATTTACTTCCTAGTACAGGCATTTATTTCCTGACTACATTACTCACTATACTGTTCTTTAGTTGTGTAGCTAGAGAACCACCAATTTAATTTATTACTACTACCAATCTAAAAGAAGTTGTAGTAATAAATCAAAAAGTTAAAACATAGCTTAGGGGCTGGCTTTCATTTACTCATTATTTTGGTAATCAGATGTTTAAATTGAGAATCTGTGATTCCTGGAAGCTGAGTTGAATGGTAGGAATAAAATATTAACAAATTGGACAAAGTTTTTCTCCTCCCAGAACCTAGACAATGGTAGGAGACAGAAACAAGTCATCACACAGGTGAAATAGTTGCATGATGGGACCAGGAAGTAATGTGAGAGAATTTGGGGTGGGAAGGGGATCCTTCAACCCATAAATCAAAGGATGTCACTCTTCTTCTCAAACCTTCCCGATGTCTCCTACCATACTTACTACAAAAGCCAAAGTCCTTATAGTAACCTACAAGATTTTCTGTGAGCTGGATCCCCATCACCTCCCTGACCTCATCTTCTCACCTTCTACTCTCTTTCTAGATCACTCCAGCTGCTCTGGCCCTTGCATTCCATAAACACAGCGGCCCAGGCCTATCTCAGGGCCTTTGCACTTGCTCTTTCCTTTGTCCAGAATATGCTCCCAGAGAGCCTCACAGCCAGCCCCTGCACTTCATTCAAGCATTAATTCAAATGACACCTTCCCAGTGAGGCCTTCCCTGGGCTTTGCCAAAACTACACCATCACCACCCTCCAACATTTTATGTTGCCCATCCTGATTCATTTATTTCTGCTTATCTCTCATCACTCTCTAACATACTATATAATTTACCTGCTTTCTTTTTCTGAATTTACTTATTTAGAGACAGAGTCTCATTTTGTCACCTGGCAAGAGTGTAGTGGCATCATTATAGCTCACTGCAACCTCCAACTTCTAGGCTCAAGTGATCCTCCTTCCTTGGCCTCCTGAGTAGCTGGGACTATAGGAACACACTACCACCCCTAGCTAATTTTTCTATTTATTATGGGGGGGGGGTCTCATCTCACTCTTACTCAGGCTAGTCTTGAACTCCTATGCTCAAGGGATCCTCCCAACTTAGCCTCCCAGAGTGCTAGGGTTACAGGTGTGAGCCACCACATTCAGCCTAATTTACCTGGTTTTTTTTTGTTGTTGTTGTTGTTTTTTGTTTGACTTTTCCATAAGAAGGGAAAATTCCATGGCAAAAGGTTCTTTCATTTCTTTTGCTTATTGTAGCATACCCAAGGCCTAGAACAGTGCCTGGCACACTGTGGGTACTCAATCAATATTTTGTGAATGAATAAATGAATGGAGTCTCATAAAACACTGCCCAGAGGAGTGAGTAATTAAAAACTAACTTGAAATCTGAAGAACAAGACTGAATCATCCCTGCAAAGGGAATGGAGAATGGTGAGAAAGAAAGGGGACAGGGAAGAGCATTTCAAAGAAAGAGACCGGCCTGCATAAGGTCTCAGAGGGAAGAGGAAGCAGAAGTGTTCGGAGTGTATCAAGATTTTCGTAAAGCTGAAGCCTGAGTGTCAAAGGTTTAGCACGAGATAAAGAGGCATAGCTGGTGAAGAAGGCAGGGCCCAGATCATGCCAGGCCTTGTGAGCCATGTGAACAAGTTTGCATTTTACCCTCATAGCACTGGAGGATATTTGAGAAATTTTAATCAGAGGAGTGATACTATTTGTGATTAAATACAAAGTCACTGACTGGATTAAAAAGGGCAAAGCTGGAGGCTGAGAGACCAGTTAGGACGCAGATGAGGGATAATGTGTGTACCAGAGAAATGGTGATAGCACTCAGAAGAAATGGAAAGATTCTAGGGCCAATTAGAAGGATATTTATATATATGATGGAAATGATATATGATTATATAATTATAAATTATACACAATAAATATTATATGTATTTCTACGGTGGAGCATAGAGAGAAGGATAAGAGAGAAGAAAGGGTCAAAGGTGATCCCCAAGTTTCAGGCTTGGGTTATTGAATGTCAATTAAAGAGTGTGGTAGTATAGAGATGGCCAAATTCTTGGAGACTCCTCCCAATCAATGTCCCCTCCCCTTAAATTTGGGCAGAATTTGTGACTTCTTTGGCAAACCAAATATGGCATAAGTGGTGTCATACTAGACTGGAAAAGAGTGGTAGTTCCTAGTTCTGGCATCTTGAATCCAAGGAATCAATGACCACAGACCCAGCTGAGTTCCCAGGTTATAGCCAGCACCAGCCATGTTAGTAAGACATCTTAGAAGTGGATGCCCAGCCCACTTGAGCCACCTCAGCTGACACTGCATCGAACAGCGACAAACCTTTCCTGCTGAGTTCTGCTCAAATTGTGTATTTGTGAGCAAAATAAATAATTGTTATTGTTTTAAGCTAATACCTTTTAGGGTGGTTCATTCCCCAGCTATTGATAACCAAAAAAATGAGAGGTAATGAGAAGAGAAATTGCCATGATTTTTCTGTGTGGAACCACACAGGGTTAAACAACTATGGTCCCTTACTTATTCATACTCAGTGGGATATCACAGGAATGTGGAGTGCCCTTTAGTATGGGGTACACTGGTACTTTAGGATGATCTTGGAAGGAGTTAATTCTGATACAAATTAACAAGGGAGGAAACAGAATATATTAAAAACTTTAATGCTTTCATTTTGTTTGAACCACTGGAGGAAATCCAATCTCAAATTAATATAATAAAACCAGAAGCTTGCTTAAAAAATTATTTCATCAGATTCCAAAGTTCAGCTTGGGGTAGGGCATACTGGAACCCTTTAATATTTACTCTAGTTAAGACATTCTTTTCATTTTGTAAGTGAACAGAAGAAGACTGAGAGAGTGCCTCTGGAACTAAGTCAATGGTTGACACCATTCTTATATTAAGTTAGAGATCAATAAGGCTCCAGATCAATATCAGAGCTTCATGTCAGGAGCTAGTACATGTATGTGACAGACGCAGCCAGGTGGGGAAGAAAAGCAAACAACTCTTTGTTTTTATTTAAACTACTTTTTTTTTTTTTTTCAAGTTGGATATAGACAGTTCTTAAATGTGCTGGTATTCAGAGCTGGAATGTGGATGGGATTAAAGTAGTTTTATTAGAGAAAGAGGAAGCCCAGAGGGAAAAAGGTGTGAAAAACTCAATGACTTCTAAAGCTGACATCAGTGTGACATGCTTACTGCAGAGCCAGAAACCACTTTGGTAAACCTTAGCCAAGGGCTTTATAAACCTGAGTATTATTTCTATTATCATCCTAATTACCGTCTTCATTGAAAAGGAAGAAAACACACTCTCATTGTAGACATAATATTCAAATTATATATGTGTCCTGGAGCTTAAGAAAGATTAGATATGTCTTTGTTTTTCATAAACCTTAGACTTACCCATTCAGACTATTAATTGCCAGCATTTCTCAAATGTAATTACAGTCTTTTTAGGAAATGGGTTGTTGCGTATTTTTCTACCCAAAGACATAACAGTCTTACTCTTCCCCGATATGTAACACATGTTAGGTCAGTGAATAGGTGAGTGGTTCAAAGGAAAGAGAAACAGTACTGCTGTTATTATTCATACCCAGAATATTGTGTGGTCTCTGTTTTATGAAGGCAAATGAATTTGAAATACCTCATCACAAAAATGGGGCCATTCTCACCACTTTCATGGCCTACTTAAGAGGGTATTTTGGCGCCTTTTGGTTGGCAATATTGTTTCCTATATCTGTTACATAAGGTCTACATATTCAAATCCTACTTGAATCTAGTACCTAGAGCAATTTTATCTTTAGAGAAGGATCTAACTGCCACTTTTTAAGAGTGAGATAATGTAATCCAACATATTTCCTTTCATGACCTGATATCTTAGAGCTAGAATCTTTACCCCAATACTCTGATCTATTCAACTTAAGAATCTGAGCATCTTTCTGCTTCTTTAGAATGATCTTATTCACCTGTTTTAACCTTAAGTGGTTGGCCATCTTTAAACTATTCAACCAAATAACATTTTGAGGAGGGGGCAAAGAGAAGGAAAGGATTGGGAAAGGGAGTGAATCTTATGTGTCTTAACAATCCAAATTCCCAACCTATTTAGAAAGTTATTTTAGAGGTTTTGTGTGTCATAAACTGATTATTCAGCTATTTGTATGGAGGTTATATAACAGGTATAAAACATGGTTCTTCCCTTCAGGAAAGTATCTTTTACATTCTTGTTGGGAGATGACACATATAAAGACAAAGATATATCTAGTAAAATAAGGAAGTAAACATTTCAAACCCCGGGATTGATAAAAATTGGAAGAAAAATTTGACGATAGCACAGGGACTGAGAAAATTATAAGAGCATTATTCATTCATGTATTTATCCATCAAATATTTACAGTGTTTGACATGTTTTAGTGACTGGGCTAATCTCTGAAAAGTCAGTCACAAGCCCGAAGCAAGACATAACTCCGGCAGTATGACATAATCTCCAAATGAGTGGGTTCAGGAGCAAGACTGCCAGAGCTTGAATCCTCACCTTGGACAAGCTGCGTGACATTCCTGTGCCTCAATTTCCTCTTTTATAAATAGAAATAACAAAAGTAACTGCCTTTTAGAGTTGTATTGAGGCTTAAATGAATTAACAGCATGGCCCATATAAGCATTACATAAGTGTAGTCTACTCCTTAGAATATAGGGGGAGACTGGCCAGTGAAGAGGCAAACCTAAGCAACAGGGACCTGAATTGGATCAGGATTCCTAAGAACTTCCCTTGGTCCCTTTACTGACTTAGACTTATAGGACCTTGGCTCCAGGAAAAGGAGGGGCAGGTAGGTCTCAGCTAGAACTTCCGAAGAATGTCCCACAGCTTTCAAACTCGAGGTGCAGGCCACTGCATTAACGACACCATTCCAGAGTATGGACAAGCTCGAAACAATTCCAAAGCCTGTTAGTGCAGAAACCAAGTCAAAATACGACCCATCTTCCCACTGCCTGGTTTTTCACATTGAATAGTATGAGAGCTACCCCTGACTCTCCCTGAAGAGGCTGTCTGTGGGTGCCAGGATAGGGAATTTTGGATTAACTCATTCACTTCCTGGCAATAAAGTCTGAAATAAGAGCAGTAAGTCTCATCTATAGAAGAGGAGACTGAGGCCCAGGGAGGTCAAGAGCCTAATCAGTGAAAAGATTCAACAGCTTTTACCTTTGCCTCTTAAACCTAGAGACCAAGGCTTGTTCCAGCAGAGTTTTTAGACTTAAGCCGAAAGATGTGGTAGAACTTTGAGCCACAGTGCTTGATATATAGTATTGTCAAGCCCGGGAGAAGAAGGGAATTTATAAAAGCACTCAGGCTGTCTGGCCCCAAAGCCTATGGATTTGCAATTCCAGTAGGAAGGGAGTAAAAGCAGATTTCACTAACAAGGGCCTAACAAGGGTTAGTTAGTATGTTCTTTTATATTGCAACATCCTCTCCTTCCTGATGAAGAATTGTTAAAAGCACTATGTGCTGTACCCCTTCCCTGCACCAAAGTAGACCATGTAGGCCCTAACTGGGTGGTTTCTGGCAAGAACTCACTCATGGGCATTACACAGGCTTATGACAAAGGTCCGGAGGAGTCACACACCTTTCCAGCTCTCCAGGACCACCCAGGCAGGGACTACATTGGGTAGCAGTAGCTCCTGGCAACAGGAGGCCACTCTTGCCCAGTAAACTCACCCCTGTTGTGTTAAGAGTCCTGTTTGTTTCCT
This sequence comes from Microcebus murinus, assembly GCF_040939455.1. Classification (NCBI taxonomy): domain Eukaryota; kingdom Metazoa; phylum Chordata; class Mammalia; order Primates; family Cheirogaleidae; genus Microcebus; species Microcebus murinus. The sequence goes on from NC_134119.1 coordinate 17,014,564, forward strand.
GAGGCCAAGTTCAGACACAGAATAATGTATGGTATTCCAAGGCGTTAGTTGGATGGTTCCATCAGTTCTTTTTGGTTTGACTTAAAAATCTCTGATTATACAACATTATTTTTTGGCTTCTCATCGTTGGCTGTGAGAGAGAGGCTGAATGTGGCTGAGGGATATTTTACCATATAGCTGTAGATTAGCTAAATGGATGAACTATTCTGAACTTTGAGTAGTGCTGACCAGGGGATTTGGGGATCTGCCCTCACACTCTTCAGAGAGGTCCCTGTGTTTTAATCATGTCAGATGCAATTAGGTACAGTTCATCTCTCTTAAGGTCCCCAGGGATTTATTACATGGGCTCCTGAAGTTTTCCCTTTCAAATGTCCATAGATTTTATATCCAAATCAGTGTTCAGTGATCGCTTTCCTCTTGGCTTTAACACTGTGGCACTTATGCCTCCATGGAAGTTGAGAATGTAAATAGAAAAGCAAACCTTGCTCTTTGAACTGTCACATAAAAAGCAGCAGAAGATGAAATTCTGTTGGATACCAGGCGAATAGAGGCTGAGTTGGCAGTGAAGCCACCAGCCTGGCTTCCATGCAGCTCCAACCCCAGACTGGGGTTGGGGTAAGACATATATTAATGTACCTTTTCTTTCAATGGTGACAAGAGACTCAATTCCTCATGATACAAAGCTTCTTTCTCAGACTCTGTCACAACACTGAACGTAAACTGATCCTGTGCCTCCAGTCAGAGCTGGGCATGCTACAATTTGCAAAAATCCACGGCCCTGCTTTTCACCAGTCAATGCACAGCTTGTATATTTATCATCTACAGCAAAAGGACAATGCATGCTCTGCTCTCATGAGGCCAAAAAGGGCCAGGGTTTGGGTTTTCATGAGTTTAATTCCCACTAAGATTTACACAAATTAATTCAGGAAACGCATAGACTTTGTCACTTTGAAGGAACTTAAAAATGGCTTTCAGGAACCTCTGTCCATTTGCAAACCCAGATGTAATTAAAATTGTTTTCACAGTTTGTTTTTCATCATCAGATTTCATGACAAGAACCAGGCTTCTGTGCTCTTTTAAAGCACTAACCCGCTTTAAAAAATAAAAATAGAAAAGCATAATGACCAATTGTCTTCTGAATCAGCTATACTTTGTGTATACCCCAATTAACTTAATAGTTTGTGATGAAAGAATAATGTAACTTCATCTTGTTCTCTAGTAGTGCTGAGTCATTTCTCCATGAAAGGACTAACAAAGCAGGTTTATTTCTCATCTTCTCTCAACCAGGTCTAGCTACATTATCATAGTATTTCACCCCTATAGCATCTCCATTCTCCTCTGAGTCACTGTTTTTCCTCCTTTATAATTGGGGAAAAACATAAGTTCGCCTTAGATGTCAAATATATGTATACACGTTATGTCTGAATTGCAAAATTGGCAAATGTCAACATGAGTGAACCAATCTGAACATTCTAAAAGACAGGACAAATTAATACTGCCTTGAAAGAATATTTTTCCTTCTATTAGCCCAAAGGTTATATTGATTAGGATTTAGGTGTACAGATGATACATGTTAAATTTAGTTAATGATCAACTCACTCTTTGCACATTTAAATATTAATCAGAATAGTTTGTTAGTGAATGAACAGGCTGCATTTATTAATTTATCCGATACATACTTGCAGGGCATTTACTGTGTGCAAGGTTTTACTTCACACAATGCGTGGCAGTAAAGATAAAAAATATGGAACCCACAGGCCATCTGTCAGTGCAACAGGGACGAGTGAGACGAAAGTCACAGAAGTACAAAATAGTGTTGTATGTTCTCTTTGATTCTCACATCTCGTTGAAGCATGTAGAAAGCAATTAGGCAGGGTCATTTAATGAAGGTAGCGGATGGTAGACAGAAAGGATAGATACTCCAAGTAGAAGGACAGGTATTAGGGCAAAGAGCTACAGGTGAGAAAGCATGGGCTATGTAACGAAAATAGCCATTGCAGCCGGGTTTTTGGAATAGAATTTGAGCGTAGAAGGCTAGGTTGAGTTTAGACTTTAGCCCATGGAGGACCCTGAAAACTAAATTAAAATTTTGCTGGCTAATATAACAAGGACAAAACATACTTTCATCACAGCCAAAGAACTGTTTAAAACATAAAAGCATTAGTCAAATAAATTATTAGGTAGAGCTGAATATGCTTTTTGACACCTTGAATTGTTTTTGCTTCTTTGTTTTAATGAGTTTAGGAAAATGACACTGGTTCATGGTTGTACGCTATGTGATCTTCTATCCTGAGTCTGTCTGTATTTTGTAATGTTTCTCTACATAATGCTTACTGCTTCGCACCAAACAACTAATAATGCTTACAGTTTTACTTTAAAGGCATATGACTTCAAACAACATACAATAAAGAAGACACATACCCCTAACAAGTACACACACACACACACACACATACATGGATGTGCCCCAAGCAATCATGCCTTAACAGCATCAGTGTTGTCTTTCATGGTGATGAAGCATTGCCAGTTAGTCTTAGGCAAGGTCTCAGATTCTGCCAAATACCATGAAGAACAAGCAATATTTGTAGAATATTTAAAAATATACACTTTCTTCCCTCCTTCAAACCAAGGAATGTCAAATGACAAACCCTCTCAAAGCTTACACACATTTGGCTGTAAGGCAAGTTGAAAGCGACATGCCTAGACTATTCTCTACCATTTTACCTCATGAAGCGATTCTCTTTGATGCATGCATGGCCTTTCCAAAATTATGCTTGTAGGAATGTTTATAAAGATGTGTACAAATGTATCCTCCTAATCAGTGTTAGAAATAGGTAAGCTCAAAGCATTATTGCTCTCTGGCATAGCTTTGTCTTGACTTTTAACAGATTGCACTCAATTCCAGAAGTTTCTAAACAATAGGGTTGACTTAATTGCACACTAATTTGAAATAGTTCTTATCAATTAAATCATCAACATCAATCAATGTTTAATATGCTTTACTGAATAAATTTTTAGACACAGCCAATTTATTTACATATTTATGCATTTGTGGCATTTTCCATTTCAAATGCCATTATCTGAATCTAGAGCATTCCATTCTATTTTCAGTTCCCAATAAACAATGACAAGCAATTTATAAAGGCCTACACAGGGCCCCAAAGATCAAGCTGGATCTAGCAAAACACATGTGAATCTAGTGATGCACACAAGTGACTCTAGTTATAGACAGATAACATTCTAAAAAGGAACCTAAAAGGAGAAAATTGAATAGATCTGAGGGCTTCTTATAAGTAGAAAGTCATAATAACACATTTAATACTAAATGGAAGTATTGAGGAAGACTCAATAAGTTATGATAATAACAATAAATGTTTATTGAACTTTTAACTAACTTGTATGCATGTACTAAGCACATTTGATATAGTAACATATTTCCAAACATGCCACCTTTTAAAATATTAGTGATAACAATAGCTAATATTCATCTAGTGTTTACTAGTTTCCAGGTACTACACTAAACCATTTTATGTGTGCCATATCATGAAATTCTCACAGCTATCCTATAATATGCACTTATTATGCCCATTTTACAGATGTGGAAACTTAGATGCAAAGACATTTAATAAAATACCCATAGCTACATATACCACTGGCCATTTTCCCCTTGTGAATAATGACTCTTTGATTCTAATGACTCTGGAAAGGTCAGCTGGGTCCCTATCAGGCATCATGTGAAAGAAATTGTCTAGCTATTTGCCTTACTCATTTCCTTTCCTCCTCAGCACACAGCTAATTTCCCCAGCCTCCTCCGCTGTTAGGAGTGGTCATGTGACCAAGATCTGGCCAGTGTAATGTGGGAAAAAGTGGTAAGTGCCACTCTGAGGCATGGTCCATAAACACCTGCCAGGAAATCATTTGCTGTCTCTCTGTCCCTTTCTGCTAGCTAGGTATCAATGCTCACAGCTTCAGAAACAATTGGCTAAAAATGGCAGAGCCTCCTCTAGTCTTGGTTCCTGAATGGCTGTGTAATAGTTACTACCCTCTCTCCAACTGCTATTTACAGTTGATGCGAACAAGCCACAGAATCTCATTATATCAAACTATCAATGATAGCATCTAATATTTTTTTAATAATGGCTGCTCTCTACATTTTAGATATTTACATAAATGGCAGACACTACTTATCAACATTGCAGAATTCTATTTCTTCAAATGCTCTCCCTTCTTGAAAAGGGAATTTGCTTTGTATATTCTATACAACTGTAGCAGTGAAATTCCCTTTTACCATTTAAAATTCCCTCAAGAAGATGACTTACAAAAGGTACAGAAGGAGGAGGATAGGATGACAACCTATTGCTCCTCTGCAGTGAGAAACAGAGTCATGGCCTTGGTGAACATCACCCCCTCCACACAGTGCTGCAGGCAGCTTAGACATCACTAGTGAATTTATGGGGTTCCCATACTTTCCAGAGCCTCTGAAAGCTAATGGTGGCTTTCCTTGAGCTTTGATCCTCCAACACTCCCAAGAGTTTTAGAAAAATTTCATTTGAAGTATAAAATCTCTTCCATCTTAAAATACCTAGAGAAGTTTCTGTTCTTCTGATGAAATTCTGAAGGATACAATAGAATGTTCTTCTCAAGGCAACTGATCTTTGATTATGGTCATTCAACTTATTTTCCCTGTCCCAGCACAAATCCCCTCCAAAGCTGGCAGTAAATGGATCTCAGACTACAAAAATATACGTTATTAAAATCTCACTTTCAACAGCAACCATCAACAGAGGACTGGCTGCAAGAGTGCGTGACCTGAGTTGTTGCTGCACTTAGAAGGGTCAACATATGGTTTTGCGATGATCTTCTAGGAGTTCTGGATAATTTTTGAACAAGGGACCCATATTTTCATTTTGCACTGCACCCTGCAAATTACATAGCTGGTTCAGTTATCAATGATAGTATTTGACCAAGAGCCATAGGGGAGATATGCAAAGAAAGGCATCCAGGTGCCTTAAAGTCTTTTGCTTCTCTAGTTCAATGTGGCAACACATACAGTTCAATCCTGCATTTACCCTCAACGTTCCAACACTGCGCGCATGCTGCCTATAATCATGGTGTTTACTCTGCTGAGTTGAGGAAGAACTATAAGAATGTGATCTGTGATATGCTGAAAAGAAAACATAGCAATGTCAGATTTTCTGGTGGTCCTCAGTATGTGTAAGAATACAGAGACCCTTGTATTTAGGAAACATCTTAATGATTCTTTTCAAGTATGTAAACTTGGGCCCCAGGCTGTAGGCAGGAGTTTGAGAATTCAAGTCTTCTGCATAAAACAATAACAAGGATTGTGTGATTATAGTAGCTAATGGTAGGGAACTAGAACTCTGAAATAGGAGAAATGGGAGATGAACCCTCCTGACATGGGAGGGTTTGGGGGCCTAATAAAGAATGATGTCAGTAAAAATGTTCTAATGGTAGAGAATTGTTAATGTGTTTCCAGGAACAGTGCTTTTACATTTAAATTTAATGTGTTTCCTGTTTTATATTTAGATAATAACAACAACAAACTCTTCATCCCATCTCCCTCAGTATCACTGATCTTTAAAGAAATACCAACTGTGAGTAGCCTTAGAGGTGTCTTAAAGGATAGATGGGAAAGATAGGGCAGAAAACAGCCATTGGTCATGAAAGATGAGCCCCTGAACAAGGGCTTGGGGGAGCAACACAACAGCATCAGGGTTTTTAGACACCTTGGAAATGTTGAGTATAATCCTGGACTACCCAAAATTTATTGGGTGGAGACTTGAGCCATTTTATTTATCTAAGAAGAAAAATGGTGGCCTTAAAATTCAAGAGAACATGGAGACAATCAGAATATACCAATATTTCCCAGAAATGTAACAATCTCTGGAGGAAATAAGAAATGAATACGTAGAATAAATGAACTTGACATACATAAGCAGAAGGCTGGCCAAGGGTTAAGGTGCAGAGTAACCTGTTGACTAGAGACTCATGCAGAAATATAAATCCCACTGCCTACAGCAACTTTCCTGTCCCTGAGAATCCCATTTATTAGAATCCAGATTCTTTCATAGGCATACAACTCCCTTCCCAAATGTACAAGGAAAAAAAAAAATTCAACAGAAACAACATTTACACTTCAAAGAGACTGTCACCTGGCATATTTTCAATTCTTTAGCCAGAAACAAAAGCATCAGTTTACAAGCCAATCCACACTAGCATCAAGGCTCAAAGTCTACAGTGAATATAACCTCGTATGAATCATAATCAAATAAAAAGTTTTTTTACCCCAAAGAAAATAATACCACAGACTCATTCCTGCTATTTACAAGGCATCTGTGAATATTGTGCCTTGATTCATAAGGTTTCTCCAGTATTTATTTACAAGTAGAATAGGGCTTTTTAGAAAAGCATCCAGTAGGGCCACCAAAACAAGGCCCCTGAAGAATGCACACAGCAACAAAAGTCAGATTGCTCTCAATTGCATAGCATTGACAGCTTCCACATCACAGAGCTCTGAAATTACAGGCAGGGGGAAAATTATTCTCATACAAAGATAATATAGTTTCAGAGATACTACTTTTATTCTTCAAAATCAAACAGCTTTGATTTAACCACTTTTCAGATTTGTTCTTTTGACAACGTTGCATTAACACCTTAACCTAAAGCTAATTCTTATTTATCCAACATACATTCTATGTGCAAAATTGCTTCTGTCTAAATAAACATTCAGGCACACCTTTCCACCCACATTCAAAAACTAGAATCGTTACTCAGACAAGTGAATATCACAAACACTGAAAAGCTTACTCTTTACCTATAAGCCTTAAAAAAAACCCAGCAAAATATGTAATAATAGTGGGGATTATATCATTCTTGAAAGAACGTATCTGCAGCATTACAGATTAATTGTTGTTCTCCTGGACAATTTTATGCTTAGGTCAATTTAATAAATTTGAACATGTCATTTACTAAATTATGAACACCAAGAAGACCTACTCACCCAGAAATTGTTCTGTTGTTTCAATTGCAACTTTAAAAAATCATCATCTATAGCACTGAGAAAATTAGATTACCTGTTTTTTAATTTCAGCAAGCAATGGAGTGTTTCTACCTGCCAGATCTTGTGCCAACTGACAGACAAAAGGCTGAATGGAGCGTACTTTGGACGCTATCAATTAAGGAAGGGTGGTTCATTAATCTTTACTGTCAACACCTGAATTTTACTCTGCTGGCTCCTACAGTATGCAGTTGGTTGCTTGTATTTCAAACCAAGACCCATCCAGCCAAATTCACCTTATAGAAGCATAACTTAAGCTTTTCCTGGTTAATCGTGAATCCATTTAAAAATAGCTAATAATTTGCATGACTATGAAAGAGAAAGTTCTTGTATTCATCCATCCATCCATTCATTCATTCATTCATTCATTCACTTATTCAATATATAGTCATTTTGTGCCTGTTATTTGCTAGGAATTCTACACAAAGATTAATCAAACTGTATCGAACAAGAATCAGACATTATGGAGCTATTTTTGGAATTTGACCTCTATACGTAAACTAAGAAAGGTTGAACTTTAAAAGAGAAAATTATGGCTGCTTTACAGATCCTTACAGAATAAAAGTTGCAAGCACATCTTTTTGAGAACTTGCTACAAATCACTTAGTGTCTTAAGAAAAAGCAATGCTGTATAAATCAAGACTGAAACTGGGCTTGTGTTCTCATCACAAGATAATATTTAATTAAAAACAGTTGGCAAAAGCAGCTTTATTTCAGGTGAGCACTATAAAGACAGTTGAACTGAGAGCACATGGATGCAAATCCAAATTTAGCATATATTAATAATATATTTGAGGGTGAATATATTATTAGTAGTAGTATTTAAGTTTTAAAATAATGATTCAAAGGGGATTTAAAACAAATATTTGTAGAAACAATACATTCTGAAAAGCCATTAATTTATGGAGTTGGTTGTGACTGTTATTCCACTAGAATAACTAACTCTAGGAAACTTTGGGTATTTAATGGAAACTTTATCTGGCAGGGTTTAACTAGGAGAACATAAACCAAGGAGCAACCTAAGTGAAGGGAATTTAATATAGGAACTTTGTTTTACAGATGATTGGAAAGCCAAAAAGCCAAATAGGTAACAGTGAGGAAACCTAGGGATTACCAAAGCCAGGGAACACAAAAGGGACACAGAGAAGTAGTGTCACCAAAGCACAGGGACCAGGATCATATGGAGTAAGTTGTAACTTTGGTAGGCTTGTACAGCAGGAGATAATCTGGAGGCAGAGATACTACCATTACCAAACCCAGTTAGCAGTAAGACCTGGAAGACTGGGAAGTGCAGCCTGTAGGGGTCTGCTCCCCTATGACACAGAGTATAGTGGGACAAGAATGGACACACATCACACAGGCCCAGGACCATCATGCCAGCTATCAGCCACTTGTACCTCTCAATACACATGAACGAATTGTCACGGTGGGAAGTTCTTACATTATGTGATTCTGGAGTCTCCATGAAATTCAACATCAATTGAAAGCAACAGTTAATTCCTGTGTACCCCAAGTCTTTGTGATTTAACATTCTTATAGTGAAATTAGAAGATACAAATTGACATTATAGCACTGGTCTAGAAACCTTCTTAACATAACTATTGTTTTCTAAAAGCAAGCTGGGATTTTAGATCTAAACATCCATCAGCAGAAGAGGGTAACCTTCAGAGCCATTGTTTTCTCAGGTATCTTTAGAAGCACTGAAATTCCTCCAGCTAACATATTCTCATGGAGCTGGCCTACGAGTGTTTATCTAAATTTTTTAATTCTAAAGACAAGGTCTCTGGGTTCAACACTCATTATTTCCCTATAGAGAAGTCTGTTCCCATAGTATTAATTATCTAGAACTTCCTAATGTTGTTACCGAAAGCAAAACTCCATAGATTAGTCTGGCCTCAGAAGATAGAATTGCCTTATATGTTCAAAATGAGTAAAAATATTAAAATCTTAAAATTGAAGTCTTACGATAGAAAAATAAATACTGATTTATAAATCCATATAAAGCTATCATAAGACTTGTGACTGCATGCATCCAAGACTGCCATCTTCAAAGGGTGCCCATGTCGGTGATATTTGGGTAAAAGGGTTCTCTGGAAAAAAAAATGTCTTCATTGCAACACTTCTAATAATATTTAATATACTAATAACCATGCCTTAATCAGAGGGAACATGGGACTTAGTATTCAGAAAAATATTTAACAATGAAACCTTTTTATTTTTGAAGAACACCTACAGAGTGTTTGTCATCCATATTTCAGAAAATGGAAGCTTAAAGAAAAAGAAAGGAATCATATACACTCAGAAAATAACATAGCATAATGTAGAATGGCCCCAATTCTCCTGACCATAAAAATCACCTAGGAATTTTTGTAAAAAAAACATTCTTGGGAAGAATATGGCAAACTTCTTTTTAAGCCAACACTCCAGGTGAGTTTAATAATGGGGAAGTGAGCTTGGGGTTTGAAGGTAGATTAACTAGGCTCTGAATCTTGGCTTTGCTACTTTCTAGCTACATACATTGGGGCAAGTTTCTTAACTCTTGGAGGCTTTGTTTTTTCATCCATTATATGGGGATAATAATAGTGCCTATTTAATAGGATTGATGTGAGGATAAAATGGATGTCATGGCTAACAAATGTTATATGCTCTATACATGTTATTAATGCTATATATATTAAGCCAGATGACTTTTTTTTCTTCCCAATCTGGAAACTTATGTTTCTAATTGTATTTTCCTAGGAATCTCTACCCTCCTACCCCTAGCCTCTCACCTCCTGTCCAATATACTTATATATTGCTAAAGTTAGTCAAATTGTATTTTCAATACACATTTTAAAATTATTCAGCCAGGAACATTTGACATAAAACAGTCATGTTCACAACACCTGTAAATATTGTCTTTTGATTCCCATCCCATACCCTCCTGCAACCCCTGGAGCTCTATGGAGACATTATAAGTGGCCTCTATCTGTGTGATTCAAAAGGAGATTAGAAGGGACAAGGAATCCACAATGTGAAATGCACCCATAGATATAACCACTGCTTGTGCCATGAGCCCACAGAGACGTCACTGGTACAACTGCAAGTGCTACTTATGAAACATCGCTGCCCTTCAGGAATCCAATTTTTCTCCCTACAGATGTCTGGGGTGAAATGAGAGGCTTATGATGGAAGAAACTGGTAAAGAATCCATGGGTAGTTTGCTTTACTGATCTCATTTGGAGCTAACCCTTGGAGTTGGACAGAGTGGCTAGTGAGTACTGATAATACCTTATTAGGAACTACAGTGTGGCTTCATCTAACGTGAAACTAAATTTTTAGTCACTGTCCATCTTCTGTGTAGAAGGAGGGAAAAAAATGACATACACATCAGCATTTTTGCATTGTTATTTAAATTGAGTTTGGCCATTTAAAGGGGGGGGGGGGGAATGTGCTTCTCATTGCTCAAAATCCCTTAGTCAAGTAAGTGTGCCAACTCCAGTGTTCACTTCTGAGCTCTTCTCCTACAATTCAGTGCCTATTAGGAAGGACTGTGTCACCTGTCAGACAAAAGGCAAGGGCCAGTTTAGGTGGGACTCACTGTTCTGGTCTCAATCCTCTCTATGAAAAAAAAAAAATGAACTCTGATGTCCCACTCTGCTTGGGAAGTCTGCATCCATGGCTCTCACCAGCATTTCAGATCACAATACCATAAATACATACATCCAAATGGCCTTGGGGTCCTGCTTGGCCAGGAGCAAGAGAACCACTGAGAGATGTTCAGGAGAAATTTTAAAATGTGCCAGATGGTGTTAGCACTTTAAGAAGTAATTTTACCTAAAGGATGCTCTGCTCAATACCAAAACAGCATGAAATTAGTTTAATGAGAGCCACCTTAATGAGAAAGTGAGAGTCTGTCCTTATTTCTAATTCCTGAGGTTGTGAGGGGTAGAGGCTGTTTGTAGGGTTTCACTGTAAGCTCTGAGATGGTTATGCACCCATTTTCCCTACTACATGGACTACAGGAGGCTGAGCCATGTGAAGTGTGTTACCCCAGCTGCCTCATGGTCTACCTTCTGATCGGAAACAATAGCAGGATGTCAGCAGGAGAGGTCAGGGCATTTTCTTGGCTTTTGGCTCCTAGCTCTGGCACTGCATTTTATCAGTGAACTGTGTCCTTCTATGACTGTTTCTTTTATTTACTGTACATTACAATTACTTGAGCAGTTTTTAAAATTCTTGATGGCCACAAAAAAGATCAATTGAAACAGAATCTGGAGGGGTGGAACCCAGGTGTTAGTATGTTTCAATTACTCCAGGTAATTCCAATGATTAGACAAGATTGAGAACAACACTGCTGCACGGCCCGTCCTCTGGGGCGGTAGCTCTCACAGGGCTCCAGTAACACTATCTCCCCATTGCCTCTTTAGGCCTAAAAGGGTAGTAACAGCTTCCACCAGTTGTTTGTCTTTGAGTGACTCAACATCTTGTTGTCAGTTTCCTCAATGCTGCCCACTGTAACTACTCCTTTAATTAAATTCTCTTTATTTAAGCCATCTGGGGTAAATTATATTCCTACCATGACCCTTTGTTAAACTCCTTTGTTGCATAAGAGACTACAAACTGTGAACTGGGAAACTGATAAACATGAGATAAATAAACACATCAACAATTTTTAAAAATCTCTAAAATGAGGATCTAGTTAGAGATGGAGACAATCTAATTCAGCCTTTAGATACTCAAACGAGAAATCTAGAGAAAAGATTTTTTAAAAAATAGCCACATTGAATTTATTTTGGAGAGTGCAATAGGATGCTGGCCCTGGCTTGCAGGTTAAGAAGGCTGTAAATTTCATTTGCTGGCACTAGTCGCAGTGTTTGCTTAGGCCTTGTGGTCTTAGCCTTGGAAGGGAGCATCTCAGCAGGAACCCCCACCTGGGTTTTGCTGCCCTCTTTCATGTGAAAGGATTGCTTACCTTCCCATTTTGTCCTGCTGCTTTGAGATGACTTGCTGAAAAGCATCAAAGGGGCCAGTGAGAACTGGAGGGCAGAAGCACAAGTTGCAATTAGGCAAACAGAGACACCAAGGAGTCCTGGATCACAGAGAGCAGGTTCCAGCAGGGAGGGAGGCGGGAGGCACAGCACTGTTCTGCCCACAGGCTTGGAAAGTTCTCACTCTCACCATAAATCAGGCCCCTCCCTTCTGGTTAATGCTCCCATCCCCCTCCACAAAGAGGGAATGCGGAGAAAGTAGAATTATCACACTGCCTGCCTCCCTTATCAAAAAAAAAAAAAAAAGATTCAGGGTCTTGCATAAATTCTTTTTTTTTTTTTTTCTTTGTCACAAGTTAATAGAGGCAAAATTCTTTAGCTTAAAGTTTTGTCCTGTCCCTCCTCAAAATCAAAAGCACTTATGGCATAGATCCTACATTTGACAAGGATTAAAGAAATGTCCTTTTCAATTTGTTTGAGGCTCTATTCAGAAATGGAATATAATCTATACAATTTCGGAAGCAACCACACAATATATTAAATTTTTTGGAAGGTTCTATGACATGCTCCTCCTCTTGCTATGATATTTATTTACAAACCTTACATAGCTTTAATTTTTATTCTTAAAACAATCTGAAATTAATGGGTATGCTTATGTGTGTATTTATTCAACATACATGTTAGTATACAGCTTTTAGGACTATTGTCTTGGATTTGCCTCTGATCTGCTAGGTGACACTGGACAAATCATGTCTCATTATCCATAAAATCAAGAAGCTGGAGAGAGTAACCTGCGAAGACCCTTTTCCTGATTTAACATTTGAACAGACTTTTCTCCTAATTAATACTTTAAAGAACTGAGAATGGCTATTATTGTATACCTCAGACCATTGTCAATGATCTAACATGGGCCAGTCTCATAGATGATTTTAGAGAGTTAACTAATAAGTAATGGGCAGTGGTGACTGTGCACTGGAAAAATGGAAGACACTGGCATGTTTCAAATGGAATTATAAATGGAAAAAATGTTGATCACGAAATAGCAGAAATAAAGTCATCAATGGTTTCGAAAAGAAAAATTTCTACTCCAAAGGGTTAACAGTAACCCTAAAAGACAAAAGATAAATAGCCAACAAATGTTTACTGCATTTATCCTTTAGAATATTCGCTGTGATGGTTACTCCAGAGGTCAGCTGAGCGTGAGCACTGGATGGTAACAGTAACTCCAACAATAACAACTAGCATTTATTGAGCACACATATACACAGGCACTGCTTCAAGCACTTTACATGAATTAAAACACTTCTAAAGATGCAGTCTTTGTTTTTTTCTTAAATGCACAGCAGCAATCACAATTATTATAATAATTGACATTTATAGAATGGTTCCTATTTGCTAGCCAGTGAAACCCTTTAGATAGTACTACATGGAAGTATTAATTATTGGTGATTAGTTGATCTCACTGACCTTATTTGAATAATCCTTTAAATTAGTACTTAATTTTTTAACTGTCTCTTTCCCTCTAAATCAAAACTTTCATTTTACTCATTTAATCCTCACAACAACCCTTTGAGGGAGGTACTTTTATTATCACCATTTTACAGATGGAAAAACTGAGGCTCAGATAGGTGTGAAAACGTGTTTAAGGTCACACTGCTATTAAGTGGAATAGTCTTCTGAGTGTCCAGCTGCAGTCATTCTGCTTAGAGGAGTGCGGCATGCCTCCTGTCCTTCCTGAGTTCACACAGACCAGTAAACACATCAGTGTAGTAGGACATATTGCTGACACCAATTGCTCTGGGTAGCTTGAAAATAAAATCCTGTAGTTTGGATGTCAATTAATTGGATCTCTCACAACCTCCTAACTGTATTGTTCTATTAATAAAATCATAAACATTACCCATTCTCCTACAGGAAGTATTGAGACTTTTGTGTCACTTCAAGAACCCCTTCCAGGGTGGCTGTTAGGGTAAACAACAACCCAGGAAATTCTTCTGGCCAAAGGTCCTGCAGGTCACTGCCACCCTGTTCAGAATGCCATTCAGACCCGTGCTTTGGTAACCACATTTCCCAGCTGCACCTTTGTCGCATATTTATCACTTTGCTACATGTGCCAAATCTCTAACAGGTAGGAGTAATAAAAATGCATCATGTGACTCTCTAAAAAATATCCTGCAAGTGTGACTATTATATAAAACATTTCCCTATTGACTAAAGAACTCCACAGAGGTACTAATTGTTAGTTAATTTTATTGAGCTTAATGTGAAAATTCCTTTAAATTAGTATTTAATTGTCTTACTGCTCTTTTCCTCTAAATCAAAACTTTCACTTTATACATTAATAACCTATTAATGTTGTGGGTTTTAATTCAGAGTTTTGTAAATGAAGGCTATTTATAACTTGTGGTGTTACATCTGGACGTGTGTGTGTGTGTGTGTGTGTGTGTGTGTGTGTGTACATGTGCACACTAAGGCAGTGCTCCATTGTCACATCTCAGAAGTTCAGCTGTAGAAATTTCCTTGATACATTGTCTAAAAGAAATGTCCTTTGGGAGTTAACGGGCACCAATATTAAGCAGCTTTAAAACGCAGCGCATGAGGAAGTTGAAGAACAGCCCCCAGTAAATATGACAGTCAACACAACAGTAAATACAATAGTCAATACAACTCCAACAACTCTTGAGTGTCTTCATCCTGCTCAGATCTGTCAGGTGATGAGTGACCAGGCCACTCAGAGCCTGTGAGTGCCGGAAAGAGTTTACAAGAAGATTTCATGAAGGGCAGGAGATATAAGTGGGAGCCTAATGTGAAGAATTTGGATTCAGGAGTAAAAGCAGCCTATATGGAAGACAGTAAGATGATCCTTACAGAACAGACATAGAATAGAGACAGTGGTTTATAGGATTGGTGAGGTCTTGGGGAATACCTTCTAGAAAGATAAATCTGGCTATGTTTTGTTCAAGCGTGACATAAGCTAAGACTCTGAAATAAATATTCTTACGTAACTGGCTTTATAAACAGTGGCAATCAAGCTGAGATAAAGTATATGACATTACATAATGTGAAGACCAAATTGAGATGATGGAAATATGTTAAAGCACCCTAGAGTTGAGAGGTGTTATTATTTAAATATTACTATCAGTACAGTTATGGTGATAATGGTGGTGGCAACTGTCCCAAACCTCCAAACCAACTGTGTTCCACTTCACTGTCTGGAGCCTTGCTCCTTGGAGCAGTTCTCAGACCAACAGCATAGGCACTGCCTGGGAACTTGTTAGAAATACTGAATCTCAAGCTTTGCCCCAGTCCTGCTGAATCAGAATCTATATTTTTGCATGATCCCTGGATTATTCATGTCCACAATAAAGGCTGAGAGGCACTGATCCAGAAATCAAATTTGGGAAAATAGCTTGTCAATCTAAATTGCTATTTAACAAGTAGATTGCCTAGTTATTCACACTTTCATTTTATGGTTGTAATAAAATGGAAAAACATGAAACAACCCAATTTTTATTGTGGATACAAATTCAACCGGACATGTTTTGTGTATTTAGAATTCTAACCAAATATACAGATAGCTTTTACAGCTGGATTTCCCTCCTTCTCCCTTTTTTGAATGCTGGCCTCTGTTTTACTAAACCTTTGTCCAAGTCAAGTACTGTAAGGTATATCTTACAACGTCTAGACTTTCTGCCAAATTTTACTAAGTCAAATCAGATAATTAAGCACTATTAAATCTTGTGAATATTTATTTTAATTAAATTCTATTTAACTGCTACCAGACAGCATTACTGAGGAAAAATCCAAATTAAATTGATCAGAGGCGACATGATTAGGTTGCTGAACTTGTGTACGTAGAAGGGGCAGGAGGTTTAAAAAAGGGGGGAGGCCCAAACATCTTTAATGAAACCAAGTATGTCTAATGCAATAAAATAGATCTTGATAAATTTAACAGAAAGCCATATAAAGTGCAATGGGATCTTTATATCCCTTCTGAAATCTTAAACAACCTAGCTTCATTTTAGGCTTAGAAATAACAACATTTTAAAATGTTAAAGACTCTCCTGTACAAGATGACTGTTTAGACATATTATATTTTTATTTAAGTATATATTTGTCAGGATTACTTAATATTTTAGATGACCACAGCCAATCTAGTCAATGGACTATAAAAGACATACCATAAAAGATAACATCTTTAAAAATATTTTCATGTTCTTATGTGAGAATTTAGTCTCTTTTCATGCTATCAAGGATAAATTAAAGCTTGTAATAGATACAAAGATATTAACATAGCAGTCTTACAAAAAGCCATTGTGTGTCAGTCAAACCAAGAGATAAGAACTGAGCTGTGCCTTATTAAAAAATCTTGGTAGGATCACTAAAACTCTGACTTCTTCCTCAACCGACTTATTGCATCTAACTATAAAAGGTTATGTTGGTTCATTGGAGTATTGAATATAATGCTGTTTGGAAAGATTCAGTGGAAAATTATGATGCTGTCAGATCAGAGATGAATTTACCATGAAACAATGGAGCTTAAGCTTCAAGATCCTTTTCATGCCTGGACCCCTTTTAAAGCCTTGGACAGGGTCCTAGCAATGTGCCTACATGTTCATGTACTTTTTTAATTAGCAAAAATGAGAAACTTATGGTAACAACCTAGTTAGTGAGGATAATCAATTCCAAAGGTATTTAAGATTAGTTCCTGCACCAGAAAATTTGAAATGCTCTAAAACCTTGTAGTTCATCTGGAAAGAAGCCTAAAAAAAGTTTCTCCAAATTTAACTACATTTCTAACAATTATTATCAATAGTTATAAAATGGAAAGAAAATTTTCTCAACTATTAATAATTTTTGAAAATCTCATTACCATAGAGGAAAGACTGAATTTAAATAACCACTTTATACCTAGTTTTATATTATATGTTTGTCTTTTTCTTAAAGAGGGTTCACTCCAAATATTGTGTACGTTTCAGTCCCCACAATTCTGGATTCTTCCCCGCATTCGATAAAGATGTTTACTGTTGAGTGACAAGCTTAAAGGTTTTCTATTTTAAAATAAACTTTACAGTGTAAAATATCTATTTCTTTTCCATTGTATCAAAAGATAGGATAAGCCCAAGTGCGGCACAATAATTAAACATAAAATATCCTAGAATCAAAATAGGCAGCTCATCCAACCATCCTCAGTAAGATATTCCATGTGTTAAGTCCAGGCCTATCAACTACCAGTATTCTATGCATCATTGATTAAGTGCACCAATACAGTTATAGAAAAACTATTATTGCAAAGCTATGCAATTAACAAGGCTCTCAGGTCCCCATTTTTTATAAACCAAATTTAAGAACGAGCATTCAGTAGCCACTAATCATTGCCTTTCTCACAGCAGTTTCTAATTTTTCTAATGATGGAACAGGCTGTTCTTTTTATGTAAAGGGTAATCCTACTTATCTGACCATAGCTTTCTTCTGGTGAAGACAGATGTGCTGGAAAAGCCATCTACATTCTCTGATTGGCGCCTGCCTGAACTCAAAGACAAAAGTCAGGGTGATGACGGGGTTGAAAGTGTCCTGGGGTCATGGAGTAGGTTAAAACCAAATAGCCTGCAGAAATATTAAGCCCCTAATTCTGACCTCATTACCCCAGGATTCCAGCCAAATGAACAAACTGCCCACCTGCCTAAAGAGGCACAGAATACACCCAAATCCAACTGAAATACACTCTGATTAAGTGGGGCTCATTTACTTACAGTTATGTTAATGGTTCCTTTTAAATGTCCTCATTACTCACTAAATCCTTGTCACTTCTACTTTCAGCAACAACAAAAAAGAAATGCTTGCCTATTTGCTCCTTCTAGATGTCCAATAAATTCTTACAAGCAAATACTTGGCCACCACCACAGTGTTTCTAAGAACTCACTTCTCAGAAGCTCTTCTCATGCAAGCCATGGTAACTCTATCAATGCAGCATATTCATTTCTTAAGTAATGAAAAAAGGGGAAAAAAGAAAAGTATTGCTGGAAAACTGAAACCAAAAGGTGACCTAAGACATGGGTCGCGACAGCAAGTAATTGCTGGCCCCTCCACTTCTCTTTATTGCTTTCCTTCTTTTTTTTTTTCCTCCTGTGACTCTGTATAGCTCTGTCCTCTGCCTCCAGACTCCACCCTATTTTCAAAACATCTATGACTGTCACAATCTAGACAGGAAGATGGGCCATAAAAGCATTTCTATACACAAGTAGGACAGAACCCAGGAGGCCCTGTGGCACCCACTTCTTCCTTGTCCCTGAATTCAGTCACTAATGAAAGCCAGTTTTACCCACCCTCTCCAAAGCCACTTTCTCTGGCCTCATTCTGGTCACGGTTTCTTGCCTGAACTTTTGCTTTATATCCCAAACTTACCTCTCTGTCCGACCCATCTCCACACACACACTCGCATACACTCAGTCAGAATAATCTCTGTAGACGACCAAAACAGTCAAGCTGCTTCCTGTTAAAATACTATGGCAGCTCCCCATTATCTAAGGGATGAGAGCTGAGAGCCCACTGTGACACGTGAGTGCTCTCACACCAGGCCCTACCCCACTGTTCAGCCACCGCTCACCTTCATTGCCTGTGGTTAACTTAACAAACATGATGCGTTTCTTAGTGTTTCTCTTGTATGCCCAGATAATTCTGACCCATCTTTCAAGACTTGGTCCAACTGTCATCTTCTCCAGAAGCCTCTGAGATCCTTCAGGTCGGACTAGATGCCGGTTACCCATCCCGCCACTGCAACATTCATCAGATTGTAATGAAATGCTCTGTTTGTTTCTTGCTTCCCCAAAGACGTTATGTGTCTTGAGGATAGGAACCTCTTTTAAACATGTGGCAGACTCTGAGTCACAGCAGGGCTTCACACAGAGTACCCTCATTCCAGCAGAGCTGTCCTTTCTGCCATTGCCAGTGACCCCCAAATCAAGAATGCTATTGGGGTCTGTCCCTGTGAATTTTCCTCCCTGCAACTGATAACTGTGGTGCACTCCCCCCAACCTTGGTTTTCTGAACTGAACTGTTTTACCTTGGTTTCTTGGCCACCTCACTGTCCTACAGGCCCCCACATGGAGCTGGAATGCTCCT
This sequence comes from Microcebus murinus, assembly GCF_040939455.1. Taxonomy (NCBI): domain Eukaryota; kingdom Metazoa; phylum Chordata; class Mammalia; order Primates; family Cheirogaleidae; genus Microcebus; species Microcebus murinus. The sequence goes on from NC_134119.1 coordinate 17,033,734, forward strand.
GCCCTGTCTCCCTGTCTGGCTCCCCCTCCTCATCCTCACCCCCATGCCCTTCCCTCATGGAGTTGTTCCACGAGGCTCACTTTCAAACGTTTTCCCAAGGTCTGCTCTCCCCCTTCAGGTCTCATCCATCCTCAAACTTTGTGTTTATGACTCTGACACCTCTTCTCTGCCTGCTCACAGGCAGATGACACCTGTCTCTCAAAGCCATTACCATGCCACCTCTTCTATCAGATGTTTTATTACTGGTCCCTCCCTAGAACCCAAGAAAGCACTGGGTGCTAGGGAGGGGCCATTGGTACAGTTGGTATCATATAGCTTGGGTTCAAGTCCTGGCTTTATTAACCAACTGTACTCACTGCCTTGTAGCACTGTTTTGTCTTCCATTTGTAAATTGGGAATAATTATAGTATCTTAAAACAGTGTTGTTGTGAGGGACAAACAAGACCTTGTACAAAGAGTACAATTTCTTACTTTATTACATAACATGTTACTACATGTTAGGTATATACTTGCTATCACATGATAATATTTACCATATTTTACCTTTTAACAATTCATCTTTGTGTACACAACCTTCATGTCAACTTAATTAAGGGCAATCATTTTTTTCACATTGATTTGGTATTCTTATGACTCCTAAGACAGCATTATGTTTCATGTGTGAAACTCTGAATAAATGTTGGTTGAATTAAATTAACCCTAGAATAGTTTATCTAAAGACACAATTTTGCCCCTCCATGGAAACCATCCACCAAGAACTTTCAACTCTAATAAGCTGACCTGCAAATGGGGTGAGGTAGATTGAACAGAATTTGATAAAATTTCCCTGGTGCTCTTGAAACTGTCCTTATATTCATTCCATTGTAATTGTTCTGTGCTGGGGACCAAAATTCATTAGCCACAATACTAATCTCATCTCCCTGGGGGCTACAAATTCAAGAAGGGGGAGTTAATGTGTTATTTTGGTGTCTACCCTCTAATATAGATGGCTTTCCAGGGATAATGAAATCAAAATGTTCAAGAAGTTCCAAAATCAATAAAGTCACACGCATAGTCTTAAAAAAAATCATAAATAAAGCAAGCCATTCTTTTTAACTTTTTAACTCTCTTTTCCTCAATGACAACTTACTTCTTTGTGTATTTCCATTACTTCCTAAGATGCAGCCACTTCATTTCCTAGACAGGAAGCTTAAAAAAAAAAATTCAACAGCAAAAGGTACTGCCTGTCATGACACAGCCTTTCACTCAGGGCTCTAATGTCATTGCTATCGTGAAAAATATTAGAAATAGCAAAATCTGGCCTAAACTCTTCCTTTCCCCAGCTACTTGTCCCTCTCTAAAAAACACTATTATCTTTTTCATGAATCATAATTGCCTCTAACTTCCTTATCACCTTTACATATGCTGTGGTCCCTTACCTGTCCAGGATTTTCAAATTTTAAAATTTACCACTTCATCATCTACTATTCTGACTAAGAAGACATCTCTACCTGTTTGTAGATCTAATTCCAACTAAGATGACACACTCTGCTGTGTATAACAAGCTCTTCAATATTTTGAATTATTTAGAAGCTCCAGTTGCATCTAAGACCAGAATATTCTAAAACACACCCTTCAGTGTGTGGTATCCTGGACTGTCTCATCTCTCTTTCATCAAGGAGTGGACTAAACAGCTCCTAAAATGGCATAAGGGTGCCAATTAAACACTCTAGCTGAAGTACCCCTGATACAACAGTGACAAACAAAACTCAAATATTTAATACCAGCTGCATGCTCTTTTTTTCACCTGAAGGAAGTCAACATGTGTACATTTCTCCTTGAGTTCAACTTGTGAAGCTCTGATACTCCCTGAGAGTAAATGGGTAAATTGGCCCGTGCCACCTTAGCTGATTTGCATTTTTCTATTTCAAAATCCATTTGCATATCTTTATGAACATTCTTCAGAATGTTTCATATTTTATTAGGCTAGGCTTTAGAATTGTCATAGAGCTTCAAATCACCCATGTACTGAAGGCATGAGATGTTCATCTTCCGGGCTTATCTTTAAGCTCTTTGTCTTCCAGCTTAACAAATTTGCAAGCAGAATTAAAATGTCCTAGATGACCTGAAATGCTCCCTACTTTTAAACTATGGCTCTCCCTCCTACATTCTTTTAGTTACAAGTTAGTGATATTTCATTAAGTCATTGTAATCTGTAAGAAACCTAATCTTTGGGAATCCAGTATTGAAACGTATAATCTAGTAGATATTTGGGTGGAGTAATTAAAGTAGCAGATTCTTCAAGAATAGGAGACAATTGAGTCTTTGTGGCTTTCTTGCATCCAAATTTGCTATGATGAAACACAAATGCCAGACCAAGGATTGGGAACCTATTTTTTACTGGCTTTGGGACTGTTTGCTACTACAATCTGCCCTTGCTTTTTAGATGTGAGAGTTACTATTCGTTGAGAGGAAGGACATCACCTAATGCTCGGTAGGCTCACACTTTTCCCACTGCTGCAAGGCAGCTCCAGCATGCTAAAGTTAGAGTTGCAACATCAACACACCTATAATTCAAGAACATCAATTTATTCATTAGAAAAGATTTTTACACTATAGTGGTAAAACAATGGTGAGCTCAGGAGTAAGACCTGAATAAAGTTAGTAGAATAAAATGTAGATGACAAGCATGATTGGCTAAGAAGAAATAGGTAGGAGGAAGCTGAATATTTCATTGATTCAAAGATACCTATATTTTCACATCTTAAGATCTAATTGGAAGCTTAAGTTGGGCTGGGATTTCAAAGGTCTGTCCAAAGGATCAGAGCACCTAACTGTGCCAAAGAGGGTTGACCAAGCCAGAGTCAGCAAATACGTTTATCTCATTTTCCAACTCCAGCCCATAGGTGGGGGCTGCCCAGATCATAACAGTATTTAAAAGAATCCTAAGGCTTTGTCTTCGTGAGACAGAGAGCTGTTTCTGTGAGGAAAATGTCATGACTGATGAGTGACATCTGCCTGAGGATGAGGAGTATCTATATGATCGCTGTGAATTTGCCATCGTTGGCCCAGGGTGTCCTAATTAGTCGGTAAAACCTGAGATAGATAAATTCTCCCCAGGGCTAAAGAGTTTGGTTTGTCTTTGAGATGAAAATTTGATTATATAATCTACTCATAGACTTGATAAACATTGTTTTAAAAAGAGGGGACTGTCTGCTTCCCAAGAAATGCTACTCTAAAGGTCAAGGGACAACTTTCTCTCCCATATTCCTCTCTCTGTTGTATAGACTCAGAAGATGCTTTGAGAAGACCTAAAAGAACAAAAATGCTAGTCATTCCTACAGAGAAACTAGGGAGATAAAGTTTTACAAATGGGCTACCATATCCCAGAATATATACTGGTAAAAGTATATTTGGGAGTGTGTGTGCACGAGTTCTTCATCCAAGCCCTGGAAAGTCTATTAAGTGGAATGAATACAAAGAGTTGTATAACAAGCCATAAAGGATCGTTGTTTCACCTACATTAGTAGCCTTATTAAAATATCCATCAATTTTAATTTCACTCCAGTTAAAGAAGGTAAAAGCTCCAGTCTTATATGCATCTCTTGTATTTCATCTCTAGTGAGATGAAAGAACACTCCTCATCAGCAATTATCAGATCATTTTTTTAAATATCATTTTTCCACATTCAGCTCCCCATTTTCTTCTTGCATAAGAATGATGTTCCCTAAGAATAGAACTTAGTGATATATGCTTCTAAGGGAGCCACAGAGCCCCTGGAGCTCATTAATCCTGCAACCTTCTGTGAGCTGCTGGCCTAAAATTGTTGAAGTTCACTTTAAACCAGACTGAATTTCAAAGCAAAGGGCTCTGAGGTGGCAAACAGCTCATTAATTCAGAGTGTAATTCAGTGACTGAAGAATTGTTTTAAATGCACAATCTAAAACTATTTAAATTCACATTATAATTATAAGCAAAAACTATGCGCTTCGAATTTGAAATCTGGATATGTAATCTACTGATAAAACTAATGAACATTTTTTTTTAAAGAGGGGACTGTCATCTTACCAAGAAATGCTAATCAACCTACTTTTTGAAGTGTGCCTCATTTGCATCACAAACATTATTATGAAAATTCAACATTATGCTTCTGTGTATTGCATTGTACTGCTCTGCTGAACATCAAAAAAACAGGCAACACTTCCTCAAAGTGAATAAAAATGGAATCAAAAATCATGATCAAAGATAACTTCAATTCCTTGTTAATTTTACCTTAATTCCACTCCTGGGACAAGAAGACTTCTTCATACGTTTTCATTCCTGTAACAAATTCTCCAGCAAGCTTATAGTCCCTAAGTATATTCCCAAATGAAATATATGCATAAATAAACATCAGTCCAATTTGCATAGCCTCTACCATAAATATAGCAGCACGTTCATAAACTCATTAGAGTTCACTGTGAGAAAAACCTATAACACTCCCATTAGAATAAGGGTATTAACTTTTTAAAATTAGTGTTATGGAAGTAGTTATACTCTTTTTTTTAAAGTAACCAATAATGATCGAAAATTCACCAGTGCTTTCTTTTGTCTAAAGATGAAAACATAGTTATTTCTTTCAGCAATATTCATGGTGAAAAATTATAAATTGTTATTGTCTAAAGGATGTATGGCTACACAGCAGTTTCTTTATTTTCTCTAAGTTAAAAACATTATTTTCCTAAAAATTAAAATAAGAAAATCAAGCATGGGATTTTTAATTATTATTGTTCATTATTTTAGCTGAGGAATGTGTTAAAATGGTAAAGATCATTTTGTAACTGAAATTAAATTTAACTAAAATTTAAAGTGCTGGAAAATTACATATTGAAAGCTGATATGCATTTTTCCAAAGAAAGTACAAAGTCTACCTAATATAATGAAATATGTATTTAGTTAAAAAGTATGTTCACATGTTTTAGGCCATTTTTTCTTAAATCAATTTTTTCTACCAAATATTTGTAATCATAAGTCCAGTAATGTATTTTTTTTACTACATCCAAAATATTTTGTGGCATTTCCTATACCAAATAAATATCAGCCATAGAATGCTTACTGAAAAAAATGTACTGAAAAAATGTACTGAAAAAAAAATATTCAAGTGTATTTGGCTTAGACTCAAAGAAATAAAAACTGTTTCAGTGATAAGTATGGCTGTGAAATTCTCATGTTCTTGTTCAATTACTTGATGCCTACTGTCTCTGTTATTGTTATTCCTGAAAAATGCTGTTTGGGAGAAAGGAGCATTTTTAATAGCCCAAAAGTCAGCCAAATCTTTCTGATGGTGACTCATTTCTACAGAAAACCTCTGTACATTCTCTGACAGATCAAATTAAATTCTGCTTGGGGAAGGTATAGGGCACTCCTCTTGGTTAAAGCAATGCTGTACTTTTTATTCCTGCTGAGTAAATAGCCTCAAGTCAAACTACTTGCCCTGACTAATGATCAAACATATCCAGGAATTCTGTACAAGAAATGCATTCTTCTCCCCTTTGAAGTGCATTGCTGGGAGAGTAATTGGGTTTGCCGGAGATTTTCCTTAGAACTGCAAAAGAATTTCTTGGCTAAGCATATAATAAAGCTATAGATTTTCTTTTTCTTCCTTTTTTTTTTTTATTAAATATCTGCTTGTGAGAGGTGGACATTGAATAAACATGTGCTTCAAAAGAGTGTCGGAATGATGCACTACTGTCTCTTTGCTGACTGAGGAATTCTCAGTAATGTTAGGTTACAAAATTCCATCAGAAGAATGTATCATTGTGAAATTTTGTTCAGTCATATATAATCCCATTTAGAAATACAATTGTGTCTCCAATACATTAATATCATTATAACTAGGCTGTCAGGAATATACAAGGATGAATTTGACATGGAATGTGTTACAAACTAGCAGGTTAGATGTTATAAAAATAATTTTTAAAAATTATATACAAGATAATCATAAAGTCAGGATGCCACATAGTTACAATAAGAATGTCATAAAATAAATGTCACAAGGCATCGTATGAGAAAGAAAGAGGTTAATTTTGTTGGGGGTGGTTGGCAGAGGCTGTTCAATGGCCATTACTGTTACATGAGATAGATATTCAAGGATGGATAAGATTTCAACAGGTGGATTGTGGCTGGAAAGACATTTTAGCCCATGGACAAAGGCAGAGCAGTAGCCTCTGTCTAGGGAATAGAGAATAGTTCAGTGTCACTGGAGTATTAGAAAGAAGAGAAGGGTGATAAGTTTAGGAAGGCAGGCAAGGCCAGAAACATGGAGAACTTGAATACAGATGTCATTCTCCATGTCAGTCTCTATGAATGGAGAATGCATAGGGAAAGCTCTTCTGTTTCTGTTGACATTCCAGAAGAAATATTCTACTGTTCCTTTTGAAGTTATTTGTCTTGGACTGACCTTATTACAGTAATCATAAGAACCATTTTGGCTAAGACAGTGTGTTTATATCTTTCTCCTTGAGAGAAAGGGGGATCCCTTTTGTCTTAAAGTATTTCCATTTAGACTGAATTTGGGAAAAGAAAATAGGAAATGATATCTAGGCAGTTGGCAGTCAGGGGACAGTTAGTTTCCTGAGATACATCCTCCTCTCAAGTTTTCTGAGCCAGTCCTTTGCCTCCCAGACTACTGGGATTTCTGAGAAAAGTAAGTTATCCTACTATGAAGAGAGTATGAAATGTCAAGGCCCTCAGACCATGACAGGAATGCCATCGTTAGCTCCTAGTATTGCAAGAACAACCCATAATCAATGTGAGTGAAGTATGAAGTATAAAGCCAGGACAGTCTCAGAATTAGGACTGAGGTGTCTATTTGTAATGAAGTATAATAGAGGTAAAGTAAATTGGTGAGGGGATAGCTTGGTGATGGTGGCAATGGTGCTGATGGCAGTACCAGTAGCATCAAATGATCATGGAATGTCTGGGGTTTGAAAACTACTTGGTAGGTTGAAAGCATCAAAACATAGTGCTACAAGTTAAGACTGTAAGAGAAACAACTACAGAATGAAAAAGAATAAGTACAGACAAGAATGTACATAAAAAGTACACTCTAATGGCAAAGGATTTAACAAGGGTGAGCAAACAAGAGTCAATTTGGCCAAATGTAAAAAATGGGGTTGGCAATCTCTTTGAAATATGCCCATAAGAATAAAAATTCTCAAAAAGAAAGGTGGAAAGGAAAAAGGTGAACAATGGCTAGCCAGTGTTTACCAGTTGTCTTTGTGGTAAGGAAAAGGAATGTGAGAAAATCTAAACTCCTGATGTGTCTAGGTTAGTTTTGGGTCCACCAAGAGGATAGATTTAATTTACCTGCTTTACCCACCTAGTGGAAAATAAGAAGGAAAGAAGAAAGTTGCATCAATAATCTACAATTTGTGTGTGTGTATTCTCTTAGTAAAATGTATTTTGAACATAACCCAATATATGTGTATTTACCAATTATATTCATGTATATTATATTGGTAAAGTATATATATATTATAAAATATATACAAACATATAAAAATTTAGAAGGATGAGAAAAATAAATTTATAGAGAAGTTCTAATATTTCCTTCAGAGGCCATTAAATTAGATAATTGCTTTCTCTCTTGGGCCCAATCATAACACAAAGAGCTTAGACTTCACATTCTATGGGAAGTAAAAAGACAAGAAAAATTTATGAACATCAAATGACATAATAAGATAGTTGTTTTGGAAAAATTAAGCCAAGAATCAAGAGTTGGGGATGGTAGAAGAAGAGCTAGATGGGTAGATCAGAAGCTGGAGAAAGAGCTACACTGACAGCAATGGTATGAAAGATAAAGGCCTGAATTTACGTTGCTGGTACAAATGGAGAGAGAAGGGTACATACACTCTGGCATCTGAACTGTACAGAAAACAACCATAAGAATGCATTCCTGTGAAGACAGGAAATGGAGCCCAAATTTGACTGGAGAAATGTCTCCTGGGGATGACTCCTAGAGTTCATCTCCTGTTCTGATTGAATACTGGAATTCATATGAAGAGATGTCAGCATAGAATGGATGGCATTTTGAATGATAATGATTTCCTATATCTGAGTGAAAAAATTAATCCAAAAACAAAATCATTCTGGAGACAGAAAAAAATCAACATGAAGAGCCAAAGAACATCAAAAATGTTTCAACAATAGTAAGGTGTAATTTTCCACTTTAATTGCACACAAATTTCTGCTTTGATTCTAAAAGTCTATCCATCAGTGTCTTCCTTAAAGCTATTACATTTGCCTTAGTAATAAAACATTAAAAAACACAATAACATATATTTTATATTTCTCCAGCAGTACTATAAATAGAACTGAAAAGAATGACATAAATATTTTCTAATAAAGATAGGTCTCCATTTTAAGAAAATATCTCTAAATGTGAGTGTTTCTGTGAAATATGAAGGTCTAAAGATTACTGTTCTGGGATATTACAGAAAAGGTACTGGTATGGCTTGAATGTCCCCTCTAAAACTCATGTTGAAATTTAATTGCCATTGTAGCCATATTAAGAGGTGCAACCTTCAAGAACGATTAGGTCATGGGGGCACCACCATTATGAATGCTTTAAGGCAGTTATTGTGAAAGTGAGTTAGTTATTAAAGGAATGGGTTAGTTATAAAAGGGGGGAGTTAGGCCCCCTTTCCTCCCTCTGGAGCATTCTCTTGCCTTGGGATGCTTTCCACTATGTTATGATGCAGCAAGAAGGCCCTAAACAGATGCAGCTCCTCAATATTGGACTTCCTGTCTCCAGAACCATGAGCCAAATAAATCTCTTTTCTTTACAAATTACCCAGTTGTTGGTATTCTATTATAGTAGCAGAAAATGGACTAAGACATGCACTTACAAAAAAAAATCAATAGAATGTTTTAACACCTGGTGTGCGGTGCGAGGTAGATGACATGATTTCCATTGTATAAAACTCTACCCAAAAGAAAAGTCTTAAAAGCAACCTTGGTGTAAATAATACTAAGATAATAGAATATTTCTTTATTACCTGAAAGATGCAGTTTCTTTCATGGTACTTTACTACCTTATAAATGGCAGGTAATAAAACAAAACTCAAGTTTACTTATAATCATGTCATTTTAACTTTCATTTACAACATTGTATTACAGTAACTGCCTTGATGAAGGATGTTAAAGCGGAAATTCAATTGCACATCAAGACACTTCTATCTGATCACCTAAGAAAGCCACATTACAGTGTCATCCAAATATATTGTATGTGGCAAAAGCTGCCTTTCTATGTTCTTTTTTTTTTCTAAAATCTTCTACTTTCAGGTGGTCTCCAATACTTTAAGCTAAGGTGTTGAAAGCTAGACGAAGTATTTCTAAGATCCATTATTTCTTTTTCTTCCTCACAACAGTGAAGATGGTAGGGTTTCCTCCTGCCCCTCACATAAATGGAAAATCCCTATTAGAACAAATTACAAAGTAATTAGTTCATTCACTCAGTCTACATTAAAAAGGAAATTTCTCAATCAAAACCTCTGATTTGATTGTCAGAGGAAGTCTCAAAGGAATGCCTATTTAATTTCTTTTGTTCATTATTTTATCTTTGTGATAGCCTATGGAACATCAGTCATTTAACTATAACCAAATTCTCTATTTTCACAATTGCTTCAATACACAGATATATCAATGGAAATATTTCTAACATTGGTCAAAAGAAAATATGTACAGCACAAGCAATAGAGCAAATTGGAAACTAAAATGATATTTGTTAAATATTTTTAAACACTTTTAGAGTCATTCTTGGTTTGGGCCTAAAATTACAAATTTTTTTAAAAAAATAATAGTGCAGATTTTATTTCATGCATTAAAAGATGTGAAACACCATTATAGAACATCTGATGAAGATAGATCACTTTGGCTTATTTCAAAGTACAGTGTCCTCATACTTGCCCTGCACTCTTTAAGCCACATCCCATTCTTCATCCTGAAACCTATCAGGATCCTGATAAAATATTATAGGAGAAAGGTGTGATGAGCTTTCAGATAAGAGCAAAGAATAGACCTTAAGTGAAAAAGGTTGCTTAAGCTCCCAAAATGACCTTTCTTTGAAAGAACCTGTCAACCTTTCTAATGATAGAACATCAATATTTTTAGGGCCAGTTTAACTGAGCCTTCCTCTTTTTCTTTTAAAGTATGTAGTCCTGAGCTGATAAGATTACTGATTACAGTCCTCTGAAGTCTCTCTGGACACAAGAACCCTGAGAGGAAAAGCCGAAAAGAACAACGGGATAATTTAAGGCTTGGTCACTTTACCTTTTCGGGAAGCCAGTTTGAAATGGAGATTTCAAGACATTGTATACCCTACGGGCTGGTAGAGGGATAAGTAACATACCTCTCTGAGAAGAAAGAAGAAGGGAAGAAACATTTTTGCCACCCCTTTAAATCTGAGAAAACAGAGAACAAAGGATGTGTAGTAGTTTGGAGATTCATCAGTAGGATATTGAGACTCTTATAAAACCTAACCTAAATTTTAGAAAATGTTTGCTTATAGCTATAATCAGAATTCAGTTCTGGTAAAAAGAAACCCTCTGTCTTTCCTAATATATAAAAAAATTTTCCTCCTCCAAATATATGTTATACCAAAATATCGGTCATCAGATGAATGTCTACCAGCAGCATTTTAAATGGCCAATGCCTCATAAATCACTGTCAATTTGGGAAACATGTTCACAGATCACTGAAAGAGACTGGAGGAAAAATTACTTAGGGAGCAATTCTGAGCCCCACCAGGCCATGATAAACATTATTTTATGGGAAATGGGAAACCTCAAGTGACCCAATCCATATAACTTGCATGTGTATGTCAACTGGAGATGGGCCAACAGCCATTACAAAGATCATGTTGCTTTGTCTTGCATGCTGGCATTCCAGAGGCAATGTAATTTAAGACAAAAGCTGGTTTTCCAATGTCCACAAAGTACTCAGCTTAAATCAAATTCTTTCATGCAATCTCTCATTCCATCAGACTTGTGTTTTAAAGTATTAGGAAGCCAAAAGGAGTTCAAAATCACAAAGGGAAATGCAAATCAATCTACAACAAATCACCTAACAGGTGCCCTGGAAGAGAATTTTATTGCTACTGACATTAGCCATTTGCTTATCAGTGATGCTATCTTCTTTATGGATAATACTGGTTCTCCCTGCTCACAACTTAGAGTCACGTGGAGGAAAAAATAGCCCAAACAACCCCCACAGTGCTTCAAGGATAAATGCATTGAAATGACTAAACTTTCCCAAGGTCATTAGGCCAAGAGATGGGTTCTTCTGTTTCAAGATAGCTTTCCTCCTGACCCATAGCATATGGCTTCTATTACTGCCAGACCATGACCACAGAGACATTTCAAATCCCTGTGAAAAATGTGATTCTATGTCTCCTGCACAGTTGTATGTCATAGAGGACGGTTGAAGTTCTGGGGAGTGAAAGGGAGGGGGAAAGGGTAGAAGCAGGGATTTAATCCACGCCATCCCTTTATATGATATGACTAGGTTTGTAACAGAAACCTTCTCACTTCTGATTTCTCTCTTTTATCTTACAAACCACTTAACGCTCATAAGGGACAGTGAACACACTTCAGTGTATCATGTTTAAGCTTTCCAAAGATGTGAAACAGCTTTATCAAGGGTGACAGCTCTGCCATTCACTAATCTGTTCTTCAAATTTTGTTTTTTTTTAAAGGGAGATGAAAGTAAATTTATGCTATTTAATCTGCATTAACACAGCAAACAATATTCTATCTGTGATGATTAAGAAATGTTTATGAAGTTATTTTGAATAGATATTTACTCGTAGGTATTACAGTTGCCTCAGAACATTAATAATGAGGAGAAGAATTAGTCAACTAACACAAGATATTCCACTAGGTACCTTTAATCCACTCAGATTAGTCAGACTTTCAACATGAATACAATAATGTTCTGCTTTATTAGATTTCACAAATGATGTTTTCTCAGTTTTTAATATAACATAAAATGTAGAACCATTGTCTTGTCTTGTAAAAGAATTTTATACAATTAATTATGAGTTTCTAGCATACCCTAATTTTATAGTAGCTGATTTGCTACATTTCTCTGGGCATTGGATTTAATGGTTCCTGACAAAAGAGATGGGCAAAAGATTAGACACATACATATACTCACATACATTTACACACACATAACCAAGTAACTCAAATAAGCTATTTGTTTTACAAGTTCAAAACAACAAGAAAAAACAAGAAAAAAAATGCTTTGAGAAATTTTCCTTATTTTACCTTCCTTAACTATTTTTGTCCCAATAGTATAGAGTTAGCATTTTTTAATTTTGTTCTTTTCATTTGTTTTCTTGTGTATTATTTTGATTTTTGGCTATATATTGCATATATATATTTTTAAATTTTTCTCTCAGGGGAATCTTCCACTCTGTGTGATCACCATAGAATTTTTCATGGAAAAAAGAACCCCCAAAACCCTAACCCCACCCTATGAAGTCCTGCATGTGTCCAGATAGAAATAATATTTTAGTATATGCAAAACACTAACCAAATTAAATTTCCTGGTTGGGCATGATATAGGTAAAGCCATTGATATCTTGTTTCCTATGTAAAACATAAGAATTTGTCTTTCCAAGATATGATTCTTCTAGTTACTGGGAAAAGACTGACAAAAATAATTATTGTATTGAGTTAGATGGTCAATATCATTGAATGTGGTCACTCTTGCCTCAATTAGCCTTTTGTAGTATCATCCCAGGCACCTGATCTTGGGAATTATGAAGATGAGAGCTTTCAAGATATAGTTAGTTTCAAGGCCAGAAATTTACAAAGAAACACAATTACTGGGAGGAAACACGTTGTCAAGGCTTTGTTACATCCATGCATGCTCCAATTGGTTAAATAAGAACACTATGATGTTGAGTTGTGTTTATTTTCAACTCAGATTATTATCCTCACTTGGGGCTACTATGCACATCAGATTTTTTCAGTTGCTGTAGCTAGCTTATTTACTTGTTTATTTAACAATATCCTGTCTATTAAATAATCAAAAATATTCTAGTTCTAAGTCTTTGTATTTATATAGAAATTCACTCATAACCTATTCGATGGTCTTTGGAAAGACAAAGTTCATTTCAGAAATATATTTGTATTTTTCTAGATATTGTGCAAACATAATAAACACTTTCCACTTTTGTTTTGGGGAATAAAAATTCTTTTGAGATAGAGAAATAGGCTCATGAGCAAAAAGGAAAGAAAACATTCATTTTAGTTTTAATTTATAGACCAAGCTATCACAAGTTTCTAATGAATCATGAGACTTCTACTTTCTCTCATCTTTGTAAAAACTTTTATGAACTCTCTAATGCACAGGTGCTTTCTTTATTCATTCTTTCATCAAATATTTCCTGACCATCTAATGTTTGTTATTAATTGTCCTACATTTAGATATATGTTTGTAACCACATAATTTTCAGATCCTGTGCTTGTTTCTGCCAAACTGATTCATTCAGCAGGGTGTTCTTTTTCACTGTCCATCATTGCCACAAGCTAGGATATAGTTCTAAAAGTTTGATTTCCTATCAGCAAGCCTCTGCAGACCTCATACCAGAAATTAATCCTAAAGATGGGGGCAAAGGGAAGAATTTATACAGTCAGTTCTGTTTCCTAGAATTTGATTGAATAGTATGGCTATGGGCAATCCATGGATAGCATTTGTAATTTTGTATATTTCAATTATATCCCTCCAGAGTCTGCCATTTTAGATCAGAGAATGCCTGCTTCACAGACAGTCCTCATTTGTGGAACCTTGTATTACCCTCAATTCTCTTTGGAGTCTCTGTGAGGATTCCTTTTACCTTTATCTTTTTTGAAGTACAACCAGCAGAACCAGCATCCCTCCCTGAAGTTCCTTCTGCTAGTGATGGATAAAATCGGGGATTGGAATTTTATAGGACACTAGTCAACTCAAAATGCTTTAATATAAACTATTCACAGGTCGAATGATTTGGGGAAACTCTGCATACATCAGTCCCTCCTGGATATTACATTGTGTATTAGCAGACTGAAAGACTGTTGTGCACTGCAGTAGAAGTAAAATAACCTGTTTAACTCTGTTTAACCCACTATCTTCCAATTTTTTTGAGCAGAGACCCCTCATTTTTTGTGTGTGTTTATTAGTTTTAGGTTTTTGCTTTTTGTTTGTTTGATTGTTTTTGTCTATGTCTATATTTTTTGCATAATAAGAATACTAAAATGTTGAGTTGTGTTTGTTTCCGAGAATACACTCAGATGTTATTATCCTCAATGGGGGCCCTTATGCACATCTGATTTTTTCCACTGCTGCAGCAAGCTTATTTTTTAACTTACTTAAAATTTCCACCCTGGATTTCTGGATCTTGCTCTCTAGTAGATAAGGATTGAATGTTCTGACTTTTATATCAATTTCCCAATGGCTGAGCCCAGGTGGTAGCTACTAAACTTCCATGATGCCAACCTTCCTCTACAGAGGATGCTTCAATCAACTGGCCTGTCTTAAACTCTACTGACTGCCCAATTTGGAATCCTGGACTCAATATGAACTGAATGTTAACTCACATTTTATATGATTTTTTCATTTATGAGTAGAATTCCTGCTTCACACATGTCTGCAGGTAGCCACCTTAATGCATATTCTGATTCCTAAACCTCTTCAGATAGAATAGTCTTCTGTTCAAAGGTTGCCTTTTCCCCCATGTGTCCAAGCCTCAAATATAATAATAAATAAAAAGTAACACTGAGAGAACCAGGAGTACCAAGGAACTGACATAGTTTTAATAAAATGGTTGTTATGAAGGAATTTACATGTATACTACAGCAAAACTAAATCAAACATGTTATATTTAACTGTCCTATATCATAGTAAAGGAAAGAGTCAGCTTTGATGAATCAATCTCTCTTTCTCTATCATTCACTCACTCAAACACACATATATACATATTCTCATAGATGTGCAACTAGTCAATGTACATAGAAGAATAATTTAAAACATATTTTGAATCAGTACCTAGTGTAAGTTACCCTAATTTCACTGAGCTCTCACAGGGCTAACACAACTTGGAAGATAGTATTAATAAAATAAAATTATTTCAACCAGTAATTATGATGGTTCATGAGTAAATGCATTGTTTTAATGGTATACATTGTCGATTTTGCAGATATAAAAATTCCCTAACATATTTTGATAAACTTTCTTAATTTTTATGTTAATTTCAAAATATTAGAGGGGTATATAATAGGGATACCCTGTATACTGCTTAAGTCAGGGCTTTTAGTGTGCCCATCATCAGAACAGTGTTCACTGTACCCTATAAGTAAGTTTTTACCCCTCATTCCTTCTTGGTTTCCAAAGTCCTTTAAATCTCTTTGTGCCCATTATTTAGCTCCCAATTATAAGAGAGTACATATGGTATTTGGTTTTCCATTCCTGAGATATTCCACTTACGATAATGGTCTTCAGTTCCATCCAAATTGCATCAAAAGAAGGGGCAAATGCACTATGAGCCTTTAACACTGCTGCTTCGCTGTGTCTCTGCCATTCCCCTGTGGTTGTCACTGGGCTGCTATGGCTGACCCCTGGTGCCAGTTACGCACATGAGGTGGAGCTGGCCAGCAGGACAGGGCATGCACAGGGATGGAGGAGGTCCACCTGGCACAGTGTGTGCATGTACAGTCCTCGGCAGCCGAGGTGCCAGGCACATGGGCTGGGTGAAGTCTGCAGTGGGATACAAGGCATAGAAACTGTTCAAGGCATAGCAGCTGGCGGGCCTACAGGTATGGGACAGAGTGGCCCCTGGTGTGGAATGGGCCTGCAGGTCACAGTTCATGCGCCAGGTAGAGAGGGACTCCCAACTTGGGATGGAATAGGTCCTCTGGGCATGATGTTTCACATGTATGGCTCTGACGCCACATAGCAGAGGGCGGGGCAGGGCATAGCACCCAGGGTGACTGTGCAGGATGGCTGTGGTCCCTGATGTGCAGATTGACCAGAACCAAAGGCCGTGGCTGCACTGGCTTTCATCCTGCTCGGAGCCTTTTAGGCAGCAGCCGCCATGGCAGCAGTCCAGTGGCCCTGGCAGTGGGCAGTGAGTGCCAAGGGCCATGGGCATGTGCTCTGCCAAGGTCCTGCAGGAAATGTGGTTGAGCAGGATTGTCCATGCCACAGCAGCAGATGCTGGACCCTTGGTCTCTTGCTCTGCCCAGGGCCCCCAGGGGAAGTGGCACCAGGGGTGCAAGTCACCTGTCCATGGGTTACACCTGAACACCGGGATTCCCCACTCACTTCCTACCTGGCTAGAGAAAGAGGGAAGCTGCAGGTGCAGATATGACTCCCAGGCAAAAGTAGTGCTTTGGGATCAGGATGTTACATGGTGCCAGCCACAGACCCCAGGGCTCTGACGCCAGCTGTCCCTCTCTCCAGAGTAAGGCAGCTGCACAGCTCCAGTCAGGTCTCTGTATCAGTCGGAGGGCAGCTGAAGTGGAGGGGCCCTCCCACCGCTCTGGTTGTAGTATCCTCAGGGGAAGTGGGGCTAGGGATTTTTTTTCTCTGTCCCTTCCCAGCATGTGAGCACCTTCCAGAATTACCTAGGGTCCTGCTGAGCAGCTTGTCCCACTTGTATCTTCTTCGCTTCACTCCTGCCTCCTCTCCATGGATCACCAGTGCTCTTGCTCAGAGGATCCATCTAAAGGCGAGTATCTATTTGCCACTTTCAATCCTCTCTGGATAGCAGCATCCTGGCAGCTTCTAGTCCGCCATTTGGGCGTCCCACCTCTTCTTAAAATTTTTAAATGTATACAGTCAATACATAGGACAAAGAAACTTAATCCTGTGGTCACCGACATACATTTAACTGGTTCCTTCCAATTTTAACTCTTCATTTTCATGAAGTATGCAATGATTGGGACCTCTCATTTTACGACTTAGAATCATTCTCCCATTATCATTGTAGTTATCAAGCATAATTTTACAAGGTTGGATTGATTCATGATAAGGCATAATTAGCCCTCCTCATTGGGTATGAAAACATTGCTCTGGACAGTTGTTTAAGCTAAATGTTTTCTATCTATTTCCATTTCTAGTATTTTCTCTGAAATTTGAATCTTGGGCCTAAAAAACCCACACTAGCAGCAAGGGTAAAGGTCACAAATCGGCATTTCTTCTTAAAATATCTCCATTTAAGTGCAAATTTTGGCCTTTATCTCTAACCTTTAAATAGTTATTTCATAGAAATGCAAAAAGTAAGAGTAAATTTTGTGTTTTAATATCTACAAGTAACACTCTTAATATGTTATTTAGTTTCATTTTTATGCTGTATAGACCTTACATTTTTAGAGCTGGATGGATATCTTTAGGGATAAGCATAATTTTTCTAAGAAATTTAATTTTCAAAAATGTAAATATCCATAAATGGTTTAAATCCAACTTTAAGAAAATAGAGCCTCATCATTTTTCACAGTTTGAATCACTAGAGTTGCCACATTTTTTGTTATGCTACTTTTATTTAGCTTATGCAATTCACAAAGCTATAGCATTCATTAGTGACAAATATGTTTAAATAGTCTTTATGATTGTCGAAACCAATTCAAATACACTTGAACAAAAATAAAAATGTAAAGCAGATAGCATTTTCTACTTGCATTCCAAAATGCAATAATTGAAAACACAGTAAAATACTACTTATTAATGGGGTGATCATTTTGTCTTAGTGCCTAAATTAAAGTAAAATCGAAATGATTAAAGTTTTAAAAAAGAAAAAAGCTATTTAGAAAGCATTAAAAGTTTCCAAGCATTAAATTAACTTAGAACTTCAGGATTATTACCAGAAATAAATTTCTTATGATGTGAACTTTGACATTTCAGAATCATATTTGATTCAGATATCAGAATCAACACATATTTGAATGTACCAAATTGTGGTTATTTCAGTGCCTCATAAGGCAACATAACAGAGGCATTTTGTGCCTCCCAAGTAGCCCTTCAGCCTGCCTCTGATTTCCTCTGTAGCCATCAGGGACAGTTTCCTTGAGCCAAAGCAGCATCCCATCTCAAGGACTTTGATTCTCTCAACTTTTCATCCTTGGGAATTTCGCCCAAGCCATGGTAGCGATCTTAGCCCCTTGTAGGAGAGTTTGGAAGTGTGAGGGAGTTAACACCCTCATAAGCACCTGCACCCTCACAAATGAGGGATGGTAGTCAGTGATAAACACCTGAATCTCTGATCCTTTAGATCTGTGCTGTCCAATCCAGCAGGCATTAGCTGTATATGGCTATTTACAATTTAATTAATTAAAACTAATGTTAAAAATTCATTTCCTCAGTCATACTAGCCATATTTCACAGGCCAAAGAGCTACATGTAGCTGTCCTAGTGGGCAGTGTGGATATATATTTCCATCACTACAGAAAGTTCTATTGGACAGCACTATTGAGAGGGACATATCTGAGGTTACATCCTCTACATGGTTCTTCAGAGAGTCCCCAGCAGGATTGAGCCTCAGTTGTCCCCAGTGGTGACCCACTCAACAACACATCCTTTATTGGTTTTTTTACTTGTTACCTAGCTCACTACCTGCTTCCCTACTACTTCCTGGCATCACATGCCAAATAAACTGCTTGCATCTAAGTCCTTGTTTCAAGTTCTGCTCTGTGGGGAAACCCAAACTAAAAAAAGTATAATAGCATGTCAACATTTTTGACACTGCTTTAGTTAGAAGAATGCCATGACTAACTGAGCAGGCAAATAGGAAGAAGATGATTATAATAATTAAATTATATGGATCTAAAATCTCTTGGAGATGCATCTGACTGTTTTGGGTCCCCTCAAGACCATTGTTGAAAGCAAAAGAAGTAGAATTCTAACTCTAAAAAGCCTTGAAAACGAATATGGGTCTTTCCTGAAGATCTCTCTGGGAGACAGCAGTGAGGGGTATCAGAAGAGAAGATGGACATCCAGGCTTCCTCTCACTCCCATTTAAATAACTCCCTCTCTAACGTTCCACACCTTAGGGCACCTGCTCTTCTCCCCTCCTCTGTACCTCCCTCTTTCTCCCCCTTCTCATTCTTCAACCATCCTTATTTCCAAAATACAGTCTTTTGTTCTGTCTAGTTGGCTTCTGACACTGTCCTATTCCCTCCTCAGCCTGATCAATTCAGTGAAGACCAAGTAGTTAAAGAACTAGCAAGCGCATGAAGTCGGGGGTGTGTGGCAGGGGGTCTTTTCTCTACTTCTCTGCTTCTTTTGGCTGCAACAGTGATTTCAAGGGGACTTGACATAGTCAGGATGCATCCAAAAGATTAAAACAATCATCCAATGTGAACCTTACATATGTACCATAGCACCATGCACTACTAAACACACAAAACATCAACAAATGAAACCATGACAAACTCAAAACAACTTGACATTGAACAGTGCAATATGAGCAAAGCATCTCATTTTGTTGCTCTTTTTTTTTTTTTTTCTTTTTTTAATGAGAGGGCTGAGGTAGATAGGAAGATTGGGGAATGACTGGCAAAAAGCAAGCCTTACTTTCATAGTCCTACAGGATATCTGAAAAGATCTTTTTCTTAAACATTTTTTCCTGTAAGTCTGTCATTATGCCTCTAAACAATAATGTCAATAAATTTGGAAATCTTCTCAAACAAATGGTAAACTCATCCATTCATACATACACATTCCTTCACTCACTCACAAAACGCAATACAGGTGTGCTGGTGTCAGCCACTGCATCAAAGGGTGGAACTCTAGAATAACTAACTTATTTATTGGATGCATACTATATATTAGGCCTTATGCTTGGTGGTGAGGTAACGGCAGTGAGCAGTTTCGCTCAAAGATGAAACACAACAGTGGGGGAAACCCAGGTGTGCAAAGTGAGGCTTCCAACATAACACGATGTCAGCTACCACAGGGAGGCAGGCTCACAAACCACCGCGCACAGCAAAATGCGCAGGTAAAATAACACTGAGATTTGACAATACATATAAAGGAAAAAAATATTTGAACTAGGTACAGATAAGAGCAGTTGAATTTTTTTTTTTTTTTTAAAGAGATGGAGTCTCCCTCTGTCTCCCAGGGTAGAGTGCATTGACAGCTAACAGCTCACTGCAGCCTCGAACTCCTGGGCTCAAGCAATCCTCTTGCCTCAGCCTCCTGAGTAGTTGGACTACAGGTATTCACCATCACACTCAGTCTGAAATTATTTTTAAAGGATAAATATATTACTTGTAAGGATATATATTTTTTTCAGCCAGCAAAGCACAGGTTGGCTGATCTTTTGGGCCTGTTTCAATAAAAGAAATATTTTGGGTTAGTCCAATTACAGTAAATTATTGTTTCTCAAGTGCTTAAGTACATGTTGTCTTATCATAAAGGTTAAACAAGCCCTTTCCTTGTAGATCTGGTTATGATATGCATCGGCCTTGTAATTTCCTGCCTATAGTAACTTCGCCATTGTTTCAGTTCACTCTTGACTGAATTGTTGCATTTTGAATGTGGTTTCTTTCAATCTACATGTTGGACATTCAGTAAATTAATATCTAGATTACTTATTGATTTTCTACTGCTATATGCACATGCAGATATTTCATTCAGTTTGAGAAAATGGAATAGAAATAAAGATTACACTAACATATTCTTTCTAATAAGTGAAAAACAAACTTGGCAATCATATTTGAATTTGGTTTGAATGTTTTTTATAAGAATCTGATTTTTTAAATCTTGATTCATCAGCAGAAAGATGTCATCTCTAAGAAGCTTGCCTAATGTTTTACATAACACAAAGCTTAACCATTAGCTTTTTTTTTTAATACTCTAAAAACCATTGCAGAATTAAACCACACAACATAATGTAGCCATTTACTACTCAGAGAGACTTGGCAATCACAGCATGGCCAATTCAAATTTCAGTGACGCCTCTTTAAGCCCTAATGAACCATAATGCCCTAATGAGAGGTCTCACTGAATCCTGGTCAACCAAGCATACATTTCACACAGAAAAGAGAAAACAAGAAACCCACTGATCTTAGTGATATTTGCATCAACAATGTTTATAAGTCACTTTTTCTTTGGATAAAGAAACCAAATAGCCATAGCTCGTTGGGACTCGCATATAGGAGTATTTGCTTAATTCAACATGAAGATCATATTACATCATGCAATATCCTGCAACAACTTATAAATAATAAATTATCGATTCATCAATTGGACTTATTTTAGGAAAATAATATTTGCAGTGTTTTATACAATAAAGAGTACATTTTGAAATGTTTAACAAAGAACCAAAGTTTTTTTGTATATAGAAAATTAATGCTGAGACTAAGGAAAATAATTGATTCAACAGAAATAAAGATATTCAGTTAATTCAGAAAATAATATTGGTCCAAAATCTCATTCAAAGGCCACACACATATTTCCATTTCCTTACTTGTGATTTTGGCAGTTGGGGACAGAGTGATGGATATAATTTGTCCAGAGAGAAGATCATACCATAGAAGGATTACTATTCACATTCTAAATACGATGTTTCCCCAATGCCTCCTCATTTTTCCCTAAGTCTCTTAAAGAGAATCATTAGACAACTATGATTAAAACTTTACCTGGCTCCGTGAGAAAAAAATGAATAGCATTGAGCTACCTGAATGTATGGCCTGTAAGATGAAACCCTATCTTGGAGATATATAATTCTTTTGGATATGGAGACCATATTTTTCCTTTATAAAAATAGTTGTGATCATCACATGCTAATTATTGTAATTGCTGGCAAAAAGAGAGAAAGAGGAGTGGAAAAGTGACCTTGTAGTCCATTTTTTGTCCAACAACAAAATACAAGAAAATGACCTTAGAATGTGCCAAAACATTCATAACATTCCCCAGTAGGAATGTAATGCTGAATGCTTGTTAGCATGATGTAACACAGCACATAGTAAACCCATACATGCTCACCCCTTTTAAGTGTCAAATATCATTTCTTCAGGGAGGCCTTTCCTGACTCCCCGTACTAGATCAAGTTCAATGACCCAGTTTCCTTCATAACACAAATTCCATTAGGTAGGCATATGTACAATTATTGATTTCAGAGTTGTCTCTACCCATTGTATGATAAGTTCCAGGTAAGCAGCAGGACCATCTGTCTGCTATCACTGCTGTGTCTTGGGCCTTGTATAGGACCTAATGCATGGTAAACACTCGAATGACTTTGAATGACTGAATGAAGAAATGAATGACCATGCTGTCCCAGTTAATCCTAAAAGTAAAGCGAGGATCAGGCAACTTTGTACACAGGTGTAGTTCTGGAGGGTATTTTGGTAACATGTCTGAATATTTAACATGTATAGCCTTTCACCTCTTTTCATAGAAGCTACACATATATAGGAATGGCCAAAGAAACAGTGTTTATAGCCACAATAGCTCAGATTCAACTTCCAACAACAGATAATTAACTAAATAAATAATGCCATATCCTTTGAATATACTAGCACAAAATTATTTGTATAGACTAGTTGTAAAACAACATATATAAAGCAAACATAGAAAAAATTTATACATGTGCAGAGGAAAATATATATGAAAAATTCTAAAAGGATGACCATTAGCAGGGTTTGCCCTTAGGTGGTGACACTATATGTCATCTTTATTCTATTCATCATGCCTTCCAGTTTTCTTAAGCTTTAGCAATGAATGCACATTAATTTTATAATAAAAAATTAAAATTACAATAAGGAAACCAAGAAGATGGATTATGACAATAACATGGACAGAGTATAATGTTTCTTGCACATCATATTTTTTCTACTTCATGTGACACTATAAAATATTAGCTAGTATATAAAGAAATTAAATGATTACATATTTTGAATTACTATCAGTAATTAGGCTTGTTAAATTAAATATCTAACCTCCAGCACTTTAAATAATGAGGGCTAATAGTTTTGAAGAGGAAACACAGCAAGGAATATATTTTATCAACTTTTTCTACTTCAAGCAGAATATGTGTACATAAAAATAAACTTAATAATTAACTACATTATCTGTAAAATGCAATCTCTGAAGTCTATCAGTGTAAAAAACCTAGACTGAAAGAAAAACTTCTTTTATATAACTGTGATCAATGGCATGAGCTTTGGTTTGTGATGTTGGATAGTGAACAAAATAATGCTTAAATCTCAGAGAGGAGATAATACCTACTTAGGGGTTACTGTAAAATAAATCCAGATATCACGTAAAGAAAGCACCCATGTCATACCTGGAAGATACTTTTCGCTCAAGTCGTGCTTATTACTATTATTGTTGTTGTATGTGGTGGCTGGATGGAGAGAAATAATTTGCTCAAATCGTCAATAACTGTTACAACTTCCTACTTAATACAGTAGCTGTGGAAGGAGACTAACTACTGTGTAGATTGACAACAAAATCCCAAGGATATCAATAAAGAGTTCAATAAGTCATTTGATGCCAACTTAATTTTTTAATGTAGTTGGAGTAGTCCCCAGGGGCCTTGTGGCTGCCTCAAAGTAGTTCAAGAACAGCAAATGTCACAGCCGTCCAAGGACGTGAGGATGCTAATGTAGCATTCTTCATAAAATAAAACAGGGTTGCTGCTCCCCTTGACATCGTAACAAAGCCCTGATGGATGTGCACTCTGTGTGCTGAATTGATTTTTGTTAAGTCCGAGCTCTCATACTATTTTATCCTAATGTGCCTAAATAAGCAGTGTTGACTCCTTAATTTACTCATTTTAACACCAGTAGCTTCCAGGACTCCATTAACATGATGCCATATTTATGTTGTCTGCTGAATTTGCTAACCTCAAATGTATGAAATCTGAATTCTTAAAATTGATACTACTATCAGAAAAATCATTTCTTTTAAGACCAGTAGGAACTTGTATATTAGCATTTCAACTAGTCACAGCCATAAATACTTAAACTGGAGGGTACAGTGAATTAATTAGGATGCTTGGCTCAATATGAGGGTTGATTTTGGGTGCATGTTACAAATGCAAGCCAAAGGCCCTAAAGAAGTAGTTTAATGCTTTGCCACGGAAAGAAGACACTCACTGAATGAAATTCAATAAAACAGAATGCAATTCAATAGATATACGAATTCTGCCAAAAGCAAAATAGACTATTAGGGTCTAGAGTAATTTGGAAATAAACAGTAAATTCTGTAAGAAAAGAAAATAAAAAAGAAAGAGGAAAAGAATCACTGCAAGTAATACAAACAACATTTTAAAATAAATTGAAAATACACACCAAAATAGATTATTTTAACCAAGGCAAATCCAAAAAGAATTCCTGTTAGGGACATTAGCCTGGTACACAGCAACGATGCTAAAACCTTGGGGATATGGCAATGCATGTATTTCTTTGGGAACACAAGAAATCTATTTACTTAGAAGTCAATGTAGGGGTATTGTGGGTTCAGGCTTATGTTTCATTTCTTTTTTAACTATATGGTGTTTATTTCTGAGTGTTTGGGGGTTGCATTTTATCACTCAGGGAATTGAGCTATTGCAGGGTGATATAGTCAATGAATTTCTCCTTCCATCAAGTTCAGTGTTTTACTGGTTTTAAAAGCAGCCATTACTTTTATTGTCTCCGGCAAAACTAAACACATGCTTTACTTTAGTTCCACATCTGTATTGATAATGATAGGTCACCAGCTCTTCAGTACAACCCAAACTGTGACATTATAAAAGCCTGTCTCCTTATAGAAGCTTAGCCTTCACTTGTAAAAACAAGGCAAAGGTCCAATTAGCGATTTAGAGGAAAATGGGAGGGCAGTCTTTTGTGTATAGGCATCCCCATTGGAAAACCTATAATCCATAATGAGCCCTGTTTAACACAACGGATGCTCTCCTTTCAGACAAGCCCAAATACCAGGTCACTAATAAGCAAGAATTTAAAACGTGAAGGCCATGAATGAAACAGGTTATTGTGAAAATTGGCTCATATTAAGAGATTTAAGAGACTTGGGTAGTTCTGTTTGGCCTGACAGGTCTAGCTAATTAATCAAATGCTTTGATAAGTAACTAACTTCTCCCATTTTAAAGAGGAACTCTAATCTGCCAGACAGTGAAGGAAAAGAACAATCTTGATGCTGCTTAAAAAATAAAGAATGGAATTTCACAGCCATGTGCATGACCCATGCTTATTTTGACAAGGGTATTGCAGTAAAAGCTGTGATATCTGGAATACACCAATTAGAAAGCATTAGAAATTAGCATATTTGTAATGCCCTTGTTATAAGCCTTTATTTCAAGAAAAAAGTTACCAATATATAGAGCTCTCTAGAAAAGACTTGAGATGCTATTTGCTAAGAAAGAGCTTGCAATGGGGCAGAGCACAAAGGAGCACGTTTCTTGTCTTGCCTCACTGCCAAGCACTTTCCTTTTATGGCTCTCACTACTAGGGATGTCTGTGGCACAGGAGCTGTACTTGGTTAATTAGAATGTCCAGGAATCCCTTTCCCTTGTACTCAACTCAAAACACAACATATCAGGTGGCAAGGCTTTTATTGTGCTTAGAGTAAAAGCACACAGTGCAGACATGCCTTCGACAATTACAATGGACCAACTAGTTAAGCAGGCAGCTGGAGGCTGTGCAAAGTGGAAGACTTTGGAGGCATTCAGAGCTGGGCTAAAGAAGAGGTGTCCCCAATGAGGCACTTTGTGGCCTCCTGCAGGTCATTTAAAACATTTTGAAATTCGTTTTTCTTACCCAGAAAATGGGGCAAATGGTATCTTTTTTTTTTTTTTTTTTTTGCAGGGCAATTGTGTGATTAAAGACAGTGACTGGCACATGGCAGTAACTCAGTAAACAGTGTCTATTTTTATCCTTCTGAGAACTTACTGTGGCAGGCAGTTACTTTGATGCCCTCCCCACCCCCGCCCGAAGAACTGTACCTCCTGGTACTGTGTTTCCCCCAAAATAAGACAGGGTCTTATATTTATTTTTCCTCAAGAAGACACCTTAGGGCTTATTTTCAGGAGATGTGTTATTTTCCCCTCAAAGCCTCAGCTTGCAGCATGCACAGGATGGAACTGAGAGGGGGAGCCAACCTTGTTGGTGGGGCTGCTGGCACCTTTCTGGTCACCTCTGGGATAGTAGCTGTCACGATGGGGCAGATGAGAAGGGCTGCTCGTCTTCTTTACCGATCTGGGACCAAATGCATGGGTTGTGCAGATACACTGCGTAGCCACACCCATCACTAGGTCTTATTTTCGGGGTAGGGCTTATATTGCGCAAATGCTTAGAAATCCTGCCAGGGCTTATTTTATGGATAGGTCTTATTTTGGGGGAAACACAGTATTTATATACTCATGGGTAGCCTCTCCCACTAGGACTCTGGCCTTTGCCATGGGACTAGCTTTGGCCAATGAGACATTAACAGAAGCTTGATAAGTGCTTGCACACTGGGACTTGCCCTCTTGGAATGCTCATTCTTAAAGACGATCCTTCATTGAAATCAGCTGCCGTTCCGTGAGAAGCTCAACTTAGCCATGTGGAGAGGCCACATGAAGAGAACTGAGACCTGCAATCGACAGCCAGCACTGACTTACCAGCCATGTACATCAGCCCATCATGGAAGTGGATCCTCCAATCCTGCCAGGCGAACTACCCCATGTGAGGACATATGGAGCAGAGATAAGCTGTCCCCAGTGAGTACTGTTCAAACTGCAGAATTGTGAGCAAATAAGAAATTGTTGCTGTTTCAAGCTACTAAGTTTTGTGGTGATTAGTTAGCAATAGATAACCAGAAGACTTAATCATCTTTTCATCATCTGCTATTGATTACCAACTCCTGACTCCCAACTTCCATATAGTATTTAAAGAAGCCACAATGTGCCATACTGTGACTAGCCCAGTATTTTTTAAGGCCTTCAGAATTTTATAATTGTTCTCGAACTCTAAATTGTTTTTGAAGATTGGCTGAATGATGCTAGGCTAAATATACGACCCTCTCACTTATAGATATTCTGAATATATGAAGTTGCCAAACAAATGCTTACCATATAAATGAACTTTGGAATTTTTCAAAGAGTTGTTGGAAATTTGTAACTAAATGTTAATATTTGGTCCTGGTATTTCCCCTCCTGTGGTCCACCACTTTTTAGACAAATGTTAGCAATTAACAATACAGCAAGTTCCTAACCAGCTTTACTTATATCACTTATTTTATTATCTGTCAACAGGATATTATCATACTGTGAGTACTTTTGAGTATGTTTTATAATATCACAATCTGAAAACAGTGATGTGGCAAAGACTGCTTTGCCTATCCCAATGTCTCTTCTCTTCCTCCTCCTTAGCAACAAAAATGGAAGGAAGGAAGGAAGGAAGGAAGGAAGGAAGGAAGGGAGGGAGGGAGGGAGGGAGGGAGGGAGGGAGGGAGGGAGGGAGGGAGGGAGGGAGGGAGGGAGGGAGGGAGGGAGGGAAAGAGGGAGGGAGGGAGGGAAGGAGAGAGGGAGGGAGGGAGGAGAGGGGGGAAGGAAGGAGGGAGGAAAGGAAAAGAGGGAGGGAGGGAGGGGGGACAAATATATTTGGGATGGTGTTATACCCAACTACAATTCTAGAATTCCAAGCCTTCCTTTCAGCAAGGTGTGGTCATGTAAGTTAGTTCTGACCAATGAGACCTATGCAGAAGCGATATACGGAATTCACAGAAAGATTATTTTTAAAGAAGAGGACAATCCTTTTTGGTCCCCCACTTCTCATTACTAGCTTCCTTCTTACTGGGATAGCTGTCAATCCAGCAGCAATCTTGGACTACGAGGCAACCTCGAGGATGAAAGTGATGTTGCTAAGGATACAGAAACCAAGGTCCTTGATGAAAGTTGAGGCACTCTACTAGCTCTGTATTCCCTATGTCTGCACTTATTTTACATGAGGATAAAAATTGAAGTTCTACCTCATTTAAGCCACTATTATTTTAGGATTTATGTTATTTGGAGACAAACTTAATCCTAACAAATACAAGTAACTTAAATATTACTATACATGAAAAAAAAAGGGAAGGGCTTGATTTTAGTCTCAGGTTTAAAAAATTGAAAATAGTTTAAATGGAAAACAAAATATTTCTAAAGAAAATCAACAAGTTATAAACAGGGAGAAGTTTGCTGATGAAAAATCAGTGCACACAATCTAGAATCCACCAAGAGTTCACACCTTTTTATTATAATTTGTTTTGCATATTCAAAGATTAACTACATAATAATAACCATAGAATTATGCTGCTATAACTGCTGAACATGGAAGGGCAGAGAGAAACCATTCATCACTGTTGTCGTTCAATGGTTTGCCTGTGAAGCATAAACTTTGAGAGGGTCCAACTAAAAAAGACTAAAGTACACATTTCAGATTATAAAATAAGTGAGGAAATTTGCTTAAGTGTAATAAAATTGCAGAAAAAAATTTTTTGAGATTGTGGAAATACTCAGATTCTACACAGTGAAATTCAACTTAGAATTAATTCATAGCTCCACCAATGACATGGATAGGACATGAACACAACGACGTGTGTGCACTTACAGATGTATGTTGATAATCATCAAAAGCTCAGTAATAGCACATTTTTATTTTTCAGAGGAAAATTTCAGTGAGGTTCTTAACCTTCTTTCAGTGATTAAAAACAGCCAGTTTTAAACTGAAATCTCAAATCAATGACAGAGCTTCATGGTGAAAGACCATATATTCAACAAAATATTCAGATGCCCCAATTAAATGAAAGTTAGACCTAACAGGAAATAGTGAAAGTATAATTGTTTTCCTAATAATTGTTGAGAATACAAACTCAGAAGAGACTTTGACTTTTCTAGACCTTGTAATGCCAAGTTATAGCTCCTGATGTCACAAGCCCAGCAAGTGGGTTGCCAGTAACTAGCTAGAAGATGAAAAAGGGAATGTTGTGAATGACAGAATTTACCATCAGGTAGAATGTTATGTAAATTCTATCTGTAAGGTTAAAAAGCCCCAAATACCCTAAGATTTATTTTAGATGAATATAAGACATAAATATGAAATCACTTTATTTTTCGATAAGTGAATTTTCCCTCTCCTTCCATTACATGTTTTTATTACAGATATTTTCTTAAAACTAGGGGCAACCGTCTGAGCTAATAATCTTTTTGAAAGTTATCCATCTTAAGTAGAAAGATATCTTACAAGTTTTCAAAAGCTAGAATGTTACCATTTTTGGCCAAAGCTTTAAAAGTATATATAATTCATTAAAAAAAATCCAAAGATAAGTGATATCACATTACCAGCAAAAGTCCATCAAATTTTAAAGAGATAAGAAATTTTGTTATGTGCAAGATGGTAGAAAATAGGCTTTTAAAAGTACTATGGTACTAGTGCCTTCAGGATATATTTTGATATATTTGTCCTTCCATCTTGTTCATAGATAATAAGATGTCAAATACTTGCTTTATGGGTTTATGAAAAAATGTTTGAATCCTAAATGAACATTAAACATCCATCTAAAAGTATAAAATAAAACAAATATACTTTTAGTAAAAGGACAAGATTAAGGCACCAATGAGATGAGACAGTCCTTACTAGACAGAAGTCCCTGGCAATGTAAGTGCCCACCTGTACGCTTTACTCACAAGCATGCCAGGGCAAGCTGGGAAGTGCCAGAGGGGCTCTTAGACTAGCTGATTCATCTGCACAATAGCTTACAGTGATTTAAGTGTTCACCCAACACTTCTAGATGGTCAATTTGAGTATAAAATGGAGCCATTTGAATCTTCTTAGACGATTCAATAACTCCCTTATTCTCCTAGCCCAGGACCACCCCCTGAGACGTGAGCCAGACTTAAGGAAAACAAAAGAGAAAGAAGGAATGGGGAGATAGTGGTGTTACCTTAGGGAAGTATTCTTTCTGTCACACATGAGGAGAACACTCGCTGTCAACCTTGGCTGCATACTGGGATCATCTGGGAGCTTTAAAAATTCCAGGTGCCCGGGCTATACCCAAGACCAGTTAAATCAGTATTTGGGGGAGATGGGACTCAGACGTCAGGATTGTTTGGTAATCTCTCTAGGTTATTCCAATCCCCTTGTTTGACCAAACTCTCCTCAAGTTATGAACATGAAGGAAGGTCATCAAGAGAACAACAAAAAAGAAACACATAAATTTCCTCTGGAGAAATTGTGTGATTGTGGGTACACAATCTAATTCCTGACTGCCAGATTAAGATATTAACCCAATTATGCTCATTTTATTACATTGGGGAAAAAAAGGAGCCCTCGTTTTATTTTAATTTGTTCAACTGCTAAAAGAATAATGTACTCCAGTGTCAATATGCCAAATCAAATACATTTCATATGAAAGGCATCTATTTACGAGTCTTAGCAAGACTGGAAAACTGCCAATGCACATTTTCCAACAGACCTAGGAAGCTTAGCAGGTAGTAAGCTGACCTGGCATGCAGGGTCCTGTGCTAATGAAAATGCAGAAGTCTGGTTTCCTAACTATTCATGATTGGGAAATTAGAGTTTATGGTTCCAGAGGCTTTCCATGTACTCCACATTGTCTGGGAATAATGAAAATCTAACACCTAAGTACCCAACCATCATGTGAACACTGTGCAAATGCTACACGGAGAGGCACGGCAGCTTAACCAGATAGAGAACAAAAACACAGCAGCACACAATGAATAAGTAAAATCCCTATGAATCAGTTCACTCAGGGATAATACCCTAAATCCTTAAAAAAGAAATAAAAAAAAGAAAAAAAGAAAAAGAATGCAACAGAAATCCATTTCCACAGTATACCCAAGGGTAACTGATGTAACAAACTGGTTAATGGCAATACAAGATTAAAATAAACACCCATACCTGCTATGTCTGGATTCATATTACTTAGATGAGAAATTAAAGTGAGATATTCTAGGAAAGCTCACTTCCTTACACTGGTGATGAAATTCTCTTTTCTTTAGTTTAAGCATTTATGACTTGGGTCCAACTTTCTTGACCTTGTAAGTTGGGCCACATGTTCAGCTGAAGATACCATGCTAGCTGTATCTTTATAGAAAGAGTTCCTTTTTAATTATAAAATTAAAGGAAGAAATAACAAAAGAAAGAAGAAAATTATTTCTAATCCCACCACCTTCAGATACCAAAACAGTTACACCTGCATCAGTGTCTCTTTTTAGAATTAGAGAGCAAGGTTCCTCTAGATCTATGTCCTGCAGATAGAAGTCAACTTTCCTGCAGGCAGCCTTCTTAAAGTTTTACTAATATTTACCCTTCTGCTCAAACCAAAAGTACAGGCAGTGCTATATTGCTCTCTTCTTCCTTCACTGCAAACTCACGCAAGTCTTCTCTTCGTAAGTCCTCCTATATTGCTCAAAGAAATCTACTTCTTTTCATGCTTATCAGCAGCACTCTGCAGTGAACATCAGAATTATAGGTGATGCTTACTTGCATCTGGGTTTATTCCTCTCTGGTCTATCTACCACATGGAAGCCAGAGGTTATCTTCTAAAATGCAAGTCATGATGTCATCTCCTTCCTGGGCTCCCTTGGTCTTTAGTATGAAATGGCCTCTCGATTTCCACAGTGTGGCTCATGGGGCCTTCCCCTCTCCGGTTTCTTCTGTCTCCTATCTCCTTTGTGAACTCAATGCCCAGGCCATATTATGCTTTCAATGCTAGGCTGAGGCCTCTGTGCCTTGAGATATGCTCTTCCCTGTGCCTAGAGCACATTTCTCTTCTACCTTCTCCTCACTCCCACCTTCAGCCTTGTCATCTTTTTACTTTCAGCTTCAAATTTACTTTCTCAAGAAAGCCTTTCCTATTCCATAAAATCAGCTATGTACTCTGGCTTTTTGGCCTTCCCTAGCACCTGAATTTCCTATTCTAATGCTCATACCCAGTATGAACTGATTTAATAGCTTAGCTACCCTCCCTACTGGACTGTAAGCTGTATGAAGGCAGGGTCTGTCTTGTTCACGGTGGTATGCACAGTGCCTAGCTAAGTGGCTGGCCTATAGTGAACGTCCTAGATAATATTTGTTGAACAATTGAGTGAAACTTGGATTCCCTTATGTTGTACCTTATTTTTCTTATCAATAAGTTTTGCAGCCACACCTCAGAATTCAAGAAACCCAGGTTAAAATCCTGGCTGACTAGTTTTGTGATTTGAGACAGGTTAATTAACTTCTCTGAACTTTAGTTTTGTTAATATAAAATGAAGATGATAATCTGGCTTGCAGAACAGTTGTCAGGCTTTTGGAGATAAGATATGTTTGGTGACATATAACAGGCATTCAATAAAACAGCACCCACAGTTATCATTGCCATCTCCGTAGCCACCTCCATGATCGCTCTAAAAGAGTCTAAAGAAGAGTAATGAAAACATTCTCTAAATAGCAATACTATTTTAGATAATGTTAGACTTCTATTCACATTACTATAGTTGTGCCTCTCATTCTGGATTAATAAGTACATATCCTTAAATGTTATACTTTTATTTTTTACTACTTCAGTATGGGCTCCTTCAAAAAAATGTGTACTGGCCATCTTCTTTGTGCATGCTACATTCTAGTAGGCATTCTTTAGGTAAAACTAGAATTTTGGCAGACAGAGTCCCTATCTTCTCCTCTAGGTGGACCAGGAAGCTTCCCATGTTAAAATCTTGAACAATCTTCTGAATAGTTCAGCCAGAGGATGCAGTTACCAAAATGCCCCAGTGGAAGAGCAATATATGACTAGCTCTTCCTTTTCTATATACATGCATCTTCCAGTGGGGTGCTCAGAGATAAGTGAGCTAAAACACAGACACTAAATGCTAGACAGAGGTCCAAAGCCACTCTGGAAGGTAGTAGGATTCTGTACTTTCCCATAGTTGGAGCAAATGATTCAGCCTCCTGTGCACTGCAAGGACTTCCCATGGCTCCTCACCTCCTCTTCACATTACCCTGACTGTGAGGGCCTCCGTGATGGGGATGTCTCATATTCTTCCCTGGTGTCTCTGCCTCTATGCCTAGAACAGTGGTCCCTAGCAGGGGATATCAATCAGTGTGTGTAAACTAATGAAAAAATGAATACACAATTGAGAAATGACCCTTCCATCTTTCCATAGAGGGGATAAAATAGAAATCACACACTGGGTGGACATAAGCACACAGAAGTTATGGCAGATGCTTTCGGTGGCCCACCTAGAGCTCCCAGCTGTTACTGCTTCGGTGTGGTCCAATTGACGTCCACCTGCTAGTACAGGTATCTGCCTCCCTTTGCCTCAGGGGCTTTCTCTGAAGTTTCAAAGATGACTCTGTCCTTTTGCATGGCAGGCTGTGTCAGGGAAATCAGATCTTCTTCAAACCCTGTGGCACTCAGCCAGTGACAGAGAGAAGTTGGTATATAAATGTCTTACCTCCCTCATCCCTTGCATGTGATAACTCTGAGACATGGTTTTTAACCATTTCCAATGATTCTCCCAATTGAGTCCCCTCTCTCATTTCTGATTTCTCACTCCCCTTTCAGTATTTTTTAAATTTCCCAAATAAACCACTTACACTGGAACCTTTGACACAGTGACTGCTTCTGAGGAAATCCAAATTAAGACACAAAGGGATACATGAAGAATACAAAGTTAATATATAGTCTAGCTAATATAACCCCAGGAAGTCAGTAAGTAAGATCTGCCTGACAGCTAAAATGTACAGTTCTAAATAAAATTTTTCTTAATTTCCATGTTTTATAATTTTCTAAATTGTATATACTCATATCGATAAGACAACATAGTGTGCACATATTTTACATGCAGTTTTCAACATTAGACATAT
Source organism: Microcebus murinus (assembly GCF_040939455.1). Taxonomy (NCBI): domain Eukaryota; kingdom Metazoa; phylum Chordata; class Mammalia; order Primates; family Cheirogaleidae; genus Microcebus; species Microcebus murinus. The sequence continues at coordinate 17,067,567 of NC_134119.1, forward strand.
ATGAGCCACAAGAGCAGTAAACATTGTGGAAATGAAGAAACCAGTGAATCAGTCATGGGCAATATGTTCTTAATGAGAGCACTGGCTCCCTGCCATGAAATGTTTCTTCAAGCATGATTTCAAATGTGATATCAGTCAAAAAAAGAGTGCAGTTTCAAAATAAAATGCTCTGATAGTTCTATTTGCTTAGCAACAAGTATATCAGTTAAGAATCCTAACATTAATTAGCACTCCCACATCAAACCTTCAAAACAAGAGGATGAAAGGAAAAACTGTAAATCGGCAGTTTAAAATTAAAAGATTTATGAACAGCTAGGTTGTCTTTGAATAATACTCTGGAAATCATATTGTTCAGTGGTAAGCATTCAGTTAGGCATGTTCTTATAAAATGTTAGTATATACGCTTTAAATGTTTAAGAAATATTTTATTTAGGTGAGTTTTCTTTCCATTTCATATAACTAGTGCTATACCTTTCACTCTACATATTGCAATTATTTATTTTTTATCAGTTTACACAACTCAAATGCAATTGTGTTTCACCAGAAGACATAATAGAATGAAACAGAATGACAGTTTTAAGGCCAGCACCTCATGTAATATAATTTAGTTCCATTACCCAATTTGTCCAACTATTTTGCCTGAACATGGTAATGAAAAGCACTTCAATCCCTCTCTTACTGAATTGTATCATAATTTTCCATTCCTAACATTAGTGTTTGGTGAAAAAAAGGGAACATTCAAATGTATCCTTAAAAATATAATTTATATATGCATAATACACACATATAAATAAAAAATATGAAAGTGGTTTTGCTCTATTTAAAAATTAGGCAAATATGATCTATTTATACAGATAAAAATAGAGATATAAAGCACTTTTTACACTACTAAAGAATATATAAGCTTCTAAAAGGTTTTGAAGGTCTTCTGTAATTTAACTTCACTAATGTTAGTACCCTCATGGATCTGGGTCCTTGCCTTATATTGGGGGCATCTTTTGATAATTTATCCCTAAAATGTTATAAACTATTGACTTCTTAAACATTTTCGCTATGATATATTCAAAAAGAAAAAAATGCAGATGTTTGGAAAACAGAGAAAATAAAGGGAGATAGAAACTATGGGTTTCTCTGTGTCCTATCTCTTAGAACTTAATCCATCAGACATTCTCTCTCTTTTCCATCGTAAATCCCTCATCTACTTCTTTTTCCCTTTTAATAAACCCTCTTTCTACCCTTCCCCCCACCCCACGTGTCTGCATCTTCACTGTCAAACTTCTGGAAGGAATAGTAAACTACAACTGTTTATTCTCATTCCATTTTTCACTCAACTCCTTTTAGTATGAGTTCTGCAACTAGAAGCAAAAAAGTGTTGTGGAACAGAACGTCTGAAGGTGTTAAGAAGACCAGAGTTAGTTGGGAACAAAATCAGCAGCTAAACCGACCTACTTTAAATACAACAATTAAATATGAAGATTCAGGTAGAATGCAGAAATGCTAACTTTTAAGAAAAAAAATCACCAATTTTATATTTGGCACTTTAAAATACAGTTTTGGATTGCTAATCATTAGGGTTAAAGGAAATCATATGTGAAAAGAGTTGACAGCTTTGGCACATAGAAAACACTCAATAAATGCTATTATGTTAGATATTTTCAATGTTCTCATTATTAATAACTTGTGATTGAATGCTATATTACACCAGAGAAGGAGTTGCATTCAAAGAATAATTCGACTGGTATTTAGCTATAGATTTAAAAACTGAACAGCACCTCTAAGAATGACATGACAATTTTACATTTTTATTACTATAGAGGGAATTCAGATGTTGGGACATAAATTCGCATGCATACACATACATTCACAAATAATTTCAGGGAACAGATGTAGTGATATATTCTGTTATGACAAATATAAAATCTATAAAAAGTTCAATGTCATTTGGAAACTTATGAAACCAGACATCATAACCTATTTATGAAGGCAGACATGCAGAATCCTAAATCAAAATCATCTACTTATGATTTTAAGAGATTTTAAGAGATTTTTCTTTTAAGGGATTTCTCTTTAAAATGTATAGCCTGTTATATAATTTGAAATAAGCATAACATAACATGCAGAAGCTTGACTTAGACACAACTTATCCCCAGCAAACTATACCTTTTTAGGAAATAAAAAGATGCAGCTTAAATTATTTAAAATATGTTTCTCATTTTTTTAGGGGGATGTAGGAGTCATAAAGCTTCCCCTCTCACCTTCAATCCTTATGTTCTACAAAATGTGGATTTTGCCCTGACTACCCCGTCGAACCTTCCCTTCCCTTTTATTTGTCAAATTCCAGGTCATCTTCGCAGGACGTAGCATTTGATGCTGTGATTATATAAGCTTCCATGACACTAGCCATTCATTCATTCAGTAAATGTTCAATGCATGTCCCTTCTTTGTCATTTCCCAAGTGTCCTGAAGCTGATAATTTCCTATTCTTTTGCTCTCTCAGCATTCTTTTTTTTTTGTCTTTATCATCATGCTCAGTGTTCATGTTCTGCAATTACTTCTTCATCACCCGTTTCCTTTAACCAGCACTTGTAGGGCAAGGGCAAGGATGACAATGACTTAGTCATCTTTGTTGCCCCAGAAAATGATCTTGTACCTGGAACATGGTGAGTCTCCACAGCTTTTGGCCAAATGAATGATAGTCACAATAATATATTCTCCTTTAGAAGATACTATAGCTCCAAAGATTGCATTCTCTCAGGATACCCATTTCTCTCTATTGACGACTTTTATTTACATACCTCATTATAAAACTTTAATATTTCTAGTGTCTGCCAAAAAATGATATATTATACATGGATCCACCAACCAGTGAAATGTTTTATTACAAAGATAAAATGTCTGCTAACTCACCTTTATAACTGATTTCCATAAAGTTATAATATCAATTTTATTTTGCCAAAAAAAAAAAAAATGTAAGCATTTACTGTTGCCAAGCAATGAAAAGCTAGAAGGCTGCTATCTTTTATTCTTTCTCATATGTAGCTTCTGGATACCACCAGGGCTGAGAATTTCTATTTAGAAATGGGTAGTAGTGGGATGATAAGATCTCGAGACAAAACTTTAGATTATACAGTGTGAAGAGAGACACGAAACAGCACTGATCTGGAATGCGCTTTGGGCCCACGTGTTCCTCCCGGGCTTGTCTTCCATCCTCTCCATTCTGATGTTTAAAGGTTCTCAACCAAAGTTGCTAGGGTTGGGAGGAATGTGATTGTGATTTATAATAAGAAATATATATTTGGTCTTCATCTGATTTCCTGGCACACAACTCCAAAAACCCATGGAATCCCCAGAGTGCTGAGTGTCTTTTGTATGGTAATGAGATGGCTGGTAGCTGGGGACCCCCAGACAGCTTCATAATAGGGGCTTGCCACTAGAAAGATCAAAATATGGTTAGAGGGTTGCTACTTTCAGCCCCACTCCCCAACTTCCAGGCAAGAGAGGACTGAAGGTTGATTTGGTCAGCAATGGCTAATGATGTAATCAATTGTGCCTATGTAATGAAGCCTCCATAAAAACCAAAAAGGGTTCAGATGAGCTTCCAAAATGCTGAAAACAGAGGTGCCCGGAGGGTGACATGTCCAGAAAGGGCATAGAACCTCCTTCCCACATACCTTGTCCTATGCATCTCTTCCGTCTGGATGTTCACTTATATTCTTTAAAATATCCTTTGTAATAAAGGAATAAATGTTAATAAAGTGTTTCCCTGAGTTTTGTGCACAACTATAGCAAATTACTGGAACCTGAGAAGGAGGCTGTGGTAACCCCTGGTTTATAGCCAGTAGATCAGAGAAGTACAGGTCACAACGTGGGGCTTGCAGTTGGCACCTGAAGTGGGAGGCAGTCTTGTGGGACCTGTGGCATCTGACTCTAACTCCAGGTAGACAGTGTCAGAATTGAATTGAATTATAGGTCAACCAGTTGGTGTCCACTAGAGAACTGATTCCTTGATGTGTGGAGAGAAACCCCCATGCATCTGGTGTCAGAAGTATTGTTTTGAGAGATGTATAAGAGTAGAAAAACACTTTATTTTTTTCCTATCTCTATAGGGTGTACAAAAACAAAGGAGGGGAAAAGTAAATTTCAGACATAGAATATCATTCTGAATGACTCATTGTCAATTTTCAAGGCCACATTTATCCAAAATCATACTAGATGCCCTAGGGAAACAAGGCTTTCTATTTGAGTTATAACTATAAGAACAGCTGTCTTTTACTGAATGCTTACTATGTACCAAGCACTGTTTTTAATTCTTTATTTGAATAAACTCATCAAATCCTAACAATGATCCTAGGGAATTTAGACACAAGGGAACTGACGCACAGAGATGTCAGATTATGTGTCTGACGTCACACAGCAGGTGGTAGCCCAGTATCTAAGTATCCATGAAAACCTAAACAAGGAGTCAACCTGAAATTCTTACCTTCGTGAACTGGGTTGTGATAATTTGCTAGGGCACACCTTTTTCTGGTTAAGCCATTGCTCTTAAACTCCAGGAGAGAAAAAAAAGAAAATGTTCAGACGATGACTCTTGTTAGATGTAGGATACTTAAAAGTGGGCTGATGGGCTTTGTTCTTCCACTATGGCTGGCATCACAGCATAGTGGTTAAAAAAGCATGAAATTTAAAACTGGAGGCCTACGTTTGAATCCTGGCTCCATTACTTCCTAGCTGTGTAACCTCTGGCAAATTATTTAACCTTTCAGAGCCTCACTAAATTTTTACAAGACTTTGGTTAATATACATAAAGCTTTTAGCAAGTATAACTAGTATGAACATTCAAGTGACCAATATTTAATAGAAAGAGATCACTTTGAATATGGTACCTGGTTGGCAGCCCAGAGAATTGGTTTTTTTCCTTATTCCTAAATACAAAACTCAGAAAAAATGAGGTTAAAATGAAAATTAGTAAAACTGAAATGATAACAGACAGCCAAGCCATTCCTAAAACCTAGGAGGAATTTTCTCCAGTTATAAATTCAATTGAACTGGATTTTAAAGTACAACCCATGACCCATACATGCCAAGACTGCCTGAAAATGGGAAGAAAAACTATAACTTTTCCTGAAAGAATAGAAAGTATCCAGCAAACAAAATTTTGGGCAATCATAATACTGCACGAGGCAGAGTTTCCCCTTGAGAATCCGGTAGGAGTGATGAAGTCTCTCTCCTGAAAAGGCATATGTGCACATACACAAAATTTCAAGGGGTCTGTGGGAAGCTCTTCAAAAGACCCTGTAGAGCTCTCTAGGCACCAACTTAAGAACTAATGTTTCCTGTGTAGGAAATCATTGTTGAGGTACCAGAATTTACTCCTCACTCCCCATCATCAGCACTTACACACACACACACACACACACACACACACACACATACATCTCTAGATACCTCCCCATCTCATTTGTTATATCCTGTCAAAAATAGCAACCCTTAGAAAATAACTGAAAAAGTAGCTTTGGAAGGATTAACTAATATGAGCACAATCACTGGTTACTGTGACAGAGGCAGCTCTCCTGCTGGTTTGTACTGTTGCTTACAGCTTTCATCGAGGTTATAGGTTCAGAGTATCCCAATGGCAGGTGGCAATGAGGAAGGATTTAAGATCCCACCTCAATTCAGCAGAGCAGTCTCAGACGAAAGAAAGCCTCTGAAACTAGGGGGCTTTGCCAGAGGTCTCCTCTTTCCCAGGACACTGATCCTTTACTTTGGCACTTTAGTGTTTTCCGTGGACCTATGTTATTGAACATTTATTTGTAAATGAGAAAAACTCTAGATTCCCAGTTTAACATAAGCAGGTTGCATGGAGTGCCCTTGAACCCTGAATTCTAATTGTCTAGATCAGGGGTCCTCAAATTTTTTAAACAGGGGGCCAGTTCACTGTCCCTCAGACCACTGGAGGGCCGTTGGAGAGTGCAGCGCACATTCCACACATGCGCACTGTGGGCCCGGCACGAGTTGGCTGCTAAGCAGGACAGGCAGCGGTGGCAAAAACACCCAGCGGGCCAGATAAATGTCCTCGGTGAGCCACATGTGGCCCACGCGCCATAGTTTGAGGACCCCTCGCAGATTCTGGGAAAGTTACCTGCTCAGATCCTCTACAACTTAAAGAAAAGTCGGTGTGTACAACTCCTTGGCAAATTCTTGGTAGAAATAGAGCATCCTTTCACAAAAGAATCTAAAGGAAGCTTAAAAGTAAACAATATCATAACTATAAAAAACAGTATATAAAAAATAAAATGAATAGCTATCTATTCTTTGAAAAAAATAAAAATAAATTTGCCAAAATATAATTGTATTTTGTTTTTGAAGGGTGAGATTTAACAGTGAAAAATCAGTGTTAGTCAATGGAATTAAGTTTAAATGAAATGGAAAGCCACACATAAAGCAAAGAAATACAAATAAGCTATAAAGTTTGCTGCTATGAAGATTCTTAATTTTGCTAAATAATTACCAAAGTTATGCACACTAAAGTTCACAATTTTGGACATGAAGTTGTAAATGTTCGTAAACTCTCAAAAGAGTTTCATTTTGCCTTCTTTGAGCAATACTTGATCAAGAAAAGGTTACTTTTCTATTAAAGAATAATATTGAAGCAATATAGGCCAATAATTATTTACCTATTTACCTGTCAAAGTGACAATAAGTCATATGTTAAAATATGTGAACTTCAAATTAGGGAAGAACAAAATATACTGTAAAATATTTCTATGAATTCTGAGCAAAGTGTGGCTTAATTTATGAATAGTCATCTTAAAATTAAGCATATATATAAATTCCAAAAGGCCAGAAAGATGGGAAACACTGAGTGATTAATCAATAAGTTCCTTGCTGTGGCTTCTTTTTTAAAATGCCAATATATTTCACTTTAGGAAACCCTGTATTTTCCTTCAATTCTGTGCTGCTAATAATTAATTCATTTTGCTTACACGGCAGCCAGCATCAAATCATGGTCTCCATTTCTTGGTAATAGATTCTGCCACAGGCAATATGCTATGCCATAACCTCAATTACAACTTACAAAGGAGAAGACTGCACTTATTTTCTGCTGGAGCTGCTATTTTGTCTTAAATGAAATTTTGTATCGGTGATGGGGAGCACCATTGTAATGGGAACTAGTGGGCCCCAAACTATATTGAGTGTATGTAAAAATTCATTTCAACTCAGGATCGAAGAATGAAAAATCCATTGACATTAAACGGATGGTGAAAGATGACTAATAAAAAAATTCAATTATAGTAGAATAACAGTGGTAGGCACAATTCTAATATTATCATTAAAAGTGAGAAACTCTAACCCAAAAAATCTTTGTACAGATTCTAACAAACTGTAACATTAGTTATTTCTTTTGAAATCACCAGGGGAATGTGTATAGTAAGAGAAAAATAAAGAAACAGAGATACAGAGATAGAGACAGAGATACTCATTTGTAATACAAATTTACAAGGATATCAGATGGAACAATTATTATTTTGTCTCATCATTATTTACTTTATAAAAATATGAATATTCCATGTCTTTTTAATATAAAAATTATTATAATTTACATCTATATTAACACTCGGAATGTGTTATATGTATGAGTCCAAATTAAAAGACATAGTACATGTGGCTGAATGTGCAAGCACATATGTTACTGGTGTGTGTTAAGGAAAGCAATGGTTTTAATTCTTCTGAACTTCCTTCTGAAGTTATATAGCACAACAGAATATTTAACAATGACTACACAGTGCCACGGATCTTTAAATCTTCCCTTAAGAAAAGTATTTAACTATAAATGGGACACTCAATTACAGTAATGATGATGTCCGGAAGCATGTGACAACCATATCCAAGTCTTTTCCACTTCAATTTTTACCTCAGAATTCTCCCACTAGTGACCTGGATTCCTGTCTTCTATGGTTTGAAAGCATTTTGCCCAGTAAAGGCAAATGCTAATAGGATCATGTACTAAAAGGAAACTCAGGGACATGCTATCTCAGGCTTCATCTGTAGGTACATCACTCAGTTCAGAGTATGTGACATCATGGTTGATGATGGGCTGAGATGCCCTTGTTAACCACTCATAAGCTCCGTAATTTGATAAAGACATATACAATTAATTCTGTTCCATTCTGATGTTTCCGGGACTTAATTTTTTTTGTTTGTTTTTTTTTGAGATAGAGTCTTGTTCTGTTGCCCTGGCTGGAATGCAGTGGCATCATCATAGCTCATGGCAACCTTAAACTCCTGAGCTCAAGTAATCCTCCTGCTTCAGCCTCCTGAGTAGCTGGGACTACAGGTGTGTGCCCACCATGCCTCGTTAGTTTTTCTATTTTTAGTAGAAATGGGGTCTCGCTCTTGATCAGGCTGGTCTGGAACTCCAGACCTCAAACGATCCTCCCACCTCGGCCTCCCAGGGTACTAGGATACAGGCGTGTGCCACCATGCCCAGTCCTAGAACTTAATTAATTTGAAGTTCTTGAAGTCACTGTTATTGACCTGCTGTACCCTTGGTGGGTGAAAAATAAGAGAGAAGTTTCTAAGATTGCATCTTTTGGAAAATCAAAAGGAAAACTATCAGAAAAATAGAACTGCGAGCTATAAAAGGAAAGCACTGTGATTCTCTGTGTTAATCAACTGTGTGTGTTTCTGTGTCTGCCTTTTGCGTTCTTTTTTCATAGAATAGTAGAGATGTCCAGTTGGAAAGGCTGTTACACATCACCAAGTTCAATCACCTTACTATCACAGGTGAGGCTGAAACAGTAGCCACCATATAATAGCAGTCTGCACAGTTAACTAGGTTATGGGTAAGCATACGTGAAATTCCTTCTGGGAACCCTAAATATGCTTGGTTTTTCTGATGGGAGATATTTTAGAAATATGCCTTCCCAGATGGTCAATATATTTTGTCATTGTAGCTATTACTGTATGTAAAACTCCTGGTGTGAGAATATGTAAAATAAACAGATTACAGAAAGAGGTCTTCAATCATCTCTGAGAACCAACCAGGGCAATAGCTAAATTCTGTCTCTACAAACATTAAAAAAAAAAAAAAATTAGCTGGGCATGTCGGCATGCACCTGTAGTCCCAGCTACTACAGAGGCTGAGGCCAGAGGATTGCTTGAGCCCAGGATTTCGAGGTTGCAGTGAGCTATGTATGATCATGTGCCATGGCACTCCAGCCTGGTGACAGAGCGAGACCCTGTCTATAAAGAAAAAAAAATATTTCTGGGGAAAAACATTAACTTGGAAATTTTTAATAGATACACGAATATATTAATACAAAGTCTGCACAAATGAATATACAAAGTATGCCCTTTGACTACAAGAGATGTTAAAATGGACAAATTGGTCTAATGATCAAGGTCCATGGGACTAATGGAATTGGGGCCTGGGTCATGTTGCATAGACACAAAGTAGCTTCTCTAGGGAAAAGCACCAGTTTTTGTACAGTGGCATGTTGTCAGTGGTGGAGGACACAGGAAAAGTGACTTATCAGAGCCTTTTAACAACGCTGGGAAACTTATTGTAAAGCATTATCTCAACTAATTCTGAAAAAAAAATTATCCCAATTATGAAAAAGTTTTCCACCAGCTTCTTCATTTTAAAATTATTTTAAACAGGGATGTGATTACATTTTCTCCTTTCTATTATTTTGAAGTCAGAATTTCAGGAGAATTAGAAAAGTATGTGTTAAAAATTCCCTTTATATAAACATCAAGTAAAAAGAAAACTCACATATGTGTTGTCAAGCTAAATTATGGGTGAAATGGAGGACTGTAACCATATGTGTCCACATGCGTTGACTGTTGATTTAATTAGTAAAATTAGTCAAACCCACCATCCAAGCTATGTCAAATCAAACCAGTACAACCTGTGTTTGTTGGCAGAGCATTACAATTAAATAGGCTGAGATTATTTTCAATTCAAAATGATTCTGGAGTGGTAAGCATCCCCATAGCTACGGCTAACCTCCAAATGAAATTATAAAGTATTCTGGCCTTCGGAAAGAAAGGAGTCAACAAGTTTCCGAAAGTATTCAACAATAGTCTTATTGTATCCTGGAAGGACTTATTTTAATTAACCTGGAGAATCCCTTAATTGGTTGAATTTCTGGAGAAAATTTCCCAGTGGAACATTTATGTATAAGAAAAGACCTTCCACTGACTCTTAAATTGCATTGGGCAATCTAATCTCATCAGATACATCATATTGGAACAGTAAGGCTATGTAATGTATTGTTTTTGAAAAAAAACAACAGAAATAACCTTGAAATAACAAATGATTTCCACCTATAAAATCTAGGCAAACTAATTTCATCTATACTTCCATTTAAATTCATCAACACAGTTATAATGAATAAGAATTTCTTTAGGACAAGTTTTTTTTATACTTTATGCACTCTCTAAAATAGCTGGAATTTGAGGGGCACCAATTTGAGTAGTTAAATTTCTCTCTTTTAGACATAGAATTCTTTTTGGAGATAGCAGTTGTCTCTTTTAAAGTTTTATGAAATTTCTTTACCTGCTTATAAAGGATAACTAATTTGCCTAAGGTAGAACTAGCAAAGAAAAATCTTAAGACATAGAAATCAAGAAATCATTATGGCAACATCCTCCTAGATTTTGTTACCGGGTGCCATTTAGTGACCTCAGCAAAGGTGGTCATGATGGAATGCTTGTCTGAACTGTCGGCTTGACTAAGTACAATTCTAAAGCTTTCCATATTGGCATTTAATCTTTCATTTAGTCATGGAAATGTGAAGTTACCATTTTTAAAACTGCCAAGAGAAACTGAAAGAAAAAACTGTTATCCTTTTTCAGCTCCCAACGAAACCTTGCAAGATAATAGGAAGACGAGAATATTTCTTCCATTAACCCTTGACCCTATAAGTTAATGGTTTTTTGTTGCAAATATATCAACAAACAGGGCCCCAAGTGAGATTCTAACCCAGGGAGTAAGGTCTTTATAATTATATGGAAAAGCATGTTGGTGTGCCATACTGTTACCTATATACTTAACGTAAGAGCCAGTCTGCCCCACAAGCTGGCCAGGAAGCATAGCCACTATCTCCTCAGAGCAATTTCTAAGGAAACACACAAAGACATTTAAATTATCAATTTAAAGTTAAACACACTAGAGGTGCTACCATGCCTATTTTGGCCTTGATCAAAAGATGTTACCCTATTGCATAATGAAGGTGACACCTTTCTTATCAATGAGGAACTCAAAATCTTCTATTTTGAGATTAAATGAGTGAAAAAAACTTTGAAACCTAATTTTAAGCAATTTCCTAAAAGAAAATACATTGAAATTTGCATAAACTATTTAATTGGTATGCTTTAGCTACTCTTTAAAAGGGTCACAATGACAATCAAAATTACTATCACTTCTTATTATTTGAATATTAAGATTGTGCTGGGAATTCCCAAATTAAAATGTTAATAAGTAAGGGCTTCATCAGTTGATTTGGGAGACAAGGAAAAAAATGACTTAATTTCTTCAAAATCAAAATCTCATCAGAAGTACATTTATACAAATGAGAAATCTTTACAGGATAAAATAGGATTAAATTATTATATTTCATAACTTTTTCTAATTGTAAAAGGGCCCCTTCTCTAACAATCTCTTTAGGTAAATTTCTAAGACAGGAAATATTATGTTAGGGAACATGTTGAAAGATATCAATATATATACTGTTAAATTAACTGTTACATTTTAATATGTATTTGACATCTACAACTGTTATATATTTCAATGTATATTGTTAAATTTTTACCCCCAAAAAATCTGTCCCAGTGTACATGTTATCACATTTTTGAGTAATAAATCTGAAAATGAGAGTTTTCAGCAGAAATATTTAATTCAAATCACAATTAAAAATTAACTTGGAGTAACAACTCAGTATACTTATGTCCCATTATTTCCAAGTTATTAAAACATAAGGTTACAGAGATACATTTTCTCAGTTATATGGGGCTAAAGCTACACATCAAACTAAAATAAACAATGCTTTAAAGAAATGAGAGGATTTATCAGAAAGACATTGAAATCAGTTTACTTCCTAAATTATAAATCACACTTGGATTAGCATAACTAATTAATATTTATTGTGTGCCCATAATGCAGTATGCACTGATAAAATATGAGTAGCAGCTACTATTAAAGTAACACAACTATTAATGTTCGATCAATATATAAAATCCGGTAATGAGATTAAAAAAAGCCTGTCTCTGATCTATTAACTGCCAATCATCTGTGTGATACAAATGATGAATTCTCTTTTTTCACAGCTACCAATAGGAAAACAATGATCTTCCCAATCAAAATTGTGCTACTAAATTATCAAAATAAATCCAAGTTGAGGAATTATAGAAAAAGTAAAAGCTTAAAAACAGTGAAAAAAATTAGTCTTCTGTTCAGTGCATTTATAGTAAAGTTATATATACCTCATACATAAATCTAAAGCACTATTTCCAATTATATTAAATTCATTTAAAGTAAATAAAATAAGGTTTATGAGTGGGTTTTGCAAGCTAATAATGGTAGTTGTTATGATTATGAATAGTAACAATAAATGCTATAGAACATATCTGAAAATAATTACTTTTCCAGAGCCCCATAGTCTGACATTATTAATTACACATCAATCTATATATAGTAAGTTAATAGAAAATCAACTTTAATCTTAAAATTTACTGACCTTTACATACAAGGAAGGTCCTATTAACCCAGTGGGATATGAACTTTAAGTTGTTTTTTTCTAAGTCTTGGTAATAAGATGTGCTGAGTCAGCCTGATATTTTTATGCTGTCCTCTCAAGACCATTCACTCATTTATTCATCTCTTAACAAATGCCTACTGAGTGCTCTTACGCTACTGGCAATAGATGTTGGCAATACAAGGTGAGCAAAAACAGGCACCATCCAGGTCCTCATGGAATTTATACTCTACAGTTAGAAACAAACATTAATCAAATATCCTTCATAGCACTTATCACAGTGTGTGGATAAAAAGCTACAGCTATAAATGCGTGAAGGAAAGGTAGCCAGTGCTGCAAAGGGATGGGGCTGAACCTGGGGTTTGAGGAAGTATCATTTGAGTAGGAATCACAAGCACAAGTAAGCATTTACTAGCCAAGGAAGAAGGGAGAGGGAGAGGATCCTCTGCAGATGGCACAGCAGGCACTAAGGCTGTAGGGTGAAGAAGCTTGGCATGGCCAGGAAAGAAAAGGCCAGTTGCACCTGGAACACAGAGTGAGAGAGAGCGAGGGCGAGGGCGAGGGCCAGGGCCAGGGCGAGGGCCAGGGCCAGGGCGAGGGCGAGGGCAAGGGCGCGAGAGCGAGAGCAGGGCAGAGTGCTACAAAGTGAGGCAGGAGAGAACTGCAGGAGCTAGATCATGAAAGCTTGGTAGACCTGGTTAAGGATTTTGGTCATTATCATAAAGACAATGGCAGGGCATTCAAGGGTATTAAACAGAGGAATGATATCCTCAGATTTGGATTTTGAAAACAGCATTGTGCTTGCAGTCTGGAGAATGGGTTGAAGGAAATGTATGGAGACCATTTAGAAGGATATTGCAGCAGTCTACATGAGTGGGACTACAGCAGTTAGAGCTGGGAAGGTGACATGACAATGAATATGGAGAGAAGTAGGTGGAAGAGGTAATATGGACCGACGATGGTAATGGATTGGTTATGGGAGTAAGGGAGAGTGAGGGCTAAGGTTTTGGCCTGAACTCCTTGATGATAGAATGCACTGCGATAAGAAACAATGGAAGAGGAAGAGTCTTGTGGAGAAAGACTGTGAGTTTGTCCCAGGCTTCTTGGATCTGAGAAAGCTAAGAGAAAATGTGGAGCAAAGTGTGGTCTATATGGAACTTGAGACACGTTTGCAAGGCATACACCTGGGGTTTGCTGAGACAAGGCAACACTACTGGGATGTCCCTTCGAAAAATTTAAAACTGGATTTAAAATAAATAAAAGTTTACAAATTCAGTAAAGCTTTTACATAAACATATAAATTAAAGATATGTGCATATATCAGCACTTCATGCAGTAAAGCAAAACTCTGTATGTGACAATATGAAGGGAGCATTTCTGCATTTACAATTCAGTATTCCAAGTATATAGTTGGATAGCAATGTATTTTGCCATCAAAAACAAAAAAATAGAGCACAGTTAAGAAAAAAACAAATGCTATGCTCTCATAAACTAAAATAACAGCAGACAAATTCAGTTTGCCCTCCTATAAGGAAATAATTCAATAACATCCACAGACATTATATTTTTTGCTATAGAGTATCCTTGAATAAGTAAATTTTATTTCACTTTTTAGTTCAAGTAATTTATATTGACATTGAATAAAAATGAAACTGTTTTATAAAAAAAATTACTCTAACATTCTAAAAAGAATCTGGTTATTCAGATGAAACAGTTCTTATTTTTCCTACACTGTTTACTACTAGTTTTCCCAGTCTGGTTGCACTAAAATAATTCTTGGTCATCATTTTCAGTGAGTGTCCTACAGAGAAAAAGCCGAAGAGATTAAACAGGAGGATAGCATTCTTGTTACCACGCTGGATCAATTTCCAGTTATGGATTCCAATCAAGAGGAGATAGAAAACCTTTCAGAGCCACTTACATCAAATATTATCCCCTAATTGAAAATGTAATAAGTCAGCAGACAGTTCTTCCTCAGACTTGACAAAAATTGTGGTGATTATTATTCCTTCCTATCAACCACCTGAGGCTCATAAAAACCTGAATATATATAGGCTCATAAAGCTTCATATGATATGAAACTGTTCATGTCAAGGTCAATGTACACCTCCACGTGTCCAAATCCAATGGACACTGCTATCTCTTGATCTGCTTGGACTTTCTGCAAGCTCACTTGGCTCCTACAATATACACTCAGCTCCTTTATTCATGCAACACTCTTCTCTCTGTTTTCATAAGGATTTGCTCCTGCTCTCCCTCCTACCTTCAAGCTGCATTTAGTTGTTCCTCCTATTATCGCCATCTTTGAAATGTTGGATGTTGTCTTTACCTATGCACATTATCTCCCTAGTGATTACATCTGGGCACGTGGCTTTCTATTCCACACGATGATTTAAAAAAAAACATAAACAAAAATAAAACTATTAATTTCTATCACTGGCCTTGACTTCTGCTGCCTATCTGATATCTACTCTTCAATATCTCACAGGTGTTTCATCCTATGGGTCTAAAACGGGATTTACTTTTCTTCCATCCTTCTAAATGTCCATTCCCCTTTTTGTTTCCACCAGATCCATAATGGCATCAACACCCACTTGTTATTTAATCTAATCTATAGGAAGAATTCTTAATTCCTTCTCCCACTCCCATCCCTCCCACCCACCCTCATATCCAGTTTATTGGCTAGTCCATCAGGGTTCACTTCCAAAGTGTATCTCAAACCATCATCTTCATCTACTCTAAACTCTAGAACCCATTCTCTGTAGTCACCAGAGTGACCTTTAAAACTATAAATCAGCTTTCATGACTGCCATATTTGAAACATTCTATGGTTTCTTATTTTCGTAGGAATAATATCCTAACTGTTTACTGAGCCCTACTAGGTCCTTCACAGTCTGGGCCCTCCTACCTTTTCAAACTTATTCCCTTCTCTTCTCACTGTGCATTAGCTGCAATAGCTTCTGTAGTGGTACCTAGAAAATGTCAAGTTGTTTTCTACGTAAGGGGTGTTGTCCTTGCCATTTCCTTTGCCTTTCCCATGGCTACCTCCTTCTTTTTCATCCTTCAGGTCTCATCTCACATCTCACCTCTCCCAAAAGACTTTCATGACTACACACACAAACATATTCTCAAAACTAACCCAGTTTTCCCCCTTTTCTAGCATTTTCACATTGTTTCTGTGTTTACTTGCTCACTATTTTTCTACTTGTCTCCACTAGAAGATGTGCTTCCAACATGTCAGGACCTTGCTGGTCTTTTTTTCTCTGATTCCTCTGTGCCTGGCACTTACAAGACCTAAATAAATTGGAATGCCCCACAGATTTTTTTTTAAATACTAGAAGTAACTATAAAACCTAGCATTAACTGTTATTCAACAAAATATAAACTTGTAAATACTTTACAAAAATTCATCTTCTGTTAATACATCTCCTTAAAGAGGTTATGTTGTCTTTTGACCATTTCAGGAAATATCTCTTATTTAAGTTTCTTGGATGATTTTAGCAGTTAATAAATGTTTAACCTCATATAAAATTTCCTAATGATAATGGTCATATTTCTAACCCAATTTAACTGCAGAAGGATAACAAATTCATATTAATTATCATTTCAGTAAACGAGAAATATTTCCCACATTTTTGAACATTTGCCTTTTAAGAATTTTGAAAAAATAGCAAAAGTCCTCTATTGAGAAGGTAGACTTCAGATGATGCAGTAAGTAGGAAAAGTCCTATCTATTCTTTTCAAAAGAAGTTTAAAGCTGAAAATTGAACCACAAATATTTACTTTCAACATTCAAATGGATTTGTGTCTCTTCAAAAGTGAACGTATGATAGTAGACTAAACCAAAGGAGGCAGTGAGCTCTCAAGCCATTTGGGTGCAGATTTTCATCCTGCAAATCAAGGCATGAAGTCATTCTGCTAACACAGACTGTGCCAGTTAGTAAGTCAGCTGTTGTTTCTCAGCCTGGCCCCATCCTTCTAAGTCCCAGCTCTGCGATGCTGCAGCTGAGACTGTGAAGCTACATCTATCTCTTCTTGACAGTGGCTCCCTGTTAGATCCAGCCATCAGAGCACTGGAAGGAAATTGGCAGCCAGGAAGAGAGAAGAAAGGACCTGCTCCTTCCTTTTTCACTCATTGTTACTATCAGAGTAGCCCTGGCCACAGCCCTGGCCTGCAGCAGCAGCAGTTGGCCTCAGTGTCTACTGTCTATTTTTTGGCATGCCCAGTACAAGTCTCATTGTACCTCAGAGGTACCAGCTCAGGAGGCCAGCTCTGCAGGGACCCTCCCGCAGCTTGTGAGCTATCCGCACCAGCTGGGTATAGGTCTAAGCCTAAATTTTGTGGAGTCCCTTCTTTGAGTTTCTGGGATCTGACAAATCTAACCTTTTAAATTTTCCCCCCATCCTTAGGATTGCTGTTAACACACAATTCTCTTTTTATTCTCTTTTTGACTTTGTAGCTGTCTAACAGGTATATAATCAATTCCCCTTTCCAGCTGAAATAATGACTAAAGATTCCCATTTCCTGACTAGACCCTGGATAACAGAGAACAAGAGAGGGAATGTAACCTATGTTGAACTGAAAAGAGAAATGAGCCAGAAAATATGAAGTATCAGTGTATTTTATGAATAAGTTGGAGGGCTTTTTTTTATGTTAGGCATCTCATAAATTGTACCAACAAATGTAAACTATTTTGAGGACACAGGCTGGTTCTTATTGATACCATGATGCTGAGAACCATTATTTATTCTGTCACTATGCTTTCATTGAGTGCTGTGTGAGGTACATAAAATGTTTAAATTATAATTCACACAATAACCTAATACAAGAGGTATATTTCCATTTTACGTACACACACGCATAAAGAGAAGATAGAGTAGATGATAAAACCCAAGGTTACACAGCTAATAAATAACTAAAATTTCAACCCCTGTCTTTAGGACTCCAGTGTTCTCATTTTCCATTAGACCAGGCTGCCGTCTCTTATTGGTAATTGTACTTTGTTATTGTTCTCTCTTATTTATATTAAATGCCTTTGTATTCCTTTCCACAAATAAGATAGAAAATGTATAAATAAGTGCTCAGTAAATGCTTGTTGAGTAGATGACTGAATAAACAAACAGAAACTTTCTGAAAACTAAGATGACTTTTATTTGGTAGCTATTTGATATTGGCATTCGTAAATAAAATTGCGAACATTTCTGTTGCAAAGGTAACACAGCTTTGTGGCTACAATTCAGTGATAGTACCATTCTAATAAATAAAGGGCCCATCTGCTGACTAGGATAACACTGGGGAGGGGGGAACAAACTGAATCAACTTGATAAATGGAATTTCCAATACGGTGATAAATTCAGGATGTTACACTAACTCAGAGGAAGGGACTTTCAGTGTTCAAGGTGACAGCCAGGCCCTCATTGCACACTGTGTAATCAAAGTGTCTTGAGGTGCAGGTGCTTTGCCCTAATGACTCTATAGAGCTGTGATAGCAGTTGAGAAAATCTGTTTTATGTGATCTGATTCTTTCTTTTGACAGAAAAGCTTCCTTTTGTGAACAAGAGGGTTTTGGAACATCACCAAATGATTTTTCATACCCAGATTAAAAGCTTTAATCTTGAAGACTGTTCCTAACTAGTATTCAGCCTGAAATAATGAATGCAATTAGAATCTTAAAGAACAGAAATAACCTGGCACTGACACTGCAATGTGGAGGTATGTTTATTTATTATAGTTGAATAGAAGAGAGAAATGGATGTAGGAGAAAAATAATATATTTGGTATTAAAATATGTGTGTGTTCACAAATAGTACTGAACAATTCAGAGCTAATCCAATGGTCTATATTCACAACTGATACCTAACAATTTACTGCTAATCCAATATTCTACTGGTTGCATGCAAAGAGAAACACTGCATTCCATAATAATAAATAATTTCATAAATTAAATATCAAAGCATGTGATACATGATATGATACAAGTCATATGATGCAGCTTCCATGAAAAAAAACCTTCAAGTGCTTTGGGATAAAAATATTAATTCTAGGCCGGGCATAGTGGCTCACGCCTGTAATCCTAGCACTCTGGGAGGCCGAGGAGAGTGGATCCTTTGAGCTCAGGATTTCGAGATCAGCTTGAGCAAGAGCGAGACCCTGTCTCTACTAAAAATAAAATGCAATTAGCAAGACAACTAAAAGTATATAGGAAAAATTAGCTGGGCATGTTGGCGTATGCCTGTAGTCCCAGCTACTCCGGAGGCTGAGGCAGAAGGATTGCTTGAGCCTAGGAGTTTGAGGTTGCTGTGAGCTAGGCTGACACCATGGCCCTCTAACCTGGGCAACAGAGTGAGACTCTGTCTCAAAAAATAAAATAAAATAAAATAAAATAAAATAAAATAAAATAAAATAATAATAATATTAATTCTAGACATTATATAACTGTAAGGTAAAAAAATATTTTTAATGTTGGAGAAGATAGAATTTTTTATTGGGAATACCAAAAGATTTTACAAAATTTTTAACATCAACAGAGTACTGTAAATTATCATTAACATTTTTGAATTAGAGAATATACTAACTTGAAATATTTAGTAAAAATGTAACTATATACAATATAAATGCATATATATATAAACAATATGTGAATGCCTTCATATTTATACATTGTTTATATACTCTTTGAAAGACCTTGATTATTATATTATACCAAATTTAGTCCATAGTCATATATATGAATATATTCAGTATAATATATATTGAATTTATGGGTTCTAGAGACTCATAAAAATACACCCTGAGGAATGATGGAAATAATGAGCAGCTCCAAAGAGTCATTGATTCATGTCCCAGCTCATCTTTTCAGAATACTCAAAAGTTTACAGTCATTTTGTCAATTTCCCTCACTTTACACATGAAGAAATTGATATCCAGAGAAAAAAATATATATCGACAAGACCACAGGTAAAATTAGGAGCAGTGACATGTCTCTTGATACCCACTACTGTGTTTTTATCCCCCCATCCCATCCTCGGTCTTAGTTTTCTCAACTGGAAAATCGTAATAACTCCTGTGTAAAGCATACATCTTTTGTAAGGATCCAAAAATGTTGTCCTTGTGAAAGCACTCCCTAAACCATGAAGCACTCTACAGATATAGGGATTGTGGGAGTACAGATGTGATACACATCTTCAATCTTGCTTGCAGTACACACTGAGGCTAAAACTTTAAGCCCAAATATCTAGATGCATGAGTCAATGTACTGTGTTTAAACAGAAGTGGCTTCTCTCATTTATTAAATTGACATATTTGTGCTTTGTAGGACTAATTCACTTCTGTAATACCCCGGGCCAAAAAATATCTCTTGCATATGGCCATATCTGGGGTTTTACAGAGCTTATTTAAAAGGGAAAACCCAGTCTAGAGCAGACAGGGCTGCTGCCCTGCTTCATAGTCTTCTGGACCAGCTGAGTAAACCTGAGGGTGAGAACACCTTCTGGTTAATGTCCTGCCTTGAGCTCTTAGAGCTCTCTTTTTCTCTTCCTTCCTCTGGCATCCCCAGAGCTTGCACAGAAGTGCAACCTAGAAGTCAACTGAGGAGATGCACAAAGGTGACTTAACACCCTTGGGGCAACTTCAACCAGTGGGGCGGATGAAAACATTATTCTGAATGTTTGTGATCTAAATTCCACTTACAAATTCACTCTGAAAATTGAACTATCTCTGCAAAAGACCATGGGGCAATTAGTTAACAGTGGCTGCTTTAAATTTTGGTCTTCGGGGTCTATTATTAATTACGTGAGCAAGGTAATGTGATGCATGACTGGTAGCTACATAAACACACAAAACACTGACCAGTACAATTATCACTAGCCTATACCATTCACAGAAATTTAATTAATCCTTTAATTAATCCTTGAACCCTGCAACACCACGGGTCTCTGCTTTGGTGAAGGTTATTTGACTATGCCTACTGTGTGAAATGATGTGTTCTTTTTTAAAACAGAGCAATGTCAATTGTGGCTCATAAGGTCAGCTTGGTTATAATCCCCTTTAGGGAAGTACCCCTGAAATATGACATATAATCCTTCTCAGCAACTCCTTCCAACTTATACCTACTCAGAAAACTCACTACCTATACTTTGTGCTGGGCCTTGGAATGGCCTTTGGCCCAAAGTAGTAAAATTGCAGAAGGGCTGGAAAATGTGTATTATGAACCAAATTATCACCTGGTATTGATCGAGCGCACTGAAGGCTTTGGTGTGCTTGCAGTCTATAAAACTGAACAAAAATAATTTTACCTGCATTTTTATTCCTAAACAAATAACAAGTGTATATGTAAAAGATGCACATAAAGGGAAAAGTGTTGCCAATTGAAATAAAGGGAAAAATGTTGGTTTTATTATTTATGTTAGATACGTTGTTTAGGTTTGTTTGAATATATGTATATGTGGATAAAAGCATGTTTTAGCATCCTAAGTAATCATTTTAATATTTCTATTTTCTTCTAATAAAAATGCAATCTAAATTTCATTTTATATGGTTTTCTTTTCTATTTCAAATCACAGTTCTTTTTTTAAGTTTAAGCACTTTAAGTTTGATTTCTCATAATCATATTTATGCAATGTAAAGAAGGCAAATACAATTATATTCCTAATATAAATGAATCTGGATGGTTTATAAGTTTGCATTAGAATTTGCAGTGCCTGGTTAATCCACAGGATTCAGAGACATTTTTCCAGAGGTCAGGTTTTTGGTCCTTTTGGTGGCTGTCCTGGATTAAAAGAAAGGCTGCAAAATGATGTTATTTCTCTTTTATCCCCCAGAACACCTGTATCTAATTAAAGAAAAACATGGATCCTTTAATTAAAATTTAGTTTAACCATATCATATACATATGGCAAATTTTTTATTGTACTTATTTTTTAAATTTCTTTTTCTAGCTGCATAATTATATGAGACCTTAATGCCATATAGTTTTTGATACAGGCCTTAATTTCTAATGGATGAATTAAAACAGTTTTTATGAAAATTTTAAATAGAAAACTTAATTAGAAAAAGAAAACATAGCAGGGATACATTTTAAAAATAACACTGTTTTGAGGTTTGCTGTTTTAAATACAGGCAAGTATAAAGAAGAATGCTCCAATATCTTGCCACTCAGATAAACCCTGTTAATATATATTTTTAAAAATCAAACTACTTAAAAGTAGATAATCAGAATGCTCTCTTTCTTAACAGTCCTACTTATTAAAGAAATCTACTGTTAAAAGTTCTTGCAAATACCACTTATCTCCAGGTGTTGCAGTAAGTCACCTGAATGTGTCTGCTCCTCCATCCATCTATCTACTTACTCATCCTTAAAAAAGAGGAATAATCCTATGAATGCTATGCAACCTAATCCATTTCTTGGTGCTTAATATACACTGGAACATCTTTCCACATCAGTACAAATTTGCCTTATGTTTTGCAGGCTACATGGTATTTCAATATTTAGAAAATATATACTTTTTGAAGCTGGACTTGATTGTCAGAGAATGGGCTAAACTAAATTTAATTTAAAAAACCCTTCTAGGTAAGTTATTTCATAGAGTGGGAAAGCAAAGATATAGTAAAGAAATCTTGGAAACTTGCTGTCTTACTCCCAACCAACTGCCTCCATTCATATGGTCCAAGAACACCATGGAATAGGCTCTGTAGCATTTCTTTAGGGAAATATTATTTAAGGAAAGTATTATCTGAAAAAGAGCAGCCCTTAAATCCTCTCTATGCACTGTAAAGAGTATTCTGCCCTGTCTCCCCCCATAAACCATATTCTGCAATAACCTCCCTGGCATGAATAAGAAAACCGGGAGTGCTGTTATGTCTATAGTACTCACTCTACAGACAGCATCAGTTACTACTTAAATCTCCTGGATACATAGGAAGATAAAGCAGAACAAAGATTTTGTTTCAGGTGAGATCATGGAACACATGATAGGGGCCAAGACTCCTTGGTAAACTTTATCTTGCTTGTCCTGTCAACTTACCTTTGCTTTGACTTCATATTACATCTCTTCAAGTGAACTCACTGTCAACTTTGAACTTTCCCCAGGCAGAGTAAAAAAAGGCTACATGCTCTTTAACGATGACAGATGTTCTTTTCCATGGACCTTTGAGGGTAAGTCACCTTTAGTATAAACACTTTTATTTTTTTTTCACTCTTTACAGTATATTCAATGACAAGGCTATCAAAAAACGATCATTTGAAATATAAAAGGTAATTGAGAAAAGACTGATGAAGATTCTTCAAATTAATTATTAAAACTCAAGGACTGACCATCTCTTTAATGGGCATTTAATCTTGGATCAAACAATCTATTCCATTTAGATCATATTAGATATGACAGATCAAAAGAGGAATAAATACTTGCTAGCCATGATTATCATTATGTATGTAGCTGGTAAAGGTATTAGAGCTAAACAATCCATGTAAGACTTAAACCTGCACCTTTACCTCCTTAGAAATTGCCCATAATCATTTGAACGTCTCAGTGATGATTTTCCTAAGGGACCAACAAGTATATCATCTCTCCTATTCAGTTGTTGCATTGCCCTAATTGCCTCTTTTTTTACATACATATTTGGAGGTTTGAGAGGATGGAGAGAGTAGAATCAGGAATCTGAGGCCCCAGCATCCAATTTTATATGCTTACTAAAAACTAAAATGGAAAATTCCTGATTTGAAATTCTGTAAGGTTAGGAGATCACCTCAACAAAAAACCAGGGTATTCCTCTCTAACAAAGGGTATGGATTTTGGTGCACTGTGCCCACTGCAATCCTAGGATTTACTGTAGCCTTTGTCTTTAAGAGCACAACCTTGGGCCTCCTGGTCTCCATTTCCATTGGAGCCCACTCAAATTGCTTTTTTTTTTATTCTCCTGATAATGAATCCGTAAGAGTTTAAAAGTGGATTCAACTCAACTTCTTTTGAAAACTGAGAATGAACAAAGAGACAGCTTTGGCCAGTAGAAAGAAAATAATGATACTTGCTTCCCTCCAGGCCCAACTCTCCCTCAGCAAAGAAATAGGGCTGTTAAGAGGTGAAGACCTAAGTCATGTTAATAAAGAATTTGTACTGTCCTACCCTAGAGTCTGGTACAAATTTCCAGTGCTTAGAATTCCAAATGCTAAAAAATGCAAGCTATTTCAAAAATAGATTTCAGTACTTGAGAAAATGTCAGGCCTCTTAGTGGATGTGCTCATCCTCATACACACACACTCTCTCTCTCTCTCTCTCTCTCTTTCTCTCTCTCTCTCTCTCAGTGAACCAAACAGTATCAACAGGAGAACTGGAAATTCACAGAGACTTTTTAGGCATTTAAAGCATGGTGTCACTACTCTTTTGTACCCCAATCTTTATAAGCATCTAACAGAAGCAATATTGTATATGTCCGTGTGTTTTACATTCCTGATATCCACTCTTCCCTTCTTTCTCAAGAAAGAAAACCTAAGCAAGGAGCACAGGTATTAAAATGCATTTCCTGTTCTTCTTTTCTGATAGAGGTAGCCAATAAGATATAAGAGAAAGTAATTGGGTGGGATTTCCAGGAAAGCTCCCCAAAGGATGCTGATCAACTGAGAGATCACTGTTTTTGACCTTTACTCCTTTTTCCTTGATCCCCCTTTTTCCTCTTTGGAACACAGAGGTGATAGATGGAGCTCTAGCAAGTCATCTATGACCATGAGTCAATGCTGAAGATGGAAAACAGATATAAACAGAGAAAGATGACAAAAGGAGTCTAAGTCCCTAATGATCATGGATCTCCCATATTACTCCTGGTCTACCTCCTTCTCAGGTAAGATTTTAAAAAAAAAAACATCAAAACAAAACAAAACAAAAGGACACACAACAATAAGAACCCCAAATAGTCCTACATTTAGTTGAAGCCATAGTAATTCAGGGTTTCCATTACTACAGCCTCTTGATTAGGTGTGTATCAGCGTTTGAGGAGGGGCATTGGAGAGAGTGGGCATGGGAGAGGTGAAATGGATGGGAGAGGACTGCCAGTGAAGCTCACCCATAGTCCTTAGTCTTGACTCCTAGTCCCAGGAGGGGATGGTCCCTCTCCTCTTCCTTCAAAATATGACTTCATTGGAATTCATTTAAACACAATGGAAGCATTTCTTCTTGTCATCATATCATTAAAGGCTGTTTCCCTGTTCATTTAAATTATGTAGCTTACAGAAGTGTGCAAATGCAGAAATGGGTGGGGAAGGGGAGAGGAAACGATGGACGTTTCACATAAAACAAAGTGACTTACACAGTCTAGGTCCTTAATTCTTGGAGCAGTGGTCAGCACCAACCCAGATTCCTAAAATGATCATTCTCAGAGTCATGTGCGTGCATGTGTGTATGTGTGCACATGAGAGACCAGAAGACACAGAAAGAGAGAGAGATAATTTATTTCTTTTAGCATGTTGCCATGAGGAAGTTAATTGAAATTACAGGGTAACTAAATGGGCACTGTCTTTTTTCCTAAGGAGAAAATGCTTTTTACAGAATTTACTGTCATTCCATTGAGTTTTCTTTCTCTTTAGAAAAGTAAGTTACAAGGCATCCCTGCCCCCAGGCCCTGTTTTCTCATTTGTAATGATATACTATATGTAAAGTTATATTACTAGCACTTGCAATTTCCCAACTGCTTGTTGCCTGATGTCACACAATTATAACTAACAGAGGCTGTTACATCTACCGCTCTAAGGCACAGGGAGTATTAATTCAGCAACAATGAAAGCATATAATAAAAGACTTTAATTTTAATGACAGCTTGAGTGCAAACTGTTAGAAAAATCGAGTGTATGTTTTCCCTATCCAGGTAATCAAATCCGGTGGCCTCTCAAAACAGCATCCTTTTCCAACCCATTTTGGATTTAAATTATTCAACAAGCATCTAGCAAATATCTACTATATGTGAAGCATTGGAGTGGGTGCTATAGTAATCGAACACCAGCATCTGCCCTTCGGGAGTTCACAATCTAGTATGAAAAAGGGAAATGCCTATTAATCTAAATTAATAAAAGACAGCGTATGCAAAGGGCCAAAATGAGACTAAACTGAAGTGCCACAAACCACAGGAGAAGGATGTGTGAAGGATCTCGGAGAGGTGGGCTTTGGAGAAGGACTGCAATAGGCATGTATAGAAATGGAAACACATTCCAGCAAAGGGACCCAACCTTCACCCTAAAACAGAGGCTTGGAAGCAAGAACTCTTGGGGTGTGGTAAGAGGAAAGAATACAGGCATTTGTAACTAGAAGATAGTAAAAATAGGAAAGAAAGGGGAGGTCCCAGAGCTAGCAGGGAGGCAACATCAGCAGATATTGGTGGCTGACTGGAAGTAAGAGTGAGAAAGAAATACCCTGTCTATGCAATATGATTGTAATACAGTGTTTTCCCTTAATTAGCCAGTGCAGCTGATGTTTCAGGATTTCACCCTCTTGCCTTTACCATTTCAGTGCCCAGAGTCCTGACTGCCAGTACCTGCGTTATATTTATTTATTTAGCCTAAGGGCTTTCTCTGACTTCCTGAGTCTGCTTTGCTTAAGCACATGGGAGACCGGAAGTGCTGAGGATTTAATGCCCAAAAGGGAGCAGTTTTTGAGAGATGACTGATAGAAGTTGGTGTATATATAGCTCAGTCCCCTTGCCCTTTTGTGAGTAAGGTGAGGTACACATTCTACATGGGCTACCAGAGTTCCCTAGTTGGATTAAGCTCCAGTTGCCCACAGTGGGAAGGTGCTTGACCTGCCTTTTCTTCCCTATCTCACATTCCTTCTCCCCTACCTGGTATCGCCTCCCTAATAAACCACCTGCTCTCAAATCCTTAAAATCTCAAGATCTGCTTCTGGGCAAACCAAACTGAATACAACCAGTATAGGTGATGACAATTCAGTGTTATAATACATGTATGTAACAGCACAATGAATGGCAGAACCTCATTAAAGAATGTAGTGTTATCACCATGAATCACCGAGGTTTCCTTTAAAACCACAAATCAGTGAGAGAGAAAGCAGAATTATGAGGAGAATAAGTTATGCTGAGGGGAAACAGTAAAATATTGGAGACAACAGTATAAGAGATGTTTCTGAGTAGAATTTAGGGCAAAAGCATTATTTAGTCACCTGACTGCACATTGATTTCTTAAAGTGAAAAGCCATACAATAATCCTGAGAGAAAGGCAGCAATTGGACAGGGTTCTACTGCAGGAAACATGACTGCCTTCTTGCAGGACTTTGTGGGCTATTGCTATTTCTATGGTATGCATATACAGATTATTAAATTTTAGAAAGAGGATTGAGAAAGATAACAGCATAACGATATGATCCCACAAATTGGTTTATACTTTTACAAACACATACGGAAAAGTTGAATTATTTAACATTCTGAGATGGGTGCATTGGGTGGGCGAAGGGACATTTAGAAGATTTCCTGGGCTGCCCCAGCTCTGAGCCGTCTCCTTTGCTTCTGGGGTGTAAAGGCTTTCAAAACCTGAATGGTTCATTCACTCCTTAGCTTTCCTACCTAGTATGTACTGCTGTGCCTTGTCTTTTAAACTAAACTGTAATTTGCCTTACACATGATTCTTAGTGGCTGTACAAAGTGACTTATACTGTGGCATGTTGGTTTTCCAGGCAAGCAGCCTATGGGATGGAGATTGGGTTATCAGACATTTATTAGGGAGTGATCTCGAGATTACTAGGGTAGAAATGAAGGAGGCAGGACTGGGCAGAGAAAGAAGTTGAGCTGTGAGGCATTCACCACAAGGCCTCACCTAACCCTATGGAGAGCTCTGAAACTGGGACACCCTTTGGAGTTGTCATAAATTGAGGTAAAGAAATTAGCCTTTTTAGACTTTTGCATTAACCAGTCATTGGATGTGGGCATCCTGTACACTGGTAGATGATATATTTTTGGCTGATTTTGATGATATTAATGTCCTTGTAAATATTTGGAGATCCCTCAATAACATATCTTAGTTATGGAATTGAAGGGCTGAGTTTAGAATGTTATATCTGTAATTAACATAAATTAAGTAATGATAATATATATTAATACTAGCTTAAATTGGCTAGACATGTAAGTTTAGTCTTATTTTCTGACTAGAGGTTTAAGGCCCTGAGGAGCAAAGCTCTCCATATTTCATTCTTTGACTCACACAGTATTTTTTACATAATTGTTCAGTTGTTACTGATAATGATTATAATTTTATTGAAGAGCAACATCAAGAATTGCAAAATTTTAGCCCACTTCTCCACAGCCCT
This sequence comes from Microcebus murinus, assembly GCF_040939455.1. Taxonomy (NCBI): domain Eukaryota; kingdom Metazoa; phylum Chordata; class Mammalia; order Primates; family Cheirogaleidae; genus Microcebus; species Microcebus murinus. The sequence continues at coordinate 17,095,622 of NC_134119.1, forward strand.
GACTTAGGAAAATTTGAAAAAAAAAAAAAAAAGAAAAAAAATATATATGAAGCTTTCTATAAGAGAACCTTTCAGGACTATTATACATTATCTTCTATGATAATAAAAATCATAACTAAATCTGCCTTTTTGGGTTTGGCTGCCAAGAAGCCCCTTCATACTGGTTCCTATTTATTTCTACTCCTGATATTTTTACTATGTACATTTACCATCATTTTATTCCATGTGTAGTGAACAATGCAGAGTATAAATAAATAAATCAGTATTTCCAAATTGCAAGACTTTTCTGGTACCCCAAAATGCTATAACTAAAAACAATGCTTTTCCCTCTATGGCTTTCTCTAAGAATTCCAATCACTCCAGACACAGATTTGTTTACAGTGCTGTGTTACATGGCTTCTCAGTCTGTAGCTCCCTAGAAGGAAGAGAAGCAATTGAGGGAAGAATCGAGTGGATTCAAACATGAGAGAAAACAGCGTCAAGAGAGGAGAGCTGAAAACGAATGAAAGCAGACCAGAGCTAGTCCACTCATAGTAAAATCCTGGAACTTTCAAGTGATATCCTTGGGTCATCTGTCTATAAACACTATACAGAAATGCCTATAGAATGTTTAAAAAGATTTTCATTAAAAGTTACTTTTTAAAAAGTTTTGGTACTTGAATCAATAAAATTCAGTTATCTTGAGAAAATCTCTTTATAAACATGTGAAATAGCCAATTGCTAGCATTGAAACAGAGTTTGACTGACTAATACCACCCCCATGCTGCTCTGTGTACTCATACTTCTATTTTATTGCTATCTATCAATTCACCAGTAATTACACTATGACTCATGGTATTTTTAATTTCCTTTTTTTCCCTTATAGATAAAATGGTCCATGTGAATATGGAATAAAGAAGAAAGGTCACCCATTTCAAAGACAGAATAATGTGTTCTTGCTCTTAAGAGCACTTTAATATCAGATGGTTCTGATCAGGAACCCTAATTTGACCACTTTTTTTTTTTTTCTTTTTAACAGGGTCTTACTATGTTGCCCAGGCTGGGCCAAAACTCCTAGGCTCAAGCAATCATCCTGCCTCAACCTACTGAGTAGCTGGGACAACAGGCACTCACCACCACACCCAGCTTGATCCCTTTTTTATGTGTGACACTGGGACTCTGACTCAATTTCACTGAGCTTCAGTTTGTTGTTAGTAAAAAGGGGACAGTGACACTTGTAGGATTAAGGTGAGGACTAAATGAGATCATCTAACTGCTTCCCAAAGGGCCTGGCCCATAGCAAGCAATCAAACTGCAAACTGCATATACAGTTGCCATATGCATATGCCATTATCTTTATTCGTTCTCTTTATTATATTTGTTAAAATATGAGCAATGAAAAACTAAATGTAGAATATAATGATGTAATAAATACTGACTGACAATCACTTAAGATATTATAAAGTTTTAAAATAAAAGGTCTATAGTAGATAAAAATAAGGATTTGAAGAATACAGAAGACAAAGATTAGCAAGTTATTTTAAAACCTATTATCTGTCAGCCTATTAAACATTCTTTCTGTTAAGGAGAATTTGGTAAATAGAATTTTATTTTTACCATAATTCTTAACAATAAAACAATATATACAATATAAACAATACATAAGAAAACTAGGTTATGGTATATGATACAATGTGAAGTTCCCAGTTAAATTCTATTCTGAATAACAGAGAGTGGTAGGGCCATTGTGACCTGCTGACTAAATGCCTTGTATTGCCAGCCTCCTGTGAATGCTGGGCTGGACAACGACCTACAGATGATGACAAAAAACCCAGGAACTCTTTTATAGCTTCTCAGTAGCAATCAGAAGAAATGTAAATGTGATATTGGAATATGAATATATAATCACTTAAAGGCCAATACAATCATTGTGATTACCTTTTGAAATGTAAAAGATGCAATGTGTCTATAAGGGAAAAAAGTCTGCATTTTTACACATAGGGAAAGCATGACTAGTATTGAGAACAAGAAATTAGATAACTACAATTCTGATTTAGGAAGAGAAAGAATTTGCCATGGACATGCTGTGAGCAGCAGATTGCTTTATGTACACTCTGAGCTTGGAATGAAGACATCTAATGATGGCTTTTGGTAGAACAAATCTGATAATTTTTTTCTCCTAACCATATTCTTGCCTAATCCATTAGTGAGTCTTATACATTTTTGGTTGCTGCTAGAAATGGAGTTTGTTTAACCAGCTAGCTTAATTTTGCTTAATTTTACTCATCTGTGAGATTATTATAACAATTTTAAAAAATCAAAGAAGATAGTACTATGAATTGGGAAATTTTCATTCTACCTCTAATTCCTTTCTAACTTGGCATTCTTGGATTTGACTTTTTAAGCTTCAATCATTAAATGAGGCACTTTTAATGCCTGATCGTGAAAGTACTGTCCAACTCCATCATTCAAGTACTGATCCCAGATGTTAACAAGGAATTGAAACACTTTCCTCATCTGGGCTACCAGTTCACATCTACCTTAAGCTCAAGCTTCCTAATGTAGCTCTCCAAGTGAGAGAGCCAGATGAACACACAAGTCACTTTAGCTGTATCTTGAGAAGTAATATAATTTGATGGTTCTGATGTGATTCTAATAGGGCACAGGAAAACCTGTCTGTGCTAAGATTGCTCCCCAAACTACCATAAATTCCATACGCTGCCCCCAACTGTCTGAGAGCCTCCTGCATTCATTTTGGATCTGGACTGGGTAAGTCATCTTAGTGAAGAGCTATGGACAAATTGAGGACCCATTTTACAGATAAGGCCATTCGATGGGAGGGGAAGGGGTTAGCAAGCTACAACATAAGGGAACAGAGATGGATACAGTCAGGGAGGTGGGAGGACGACAAAGACAGTGATTTATCTTGGCTTGCCTTTCTCAGATAGCAGAAGGTAAAAGAGCCAACTGGTATTCAGCTACTCCCACCACACCGAGTGGAATGAGAGATGTAAAGAGCATTTGTGTTGTCTATCAGAGAATTTTTTTATAGTTTGCCTGCCATTTACTGCCAAAACATACTACTACCCTTATATGCCTCTTTGGCAACATGAGGCGGTAAAGAATCAGACAAACCTCTATTTGAAAATGGCTCTGTTGTTTGCAAACTTTGGGAACTTGGATAAGTGATTTAACATCTCTGGGACCAATCTGTGGGAAACATGTTGGTGAAAATTCTCAACTGGCAGGGTTTGAGGATAAAGAGGGAAAGGCGTATGTTAGACCTCAAGCTCAGTAGATGATCCATCCATTATTGAAATTTTTACTTGTTCCTACTAGTTTGTGGTTTTAGCATGACTTTCCCTAAAATACAGAGGTTTGTGACTGGTTTGAATTAACACAAGATCCCATATTTATAACCCATTTTTTCTCCTCGTTGCTAAAATTGGAGGCCACCTGATAAGTTGAAATTGCTATCGGTATGGGAGGATGTCAGCATGAAAACTCACACATTCCTTACACTAGCTGTCAGACACTTCTACAATTTCAAACAAGTTTTTCTTAGCCTTTTATGTTTAAACAGTATATTACTAGATTTCATGCCTGGGTCCACTAGTTACCTAATAAGTTAGGTTTTTTTTTTTTTTTTTTTTTTTCTGTTTTTCTTCTCTGGCGCCACTCTAGCCCATATTTGTGTTATCTAATATGCTTCTTCTTACTTGTGTGGTCTATATGAATCAGGCTGCTTTCAAACTCGTTTCGGTTTCCAAGAAAACATTAGAAAAATAAATCCACAGCTGTTAAGGACTGCCATCAAAATATATCAAGGCATAAAACAGAAGCAGAAATGTTTGGTTCCGATAGCTCTCCAACCTCTCACCCATACCACAGGGCAAGTCCTACTCTCAGACATCTTTATGAGATCTAGTGCCCACAAGGAGCACTTGCAGTGCCCACTAAAACCGAGCAATCTCAAATCTAGGTACCTATTTGGCCAGAATGCATCTATTTGTACACTAAAAGGCATGCATGAGAATACTTATAGAATTTTTATTTGTAATATCCCCAAATTGGAAACTACCCAAATGCATGTCAATAGAAAAATGGATAAATTGTGATATATTCATACAACAGAATATTAAGCAGCAATGATAGAAAGAACAAAGCACTGATACATGCAAAACATGGATGATTCTCATAGACATGATGTTGACTGAAAGCACTGAGATAAAAACATGTACAAGCTGAGTACAGTGGCTCATGCCTATAATGCTAGAACTCTGGGAGGCCAAGGTGGAAGGACTGCTCGAGGCCAGGAGTTCAAGACCAGCCTCAACAAGAGTGAGACCCCATTTATAAAAAAAAAAAAAAAAATAGAAAAATTAGCCAAGAGTAGTGGTGCATGCCTATAGTCCCAGCTACTCAGGAGGCTGAGGCACAAGACTCACTTGAGCCCGGGAATTTAAGGTTGCAGTGAGCTATGATGACACCACTGTGACATAGCCCAGTGTCAGAGCAAGACTTTGTCTCAAAAACACAAAACAAAAGACATTATGTACAAACTATATGGCTCTATTGATTTGAATTTCAAAAACAGGAAATATTAATTTATTAGCCTATGGTATACTTCCTTGGGGGAGTGTAGTGACTGGAGGAAATATTCTGTTTCTCACCTGGTGCTGGCTACAAAAATGTTTGGTTGGTAAAATTTCATCAAGCTCTCTGCCTGATATATGCACATTCTCATATGCATATTATACTCAATAAAAAGTTTCTATAATAGTAAAAGATTATAAAAATATATGCTCATCTCCAAAAAAAATCTTGGAAAAAGCAAAGAAAAATATCCAAGTGATAGGATATCAGGTTCATCATGTCAGCATGATCACAAGTTCAAGTAGAGACTCTAATCTCTAATAAATCTGAAACAGTATGTTTTAGGACCACTAGGCCAATGTCTTTGTCACATGTGGGTAGGAAGGACATTAACATCATCATCATCACCATCATTATCTCTATTGTAGGCCACACATTGTATTGAGGTTCCTTTCATCAATATCTCCTTCATCCTCACCAACAACCCTAAGAGAGAACACTTCCATTTTGTAGGTGTGGAAATGGCTTAAACATAGTAAACTATTCATCTCAAGTTGTTAGAAGATCCTCTATGAGAATGATCACTTACACTGGTGACCTGAGGTCCCCTTGAGTCCAGACTATGGGCTATGCAATCTCACTTTTTGGTTCTAGGAAATCCCCTCCCCATGCTATTTGAAATGACTATGGTTTATTCCACTAATATTCACTTTTCCTCTGTGGGTTCAGTTTCAGTCTGCCTATGCTCTTTAGTCAGTTTCTGAAATACAGACTGTTGGGCAGCCATAGCAATATCCGGCTGTCCTCTCTCCCACACACACATGTGGTTCAGTTCCACTGAGCCCAAAATGAGGGCTTCCAGACTGGCTGGACTCCAGGGACTCATTGTGACTACGATTTGTTTATTGGAATTATCAATGTGAACACAGAAGTAACCCAATCTCCTGCTTGCTCTTAGAATTTTCAAAGGTTGATATGAGGACAGATTTTTTTTCAGAGTTCCCAGAGAAGACCAAAATTTGTTTTTGTTTCTTTATGGACCCATATAAAATTATTTGTAATCAACATTGGCAATTGGTAGAGGTTTTTAGTAGTGCCAAGGAAGAATATGGCCACTAGGTACTTACATGAATTGTTTTTAGAAATAAGCAGACCTAGGTTCAAATCCCAGCTAAGTCACTTACTAAGCCTATTTCTTTATTTAATCAATGTGGGAAATACCTCCATCAGAGAATTATTATAAATATAAATGAGATAATGTAGAAAGTACTTAGTTCAATCTCTGCCATGTATTGTGTTTTTTTATAAGTGGTAAATGCACACACAGATACATATATGATTTATTTAGCATGCTATATAATATCATGCATCATATACATACAGATACACATACACGTACTCTTACAAAACCAAACATTTATAATTTCTCAACCTTCTAAGAGTATGGTGTCAAATCCTCCTTTTGAGAGAGTTTGGTAATAGTAGTAGTTTTCTAAAACAGTTGAGACTTATGGAAACAAACAACTGTGAGAGGCAGTACAATAAATAATATGTAAAGCAGCAAAATCAGTTTTAAAGAAATCTGAGTGTCTAAATTCTGAGGATTCAAAAAGTATGAAATCTGTCTAATATTATACATTTCTAGGCCAGTTATTCAATGACAACTTTCATCATATATGTAGCTTGACTAGCATACTATCTTATTCATTTATGGAACACTTTGAGGCTAATAAACTCTTAACTATTAATAGTCTGTAAGTTTAGATGTAATAATAGCCTTTTAATCCATTGTCTTCCCATCTCTTTAAAGACTATAAGTGTTGCACAGTCTTCCTTTATATTTCATATGACCTCTCAGAGAACTGAGAAGGAGACATTTAGATAGAAATTAGCCACAGCCACAGCTCTGCTGGGGAAGCTAATTCACAGCAGAATTCAAGAAGTCTGTTCCCTAACTCACTGGTATTTAATGATTTTACTTCCTCATTACAGTTCTCTTGCTCCAATATAGAGAAAATAATTAGACCTTGAATATGGCAATTAAAAAGTAGATATCCTGAGCTCTGACACTTCCAGCAGACTAACAGACTGTTAAGGAGTATTGTCACCCTGTTGGCAAATTTGTAAAAGGTTATAGAGCACTGCTGAGAAAAAAATCATTTATTGGCAGTATGACGCAAGAGTTTAAATATTGTCCATTTATACTCCTGAAAAGCATATACATATAAGAGTTGACACTTCATAATGCTGACATTTTTCTTTCAAACCTTGCACTAATACTCTATTTCAAAGGTGTTTAAAAACTATCTTCTATGATAATATTAATTTAAAATAAACAAAAGTATAATTTTGGGATAAATACACCAGTAATCATGTAAATTTATGTTGTGAAGATAATGCATATAGTCTACAAAAATGCTATTATTAGATGCAATGAGATTTATCTAAAAAAGAACTAAATGTACTTCTCTATCAGTTAGTGGTTCTCACTAATGCATATTAAGAAAAGACATTAAGATGTTTGCCACAGAAGAAGTTAAGTATAGCTATATCATATAGACACACTTCAATCTGTGAGTGCATTACTATAGGTGAGAATAATTTTCTGTTCTTTAAGCCACTCAGTTTGTGATACTATATTATGGTAGTCCAAGAAAATTAATGTAGGAACTATACCTAATCTCAGACTTATTGCTCAACAAAGTCAACTATATATTAGAGATGTTAAAATTTGAGTCAAGCATTTTGATGAGTCAGTCTACAAAACCACATTCACTTGAGGCATACTTTTACGGAATAATTACTTTTGTTTGAATTCAAACCTTACTGTAAGACGGTTTAATGTCTACTACTAACTGTCTATGCAGCCTATGGAGAGGTCCATGTGGTGAGAAACTGGGGTCTCCTGCCAAAAGTCAGTGAGCCACCATGAAGTAACTCTCTTAGTGGTCATTCAGTTTTTGGATACTCACAGTCCCTGATGACATCCTGATAACTCATGAGAGAACTTAAGCCAGAGCCACTCAGCCCAGTCACTCCTGAATTCCTGATCTACAGAAACTGTGAGATAAATAAAATACTTGAGAATAAATTTAACCAATGAGGTGAAAGATCTGTACAATGAAAACTATAAGACATTAATGAAAGAAACTATAGGAGATACAAATAAATAGAAAGATACCCTATGTGCATGGATTGAAAGAATTAATAGTGTTAAAATGGCCATGCCCCAAACAATCTGCACATATAATGTAATCTTTACAAAAATTTCAATGATATTTTTCACAGAAATAAAAAACAATCCTAAAACTTGTATTGAATCATAAAAGACCCTAAAAGCCAAAGCAAATTTGAGAAAGAAGTACAAAGCTGGAAGTATCAGACTCCCTGATTTCAAACTATATTACTAATCAAAAACGTATAGTACTGGCATAACAATAGACAGACCAGTGGAACAGAATGGAGAGCCCAACTCATGCATACAATGGTCAACTGATCCTTGACAGGGGTTCCAAGAGTATGAAATGGGGAAAGAAAAGTTTTCTTCAATAAATGGTACTGGGAAAATTGAATATCCACATTCAAAAGAATGAAACTAGATCCTTGTCTTATGTCATATACAAATATTTTAACTAGAAATGGATTAAAGACTTAAATATAAGATCTGAAACCATAAAACTCCTAGAAGAAAACATAAGGAAAATCTCCTTGACATTGGTCTTGTCAACGGTTTTTTGCATATGATGCCTAAAGTACAGGCAACAAAAGCCAAATTAAATAAGTAGGATTACATCAAACTAAAAGACTCCTGAACAACAAAGAACTCAGTCAATAAAATGAAAAGACAACCTACAGACCAGGAGAAAATATTTGCAAATCATATATCTGATAAGGGGTTAATATCCAAAATATCTTAGGAATTCACACAACTCAATAGCTAAAAAACAAATTACCCAATTAAAAAATGGACAAAGGGTCCAAATAAATATTTTTCCAAAGAAGACATACAAATGGCCAACAGATACAGGAAAAGATGCTAACTATTGCTAATTATCAGAAAAATACACATCAAAACCACAATGAGCTATCACCTCACATCTGTTAGGATGGCCATTACCAAAAAATAAAAAAGTGTTGGCAACGGTATGGAGAAAAGGGCACGCTTTGCTGGGAATGTAAACTGAGACAACCATTATGGAAAACAGTATGGAAGTTCCTCAAAAAATTAAAAGTAGAACTACCATAAGATCCAGAAATATCTTCTGTGTATATATATATATATATATATATATATATATACAAAGAAAATGAAATCAGTACCTTGAAGAAATATCTGCATCCCCTTGTTCTTTGCAGTGTTAGTCACAATAACCAAGAAATGGAAACAACTTAAGTCCATCAATAGACAAATAGATAAGAAAAATAAGATAAATATACATATATACACATACATGTAATAGAATATTACTCAGGCATAACAAAGAAGAAAATTCTGCGATTTGTGACAACATGGATGAACCTGGAGGAGGGGACCCTAAGTGGAATAAGCCAGATGAAGACAGATTAGTGTGTTATCTCACTGATATGTGGATTCTAAAAATTCAAACTCATGGAAGCAGAGAGTAGAATGGTGGTTACCAGGGGCTGGAAAGTGGGGAAAATTGGGAGATATTGATTGGTCAAAGGGTACAAAAAGAAAAAAGAAATTGCAGGATGGATTTTGGGGTAATTCACTGCATAGAAATGTCTAATACATCTATCTGATATTCATTTCCTCTTTTCTACTGAGAGAAACCTGATTTATTATTCAGTTGGCAATTTATTGGCTAAAATATAGTTCTTGGTCTCCTATGCAACAACTAGAATTGGCCCTGTAGCATGGCCCCGTATGTAATAAATGATAAACAGAAATTTGCAGAGGTCTTCTAGGACCATTTTACTGTTCTGATAAATGTGTTTTCATTCATCCTACCTTGAATATGAATGGGATGACTGAAGTTGCAACAACTATCTTACCAGTAGGTGGGAAAGGTCAAGGGAATCATATTGACTTTGGCTCTAATATCATTGAGTTGCTAAAGTAATGCCAGAAATTGACTGCTTTCATACTTGTTGTATGAAGAAAGAAAATAAATGTTTAAGCTATTTTTTAGGAAGTTTATCTGTTACCAAGAACTGGAATACAATCTTTACTGGAAAAGCTACTTCTCTATTTTATGTTATTTAGGGAGTTCTGGTAGAGCTTCTCTTTTTATTCTCATCATTCATTGTCATGAAAATTATTATTAATTTGTTTTTAAAAATCTTTAGAACCAGATCTTTTGCACATGCTATCTTCATCCATATTATTGGTATAGAAAAAAAATTAATTATTAGAAGGAGAAAAAGGAAAGAGATAAAAGAAAAGAAGGAAGAAGAAGAAAGCAAAGGAAAGAGGCCAAGATAAAAAGATGTATACATTTAAAAGAAAATGGTAAAGGGGAAAAAGTACATTTTTAAGTTTGTGCAATGAAATTGGTATGAAAATTGTTTAATGAGTCTAAATATTAAAGTGTAAAAACATTTGTTGTCTCTTTCTAGGATGTTAGGCACTTTTTAAAATATCATGCACAATGAGATTTTTGTAAGCATAAATTTCTTTTCCTGGTGTTTGAACTTTGACATTAAACAGTGAAAGCCTAAACTTGAGATGCTTTTGATAACTGTCTTTCCTGGAAAGAAGGTGTGAGGTGATAATGAATTGAACCTTTGAAAACATAGAGTGATTTTGTACATTCTAATTATTTTGTGAATTACATATAAAAAAAAGAAAAAGGAATTACTTATCCTACACAAATAGAGTGTGTGTGGGTGTCTGTATGTGTATTCCTAGATATATAAATATCCCCCAAAATATTAACTGGTGGCACAGAAATCATTTAGGGTATGGTATATTGTGACATTCATACAAAATATGTCACAGATATTAACAGAAAGAGAAGAAATTACAAATTAAAATTTTTAAATCTCTTTATAAGTCATTTGTAAAAATGAAATTCTTGGGGGATTTTTGTTCTTCTATTAAAAATCTATTGCCTACTTTATACTTACATGGGTAATAGGCTGCTATGGTGTTTGAAGTCTTCTTCCATTTTAAATAGACATTTTTGTTAATAAAATTTATATTAGTTAGGGTTCTCCAGAGAAACAGAGTCAATAGAACTTGCCTCACATGATTATGGCAGTTGAAAAAGTTGCATTCTCTTCCGGCTACAAACTATAGGCCCAGGGAAGCTGGTGGTGAGTTCTAAGAACTGGAAGGCTGATGAGGTAGGACTGATACCAATCCAGGGTGGGAATGACTGGTGTTACATCTCAAGCAGTCAGGCAGAAAGTGCAAATTCTCCCTCCCTCCACAGTTTTGTTATATTCAGGCCCTCCATCAATAGATAATGCCCACCTACATTGGAGCTACATTGGAGAGGGCAATATGCCTTATTTAGAAGCCAATTCAAATGCTAATCTCATCCAGAAACACTCTCACAGACACACTTTTTGGGCATTAATCTGGACACCCTGTGATCTAGTCAAGCTGACATATAAAGGTTGACCATCATAACATCTCTGGTAAATATTAAAATATAGTATAGCTTATGTGACACACATTTGTTTGGTACTGGAGCCAACCTGCTTGATTTGAATCCCAGATCTACCATAAGGTCTTATGACATCCAACAAAGATTGACCTTCCCTGGGCTTCAGTTTCTATATCTGTAAAATAGAGAAAATACTAGTACCTAGTGCATAGGGTATTGTGAAAATTAGGTAAGCAAATACATGTAAAGTATTTGGAATAGGTCTGGAAAGTGGTTAGCACTCAATGCATTTAACTATGATTTTGTGAATACAGGTTTAATAATAAAATGTTCTAGAATTGAACATTGTCTATCTTGGTTGGATGAGCAATGGAAAAATTAGAGTGAAAATGTAGGGATTAGTCAGTCAAAAAGTGTGAATCAACAGAGCTATTTGAACCTCAGAATAAACACAATTTTTATACCTATATTTTAGGGCATATTTATTTATTTATTTTACAAAGCTAAAAAGAGAAATTCTAAAATCAGGATGAACCACCTTCAGCAAATTTCTACCACTTCCCTACCCTGTAGTACTCTATTTGAAGATGTGCCTAAAATTCTAAAAAGTTTTGCCTACTTTTTATGATGTAAGTAGTATATATTCACTATAGACCAATACAAATACAAAATGACAAATAGGAAAAAATACAAAATACAAAATGACAAATAGGAAAAAATAAAAAATAAATACTACCTACATTTCCATGACCCAGAAATAAACACTGATGTTTTGGTGTGTGTCCTTTCAGACCATTTGCTATGCATTTTTAATAATTTAAATAAATAATATATATAAATACCAAATCAGATCACATATTCATATTGTTTATAATCTGTTTCTTTTATTTAGAATTCTATGAAATGATTTTCATATCAATGAATATAATTTTTACAACATCATTTTATATGGCTAGTTATGTATTTTTTCAAAATTTCCTCAAGTAACCCTTACATTGGACATTCACTTAGTTTTTGGTTTTTCTGTGTCATAAACAATGCTGATTGTTTATTTAGATAACAGTTTTGCCTATGGTTGAGATCAACTGCTAGAAATAAATGAATTTAGATTTTAACACATAGTATAGCTATGCAGTCCAAAAATGTTATACCTTGTGCTGTTTCTTGAGTGCTTCTAATTGATGTCTAAGGCTTCAAGAAGGTGACTTCAAACCAGGTATGCATGTAAAGTTGCCCCAAAATCATGAGAAAAAAGACAAACTTATTTTACAGGTAAGAAGTCAAATAGAACACAGGACCACTTTTGAGCATTTTGACTCTGATATAAACCCAATGAATGACTTGATCAGGTACAGGACAGGAAGAAGAACTATAAGAGTTAAAATTGAAAGCCTGTCCAACATTTAAATAATGATGTTTCATTATTCTGGTTTAAAGCAAGAAAGTTGTATAAATAATTCATCCCCACCCCCTAACAACAACAAAAAAATGTCTTTACACTTACAAATAGGTGTTAAAACAGGACCTGTTTTGCCGAATGTAAATAAGTGGAGTGTAAATTTCTCTTTCTGCCAAGACAGAAGAGATTCTATATCATAGCTGGGTAAGGAAATAAGATTCACTACCAGAAAATATTCCACAAGAACTACCTCTTTGCACTAAGGAACTCAAAGAAAGAAAGAAAGAATCCCTGGCTCTGCAACCAACCAATTCCATTTAATATTTATGCTACATGAAGAATGACTACCCCGGGGGTCAGTTTTTCATTTTTCTAAGCGCACCAAGAGGGAAGCTTTCCGATTGGGGAAAACATATCTCTTTTTGTAAGCTCATCAATAGTTAGGTCTTAAGGATACCACTTCATATGCTAGGAGGAGGTCATTTTAAAAATGAGGTCTAGGCTTCACTATTAATAATAGATTAAGAACTAGCTTAAACTCTGCCTTTTGGTCCCAATCAAACTCAAAGATTCCTTTATTCTTTTCTTGAATTTCAAAACCTAAAGGGGAATGGCTCCCTCACTTCCTCTTTATTGAGAAAGAAGTTCAAGGTGCTCTTTAGGGGATTTTGGTTAAAAAGTTACTGTTACTGGAATTTTCTGATCTTCTTGGTTGTTCACACAGTAAGATGTGCAATCAAACACTCCCTTAAAAGAGGTAAGGTTCACATCTGGCTAGGTTTTTAGGATTCCATATGGTACATCTGAAAACAGGAGAATCAAATTATTATTATATCAATTCCTAAGTTCATAGGAAACATTCACACATACTATATCCCACTGAGTACTTACAGCACCCCAGGAAGTAAGTCAGATGGCATGGTTACTCCAATTTAACCAAAGAGGAAACTAAGGCTTAGTAAGATTGAGTGGGTTTCAAGGAGCATAACAATAAATGGTGGAATCAGAGTCAAACCCACTCTTTCTATATTGTATTCAGTCAAATTGACACTCAGTATCTTCCTGAGTATTTTCTTCCTCAGTATTTTCCTGTTAATACATCACTTCCTCCTCATTTGCATTTCTAAAGTTCCTCTCAATCTTTCATCACCTTCAACTGGTTCCAGCTAGTATTTTTGCTTAAACAACAACAACAAAAATCAACACTTTTATGCTAAGTCTGATTCTTGATAATTTTGACCATGGAAACTGTATTTGTTACAGAGTTAGTGGCTATACAAATGACTTAGCAGGAAACATTTAAGTATCACTAGAGTCCAGTTAAGTTAATATGATCACCATTGTTTAAGCCCATGCTTGAAACAGAGCTGAAAATTGTTTTTAGTATATGACAACATAAAAGGAAAAGGAGATCTTGCTTCCCTTTGCACTGAGTTCTTATCTGAACTGATAAATGAACACACTATTTAGCTTGAAGAACAAGTTTCTTCAAATGGTAGAACTATTATAATTTAATCCATCCTATGTAGGTTCCTTGGAGCATAGTCTTTTTGAATGTGTTGTTCTCAACATCAATTATAAGCAATCAGTTTTCTTTTTCTCTCCATATCTACTAAACTTGAGATGTGCCTCAGCAATAGTTTTTTGGTTTTTTTCCAGTTATTGTCCATACAATTATTGGTTAATCCTTCTAGGCTGCAGTGAGGTGTATGTCCCTCGTATGTCAAAGGACTTCCACCAATCTCTAATTGCTTTTTGAACTTCACTCTCTTTTTTTTTTTCTAGAGCTGTCATAAAACTTGCCTTTAACCACCCAAGTGTTCACTTTATCAGTACTTGAGTTCTGTTTTTCAGCCAGTAATGGTCAAAACCATATGCTAGAGCAGGAAAGTAACAGTCAGAAGGAGCATGGCAGAGCAAATAAATAACTCCAGGGTGCCATTCTAAATGAGGAAAGTACAGCATAGGTGACAGTCAGATACTTGTTGGCTAAGAGTGTAAGCCAGCACTCCTTGTACAGAATTGCCTGACCACTCACGAGAAAAAACTTATAATGACTACACTCTTTGGTGTACACACACACACTATTTTAAATATAAAAAATATAAAATGTTTATCTGAGATAAACATTGTTATAGTAAATCAGAAGTGTAGGGGCAGCGCTGAATGAGGTGTCAGGTGTGTGATCCAATGTTGTAGATCTGAAGAGGCAGTATGGAGGAGGGCAAAGTAAAGTGGGGATTAAGGGACAGCTTCCTAGATCCAGAAGGTTCTCCAACTATGTAGGTCATTTAACTTCTGTGAGCAAGTCATCTAATATCTGTGGCACAGTGGATTGAAGGCTTTCAAAGTGGACTTTATGAAGCATTTGGTGTTCCCAGGATCCCACACGCAATATGCCTATGGGAAGTAGCCCTGGGTGTTCTCATGAGGATTCAGACTTCCAGCTAACCTGATCCAAAACAAGACCTGTATCATGTATGGATTTATTTCTAACATTTTATTTAAATACAAGTTTCTAATTTCTTTTTAAAAATGTATTAAAAAATTAAACATAATGATCTTTAGAGTCTCTTCCAACTCTAATTTTGACTCCTTGTTTCTCCTGGAAAAGAAAATGGTGAGAAGCTCTATTTTCACAATCACAAGCAATCCTATCTGCCAACTTCTGATAAATTACTGACTTGGCTACCAGTAAGGCTGGCAATATGTTGTAAACATAGTCACACAAGGTTGGTGGCCCCCAAAGTTATCTTCACTATTCAACAAAAAGTCAGGAAGAAAAAAGTATGCTGATGAGGAGCGTTACTCAGAAAAATCTGGCAGAAGAGAGTACAAGAGTACACGGAGAGGGAGCTCTTTATCCTCTCCTCATATCAGACCTGTTTCTTCTGACTCCTGTGTGTCTTCAGAGAGAAAAAAAGGATGTGCAGTAGGGTAGAAAGAGAAGTAGAAATAGGAAATGGAGTTGTTAATCTGATTGGTTGGAGTCTAAGCTACTAATTGAATCACATATTCTAATGGATGGGGTCACTGTTTCATAAAATGTACAAACTCACACTCCACTTAATTGATCTGAATTCTCAAATCTGAAGAGAGCAAGAGGTACTCCTCACATCTTGAACTGAAGTTTTCCCTGGAACACTGGGTACTGGCTCAGCTCTTAAAGCAGCACTTTGATATCCAGTTCACTGCCACTATTTGCCCAGAGGTGTCTCTTGAGAGCTCTGCCAAGAAGTATGGTATTAGCTGGGCAAGGCTGAGACATTCCTGGGTTCCTTGACTGTCTACCATTCCACCCTGATCCTCCTCCCCCCAAAAAGTAAAGGGAAAAGTAAATATCTAAAACACAGAAGAATGTTTAGGTTAGATCGAAGCTATCAACAATAATATTTAGCCTTCCTTGTGTCATCGGATATATTCATACATAAATTGGCACAGATTTTGAACTCTAATATTCTCTTCCCCTTCTAAGCTTAGCAATATTTAAGGCCATCCTAGGAATTTGGGACAATATTTGCTGGGTCGAGTTTCACCTGGGATTTATGGTAAAGATAACTTCTTGTCACCAAAATTCTAAAAAACTGTTTTAGGGTAAATGAGGATAAAATAGAACCCCTTAAGGTGCCTGCCAGTCCTCACAGGGTAATCCACAGGCCACACTCTGTGGGTGAGTTCAACCATTAACATGACTTATCAGAATTTTTCCTCCCACAAATGCACATTAGTGCATCGAAAAAAGACACACAAACTATGTATTAGTCGGAATCTGGCAAGAATTACTCCACTTCAGATGGCACAGAGACAGTAATGAAGGGATTCCTTAGGATGTATGGGTAGGTTTCAGGCAGCCAGGAAGATAAGTTGAGTCACTGAGAGGACAGCAAGAGCGAGAAGTAATCCCCACCTGGAACCGGAGGCTTGTAAGTGCTGGTTCCATGAACGAGGGGACTCCGGACAGGACTATGATCCTGGAGTAAAAGAACTTCTGCCAGAAATGGGATCCAAACCAGGGAGGAGCAGGGAAGAAATTCCCCAACCTTTCTATTCTCCTTACCTCTCATCTCCTGCCAGGAGTCAGATGGCAAGGGAGTTAGATAATGCAGTGCCAACACATCAGCCTCTTGGGGTCTTAGGGACATAAATTAGGGCAGAGAAGGGATCTACTAGATTGAATGTGCACATATGCATGTGGGGTCAAGCAACTTGAAATCCTCAGCACAGATCCTTAGCTCAAGAAAACATGTTTGTATGCATACATAAGATTTGTGAGCCCCTTAAGGCTATTCATGGATACAAGGTTAAGAAATTCTAAATATATTAATGACTTTCAAATCTATATCTATAGGCTATATCTTAGTCTTTCCCCAAATTCTGGGTTTTAGATGTACAACTACTCACTAGACATCTTTTGGCAGATGCCCCATAGGTATCTCAGATTCAGGATGCTCAAAACAGAAGCAGTTATCTTCCTCTTCAGTTCTCTTTTCTATGACCTTGAATTCGCAGGGCCAGATAAGTGTAAATCTTTAACTCCTTTTTCCTTCTCTCTTTAAATCTTATCAGTGACTAAGTCCTGTTAATTCCCTCTCTCAGTGTCTCAGGCACTTGTTCTTTTACTGTCAGTCATAGTGCCAGCACCTTGATATAGACTGCCATCACCTCTACCCTGGACCCCTGTCCCTTCACATGTGTTTCTGGCCTCTTACCTCTCCTCCATCAGTGTATTTGCCATAAACTCAGAGAGAGCTGCTTTTCTAAAATGAAAATCCCATCATGCCACTTCCTTAACAAAAACTCTTCAGTCTCTCCCTTACAGAAATCCAAATCCCTCCAGATTCAACTGCATGCACACCAGCTTTGTCTCTACTATTTCCCTTTGACCATGAAGCTCTGGCAACACCAAATGAGTGAGAGGTTTTATTTTTTGCTTTTTGCTTTTTAGACTGTGTATTTTGGATGCCTTTCTTCCACCTCCAACTCCACTGGCGTGATAAGTTTTTGTTAACTCTTTATTTAGAAATAATTTTGATGGCCAGGTACAGTGGCTCATTCCTGTAATCCTAGCACTCAGGGAGGCAGAGGCAAAAGGATTGCTTGAGCTCAGGAGTTCAAGACCAGACTGAGCAAGAGTGAGATCCCATCTCTACTAAAAATAGAAAAATTAGCCCGGCATTGTGGCACACACCTATAGTACCAGCTACTCAGGAGGCTGAGGCAGGAGGATCACCTGAGCCCAGGAGCTTGAGGCTGCATTGAGCTCTGGTGACACCGCTGCACATTCAATCTAGGGCGATATAGTGAAACTCTGCCTGAAAAAGAAAGAAAAAAAGGAAAGAAAGAAAAGAAATTGAACTCTCCCTCCTTACTTCCCCCTTTCAAAAAATACAAATAAATAAATAAATAAAATAATTTTGAAATTACAGAAAAGTTGCTTGAATAACACAGGGATCTCCTATACATCCTTTTCCCTAAACTTTTATTAATTCCTTAACATCCATTTCCTGGATCACTTTCTCTGGTCCTAATTCCATCCTGTAAAGCTCATTTTTTCCCTTTCTCTGTGCTGTTAATTTTCTGCAATCTATCGTAATCGCACTTCCTACATTGTTCTGTGCTGTGTTTACCTGCCTGTCACTTAATAGGCCAAGTTCCTCACTGACATCAGCGGTGCAGGGATTGCTGCAGAGCTTACCTTCAGTAGGCACCCAAGTAATAAGCACTGAGTGAGTGAGTGAATGCCCAATCAAAAGACAAAAAAATAAAAAGAAAAAGACATCAAGGTAGGTGGGTTTTGTGTTCGTTTTTGATTCTGTGTGATTTTTTTTTTTTTTGCCATCTTATAAATCAAGTCAGTACCACTAGCTCTTATCTATTCCAAAGGAGCAAAAGAAGAGGAAAGAATCCATCACCCTGTGAAGAGATGCCATGACCCCACTCCTGAGTGAGTCTTCTAAACTTATATAGAAGCTTGAGAGGAGATAAGTTCAAGGGGAGGGAATCCCTAATGTGCTACCTGACGGACTAAGTGGAGAGTTGAGCTAAAAGTATAAGAGAGGCCATGGCAGGTGTGGAGTGACTGTGACTCTCTCTTGGGGAAGGCCGTGGAGAACTTGCAGAGCAAATAAAAGTCCCAGGGAAGCAAGCAGCCTCATCAGCAGGAGACGATTTGAACAAGCTGAGGCCCCGAAAGGGGAGAGAACAGGCCTCGGGTCCTATCTCCCAGCTGAAGCCGTATTCAAGAATGTCATATAGATTACCTAGTGTGGAATGGGAAAAGATTTGGAGGAACATGGTGATGATTGAGGTTGCAGGAATTTACTAGAGAAAAAAATGCCTAAGTATTTTCTGATTTGTCTTCATTGTTGATGAAATTTCTTTCCAATATTTCCTAACCCGAGTGCTTGCAAACTGCAAAGTAAGGAGCTCCTAGGTTTGTGCATGGGGACTACAAATGGGCACCTTAGACCCAAGGGCAACTAGTGCATTTTCAAAATAAGCTCATCTATAGCTCTGTCAAGTGGAAACTGCATTTTAGATTGGTGGCCTTAAAAATGCTGTCAGAGAAAAAGCACCCCAGGAGAGGAACCCAGCAAGAGCAGGGATATAGAACAAGTGTCAGGACTCAGCACTCTTAGACTTGCCCTAGCATATCAATGAGCTGAAACAGCTATCTCATAATAAGGATCTCGGGAATGAAAAACAAGTTTAGGTAAGAACTACTTCAGATGAAGGAACAGTGAAATCATTGAAATAAATGTATAAAATTCTAAAGTGTTCACCAAAAATGAAGCACAGTCAGTAGCATGAGTATGATGCTAGAAATCATAAGAGAAATTTGCCAGGCTTTTTACCTCAGATTTATATATCATCAAATGTTAATAATACACAGCAATGGGAATGTTTCAATGGACTGCACCCAAAAAGAAAGCCAGCCTTAGCAGCTGTCTACTGGGAATTTACTCACTGAATGGTTTTCGCATATACGTAAGACAATTTCCTATTCCCAAGCACCTCATTCTCAGGATCGAGACAGAGATCTTATCAATGCCCAGATATCTATAAATCAAAGAAGAAAACAGCCTTTCCAATAGAGGCAAAGACAAAATGGTATTGAGGGCAGCGAGGACAATCAGGAAAGGTTCCAACAAGAAGAAAGCATCTGAGATGGAACTTGAAAGTGTAAGATTTCAATAGACTCAGTTGTGAGATGAGGAGGTGTCAGAGAAACAAGGAGGAAGAGTTCCAGAAGAGGGTAGCTTAAAACCTTGATACTGCAAAGGAATCAAAGAGAATAAGAACAGAGAAAAGACTATGAAATTCTACACAAAGGAGATCTTTGGTCACTTTCATAATAGCAGTTTCAGCAAAGCTGAGGAAATAGAGCTCAATTTTGAACAGTTGAGATTGTAAATTGCTAGTAGGAAAGTGACCATAATAAATGGAGACCCAAGTTTCTAGTTGTTGGCTGGTAAAAGAAAGGAGTGGAAAGAAATATACAAAACGTTGAGAGGAGGCAGAGACAATTAAAGGGCGTATGTTCGTTTTGAGGGAGGGGTAGAAGAGAACTCAGAATAATGAGCAGAAGGAAGAACCCAAGGACAAAGAGAATCAAGAGGGCTGGTGGATGGCACATGTTAGGGAACGAGGTCCTAAATGGAACTGGGGCAGAGGGATGCAGGGCAGCCACATTGTATCTTGTTTTAAGATTTATTTAACTCATGATTTAGAGGAAGGACTATATTCAGTAATAATATGCAAAGAGTGTGAATAACTTCCACGGACAATAACTTCCACTGCCAGAAAATAATAAGAACAATAATTACAATAATAAGAATAATAATTAACTAATATTAATTAATTCTTTACTATGGACCTGGCTCCAGGCTCAGAATTTTACACTGGAAATAAAATTTTGAATCATGTCTGTGTACTTACAGTATCAAATAACCCCAGAGTTAGCTAACGTTTCAAAAATGTAAGTACTTTCAAGATTGTAAACACCCAGGTTGCCAATACCTTGAAATAAGGAACTTGCAATCTGCTCATGATCCTTCCCTGCCCTGATGCTACCCTGCCCCCGGCTCCAGTGCCAATATGGGGACCTGTGTGATCTAATATCCCTTCATCTGCAGTTCTTATTTTCCCCTTAGGAGTTCTGTGCAATACGTGAAACCTCCATGCCCCACGTGATTTCAGTACTTTATGGCTCATTTAAAGCCACCTCAGAAAATCTCTTGTATATACACAACACTTACCTTAATCAGGTTTTCCCCTGCCTCAGTTATTATCCATTCACCTCAGGAATATCAATCTACTCTATCTTTCGCTCTTCCTCTCTTTTGTTACTCATTCTATTTTTAAGTCAAAAGGGAACTTAATCCTGGTTGAGAGAAGAGTACTTACCATTAATGATATATTTACAAAGAGAAGGGAAAACTCATATATTGTGGAGTGAAATTACATAGTAGAATAAATCCTATCCCCCTTAAAAATATCCAGAATTTCTCTCTAGTGTCTACATGAACTGGTGTATCTACATCCTGCTGTTTTAATTATACAATTTTGATCTTAGGCTTCAAAATTAAAATGAAGTAATTCTTATTTTTTTCTATTTTAAGACATAAAATGGTATTTTCTATAATGTCTCACTGTAAATTAATATTATTTTTTTCTACACTGTGTAAAACAGATTTTATGGGCTAACCTAAGATCATAACCACCATTTAGAAACTTGATTGTTCATGAAAATGAATTCTGTACTCTAAATGACTAATTTAAAAATACACCTTTGTAATACAATCTCTTTGCATGTTGGAAACCATCTGAATATAAAGATAGAGTATATTATGATATTGTTATGCAAATCATGACACAGACTATCTAAACATTAAGGATGCCTTTTCCAAGATTATTAATTAATTTTTGTACTTGATTAGTTATGCTATCAAATACTCTTATATTATCTTTAAAAATCTCTCAGCAGCTTCCTATGCAGTTGAAATTATTTAAGAAAATTAACTCAAATAAAAACATTTTAAGAGTGCAAGACCTTCCTAAAGTCTAGTTTTGATACACCTAATAGCATATCAAAAATTCTTTCTAAATTCTCCTGTTGTGCTAATGACTTGAAAATTACAATGAGCCAGACAAGCAATCTACACAGTAATTAATGAATTAATAATCTACCTTTTTTCAAAAAGGGACTCAAGTCAGCTTAATAGAAAGCATATAATTAAGCAAGATATAATGAATTAAATTTGAACAAGAAAAAGGAGATAAGGAGAAGAAAAGTAAGATGGAGAGAGTAGGTAGATTCATGCACAGATACATGACATAAAATATTGGAAATGTAAGTGGACCTTAGATTTGGTTTTTAGAGTTATGGAAGCCAATCAAAGAGAAAAAAATGATCGATTACAATTTTCACATTGTTTACAAAGTAAAAACTATACTAATGGTACTTATCTAAGGATGAGAACAACACTATTCTCAGAATAGTCCCAGTGATGGGATACATAGTGCTGGGGCTCAAATACTCTCCACCCAACTAGATAGCAGCACCCCAAAGCCTTATTGGATAAAAACCAGTTCCACAGGAGGCTACTGAAATGTTGTCCAGGGACTCAGTCCCCCAATGGACATGCTCTGTCATGAACTGATATAGAGCACCTAGTAAAATATAGGTTATTAAGTACGAAATGTCCGATTTCCTTAAGTATTAAGCTTAACAGTTGACAAATATCTCTGACATTTCACTTTGACATTTCTTGTTTACTTTTTTGTGAAGTACATCCTCACTCTTGGAAAAGTATGTTTGGCTTGTGATTATCTTTCAAATTTTGATTATCTTTCAAATTGTTTTTAGAGCAATTTTTGTGAAACCATGGATAAGTCGAAAATTCATGTTATTTTTGAATATGAGTTCCATTGTGGAACCAATGCAGCACAGACAGCTCAAAATATCAACGAAGTGTTTGGGAAGGGTGTGGCTAATGAACGTACAGTATGTTGACGGTTTGAGAAGTTCCATTCTGGTGGTTTTAGTCTTGAAAATGAGTTATAAGGATGACCTGAGACCAACGTGGATAATGATGAGCTGTAGTGGAAGTGAATCCATCTCAACCTACATGTGAGTAAGCAGCAAAGTTGGATGTTACTATTCTAACAATATTGGACCATTTGAAACAAATCAGCAAGGTAAAGACACTGGATAGATGGGTTCCACATGAATTAAGCGAGCATCAGAAGAGAAGTCATCTCGAAGTTTGCCTCTGTTTGTTGTCACAACATAAAGGTGAACCATTTCTACATTGTATTTATACATGTGATGAAAAACGGGTTATTTTTGACAATTGTAAGCATTCAACACAATGGCTGGATAAAGATGAAGTGCCAAAACACAGTCCAAAACTGAATATTCACCACAAAAAGCTAATGGTGTCTGTTTGGTTGACCAGTGCTGGTATTATCCACTACAGCTTCATGAAACCTGATCAATCGATTACAGCAGAGGTCCACTGCTACCAACTGGGTGAAATGATGAGGATGCTTGCAATTAAGCAGCTGATTGGTCAATAGAGACAGGCCAATCCTCTTGCAAGACCACACTCAACCACATGTTGCACAAAGCTGCTCGAACTACAGCTGCTGGACTTGGAAACTCTCTGTCATCCGCCGTATTCACCAGACCTTGCACCAACTGACTACCACTTCTTCCCGGCTTTGGTGGACCATTTAATATAAGGAAAAATATTCAATTCTCAACAAACTATGGAAAATACCCTTCTCAATTTCATCGCCACTCACTCTCCAGGTTTCTTTGCTGCCGGCATAAACAAGCTACCGTTAAGTTGGCAAAATTGTCGCCAGTTTAGGCACGTACTTTGATCAATTGTAATGGTTTTTGTTTCAGATATAATAAAGTACACTTTTAATTTGAAATCAGACATTTCATATTTAATGACATAAATATATGGACTAATTATCTTTAAGTCAATCTTACATGAATATTCAGTTCTAGTCTATGTTTTGAAATGTAATGAGCATCATCAAATTCGCAGGCCTGGATCCAGCTACTTAGTGTGGCAGGGAAAACATAGGACTGTATGCATTAATAAAAAGCAAAGCTTAGAGAAACATTCTGGGTATGAAATTGCCATTGTATCTGAATGCAGATTACCTCTGCTTTCCACAATAAACAAGTGTTGAAATTATCCTAAAACGGATAATGATATTACTGAAGTGAGGAATACTTAATGCTATATAAATCCAGTGGCACAGGTGATCTGCTGGCTAAACAGAACAAACATATATACAGACAAGGAGACACTAGAAAATTTAAATTGCCTGTGCTTATTTTTTTTTTAATAAATTTAAAATCAGTGAAGTTTATGTAGTCTTTTAAAAAGAGCAATATTGGATCTCTTTTCTTTAATAAGCTGTCTACTGTAGAAAAATAACATTATTGTCCAAATTTATACTTTTTAATTTCTTGAAACTAAATGAAATTTACTCTTCCAAATTCCTAGGTACATTTCAGACTATCACAGCTTTGAATTTCAAGTGTATCTAACAGCGCTTTTTGTTTTGTTTTTCTATTTGCCTCAGAAAAGTGAAATACAATAAATTAAGATTTTAATATACTATCACTGAAAGAAAATGATTTCCTTTTCAAATTCTAACTGTATTATTCATTTGTTAAGCTTTCCTAAAACTCTGTATTACTTCTTTATTTCTATTATGATAAGGATAATAAATGAAGAAAATGAAAGTATAAAAGATAATTTTCTCTTTCTTCAGATATTTAATTAAAACATGTCATCTTTTGCAATAAATTTATAGCAGCAAAATATTGTCAAGATTCAAAATTTAAACAATGGTCATTTTGTTCTCATTTCATTTGCTATAAGTGTTTTCATAAAGCTGGGAGTATGTGGGCTAAAGCCTTATCAGATCAAGATTGGGGAAATGGGTCAGTCACTAACCATGAAAGGTCTTGACAGGCTTCCAATTTATACTTGGAATTCACCCACTGTAATTTTTGTGATCACTTACTATGTGTCAAACAAATTATGAGTATGAGAAATATAATTAATACCCAGGAAAGATAAGGCTCTTACTATCATGAAGCTCACAACATAATGGCAAAGGCCAACATAGTTTTTAAAACCATAAACTGTGTCAAGTGCAATGAAAACAATAAATAGGTGCTGGAGGAGGGTAATATGGGATGTTGAATTTAGACAGGTGGTCAGACAAGTCTATCCTGAAGAGGAGATATGCTTAAGCTCAGATCAGAAGAAGGAGTCATACATGCAAAGAGTAACCTAGGAAAAGGGAACAGAAAGCAAGATGCAGAAGTAATAAAAAGCTTGATGTATTTTATGAACTGTTGTAAGCCATGGTGACTGGAGCTTAGTGAGCAATGAAGAAGCAGTAGATTACTCTGGTCACTGGAGAATCCAAGTCATACAGGGCCTGAAAGTCTTGATAAGATTCTTGATGTTATTCTAAAGAATAAGATCTAAAGAATGTTATTCTAAAGAAAAGAACTCTGAAGGACTGAAGGAGAGTGGCAAGGATAAGGGCAAACCATTTAGGAAACAGAGTGAATTAATGAAATTAAGTCTTCCTTAATGACTTATGCTAGTAAATATTAAGAGATCATTTTTGAAAGATACAAAAATCTCAGTTAAACAAAAGCAACTAAATTGGGTATAATCAATAACATGTGTTATGTTTAGAATACAGACAATCTTGGAGTTTTTGAGGCTCTTCCTATAGATAAAATACTAATTTCCTCTTAATTTCATAAAATTATATTTCCTCCCAAAAGAAAATTGACTCAGAAAGGTACAAAGGATAATATAATAAATACTTCTGTTCTCACCATTAACAGTTTTGAATTTTTCAAAACTGTTGATTTACCCACTTGAGCAATAATGCTCATATAACACACCTTGTACTAAATTTTGGCCCTCTCAAAAGTAAGCTAAGTACTCCTCTCAAAACTTAAGTTCTCTTTTCCTGGTAAATAAAACTATAAAGTCACTAAATTTACTAGACTTTATTAATTACAATTCAATGTAGCCAATGCTCATGAGGGCTGCAATGCTCATGTTATTTTACTTATAACCTAAAAACATATATATGAGCTGTTAGGCAGCGTTTGTGTCTGATTGAAACAGCACATATGGCATTTTCAAGTGCACGAGGCAAGAAATGTGCCCAATGTAGTGACCTCATCCAAAATCCCCCAGAGGAGGAACAGTGAGAACATGGTTGAGGTTACCTCATCAGAAATGGCCCAAAGTGGAGGTGGTGAAAACATGGCTGAAGTGACCTCATCTGAAATAGCCCAAGGCCCAGTGGGGAGAGCAACAGGAGAGAGTGGACTCTCTCACTCTCATGGAGTCTTGGCTGCAGCATACAGCACTCTGGTTTCTCTACCTGTCCTAATTTGGAAGGATGGTCTAAAATACAGACGGGAAGATGAATCCTGAGAGTTGTCATCCCACCAAGGCAGAATAGCTACTTTGACTGCTGAGCAGTTGTTAGCCGACAAGAAGTCAAGTCAATATCCCCTCAGAACAAAGCTGATATTGCTTTTGCTTAATCTGAGCCATGTCTGGGCCATGGGGCCTTCAAAACATTTTCATGGTACATTTGTCCATAAAAAACAAACAATCAAAAAAATAAAACTCCCCAAATTTCTTCAAGTTGGGTATTCAGTTTAACACAAACTATGATCCTTAAATTCATGGTAATCCACCATCCCCTTGGCAACCCTAAGAAAACCCACTTTACATAAAAATGTCTCACATGAAGGAGTTTATAGATCCAGAAATGACAGCTATTCTCTGATTTCAAATATACAATAAGAAAAGAAGACATTTTTCACAATGCTTGTTCTATGAGCCAGAGTGTTCTTGGGGAAAGTATTTTAAGACCCCAAACTCTTCAATTCATCGTTTGCATGCCATTTTAATTTATATCTCTGTGTGTAACTGTGACTACCAGATGAAAAGAAACACTCTATGTCCACTAGACATTGAATATCCTACTCTCCACACTCCTCAAATGAGAGAAACTGAATATAAACAGCCACTAAGTGACAACCAGTAATTGACATAGATACAACTACCTCATAATCCATTTACTATTAGAATAATTCTTTCACCACAATTAATAATCTCTTAGAAGCTGAGGTCGGAGACTGAATTAGAAGCACATTTCTCTGGCTTCTCTTCCATAGAATTTAAAACAAAAAAAATTCAGAATATGATGGATCTGTGTAGATATTGTCAGAGAAATAATGGCATTTTTCATAATATAAGCCAACTATATCATAGTCTCTGTGAAGGTGGAAGGATATTCATCTCCACAACCAACGCCCATACTATTTGCCAAGGCTACCATACTATCTCCATAATTGTTGAATTAATGCTAAATCATATGAAGTATAACATTATAACCAAAAATATGGAAAGCATTATTGAATATTGATAACTTCCTATTGGTAGCTCACCTTTATGGAAATATTTTATTTCATTAAAAATAATTTATGTTTATTTCTACCTCCTCTCTGTTCCCGTTTTGGTTGTTATTATCTTGTATCAACATGAAATCAGAGACTAAAAACTGATTCATTTTTGCAACATGATTCCTGTTGTAAAATCATAGTTCCCAGTTTGAGAAGTAAAAATATAGATTTGTACATAATGTGTTAAAGGATACACATATATATTTGTAAATATCCAAGTCCTCAACTTGCCAAGCACTAACAAATGCTATCTCTGCTGATTAAGGCAGGATCGTACAGGTTTGTCTTCTAGGGTCTGGTTATTTCCTCTTTTAATACAAAATCTCTGTCTTATTAAAGAAACTGCATAGTGCTAATTTTCTTTAGAACACCACCACCAATACTATAAGCTGTCAGATAAATCAAGATGATGTAAAGTATACATTATGTTTTCCCTTTTTCTCAATATAACTTCCTTTAAACAGAATGATTCTGGTATAATCTAACTCTCTCTCTACATATAGATGTATATATGTACTAGAAGAAAGTAATACCTAAAAGCAGAACAAGAAATTTGAATTAAAAATAACCTTTTTTTATATTGATAGTAATATATTTAAGCCCTGACTATTCAAAGTTCTCTTTATACCTGCATTCATACACATGCATAAACACCTACATTTATACATTCATTGAAAATATATTGAATGCATTTTATGTACCAGATCCTAACCCAGGTGCTGGCAAGGCAAGGAAGACCAAAAGCAGACATGAACCCTGGTCTTCTGGAGCTTGCAATCCAGAAAGATCTTAATGAAATAATCACACAGCGAAATGCCAACTAATCATTGCAGTCATCATTACACTGAAGAGGTACATGGTGTGTAGCAAGTATGTGGTCTTGTTGGGAAGACTAGAAGGACCTGCTTCATTTAGGGGCAAGAATTCTCTTCGACAGGAATGATGTGTGATTTGAAATTAAGTAAGAGTTAACAAAGACAGGGAAGATGTGTACAAGTGTGGCTCTGAAGTGCAGGGGAGCTAAATATATGTGGGTGCAACACTCAAACAATGGGAAGCCAGTGGATGCATGCAACTAGCTGTTTGTTCTTCACACATGAGTCCTATTCTACAAACTTCCCAGGGATCCCATAAAATCAAACCACCATTACCTATAAAGGCAAACTCAATAAAGCACTCTTGTATTGGTTTTTCCTTCTTTTCTTACTCTCCTTACTCCTTCACTCCTATTTCCTGGCTTCACATTCCAAATAAATGACCTACAAAATCCTTACCTCATGATTTTTGGGGAATTGCAAACTAACATAGTTGAGCATGGCATAGAATGAAATAGGAACAAAAATGTATATATGTCTGTGAGGCATTTTATCTCTATCCATTCAGTGGGAAGTCACCGAAGTCACTGTAGTATCTTAAAAAGAAGGGGACGTTATTAGACTTCTTTTTAATAAGATCTTTCTGACTCCAGTGCAGAGGACAGATCAGAAGGGGGAAAGAGGGGATAGGGTTCAAAAGAAATTATAATGGTTCAGGTGAGAGAATGGTGGATTAGATTAGGGAGAAATCACAGAGATAGAAAGATGCAGATAGATTCCAGAGCTATTAATATTTAGGCAATAAAGTCAATGGGCTTAGTGATGAAAGAATAGTATCAAGGATGACTTCTATTTTTTTGGCTTCTATAGCTCAATGGATGTGGTACAGTTCACTGAAATAGGGCACACTGAAAAAGTTTTGGGGTAGAATGGGGAAATATTACAAATGCTTTAAATTTAAATTTAGGTTTCTGTTGTATCTAAGGTGTCTTTGAAATAGCTTGGAAGTAATATAAAGTAAGCAGTTAGATATGATTCTGAAACTAAGGGAGAAATTTAAGCAGTTCTGATTCATCTTTATTTCAGTGGTGTTAAACTTCATAATCATGAATGACACTAAGTAAGGAGGCCGCATTTTTAAAGCAATGATGGGGAGAGGGTGGTACCGGGTCTTGATAAATTCCTAGTGAGTCTCGAGGAAGCTGGATTAGCAAAGGAGACTAAATAGTGGGCCAGAGGGATGGGAGGAAAATCATGGGACTGTTTCCTCATGGAACCAGAGGAAGAGGCTATTTCAGAAAGAAGGCAAAGTCTGTAACACTCACTGCTACTGCAGAGCAGGTAAGATTACTATCATAGATTGTGTTATTGGCCACAATTCTTCACCTCCCCATGTAGCCCATTTTTTACTATGTAACTTTGTAGATTCACCCATTAAAATAGGTGAGTGAAACCAATTTTCTGTTGGTTAAATGACTTAATTTAGCTAAAAGAAAAAGGTAAAACTGACAGCATGTATGCTGTGAGCATTTCCACTTCTTGTGCTTCTGCTATCCCCATGAGAAGGACAGGCTGCTCTGGCCAGTGACACCTAGGAGGAGGAGAGACAGCAGAGAAGACTCACAGTCACAAGAGCTAAATAGGTGTTTTATTTAACTTCAGGGTTGTTTGCCCCCTGAAGTTTTACCATTGTTAATTATGCAACATCATCTTGACATTAGAAAACTAACACACTGACTAAAAACCTGTCCCCTAGATTAAGGATGTAGGTGACTAATTGGCGTAGATCAGTTTTGCTCTGGAAAGAAGGAAAGAGTCTGGATAGTGGGAGAAGCATACGGATTTAAGGGAAGTTATGCGTGTACATGTGCTGGGTGTCTTAAATGTCTATGAAGAAAGGTAAGTATGAGAGCTGGGTGTGGTGACTGACACCTGTAATCCTGGAACTTTGGGAGGCCTAGCTGGGAGGATTGCTTGAGGCCAGGAGTTCAAGATCAGCCTGGGCAACATAGCAAGACCTACAAAAATTAAACAACCAAAAATTTCAAAATTAATTGCAATTTGGACTCTTGTGATAAAAAAAAAAGTCAGTGGGAAAGATAAAAAATAAATGGAGGAACTGAATATTCAAGATAAAAAGAGGAGATATGATGATGCTATTTGAGAGATTAGGTAAGATATTATGGGAGTTTACATTAATGATGACATAGGTCAAGGGTGAGGCATGCAAGAAACCAGAGGAGTGGGGGGGCTCATGAGCACTTCCCCCAGGCAATAGTGTCAGTTGTTATTCAAGTTGTGCTTATTTCCACAAATATGAAACAGGTAAAGTTCAGTTAAAGTTTGGTTGAATATACTCGTAAGTGATATAATATCTTACTATTCTTTACCAAAAGTCCTGACTAGGGAAGAAAACTAAACAAAATTTCAATTGTATATTGTACATGGGGTCTAGTGTAGAATGCTGAAAAAAAATCCCAATATTAAAATGAAGAGGAATAAGTTAAAGTAGATGTATCTATCTATCGTCAACCAGATTAGTTGTTTTATTATCACAAAGCTTTTTTTTAAAAGATGGCGTCACTAGTTTTAATGTAAACTGTATTTTGTTATACTCTGATTATTTCCATTATAAAATTGGTTAGAACACTCCTACTTCTGATAATAGTAGTTAAAATGTTTTACTCTATTATTTTAGTAAAAGCAAATTATTAAAGATTAATGTTTTTATGAAACATGACAATATTCATATGAACATCAACATAGTTTGTTTTAACTAACTGAAAAAGTCAATGCAAACTGTCAAGGAGTTTATACTGTTTTTAAATAAAATATTTTTAAAATATCCTGAGCAGGCTTATATAAAATAATACTATAATAAAATATACATATTAATTTTTTAAATTCTAAATCTAGACTCTTGCAGAATATACATTTAAGAAGTAAAGAATAGGCCGGGCGCGGTGGCTCACGCCTGTAATCCTAGCACTCTGGGAGGCTGAGGCGGGCGGATTGCTCAAGGTCAGGAGTTCAAAACCAGCCTGAGCGAGACCCCGTCTCTACCATAAAAATAGAAAGAAATTAATTGGCCAACTAATATATATATATAAAAAAATCAGCCGAGTATGGTGGCTCGTGCCTGTAGTCCCAGCTACTTGGGAGGCTGAGGCAGGAGGATCGCTTGAGCCCAGGAGTTTGAGGTTGCTGTGAGCTAGGCTGACGCCACGGCACTCACTCTAGCCTAGGCAAGAAAGCGAGACTCTGTCTCAAAAAAAAAAAAAAAAAAAAAAAGAAGTAAAGAATAAGGATAATTTCTAAAATTAACAGAATACTCGAATCTTAGAAAGATTTCCTTTTCCTTTTTTTTAAAAATTATGATATAAAGCACAACATAAAATTTACCATTTTAACCATTTGTAAGTGTGTAGTTTAGTAGTGTTAAGTATACTCACATTTTTGTGAACAGATCTAGAGAACTTTTCACTTTGCCAATCTGAAACATGTAACAACTCTTCTTTTTCCCTCCCTCATCCCCTGGTAACTGCCATCCCCACTTTCTGTTTCTATGAATCTGACCACTCTGATACCTCATATAAGAGGAATCTTACAGTATTTACCTTTTTGTGATTGGCTTATTTCACTTAACATAATGTCTTCAAGCATCATCCATGTTACAATATCCTGTAGCATATTACAGGATTTCTTTCTTTTGTAAAGCTGAGAGGTATTTCATATTCCATTATATGTATACAACACATTCTGTTTATCCATTTATACATTGATAGATATCTGGGTTGCATCCACCCCCTGGCTATTGTGAATAATGCTGCTATGAACATGGATTTACACATTAAAGATATTTTATTTTTCAAATTCTATTATGTTTCAATAATAAAATTTACCCCAAGATAGTACTTTCTAATGGAAAATTAATGTTTATACTTCATCATAAATAATGCTTAAAATTTATTTGTGCATCCCTATATAAGATTAAACAAAATGTTCTAATATTATTGAAATGAAATCATATTTGAGAAAGGAACAAAAAAATTAGAATTAATATTTTTACTGACATTTTCTGAATTATATATTTAGTTATAGATTCTTACTTTTAATTTTGACTGAAACTCTGCAATACTACTCAATTGTTCACATGTTTTATTTGTGGGGTATTGTTTGAAGTTCAAAGAAGCACTATATAGTAGATAAATCTTTGAGGTTTTCTATAGTTAAAATATAATATTTTCTCTAAGCTTATGATGAAGCCCCTTCTTTCCTCCCTCCCTCAGTCCCTCCCTTCCTTCCTTCCATTCTTTCTTGCCTTCTCTTTCTTTTTAGTATTAGAAAATATAAGCTATATAATTCATACCAAGCCATCTTCCTTGTACTAAGAAAGTATGAGTACATTGCCCAGACAGCACTTGCTCAAGTTCTGATGGCAAATATAGGGGTGGGAGGGTGGGCACATTTTAACTACATACTACATGATACATGAGTTATAGAAATGGTAGCATTTTTAACTTTCAAGTGGCATGGGCTGTAGTGCAATTTCTCCCCAGGTAAAATGAAGAAGTCCCAAGAAGATACTGACATGTTTTAGTGGTGTTTGTGTCACTATGTTAAGTGTTGTTCATATGAGACAAAACACAAAGAGGAAAAGATAAATGAATGAAATTACAAGAGATTTGTTAGCAAAAACAGCTCCATTGTGAACAGCATGAATTCCTATAAATTAATTACTTGGGTGTCTGAAATCAATACCAAGATCCACATTATTCCATTATTAATGTCTACATTCCTCATTTTTATGTAGGTACCTAGTTTTTCTCAGTTGCTGTACAGTCATGAGGCATACAGGGCAGAGATTCTGACTGTTTCTGATGGATATTCACACCTCCTACCTATGAACTAGGACATGTTTGATGCAGCTGGCCAACGGTACCTCTCTCACCTTAGAATTTCTTTTTTTTTTCCTTCCGAAGCTGCTCTGCTTTATTTTTTTTTTAATTTTTTTAAATTTCAGCATATTATGGGGGTACAAATGTTATGGTTATGTATATTGCCCATGCACCCCCCTCCCACCCGCCCGACACCCAATAAATGTTATTCCTATATGTCCACTTAAGTGTTGATCCGTTAATACCAATTTGCTGGTGAGTACATGTGGTGCTTGCTTTTCCATTCTTGAGATACATCACGTAGTAGAATGGGTTCCAGCTGTATCCAGGAATATACAAGAGGCGCTATATCACCATTGTTTCTTAAAGCTGAATAGCACTCCATGGTATACATATACCACATTTTATTAATCCACTCATGTATTGAAGGGCACCTGGGTTGTTTCCATACCTTTGCGATTGTGAACTGTGCTGCTATAAACATTCGACCTTAGAATTTCTAAAGCTAATTCAACTCAAAATATAATTCGCTAGTTTGGAGGCTGCATAAACAACCTTTTGATACCATTTTGACATAGAAGTAGATAAACTTCTTGAGATAATATTAATGTAAAGGCTTTCTAGAGTTCATCCTTATACTAAACAACAAAATATTTAAATCAATTTATTTTATGTAACAGTTTTCTAAATCTCCTCTGTGCCATACTTAGGTTTTTTAATAGTCAAATGTAGGCATTAAAGGTGACCTCCTTACATAGAGACACATTAAGATGCACAATTTCTGCTTTGTGATAGCTCATCACAAATATTTACAGAATGCCTACTAAGTGTTAAGACTGTACTAGGCACCAGATACAGTGGCTAACTCACAGTCCCTGTCTTTATGGAGATGATTTCTTAGTGGGGAAGACAACCATTTAACAAGGAGTTTCTCAATGAGTTATGTACTTAAAATTGTGACAGAAAGTAAAAAATAATAAAAAGTAGCAATGAAATATGCTATGAGTGTACTTCTATCTCAGAGCCTGGCCCAGTCTGAATCGGGAACACGTTCAGGAAAGGTTTCCTTGAGCACATAGTATGTACATGCTAAGGGATGTGTAGGAATTAACTGGGTGAAATGGGCAGAGAAGAGCACTCAAGACAGGGGAGGACAGCTTCATCTAGGGCCTACCACGTGAATCTCACATATGTGGCATACTTAGTACAAAATCTCATTTCATGATTACAATGGTTTCCTTAGAAACTCATCTGCCTTCTTCCAAAGATATATTTGAGAATTGCTTCCTTTCCTCCAAAGACAATTCTCTGGAAACTTGGAAACTCTGTCAGTGAAACCAGATCCAGGAGGCCCAGGTTGGTCTTACCTGTGGTTAACATGTGGATACTGTCCTGGTAGAAACACAGGAGAGATCCCTCTGTTAAGATCTCTCTTACTAAGAGTTCACTTTCTCTTCCATTTGACCCTCAAAAATGCTTTCTCTTTCTCATGTTCCTCAAGATCTATACCATTGTACCAGCTGAGATAGGAGCAGAGGCAAACCAAGTTTGAAATCCTTTTTTGTCACTGCCTGAGGACCTCTGTTGTACCTTCCCAAACCTTTCCCTGACTCCACTGAGATTCTCCATTGGTCTTCCTCATTCATTCTCAACAAGAGTCTTGGGACCAAAAATAACGGCATAAAAATTGAGTTATTTCTTGTAAATGTTTCTAGTGACTCAAATGCCTAGCTTTACTGAACAATCCTACCTAGCTGAGCTTGAATCTGTAGCTGACTTTGAAATCTAAGAAGTGAGGGTTGCAGAAGTCTTTAAATCTAATCTAGCTTCAGGTCTTCACCCACCCACTTACCTAGCTCTCAGTCTGCATCTGTACTGCTCATCCTAATTTCTCACCACACCCTCATGACTCACAAACCATTCTGACTCTTCATTCCCCTCAGCCTCTGTCTTGATGCTTAACCCCTATTACACAACTCCTCTGTCCCTGAGCACTTCTACCCTTAACCCCCAACCCAAACAATGAGAGTCATTGCTGCTGGATGACACTGGTCCACATTCTCACCTCACTTCCTTTTAGGTTGGAAGAATGAAGACAGGAAAGTCCTCACTCCTACTGACAGACCTGCTATAGAATGAGCTCTAGGCCTTCCAACCCGCAGCAGGCAAAGCATGCACTGCTATTCACGTTGCTTTGGCTGGACAGCAGCATGAACACTGGGCATGTGATGGGTTAAATTGGCTTCTGATGGCTATTCTGGGAAAACACCCAACATTTGTAGCTTTTATTTTTCTATTGAAAAGTACCTTCTAAGTTCCAAATAACCAACTCACAAATGAGTTTTTGGAACAGAATCATTTGTAAGATGAGGGACTTACTGCAATTAGAATGAAACAATGCAGTTTGGTGGAAATTCAATTGAATTAACCAAAAAGCAGAAAGATGAAAAGCTATTCCACAAAGCCAAGTAATTCCTATCAAAAGATACTATTAGCTAGAAGTTAGACCCCTTGCGAAACCTATATTAACCCTTTCAGGACACCAAGGTAGCAGTACATTAATGCCTTAATGGTTTAAAAAGGCCTCAAACTTATTTCAGCACTGGTGAAGCACAGTGTTTCAGCACTACTCATTATTTTACATAAAGCTAAAAAAGATACAGGTATTTATCAAATAAATAACAGTAAAGGTAGCCAAATGAGAAATATTAGGGTGATATAGTTTCTATCATATCTTTACATGTTACAAGACTGTACACACACACACATACATACACACAAATCCCTTTCCCAATATAAACATTGTGGTCACAAAGTATAAATTCTTCAACCTTAGATTTTGTAAGATTCACATATTTTCTCCCTTTTAGGCCAAAATGTCTGGCAAGAAAATAAACCCATTAAAAAGGTGCTAGAAATTTATTTTAATAACAAGTGCTATTAAATCTCATTTTCATTTTAGATTCTTATATGTCAGCTCCTCTGAAAGAAAAAAGTAATCTGCAAACATGAGTGATCACAGCAGAAGGCAACTGTAGGAGCGCCTCTCTCAAGATGTAAAGGCAAACTCCTGGCAGTGAAAAGCTGGAAGCAGCTGGGAAGCCTGAATGGTTATTTCAGTTGACTGAGTTCATGGTGAAGGGGGCAGAGTCATTGTTTCTATCCCCAAGGGCATCAGTTAGCTTTGCTATATTCCATGGAAATAAATATCATCTTCCTAATATGAAAGGAATAGTCATGATGCTGTAATTTGAGAAATAGAAGTAATTTCAGAGGTCAACTGGTCAAGGTATCTTCATACCGTGATCCTTCAGAGTCCTAGAAATTAATATACAACTCCCCAGAGACCAGGAGGGACTACTTCCATCATTCTCATTTTTTTTTTTAAGGAAATTTCCTGGTATTAAGTTTTCATCAGCAGAAAATGGGTCTCAGTTTCCTTTTTGCAAATCTCTGATTTCAACCACCTGACTCAAGGGTTCCAATATAGCACAGTAGCACAGCTATGGCAAGGCAGACTCTGGGCTGTAGTTAAACATTCTGGTTACTCTGGTACATGCAATGAGAGACATTCATTGAGCACTTACAACAGGCTAGCAATCCCTCTAGATGTTGTACATGAACTCAATAAAGTCTCACAACACCGCTATGAATAGGTACAATTATTATCCTTTTTTTATAGTTGAGGAAACTGGGGCACTATTTGATAAGGCAAACAGCCTAGTAAAAAATGGATGCAGAATTTGGTAGCTGAAAGTCTATTTCCACAGCCATAGCCTAAACCACTATGATCTACCCCCTACCCCCAGACATATTTGAATCCACATGGGAATGTTCTGAGGCATGCTCTTGGTGCTGTAACACTGCCTATGCAGAACAACCATTAGCCAGAATACTACATTCACATCACTAAAATGTTAAGTGCTTGCTTAGATAAGCCCACCTCTGCCATACTTACACAGGCCTGCAAAAACACAGAACATATTAAGCAATAGGAACATTCTATTCTTAATTTGGACTCTATTCAAAGGGTAAAAATCTTACAAAAAATATTGATAACCTAATTATTTTGGTTGGGCATATTTTAGAGGATAAGGCTAAAAATCGTTGGGGCTGAAAAGTACAAGTCGAGGTACCTCACTTTCAGTAGTTTCAGGATGCCCAGGAAGTCCCTGATCCAATTTCTAGCTCAGCCTCATGAAAATCAAAGGCTACAAATGATTCGAAAGAAATCTAGTGTAGGATATCTAATGCTACCTCCTAATGATTGCTGGAGGAACTGTCATGTCCAAAACATATCCTACAGCCAAAGAAAATAAGTGTACTATATTGGTTATCTATTGCTGAGAAACAAATCATCCCAAAACTTAATGGCTTCAAAAAACAAATGTTTATTACGTTTTATGATTTTGTGAGTTGAGTAAGTAGTTCTTTTATTCTAAACCAGTTTGGTTGGAGCTTCGTAGTCTAGGATGTCGTGACTCCCAAAGAAGCTAACCCAGGCTTCTTCAGACTGTGAAAAAAAGGTCCCAGCCATAAGAAAGAGCAAGTTCAACACAAAAGCACTTTTTAAGCCTTTGTTTAAGTCATATTAGATATTGTTTCATTGGCCAAAGTAAGTTACATGGTTAAATCCAAAGCTGGTATGGGAGGGGTCTATTCAAATTGTGGGGGAAAAAGTGAATTATGATGGTCATTTTGTAAAAATCTACTACACTTTAAGTTTTTCAAGTTAAATTCACTTAATAAGGAAGTAAATACTTGAAAAATGCTAAGAGTGAATGTATTCTCACCACAAATTGATAACTATGTAAGGTAATATATGTTAATTAGCTTGATTTAGTCATTCCACAATGTATATACACTTCAAAACAATATGTTGTACATTGTAAATACATACTATTTTATCTGTTAGTTAAAAAAATTTTAAAAAGAAATAAATGGACTTTTACCTGGAAAATACAGTTTCTATGATTTTACTAACATAATTTTTATTCAAAAATCAGAAATCCATCCTGTGCCTATGTAACTTCTTGCATATATGTGCTTTACTTTATATCTTATATATGTCTCTATTAGTTTACTATGGCTGCTGTAACAAATTTCCATGAACTTAGTCACTTAAAACAACACAAATTTATCCTCTTATAGGTTCTAGAAGTCAGAAGTCCAAAATCTGTTTCAGTGGTCTCAATTTAAGGTGTTGGCAGGTTGGTTCCTTCTGGAGGTCCTGAAGAGAGAATCTGTTTCAGCTTCTAGTGACTGCCTATATTCCTTGACTTGTGGCCCCTTCTTCCATCTTCAAAGTGCATCACTCCAATGTCTGCTCCCATCATCACATCATCCTCTCCTCTAAAATTCGCCCAACCAAAACTCTGACAACTCCTGTGTCTCTCTTATAAGGACTATTATGAGTACATCCAGGCCCACTGGATAATCCAGCATAATCCCTGCATCTCAATGTCCTTAATTTAATCACATCTGTGAAGTCCCTTTTGTCATATTAGGTAACATTCACAGGTTCTGGGGATTAGGATATGGACATGTATGGGGCAGGGGATTATTCATCCTACTATATTAATTTTCTATTGCTGTTTATCAGGTTAGCACAAATTTAGTAGCTTAAACAACACAGATTTATTATTTCAACGTTCTGTATGTCAGAAGTTCAACAAGTGTCTCACTGGACTAAAAGCAAAATGTTGGCTGGGATATTAGGGAAGAATCCATTTCTTCGACATTTTTAGTTTCTAGAGTCTACCCATAATCCTTGACTTGTGGTCTCCTTCCTTCAAAGCCAGAAACATTGCATCTCTGTCCCTTTCTTCTATAGTCACATCTCCTGATTATAGCACAGAAAGGTTTTCTGCTTTTAAATATTGATATGACTAGATTGGGCCTACCCAAATAATCCAGAATAATCTCCCCATCTTCCTTAAATGTAATCACATCTGTATAATCCTTTTGGCCTTATAAAGTAATATTCATAGGTTCCAGACATTATGGTATAGACATCTTAGAAATATGATTATTCTTGCTACTACAATATGTTATTGGAAAGCTGTATCTAAATAAAATGTCTAAATACCAAATCATATTAAACTGAATTGGATAAATTAGCTATATCAAAAAGAAAAGTTTGAGTTTTATAATGGGCTTTCTTTATAGAAATCAAGCTTTTAAAATAAAGTTTATATTACTTTAGAACTTTAAGGTACAGATTTAACATTTTAGAACTCTTTTTCTCTTTTCAATAATTTGCCTGGTATAATGTTCAGGGTAAGGAACCTTACTTAGCATAGGAGAGAAATATATCTAGTCTGTGCTTCAGATTTCAACCATGATTTGAATACTTTGAAAATAATAAAAGTAAAATTTTAAAAGTACAACTGAATTGAATAGAATATACTTTGAGATGGTGAATTAATGATAGTTTATTTTAGGTACTATTCTCTCTCTCTCTCTCTCTCTCTCTCTCTCTCTCTCTCTCTCTCTCTCTCTCTCTCTCTCTCTCTCTCTCTCTCTCTCTCTCTCTCCCTCTCTCAACTGTTAATAATTGGCCAGGTGCAGTGGCTCATACCTGTAATCCCAGTAGCAATTTGAGGGGCAAAGGCAGGAGGATCACTCGAGCCTGGCAGTTCAAAACCAACCTGGGCAACACAGCAAGTCTCTGCCTCTATAAAAAATGTAGGAAAAAAAAAAATAGCCAGGTGTGGTGGTGCACATCTGTAGTCCTAGCTACTTGGGAGGCAGGAGGATCACTTGAGCTCAGGAGTTCAAGCTTGCAGTGAGCTATGATCTGGGCCACTGCACTCCAGCCTCGGTGGCAGAGAAAGACCCTATATCTAAAAATAAATAAATAAAATAAAATAAATTTTTTAAAAAAGGAACAGCAACAAAAAACCTGTTAATAAGAATCAAAGCTAAATCTGACCGTTTGCATTTCCAGATTTTTATTAGATATTTATTTTCTAACCCACCACAAATACAACTATGGAGAAATGGCTCTATGTGACCATGATTCCATATTTCTGGAGTTTTAAAGTTATTAACACTTTTCTCAGCAGTCAGCTCTGTTTCTCAGATTAGGAAATC
Source organism: Microcebus murinus (assembly GCF_040939455.1). NCBI lineage: Eukaryota > Metazoa > Chordata > Mammalia > Primates > Cheirogaleidae > Microcebus > Microcebus murinus. The sequence continues at coordinate 17,135,524 of NC_134119.1, forward strand.
ATTTTCAAGAATTGTCTCCTTTCTGAAGCTATTGAAGTGGTTTCTCTTGGTATTCACACTATTTATAAGCAACTGGAAATTACCCAGCAACAACCTCAGTTCAAAATTGGCTCTGATAAAAATTCTTATAAAAATTCTTCCAAAAACTGTTTTTGTAAAGTGACCCAAATCCTTTATTTAAATCTTTGTGCACAAAATTTAAGCAAAGTTTTGGAGTAGAGACTTACTAGTGCATTAATGACATTTCTATGTGTTTCCAAATATTCTTATTATATTCTTGAAATATCATTTTTCCCTCTTCATGATGGCAAAAATATTCAGTATATTTAAATTTTATAAAAGTAGATTAAGAAGTGTGCAGAGACAGATTAGTAATAACTCTTGAAAGGTTTTAATGCAGTTTTCTTCTTGCCTAAAAAATGTTTCCAAACAACTGCTTCATTTTTTTATAATTTTCATTTCAATTCAATGAGCCCATTTTTAAAAACTGGATGTGAATTTATGATCCCTTTTAACTAGACCCATATATTGCATTCTTAAAAATAAACTATTGCTTTGTCAAATAATTTCCTTATACGCATTACAAAACCAACTAGACTAATAGAGAATTATTATAAAAATAGACATGGAAAATTAAATTTTTCAAAATTTATTTTAGGTAATTTTGATAATTCATACATTCTGTCTTTAAGAGAATTGCCTGTTTTATTCTTACATAATCTCAAGATTGTGCATCATGGAATGAAATCAGCAAATATACCTAATGAAATATACCTAACATATGAAATAGACCTCTCTTAAATTTCAGAATTTTGTGTAGTAGAATGAGATTAGCAAATCTACCTAAACATGAATCATCATTCATGATTTCTATAGTAATATCACTCTCCCAACACAGTTTTTAGAGGATGACCAATAAGTGATATCCCCAATATTATCTTCTGAGTTCTTAAAGAAATAAAAATATTATTGCTTATAAAATAAAAGTGATTTTTAAAAAATATTTGGATGACACAATACATAGTCTAAAGTAAAACAGAGTGCCTAAATCAAATTGTACACATGCTGCAATAATTTTAAACATACATTAAGTGTGAATACTGACATAAATATTTCAAATATTCCGAACTGCTGAACTGCTCCTCGCTTGAAAATTAATAAAAGTTGAATTTCACTTTGTTAATGATGACAATATAGACATGACCAGAAATGAACACTGTCCATTTTGTGGTGAAGCTTTGAAATGAATAGTCAGATTAATTATTTCTGAATGATTTGCTTTTTTTTCTTTCTGAAATCCAATATATTATTAAGATGCCTAGACTCTCCTGATAATAGACCAAGGTGAGCCTTCTGTCAGTGCACACAAAGCAGCTGAAGTAGAACTCACAATAGCACACGCAACCCAGTATGCTAATCCACAACAAAGGAGCAGGGCCCACAAAGGGCCAAGATGGCAGAAAATTCTCAAAAGAGTGCTGCACTTCAGTAACAAGATTTTCTATGAGCTCATTAATATTTACCAAAGCCAAAGAGAGCTGTTTTTTTTTTCTTTCATTTAGCCACAAATGCCTCCTTAAAATTATTCCTATATTGAGACAGCATTAGAAAAATAAACTATGCATATAAAAGAAGCTTCAAATGAAAGACAAGCAGCTTTTAAGATAAGCCTGCTTTCAGTGTGAGCATCTGCACCCAGAAGACCATTTACACAAATTAACATATTTTATCTACTGTAAAAAAACATGAAATAATTCACATATGCAAGATAGTTTAATTTAAATTGCTATTGGGGAATGCTTGAGCACTATTAGCACACCCCACAAAAACATAAGTTCTGATAACTAAGGCAAAGATTTGCCACTTAAAAAGAAAACTAGTAGGAAGGATGTTTTCCAATTGCGAGAAGTGTTTTCATTGAATTATTTAGTAGGATGATCAAGAAATAAGTGTTGGATGCAGACAGACCTGTATTTGAGTTTTGCATCTTAATGCTAGCTGTGCAGTATTGGATAAATTACTCAGTCTCTGTGAACCTCAGGTTTTCTGCCTGTAAAATGGTTTGTAAGACCTACCTTGTGTGGTTTTGAGAAGTTAAAGAGACTGTGTTCAGAATACTTAACATAGTGCATGGCCCATTCAAAGCCTTTGGTAAATGTTGAAGGTTTTTATTTTTGTTTCTGTGATTATTACTTTGCTCAAAATGCTTAATATAGTGCATGGCCCATTCAAGGCCTTCAGTAATGTTAAAGGATTTTGATATCTGTTTCTGTAACTATTTATTAGAAGAACTTTAAAGAATAAAGATAATAAAAAATTTGCTCGTCATCCCACTACCCTGAGAGAAGCACTACCAGTTGGTGAATATTCTTCTGGTATTTTCTCTATAGCTATGTTTGCTTTCCAAATTTTTGCCTTACAGATATGGAATCCTACTTTGCACACCATTATCTCACTTGTTTCCCCTACTCTTGCCCTCCATTAATATGCCATGAATACATTTCCATATATTTAACATCATTTTACATATTATTTTATAAAATTGTTTTAACTGCTGATGGTATTTCATTCTGTGGATGTATTACAGTATGTGGAATGCTTCCAATATTTAGTCAATGTAAACAACAGTGTAATGCATGTAGCTGCCAATAAATATTTGTATACATACTTATCTTTTAACCTAAATATCATCATGACAAAATATCCCACAAACAAAAGCATATATATATTTTACTTCATTCTGAAAACATGCATTTCTAGACATCCACTGTTTTCCAGTTTTTTATATTTAGTTTCTGAGTAATGATTTGTTTGTCTAACAAGTTGTTTTTATATAAACAGTAGATAGCAAATAGTGTCGTTCCCTCCCTGTATCTTATTTATCTACTTCTACCTCATCCACCCTGCAGGTAACACTGTTATTAATGTACATAGTTCTTTTAGACTTTATGAATACATAAGTAATTATGAACATAAACAATTATTTTACCCCTTCTTTCCAAAAATGGTAGCATACAATATACGCCATGCTATGTTTTGCTTTTTCCATTTAATACAATATATAGCTAGTTCTGTATCAGTTCTTAAAGAGATTTATTATTCTTTTATTTATAGTTGCATAGTATTCCATTGTATGTTTTTACCATAATTTCTCATACCTACAGTTCTAGAAGTAAAATTATGAGGTCAAAGGTAAGAAAACTTGGGGGACTACTGATTCATATTGTGGAACTATTTTCTCCAAAATGCCATACCAATTTAGAGTCCCAACAGCTATGAATGCACAATGGTGCATATATCACTAGATGTACCTACTTCATCATTTCTCTATAGAATTAAAGATTATGATTTAAAGGTTTTATTAATTTTATAGGTGAGAAAATGAAAACCTCCTATTGATTCCATTTGTGTATTTTAATAATTAGTAATGTGGATCTTTTAAGATAGTTATTAGTTATTTATAGTTCTTATTTAGCAAATTATCTATATTTTTCCTCACAATTCTATTAAAGTATTAGCATTTTCCCCTTTGTTTTCTAACAGTATACTCTATATTAAGATTACTTGTGAATTTTTTAGTTCATTATTTCTCTTTTATTTGTGGTATCTAAAATTATTTGAAAATGGCTTGAGTAGATATTTTATTTAAAATATATACTTTATATGTTATATATAAATATATAATTTTCAGAAATAAATGCAAAAAAAAGGTATATTCATTTATTCATGCATGTATGCATTCATTCAATCAAAATGTATCAAACATCTATATGTGTGCCAAGTATTTCCCTAAGCACTGAGGACACAGGTGAGGACCAGTTCTAGCCCTCACTGCACTTACATTTCAATAAGGGAAAAAATAAAGGAGAGGAAGAGGGTAGAGACTAATGGGTGGGATGAGCTGTGTTTTACTTTGTTTTGTTTTTAGATGGGGTAGGAGAATTAAAGGTGCCCATTTTAAAAAAGGATTGATTAGACCACAGTGGAGCTTATGGCACTTACCAAACAGAAAGAGTTTTTTTCTATTACCAAAGTTATCTTTATGATCAGAAAGTGTTTTAAGTACTCTTTCTTCGAGCTTTAGCCATATTTCACCTTGGTAAATTTTTCTGAAATTATTCTTTCTTAATTCTATTTTGCCTTTTAAAAATGTTTGCCTAAACGCCTATCAGAAAACTGATTTTTAAAATACTCTCCTAAAATTCAAAAAAGCAACTGCATTTATCCCCAAATTTCAATCTCAATTCAAGAGATGAAAAAACACTTGATAGGGACAAAAATAAATATAAAGTTATATTGAGAAAATCAAAATAGTTCGCAACAGCTGAAAAATATATATACCAACTGTTTTCAGAAGTGGACATAAAACTGACCACGAAGGCATAGAGTGACAAGAAAATAAACAACTAACTCCTAGCATGTATTGCTATTTTGTTAACATCAAGCATAGGCCAGGAGATTTCACTTTTTCCAAAGAAACTTTTTTTCCCCCAGCTATAGAAAGCTATAAAAACATAATGGTGATACAAATCCTGATGCATAATTTTATTAACATTTTCTAATCAAAAATAAAGCCCAAGATGTACCTATTTGTTCCCATTTTCTGCCACAGATACAGTACAATGTACTAGCTAAGAGCTTTGGTTTTGGAAGTGGACCAACTGGAATAAAATCTCTCATTAACCATTTATGTGATGTTATGTAGTTATAAACTTTCTGTTTTCATAAAGAAAAAGAGGAAGAATATTTACTTCATCGAGTTGTCATAATGATTAAATGAGTAAATTCATGCAAAACACTTAGAATAGTACCTGGCACACAGTGAGTGCTTTATTATTATCTATGTTTAACACTAACATTAACCATATCACTATAGTTGTAGACAGACTACATGTAGAAAACAAAGTATGATTGGTATCTGTTGCATTTGAAAAACACTTCATTTACTTCTATTTTTTAATTTTTAATTTTAATTTTTATATTTTTATTTATTTTTAAACTTTTTAACCAATTTAAAGAATACAATTCAGTGGCATTTAGTATATTTACAATGTTGTACAACCATCACCAATATCTAGTATCACAACATTTTAATCACCCCAAAAGGAAATCTCATACCCATTAAGCAATCACTTCCCATTCCCATCTCATCGCAGGACCTGGCGACCACTAATTTGTTTTTTGTCTCTATGGATTTTCCTATTCTGAATATTTTATATAAATGAAGTAATACAATATGTGTCCTCTGTGTCTGGCTTCTTTCACTTAGCATAATGTTTTTGAGGTTCAGCCACATTGCTGCATATGTCAGTACTTCATTCTTTCTTATGGCTGAATAATATTCCAGTATATAGACACATTGAATTTCCTTTATCCATTCATCAAATGATGGATCTATGGGTTGTTTCCACATTTGGGTGATTATGAATATTGCTTCTATAGGCATTTATGTACAAGTTTTTGTTTGAACATCTATTTTCAGTCCCTTTGGTTATGTACATAGGAGTGGAATTGCTAGACCATAGAGTCATTCTATATTTAACTTATTAAGGAATTGCTAAATGTTTTCCACAGTGGCCACACCACTTTATATTCCCACCAGCAATGTATGAGAGGTCCACCCAATTTCTCGACATTCTTAACATTTGTTGTTTGCTTGTTAGTAGTAGTAGTATTAATCAGTCTCATGGGTGTGGAGAGGTATCTCATCATGGTTTTCATTTGCATTTTCCTAAGGACGAATGGTGTAGACACCTGTTCATGTGATTCATGTACTTGTTGGCTGTTTGTATATATTCTTTAGAGAAATGTCTATTCAGGTTCCTTGTCCAATTTTTTTTTTAATTTCAGAGTATTATGGGTGTACAAATGCTTTGGTTATATAAATTGCCTTTGCATCATCCTACAAGTGTGCCCAACCATTAGGTGTGGATTTAGCCATCCTCTCCTCCCCCCTCCCACCTGCCTGACACCCTATGAATGTTACTTAACATATGTGCACATTACTGTTGATCAATTAGTACCAATTTAATGGTGAGTACATGTGGTATTTGCTTTCCATTCTTGTGATACTTCACTTAGAAGAATGGGCTCCAGCTCCATCCAGGATAATACAATAGGTAGTACATCATTTTTCATGGCTAAGTAGTACTCCATGGTATACATATGCCACACTTTGTTAATCCACTCATGTATTGATGGGCATGGAGTTGTTTCCACATCTTTGAAATTGTGAATTGTGCTGCTATAAACATACGAATGTGCCTTTGTCCAATTTAAAAATGTCCCATTTAAAGATGGGCTGTTTCTCTCTTTTTTTGCTTAATTGTAAGTGTTCTTTATATATTCTAGATTGTGGACACTTATTAGATATTTGACTTGCAAATAATCTCTCTCATTCAGTGTGTTGCCCTTTCACTGTCTTGATCATGTCCTTTGAGGCAGGAAGTTATTTTTTAAATTTTAATGATGTCTAATTTATCTATTTTTTTCTTTTGTTGTTTGTATTTTTGGTGTCATATATAAGAATCCATTGCCAAATCCAAGCTGTAAAGATTTACCTCTATTTTTTCCTAAGGATTTTATAGTTTTAGCTCTTATTATTTGTATCTTTGATACATTTTGAGTTAACTTCCATGCATGGTGTGAGGTAAGGGTCCAACTTCATTCTTTTGCCTGTGGAGGATTTTCAGTAGTCCCAGCACCATTTGTTGAAGAGACTATTCTTTGTCCATGCACTGGTCTTGGTACCCTTATTGGAAATCAGTTGACCACAGATGTATAGGTTTATTTCTGGATGCTAAATTCTAGTCTATTGATCCATGAGATCTGTCCAGAAAGTCTCCAGTCATGTAATCATTCTTGTTATATTAACAATGGCTGGATACTTTCTAGATGCCCTTATATATGCTGATACTCAGGCCAATGCTATACTGTTTTGACTACTATAGCTTTGCAGTAAGTTTTAAAATTGAAAAATGTTAGCTCTCCAACTTTGTTTTATTTTCCAAAGTCATTTTGGCTATTTGGGGATAACGAACTTCATTTTTGAAAAACTTATTATTAATAGAAAACAGAGTTGTTTTTTGGATGAAGACATAACAAGGCCCTAGTAGCTATTAGTGCCTCGGTGTGAATTTTAATATAATATTTTCCAGACATTGTAAGAGTGAGGTATTGCCTGAAAAAAGGGGGGAAGATTTTTTTTTCAGAATATGTAGCACAATGTGCTACATAAGATGTGTCACAATGAGAGAAATTGGAGGGCAACAAAGTTTAATAATAATAACGGCTTTTTGAAATCAGTAATATCAGATCATTTTTAAAGCACTTGCACATACAGTATCTGATATCTTCTCACAAAAGTTCTGTGAAGTAGTAAGAGCACGCATGATTATCCTCAATATTACAAATGGGAAAAAGGCATTGAGAGGTTGTGCAATGAGCCCAAGGTTGCACAGCAAATGAATGCTAGAGCCAAAACAAAATAGTTTGTCCTTAGATCCTCAAGTCAGTCCTATTTCAGCTTCAATATCAATCTTGAATAAATTTGGCTTCACATATAATTTTATCTCAGTTTTGGGGGAAAAAACATCTATTTTATAATGTATAAGAGCTTTTATAATTTATTCTATAAGTTCATTGTTTATTCCAAGTTCTCAGAGAAACAAATATTAAATGCAGATGCCAAACAAAATTTTACCTCTTCTCAGAGTCATTTGTGTGCAGATTTAACATCTTTGAAATGATTCTCTTTATATTCTATGCTGTGCTGTAATTCTTCTCCATTATCAATTTTTAATTCACCTTGCCCTCCCTTCCCAGTTTTTCCTTGACATTTAAATTATTAGTAACTATACAATATTTTAATTATTCAATTAAACAACACAAATTGTTCTGAATATTTTGTGATGAAAAAACCAATACAGGAAAAGGGTTACCTGGAAGGAAATGGCCTGAATCATCTCTTATGTATCTATTCCCTGTCCCCAAAGTATCACAGGAATATTATGACATATAAAGGATACAATTTGGAGAAGTATTATATTTAGTGCCCTTTAGAGGACTTATTTAATGCCATAAAAGAATAAACATTATGCATTTCCTAGTTAAATAAGATGTGATACCAAATAAGATACCAAAGTCTAGTGTGAGAAGGACCACTCAGTCCAAATTCTTTCAAATCAGTGTGTTAAACAGTCCTGTTATAAATATGTAGTAGGAAAAAAAAAAGTGCTCACTTTCATAAGAAAGTAGACATAAAAATTTCCCCCCAAAGCTTGAGTCATTATAGTATAATGCAAACTGAAATTCAATTTCAATTATCCTCAAGTGTGGCTATGCTATATCTTTTATTCTTCTATTTGGCGAAATGACAGCCTTGGTAATTGAATATTAATTTTCTCCAAAAAAAGCATTCCAAACTCTTCTTCAAAGAGGGAGTTAAGCTTATTAATTCCTTCCTTAACCAGAGGACAAAGTGCATGACTTGCTGTATAAGGAATAAGAACTCCTAGGGGCCAAGAAAATTTAATCAAGGATTGAAGGGGAAGAAAAAGTGAATGAGCCAGAAGGCAGAAGAATAGAAGAATGTGAGGTCACCCAACTTTCCAGGGGAAAAGAAGAAAAAAAAAAAAAAAAACTTTCCAGAGCTCAGCTCAAGTGAAGCAACAGAGCAAAGCAATCAGAAGTACAAATTCCTCCTGAGATACAGGCTAAAACATCGACTTTCCTTTATAATGCCACTTTAATTTCTGGTATAATTCCAAAGCAAAGGTTTATATTTCATGATATTGTCAACTTTACATAAGACTACTTGTGCTACTCGTGACTTACACAGCCTTAGGGACACTATTGATTTTTTTCCCCCTCATAAATCTAAAAATTCTCTCTGCCTTCCCAGTAGACCCCTTACATTTATTGGTGTCTATCCTAAAACAACAGTTCAAGGTTGGAGTTATCAAAACATTTGGGGCTCTAATTTACCACAAAGAAAGTCCAGCAAAGATTAAAGATAATACATAGCACTCAAAGTTTGCCCACGAAATGCTGCAAACACCTGCCCCCAAATACACACACATTTTATTTTTCCCAATGGATGTTGCTAGATAGAAAATTACAAAATGGCTCATGCCATAGTCCCCTCTGAAATGCCTAGAACTCTTACCTAGTCAAAGTCTTACTTGACTATAAATATTCTCTTTCTGTCGTGTTAGACCAGTGATTCTCAAATTTTTTGCTCTCGAAAGTCCCTTAACATTCTTTAAAAAAAAAAAACAACCTAGAATTTCTGTTTATGTGTGGTATATCTATAGATATTTAACATATTAGAAATTAGCTGAGAATGTTTAAAATAGTTAATTCATTTAAAGATAACAATCCACTACAGATTAATAGAACTAGCATATGCTTTATGAAAAATAACCAAATTTTTAAAAACAAAAAATCTATTGAGAAGGATGGCATTGTTTAAATTTTTGCAAATATCTTTAATCTCTGGTTTAAAAAGAAAACTGGATTCTCATATCTGCTTCTGCATCCCATATGTTAAGATATCATCTGCATACAGCTTCTGAAAAACACCAAATACTTAAGGGAGAATAAGAGTGGAAAGGGCAAATAGATCCTAAGTATTTTAACAAAAATAATGTTGACCTCATGAACCCACTGAAAGGGCCTTGAGGACCTAATATCAGAAAATTATATAGAAATTGGAGCCACATAAAGTAGATAATTATTAGCATAGTCCTAGCAAATAACAATGGCAGCATCATGCTATGCTTTCCATACTTATTTGTTCTAAATAAATGTCCTATCAGTTATAGTTCTCTCTACTTCTGAGTTCATTTAGGCAGAGATTTATTGTCAGCACCATGTAGAACATTGGAAAGGTTGCCAGGTGTTCTAAGAGAGAGTGGATGATGTCTGAAAAAGTAGATTTGGGGACATAAGTCATTTTCCTCTGTAATGAGGGCAAATCTGAATTTGTTCTATAATCCCACATTACCAGGGCCAGCACGAACTCAGAACGGCCATTTTCCCCCCTATGTAGACCAGCCAAGTCCTCTTTTCTTTAAAGTGTTGCTTTCCATGGCATCTTTATATTGTGCAACTTATGACTTCTCTTATGATAAGGGCTGATCACTGACCATTTTTGCACTTCTCTTATTGGATTCAAGTAAGGCCTACAAGGTGAGGAATAGAAAATAGCTCCTAAAATCACAGAAGACAATATTTTTGGTGCAAAATTAAATGCATGTGTGTATGTGTAAGTATAACCTATTAATACAGTGACTTTCCATTCTTTTAGTGTTTATCCTAAAAATATAAAATATATACTTAATTTAACAACGTTTAAAGGTAATTTGAATTCTCTTCCTGAATAATAGAAAGACCTCTTAAAAAACACATTGTTTCTGATCTCCCTCTCCTCAGTTTACATATAACTTTTGTCTAGTATTTGTTTTATTGTATCTGTTTTTGAAGCTTACAAACAGATGCTTTAATTGATTTACACAATCAGTATTTTATTAGATTTATCTGTATACTTACTAATTTCTTTTCTCACCATTTCTTCTTATACCTGGACCTTCCTTCTAGGATTGGTTTTCTTCTTGCAGTATATTATGTAGCAATCCCTTCAGTAAGGGTCTGTTGGTGGTAGACCCTTTGTATTTAATTTCTTGAAAGGTATCTTTATTTTACTCTCCTTCTTTATAGACAGTTTCGCTGAGTTTCTAAAATCTATTTTGACAGCTATTGTTCACAGAACTCTAAAGCTTTTTTTTCCCTGATGTTTTTCCATCTTTCATTGAAACTATGAGAGAGCTCTATCAATCGAATGGCCATTGTTCCTGTAGGCAAGTCGTCCTTTCCTGTGACTGCTTTAGGATTTGTTGTTGGAGTTGTATGGTTGGGCTTTGATATGTTTAGGTGAGGATTTCTTTTTATTTATCCTGCTTAGGATTTGTTAGCATTTCTGAAACTAAGGATTTATGCCTTTCATCAATTCTGAAAAAAAAAATTCTCACCCATTATAATTTCAGGTATCAGTTTCCTCCATTTTGTTTATTCTCTCCTTCTGGAATTCTAGTTAGATACATGTTAGGCCTGCTCTCCACAGCCTCCACATCTCTTACTCTGGCTCCTATATTTTCCATCTGTTTGCCTCTTTACACTATAATTCTTTAGATATCCATTTTACTAGTTCTTCGTTGTTCAAACCATGCAGTGATTTTTTTAAATTTATTATTTTTAATTACTAATCTTCTATTTGATTCTCTTAAAAAGCTGTTTAATCACTTTTGACAGTCTCTCATCCCTTAATAACATTTTAATTCTTTTATTTTAGTAAATGTAATACAAATGCTTATTTACATTGTTACCTGATGATTCTAATACTATGATTCTATCTTTGCAGTTTTTGTTGACTCTAGATGATGATGACTTCCTTGTATATTTAGTGATATTTTTTAATATACTGAGCTTGTGGCCAGTTTAACTTTTTCCAGATTGTATATCTCTAATAAGGAGTTTAATTTGCTTTTAGAAATCACCAAAGGGTACTTTAAACTAAATATTTAGCTTGGGAGTTTTCAAGCAAATAATTAGTATAAATGTGTGCTCCCAGTCCATTCAGTGGTTAGTTTATAGTTCCAAAGTCCTCAACTTGTGTGGGGCCTGAGCTTTGGTCCTTATTCCCCACATAGAGGCTAAGAATTGTCCAGGTTAAAGTTGATCAATGTTCCCTTGCATATCTAAATTTCTGCTCTCACTTAGTCCTTTGACTTTAGAGAATTTCTTTATTTTCAATCCAACTTAATCATATATCTAATGTGGTTATTGAAGATACTAGATAAAATATTTTAAGTGCTTTTAATGAGCGATAAAAATATCATCAGGATAGCTAGTCAGACATCAGAAAAGGAAATTCTTGATTTAAAGTATATACTGCTTATATAAGCATGCTTATATGGAAATTCTAACAGTAAAACATATCTTTATTTTAACTTGTATGATTTATGGTATTCATATAATTTGGTAAAAACAGAATAACTGTTCAAATTCATATAGTTTTATAACTTACAAGTACTTTTGTGGCATATATTTTAAACTATATGAAGGCTAGGATAATCATATGATACTAAACATAATTAAAATGTTGTTTTCTCTTTCATTAGAAAATCCTAAGATGACAAAAGTTATCAGAAATTCATCTAAATGGCAGCTGTAAATACAGTTAAATGACTATGAGTTAAAATCTAACCTAAATATTTTTGCAGCTTTTCAGAAGTCTATTAACCATAATGTTTCTTTTATTGCCTCTTGGATACAAACACAATGGTAGAGATTAATATTACAATTAACTTTACTTATGCTCATATATAACTTATATGGAGAGTAATCAGAGGTGATGAAAGTTTATAATAATAACATACCAACTAATTTGTTTCTCATGTTCATCCTTACATTTTCCTGTTCTTCCAAATGGCATCACAAAATCTTGAATAAAACACAACTGTTTTTTAAAATGAATATAACTATAAAACTGAAATTATTGGATTGGCCAGAATCATGACAAAATTTAGTATCAACCTTTAAATTATTCCAGAAATATCTGGAGCGCACCTCTGGCTGTGATTGACATGGACATTCAGAGTAAAATAGTATTTTTTTCTTGAATTCTGTAAATTTTTTTAATGGGATCTGGCTGCAGCCAGAAGACAAAACAGACTTAAAAGAGGGGCTTGGGTATTCAATCTTTAACCTTTAGCTATCACATATGTTATGCAAAACTGCATATCTCAGGACAAATATCAGAAGAATAAAGAAAATAATAATATAAATAGGAAGTACTTAAGCCAGTTTATTTTTAAAGAACTTTCAAAAAAAGAATATTTAAATGGTTTAATTCATTCACTCACAGTTCTATCCACTTATAAATTAACACTATAAAAAATAAAAGTTGCTACATCTTTAAATGATTAGCATTACAAGGATGTGCCATAATTAATTTTAAATTATCCAAATACTTCGTTTTCTACCCATCTGAAATAAAAACAAAAACTAAAACCAAAACACAGACATAAAAAATCTGGCAGTAACTTTTGGGACATAGCAGCTTGACATTTTAAATAAGAGAAGAAATACTGGGTCATAATTTCTTCTGTGGCTCTAGTTTAACACAGATATAAGTGGAAACAGAATTTTGGGGCCAATAAGTTAAGCACTTTCTATTTTTGAAATTCATGGGCTATGAAAGGATTGCACAAGAGTCTTTAAATCCTCTCTAGTTGGATTTAAAATAGTCACAGATATGAAGTAGCTTGGGGAAAGTAATCGTAATAACTTAGAGTTAACTGAGACTGGGGAGTTCTTCCATATGTGGAAGGAGTTGGAAGGAGCTGCTAGGAGTAATTCCTTCTGCATAAGGTGGGATGTCAGATTCTCCCATGTTATAAAAGTGATCTTGTAGATCTACCTAGTATCAAAAATCTTATTGAGGTCAAATAATGTAACATATTTCAAATTTCTCCAAAAATTAGGGCTAGCCATTTGGTAAGGTGGCAGGTAACAGCGAAGGAGACTAAAGAGGAAGTGGATAAATTAGATTTGGAGAGTGATATAGTAACAACTGCCTTCTAAGGCACATATAAAAATCACACATTGTAGAATATTTTGGGGGGAATATTTGGAGCCACATGGTTTCTTCTCCAGAGTACAAAGTATCCAGCTGGTTGACTTTTCTTTCTTAACCAGATTTTTAATGGAAGTTTATTGGTAGGAATATTTCCTGCTATCCTGCATATTTTTAAACCTAATGATAAGGCGTAAGAATTTACAAAAGGGCAAAATCACACTGTTAATGAATTATATACATATTCAAATGTATGAAAAGCTAGTAATTTCAAACAATGGGAAAAAAAGTCAAGTAAAATGTTTTTTAAGGTGGATTCATGCAAAAACTACCAAACAAATCATGCATGTGATTTGTCCAAGGAATTCATATAGCCAGTGATAAGATCACAACCTATAACTGCCACATAAGCTGTGTATAAGAGTCATTTTAAGAGAATGGATCTGGAGGTAGATGCTGGGTTTGAATCCCTTTTTTTACACTTGGGAGATGTGAACTAACTGGACCAGTCCTAACTTCAATGCCTCAGGGGTAAAATAGAGACAATACTACCACTTCAATCATAGTGTTGCTTTGAGGATTAAATTAGCTAATTTTGTAAAGTGCTTGGGGCAGTGCATGGCACGTAGTAAGCACTGAAGTAAGCATTTTATCATTTCCATGGCAGAGAGAATAGAAAACCAGATGGATGTAATAAACCTGTCTTGGTCTTAGTAGTTCCACTTGCTCAGATAAGAAGCTTAAAAGCAATTCAGTTTCACCTGTGACACTAATCACTTCACTCACTACCTTCCCAGGAGTTAGGATCAGTGATTTCCTGTTTACAAGGTGCTTTGAAAAACATCAAGTGTAACCTTTGATCTCTGTGGGAGAAAGGCACTGAATTTCAAAGTACTGTATCATATGATTTGTTATTCTAGTATTTCAAAATATCAAAAACCAAGGTTATATGTGTTTATTTTCATATTTAATGATGTCACATTTAATGGCATCTTTGGCACTTGACAAACATGCCTTAAAACATACTGCGACTTTAGATCAATAACATAACAAGAATTATTCAGCCATTGGTTAATATACTTCAACTAGTTAGTTACATCTTTTGGTATGACCATTAACAAAGAATGATGAATATTCTCTTGTTTTAAAAATTCAATTTTATCAACTGGAATACTTTTTGTTTCTCTAATGTTTCGATGAAGAAAGGTAAAAGTATTAGGGCCAATCAAGACAGGAACATGATAATAGTTAACAGCTGTCAGATCTGCTCAGTACTCCTAGTACACCTGTCTGTCATGTCCTACCACACCATCTGCAACCCAACCCCCTGAGGGCTTTCCCCTGGCCCACACAGAGCAGACACAAAGTACCAATGAGTCTATACCCCATGGAGCAGCCCTGGGCTAATGACAAATGGGGGCTGGAGGACAAATACAAAAATACACCTGTGTCTTCACCTCTTGAGTGGGGAAACCCTGAGGTGTGTTCTATACTGCTTCCCAGTGGTCACCAGCAGAACTGAGCTCCAGTTCTCCAGGAGGGTAACCAAATTGATAATGCACCCTTCATTTGCTTCCTCCCCTTCCATTGTCTCTTTCTACTTCCATACTAGCACTTTCTGAGATCACCTCTTGATCTATTTATCTCAATATTCCAAGGAAACCTACATAAGATACTAACATTTATAAGGAAGCTACTATGTATGAGCATATTAAGGGCTTTATATTTTGGTTTTTCTCCTACCTCAGTACCCATGCCCTCTTAATCTCCTTTCTGATCTCTCTTCTACCTGATTTCTAAACATTGGTGCGCCTAGGGTTCATCCTGGAACACCTTCTCTTTTTCATCTCCATTCTCTGCTTAGGTGATCTCCTCTATTCCCAGTGTTTATGTACCAATGACTGTAAAAGTTCTATTTTCATCCCTGATAACCTGTCCCCTAACTCCAGATTCATACTTTCAACATTCTCACCTAGATGTTAACAAGGCCAAGAAAGAACTCTTGATGTCGCTTCCAAAACCTGCTTCTCCTCCATCTTGCCTATCCCAGGAAATGAGATCACCATCCACTAGTTGTGCAAGCCAAAAACAGAGGAGTTCTTGATTCCTTTCAATTTCACTCCCCATATCCAATCCATTAGCAACTCCTGTTGACTTTACCTCCAAAAACATGCTCTGAAACTACCCATTTGTCTCCACCTCCAGTGCTACCACCCTCATCTATGTCACCTCCATTTCTCATTTGGGCTATTGCAGTAGCCTCCTACAAGGTCTTCCTTGCTCGTTCCATTTTCCACAGAATATCCCAAGTAATATGTTTTAAAACATTAAACAACCCATGGTGCTTTCTCCTCTAAACTTTCCAATGGCTCCCAATCACACTTAGAACAAAATCACAACTCCTTTTCCTGGCTGGCAGGACTCCAGGTTTCTGGTGCTACCCTATAATATCCATATGACTTTCTCCTTAGATCATGAGGCTCAAGTCATATTGGCCTTTTTTCCTGTTTCTTAAATACAGTAAACTCATTCTTGCCCCAAAGCTGTTATCATACCTATGTCTTTTGCTTGAATGTTCTTCTCTGAGATCTTTGTATGGTAATCTTCATCTTATTCAAACCTCAGCTTAAATATATCCTCTTTAGTAAGGATTTTTTAAAACTATTCAGCCTAATATAGTGCCTAGTGCTATTTTATCACAGTGGTTGCCACTACTTATTCATACTTATTTATTTATCTTGTTTACATCCTTATCAGTAAAAATAAAGAATAGAAATTTTGTCTTATGGGGCATTTCTAGCAACTAGAACATAAATTTACACACATTGTAAGTGAACTTTAATAAGTTTTGTTGAATAAAATAAATGATGGAAACTATTATCATCCTCATTTTGAAGGTGATGAAACTTAGCCTTAATGTAGTTATGCAATTTGCTCAGGCAAAGAGAGGCAGAGATTGGTAACCACATTGAATCAGTCTGACCCCAGAGCTCATAATTTGAACTACTATACCAAACTTCCTCTACATCTGGGTGGTAATGGAATATGAATTTGGAAAAAAGACTAACCTTAGTCCAAGAACTTAGTACATTCACTTTTACTAAGTACCATTTGAAAATAGACTCAGCCTATTTGAATTATTCTGAAACCTACAAAACATTCATAGTCCTTAAGAAATAAATCTTAATTTTTATGTTGTGTATACAAGAAGAAAGGAAACCAAAGCTATCTTAGTTCTCATCCTCTATACAAGCCTAGTAAGAGATATCCAATAGTTTAAACAACAGGATATAATTTTTAGATTATTTCTCATAGGAAAACAAAGAGACTTCAGATTACAATAGAACATAATTCATTTCACATGGAAACCACTAGAAGAGTAGTCATGTTCAGTAATGTTTCTTTTATGAGAATGAAACTGCATTTAACACATATGTATGTAATTTAAGATCTGAGTCACAATGGTCCACAGACCAAGGGATATGAATAGATATATATTTTTTGTGAAAAGCTGAATAGCACCAAATAGAAATAATCATAAAAATGTACCACCAAATGTATATGAGGAAACTCAGCCAAAATTACCCAGGAGACAATAGATGTTTAAAGCGAAGTCTTCTAAAATTATTTTGATATGTTTTACATTAAGACTTAGGCACACTGGATGGATGACAAGTTCCAGCCAAGCTTTCTAAGAAACAATGATATTCATTCACCTCAAAGATTAAGTCCAAGGAATAAAGAAATGCTGACTCTGCATCAAGAGGTGGTAAACATATTTTTAGATCCTAATATTACTAATAAAGGAACATTAGCTCTCCTGCCAGATTCCCAAGAAGTGACTGAAAATAAATAGAGCTGCAAAAGGTCATAATCAAAGAGACTATATAAGAACAAACTTAATATACCTATATCATGCTCTTGCTGAAGAAACTGAGGCCTAGCTAATGAACTGCAAGGCAGGGATTTGGACCCAGGACCACTTGATTCCAAGTTCAACAGTCTGTCCATCTTTCCACACAGTCACCACACAAAGAATATAGCACACACACACACACACACACACAAAAATATATATATATATATATTGTGTGTGGTGTGTGCTTGGATAGCAGTCATAATTGAATGCTGTAAAGTTTGACTTTAAGCCACTTTGAAAAGTATAAAAACTGGAGAATGAAAATGGAGGTGTTTGGGTTATAGCTCTAACCTATAAGGTGGTCATACAATTCTCCCACCAAATGTCTCTGGTGGCCATTGTAAAAGACCAAAGTCAGATTAATATAAGCTGATAAGTCATTTCTTATGATCTCAGGTTCTTATTAATGTAATGGATCTGATATAAATATTATCCATCTTTGCTCTGCAGAAAATAAAGTCAGATATTATCACTCAAAGAGATGGCTATGCAGAAAGAGCTACTCGAAAGTAGAGAAAAGACCTGGCATCAGCAAACTAACTTGACTCAGATGCAAGAGGATCATGAGCTCTGAGGTCTGATTGACAGGAACACCAGGAAGAATGACAAAGGAGCTGAGGAGGCATAATGTTTCCTATGTGTAATTTCTGCATGGTCATCTCACATGCCTGTCAAGAAATTATTTATCATTTATACACTGAAACTATTTCTATCAGCTTTGCTCTAAGGAAACATGAGAGCTTAAGTAAATGATTATACTTATATTCATAGAATATACAACTTCATTTTCAGTTAACTTGCAAGCTTGTTATTGTATGGTTTTTGGTATTTTTTTAAAGAATTTTATTGGCTTTCTTTCACAAGGTTTGGGAACCAAAATGGCTCTGCAAAATGGCAACTAAGTTCTACTTAAACTTATAACAAAATTTAGAATTGATGAGAAGAAACAAGGGCTGCATATAGGTTGTTCCATACGTATTCCAGTAAAAGAGCAAATAAAAATTGATTATAAATTTATATTTAACCTAAACATTTACTGAATGCATCCTATGTCAAAAACACAAGAGGTTCCAGTGGTAGAATACTAGCTGCAAGAGTTTTACAATCTGTTTATGATGATTAAACACATACAATATAGGAGAAGAGATAAAGACTTTAAGTTAGTTTATTAGAGGCAGAACTGAGAAAGAAGCAGTTTTTGTGGAAAGCAAGGGAGACTTCAGGAAGGAGATGGTATCTCTGTTGAGACTAAAGAAATGAGAATTTGAACAAGCAGGTGTGAGAAAAGCATAGAGATAAAGTCAAATGTGTTCAGTGTCTTTGTGACACATGCTGTGTTAGAAACCAAACTCAGATAATCTGAATTAATCTATGAATAATGCTACTGTGGGAGATTACATTATTATTCCCAATTCTTTACCCCATCCTTATATCTATGGCTTTTCCCCTGTGACATTACAATTCCTCCCACTAGAAGTGGACTATATTTTCACACTCCAATGATGTGACTTTTTGAGACCAAAGTGAATATAGTGCAAGCAAAGTCTTGAATAGTACTTATACATTTGGACTTTCTGCCAACCCCATGAGAAAAACAATCCTTGTATCTCACTGATATCTAAAGTGTGAAAGTCTCATAGAGAAATCCTAAACTGAGCCAAGTCACCCACAAATGCATGAGAATTAAATGGTTATTTTATGCCATTATCTTTTTTGTGTGTGTGGTTGTTTGTTACTTGGAGTTACAGTACCAGTAGCTTATTGATAGACTTTTACAGACTGAGGAACTAAGCTCCAGAAGAAAGAAGTGGTTTGTGTAAATTTACATAGCTAGCAAGGGGACAAGCCCAGTTTAGTATTCTGGTCTGTCCTGGACCTAAATCTATAGTCTTTCTATCACACTCATCCATAAAAGAAGGGGAGAATTAGTATATTGCCACGGCTGAAATTGTCTGAGGCAACATAATGATTCATGAGATTGGGAAGGTAATGTTGGTCAAATTTAGGGTAGTCTTGAATGTCAGACTTAAGAATTTCAACTTCAATCTAAGGACATCTAAAGCCATCAAAACTTTTTGAATACAGAAGAAACCTATTAAAGTAAGGCAATTCAGAAAGCCCCATTTAGTCCAAACATTTAGAGGGATCACCCACAGGCTTTTGTAGTAATCTAAGAAGTAAAATAATAGACAATAGAAAATTATTTCTCATGTTTAATCCAGGACTAATTGTACTTGTCCTAAGAGATACTTCTTACAGAACTGCAATATTTACTTTTAAACACATCTAGATTGGTCTAAATGTAAATTAATTCCTTGAGGTTTAACTTTCAATTTATTTCAACATACTTTTCAGCTAATATTTATAATTCATTATGTGTGTATGCAGATGCATCCAGTAATTTGTAAATGAGGTTAAAAGTAGTTGCGTGGCAGCTGGGAGATGAATCAGGTTAATAAAAACATACATCTACTGGCTTTAGGCTAAAATGCTAAGTAAAGGAGGAAATGACTATTATATGACAACTGTATCAACCAAAACGGCACATTACTCATGATGAATGTTCACAACCCTGCTTAGTTGGAGACCTTTCCCAAGCCAACTATGCCAAGGGCTTATGAAGAGGAAATATATGCATATTTTAGTTTACCTACTTTTTTTTTAACAAAAAGTACTTGTTTATTCAAAGAATAATCATCTATGAAATATTAATTTAATTGATTAGAAAACTGCAACTTATTCTAAAGGTCATTTAGGTACAGACAGCATTTAAACTTTGTGGTTTTTACTGAGACCCAAGACTTACAAATATCAAACCATTATTACCATTGTACACTGATCACTATATTTGAGAAAAGTAACAACAAAAAGAGGATTTTTTGTTGTTCTTGTTCTTTTTTTTTTTTTAAAGCACAACACCCTTCGCTTCATATCATATGCAATTGCCTTCCAAGAAAGTTGTCTGCAAAGCAGACCACATAAGGAGTCTTTCTCCAGAAAGGTATAGGGTCCAATTACAGACATGAGAAGGTCAGAACTATCTACCTACCTTTCCATCCCTGCCTTCTCTTATTCACAGAATTTCTTTTTCTATCATTTTTTTTCCCCCTCACTGAAGGTCCAAGGCTCTAGTGGGATTTGGCGGCAGATTGTGCATGCATAGGGAGCAGAGTCACTGTCCTTAGACAATAGTTTTTTGGTTGTTGTTCTTTTTAGAGACAGGGTCTTACTCCATCTGTGTGCTGTGTGCTGGAGTGGAGTGGTGCAATCATTGCTCACTGCAGCCTCAAACTGCTGGGCTCAAGCAATCAGACTCCTGAGCAGGTAAGGTAGTCAATTCTTTTATTTTGCATCTTGCTATGTTGCCACAGGCATGTCTTGAACTCGTGGCCTCAAGTGATAGTCCTGTCTTGGCTTCCCAAAGTGCTAGGATTATAGGTATGAGCCACCAGGCCCGGCCAACAGTAGTGTTTTGTTTTATTAATCACCAAACATAGGCCTCAAATTAGAAGTAATATTAAATACAATTTCCAACCGATATTTAATTTAAACTAGTCACCAAGGTTTCCCATCCAGGCAACTGCGATCTGTGTTGAGCAAGAACTCAGCCTTATGAATCACAAGATCTGAGGCTGCATATTTGGCTCCTTCCATCAGCTCCAAAGGGATAGCCAGGTTGGATTTCAGGGAACAAATTGTGTATGACTATTGTGAGTTCTGCAACCCTGGAGGAAGGGAGGGGGTAAAAGACACCTACTCATTGACTAGCTTCTTTCTCTGCCTCACGCTAATGTTTGAATTACATGTACCACCTTGTTTCATCTAATACTGTATTCTCATGTCATGTCAACATATTAATATATGTATCTGTATATATTCACAGACACACACATGTGTGTATGTGTATGGAGTGTGCATATATATATATATACATATATATATATATTTTTTTTTGAAAGGTAGCATCTTGGACAATGTACTCAGGGACAATTGCTCCTTCCTACCTTGTCCATCACTCTCCTTTCTCCTCTGGCTGCAGCTAGCTTCTGCTAAGTCCATAGTCATTTCCAGAAGGTCAAAGGACCTGATGACACCTTCCATGCCCATCTGGCTTTCCAGGAACCACGAAAAGTAACTGAAAACTGCTTCCTAACATACCAGTGACTCAAGAGTCAGTTCTGCTACCTCTCTCCAATCCTTCCCCACCTACCCAAATCCCCACTTCCTTATCCCCTAATGGTCATCTTAAAACTCTAGCAAAAGGAAGTTAATCTTCTCCCTAAAAAAGGTTAGGCAATGCTCAGTTAATGAGTAACTATACTCTAAGTTTGTTTGGAGACATTAACCAAAAAAATTAAAAATAAAAACACGTGAAAGGTATTCAAAATAACTGTCTGCTAATAACTTGGTGATTAAAAAGTAAACTATAGCATTTTATACTTTAAATGATTTATTTTACTCTAAGACCTAATATTTCAGTTTTTTTTAAGGAAAGAGATATTTAGAAGTTCATTAAAAGTTCCTACCACCCACACCCAGTTGGTTCATCTAATACTGTGATGAACCAACACATCACAGTATTGAGATGTGTTGGTTCACACACACAATACACACACACACACACACACACACACACACACTCACACAGTCCTCAGAAGAAAGAGACAGATAAACACATCCTGTATAAATTGCTAATTATTGCACCAGGAAACAAACTCATCAATTATGCAAACAACTGTAAAATTCCAAATATAGAAAGTGAATACAATATGCTATAATAATATATGAATAATATATAATGAAATAAATATAGTATAGCATAACTTATTTTCTATATTTGGAATTCTGCAGTACTTTTAAAAATTAACTATTTTGATTCAGTGTTAACAACTAGAAGACTTCATATGCAGTTTAATTTACACAAAACTAGAATTTTAAGAATCAGTGCTTGTAATATTCAATACCCAAAATAATTTGTTTTCAATTTTAAAAAAATCATGAAGAGTTTTCATTTCTTGAATTTGTCAGTTGACATGCAAAATTAAACATAATTTAAGGACATATTGCAAATTTCTTTTCAGAAAGCAAAATGAAAAGGCTTCACCTGCATCTCTAAAAACAAAGCCAATTAATATGCCAGGCTCCTTTCCTCCACCAAAAATAATGGAGCATTTGCATACAGGAGAACTAGGAAGCTAGTCTCATTCATCAGCATATTATAATGCCTCCTGACAGCCTCACACACTGCCTCATCAACATCATACTGTTTCAATTACACATTTTTTTATCCACTTCACGTGTTAAGCCATCTTCACTTCCATCTCACCTCGAGCTGCAGTATTAAATTGAACTACATTTTTCCAAGCATAGATGGATTTTCTGCAAGTCACAAACCGAATCACTAACATTGTATTGTTCCAAGCCACAAAAGAAAGGGGAAAAGGTGGGAGGGAAAAGAAGGATGGTAGATTTTAAAGAAACAAATAATCCCTCCCCATAAAAGCCTGCTTCTCAGAACCAATGGCATAAAGAATTAAGAACTGGCTGGAGCACAGTATGGGGCCCCTCTGCCAAGGAAATGGAAATGGTCTTTTTAAGAACCGCTGAAGCCTGCTCACTCCCCTGTGATCATCCTACCAGTCTGCTTTGCAGTGCAAGAGTAAGGAAGCAAGGTCTTTGATTTTGCCAGCGAACTATTGAAAGGCAAAATAAAGACTGGGCTTGAAAAGATGAGCTTTAATTTAGCACACACCACAGAGACACGTCCCAAACTGCCACTCACATTAAAAAAAAAAAAAAAAAAAAAAAAGGTCTTCTATTTGGATTGTGAAGAGAAATGTAGATAAAGCAAAATAATTCCAAAAGATCATGGCTCTTATTAATTGGCTTTGTTCCTTTGGAAAAACTCTAGACAAATTGAATGAAAACTCCCTCGTATCATTATGGAGTCCATCTTTGAGAAAGAATAATAATTGCATGAATATGAATATGTAGTGTTCAGAGAGAGCTGAGCTATGAGAGTGAGTTTTCATAGCAACAAAGTAGGTTGGAAATCAGATGTAACAGATTTCTTAGTGTTTGCATGATTTAGGAAAGTTTCACATTACCTTCTTCTCAAATTGACGTTTCATTCTGATCGGTTAATTACCATTTTTCTGTTTCAGCAGCAAAACGGTCCTGAATAATGCAGTTGCAGCTGGACTGTCTTCATATAACTCCCATGTTGTGTAATTTTTGTGTTTTTTCACCCCTTGTTTATGTTTAACTTAAAAACTACAACAGAAATAGTTCCCTATGGCTCACAGACCCTAAGCCTTACTGTAAAATCTGGAAAAACTAGTAACCTTAGTCTGTTTTGGCTCTCCCAGGGCTCAGAAAGCTTAACCACGTCTGAGCAGATGGAACAATTTGAATGAGGGCTGCATCTATCCCCAGAGGTTCTCTGCGTTTCAGTGGTAGCTTTACATACCAACAGAATGTTTGCCTGCATTTGTGTTGGAAGCATATGAGTCAGGCTCACTTACCTAGGCTTGAAGGATTCTTCAGCCTTAGTCTGTGATTTTGGAATCTAATTCCATCACTGACTACGTAACATGTAATAGCATTTTTTTTTTAATCAATGCCTAAGGTTTTTAAAAATAAGTGACATTTCTAATAACTGAAGCCTTCAAATATAGACATTTTCATGTCATCTTAAATTTAAACCACAGATTGTTTTGTTTTCACTATATTGTATTTATCATCAGTCCACTATTGGCTAGATATATGCTAGATTCTGGAACTAAATGGAGCACAAAAACAGACTATGGACACTAGGGGAAAAGTAACATTAATGTCATTTAATGTAACATAAATGTAAGTAAGTAACATAAATGTAACATAAATGTAACATAAATGTTACATTTACATTACATAACATAATGTTACATTATATAACATAAGTAACATAAATGTCATTTAATTAGATAAATATAGAAATTGCACATGTAATAAAAGCTGCAAAAGAGAGATAGCTACATGGGGTTATGAGGTTCTTCTACAGGGGGTTTTGATCTAGTCAAGGATGTCTTGAAATAAGATTGAGTTGACCTAAAGAATAAGTAGAAGTTCATTAGACAAGAGGTGAAATAAGAGAATTCTGAGAAGATGACACAGCATGTGCAAAGGCCCTACAATGCGGAAAGCATGGTGAGCACAAGAAATGGCGCATGATTTTTACAAAGGCCAATATGCGTAGAGAGCAAGAGTGAGCAAGGTGGAAGATGAGACCACAGAGCAGGTGGAGGCCAGATCTTATAGGACATGTCAAGGGGTAGGAGATAGAGGCAAAAATAAGAATGTCTTTATAGGCCATGTTGAGATCTTTTGCAGAGGTGACAAGCAATTTGTGATTTGTAAAAATCACTCTGGCCTCGCTGTGGAGAATTGAGTAGATAAGGTCAAAGAGGATCTGGGTAGATGAGTTGGGGGCTGCTGTGTGCAGCAGGCTGAACGGCAGTGGGTGGTGAGAAGTGCATGATGGGCTCTTGGTCTTCCCCACTGCAGAACTGACATATGGACATACTTGTTGCCTTACTCTTTACTTGTAGATATCCATCCTCTATCCCACACCCTGCTGCCTGCATAATCTTCTTAAAGCATAACTCTGACTACATCCTTTTCCTGGTTATGTCCATTTGTGTGTCCCCACAGCAAGGGGCTCAGTGTACCCTAGCACTCAGGACTGACACCTGATTCCAACCTACTTTTTAGCTTGCTTTTCTATTTCTATCTGCGCAGAGCTCCACTCTGTCCACAGTGGTTCACTTACCTCCCTGTTGTTGTTTGTGTCCTTCAACCTACTCAGGATACCCTTTGTCTCCTGCTGTCCTTCTCTTTAAACTTTTGTTCAGGCCTGAATTTGCCTCCCACCCCTGTCCTCACTTTCTAATCCTGTCTGCCCTTCACATCTAGCTTAAAGCTCTTCCTGTCTTCTATTAAGAATTCCCAGACCACTGCCGTCCAGTACTTCTTCCACATGCATTGTGTTATTTGGCAATTAATCATGCCTTGTTTTGCTATGTCAAATTATTAATTGATGATAGATCATTTTCAGCTTTTCACATATGTATGTTTTACCTCTTCGCCTAGTTCATAAGGTACTGGTGGCAGGGACCATCTCATGTATTTCTTCGTGCCTTTGCACCTGTACAATGCTTTGTATGTAGTAGGTCTTTAATGAATAAGCATTGATTAAATTTTGCACTGAGATATGCTTTACTTTTACCCAAGTCTGTAGGAAAGGGTTGTGGAGAACTCCACATAATCTATTTAAGCAGGCTTGCAAAATTCATGGAGCAACATAGATCAGGCGACAAAATTCCCAGAGTGATTTTGAACGTGAATCTCCAATGAAACAAAAGGTTTTAGAGTAACAAACAAACCAAAACAAAACAAAAACCTGTACTCAAATCCTGGCTCAGCCACTTATGTTCAAAGAGATCTTAATCCAGTTCTTCATGACTCTAAGATTCTGTGTCCTCATCTGAAAAATGGGGATAGTTGTACCTACCTAGAAGACTGTATATAAAGATAGGATGCAAGTCTGAGTAAGCGCCTAGCAAGCTCTCTGTTTATTGGTATTCAGAATGCTTTCTCCCCATCTCTTCTCATCACCCCTACCCTAATGTGCACACATGCACACATTTTCACATGCACGCTCAGACACATACAGACACACATACACACAGATACACACTTCTTTTAGTTCCTCCTTTAGTCCTATTTTGTGACAGAATTGATTTCTCAAATCTATCACCTTTTTCTTTTTGTCTCTCTTTTCTTCTTTCTTTCTTATTTTGGTGAACACCTAACAATAAAGATGCTGGAAATCACAGCTGAAAAAATCCAGCCACTATTGACAACCCTTTCAATATACCAGTTACATTATTGAATGTAAACAGGAAGGGTAAGAACTTCTACCAAATTCCCTTCCTATTGTCCAATAAGCAAACATTTCTGCACTGAGCCATTAATCCCCCTTTTGTATTCTCTTCCCAACAGTCTAACTGAGTGAGATTAGAAATCAAGAGAAAAAAAATAGTTGAGAGATTAGGAGATACTGACAATTGAAGCTCACAAAAAGTCTCTGAATGCCTGAGAAGCAAGAAAGGTCGGCCTTTCTCATTAAAATCTATTTGAATCAGTGCAAAGTCTGAAGACATCACGTAATGTTTATTTGTAAGCTTTGTATACTTGAGGTGTGGTAAAACAGGCAAAACAAGATTGGCCCCATTTGATATTAACTTCTTTAAATGTCCCAACAATGACTATACCCTTAAGAACTATAGGTATGCAGGGCATGCAACCTGTATCAGGAGCTATAGAAACAGAATGAGAAGAACGCCAGCCTGTTCCAATTCTCAATATCTATTAATCACTTTTCAGATGTGCATTATTTTGTCACATGAAAATAAGCTGCTGTGTGGCTGCTCACCAAGACTCTACAACAAAGTCCACTGTGGCCGCTATATTCCTTTATTTTTTATAATGCATACACATTTTTATATATCACTGGCATTTAGCTATACATTTCTTTAATTAAAAATAATTCCCCTATATAGAAGTATAGGAATGAAATGAATATGTATTTCCAACTCAAAGAGATATATCATTTTAATAATTTATATGACTTTAACCTGGGGGTATATTAAAAAAAAATAAAGCTCTTAAGATTTTAACAAAATTGACCCAACCTTGAAAAGATATATATGAAGTTTGCCTGAATCTATTAGTTTTTCATTATTATTGTTATTTTAAAGAGTTCTCTTCTCCAGTTTCATGAAATCTCTGACATGACAAAGTGAATGTTCCATACAGATGGAAGAGGTCTGGTCAACACTTAAGAAGTCAGCTAACAGGGGCTTAGCTAGCTCCAAAGTGATTCCTATTAGAATGAAAAATAAATAGACTAAGTGCCAAACTCAAAACTATTCTCTTACAGAGATAAACTGTAAGTGCTTTACAGAAAGTGAAAACAGCCCTCTGGGGAATGCTTGGGATTTGGGCAAAAGAACAATGCAACTGTTCTGTGGGTCAATTGGAAATACTTGGGGGGGTGGGGGGGCGGGGGCAGTTGGAAGAGTTATGAGAAATGGGAAAAAGAGCTGCCAGAGGGTGAAGCTGACAGTTTGGTTCCCATTTAGTTCACTGATCTTGTCGACAAACACAAGGTCAATTTTGAAAAGGAAACAAAGAAACCTCATGATGAACATGTACCCCATTTGTAACAGGATGGCTAATTATATTTTTTAAGTCCTTGACAATTATATAAACTATCACTTAGTCTTTAGGATTAATAATATTTCAATGCTTCAAGAAAAATTAGTTTCTTAAAGATGACTAGGTTTATAATTTATATACCTTGCTTTTGGAAAACCTATATAATATAATGATTAACTTGGGTGTTTCTAACTTCTTCAACAACACTGAAAATGATTCCTGAAAAACCACAGAACAAATATGGAGACATGATTTATTCCTCTTTTCCTTCAAAATAAAAAAGCTGAAATTGACTTCAAAAGGATTCTCTGGGAGTTGTAATTATGCTTCAGCAAAAGATTCCAATAAATCAAAGATGGCTGTCTATTCTGAACAAAAAATCAAGAAGAAAATCCATGACCCACTCCAGAGAAATCTGAGCAAACTCTCATGGTTTAGAGTACAAACAAGTCTAAGCTTGAATTTACAGCCTGGTGTTAGGCATGCATATAATTTAGAAAAAGATAAAAGCAATTGCATGTTCTCTCTCAATTTTAAC
Source organism: Microcebus murinus (assembly GCF_040939455.1). Classification (NCBI taxonomy): domain Eukaryota; kingdom Metazoa; phylum Chordata; class Mammalia; order Primates; family Cheirogaleidae; genus Microcebus; species Microcebus murinus. The sequence goes on from NC_134119.1 coordinate 17,163,877, forward strand.
TCCAATATACTTGGCAGGAAACTGTCTCCATTTGGGAGATGTTAGTATGGAATCCCCTCAGACAGAGGGCAGAAACAGATCAGCAGAAACAAAATGATTCCCTAGGAGAGCCTATGGGGCTTCACTTTTAGAAACAATGGGATTCTTAGGGGTGGAGGTGGAAAGTGGGTTATCAATTAGGAAAAACATTGACCCAGCTCAACTGCATTTGTTCAGGGAGGTTTAAGAGTGCTGGCAATAAGAATTACTGAGTAATCAGGTAAAGGATGTCACTATGAAACTAAATAAAACTATAATATGTTACATGATACGGGCAAAACCCACAGAACACAAAATGGCAATGAGGGACTGTACAAAAGAGGTAGAAACAAGGGCCAAACCCAGTGTGCCAAATAAACCTGGCATTTCTGAATCATGTTAAAAGATACCTTAACTTTTACATTTTCCTCAAAGGAAGGTTCAGTCAATAACACGTAAAAATCTGAAACTTGGCTACTCCTCTATGAGTATTTACTGAAGCAATAGCTATTTTAGGAATTCTACTGATGTGATAGCAAGCACTATGCTTATCTTTTCCCCCTATAACACAAGATAAAATTGTAAATCAAATATTTACTGTACCCTTACTATGAATTTGATTTTTTTAAATGCTACTTAAAGCATCAAACTTCACTTTTTGAAAATTCAGTTAAAGGGTCTTATTGCCTATTTGTTGTCTGTCACCAGCCCAAGACTGAGCAGATAAAATAGGAGTTCACATGGGTAGGACTTTATCACTTGCCCTAAGCACATGCTGTGTTTTCCTACTGATTGTGGAGCCCATTTTTATCAGGTAAATATAACTGGAGCCTCTAGTTTGGCCACTCAAGGTCTTTCTCATTCTCAGAAGTATTCAAGATAGTTTGGCCTCATCAAGTTGTGAATTATCTTCTGATTGCTGCTGTCCCTAGATTTGTCCTACACTGTTTCTTTTATATTGAGCCCCTATCACTCAGCTGAACAAAAGACTATTTGTTTTACATGAAGAGAGATATCAATAAAAATAGAATAGCTGATCAATTGGGAAATACGCTTGAAAACATGAAATTCATATTCCTATTTAAAAGATAAATTGTATTTATTTATTTTATTTTGAGACAGGTTCTCAATCTGTCACCTGGGCTAGAATACAGTAGTGTCATGATAGCTCACTGTAGCCTCAAACTTCTGGGTTCAAGCAACCCTCCTGCCTCAGCCTCCCAAGCAGTGGGGGCTATAGGCATGTGCCACTGCACTGGCTAATTTTTCCTTTCTTTTCTTTTGTGTACAGACAGTATCTTACTCTTGCTCAGGCTGGTCTTGAATTCCTGAACCCAAGGAATCTTCTTGCCTTGGCCTCTCTCATAGAGTGCTATGATTACAGGTGTGAGCCACTGTGCCCAGTTTAAAAGATGAATTTTAGACTATAACATACTAATAAACACGTGGAAACTCCTCATTTATCCAACATCAGAAAAAGGGGAAAGGGATATTAAGTGAATTTTCTGGAAAGCTCAATCTTACAAATTAAGGGTCAAAACTTATAATTGTTAGAATGAATTTAAATTAACATAATCCTAAAAGATATTATACTTGTTTAAGTTTAAATAAGCAGAGTATAATTCATATAAATTGAATCTTTCTTAATAACTGATTCAACAAGGTATCATGGTATGATTTTTTTTTAGTTTTTTGGCTACTTTGGTACCTAAAGGCCAACTGTCACCGCGTGCTGCAGCCAGTTACTCTTTATAAGCAATACCTCTTTCCATATTTACTGCTTCTAATTTATGGTGGGTTGAGAAATTTGGTGTCAAGCCTATTAAGTTTGAATCTAAACACATGTATGTTGGATCAAGATACATGTTGAATATAGAGGTCTGAGTCAACCGCTAAAGAGTCTGAGAGTTTAGTGCATGATATCCACTTCTGGACACTCAAATGCCGTCTTTACTTAATCCATGCATGTGTCCATATGTGTGTGTGTGTGTGTGTGTGTGTGTGTGTGTGAGTGTGTGTATCCTGGAAGCATGTACAAAAGACTTTGCTCAAGCCACAGACTTCATGTTCCTCCCTAGATTTCTTTTACAGCCAAAATTTTAGGCTTTTGATTCATGTCCCCCAAATTAGCCCTTTCTCTTAAAGATTCAGAACCCAGATGCATGTTCCAATGGAGCAATTGGTTACTGCATGGTACTTATACAGCAGAACCCAGGAATATATTTTTGACTGAAAAAATATATACTTTTAGTGTTATTAAAGCTGTAGAGAAAAGTATAAAGAAATGCTTTAAGGTGCTACATTTTTACTCCTCAGTTAGGATTGACACAGGCATCTGCTTTTGCCCATGTCTTCTTATGACCAACATTCATACTAGTGAGATATTTAAAATTGGCAGTCTTGGCTATAAAACAAAGTAAAAGAAGACTGCCCACATCAACCCACACTCTAATCAATAATGCATATAACTCTATATCTTAGGGATTGTAGATGATCACTAGATAAGAAATGTCCATCAAAAATGGTTCTGCAGAAAAGTCCAAAATAAAGTTAGAAAGCAATGGATACTACTGTGACATATACCACTAATTAGCAATGGGCCCCAGGCAATCTCCTAACCAATCTGCTTCCATGTTCTTTATAATAGCAAATAGAGGGTTGCCAATAATCAGCAAACTACAGTCTCCAGGCCAAACCCCTCTGGACATCTAGTTTTGTAAACAAAGTTTTATTGGAACATAAATACACCCATTCATTTGTATTGTCTGTGGCTACTTTTACACTACATGACAGAGTAGAAACGGCATAGCCAGCAAAGCTGAGCATATTTACTATCTGGCCCTTTATAGAAAAGTTTGTCTACCCTGGTATATATTATAATAAAAGGCTACCAGGAAGATTAAATGTCATAATGAACAGGAAAAAGATTGAAATGCTACTACTAATTAATATTGACAGTGCTTACCAAGTTTCAGGTATTGTGCTAAGTGTTGTACATATCATCTCATTTAATCCTTAGAATAATCCTATGAGTTAGTCACTATTACTGTGTCTATTTTACACATGAGAAAATTAAAACCAAGAGCTCAATAATTTCCTAAGCACTGACAGCTGTTTAGATCAAAAGGCCCGGTTTAAACTAAGGTTTCCAGATATAGGGAGTTCTTAACTACTAGGCTACAGTGCCTCTATATATCTGGAAAGCTCTAATTGTCATAAATATGAGTATTTTTTATTAACTCAAACATTATTGCCATTATTTTAATGTGGAATTTAAGATAATGCATAATTAAATATTTGCTCTCAATGTGAAGTGCTAAAATAAGTGATAGGTAATTTAACTTTTCTCTTCTCCTTTGGGCCCCTGATTTGTTTGAACAAATAGTGGAGATGAGCTTCTGCACTATCACATTTATATATTTGTGATTTGTTTACAAGGTTCCAGTCAAAAGGAACAATGAGCTTGCTGAGTCTGAAGGCAAGACTCCCAGACGTAGGCAGCCAGGATATTCACTCCATCTTTGTGCTTGAGGCGGGTGAGTCTCACAGAGGAAGCAAACTCTACAGCACTTGGAGGGCCTCACACCGAGAGCTACAATCAAGACTGAAAATTAAGACAGCGTTATATTTTATTTTGCAGGGAGGCAGGACATAGGCTAAATATTCTCTATCTTATAAAAATGCAGACCACGCCTTTATTATGTTGGGAAGGAAAACTGAGGCTCTTCTATAGAAATATTAGGATGTTCATTTCTGTAAAGATAAATAATAAAGAATTGCACTCAAATTGGTTCATGTTTAGAACCAGTTTGACTGAGACTGCGAGAGCCCGCTGCTGTGGGTTGCCGGGACAAATGGCTGGCCCCTCGTCTTCTGCCCCCTGTGCTCGTCCGTGAAGCTCTGGACACAGCGAAGGTCAGGAAGCTTACACCTCACAGCTGCCATCCCAGCCTTTTGGGAGATGACTGGAATTATGCTCAGTTCTGCAACGTTACATGTCTCAAACAGAGAGGAGTAAACAATTTTGTAAAACTGGGATCCCATTCTCTCACCCCTGCCAACCCCAAACACCTGACCATGAAGGAGAAAAGGAAGCCTGTGAGGGAAAGAGAAAAAGGCAGCAAAGAGAATTAGTGCCTCAGATCTAAATTTTAGCTCCTAGATTTCTGCCTCCTATTTTATGAACTCCATATGTAGGATATTATTTATTTATTCACCATATTTCAGGCAAACAGCTTTTTCACAGCAGCACCAAATAAGTTAAAATTAGAATGAGGGCTGAATTGAATGAGGAACCTTTCAGCAATTGTGCCCTGCAGTCTGGACGCTGCTTGCTTTCTGCCAACAAGCAGAGATAATCTGTGATGAACTCTGGAGACAACTGGAGGGACAGTGATAAAGTCAATTCAAGAAGAATAAAGCCGAGCAAAAAAAGAGGCTTCATCTGCCCAACCAGGCCGGTGCAGTCTGAAAAGAACTGAATCTAGGAAATAAGCTTTTTGAAAAACATTTTACAAAATCAGTACTCACTATACAGGTTCAGACAAATGATAAATAGAATGTTTCACAGTTTGATAAGAAAAAAGTTTCTTCGGCTTTTAACCTCAGTTACTGAAGTTACTGAAGTCTTGTAAGTCAGAGGCCATAAGTGCTGGTCCTCATTTCACAAAGAAAGTAAAGACTATAGACAGCGGTCCCCAACCTTTTTGGCACCACAGATTGATTTCGTGGAAGACAATTTTTCCGCGGGCTGGGGGCAGAGCTCAGGTGGTGGTGCAAGTGAAGAGGAGCTGTTGTAAATACAGAGGAAGCTTTGCTGGCTCCCTGATGCCCACCCACCACTCACCTCATGCTGCACTGGGTTCCTAAGTTTCACGAAAGATCATTTTTCCACTGATACGGATGTAGGTTGGAGGGAGGGGGAGGCAGAGCTCAGGTGGTGATGGAGCTGGTTCCTAACAGGCCATGGACCTGTACCCATCTGTGGCCCAGGGGTCGGGCAATATTTAGCCAAAATAAGAGAATTTTTCAAAGTCACAAAATTTAAAAATTTTATTTCAATCAGGTTGATTCTGTATGGGGTGAAGAGGAAGAGAGAGAGAGAAAATCTAGACACCATTTCATAGGGGAAAATGTGGCAAAAATAGTTGAAACAAAACATTTAGAATCATTATATTTGAGTTTCTTTGTTTTTAAATTTAAAAAATCTTGACAATAGCTTTATAACAAAGCCACAGATAGATTTAGAATGAAAGGCATCTGACAAAATTTAAAAATTCTAACTGCTACTTCCCAACACATTTTGGTTCCAAGTTATCTGCTGATTTGGCTGAAATGTTCTGAAAGTGTGACCAGAGAGAGTATTTCTTTATATAGCCCCCATAAAATGGATGCCCCAGCTGTAACCTTCTGATTTTCGGGCCCTCAAGAGTTCACCGAGAACCACAAGCCTAATGGAAAGTTAATTAAGGGGCAAAGAAATCCAAGGAGAAGAGATGGCTGGTATCCACAAAATCCGTCCTGGGGGGATGGAGTTATTAAGACTAAATTATTCACTCAGTGACAATTTACTACATGGATACATTCTGCTTGGTCCCATGCTAGGCACAGAGGGGCATTAAAGTTAAAAAAAAATTAAAAATAAATTTAAAAATAGAGTTCCTAGCTTTGGTAATTCACATTATGCTTGAGAGGAGGAAGGACATGGAAAGAAAGAACAGGAAATGGAGGGATGGGGCAATGTAGATCAAAGGATACCAGGTAGCAGACATGTAGGATCAACAAGTCTCGGGACCTAATGTAAATCCTGAGGACTATGGTTAATAAAATAGTATGGTATTCAGGCCTTTCCACTATATAAGTAGATTTGAGCTGCTCTTGCCACACACACACAAAAAATGGGTGATATAATGGAGATGTTAGTTTGTTTCACTACAGTTTGTTTCACTCTCTATATGTATCTTATAATGTTGTATGCCTTAAATACATATAATCAAATTTATTAAAAAAAAAAAAAAAGACATGAGGGAATTCCCTTTCACTCCTTCCACCAAAAAGATGGACGCAGGACCTTATGAAATGTTAATCCGCCAGGCCTCGATCTTAGATTTTCCAGTGGCTTCCAAGGATGTGAGATATAGGCATTTGTTGTTTAAGACAAAAAAAAAAAATGAATATAATCACATGCAGCCTTGCATTAATTGGTTGAAATGACAAATGTTGTAAGGGTCTAAGCAGCTTGAGCTAGAATAGGCCAGGAAAAATGTTGGAAGCCTGTGGAATTGGACTAGAGGTAGAAAAACAGGAAGGATTTGAATAGGTGGCAATTAGTTTGGGTTTCTCAGGAAAGAAGATCCTGAGGCAAGAATCTCAGATGTCCTTAGAAAACAGTGGCCACAAGCAGAGAAGTGAGACAGGAGAAGGAAAGGGACAATAAACAGTGCAGATACCAAGCCAGTTACCACTGCAGGCAAGCGAAGCCTGATGCCCCTTGAGAAATCTGAGGGCCACGTGGTTCACAGATACCCCTCCCAAAAAGCAAGAGAACTGGGGTATTTACACTGTGGGGAAAGGGCATAATTAGCCAGTGGCCCAATAAGGCCAAACGGCTAGAAGTAGGAATGGACGCTATATTCAGGGAAAGCAGGGCAGCGGTCTGGGGGACAATGGAGACTTAGGCTGTGGATCATTTAGTTCAATGCTGAGGAGGTATGTTAACATTAAAGAAAACTTAGCCTTAACTCAGATAGCTTAGTGCTTAAAGAAATCTTAAGAAAATATCTACTAGTTATCTTCCGATAAGAAAAATGAGATTTAGAGACCATTAATGTATTGTTTTCTGGCAAAAATCCAGGTTTGAACACAGCTGGGGAGAAAATCCAAGTCTCTTGCCTCTGAGCTCAGAGTTCTCTTTATCAAGCCTCATATACATCTAACATGTATTCATAAGGCCTTCATGAAGTATGGATGTGGGTTATCAGTTAGCAGTAGAATTTATTGTCATCATCTCATAATCATAGTAAATGTTCTTGCTCAGTTTTTTCTTTAATTCTCAGATGCAGTCCTGATGTCTCCCCCTCCGCAGTTGTTGCTGTTCTGTGTTTGTTGCTAGATTTTACTGCACCAGGCGTCCCAACCAGCAATCCCACACTAGGAGGCAAATGTATGTGAGGCAATATGCACTCAAAAAATGTTCATGTCAACATTGTTTATAATAGGAAAACATTGGAAACAACTTCATTACCAATTGTTAGGAAAATGAACAAATAAAATTGGGCATATCTAGAAGACAAAAATTAAATATAGCAGCTAGGAATTAATTATAGCTAGACTGATCACGATGAAGAGGTTTCAAAACTCTGCTAAGTGAAAAGGCCAAGGAATAGTACAGACCATACAACATGAGGCCTTCTATGTACATTTAAATACATAAAAGCACAGTATATATGTTTATGGATATTTCTATCTTCCTAGTAGAAATGTAAGAACATAATCTAGGAGGATTTATATCTAGCTCTTAAGAGTGATTGCTCTGGGCAAGAGGTGAAAAGGGGGAAAGGAAGGAATGGGACTGAGGAGAAATTGATCAGAAATGACCTGTTCTTTTATTTAAAAACCAAAGAGTGGAACTAAAGAGATCAAAATGTCAGTATTTTTAAAATTCTTGGTTATAGATGCATGAGTATGTATTTTTTTTTGGCACTTTTCTGAGCTTAAACATTTTTCAGGTTAAAAAAATAAGCTTTCTAAATAACATTACCAACTTTCATAAAAAAGGGAAAGAAATCCAAGAGAAGCAATATCAATAAAATTAATTCATATATAAGCAAATCTTCATGTTCATACCTAGGGATGAAACAAAATCTCATTTACAGGTGCAGAGCTACACAGAGGGACTGCCTGAGTTTGAATCTTCACTCCCCCCTCACTAGCTGTGGGATCTCCAGAAAGTTATTTAACCTCTCTGTGTCTGATTTTCTCAGTATATAAAAGGGATAGTAACAGCACCTACCACAGAAGGTTGCTTTGAGGATTAAAATGTGGTAATATTGCAGAAGTATCTGGAACAGGGTCTGCCAAACAGACTGAGCTCAGTGACACACAGAGAAATGATCACCATGTTATGTTGGACTGTCTTAGACTTTCTTTACAAGAGTATTTCTTCTTTTAGTGAAACTATGTTTAATGCACTGATATGATAATTAATTATAAGAAGAGAAGATTGCACTGGCTCTCATCTGCAGCATCAAGTCTTGCTTTACAGCGTGAAAAACTAATGAATTGCAGCAGCAGAGTTCCCATTCATTCATTTAACTAATAAGTTCAAACCTCATTATAATGTCATTTACTATACAGTGCAATTCAGCACAAGGGATCTCTCCTGGGCCACAGCTAGAAGAATTTAATTACTGGATTATCAAGAGGACTTTTCAGTCAAGTGGCATCACCTATGAGGCAAACTTGAAGGACAGAGTTATCCAGAAAGTCTAGAATCATTTTTTAGAAGAGTAGATGTTCTGGAGTTGATGTGAAGAACATGCAAGACCTTAAAAAGCTTTCAATTTATACTAGTCAAGATTGAGTGAAAGTAAGAGAAAATGAATAGCAGTGTAAGTCATATATTAAATTGCCAGAAAGTCATAGGTAGAGAGCATCTACTATCTATAGAATATACATAGATACCAATGACATACAGAAGTACAAAAGGCAGAAGAGAAATCTGATTGCTCTTTGCTAAAGAAATCATTATGTTTGTGCTTTTTGTTTTGTCCATTGCAAACGTAAAACTAAGAACATTGATTCCCACTTATATTCTGTACCTTTTTAAATATTAGTGTTTTGGCACATTTTCTGCTCATCTTTTAAGCTGTAGGCCTTATGACCACAGCCATTCCCTAATAGAAAGAAAATAAGAAACATGATTGGGGTTCTCAAAATTTTGCCCTACAATAGAACTTATTATTATGAATTGGAAAGCCCACTCTGAGGTTCAAGACAGTGGACCCTAGGCCCCCATCGATAAGCCATTTCTCCAAAAGAAAGAAGGAAAGCTTGTTTTAGGGAGCACACTCACTCCTACAGCTCTAGCGGTGCCAGATTCTGTTTGAAAGCTAAATGCCTATGTTTGGTATGTAGATTATGACTGTGCGGGAGCCCAAATCAGCATGCATCAAAAAGTGCCAACATTCACAGAGGGAAATGTATTTTACTACTATAAGCAATTTAGTTCCCCCATTTAAATGAATTTTATACAAAATGTAGATAGAATGGCATAAAATAAATGCACACATCACAGATCTCTTTGTCCCTCAAAGTACTAAGCAAAGATTTTGGCTCTCTGGTACATCTCTCTCTCTCTCTCTCACACACACACACATGCACATACCCAACATCATATGTTTTAACTTTAAAAGAACAATCTAACTTATCTATATCCAAACACAATTGAGTAGTTGAGTGATATTCAGTTTCATAAATGGAACTTTTGTTTTACCTCATGCTAGATATTCAATTAGGGTCTAAAACAGCGGTCCCTAGCCTTTTTAGGACCAGGGAACAGTTTCGTCAGTTTCATGGAAGACAATTTTTCCACAAACATGGCCGGAGGAAGGGAGGTGGAGCTCAGACAGTGATGTGTGGTCTGGTTCCTATTAGGCCATGGACCAGTACGAGGCCACAGCCCCGGGGGTTGGGAACTGCAGGTCTAAAAGGTCTATCATTTAAATTTTTAAATTAGTTCTATAAAACTGAGTTTATAGTATCATGAAATTTAATGCTATATATATAGCACCTTGCAAAATATAGCATCCTAGGACATTGCATGAATAGAAGATACAAGAAATGAGGTTTCCTCAAACTATAGTGCATGGACATATCACACACACACACACACACACACACACACACACACACACAATGGTTAATGCTCCTCTTCTTCAAAGAATACTTGTACTGTTATTTTAATATAAGGAAGCATTAACCACAGCTTCTAGATTTAAAGTTCTATGATGAAACTATTAATAGATACTTATGGAAAAGAAATTCATTTTTACATAGGTATTAAAATACATATTACTTAAGAATATTTCTGCACAAATATAGTTTGAGTTGTGAGACTAATTGCCTTCCTTGTAATAAAAGACAATTCTATTTCTGTAAAATTAATATTCTCTAACCACTGACTATCATGCTATTTCTTTCTCTGTCCCAAATAACAATGAACTCTAGGGGCCTATAAAAGGGGAGATGCCCACCTTGCTCTGACACAAAATAATAAATAGATTTCTCATGTTGCTACAAGGTCCCTAGTATCCTATTTGTGAAGAACAAGTTGTAAAGCTTTATTATTTACCATAAAATCTGAACAGTTTGAACACACAGGAAACACACATCAATATTTCCCCTTTTAACACATTTACGACATTTAAGTAAGTTGTAAGTACCTGGCTAGCAGTCTCAATCAGAAAAGTCAGTCATAACACATTTCAAACCTATAAAATTATCACTTCATTTTAATGAGGTTTCACAATAAATTAAACTTGGAAATCATCTTTGAAAGCAGACTCTATATATCAATGGGAAAGGACCTCACTATCAACTCATGGGCTTTTAGTGAGGCAGGTCAGAACGTGGTTCCCAGGTCACTGCAGTTCCTTAAGCCTCTTATTTCCTGCTTTATTTCATTCTGACACTACTGCTTGAACTACAGAGTTTTGAAAAATGTGAAAAAGATGTGCAGCACACCTGAAACATGTTTGGTAGATATACTAAATATTAAATATGGGCTTGACCTTCCCATACTTTGACACTATTTCCTGGCTTATTGGTAACTAGTAGCCAAGTTCCCAAAAGAAGCAAATGGACAAAGCATAAAACTCAATATGCTTTTAAGCTAGTTCTTCCAGTAACTCTGAAAATAATTATAAATAATTAAAGTTTTCTATGTACATGCATTTGTTCATTCAAGGTGGTTTTGAATATGTTTCCAGAATATGGAGCTACAAGGGAACAAAGTCCTTATTTTCATGAAGATCACATTCTAGTGGAAGAGAAAAAGGTTCAATAGAAAATTCCAATAAATACATAAAGTAACCTCAGATGGTAAGGGCTATGATGTTAAAACAGGGCAAGAGGATAGAGAGTGATGAGGTGACATTTTAGATATTAATAAGATGGCTGGGGTGACCCTACTGAGAAGCAGCTAACCTTGTGCAGTATTCTCTTGGACTCAGGCAGTGCTCTGAGTGCTACGCAGACATTGACTCACTGAATGAGCAATACCCTGTGAGGGCAGAGTGATTCTCACACCTCTTTCCAGATGGCAAAATGGAGGCACAAAGAGGTCAGACAACTTGTCCAAATCCAGACCCTGAGTTTGAGCCTAGAATGTTGGGCATCAAAGTTCATGTTCTGAACCATTTTAGATGGTGTGGTATCCATTTAAGGCCAACACCACCACATCTTTTCATTATAAGAGTCTCCATTACAATCCCCATGGAAAAGAAGAAAGGACCACAGACTGAGAATCTGACAACCTGGATTCTTAGTAGATTTCATCACTTAAATATCTGTGTGGTCTTGGGAAAGTTGCTCGATTCATTTCAGCTCAACTCAATTCCACGAGAGTGGGATCCCTGTCTGTTTTGCACACTATTATTCTCCAAAAGACAAGCAAAGCACCTGGCACATATTAGAGAGCTAATCAGGGTTTACTAAATGAACAAAACATTTGCCTACTATGTACCAGACAGATTGTTAGATCCAAAACATACAATCTTAAACAACAGAAAAAAAAAAATCCTTGCTTAGTTTTTAATGGGAAAAACTGTCCTTAGTTGCTAAAAGAGTGATTTCTAGATTTCTTTCCAGCTTTAAACTATTGCAATTGTGAGGCTCTTACCAAAGTTCCATTGTCCCCAAATAGATATCCTCAAGAACCATGATAAAAAGTTGCTAATTTGCCATGATGAACAATAGATAGAAACTTCTCACATACAGGCTTTAAAACATTGATCTCATATTTCTGAATGAATCAGTAAAAAAATGAGAATAAGAGAGAAAAAAGGCTGTGTGATAGTTACTCTCAAAATAGGCATAAACAATAAGATGTTACTTGGAGTGTGATATTAATGTGTTTAAGGTAACAGGTTTGGTGCCCATGACAACCAGTTAATTTGGTATATGGAGAAACACTGCAATTGCACACAACAGAGAATTTAAGGAAAGGTTTGAAATACTGTATTAACTCTTCCTTGATGTGTAACTCCCTACATTTCACTTCTCCCATTATGCACAGCTATATGGATTGATCTTTTAACTATGGAATATTCTATGTACAAAGCCCTGATCATTCCTGAAGATACATTTTGATATGGGGTTTCTCAATCTGTCATCATTTTTCCCATCCACCCACCTACTCAGGCAGATATTATTAGGAGGAAGATAATCAAGATGACTTCTGTTAATGTTAAAATGATAGGCAGACACGTCCTGGACACATAGAGGCTGAAGGCCCATCCCATCGGCCTGCCCAGCACAGCAGTTAGCCTCCCTCTGCCTGCCACTCCAGGGTACCCACCAGTTGACTTCCCAGGGGATCCGTAGTGCCCGCCACCGCAGAGCTATCCAGCCACTCCCCAGTCCAAAGTCTCCCTGACCACTTTCCCAAATAGCACCACAAACTGAACAAAATCTATGAACTCCATATTTACAAAACATAACTCAAAGAGAAATTAGTGCTACACATAATGAGAACAGAGTACATGAAAGATGACACGCACAGGTACATGACATACTGTGCTGACTGGAGGAGTCATCTTCTGGCAGGAACAAAACTGACTGGTCATGTGAGGAAGGACATCATGTACCATGATGGCATCATGTGCCATGCTATAAGGAAGGAAAGCTGAGTATATCTGTAAATAGGAGGGATTTCCAAGACAGCCTTTTGCCCTCCACTGACATTCAAATAACTGGACTCTAAATACAATACAGACACAATTTGAAAAAGAACTTGCAAAAAATACAGTTAAAGCTGTCTCTCATGATCTTCACTAAGCAGAATAAACACAGAGAGGGAATAAATCTTTCCTCAAAATGTCACAGGTAGGAAGAGGAAAGCTTCAGAAGGCCTTAGCAAATTATAGGGATTTCACAAATAGCATGTGATTAGAAATGAAGCAAACTCTAGGTAGTTATGAAAAATAAAGCAGCTAATGGGAAACATACCACCCAGCACAGCAAACAGACTTAGAAGGGCACTGCTAGGAATGTAAATAGGAAGTTACCTCTGCTTCACTTAGCTCGCAGCATTAACACAAGGTATGAGCTGAATTCATTTTCCTTCCCCCAAAATGAAAACAGCAATTCCTATCAGTGAAAAGCATGCGAATGGCAAGTGCCAAGGCTAGAAAACACTTAGGGAATAGCAGGTAAATATTTATACCCAGTGTGTGTTTTGGCTTGTGTTGTTTTTCCTTTCGGTGCTTTTTCGCTAAGCTGGATTTGGGTTCTCTTTGACCCATATCTACCTATCTGAGAAGTTTCCATTCATAACACTTTTTCCAAACGAGTACGCTGCCTATGACAAAAGTACGGTAAAGAGGTACGGATGAATTTCCTGATTTTAAGATCACCTAAGTGTAACATTGCCCCGAAAACTATTTTGTTGTCACCTTCCATTTTAGGCCTGTCCCTCAGCCAGGAAGGTCATGCACTAAAAATATGTGGCAGATATCAGCTACTTTGCTAGTGAGATCCTTATCCTGCATTATAAAATTCATGGTCATAGTTGCTATATTAGTTACCTATTGCTGCCTAACACATTACCCCAAACTTAAAATAACGTTTATTAATATCATCTCACAGTTTCTGCAGGTCAAGAATTTTCGAGTGGCTTAGCTGGGAGGTGCTGGCTCAGGGTCTGTCATGATGTTGCAGTCATTGTCATTCCTGGCTGCAGACATCTGAAAGCTTGATCGAGCTGTAGGATGTGCTCTCAAGGTCACTCAGGTAGCTGTTGGCTGGCTGCAGATCTGCTTCCAAGCCCACCTGCATTGTTGCAGGAAGGCTCAGTTTCTCACCATATAACCCTCTCTAGAGGCTGAGTTCCCTCACAACATTGTAGCTAGTGTTCCTCTCCTCAAAGCTGTCGCATAACATAAAAGCTTGCTTTATCTATAAAGAGTGTGTAGTGGATTGAATGGTGACTCCAAATCGACATGTCCATGTCTGCAGCCCCAGATCCTATGAAAGTGAGAATATTTGGAAAAGTGTCTTTGTAGATGTAATTAAGAATCTCAAGACCTTGAGATTATCCTGGATTAGGGTGAGCCCTAAATCCAATGACAAGTGTTCATAGAAGAGAAAGGGAGATACAGGGAAGATGCCGCGTGAAGACGGAAGCAGAAGTTGGAGCTAGGTTGCAAAAAGACAAGAAACAACTGGAGCCACCAGAAGCTGAAAGAGGAAAGGATGGATTTCCTTCTAAAGCCTTCAGAAGGAGTGTGGCCCTGCTGACATCTTGATTTTGGCCCTCTGGCCTCTGGAACTGTGAGAGGATAAATTTCTGCTGTTTTAAGACATCAAATTGCAGTCATTTGTTACATCAGCCCTAGGAAACTAACACAGAGTGATGAGAGATGAAGAGAGAGAGGGGGGATAAGACAGGACACCCAAGAGGGAAACCACAGTCTTTTTTTTAACCTAACCTCAGAAATTTCCATTACTCTGACATATGCTATCCACTAGAAGGGAGTCATTAGGTCTAGGCCATGCTCAAGGGGAGGACAATTAAGCTCTACCTCTCCAGGCAAGAAATATCTACGAATTTGTGGACGTATCTTTCAAACCAATAAAGTGGCCATCTGAAGTTTCTCAAAATGACTTTTAAAGTATCCCATTTCTCTGATACTGGAAAGAGGCAGGAGCAAATGTCTGTGTCTTGAGGATAGAAGATTGATTAATTCTTATCTGTGAATTCCATATTTTCTCAGACACCAATCACTGTTGCGTATACTCGAATGGACTATTGTCATAAACTTCACTGGTGGAACTTATGGGACCACAATAATTAATATGTGACTCATCTACAATTACTATTAATAAGGTGCCATTTGAAATAATAAATCATTATATCAAGAGTACATTCATGTCCATCATCTTGCTTAACAGTGATTATATTCTCACAATACTCCTATAAGAGCACTCGTGTGATCAAAGAAACTAAAAGAGGCAGGGCATTTCAGCAGAAAGAGCACTATACTGTGAGTCAAGATCCCCAGGCTCTAGTCTTGACTCTGTTCCCTACCAGATGACCATGGGAAGAATTAAGTAATTTTTCTGGGCCTCAGTGTTTCATCTGTAAAATTATGAGGTCAAATTAGGTGATCATTAAAATTCCTATTAGCTCTAATCAGCAGCAGCATTATCTTTATTACCGCCAAAAACTGGACTAAAATTATATATATGTCAGGATCAAAACACAGTATTTGTAGTAAGGAAGAACAATTGAAAAATGTTTATATTGTCCTTGTTTTAAACATATGGTAAGGTGACTTTTTTCCTCATAGCTCTTACCATTATCTGAGATTCTTTGCTTTTATGTGAATTGTTCATGATCTGCCTCTCTCTGCTAGAATCTTAGCTCCAAGAGGACAGAGACCTTAGCTGTCTTCTTCTCTATAGTGGGCTACATTCCAGAAGAGCACTCTGGCTTAGAGTACGCACTCAATAAACATGGGTTGAATAAGCAAATGAAGTAGGTCAAGTATTTTATTATATAAACAATAATAGAGCCATATATCTCTCTGAGATTGCACAGTATTAAAAAGTGGTTCTGCATATATCCCCACGCCCAAACAATCATGTGTGAGGAAACTGAGGCTCAGAGGTTAAAGGACTTTACCAAACAATTACAACATCCTGATTCAGGGTTTCTCAGATCTTCTACCTTGACACTTAGTGTTCTTGACACAGAATCAATCTTTTATTCTATAGTACAGACCTTGGTTCCATCAATATTTTCAACTGGAAACACCTCTAATCAAGTCATAAAATTGTCTAATATTTAATCTTTGGGATTAGTGATTAATTGCAAGGTTAGTTAATATATTTATAAATTGGTGTTGATCACTTTTTAATCAAATCATATATGTTAGTAATAACTCAAGGAACATCTTAAGACAGAGAGAAAAAAATCTTCACTTAACTCAGCATTTGCTACTTATTTCAATAAATGTATTCTGCAATCTCTGCACATTAACTACCATGGCTCTGAGATTAACCTTTCTTATTTGCTTGTGCCTGACCTTACAGCATCCTAAATTACTCAAAGCCATTCTGATGGCTTTAATTTATGAGAACACCTTCAAATATTCATCTTTTAAATCCTGAAAATGATTATCCCTGCGCAACAGTGGCTCTCTTTTTAATCTTAGCTGATAACTCTGATTAAACACATTGAAGGGCTGATTACCCCCACTGTGGTTAATGCCAGTGTCACTGCTAACTACTTATTTCACAGCGGGAATTGCCTTCAAGAGCCCATTTACATTATTATCCAGAATTGATTTACACTGTTATTTCCTATTGATCACATAGGAGAAAGAAGGTATAGACAGTGTCATCTGAAGGCCAGCTAAGATGGCAAATAATGCAAGGTACGACCATTTAATTCTATACTCAGCCAATTATACAACACCCTAAGTACTAGTGGCTTCTAAAATGTAGATATTTTTTAAAGACAATAGTATTAGAATCGCTTAGCTATTTCATCACAAAACCATTTGGGGATGAAATTTGTGTTATCACAAATGGTCAAAAAGAGAGAAAATGAAAGAAAATAACCTAAGTATAGAATATACATGTGGCATGTTGATATATCAAGCAAATTTTGCCCCCTGCGCTTTTTTATCCTGCTGGAGTCTCTGAGCAAGAGCATGTTTGGCAATGGGATAACAGAGATGCTAACAGCAGCAGCAGTACTGGCTCTGCAGATTCCTGGAGTCACGGAGTCCTCTCTGAGTGCCTTCTTGTTTGGTTTCCCACAGTGGCAGTTATGATTATGACAAAGGCGAGAAGGAGACAAAGACAACGCTCTCGCTAATTCCTCCAGGAAATAAGGGCCCACTCTGGGACATGAGGGTGATCTGGCTGTGATATTTGTCACCTCATTGATCACTAGGGTTGATCTGGCTGATCTGGCTGGCCAGGCGGGCGTCCCAGTCCTCCCTTACCACTCCATGTGTGTCTCCCTCAAGCTGTGTACTTGGTGCAAGAGGGCAATCATCCCCTATAGAGAGAACCATTTTTCATCAAGGGTATATGAGTAGCTCTGGTCCCCTGCTAGAACTTCCAACAAGCTCTCAAGAGCCAACCCTGAGGACTAACTCAGAACCATCTCTGTTCTGGGTACCATGTCAGATGCTAAGGATACCAGAGGTGAAAGAGACCAATACGACTTCCTCTTCCCTCCTTAAAAAGTTATTCTGTCTGAGAAGACTGGCAATAAATGAACAAACACAGCTATCAGCTTAACAAAAATTCTCCAAAGGAAAAGAAGAACATGTCTTCTTTTAATGTTCTCTTAAAAAAAAAAACCAACCCTGATCTGTGA
Organism: Microcebus murinus; assembly: GCF_040939455.1. Lineage (NCBI taxonomy): Eukaryota > Metazoa > Chordata > Mammalia > Primates > Cheirogaleidae > Microcebus > Microcebus murinus. The sequence goes on from NC_134119.1 coordinate 17,181,509, forward strand.
CCCAGAAGGATTGCTGTGTTGTATACACCCCAAAAGGAGGTAGGGCCAGGAATGGCAAGGCAAGGGTGCTACTCAGGATCCCACACTCTCGAGGGCTACAGTCCTCATGCTTGGGTGCATAGCGGAGTAGCTTGGACAGCTTGTTAAACCAGACTTTCCGATTCAGTAGGTCTGGGGTGGGGCAGGATAATTTGCATCTCTAACAAATTCCCAGGTGCTGCTGCTGCTGCTGCTGCTGTTGCTCCAGGGACCACATTCTGAGAACCACTGCTCAGAATTTTAGACTATTTTTGCCCTTCTTACTTCCACATTTATCATGAGGATCACTAAGGAGATAAATTGTATGAAACTACTTAATATGATTGAAAGGGGTGGTAATTATGGGGAAATAGATTCAAATAGAAACTAAATTCCTGAAGCACTTAAGGAAAATGAGCCAATCAGAGTTGATTTTAGGAAGAACAATCCCAGCTTCCTCGTCAGAAAGGAAGATGATTTTATGATCTTCAAAAGCAGTTTTTCTCTTTATGTAATATAAGTCCTTTAATTATGGAAAGGGCTCATGAAGGCCCCAGGTCTCCATCAAAGACTAGGAGAGTCATAGTTTTAGCAGCAGGTCCCCTCCACTGCTTTCACAATCAGACACCTGCTGGGAGAGCCCATGATGGCCAAGATCAGGTTGCTCTTTTAAGAGGGCTAACTCAGAAGCATCTTAAGAGTTACCTACTCTAGATGCTGAATTTCCCCAGGACTATGGGCTCTCTTTCAGTACATTAGCTAACAGCCCTGAAGGAAGCAAGGAATAAAGATTTCTTTCCTAATACTATGGTGGTTTAAACTAACTCTCCCTTCAGAGATTTGACTTATTCACTTCCAGGTTCTGGCCCTATTTAGAAAAATGACCACTTTTTCCTAGGCATTTTTTTTCAAGGTAGACTTATTATTTGAAAGATTTGAAATATTCCTCCCAAGGTAATATTTTCTTGAGGCAACAGAAGCAATGGCTGTCCAAAGAAATAGACAGCGGGCATTTCAGTCTCGACTTTATCAATTATGATCTGAATAAGTCACAATTTAATAAAATTGAATAAATATATAACCTCTTTGAATTTAACCTTTCTTCTTTATAAAAACTGACTGTCATAGACCAGGGATTCACAAACTTTTTCTGTAAAGGCCAGATAGTAAATATTTCAGGTTTTGTGGCCATACACTCCCCGCAACAACTACTTATCTCTGCCACATGAAAGCAGCCATAGATAATAATATGTAAATAAATGCACATGTCTGTGTTCTAATAAAACTTTATTTACAAAATCAGGAAGTAGGTCTGGCCAACACTTACCATAGACTCTCTTTCCATGGCTGAGGGATCTTTGGCCAATGCTGTGCCTCTAATGTGGATTTAGTTTGTTATCAGGAGCAACAGATGCAACCTCTCTGTGCCTGAATTTCTCTTTGTGTTGGAAGTAAATATCATTACTTGTCACGTCACTTTCTCATAGAAATTTCAAACGGACTAATGAGCTGGTATTTCAAAGTACTACGTTTCTTGATGAAGAGCACAAAAGAAGTACTAATTAATGTCAACACTACCTTTTAAACTACTGTCATCTGATTATTATTGCACCTGGGAATAGAATATGGAGTCTGATTGATACCACTCATTCAAACATACTGTGCTATGGTCTCTCACCCTAGAGTTTCTCTTCGAATGAAAAACTATGAGGTGGATGCCTTCCAAAGATTGATTATTTCCTCCCTCCCTCTCTCTCTCTCTCTCTCTCTCTCAATCTCTCTCTCTCTTTCTGTCTGTCTGTCTGTCTGTCTCACTCTGTCACCAGTGCTAAAGTGTAGTGGCGTCATCATAACTCACTGCAACCTCAAACTCCTGGGCTCAATTGATCCTCCTGTCTCAGCCTCACAAGGAGCTGGGACCACAGGCATGCACCACCGGCCCAGCTAATTTTTTCTATTTCTAATAGAAATGGGGTTTCGCTCTTGTTCAGGCTGGTCTTGAACTCCTGAGCTCAAGCAATCCTCCTGCCTCAGTCTTCCAGAGTGCTAGGATTATAGGTGTGAGCCACTGCGCCCAGCCCAAAGACTAAATATAAGAAATAAAAGAAACAGATTCCATTATATATATATATATGTATATATATATATATACATATGCATATATATATATAACATTTTCCATTTATCTTTGATGATTATTTAGCCCTAAATCTTCAAAGTGAAGCATTCCAAAGAAATAAAATAGATGTTAGCTGTGCTGAATATCATCAAATAAGATTGATATGACTTCTTTTTTTTTTCCTCTTTAGTAGAAGCTCCATTAAGAGTAAATTTCAGAGACAGGAGACTTGGGAACGATACATACATACACACACACACACACACACACACACACACACGCACATATATGATTTAAAAAATACAATGTATAACTAATACTAATTTCATAATTTCTTAGGAAGATTAGGATAACTATTCTTTTATATCTCATTCACCACCAGTTATCAACCAGTTTTGACACTGTACTATTAATAATTCATCTGATAGGTATTTCTCTAGTACCTGTTATGCACAAAGGACTCTGTTATAAAGGTAGAAAGTTTGCACATAAAAGGCAGCACATGAAAAGTGCCCTCAGTGTGTTAACCTACAATATTCTGGAGTTTGAAGAAAAATGAAGGTACTTTTAGCTGAGGTGAGAAGAGAAGACATGTTTCATGATAGACATAATATTTGAGCTAAGTCTAGAAGACAGGTGGAAAGGAGAAAAGAAAGAGCTTTTTAGATAGCCCCAGATACAGACCCCATATTCAGACATACCATTGTGAGCAAATCATATCATACAAAAGGTTTTAAGTACCTCAAGGTATGGCCATATGTCATAGAAGGCCAAAGAAAATCAAGCTAACAAGGAAAAAGCCATTGGCAGATTTTGAGAGGATTTTGGTTACACTTTTATTCATCATTCAACAAATACCTTTTGAGCCCCAATTGTAAGTCAGGCATTTTTATAAGCTGTAAGGATACAGGAATAAATTAAAAGATGAAAGTAAAAAAAAAAGAGTATGCCCTTATTCTGGTAGGGGGAGGTATTGATAGCTACACAAAAGAAATAAGTAAATGTCATAGTATATTTGAAGGTTAAATTCTACAGACAATTATTAATAAAACAGAAACAATTATAGACAGGTTCTTTAGGATTATGCCTGATGTTACATTTCAACAAGGGTTTGAAGTAGGTAAGGGACAAGCCACGTAGGTGTCTAGAAGCAGATTCCAGGCTGAGGGAATGCCAATGCAAAGGCATCGAGGATCAGCCAAGCAGCCTGCGTGAGTGAGGGAGAGCACAGAAGAAGATGATGTCAGAGAGGTAAAGGTCACATCATGTGGAGCCTTGTAGACCATTTTAAAGATTCTGGATTTAGGTATATTAATTTACCAGCACTGTACAGAATAGATTATAGCAGGAAAAGTATTAGAAGTAGAGGCAACAATTACAAAGCTATTTTCCAGGTGAAAAAGTCCTAAAATTAATTTGATCCTGCATTTACTTGCATTAATTCAGCACATATTTAAAAGATACTATACTAAATATTGACACTGGAACTGTCTATTTCAGTTACTGAAATAGACAAATCTTATTTGCATGAGGCTGGCCATCTGGTGGGATGGTGATAGCATGAAAAGAAATGTCCCACATGTCAACAAGCTTCTAAAAAATCTATAGAAATCTAAATTTTATTATGAATCAAAAAAATCTAATAGTATAGAAGAGAAGATCCCCAAAAGATCCAATTACATAAATAGTCTAACATCTACTTCCTAAATCATTTATTTAGCAATAGCCTTCCATTGAAATATTGGCCTATATTCTTGCCACTCTTAAGATTTCTTTTGAAAAGAATGATTGGATATTCTTCAATACCAAAAGGAAATCATTCAAAACAACCAAGTGGTGAAAAATGAACTAAATATCTGGAGCTTATCATTCCACCAATCATGATGAGTTGCTGAACACAGACTACAAGTATAATTAATTCAAATACAACCACTTATGAATAGATTAATTTAGCAAGCATAAAAGAAGCAAAGACCAGTTCAAAATTATCAAGTTTTTCTGTAACCCAGACAATAGCATTTTCCAAACAAATTGCTGATGCATGAAGATATTATCACCTGTGGCTAGATGACTGGCTTTGGTACCCCTATAATGATAAACCCGCTGTCTCAGAGGACAGGTAGGAACCAGTCTTTGCTGTCAAACTGTCATGGAATTATTAAATATGGAAGGAAAAAATGACCCAAACAGTATGTAATGAGTTCCCTTTTCATTCTCTCACTACAAAAGCACATCTGTGGATTGTTAATGACTCTGAAATGGATGAACCAAATTGATGAGAAAGAAACACATCTCTCAGGGATAGGGAAAGGGAAAATGAACACACACACACAATGTTTATAAAACATAATTTAAAATATAAGGGCTTGTGAAAGCACTGTGAAATACCATAAAGTGGCATACAAATGTAAGTTATTGCTACTCATTTTCATATTGCTTTCCTTTATGCTTTTTCATTAATCTTTTTAAATATATAGAAAAACCAAAATATATTCACAAATATTCCCTGTTTATGATTTTTATGAGGTGGCACTGCCATTTCTATTCTATTAGATGATTTTTTTACTAAATGTGCCCTATGGGCTACATTTGGTGATTTGAATATGTGTCAGGCTCTCAGTATGTCAACTCATGTTGATTCTATACCTAGCCCTGTGCACTGACTTTTCATGTCTAGAGTCCTTGTCTTACCAAGACCCATTTGCCCCAGAATGCCCATGAAAGTCACACCTTAGTTCAAATATTTGACTTAATCACTGAAATTCCTCAAGCACAGATACTGGCTTATTGATCTCTGTACCAGTGCCTGGTATCGTGCAAGTCTTCAATGATCCTGAAATAAGAGGAATGACATTCAAAGGAAGCTGAATAACATTTTCAGAGAGATATCAAACAGGAAGGAGCAAGAACATTAAAAACATGATCACAATGTAACCCATACACTAGAGCCACCATTTTATTTGGGTGTATTTAATGATTCTGAGTTTATCTGTCTTTAGAAAGTTCAGAGTTGGAGAGTTTTTGATTTGTGCTTTAATACATAAGAAAGAAAATAGTGAATCAATCGGAGACTAGGACTATCACTTGGTTTAAGGACAGACGTAAGTCTGAAAATAGTCAATAATCTGCTTGTCTCAGGGTGGTATAGATTGGCTAAATCACAAAGGTGGCATGGTGTGAGAAAGGAAAAAGGACCAACATTTGTTAACATAGAGTTATATAATCCTGGAGAGGCAAATCACCTTTGATACTCAGATCATGAACCCTGAATTAGAGGGAGAACTGCTCTAAACACCATCATACACAATGTGCTTTATTTGACATAAATATATATTCCAGGTAGAAGCGAGAACCGTTTGACACATGATTCGACGTTTTTATGCAAGGTAAAAACATTAGCAAAGAAAGAAAAATGAAAAGCCGCTAACGGACAGATTAAACAGTATATGGTTGATATACAGTCACGTGCCACTTAACAACAGGGACACAGTCTGAGAAATGCGTCATTAGGTGATTTTGTCATTGTGTAAACCTCATAAAGTATACTTACACAAACCTACTATACACCTAGGCTATATCGGCTAATGCTCCTAGGCTACAAACTTGGACAGCACATTACTGTATTGAATACTATAGGCAATTATAACACAAGGGTATTTGTGTAAGTAGACATTTCTAAACATAGAAAAGTTATGGTAAAAATGTGGTACAGGTTGAGCATCCCTAATCCAAAAATCCAAAATCTGAAATGCTCCAAAATCTGAAACATTTGAGCAGCAACATGATGCCACAAGTGAAAAATTCCACATCTGACTGCATGAGATAGGTTCCCATCACAATTCAGTCAAAACTTTGTTCCGTGCACAAAGTTATTAAAAATATTGCATAAAATTACCTTCAGGTTATATGTACAAGGTGTATATGAAACATAAATGAATTTCATGCTTAGACTTAGGTCCTATCCCCAACATATCTCACTATGTATGTGCAAATATTCCAAAATCTAAAAAAATCTGAAATCCAAAATACCTATGGTTCCAAGCATTTTAGATAAGAAGTACTCAACTTGTATTATAATCTTATGGAGGGGATGGCCACTGTCGTACATACATTCATTGCCAGAGGAAACGTTATGTGATGCTTGACTGTACTTTCACTAGCAACCCACTGTGAGCAATATATTAATAGAATGCAGTATGATAATGTTTATAAAGAAAAATGCAACTTCAATATGTTACAATTTACTACAAATCTTCAAATTTAAACATACTTTTAAAGTAGTGTTTTAAATGTTACACACTATCCATGTTATCCCATATCCACAGGAAATTCATTCTTACACAACCTGTCTATATATAACCTAAGTTGTGTCCTACAGATTGTGCTATAATTTTTTAGTCATGTTTTCTCCACTACTCAAACAAAAGCCTAAACTAGCTTCACTTTTACATAAAATATATTCACAGACCCCAGCAGTATCATAAGAAGCAGGTGAATAGGACGATCAATAAATTGGTGTCTCAGTTTTTGGGCTGATGCACCCCTGAATGGTGCAATGAAACCCTCCACCTCCATCCCCACACCCTGAAGATTATGTGATGAAAAAAAGCTGTACCTGTAACCAGTTTCTCTAAGTATTTTTTATTCCATGCCACCCCACCCCGTTGGCTAAATGACTAAGCAACAAGGTCAATCAAATGCAATACTTCTCTCTATTCAAATATAATGGAAATTTTGACCATTCCACATTCAAAGAGCAAATACGTTCTCACACTGACAACCAGGTTCCATTGGCTTTTCCTAAAAGCAAAGTGTGACAGATGCCTTGGCTGTAATTGCCAATCAGCCTTTACATGGCAGCTGAAAACACAATACATCACTTTGATCTCCTTTGCTCTAAACACATCCACAATCAAGAAACCTGAACAAGGAATAAGAAATTGGCATCATTTCCAGAAGCTGTCATTCTCTGGCACTTAAATGCTATAATGTATATTTTGCTCATATTTTTATTCCCCTGTTTCAGAGACACTCTGTCAAAGACTTGAACAAAAATCTACAGTTAAACCGCATATATAGATATATATACACAAATATATATTTGGAGACATATTTAGAAAACACATTCTTATTACTTTGTACAAAAACTAAACACAAGCACATGTAATTAAATACCACCATCGCCATTTGCTTTTCCAATTATATACCAGATGAATAAAACAAGGTAAGAGGTCTCATGCGATTTTGAAATAGTGTTCAAAAAAGTTGTACTCACATTTTGCAGGCAGGTCATAGCCACATGTGATTTTTGCATGTCCAGTATCACAGCCATTCAGGTTACGACATTCAGCTAGCAAACAGGGTCCAGCTGCTCTGTGAATGCAGCCATCCACTAGGGGAGAGAGAAAAAAGTTAGCCTATATTTGGCCTTTTGGAAATAAATGTTTAACTTGAGATGGGAAGAGAAAAGAAATTCAATTTATTCCTCTTGGAAATCACTATAGCCCCATGGAAGAAAACCCATGGTGTCCAATCCTTCAAACACTAGTTCTGTGCGCATGCGTGTGCATGTGTGTGTTAGTGTGTTATTCATGTGGTGAGCAGAAGAAGAAGGACTATAGAAGTGGTGTCCTGGTAAATGTTAAATGGTTTCTCTCGGGGTGGGGAAGTCCCTGATATGTAGCATTTTCTCATTTGAATGGTATAAATACTATCCCCATGTCAAATTTTAAGTTATCAATTCAATGTCACTGAACAAAGGATTGGGAAGAAATGCTAACAATGGTCTCTCCTGAGCTAGTAAGTGTTGCCACCAACACAGCATAGGTTATAGAAGAAAAAAGGTCATGAAGAAAGTTAGAAAGGCACTCTGCAACATTTTTACTCACCTCAAAACTGAGAGTAGAATTAAAGCTACCAAAACAGAAACCAAACATCTGAGCAACTTTCCCACTCAATAGCAAGCATGACACAAACATCACTGTATTTCTGCAGGGTGTGTGGCTGGGCTAGATGATGGGCAAGGTAGATTAGGTCTTGCTAAATGCCCCTAAGACCACTCCTCACTCTCATTTGACAGAGACTAAGACAGAACTGCTGCGCTGACCTGAGTCTGCTGGAGGGGCAGGCTTTGTGCCCTTGAGCAGCCTCAAGTCTCATCAGCTCTCTGGCTTTGCATTTGGGGTCCCTTCACATCTAGTAAGAATAATTCCAAAGCATAAAAAACTCTATGACTGAATCAGGGGTAAGCACATAGGTGGAAGGCTATAAAAACCATATATACGTGCACTAGGAAGTTGAGAATTGAGGCTCTTAGTTGTTATTGAACAGGACCCTTGGACAGAAAGGAAATGCAAGATTGCAAAACGAAGAGAAAGAGAAGGAAAGAATAACAGAGATCCAGAATGTGAAAATAGTTTGATTGTTAGAGGTCTGAAGAGCTCCACAGCTCATAACACCATGCAATTAATCATCACCCTTCATTATTATTATCATTATCATTATTATTATTATTATTATTATTATTATTTTGAGAGGAAGCTGGATATTGGACCGAACATTGGCACTAAGGGAAGTATAACTTGTCTAGCGTCCAAGTTGGTTTCTGCTGCCACTGACTGGCATACAGGCATGACTGTTAGCTGAAAAAGTCTTTTAGGAAAACAAGATTATCTGGGCTTTACAACATCACCACATGTGTGCTGTCTGTAAAGTCTGAGAATGAATCTGGGCCTCAAAGACCTTCTCAACAAAATGAATTCACTCAAGACTACTATAGACTGCATTGTCTCACAAAACCTAGGTTTTAATCCAGACTCCCCTCTAGCAGCCATGTGATGCTCCAAACCCCAGGTTTCTTATAAGTCAGTTGTCAGTAATGACACTCACTACCTCAGAGAGTTGTGCATGAAATTTGAATAATATTGTGCATGGAAGACATTCAGCATGGGGTGTAGTACAGTGATGCCCTGTTGATGGTAGTTATCTTAAATACCCTAAGTCAAAATTTTGTGTAAATCTTAAAATAACTCTTTTCTTTATTTAAAAGTGAAAAATATAGAGAAGCAAGAATATGAAAACCTCCATTTACTCTACTACCCAGAGAACTCTTCCACATTCTGGTGCTTAGTCTCTTGCTGTTTATGCACACACACTCACACATAAAACTTTTTTCTCTCACAGAAGAAAGATCGATAAATTCTGCTTTTTCAATTAGCAATTTTGCTTTTTTGAATTTATTACATGAAATTATTGACACAAGTGCAAAGGATATATGTATCAGGATGTCACAGAGGTCACAGTTGTTTATAATAGTGAAAACCTAGATTTACTCAGATGCCCATCAGTAGGGAGCTGGTTAAATAAATAAAAGCCCATCAGTGTCATGGACTATTGTACAGCTGTTGAAAAGAATAGACCAGCTTTACAGGTAAACAAAGTCCTTCACATGAAAAGATTTCTAAGGGAAAATGCCAGGTTTAGAAGGGTATATGAAGTATGATCACTATTTTGTTTACAACATTATATACATACACATATACATATATACATACATTAGTACTGTCTTTCATTATGTGATCGTGGGATAGGAAGCAGAGAGTGAGCTTATAGAAAAAAAATTAGTTCCTAATTTCTCTGTGTATGAAATTTTTTATAAGAGCTTCAAGAATACTATTTTAAAGTGAACAGTTTTTCTTGGCAAAGAGATAATTAGTTACTTAGTTTGAAATGGATAGCAAAAATAGGATTTGCTAGTGTATTTAATCATATGCTGTCAAATATTGTCTACATTATTTAGATTGCAGTCTAATGCAGTTTGCAGATATCTAATTTTAAAAATCTTCATGGTTATATCAGTATTCCTGACTGTATTAGGGTAATGAAAGTCTAGCTGAAGAGCTATTTTATAATAGTGACTACAGCTTAAATGTACTGAATATATCTATGTGCCAGGCACTATACTCAGGACAACCTTATAAGGTAGACACTAATTTTATCATTTCCATTTCATAGGATCTTAGAAGAGGTTAGTAACTTGCCTACATTCACAATGCATTGGCAATGTGATTCAAAAGATTTCTAAGGGAAAATGCCAGGTTTAGAAGGGTATATGCAGTATGATCACTATTTTGTTTACAACATTATATACATACACATATATGTATGTATGCAAATTTGTCTGATGCAACAAACATGCTCTTAACTATTATAATTTACTGCCTTCAGGAATTGAATCCAGGCAGTCTAACCTCAATTCCTGCATGTGGCATATTCAACTACTATATTACATTACTTCAAATCCCCATTCATTCTGTTTATGACATAATGTACACACAATCAAATGTCCAAACTTTAAGTGTGTAGTTTTCATGAATTTTAACAAACGTGTACTTTATGTTCATGTAACTACAATGCCACAAATATACAAAAAATTTCCATCAACCCAAAAACGTGTCTTGTGCCCTTTCATCCAATGTCCCCTCTCACCACCCAGAATGACTTCCTGTGATGATTTCAATCACCATAGCTAACTTTTACCTGTTATATCATTTCAAATTTTATATAAGAGAGAGGGGGACTATCTTGTCTCACTCAGTATATTTTTGAGATTCATCTGTGCTGCATGTATTAGGACTTCATTGCTTTTTATTCCTAATATTCCACTGTTGAATATACCATAATTTCTTTATCCATTCACTTGTGAATGGACATTAAACTGTTTATAGTTTTTAACTGTTATGAATTATGAATAAATCTGCATACTTGCACAGTCATTTTGTGGCTAAATGTTTTCATTTCCATTGGACAAATATCTTTGAGTGAAATTACTGGGTAGGTATACATTAATATTTTACTTTATAAAGGACTAACATACAGTTTTCCCAAGTGATTACACCATTTTACACATACTCCCAGCAATGTATGAGAGTTCAAATTTTGGCAACCCTTTGGTGTTGTCAGTCTTTTTAATTTTAGCAATTCTAATGGCTATAAAGCAGTATTCAATTTATATTTTCCTGATGACTAATGATGTTAAGTATCTTGCCAAGTGCATATTGGCCATTCATATATCTTCTTTCTGGAAGTGTCTACTCATGTATTCTGTTAATTTTTATTGTCTTTTCATTACTGAGTTGTGCTAAATCTACTATTCATTCCATCAAATTTTTTAAAAATTTCAAATACTTCTTTTTAGTTTTTAAAATTTCCATTTGGTTCTTTTTCTTGCTGTTTTCATATCTCTCCTGAAATCTCCCATTTCCTCACCCATTCTATTTACCTTGTCATGTAAATTTCTTAACAGATTTTACACAGTTATTTTAAAGTCCCTATCTGCCAATTCCAATAGCTAGGTCAGCTATGGGTCAGTTTATAGTGACTCATTTTTTCATCTGACTCTGGGTTACATTTTCTTGTTTCTTTGTATGTCTAGTAATTACTGATGGCATATTGGAAATTGGCAATAATATGAATATATTGTAGAGGCTTTAGATTCTATTATTTTCCTTCAAATGGTGTTGAAGTTTGTTCTAGCAGGTAGGTAAATTACTGTTAGGTAATTAAAGGCTTTGCTAAGGATCTATTTCAGTTTTTCCCTTATTCCTAGGGTAAGTCTCTTAGTCCCAGGGTGTAGTCTTTACTCCTAAATTATGGTCCTTCTGCGGTTTTAATGGAAAACCAAAAGTGATAGCCAAGCCCCTTTAACTTGGGGACAAATAAAATTCCAAATTTTATATACCTGCAGTAACAAGCTGCTGCATTCTCTGCTCAGTTTGTGCAGGCTTATAGCTTTTGTTTTCTTCCTGGGCTTCTTATAGTCTTTCACTACATGCATGGTTTAAGACTCAACCAAGGGCCGGGCGCGGTGGCTCACGCCTGTAATCCTAGCTCTCTGGGAGGCCGAGGCAGGCGGATTGCTCGAGGTCAGGAGTTCGAAACCAACCTGAGCAAGAGCGAGACCCCGTCTCTACTATAAATAGAAAGAAATTAATTGGCCAACTAATATATATAGAAAAAATTAGCCGGGCATGGTGGCACATGCCTGGAGTCCCAGCCACTTGGGAGGCTGAGGCAGAAGGATTGCTTGAGCCTAGGAGTTTGAGGTTGCTGTGAGCTAGGCTGATGCCATGGCACTCATTCTAGCCTAGGCAACAAAGCGAGACTCTGTCTCAAAAAAAAAAAAAAAAAAAAAAAAAAAAAAAAGACTCAACCAAGAAGCAGATCTGGGGGCTCCCTCTTCTGTAACTCTCTCCTTTCTAGCATCTCCTCCTCAACTCCTAGTCATTTTGACAACTCTGAATCCAGTCCTATGATTCTTCATACCAATAAGACTACTGCTTTCTTCTGTTTGAGTCCTATTAGCCATTTACCATATGGGGTAAGGAGGGCCCTCAGGGTCAAAGCCATGTGATCTCTTAAATGTGGGTCTCATCCAGTGTGGTTTCCTTCTTTCACAGGTTGAATCCTCTTCAGTTTTAGCCTGCTTTTAGTTGCCCACTAGTGCCAATAAACAATTTCTGTTGCTACTTATATTTTTTCAAGAATTTATAATTGCTACCAGTAACAAGGTCATTCTGATACAAGCTAGTCTGTCATTATCAGACACTGGAACTATCTGATACATTTTATTTTTTTTTTTAATTTTTTTTTCTGATACATTTTCAATTAGTTAAACCATGATCTCATATTATTTAAAAGTTATACTTGTGGCCTTTGGAAAAAATGTGTGGGAGAATAAGGTAATAGTAATAATGATTGTATCAATTCTGTGCTTAAAAGTATATCTTAGAAAGACAAAAAGAGACTATCCCTGTCTGTACAAACTTCTTAATAATATGAGAGTTTAAAATTCTCCAATATATTGTCAATCCTGTTATTTTTCTAAAATGTGAATTGGATGGTATGACTTTCCTCTAAAGTAATGTTTGCTATTCCCCATATCTTACATCACAAAGCCCTGATTTCAAATTACAGTGTTTGAGACCTTGTGCTAATATGGTTCCAACTTAACACTCCCAACATCTTATCATCCTACCCCTTCTCCCTTCACAACCTCTGATCTGGCCACATCCAAGTCCTCATCATTTCCTAAAGATACCAAGGCTTCCTTCGCAAAGTACTCTCTATCCAGGCTAGCTAATCCCTCCCCTTTTCTTTTCTGCCTAGCAAGGTCTTTCTTATTTTCCAAGTTTTAGATCAAATGTTTTCTCCTCTATGAAACCATTCACAACCATTACAGGACAAAATAATGCCTCTTTATGTTCTCATAACATTCTGGTTTGTACCCTTATTGTCATCTCCCTTAGGAAGGAGAAGGGGGATGAGACCAATGGCCAGTACTCAGGCTGACACAGAATGTCTAAACCTAATTACAACCAAAAAAGAAAAGAAGAACAAAAACTCAAGAACGGAAGTCTAAAAAAGAAAAATAAATTGAAAACAATTTTCTAGAGGGCAATAGGACTGTTTATGCTACTTATACCAAAAAAATATATCCTGTAGATAATAAGACAACAAAGCTCTAGAAGTAAACATAATAGCTATTCATCGAATTTTTCAAGATCACTGTGGCTAGACTGTTATGTGTTCACCAAAGCCCGTTTAGTTTTATTCCTGGGCATTGTAGCTAGAGAGCACTTCCCAGTCACCTCTATACTTTGGGGGTGGGGGTAACATGAGATTGAGTCCTGTTAAAGAGTATGAGTAAAGGTGATGTAACTACTTTTATGTCCAGTCCCTAAAAATCCTGCACAGGGTCCTCTATGAGACCTCCCACCATCTGCAAGCTGGATACAGAGGATCTAGTTCAAGACACCAATGCCCAAAGAGATGGTCCAGCAACTAGATAGAAAGTGCCTGAGGCCCGGATGGAGCAAAGGCAATGTATGCAAACTAACATTTGTACCCCCATAATATGCTGAAATAAAAAAAAAAGAAAAAGAAAAAAAGAAAGTACCTGGTCCCTAAATGGCTGTGTGGAACAGAACCCCACCCCCATTCCCACATCCCATACTAGACTATGAATCAAGTGATAGATAAACCTTTATTGCGTAAAACCACTGAGACTTTGGGATGTTTCTGACAGCAGTTTGCCTTGACTAATATTTTTACTTCTGTTATAAATATCATAATGGTGATTTTCATTCAGCTTGATCACTGCTACTTTTTAAAGTTTTGTGCAAAAATTTCAGATTTTATTACTAGAATGAACATATTACCTTAGTCAAGTTCATTTCCCTAAGTATGTTTCAGAGTTCTTAATCATGCTGGAGTCTGAAGACTAAGGGAGCACCCAAGGCCAGCCTCTCCCACTGACTCAAATAGTTGTTCCTCCAACTGAGTGATTGAAACCAGACTACGAAGATGAAAGCTGAGGACTGTCTGTGGTATAGTCAGCTTGTATTGGAATGAGCACTGAGGTCACTCACAGGGCTGCTCTTCGTCAGGGCCAAGGGGGGCCTAGCTGTGGCTCCTTCTAGAGGCCATGCTTTCTGCTGTACTGACATATCTATCATTTAACAGCCTGACAAAGAGGTTAAAATGCTTGTAGGCAGATGGTTAACTGAGGCAAGGGCCTTGACTCCGAAACATATTTCCTCCAATCATCTAGCAGAAGCTAAATTCACAGGACTTCAGCCTATTAACTAGGCCATCTTAGTTAAGTTTCCTTAAACTACAGCCTGAGTTTAAGGTGTACACTGTCTGAGGGTGGAGTAGAAAGACAGGTCTTGGTTATGCTTGAGGGGACTAGTTTTTCACTTTTGTCAATATTACCTTGGGGCTTAGAGTTTGCAAAAGTTATTATAGGATATAGTCTCATCTCACTATTTAAATACCTAAAATAAAGACAAAAGAAATGAGATTTGGAACTCCCTCAAGTTTTTGTGTGTTTTTTTTAAACCTAAGATTTATTTTGCCTCATAGATTCCAATCTACCTCTCTGGCATTCCTCAGGTAAATCTCCCCATTTTATAAATAAATGAACAAGTTGATGCTGAGAATGGGAGAGAAAAAGCAAGCCACAAAGCACTGAACAGGAATTTATCAGATATTGTGGACTAGTGAATGTAAGAGCTATCAAACAAACCAAGAACTAAGAAAGAGTTCTAAATATGGGTTTTGAAAAACACTAAAAGCACCATTCAGTGAAATCCAGTTATT
The DNA here is from genome assembly GCF_040939455.1 of Microcebus murinus. Lineage (NCBI taxonomy): Eukaryota > Metazoa > Chordata > Mammalia > Primates > Cheirogaleidae > Microcebus > Microcebus murinus. The sequence goes on from NC_134119.1 coordinate 17,196,807, forward strand.
TTAGAAATTGGCCCTGTGAGGTCCCTTCCTTGTCTTACAAAGACAATTTTCTAAACAGTTTTTAGCAAGGGGGATTTTGAAGTTCTTAGATTTACGCATATTCATTTAATCTTCTTTTGTAAATAAAAGACGGTAACTTAATCTAAACGCAGCCACACAAATCAATCATATTAGTCTGAAAAATAAAGGCTTCTCTCACTGAATATATCTCTGAAAAGCCTAAGAGGATACAACAGGGTTCTTTTGAAATTAAAGCAATCTAAATTTTTTAGTTGCTTTGCACAAACCATTCTGTAAGGAGCTGTGAGGAAATCAAATAATAATTATAATATTAACAATATTAATAATGTCACATCTTTTGAGGATTCACTGTGTGCTTGCCAGCGTGCAAGCTTTCACTTTTTAAGAGATAATGTTACAAAGCGTAAAAAGGATGGCTCAGGCGTCAAACAGCAGAGATTTGATTCCTAGTGCTACCATTTAACTCCTTATATCCTGATTTTTTCATCTGTAAAATGGAGGTCCTCATGGGATCTCCACTCAAAATCATAGGATTTTTGTGAATAAGTTGACAAGCAAACCCTTTAACTGATGCCTGGTACATAGCAAGTATTCGGTAGATTTTGGCTATGCTATCACATTTAGTCATCATAAAAATTTTTTAAATGTAGGATCACTAACTTAACAAATAAATAAATGGAAGTAAAGTAATTATTGCAAGATCATATAGGAACTGGAGTTAGAACCCATGTTTGCCTGAACTTAAAGTTTGTGTTCTTAATCCCTACTCTCTCCTACATACATTCATACAAAGAAGTATAAAAAGCCATGGTCTCTTCCCTTGAGACCCAAATGAATAGGACACAAAAGTTCAGAACCATGTTTTCATTGAAAACAAAAGTAATCTACAATGTATAGAATACCTTAGTATAAACAACAAACCTTTTGGGAATGTGTCACGTGTTAATGTGTGACATTTTATAAAGCTCTTTGATAAAATTATTATATATTTAATTATCAAAACAAATTTGCAAGATGGTCTTGAGTTTTATTACCTTTCCCATTTTATAGTTGAAGAAACTCAACAAGAAGACAAATAGATGATTTGTCCAAGGTCATCTACCTACTAATAGGCAGATACAAATTCAGGGTTTATGGCTCTCAAAGTATGGTCAGTATCACTTTGGGAGCCTGATTAAAATGCAGATTCCTACACTCAGCCACAAATGTATAAACGCAGTCTCTCTAGCAATGGGACCCCAGTCTAGCATTTAATAATCTCTACAGATAACACAGATGAATGTTGCCAATTGAGAACTTTGAGAATCACTCCTCCATACTATCTTGTTTTTTGACAAAGCTCCAGAGAGCTGTGAGCAATTGGGCCTGTGGTGAGTGATCTGAGTATTCACTGGACAAATGAAACCATGAGTTCCTATTCTTATAAATTAGAAAATCTCTTTAAATTAATTAGAACCTTGCCCTCGTGTTTCCCTATAAATCCTAATCAAATATCCAAAGAGCCCTGGTCCTTAACAGTTTGCATTTAAAGCAGGCAATATTACCTGGAACTAGAACTGAACTCAAGTAGCAAGTAGGATTTTGATTAAGCACTGCTTCACTCATAGATAAATATGGCGATCATGAAATACCTTGGGCATGAGGAGTTCCTTGGTGCATGGTCTCTAAAGTGAGGCCACAAGACATTCATACAGGGGATGAAAAAATATATTCAAACTTTTATTGACATTTATAGTTTTTATCTAAAAAGATAAGAATACAGTTCAAGTTTACTAATATTTACTATATAGATGGAGAGTAGTACTTATATGTAATTTATAAGCAAACATATGCTTCCATCAAGAGATGGAATCTGTTTCCCCTCTCCTGGAATCTAGGCTGATCTTGTGACTTCCTTTGGCCAATAGAATGAGGTAGAAGTGATTCTTTGCCAGTTCTAGTGCTAAACCTCAAAAGGCCTTTCATGCTTCTGCTCATTCTCTTGGAACTCTGCTCAGCCCCCACGCGAACAAGCCCAGGTCAGCTTGCTGAAGGATAAAAGACTACATGGAACAGAGAGAACCTCTCCGTGGAGGCCATCCTAAACCAGCCAGCGCTCAGCTTTCCTGGCAATTGACCACACATATGAGTGAGTCCAGCTAAGAGAAAAAGAACTACCCAGCCTTATGGTGAACCAATAGAATTATGAATTAAATAAATAGATGTTGTATTAGGTCACTAAATTTTGGCATTGGTTTGTTACACAGATAGACATATCATAATCATCATCATCACCATCATCATCATCATGAAAGATATAGAGTAATAATAATCCACTCTCAAGTGAAGCCACAAAGGAATAAGGCTAAATAGCTCTCCTAAACTCTGGGGGAAGAAAAACAATACAGCTGAAGTAATCAGGTGAAAAGTTGATTCCATTAGAGGTCACCTATAGCCTGCATGAAAGATTTATGTGCCAGGTACTGAATAGCATCAGTGTTCCCTTTAGGGAGGTGAAGAAATATCTGTGAGAAAATACGATACAGTGACAAGGAGATCCACATCTTGAAGCTTCACAGATGTGAGGAATTTGTTTTAGCTATTTGAGATTGCCTTTGGCTGACTTAAAAATTAACTTCTGTTACGAACCTCCTGATTTTCCCGGTCAATTTGAAGATGAAATTTGGGCCATAACCCGAGGAGAAGATGATAAATGTAACGGAATAAACATTTACTCACTTAGCTCAGGAACCTGGAGCAGTTTTTAGTTATAGATCACACACCTAACTTTCTCCATCCCTGATCCAAAAGTTTAGAGACTAATCTTTAAAAAAACCAGGAAATACTTCTTTATTCGAGACTTTCAGACCTAACCAATGTTCAGATGAAACAGTGACTTTTTCTTTTCTCTTATTGTTTTTTAAGTCCCAAATGAGAAAATAAAAAGAATATTTTTTCAAAATGTTTACAATAGCACCCTAAAATTTCTTGGAAAAATATGAAGCAATGACCTATATCTCACCATTAGGTTTGAGGGTGAGAAAGTCAAGTTGATTAAAATCCTGCTCAGGGTAGGAGTAAGATACATTTAACCCATGTTAACTTCATGGCAAAACAAATATTTCAAGTCCTAGATGATGCCTTTCCCTCCATATATACATGATCCCCTTTAAAACATCCTCAACCAAAGAAAATGTCATTATGACATAGATTAATGATTGTCTACCCACTATCAATTCTCATTTTTCCTACTAGCAGAATCGTTATACTGATTGGGGTGGCTATATGCCCAACTTAGAATCTATATTTATCAGTGTCTCTTTCTAAGATGAGAAAAAAACAAGTGACCAATTTAGATGGAAGTAGATGCCATTAAGTGGGCTTCTAGGCAAACTCATTACAGAGGGCTTACTTCTATGGCAGATCTTTTTATTCGCTTATTTATTACTTATTATCATTATTATTATTTTGATTTCCTATTCATCCATCTTCCTGCATAAGACTAACATATGGTGGTATATGTGAGTGAGCATGCTGACTACAGCATGGGGTGGTAAGAAGAATAGGTGGGAGGTATCTGAATCTCTAACATCATCTGTGGAGGAGTCATATTAGCCCTGAACTACTTCTCATTCAATGAGAGAAAATATTTTACCTTAAAAACTGAGCTTATGTTGTGTGTAGGTCACTATGTGAGTTGGGGATGGGGTTTCTATAACTTGGAGCCTAAAGCCATTTCTAAATGTTGTAGGCATACATTTTGATTTATCTGAGACATATTCCTTGAAGTTCTAGATGAGAAACCTCTCTTTGGCCATTACAGAAGTATTAATTTCTGGGAAATTCTAAATTGACAAAACATTGAAAAGAGACTGCCACAGTGGGCAAACGCCCCAACAGTTCAGTGGAGGGGACAGGGTAGTGTTGACCACATCACTAAAGAAGAAATGGTGGCTGGGAAAACCCTAGAATATGCCAGTCTTGTGGCCATGTAACCTTAAGATTGCTTATATTTCATTAGTTCTTACCAGGGAGAGAGATTTCCATCAACAGTAAGGCTGGATTTACTAAAGATAGATGCTACTAAAGGAACCAGAGAAGAGAATGAGGATGTTTTTCTGGTAGTCCACAAAGACAGTCTGAATGAGGAGTAAATTTGTCATCAGAGATGACAGGGATTTTCAGGTAAAGGATATTATCAGCTGGTGAAAATGGTTCTGTAAGATACTATTAAACTAAAGACATCTCTGGTATTCTGAACAGTTCCTCAAAAGCTAACACACCTTTGTAAAAAATTGGCAAATTTACTTGAGAAGAAATTCAAGGACATCTTCATTCCTCCATCCAGGTAGAGATCCTTCTCAAAGAACAATGAAAAGGCAGTTCCTAACACTATATTCCTTGAAAGAACAATTCCTCAAAATAATCTTCAAACCTGTTATTAATAGACCCTAAGCAGTAATGGAAATTTTGACCTTTAGTAAAGAAGAAATAGTAGCTGTATTCTCAGAGTGCTCATAATAGACCTGCTTCTAAGTGTGTGGCTTCACCCAGGTAAAAGGCACACACTGTGCCCTTGTTTTTGTGGAAATCTTCTTAATAGAGCCCAGGTCAAGCAGAAATGTGGGGGAAAGGAGGAGACCTTTCTGTTTCCAAGAAATAAGAAATGAACCAACTTAATACTTCCTTTTCTACCAGAAACTTCCCAGTGGCTGGGGACACAAGTTCAGAACTGGGGATGATGTAGGTCAATGTTAACAGGTGCCTCTGTGACAACTTCATTTGTTTTATCAGAGAATGAGATCTATGGAGAAAAGTAATCCTTCCTCAAAGAATTTATCTTTTAAACTTCAATCATGTTATAGAATTTCTTCTCCTCATTTTCTTCCTATAAAGAAGTAAATATGCCATTTTATGGCTATATGCCCATCTGCTGCAGGAAATACTAATGCTTTTAGGTGAGATGATAAAGGCTTAAAAATCTTTAGGAGAAAAAAATCTCTCTGAACTTTCACCTGCATGTCTAAAGGAAAATGATAATATATGCATTTGCCTATATATGCATTTGAAAAAATATAAAATCTTGACATATACAAAAGAGGATCTGTTTCAGTAAACCGTTTGCCAGCTTCTCTGTTTTCCACAGTTTTAAAAGGATTAACTACAGTGTATCTGTAACTCTGGAAGGAAATGACCAACAAGGAACTCTTTCTCCATAGTACACACATGAAAGTGACACTTATTGCCCAAATCCAAACATCAAGTCTTTCCCCAGTATTTATTTTTAAGGGGAGCTTTGAGGAATAATCTTATGTAAAGAAAAAACTTAGGAGCAAAAAATATTTTCATCATTTTGACAAGCGATAAAATTATTCTTTTTGACATTTTTTTTAATTAAAGAAAAGTTGGGCTTTACTTAGTAAAGGTTAATTTTTAGCAAAATATTACTTACTTCATAACTTGATTCTGTTTTTTTGTCATAGGAAAAAGTTATCTAATGAGGCTCATAGTAGTGCATAATTTTGATAAAATTTTATTATTTCTTTCAAGTAAAAAATTTCAACATATTTGCCTATGTGAATGAAGATTTTGCCCTTGAAACTTCTAAGTTTTCATGGAAAAGTGTTAGTAAAAAATTCTCAAAGAGCCAAGAAAAGCACCACAGATCAAATTAAATTTTTGCATTTAAAAATATTTTTTGACCTAAACTGATATGAGAACAGTGATTTTTATAGCTAACACTGCATGGCCATGTATTCATTTAAAATATTTCTAAATTAATAGGTTGAGATATGTTTCTCCTAAAGCAAAGAAAATTTTAGAATTATTTCTTTAGGGAAAGGAAGTAGCAGTTTCCCAAGTGGAACCTACAGGAGGGTCCTGGTGCTGATGAAACCCGCAGTGAGCATTCAGTCCCAGTATTCAGGCCTGTGTTACTTGAATGTCAGTGGAGCCTCAATCTCCAGACCCTCAAAGATGCCCTTCTTTTGCAAGGCTGCTGCCAAAGCAAAATACATTTCCAGGAGTAAATGGAGCAAATCATTCAGTTTCCTCGCCTTTATTCCAAATCCAGACCCAGGCACCAAGTACAAAGCCCTTGTTTTATGTCCTCTTCTAGACAAACCTCCCTCTAAACCTGTTTGTTCCCTCTCTGAGACATTGGGAGTTTTCCTTCAGAATGGTAGCCGAATGAACGCTACACAATGTTTTGTACTAGGTGAGGGTTTAGTGAGGGCTTTCGATTCATATGCTCACCTATTAAAAATTAAAAATATGGTGGCAGAACAAGTGGTAGTGGCTATGAGGAAGGCGGGAAGTGGGTTTTCTCTGTGCCAATAAAGAAAGTTTTTTCATTCTTCAAGTTTGTCAAAAAGAGATTTCACAGAGGATAAAGCCATGGCTTGGATGATCCTGCAGCTCATCGAAATGTCTATTTTCTTTTTCCCCAGTGGAGCCATTTTGCCCCATCTAAAATGTTTGTGTGAGAAGTTAAAATGAGCCACGTGTGTTTTTCCTCCACAAAGGAGCCCTATATTTAACACAGCACATGCATCCAACACCTCAAACAGTTTTGAAGAAAGCTGTGTTTATTATGTGGGCTTATGAAATAAAAAGCACAAACTTTCTCATCCTAGAAAAATATGCAATGAAATTTACAGCCAAAATAAGGAAGCTGTGCATAATGTAACACTTGGCAAGAATTTTAATCAGTGGATTGGCAAGACTAGAAGCAATACTTCAGTTCCTTTCAAGACATGTCTGAGCTTCCTCAATTTAAATACCACACACTAGATCTGGGGAGAACATTTAGGAGACATTGTGATTTCTGCAGGAGTGCCGGCTAGCAATTCAAGCTAACTGAGAAGGGAACATTGTTGATGTGATAACAGTTTCAACCTCAGGGAATGAATGATGGCAAGAGATAGACAAGCTGCCATTGTAGAGCAAAGCAACACAGATTTACATTATGATAAGGCATTCCAGCTGCATTACTTTACTTGGAGAAGGTAAAGATTCTTCCAGGTATCAGTCTGACTCAGTTTTGCTATAAAGAGCACAATTCTGGACCTTGTCAGAAGTTTTCAGGCAGATTATTGTTTTCCCAATTGGAAAACAACAGAACTATCTAGTAGCCTTCAATTCCTGAGGAGTTTGACAGCAGTTCAAACAAGTTGAAAGTCTGGTCACATAATGCGGACCCAAAACTGACCATCACAGAAAGAGTTATAATGTGATAAAAAGCTCCGGGGAACCTATTAAATCCACAATTCCTGTCAGGATGAAACAAGAGCAATCCTGCCTCTACAGCTACAATTTTTAAAGAATCCATTAAGAAAACATTCATCCCTCTGCCACCTAAACCACACTTCAGTAATTCACATCCAGTATATCACATGAAATCTACAGAACTGAAATATTAAGAAAGAAGCCTCAAAAAGTCAAATGGTAGGGAAATAAATAATACAGTGTTTGAACTTAGCTGTGCCACTTGCATGGAGTCATTTTCTTTAAAAAAAATGCATTTAAAATATTTCAATGTTCTTAAATTTGCAAATGAAGCAGAGTCTGGAAACATAAGATGCTCTTTAAAAATAATCTAAAGTGACTCAGTACTTTAGAATTGCAGTCCCCAAACCATATTAGTCCATGGCCCTTTAGGAACTGGGCTTTACAGCAGGAGGTGAGCAGTGGGCAAGCCAGCAAAGTTCATCTGTATTTACAGCCACTCCCCGTCGACTGCATTGCTGCCTGAGCTCCACCTCCTGTCAGATTGGTGGTGGCATTAGATTCTGTACTGTGGTAAGTTGTATAATTATTTCATTATATATTACAATGTAATAATAATAAAAATAAGGTGTGCCATAAATATAATACTCTTGAGTAATCCTGAAACCATTCCCATCCCACCCTACCCCTGGTCTGTGGAAAAATTGTCTTCCATGAAACTGGTCCCTGGTGCCAAAAAGGTTGGGGACCACTGCTTTAGAACATAAATGAAGGATGGAAAAGACAATTTGCCATGAGCTCCACTGCATAGAAATCAAAAGGTAAGGGACGCAGAATGTCCCCAACTCTTTGTAAACTCTTCTGTTAAGAATGTTTTTAGATATTAATTCAGAAATATGCTGTGTGTAGAAAAAATACTGATTATTTTTATAAAGCAGTATTTCTTCCAAGGTAATAAAGAATTTATATACTGTATATCGTAAATATCTGGAGAAAGTTATCATTTGGAGGTTTTATCCTGTTTTAAGTTCTGCAAAACCCAGATCTTAATAATGAACATGCTTTGGGACATCATGGCTTCACTACTCAAACTAAAGCATTTTGGTTCCTAACCCTTAATGGGAGAAGCAGAAGGCTGAGACCTTGGCAGAGCCAGAAAACCTCACGGACTATGTTCATGGCTTGATTTTATTTTGGCCCTATAGAAAAGGAGTCTAGGTTTTCTCAACAAAGCATGTTTAAATAGGGCATACTCCTTGTTAACAAACAGTATAATGGTAATCTTGATAGTTTCTGTTGAAAATGAATATTAGAACTGATGAAAGAAAAGAGCAGTTTATTACAAGGAGGCTGAAGAAAATGGTGCCTCTAAATGCCTATGGAGCATAATAGCTCATATAATCCAGGGAGAATGCAAATGGAAATGTTCTTGAATGCGGAGATAAAAGTTCCCTCAGAGAATCTGATGACCACCTCCTAGTGTCTGTGGGAGGAAACAAAGTTCAAAGAATGGATATTTGTAAGTTAATTATGCTAAGAAAGATGGATTTAGGAAAAAAAATTCAAATATACTAATTTAGGAGTATGAATTGAAATTAGGTAAGAATGGAATGACAATTAAAAGAAAAATCATGCAACTTAAGTAATATAAAATCAGCAGGCATAATATCTGTGGGACCAAGGCATTTCTAGCTAAAGAGAGAGCAAAAAATACAACCAATGGAAACAGTAAAGAAAAAGAAAAGATAATTACTACTTTTATATATCTATTCCTTTGTTAAAGTAATGCTTACAAATGTAATTCATTAGGTCAGGGCTTAGTATTTTTTTAAATTGATTCTTAATTCTTTGCAAACCTTACTACCTTACTCATCTTATCCATACTGCAGTTAAACAAACAAACAAAAAACTGCTCTTGAAGTCTTAAGTGGTAATTCCTCCATAACTCTTCAATCAGTTAATTCTAGTCGCTAAGGTCACTAAAGTTCAATAAGTTAATCTTATATTACATAATTTATTCTCTCTTTTATTTAACAAAGACTTCCTAGGCCCTGCTACTTGCCAGGTACTACTAAGCATTGTAGATAGAAATGCGAAGAAGATATAGCCTTTAACAAAATTGGATCAGAGTCACGTAGAATAATTACCTAACAAAGTTCTTTCTTTGAACCTTACATCAGAGGATTTGTCAGTATTTCTCCACTCTATTGGACCCAATAATCAAAACCCCATCTTTTGAAACCTCAATGTTGTCTGTTCACCTGTAACTCCTCATAGCCATCCCAGTAACTATTTGTTATCCCTCAGACTTTGGGTGGGTTTTGTGAAAAATGCGTAGGTTCCAGAGTCAGATGGAATGGGCAAATTTCTCATCTACCCCCACTATTTGTGATGCTACACAAGCCCTTAGCCCTGTTGAGGCTCAGTTTGTAAAATGCAAACAATACTTCTTATTTTTAAGGGAGGTTTTGAAGATTATCTTGGATCAAGAATGTAAAGGCACTTAGGACATGGAAGATGCTCATTAAATAGCAGGCACTGTGATTATCATTAGCTTTATTATTTTATCTAATATCAGAAATATTCTATACATTGGTGTTGGTTTCAAAGGGAACATAAGGTGTCAAGAACTGGCTTTGGTGCCAAATCAAAATGATGCAACCTGCAGGTATTACAGCTCCATGGTAGTGATAGAAATTTTGTCCCCCATATTAGCATGTGTTGATAACAGTCTACTAAGTTCCAAAGTAAATCTTCTAATGTTAGTGCATGCCTAAAGAAAAGGAAAGAAAGCAATGGTTATTATTATAAGCAAAAAGGATTTTCTCTTTCAAAGAGAATGCTATGTTCCTACCCAGCCTCTGAAAAAGTTGCCATGTGAAATTATTTCACATTCTTTTCAGCCCACTCAAAGCACATAAGGGCTTACAGAAACATGGGTCTTGTAAATATGCCTGAATGTCAGGATTTTGGCTGTAACAGTGGAACTAGGAAGGACTCCAGTTGTATCTTTTTGTCCTCTTCCTGAATTATGAGCCAGAACCCTGGTATTTGATGCACATGTGATAAAATACAATGTTTTCTTTTCCACCTATTGTGATTTTTATGAAACCTACAATCATCTAATTTTCACCCTTAGTAATGGACAAGAAGAAAATGGACAAAATTAAAAATATGTTGCCAGACAGTGAAAAAAAAGACAATGCTATATGCAACAAAGTGCTTTAATTAGATCTTGAAATTGTATTATATTTTAATAGATTTTAGAACTATAAACCCAGAAGAGTCATAGAAAATAAAGTGAATCCATTGATGAAAAATATAGACAGCCATCAATATTTTCTGTTAATGATTATAAAACACAAAGTGGTAGGAAGAACAATTCTAATGTTTTATTTATTCAAAGCCAAAATTAAATTATCTACTCAGAATATTATATATATGAACAAGAGTTTGTACAAATTGTTTAACTATAAAAATAAATGCCATGACATATAGAATCAAATTAAATATCATGATATAAAGCAGCGGTCCCCAAACTCTTTGGCACAAGGGACCAGTTTCATGGAAGACAATTTTTCCACAGACAGGTACGGGGGGAGGGGTAGAGGAGGTGGCTGGAGCGGGGAGATGGAGCTCAGGTAGAGCTGCCAGCGATGGGAAGCAGCTGTAAATATGCTTGCTCTGCTTGCTCAATGCTCACCTCCTCCTGTGTGTGCCCCCTTTTCCTAAGTTTCATGGAAGACAATTTTTCCATGGACTGGGACAGGGAGGGGCACAAGTAGGCGGTGGAGCTCTGTGGCCTGGTCCCTAATAGGGCTCCATGGCCCATTGGTTGGGGACTGCAGAAAGAATCTGAGAAACATTGCAATAAGTGTATAACTACATATTGTATTATATTTTATATAATTTATTTTTATAGTAATTTCAAATTTATAGAAGATTTGCAAAGCCAGTATAAAGAACTTCTTTATTTCCATATCTCCTTCATCCAGATTTCTTAATTGTTAATATTGTATCCCCACTATATATAGACAGATAGATAGATACACGCATATACAGTCATTTTCTCATTAACAGTTTTTCTGAATGGTTTGAAAGCAGAGTGCAGACTGATGCCTCATCCCTCCTAAATGTTCTACTCTATATTTCCTCAAAGCAAGGACTCTCCCCACAACCGCCTTACTACCTTCTGAGTTGGGAAATCAACATCGGTATAAATCTATCATCCTGTTAGAATTTTGCCAATTGTCTCAGCAATGTCCCTTTTTGCTTTCTGGACCAGAATCCAATCTAACATAAATGTATTTAAAGCTGCTATGGAGGTCAATGATTTGTGGAAGAATATTTCATATTGCAGTAACTGTTTCTCACAATTGCTTATTTTTTACAATATGATTTTTAAACTTCTTTGCCACCATATTTGGAGCCCTTCCATCCTGCCAGTGCTGATCATTAAAAGCAGGCACTTCCATGTCACTTGGAAGCAATTTATTAAAACACAGAAACAAAGAAAAATATGTTTTTGAAGGGATTGAGATTATAAATTTGCTTTTTTGACTGAATTCATAGATTTGTTAATAAAACATATAAATATTTGATATTTCTATTATATCCTGGTTTCTCAAGAAAAAATATTCTAAAAGTATATTTAAAGTTATGCTCTTAACCTTGACTGAATTAAATTACATATATGTACCTAGTTAGTGTAATGTCATATACAATATATATGTTTATGATTACTTACTAAATTAACAAATAAGTTAAATATCTTTAGGAAAATATTTACTGAAACATTCAAAAGCATTTATGAAGGAGATAGCCATTAATATGTACGTGAGACGCATGGGTACCGTAAGTTTTTTCAAGCCATTACTTAACAGTTTGACTATGAGTCAACATCTTGAAAGCCTTTTGCAACAAGTTATTTATTTATTTTTATAATGGAATATGGACTTTTCTTTAGAAAAACATAGGCTCCACTATCTAGCAGGGATCTCAATACTTTCTCATCAGTAACAAAGTATGACATCTAAATGTGGCAAACTCACTTAAGCCTGGATGCAATTCTAGACAAGTTGAAGGGCAAGAGGTTAAGCCATGGCTGTATTTATCAATATACTTTTAAACCAATGAGTGGATCAAGTAACATAGAGAGTGAATGGGAATTAAATGTAATTAAAATCACTGTCTCAACAGACAGAGCAGGTTATAACCTTTATTCTCTCTAACCAAGCCCCCTACCCTCACATGCCTGTAAGAGTCATAAATAAAAGAATGTAAGATATTTGAAAGGTTTTTTTTTTTTTTAGGATACCTAGTTTATTTTTTTTTTAATCTGTGATAAAAATTAAAAGGAAAAGTGTCTAGGAGAAGGTTACTAGAAGAGAAGCAACGAAAGAAATGGCTGAAACTTTGATGACATATTTTAGTTTGTTTTATATTATTTTGTTTGATTTATTTTAAGGAGCTCTGCATGAGACAAATTTGTCAAAAATGAGTAAACTTCCAAAAGGAAGAGCAGAATTTCTTAACATGTGAATGTACATGGTTCCTAGCATTTGTCCACTGACCCTTTTCCCAATAGTGTTTAGTGCTACATAGAACTTTTTGGAGTTACAACCTGAGAGAGGGTGGAGAGAAAAAAATTGGGAGAATTTTTAAACTATAATAAAATGATTTGCTAATTCTGGGGAGCCAGCATTCCTTGTACTAACTTCTGGCACAATCAGAACTGTACTATAATAGGAACCAAGCAGTTGTCTGGTGGTTGCTAAGTGAGAGTTACCTTGGAAGACACGGAAGAAAGTCTTTGCTCTAGTAGGTGAGAAGAACCGACATTACTATATTGCCATAAAACATCAGAAGGGAAAAGTGAATAGAGATTAATGAATTAATAGTTCAACAAGTGTTCTTCTAAAAATGTACCTTATTATTTTTTTTCTGATCATATGTGTATTATATATAACTTGTGGAAAATGTGGAGAAAAAAGAAAAGTATAAGTACAAAATTTCTAATATTCTCACAAGCCAAGAGATAACTAATCTCTGAATATGTGGTATAGTTTCTTACCATTCTCTTATGGAAGGGGCTGGTTGTGTTAAGGCATTGGTTCTGAAACTGTCTCAGAAACTAGTTGCAATAGTCTCTCCTGGGAATTTGTTACTAATAGAGATATAAATCTGGGGGGGTCCTTCCCAGACCTTATCCAGCAATCTGGATGGTAACAGCCCTTTAAGTGATTCTGATCATGCTTATGTCTCAGAATCACTGTTTTAAAATACTCTTAAAGCATAGATATAAAGAATATAGACCAAAGGTATCATCCTCACTTTTTAAAGGGAGAAATAAATACCACTGGGCTTAGATTGTGCTTAATTTCTCAAGTAAGAGATAAATTCAGCAGTAGATCAAAGGCTCTGACCCCTAGTTTTAAGAGTACAGTTTTTCTTCTGAAAAAAGAAATAAAATTATGGAAAATAAAAAAAATATTTCTCTCTTCTTCCTCCATTCCTGGTCTTATTCCAGAAGGTATTAAGATGATTTAAGTAGCTGAGATCAAGATATCTGTCTCCAGACAAGTTTAAGAGTTTCACATGCTATGGTTTTACCTGATTTTTCCAAAATGAGTATAACTTGGAAGAAAAGAGCAATTAATCAGAGTATGCACATAAGCAGCTGGCAAATTTATAATTAAAGTAGATAACTAGACATAACTAATTTTAAATAGCCTTGTGACAAGGTTCCAAACCTTAATCATCTTTTTTCCTTATCATCTTAAAAAGTGAAACTGTCTATTGAAAAAAAAAGTATACAAATAGATAAATCACTTTAAATAAGGTTAAACTGTAATGTGGTTTCTATTATATAAACATGTTATTGAAATTATCAGGTTCTTACAATCTTATGTCTTTTTTATTTGAACTATGTCCATACGTTTTTGGAAAAGGAAAGAAATAAGTTCAGTATGTGAAGCCACTCAATCATTTTTGAGACATCTGCTTACCCAAATGAATGTGACTTAGAAGTCAGAAGCAAGTTATTACAGGCCAATGGCTTTACTTATTGGCAAAGCATCATTCTTCCTTGGGTGGTCTGATAAAGACTGGTAATTCCCTAGAATTATCATGTACTTGAACTAAATATTAGTGAAGGAAATTTTAAAACAACACAAGAGTAAGCCTCTCAAAGAGTCTTTTCATATTGTTCTACAATGTTTAATGTAGTTCTGGTTTAAGGTTTTCTTATCACAGCTAAACCAGAAAGACGTATACTATTACACTTGTGATAATGATTTAATTATTTTATATTGTCGCCCAGCCACACAGGTGGCACTCTTCATGGACAAAGAAAACCCCAGTAATTGGAAGGCCAAAACCCCAGAGATATGTAATCTTTTCTCACAGTGTGTAGCAGTTCAGGCTGGTAGTTTTCCATGCACAGCCCTGCAGTGTTTCACTCTGCCAAACCCAAACAGAAACTACTGGTTTATTTCCAGCTGTTGCTGAGGTTTTTCATCTGATTTTTATTTACTTGTCTAAAGTGGCTGTAACAAGTACCAAATAAGCCACAATTGCCAGGAGCAGAATATAAAATTAAAGGGCTTCAATTAATGAATAAGTAATAACACACTTAGAAATGGATGCTAAGTTGAATCATTGAATGAGGCACTGTAACTTATTAGATTATATTTTTAAATGATTTTGAATCAACATATTCAAAATTATGCAAATACCCTTTGGTACATTAATTTAAGAATTCATAATGCTAATGCATCGGAAAATGTAAAATAGAGCAAAAATGTATGATATAACAATATGGCAAGAACAATATACATCCCCCCTCTTAGGAGAGTGTGTGGGTCTGTGTGTATGTGGGTATGTGTGAGAGAGAGTATTATAATTACACACATGTTATCAAGGGTATGTCACCAGACATGTGAGGAGGCAGTGAGGTGTATTAAGTAGAAGACAGTCATGTACTCTTACCTACAGCCTAGGAACCAAAGAAAGCTAAGACAGCACAGAAAAAATACTCCCCACAAATAGAGTAGAAACAGCAATTTTCAAGTTGAAAACTCCAAAATTCTCTACTAGAAGTATTTATCAGAAAAAAAATCTCATGACAACAATATAACCCCCATAGGAATGGCACCTCTTATATCAACTGCAATGGTCACTGAGTTGAAGCCAAACTCACTGGCTGGCCATTTTTGCAGCAACAACCCTGATGTACACATTTTAATCACAATGCCTGTAAAGGGCTGCTAAAGGTATTACAATAAAATATGAATAGTGTTTTCTCCATAAGGTATGGTTTAGCAACATGCATTGCCAAAATTGGCAAGGATATATAAATAAACTAGCTAACCTATGTCATAGAGAGAAGAAAATGTGTAAATGAACTAGGATACTTCTATTGGTGCTAGAAGAAAAATGAATAGCTGTTTTACATGGTGTCATGAGTTCTTTCTTAAGCTTGGATGAGGAAACAGTTCAGCTTGTGCTTTAAAAGTAAGTTTGATCCTCACCCTTTTAAACTTAAAATGGCTGTAATGAGATCACGAATTGGCTGTATAAATGTTTTACCATCCCAAATCTCTGGACTCAGTTTTCACCTACAAAATACAAAATGAAGTAGAGAGAGGAGGTCTTGTAAACCTCTTGTAACTCCAATCTTCTATGATCTCCATGATCTTACTATATCAGGCAAGAAAAAGGAAGACACCCTCTAGTCCCATGTGGAAATGCCACAGAACACCTGGCGGAAAAGGTGGATTACATGGAAATGGATTGGCTATGGCAGAAGAGGGTTCTATTTCCAGCCTTCCCTCTTACTTAGCTATATGACTCTGGGAAAGTTTCACAAATACTCTGTGCCTTGATTTCCTCAGTTGCAGAATGAGGCAGAGGACCCTAAAACTCCTTTTTTCAGCTCTGTTTCCAGGGAATGAGAACCAATCTATGTGCAATAAGTCACAGTGACAAATGGCTTCTCAGAAAATAAAAAGATATTATAGAGCTTTGGAATTTAGGACAGCCTCTATCATTTTATAGAAATCCAGTTAACTCATAGCTAAAATATTCAACAGTAACAATTTTGAGTGAAGGCAGGTCCATAGAGTTTTATTGATTAATCACAGGGGGTTAATTTCTGTTTGATCATTATGTCAATCTATCAACAATATAGCTATATTTGCATACAGCCCTGAATGGTAACACATAGAAATACCACTTCATTAAGGAGAAGAGGTAAAGGGAAGGAATATTAAACATGTACAAAAAGGTAAAAATAGACTCAAAGCAAAAAGAAGTTAAAAAATTCCTTTTCTCTTATGGCTTAGCAATAATGTTATTGGAATTTGTAAACAAGGACATTTGAGAAGAGTTAGGTAAATTTTAAGACCCAGACCCAACTAAACATGATTTTATCATTATTATTATTGTTGTTATTATTTTGTAGAAACGGGGTCTTGCTACGTTGCCCAAGCTAATCTTGAACTCCTGCCTCAATCATCCTGCCTTGACCTCCCAAAGTACTAGGATTAAAGGCTTGAGCCCCTGTACCCGGCCATCACTAAGTTATTCATCTTTAAAGACCTGTGTGTAAACAGATAACTGTTAACAAATGAACAACTATAGAAGCAAAACAGAGACATGAACACACACAGCATCCAATTTTGACTTATAATAAGCTTTGTATTACAGGGGTAATTAGTGCATTTATCACACTGTTATTCCACTGACAAGATAGCTACACTCTTTTATTAATAGAATAAAGAGATGAAATAGATGGAGGCATCCTTTCTTCTAGTTTGATTTTTTAATGTTGTAATAAATAGTCAACCATTCTCAGTCAGTCTCCAAAGAAAGAAACAATGAAATAATCCATGGCGACCAGTTCTGGCTATTAGTGAGGGCAACTATGGTCAGGGAAAATATTCAACAGAATCTTATAATTAAAAAAAAAAAAACTATGTATGAAAGAACTCAATCCATCCTAGTAATTGTTTTCTGTGAAATCTAACCCTTGGTTAAAATTAATGAGTTACAGGTGTGAATCTAATGCTTTCCATTTTGCCTAAGATGTTACTGTTGCTTTTTTCTAAGACACTTGGCCTCCAAAGGTATTATAGTTAATTTATCATAACACACTATCAATGTTCAGTGTCTGCTAAGAAGGGGAAATTGAGCCCTTCTGGTGAAATAGAGAGTTCTTGCTTTTCTACAGTGCTGTCAGAAACTAATACAATTTTTCTTACATATACATTTAACATTCTGCTTTTATTATTTTTCTGATGAACTGCCAGACCAAAAGACGAGTCAGAACATTTTATTTTAAAAGGCAGAAAAATTAATGCATGGGTAGTCACTGTCCAAATTTGCCTATTGAACATGCTCCTACTGTTCCAATAGAAAACAAATTTCAAAGAATGATTTTTTTTAAAAGAAGAGAGAATGAAAAAAAGAGTAACAAATGTGGAAGCCATGAGGGTAGTTTTAAAAAATATAACTCCTTTCTGTTTTACACACTAATCAAATATGTCCTCTGGAATTAATAAGTTTTATCATTTATTATGTGCCACACACTATACTAAGTGCTTTTCACACATCTTATTTTTAGTTCTCTCAGAAGTAGACCCTGAGACAAGGATTTGGGTGTAAGTAATTTATTCAAAAGGATATCCCAGGAAAATCATTAAGGGAAGGAGAAATGAGGCCAGGAAGGAAAAGGAAGGAGATACTAGCGAGCGAGCAACTTCTACAGGCAACTGGAGCTCAATTCTGCTGGAGAATGTATAAAACTCTGGAAAATGTATAAAACATGCCTCAGAGGTATTCCAGATAAGGGATTGATTTTGGAGGCCTTACTTACATAGACTTCCCGTTTGCTTTGGAATGAGCCAACAATGCTCTTGCAGCTAGAATAAAGGCAGGAAATAAGAAGTATTCTCAGTAAAGAGCATCTCAAGTGTATAAATGAGGGCCTTAACAGAGTCTACTACAACACATTAGATCATTTAAAGTTCCCAGTGTTCTTATGATGTGAGTTATAAGACCCCCATTTCCTTAGCTTAGGCTCAGAGAGGTCATGCAGCTTGCTTAATCAAGGATATATAGGGCTAACGGATGATGGGGCAGAGATTGGAAATTCTGGATTATTTGACTCGAAAATTTAGTCCTGATCATAGTTCTATACTGGTATATAAGAAGGACATGAACATACAGTACATTATAATATGTCAGTAAGCCCAAATGTGAGACAAGGACATTGCTAAAATCCTAATTCCTTTCCAGTGGCAAAATAAATAGTTACTGGTACTGAGGAAAACGAATAGAACATCATATGCAACCTGAGGACTTTACCAAGGACAAACAGAAAAGAAATATTATCCTCTGGTTATATATTGAGATAATCTTGTAATCATTTTGTCACCTTTAAAAGATCTCCAACTTTAGAATTCCTTCAGCCTGGTGGTCTGAATGAGCCCAGGTCCTTATTATGTGGCATATAAAACCCATGTGTTTGCTAAAATATCAATTGTTCTTGAGTCAAGTTTAGGAAGAAATGCTGTTGTCTTTGTTGTTGTTTTTCATCTTCCAAAAATTTTAATTATTGTTTTAGGTTACTATCTTATTATTAAATTCAATAGTCAAATAATCTCATACTTTTTCCTTTAATATTAAAAAGGGAGAGAAATTAGATAAGCAAAAATGGAATTCTTGTGGAATAAGTGATGTGTTTGAAATAAATAACAATGCATGTGGTATCTATAAGTGCTGCAGCTATCATAGTTCAAAAGAAGAAATATCATGTAGCTGTCATCTGAAATAAAATATTATGGAAAAATTACTTTCTATTGTAATTTTGAAATATGCAAAATTATTGCTATAACCAGAACACTGAAAGTCACTACTTACAGGTTAAATTATTTTAGGTTAGGGGATAAATTTCTGAGTGGGGATTCCCAAAAATGAACTGTCTAAACTTACATGTAAAATAACTAAACAAAAACAATGATAGGAATATAGAATATGAGACAATCATATGTTTCCAAAATATTGATGGGGTGACCTCCCCTGGTTGGGTATCTCTATGCCCTTCCTCAGTATCTGTCAAATGACCAGATAGTTCTTAGGGTTTTTAATACTGCAACTATTTATCATATAACCAAGCCTCTAATAGATACTCCAGTGGGATTTATTATAATATGAATGTTTATAAATTCATAATTACTCTCTGATAAACAAGAAACAGAATCTGCTAAATAGTGAGACACTGCCTCTGCCTGAGTTTTCCAGGAAGCATCAACACAGAAATCCAGAGTGGGAATGGGACTTGGTGAGGTACTGGTGGGTTGTTCCTTTGGGAAGCTAGATGGAGCCCCTGCAGAACTGGTCACAGAGCTGTGGCTGAATAAGAGACAAGTGAGGCCAAAAGCATCTGGAGAGGCACATACCCGGATACAGGAATAGGGCCTATAGCACTGTAGCTATCTCACACTTGGACTTCCTGATATATTATGTATGCGACATTCATCCCTTAACTTTATTTCAATAGAGTAATATGGTTCATGACTGAGGTTTGGATTCAAACCACCCAGGATTTCCAGTCTCTGCCTCATCCTGCTACGTCCTGCCCCCTACTACCATTTATTAGCCCTGTATACGCTTGGTTAAGTTGACTTCAGCTTTGATCACCAAAGATATACAACTCTGTCTTCTCTTCCCCTTACCCTTCTCTCTTCTTCTTGTGCCCTATTATGCCTGTTGAGATTAGGGTCCAGTTAATACTAGTTCCATGGAGGTACCAATTTCCTCTTTGTAAATTCTTATAAACTAAATTTCTTGGCATGCTTAACTCTTTTCCTGGGCTCTTTTCTCTTAGGCATTTCATCATATGGCGCTATAGAAGCATTATCTCAAGTGGAACCTTCAGACCACATAAATTTGAGAAATGCAGCATATACTGTCCCTGTCTTAGATATTCATAATGCACACCAGCATAGTGAGTGATATGACAGGAATGAAACCTATTTAATGACATTTAATTCAGTACTTCCCAAATTTATCTGATATACAGAGCACTGTTCTGGATATAACCCCTGTTGACATTCTATAGGCCTAGTGTTCTAAGGAGTGGCTATGGAAACTATTACCTTTTTTGTTCTATATTGTCTCTATTCCACTGATCTCATTTCCATACTGCATGTAATTTTCAGCTCTCAGTCTGGAAACAATGCTTGCACCTTACCCATCCCTGTTTTGTGTGTGAGAGTGTGTGTTTGTTTTGTTGTTGTTTTCTGACTGTGAATGCTTACCATAGACCAAATTACATGAGTTAACTTTTCATTTCAGAGTTTCACTCAAAACTGCTTTTGGCAACTATAGGAGTTTGCTTTAGGAGCTGCACTTTGGTGAGTAGTAGGAAGGTGTATTAACAAACAACTTTTTTGGACAATGGAATGGGTCTATATCTATCTGCCCCTCAAAAAATCTCATCTTTTGGTGGGGAAGCAATATAGAAGGATAAAAGAAATCAATCTCCATTAGGGTTATATAATCATAAATGAACATCTAGCTGCTTGCTGTTAGTCTACATAGACAATTGAA
Source organism: Microcebus murinus (assembly GCF_040939455.1). Taxonomy (NCBI): domain Eukaryota; kingdom Metazoa; phylum Chordata; class Mammalia; order Primates; family Cheirogaleidae; genus Microcebus; species Microcebus murinus. Next base: position 17,217,648 of record NC_134119.1, read on the forward strand.
AGTCAGAAAAAGTCAGTTCCATTTGATTCTTGAACCTGTAAGAAAAACAATTTACTAATTTTTGACAGTGGAACTCTAATGTTCCTATGGCTGAGAATCATTGATAACTATGTGACAAATTCGGATCTCCATCATTATTTTTAAAAAGTCCAAAGTTCAAAAGGGAACCAGGAGTGAGGAGACAATTACTAAAGTTGTTTTTCCAGTCTAGGGTAAGGTAATAGAGCAAGTTCAACAACTAGACCTGAAGGAAACAGGAAGTCAGTAATGACAACCAACTGTCTCACAGCTAAAAGTATGATCAGGCATGTTTGCATGACAAGGTGTTTAGGTTTTCTACATTACTAAGACTCCTTAGTAAGTCACAGACACACTCAACTTTTTTTTTTTTTCCAAAGTAGGAAGACTTGCCCACCTAAATATATTAATAGTAGCAACCAGCATGAAAAGACACGTTTTTTCATATCCCAGCCATGCAAGCACCTGGAACAAATCCTCTCAGATTGGTAGTAGGATGTATTAAATCTAGTACTGTAAAGAGATAACAAAATTTCCCCTTCTGCCTCCTGCCCCCATTCTGAATATGTGCAATTGACTTTTCTGAGAAGAAAGTTACTGGCTCAACTCAAAGCTTCAATCTGCAAAAGCACTGCAAAAACAAGTTATCAGTCTATGCATGCCCCACCTGGATGCAGAGGCAAGAACTGAGAGTATTCAACCTCAACCGGTAGGCCCAGCCCCACCCAGCCTGTGACTCAAAGAGACCCAAGCCTGGGAGTATATTACCTGTAGAGTTCTAACAAAGGGAGGGCCCTGGCATTAGCCTCTGCATCCTAACCTGCCATCCAGAATACCCAGGGCAAACCTTACAGAGCTACAGCTGAATACCAGCCCCCAACATATATAGCCCCTGATCACTCCCCAAACCCAGTTTTTTGTTAGCACTCTATGTCCTTAAGAGAACTGCAGTCCTACCCTAAAGCTTGGCTCACTGGGCTGAGATCTTGGGCCCCTTCATAGATGAAGCAAACTCCTCTTCAGGGGTTGGATCTTTCTCTACCAGCACTGTGGTCATGGCTCAATTCAGAAGAATGTTCCTATAAGCAATGAAGATGCTCTCCCCTCAGATTTAAGTTACTACTGTCCAGACATTCCTACCCACGAGAAGAAACCTTTTTAGATATCAGTACTGATACATAGTTGAAGAAATTGCCTATGCCTTCTTCAGGACCAGTCCTACTAGTGCTGGCCTTATTAATCTCTAAAGTTCTTTCCTTCTAGCAGAGAGTCCACGCTTCATAGGAGAACTGAGCCCATGATAGGAAAAGAAGTGCAGAATAATGGAACACAACTTGAGATTCCTTTTATTTTTTCCATGTCCCAAGAAGTAAATATTTATTTAACAAAACTAAGCAGGGAGGTGGGCCTTAATTATGCAGGGCTTGAGTGCGAAGTGGAGGAGTGTGGATCTGTGGAGTTCCTAAACATTTGCAGGACTCCAGTTCTGTTGACTACTTCCAAGAAAACATGTTAATTTCAGGAGTTGCCTCATGGGCCCATTGCATGTAGCATTTTGAGGAGAAATTGTAGACTTTTGTCTTTTTCTTTCTCTATTTTACAGATGGGAGACAGGCACTTAAATCCCTGGGCATAGTAGATTAATTGGCATAGGTGAAGATTATCTTATTTAACAGAGATGTTCTTGGTTGAATACATAATGGTAAACAGTAGAGAATATTATGCAGCAATTAAAAAGGATAAGTTAGATCTTTATTAATACCCTAATAAATATTCATATTATACTCTTAGGTAGAGTAAATAAGTTTCAGAGTAATATGTATGGCATGACTCCATTTAAAAGAAGAAACCGAAACAATAAACCTCTGAGTGTGAGAGTTTGATATATGTTTAAATGAGCAAAAAGAGAGAAGTAGAAAGATGCGCATTAGACTGCTATTTTTGTTACCTAAACGCTTTGATACTCCCTGGTTCAATTTCATTTGTTACATTAAGCATGGTTTACTTTGTAGAATTTTTTAAATTTAATAAAGAGATTTTTAAAAGGTTATATTATAAGTAAACTGGATTTTAAATGTCATATGGGTACTTTCAGTTAGAAAGTCCTGTAATGAACCATTTTGTCAATTTTATGAATGACCTAATGTATCTTATTTATAATATAAATATTGATATTTGCTTTTAATGTAGAGTAGTGAACTACTGTACTGTACTGGATCAGTCATCTTACATAGATAAGACATTCTAATCTCTAGGATTCTTTTTTTCCAATGCATATCACCTTGCCAAAATGTTGAGCTATAACCCTGACCTGCACTATTACTCTATTTCTAATGTCACATAGATATTATTAACAGATTTTATTACTCTAAGCAATTACCCACCATCCAATAACATGTATTAGGCTCTGTGTACCAGGCAGTATGGAGGCAAAGATAATAAAATTTGGGCACTGCCTCCAGAGGTTCTCAGTCTAGTGAAAAACATTTTTGCCTGGATAGCAATGGTAGTTCTTTGGGAAAAGAGGTGGTCTTGCGTTTTCTGATTCAGTATGGAAAATACGGTGTTGCCCACTTGAGAGAAGAGTAACACAGAGATAATCCTAAAAGCAGTAACTCCCTCCCAGGACAAAGGAAAAAAAATGAACAGGAATAGTGGTGCCTGAATAATGAGACATTCCTCAGGGATCTTGTGCCCCAGATCAAGAGACCTGTGTCTCAGTCAAGAGTGGCAGGAATATTTATCTGTTCTACTAACAAGGATTTTTGTCATCATTTATGGGAGATATTCTATTAGCTGGAGTGCATTAAGAAATGAAAATTGAGAGCCAGGGGGCTGGGAGTCTTGTGAGGAATCAAAGGATCCAGTGAGAACTTACCCCAGGTTTCCCTAGATTCTCGTCCTGAGAAACAATCGTACACATGCTTGGGCTGAGTTGGTGTTAGCTGTGACAATTCCTTCACATTTACAATGCATTGAAATACTTACTTGATTTTTTTTTTTTTTAGGAAACAAAACATTGTCTCTTTTATCATTACACCACCCTCAAGGTTAATGAGAAAACTTTTACACATGTACCCAAGAACCTTCCTCTGAGGTTTCTGCGTCTGCCAAAATGTGAGAGGAAAGCATCAGCTGCAGAAACAAAAATTCAAATCATGAAACAAACTGGGTAACTTAATCCAAATCCTTGAGTTCTCAGCTCCAGGAACCCCGGGGATCGTGCAGTATGTTCCTTTTACACAAATAGATTTTTTCAGAGAACTCAGGAAAGGCCAAGTAAATCCTCCTGAATTAGTAGCTGCTGGCTGTACAGCCAAGGCCCTCAAGTGTGGAAGAGAATAGTTTAACTAGGATTTTCTCAAACTTGTTTTAGAGGGAAAATGTTGATTGCTTTAATAAGATCACACATGAGGTATGCCAGCATGATAAAAAGCATTAACAGAAGGATTATCAAGAAGGTCGACAGCAAATATTCAGATGTGTGGAAACACTCCCCACATCTCAACTAACAACAAAACCTCAACACCCACACATGTTTATGTATATGAAAGCAGATGAAGAAATACACACAAATACACACACACACATAATGGCTGTGTTTTAATAGAAAGGAGGATGACATGGTAAGTAAATGTAATTGCACAGGACCTTCAGAGTTTGCTTTGAAGCTACTTTCTCATGCTAAAATGATAAATGACAAACTAATGATTTCGAATAAGGTTACTTCTCATGAAACGATGTACCATTATGTTAGGAATAAAGGCTTGATGACAACATAAATGATGCAAAGGGTGAAAGTGACGTGTGTTGCCTCATTGTTTCTACAACACAAAAACAAAGACCCACTATAACATTTATCAGAAGGAAGACCAATTTTTCCCTATGGAAAAAAAAATCTCACTGTTACAACTTTCATGATGAACCCACTGAGTTCTTTGACTGACATTTATATATAGTTAATCATTCTAGTATAGCTGAATAATATAATGGCACTATAATGGATATCATAATGGAACTATATTAATGGACTTGAATATTAATGAAAGATTTGGTTAAATATGAAATCTGTTTGTTTGCAAAAACACTTGAGAAATAAGGTAGCTTTATCAATGTTAAATTTTCATCACAAGTTTTATGACATATCATGGAACATAAGTGCTTTTATGAGTTGTAAAAATTGCTTCAATATTTGACACTCTGTGCTTCAAGGAATCCTGATTGGCAGCTGATTAGACTTTTGCTCCAGTCATTAGCTTCCTTAGTGAAATTAGTAGGCTAGAAAATTGCATTGTAATTCATCAAGGGGAAACTAATATTGCAAGAGATCTTAAGGCTATGATTGTATATTTACTTAGAATAAAATATAAATTCTTTCAAGCAATTTCTAATAAAGAATATGCCAGAAGAGTATGTATTATCGATTCATCTGGAATTATGACAATCCATTTCTGCACATTTGGTCTTTGTAAATGGAGAAGTTTTATATGCCTTGAATTCCCTGTGTGATGGCATTAAAATAAATTACAGAGAGAATGTGATCTCTCTGTTATTACTGTCTCTTGCATGTTCCATTTAAACCCATCCAGAGCACCAAGTACTTTTGAAATAATTCTTCAAATGTAACCAATACTAACAATATTTTCATTTTGATACAAGTAAATAATTTACTGTCAAAATCTCTCTCCTCCAAACCAAAGTGCTACATTATGGCAATACTCTAGAAATCTGACATATTGAAATATTGTAGTTAATAATGATGTTAATTGAGTGTCAAAGGTATATTTAGATCTATTTTATTAAAATAAAACAATTTTTCAAGGATTACAAGTTGAGCACATTCCAATCAAATTAGAGGAAAGCAAAACATATTATTTTACTATATATTTTACAGTCTCTAGAAGTCAATTCTATGACCCCAATATTTTATTTTCTTAAGCTAGCTATAAAGGAGGAAAAGTTTACAATATGCACAAACTTGAGGATGGCAAAAAGAAGTATCAGAAAATGGAAAGGCTGACTAGAATATATTTATTATTCAGTCATTTAGCTACAATGACAAATTCAAAAGACATATTAAATCCATGTCTTATTTATATTTCATAGGTATGGTTAATATATTTGATACTCATTGAATTAAGAAAAAAGCATCTAGATAATATACTTTATTTTTCAAAGAGCTTTATAGTTGCATTTAATGTTGGAGTGAAAGAAAACTTAATAATGACAAAAATAGCACTGAAGGGGAAGACACTTTCAAGAAATTGGATTGTGCTTTTAAATGAAGTTATTTATCACCAACAAGAAGTAACTCTAAAACAATCTTTATCCCTGTGAAAATAATATTTTTATCTCCTTATAAATATTGCTCAATACATGAGTGTAAAATCATCATCAGAACATAGTATTCTTCAGTGATATCAGCCTTTTTCACTTTCTATGCTCCCTTCCATGACTTTGCTTCTATTTGTCCTCATCCCATTTTCATTTGTTTGTATGTTTGTTTGTTTGTTTTATTGTTTGCTTGTGGTCATTCACTTCATGTGCTCATAAACACAAGTGGTATCTGGTGTTATTATTGTATTTGATCTTTGAATACAATGGTGATAGAATTCTGCCCTTGTAGCCAGAAATTGGTCAAGGAGAACAAAATAACATCCGGTTGCATATGCAGAGTATGAACAGCATCAATTTTCTGTCATATAAGCATTCATTCTAAACATTGTTTTGAGATAGTTCACTCATTGCATATTTGATAAACTTAAGTAAAAATGGAACTCTATTTATCTAGAGAGTTTTGTCAACTTGCAATAAGGACTTATTAATCTACACTGGGGTGAGAGAGTGGGATAAAATATTACCATATGATAATCTATAAATATGAAATGTCATTGGAATACTAAATTATTAATACAAAAGTAATTTTTGAAAACTCTGGTTGCATGGATCCAAATTTTCATTTTAATAAGTCGTCAAGAAAGGCAACTAAAATGCTACAAAGTAGCAAAAGAGCTTTGAAATGGGCTTTTGAAGATGAGCACTCTCATTTATTGATCACAGTTTTCTAACTAACAGACTACTAGAGATCTGTCCAGAGTCACTGACAGTTGTTAAGTGGCTGTATCAGGCTGCTAGTCATAAAAGAAAGCCCTTACCTTGTGATGAAATATTATTTTCTAGACATAAAAAATACAATACTACAATCCAAATTCACTTCTGTTTCTTAGACTCACAAGGGTAGTTTCAATGCCTGGCAAAAAATATATAGTTATTTAAAATAACCAGAATTTTATATTTTATTTAGCAACAATTTATCATTTGTCATATGAAAGCCATTCTGCTAAGTATTTCATATACATTATTGATTTTAATTCTCCCAATAATCCCATCAGTTAGTATTAGTATTCCCATGCTACCGATGAGGAAGTGAGGCTTAAGGAAGTTTGTTTTTTTTTTTAAATTCTACCTATACATGCATCTAGGCATCCATCTATCCATACATTTGTTCAACAAATATCTAACGATTATTAAGTTCCAGGCACTGTGGCATAAGCTAAAGCTACAGAGCTGTGAACAAAGGGCCCAGAGTCACCAGAGTGCCTTTTTATAGATTAGGGCCATGTATGTCAAATGGTATGTAAGCAAGCTAAACGGCATTACTGTCTCATGTGCAAAAACTGGTATTAACCCATTAACACTTTTAATTTTATGTTTCCTCTCTTTTCCCTTTCTTTTCAGGAAGAGTAAATTATGAATGGTATGATATGAAGTAAAATGAAATATTTTAACATCTCACTTTATTTACAAATTTAAATTTGTGAATACTCCTAAAAGCTCATCAAGATTATCTTATCTCAAGCAGACCAAATGAATTATGAACTTTTTACAGTGTTTTCACAAAATATCAGTGCCACTTGCACTAGTAAATAAAAACACTGATCATGTGTTGTAATTGTTAGTCCAAAATTATATGAGCTTTGAATTGTGTAAAGGCCTCAGGGTCACACCTCCCATATGACACCCTGTAACAGTTGCCCCATCGCTCAACCATCCAGTTTTCAGCCTTGTACGGACTTAACAATAATTTTAAGAGACCATATTTAAATTTGTCCATTCACCTTTTATTTTAAAACTCAGTGAGGGCTCCAGAATTTCCATACAGAAGAATGAGTAAAGGGAGACATGACAATGGGCAGAAATAGTTCTCTGAAAGCAGAGCTAAGGGATTTGTGTAAAGTATTCCCATTAAAAAATGTAAGTTTTATTTGGATTTGTGGTTATCCAATAGTAAAAATATTGTTTTCTCAATATGACTTTATTAATATTCAACCTAAGATTTTATTCTTTCTTTTTAACACATGCATACTTTGTTTTATTGTGCCTCATGTTATTGTGTTTCTCAGATTTTGCATTTTTTACAAATCAAAGATTTGTAGCAACCCTGCATTAAGCAAGTAAATTGGTACCATTTTTCCCAACAGTATGTGCTCACATTGTGTCTGTCACATTTTGTTAATTTTCAATATTTCAAAATTTTTCATTATTATATGTGTTATGGTGATCTCTGATTAGTGATTTTTGATGTTACCATTGTAATTGTTTTGGGATGCCACCAATCACACTCATGTAAGATGGTAAACTTAATCAATCAATGTGTATGTTCTGACTGCTCCACCAACCAACCATTCCATTCCCCACCTTTCTTACTTTCCTTGGGCATCCTTATTCTCTGAGATAGTAACACAATAGTATTGAAATGAATAACCAATAATAATCAATAATAACCAATAACCAATTGATAACCCTACAAGGGCCTCTAAATGATCAAATGAAGAGGAATCACATGTCTCTTAGTTTAAATTAAAAGTTAGAACTAATTAAGCTTAGTGAGGAAGGTATGTTGACAGCAGAGACAGGTTGAAAGATGGGCCTCTTGTGTCAGTTCGCCAAATTGTGAATGCAAAGGGAAAATTTTTAAAGGAAATTAAAAGTGCTAATCCAGTGCACATGAATGGTAAGAAAGCAAACAGCTTATTGGTGATTTGGAGAAAGTTCGAGTGGTCTGGATAAAAAATCAAACCAGCCATAATATTCATGTCAGCCAAAACCTAATCTAGAGCAAGGCTGTAACTCTTTTCAATTTTATAAAGCCTGAGAAAGGTGAGGAAGCTGCAGAAGCAAAGTTTGGCTCATGAGTTTGGAAGAAAGAAACCATTTCTGTAACATAAAAGTGCAAAGTTAAGCAGCAAATTCTAATAGAGAAGTTGCGGCAAGTTTTCCAGAAGATCTAGCTCAAATAATTGATGAAAGTGGCTACACTAAGTAACAGATTCCCAATGTAGACAAGATCCTTTACCACCAAAGATTATGACTTGCTGAAGGCTCTGATGATTGTTAGAATTTCTTAGCAGTAAAGTATTTTTAAAGTAAGGTATACACTTTTTTAAACATAATGCTACTGCACACTTAAAAAACTACAATATAGTGTAAACACAACTTGCATATGTACTAAGATACCCAAATATGTGTTACTTCCTTTATTTCAATATTTGGTTTGTTGTGGTGGTCTAGAATTAAACCCACAATAACTTCAAAGGTATGCCTGTATTAGATTTAATTTTGGGTAAATTGGAGGGCTGATGGAGATTATGGGAGTGATAGAGCCCCCACCTTTTAGTACTCTTTGACCCTGCCACCTGCCTCTTCCAGTAAACTCTAAGCTCTTCTCTGTATCCTTAGGCACTATGGTGCCATGAACTCTTTTAGAAAAAAAATCCTTACTTTCAGTAATCTCTGACAGAATTTTCCCATTTGCTTCAGTTGTGAATGAGGAAAACAAGTGAAAGTGGTTTCAAGAAAACTTGTGACTTTCTCAATAGTGGAAATCATGGATATTTTCCTATTACATTCCAGTTGTTGCAGAAATCTCAAAATATCATTTTCATCCATCACTATTCAGAAATTACTATAATTTTTAGATCTGTTGTCAGCTCTTATTATTTAATGTTCTAATATAAAATCACATAAATTACTATTCACAAATTTATTTTAAAATTCTGATAAGTATATTTCCATATAATTGGTTTCCTAAGTAATTTTTTATATTTTATTGTATACATTTAAAATATTCTGAAGAGTGGCCCATAGGTAACTCCTAAATACCAAAAAAGTCAACAACAACAACAGAAAGATATTTAAAAAACCTTTACCATAGCCTGGAGGTGGAATGAAAAGAAAGGGAGGGGGCCGGGCGCTGTGGCTCACGCCTGTAATCCTAGCTCTTGGGAGGCCGAGGCGGGCGGATTGCTCAAGGTCAGGAGTTCAAAACCAGCCTGAGCAAGAGCGAGACCCCGTCTCTACTATAAATAGAAAGAAATTAATTGGCCAACTGATATATATATATAAAAAATTAGCCGGGCAAGGTGGCGCATGCCTGTAGTCCCAGCTACTCGGGAGGCTGAGGCAGAAGGATCACTCAAGCCCAGGAGTCTGAGGTTGCTGTGAGCTAGGCTGACGCCAGGCACTCACTCTAGCCTGGACAACAAAGCGAGACTCTGTCTCAAAAAAAAAAAAAAAAAAAAAAAAAAGAAAGGGAGGGAGGAGTTGAGAACTATTTACAATCCTACTGGTGGTTCACTTGCTTGGGAGAGTGAGGAAAAGTATCCTCTACCCCAAATTTGTAAAAAACTGTGTTCTCTGTAAGACTGACTTGGGGTATCATTGTATGATACTGTGTAAGTGTCGATGTATCATTCCTAATACTTAAGTGATCCTGAAACTTAAGAACTTAAATCAAGGGGGAATTTGAGTGATACCTCAGTAAATCCTACTCTTAATGGTCGCTGTTGGCTAAAAGGCTGTGAACTGCAAGAGAATTACACAAACCTTAAGACTTTTATTGAATGATAGTCATTCTGTAATCAGCCTTTGAAAGGGAAAAAATGGTAGAGAAAGCCCCACTGAAATATGTGAGTGTATTTTGATTGCAACTGAACTAAACCAAAGTCCTGCCTGGTCAGAGGTCATAGAAAGACTACTGATTAAAGAAATTTCCCTAGCCACAGGAATTAACTCTACCAGAACCTTATAGAATAGTTGCATAAATAATCATAAACATTTCCAAACATACCAGAGTTGAGTGGATTACATGGAATTGGGTATGGAATGAGCGAATTAGGTGAGTTCAAGAAGGTGCCTGGATCTCAATAATGTGCTAACTCCTTTAATAGATAATCTCCATCTACTGAAAACAATTTTAAGTTTACTTATAACAGGGGAAAAAAAGAAGGGGGTTACCTAATACACATGGCTTACATGTATTAATTCTTCCACATTAGTCAGGAACCTCAGAGGACTTTGTTGCCACCAAGTTTGTAAAACTATGAATACAATTGTTGGATGAGATATCTAGCTGTCCTGTACCAAAATGTGAGGTCAGATATAAGTTTAACGTGTATGTATGTATTTACCCATCACAATGCCTACGTGCTGCTAACCTAAGTATTTAATATATGTTTGCTCATTTAATTTTTACCATAACCTGATATGGTAAATACGATTCTTATTATCCTCATCATACAGATGAGGAAACTGAACAATGGAGAGGGTAAGGAACTTGTTCAAGGTCGCATGAATCCTGGTAGAATCAGGTTTGAGGCTAGGCTGTCTTATAAGTCCTTGCTTTCAATAACTATGCTGAGCTCTCTCTGTGTAAATACTCTTGTAGAGATATATCTCCAGAGTTGCCTAAATTGGAGTGTCCAACAATAACTATCGAAAGTTATAGCTTGAAGTAGAGAAGAAAGCAGAAAAAAAGAGTCCAGGTATATTATAAGACTTTCATTTAATTCCCACAATTCTAAGTAAGAGAAATTCTGAAATGTCTAACTTATTTCCCAATTTCTTTTTTTCATTTCCTTCTAATAATTTTAGGAACTGAGGAGTAAACAGAAAATTTTGGAAAGAAAGGTTTATAAGACAGGGGCAATGTTCTCTTTCCGCCTGCTTTCAATGTAGGATAGATTTGCATATATAAAATGCAATGGTATTTTTAAAAAACATGTGATACCATAAAAATGATCACTGAAAGATCAGACATTGATTCATGATAAAATTAAATTTAAAATATAACAATAATTAAACTACTTGTAAAAAATATTCCTTCAATGAATTCTACTGATGGACCATCCTGTATATCAAATTAATCACAAAGAGGAATTGAGCTGCCTTTTCTTCCCACTTGGGTATAGGAAAACATAAGCTCCAAAAAGCAAAAAAAAAAAAAAACAAAAAACATAATTCAGACTTCAAAAACAAAATTATAGAAAATCACAACTGGAAAAACGTTGTTCCCCCTCACTTCCAAAATCCTGACAGGAGCTTGACAGGGAACATTTTTTGAAAGTCAACCATCTAAAATGTTGCTTATTCATGATGTTGCCTGAGAATACTGAGAGGGAAATGAGATTGCAATCTCTCCTTGTCCAGCTGTCAAAGAAGACAGCAATTTTTCTTCCACCAAAGAGACAAAACTTGAAAAAAAAATTCACACTGTCAGAAAACCACACATCACCTCAGTGGGTTTGAGGAACATCTAAAAATGGATGTAATATGACAGCAGCCACCTGGACACCAATTCCAAAATGACAAAGATTATTGCTGTAGTACAGTGTGAGCAGCAGGGAATTGGCAAATCATAATGAAGAAGGGAGTCTATGCATGTAAAACTACACAGAAGGCATGATTAGGCCTTCAGGGTTTTGGGAAACATAGAAATACTGAGCAAGGTGACAGCTTACAAGTCTCAGATAGGATTTCCTTTGGTGTTCACTTAAATATTTTACCCAGACTTCACCTCAACATAACTACCAATTAGGCAGCTTAATTATAATAAATCAATGACCCTGGTATGATTGCAAATTTGTACAGGACTTATACGTCTTGGTGATCAACTAGAACACTAACCAGTATCTGAAGATCACTTTAAAAAAGTGACTAATCTCCATTATAGAGTGGATTTTTCTTCTATTTAAATCTCAAGAAACATACCAGTAGAGTTGACTCTTAGAAATATGTAAGTCAAGGCAAACTAATACTCCAAGCCAATATAAAAAGGCAGCTGCAAGAGTGTTTGATGGAAACCTTTTTGAATATTCTTCTCCTCCCCCAATTCTCTCTTGCCATCCTTCCTCCTGTCAGCTCCTTCATTTTCTAATAGGTGTATTATATTTTAAAAACCCATCTTGTTTGTAGAGTATAAAAAGCCATATCAGCTCAGTGATTCTATTCTTCTTATATGCTACCATTACTGTGCATCTTGGCTTTTGGGAGACTTTTCTAATTTGGAATTCCAATCTTCATATGTGTGTTATTTTTGCAAAATTCAGTGCCTTTACTTCAACAGACTCCATCAGCATTCATGTTTACTTCCTTTGGGTTCCCTCATCCTCACCAGTAATTTATCTGCTTTTGAACTTGTTCCCCAAATAGAGCACGAACTATATTAATTTCTGTATCTCTGACACAGGACACAGTCCTTTACACTTAGTAGGTGCTCAAAATATTGTTGTAAGTATAATGTACAAGACCTGTAAAAAAAATTCTAGAACATGTTGCTGCTATCCTCTTTTTTCTTGCACAACAAAAAGAAAAATTGGGGGCACAAGTGCAGACCACAGGAATAGTAAGAAGCCTGGGCATCTAGTCAATCTGGTGATGAATTAAAACAACGTCTTTGGGCATCATCTCCTCTCTTCTACAAGGCCCCCCTTGGCTTTCCAGAATCACTCTTGTCTTCCTTGTCTGGACATCACAAGTGTTTCTTCTGGAGTCTCAGAAGGAAAGGGTCCCCAATCAGTGGTGTGTGTCAAATGCTTCCGTGTTCCACAGTGAAAGAAAGGAGAGAGAGAAGGAGGTAGGGAGAGAGGAAAGGAGGCAGGGAGGCAAAAAAGCAGGGAGAAAGACAAAGAAGGAGAGAGAGGGGTAGATAAAATACAAATGAATCTTCCAACTCTCTGTTAACTCTAGATTAATGGAATTCGATAGGAGAAGTACTTTTTAAATCCTTCACCTCTGTACTTCATCTTCATTGCCTCCTCACTTCCAAAACATCTACTGCTTAGCTTTGCACAATATGGTTCCAAGCATATTCAGGTTTTATGTATTTAGAGGTGGTGGTTGGAGGGCATATAGTCGAGGAGCTTTCAGGCTGTCCTTAGGGGTGTCATTTGGGTATGGATACAGGGGGTGAGGTGGGCAGAACTATGTATAGCTCCAGGTCACAGTGTTAATAATTATCTCCTCCTCTGAAAATACTAAAGGGGATGAAAAGATATCTATTTAGAGATTGATTTCATTTCAATTTTACAGATAAACTCACAGAGAAAGGAAAAGCATCTATTCCCCATACCAATGTCACTCCCAAATATTTTTGGCTTAATAAGAACTTCTTCAACAAATTCTATCATGAAAAATGAAATAAAGTTAAACTCCTATTCCATTCATTATCACATTCAAATGACTCATTTTCACAGAATTCTTATTCTTATAGATGACAAGCTGTGTGTAATATAATAAGCAATAGAATTACATCAAGTAAACAAGAAGATAAATAAAGCCTGAAAACAAATTGTATGGTATTTAAAAATTAATAAATGCAGTAAAGCAAAACATAAATAAGTCAAATTCCATTTTTTCCCACTAAACATTAGACTAATTTAGTTTATAAATATGTTCTTAAAATGTTGTATTCTGTCAAATTTGTCTCATATTATTGGGAAAACTCAGCATATATTACCACTTGACATCACATCTTTACATGTTTTATTCCAATATTACATGAGAATTAATTTTATACTCCTGGCTTTGCTTTCATCTTCTTCATTTTTCAAAGCATGCTTGTACCCAACATTTAATATTCATCATTTGTCTAATAGTTGTTGTTCATGACTTCAACATAAGTCGAGTATAATATAATAAGGGAGTTACATAATGAATAAAATATTGATCAAAATAAACAATGAATCGAAAGAGTGAAATAAATTCTTGTGTCATTTTGAATGATAAACTCATCAGGCAGAAAGCAATTGTCAGAATCTGTTAATAAACAAAAATCAATGACCAACACAATATATGACTTTATGTTAGCACTTGCAACCTTTGTTTGTATTGCAAAGAATGGCCTCTCATTTCTGGACACTATTCTGAGCACAGAGAATTCAGTAACAATGAGCTTTTTCTACTGTGATCATGGTCAGTATTGCCACAACTTTTTGGAAAGTTGGAAAATCGAGCATTTCAGTGACTTTTCCAGGTACAAATATGGCTCTGTCATACCTTTGCTAGTGAGTTTAGTGAAGAAGTTTCTAGCCTAATCAATGACAAATTGAGTGAAAAAACTGGGGAAAAGTCAAGCAATAACTTACAACAATAACAACCACTGCAAAATAGTAATGCAACCACAACGCCTGAGTGCCTGTGCAGGAGCTTCTGACTCGGAAGAACACAGAAACAACACTGATTATACAACTGTGATATCTGCATTTTTAAGCACTCTTTTAAAAAATGTATTGTAGTTTTTTTCTGACAAATATTGGGTTATTAAGAATGAAATGTCTAATTTCCTTAAGTAACTAAGTTTGACAGTTGATATCTCTGACATTTCACTTTGACACTTTTTGTTTTATTTTTATTATGGAGGTACATCTTCAGTCTTGCAAATGCAAGTTTTGGCTTGTGATTATCTTTTTTTTTTTTTTTTTTTTTGAGACAGAGTCTCACTTTGTTGTCCAGGCTAGAGTGAGTGCCGTGGCGTCAGCCTAGCTCACAGCAACCTCAAACTCCTGGGCTCGAGTGATCCTTCTGCCTCAGCCTCCCGAGTAGCTGGGACTACAGGCATGTGCCACTATGCCCGGCTAATTTTTTATATATATATATATATATATCAGTTGGCCAATTAATTTCTTTCTGTTTTTTTTATAGGTCTCGCTCTTGCTCAGGCTGGTTTTGAACTCCTGACCTTGAGCAATCCGCCTGCCTCGGCCTCCCAAGAGCTAGGATTACAGGCGTGAGCCACAGCGCCCAGCCAGCTTGTGATTATCTTTTAAGTTTTCTTAAGAGCAATTTTTGTGAAGCCATGGATAAGCCAAAAATTTGTGTTATTTTCAAATGTGAGTCCTGTCATGGAAAAAATGCAGTGCTGACAGCTCGAAATATCAACAATGTATCTGGGAGGGTGTGCCTAGTCAATGCACAGTCCATCGATGGTTTAAGAAGTTCCATTCTGGTCATTTTAATCATGAAAATGAGCCATGTGGGCTATCTGAGACCAAGATGGATAATGAGGAGCTGAAAGCTGTAGCGGAAGCAAATCCATCTCAACCTACATGTGAATGAGCAGCAAGGTTGAACATTACTATTTCAACAATGTTGGACCATCTGAAACAAATCAGCAAGGTAAAGAAGCTGGATAGATGAGTTCAGCATGAATTAAATGAGCATCAGAAGAGAAATCATCTCGAAGGTTGCCTTTCTTTGCTGTCATGACATAAAAAGGCAAACCATTTCTATACTATATTGTTATGTGTGATGAAAAATGGATTCTTATTGACAATCACAAATGTTGAACACAATGATTGGATAAAGATAAAGTGTTGAAACACAGTCAAAAACCAATATTCATCAAAAAAAGCTAATGGTATCTGTTGGGTGGTACAATGCTAATATGATCCACTGCAGCTTCATGAAACCTGTCCAATGGATTACAGAGGATGTCCACTGCAAGTGGATGTCTGTTGCAACCAGTTGGACAAATGATAAGGATGCTGGCAATTAAGAAGCCAAGACTGGTCAATGGAGACAGGCCAATCCTCTTGCAAGACTACACTCAACCACATGTCACAAAAAGCAATGCTGCTCAAACTATAACAGCTGGACTTGAAAACTCTGCCATCCGCCATATTCACCAGACCTTGCACCAACTGGCTACCACTTCTTCCAGGCTTTGGACCACTTTTTGCAAGGAAAAATATTCAATTATCAATAAGCTGTGGAAAATGCCTTCTCCATTCCATCACCACTCACTCTCCAGGCTTCTTTGCTTCTGGCATGAACAAGCTACCTTTAAGATGGCAAAACTGTGTTGATAGTTTAGATGCATACTTTGATTAATTGTACTGCTTCTTGTTTGAGATACACAAACTACACTTTTGATTAAAAATTGGACATTTCATATTCAATGACCTTTAATATAAAGATACAAACTCCTTAAAGGTGCAGACCACAGCATTTTCACCTCTTTACCCTCATTGTACTTAGTACTCAATAAATATTCACCAGAGGATTGCTGACTAAAATGTTAATTTCAGAGTTCTACCTGAGAGGGAAGAATAGAGCAAAAGTTTCTGCAGATCACAAGGAAGTAAAGGGGAGTAAGCTTCAAAGTCTAAACTTTTTATTCTCTTCCTTGCAAGAATTATGTCTCCAGGCCACAGCTTCCAGTTCAGAGCTATTAGTCTCAGGTAAACACATAATTTCAGACTAAAGAGAGAGAGAAGTCCAGGATTTTTCCTTATGTTAATATATACTATGCCTATTTTGAATTTTTTGAAAATAGAAAGATTTCAATATTGAAAACCAGAAGCCTATCACTCTATACATCACAACATTTGCAGCTTTGTAGGCAAGGTAGGCTAAACTCCCTCATGAAGTCCTGGTTTGCCCAAATTTTCTGAACAATTCTGCTGACAGAACCATATAGGAAAATAAATTTGAACCTCCAGTTGGGAAGGGGGCGTAACTAGGAAAGAGCCAAAATTGTGACCAAATGTTAAGCATGAAAAATTGTTACAAGGTTCATGAACAATATGTGATCAGAACAGCAAATGGAAAGAAGGAAGAATACAGAAATCAGTGTGAAAATAGCAAATTATTTCAAGTTGTGGCCTTTAA
This sequence comes from Microcebus murinus, assembly GCF_040939455.1. Lineage (NCBI taxonomy): Eukaryota > Metazoa > Chordata > Mammalia > Primates > Cheirogaleidae > Microcebus > Microcebus murinus. The sequence goes on from NC_134119.1 coordinate 17,234,613, forward strand.
AAAATTCACTTGTGAAATATTTATTAAATGCTTACTCCATGCTAAACACTGTAAAAAAAAATAACAATGGACAAGGCATAATCCCTGTCCATTAAGTGCCCATCCTCCATTAGAACAACTTGCTCACTGATAAGTACAACCTAAGCTAGTAACAAAAAATGTTACTTATGAGTGTAAGAAGAAAAGTCTTACTTCATGCCAGATCTCATATGAGTCTTGAAAGGTGAGTAGACTTTTGAAAGGCAAGGTGGGAAAAGGCATGTCAGAGAAGAGAAATGGATTCAAAGACTTAGAGCTGGGGGATAAATGGCATATCCAAGGGGCTTTGAACAGAACAATTTACCTGGATCCTTAGGGTCAGGTGAGGAAGGTATCAGAAATAAGACTAACATAAATTCAGGGCCAGGCTGACACAGGCTGAGTTTATATTTATAAACTCAATGAAATAAGGAGCCAAGCAATGTTTCTATATGGGAAAATTAGATGGGCAAGGTAGTGTGTAAAACAGAATGGGATAGGGGAATACTGAGCATGGGCTGGTTAGAAGGCCATTATGCTACCTCAGTCTTTAAACTAACAGGGTTGGGGTGGGCTTAATGGGCCAGAACTTTCTGGTGATATTTTAAGTATATGAAAACTTGAGAAGACAAGTGTGGGAGAAAAGGAAGTAGCAGTCAGAAATGACAGACAAATGTAACCTAGGTAACTGGGATGATGGTGACGCTACCACAAGAGGAGCCAAGAGGGTTTTCTGGCTCACAAATAAAGATGAGGAATTTGCTTTTCAGTGTTTATTTGAAATTAGTTTATGTGAAGGCAGAGCAACCAGATGGAAATATGTAGCAGGTACCTTTACATGCAGCACTGGCTACAGAAAGAAGGGTTTTATATTTACCATTAACCCATAGTAGTTTAGTGAAATGGCTTTTCTCATTGGCTTCAATTCCTTTCCAAGAAAGACAAGATATGAATAATTACTATAGTCAGCTGAATGATGGCCCTTGGAATGTGTAAATGGTATGTGGAAAAAGGATCTTAGCCAAGGTGATTAAGAATTTTGGGATGAAGAAATGACCCTGGATTATCTGGATGGGCTCAAGAGGCAATCACAAATGTGCTTTCATATGACACACAAGGGAGAGTCAATACAGACAGATGAGGGGAAGGCAGTGTGACCACAGAGGCAGAGATCGGAATGATGCAGCCCCAAGACAATGGATGCCAGCAGCCACCAGAAGGTAGAAGAGGCAAGACAAAGGGACTCTCCTCCAGAGGCCCTGGAGGGAGTGCAGCCCAGCTTCACAGACATCTCAGCTGTGGCCCAGTGGTACTGATGATGCCAAACTTCTGGCCTCCAGAACTGTGAGAGAATAAATTGTTTTAAACCACCAAGTTTGTGGGAATTTGTTATAGCAGCCACAGCAGCCATAGGACACAAACACAATTTCAAATGTCATTTCTATCATTTCAATGAGAAATTTCAATATATGCTTAAATTAAGCATAATTGAGTAATAATAAGCATAATTAAGTAACCATCAAAATGATTTTTAAAATTCAAAGAATTTCTTGTATTTTACATTAAAATATTCTCTTAAGACAGTAATTGTCATAAAATTCTTTGGCATTAGAGAAGCCATGCCTCCTTCTACTTTCCAGACTAAATAAGGAACAGCACAAATCAACAAGAGAAGGTTGGTGTTGAGATACTACCAATCATAATATAAATACAACAAAAATAAAAACCACAGGCATAGGAAAGGGACTCAGCGAGGAGGGGAACCTTTATCATTATATACTTAACAAAATAGGATAAGCATATTTCTTAAATATATTTTTTCCTGCATTAATTACCCATGTAGTTGGCAATGTCCTATAATTACCCAGACCTGCCATATTTTAAAAATTTGTTTTTACTAATCAAATCATATAAACCAGAGTTCCATGAAGAAAACAGGTTTTCATATTATATATTTCTTAATATTGTTTTAAATGTCCCTAACTTTTAACCCTGACACATAATGTTTAAATTAAATTCTAAATATCTTAAGAGAAAATTAAAGACTGATTTTTGCCCGAATTATCCCTTGTTCAGTCAGATTTCAAATGGCCACCATTAATAGAAAGAGTGACAACATTCACATTGCAGTATAATTTATCTTTCTCTGACCATCACTTAGACTATTAATACAATTGACATTCCTTATATCCAACTTACTTCATCTTAAATGAAAAGCAGTCAAAAAGACCTTTGACTCTCAGGGAAAAGCGAGTTTGAAAATTAAATGCCATTCCAATAAATTACAACATAAATACTACATTTAAAATTTTTTAAATCACAACTGAAATTTTTGTGTCTTCAGATGGTCATTGTCTAAGACTTCAATTGGCTTGCTCTCTGAAATAGAATTTATAACACAGAGAAGATTGTCAATGGTATGCAAGTTCATGAAAAATCTGTCAAAAGACAATATTATAACAAATTTAATTTACAGATCTACTTGGTGTTTATTAAAGATCTAATTGGCTTTTTTATTATAGTCTAAAATTAGATATCTCATTGTATAATATCTCATTCTATAAAATAGAATGGGTGTTCTGATGAACTGAGCAGAGAAGGTTGGCTTTATAGGCAGAAAAGGGCTGAAAGAAGCAGAAATAGGAAACAAAAGTGAACTGGTCTATCTAAGTTACTATCCACATATGGTTAAAACCAAGGGGATGTCCTTAGCACTTGGGCTCAAATAGACTTGACTCCCTCTGAGCAGTTACTGTGAATCTCCTGTTTTTTTGAAAACTGGCTGTTTCAAAGTTCAGTTTGATTACGTGGCACTTAGCACAAACGACTCCATTCTGGTTTGGTCTGGTCTGTTGGGCCTAGTATGGGAGCTCACTCCAAAAGAATGGCCTTCCATAAATTTCATCTAACAATCTCATATATTCTTTAAGAAAACAATAACAATGATAAAAAGAAGATAAATAGAAATGTACTGATAATTCCGAACTGCCTTAGTAAGAAGTGGACAAATCACAGTTGTTATGGAACCACAAAAATGATCTGTAAGTGAATTACACTCTTGCTAAGTGGGAAAATGTAAACCCCCCTCACACACAAAAACTGTACATAAAGGAATACATTTAAAATTGTTAGATTCAACTAAAGATCTGTAAATCATCTCCTTGAAAAAATGTTCCAAACATACTTCAATAGAGACTAGACAATATGTAATTCTTTCCAATATAGATAACTATATTTTTTAGACATACATTTTGCTAGTCTATCTTCTTGAAATGCTTATAAATGCCTAAATAAATTTATTTTCTTGACAAGATGAGCATATTCCTACTCAAACATTAGGCATGCAGGCTGGTAAGAATCAATTAAAATCCTATTGTGTAAGAGTTCAATAATCTAGAAGGAAAAGCATTATAATTAGAAGAAATCTGCATATATAATTTACATTGTTTAGAAAGTCTAAATCATTGCTAAGAGTTGCAAGAATTTTTAGAAAACAATTGCTAATTTTAATTCACTTCACTTTGGTTTTTGAGTCTCTGGGGTCTACTTCTTAAAGCCTCAAACAAGTTTAGATAGTTAAAATTATCTTTCTCTAATGTGCAACAAGTTTAAGCAGAAAAAGAAAATACTTTTCCTACTTCTCTTATAGTCTAAGTTGTAGAAATCAGTGTAGATTCTCTTAGGCTCTTTTAATTTTGGCCACCTGCAAAGAATTTCTCTTTTTTTCTTGTTTTGTCCATTTTTGCCCGAATCCCCTAACTGCATTCTGCACCACACCAAATAGCTTGCATTGTTGTATAAGCTGTCAGTGTCGAAAGGCAGGAGAGCAGGATGGTTGAGAGGCTGGGCTCAAGGGCCAAAGTGGGGAGACTCCAGTCCTGGTCCTATCTCCTTCCAGCCACAAGCCCTTAGTAGGTTACTTAGCTTTCCTCTGCATCTGTTGTTTTTTTTTAACCTACAAGAGAGGATAATAACAGTACCAACTTATGGGGTTGACGTGAATCCTAAAAGGGTGTGTGTGTGTGTAGAAAGCTTGGCATATAACAGGAGCTGATGAGAGTTAGCTGATGCTCTGTTTGCTTTGTATATGTGTTTCTTTGAGACAGAAAAATGGGACAAACCCCAGCATTTTAGAGTTGAAAATTCAAAATATTATGATGAACTGGGAAATAAAAAGATGGACTGGGGTTCTTCAGAATAAGAAGAAACAGGGCTAGGCTAGAGGCAGTACAGCCAGTTTCCAACACATCTCTATAGTGCGGCCCTTCCCCGTGTCTGTGCATACCTTACACCTCCAGAAAACTGAGAGGGAGTTAAGAGGGAAAAGATGAAACAAGTCACTCAGGACTTGGAAACGCCACCTTTCCTACAGCTTTACAATCATTACAAGCAATTGAAATACTCTACACACTTACTATATATTCATTTCAGATAAAAAGAGTTTTAAAAATCATTTAAGTTTTTCCCAAAATAAAGGATAAAGATTGCAATGCATGAAAATTATCTCAGATTATTAAAGTCCCCATCCATTGCTTTTATGTTCTAAACAAAGGTTTATTTTCAAGAAAAGAAGTATAACAGCTAATTCTCACAAATCAAGAAACTGTGTGTTGTATTTTGGATTACATTGAGGGACTTTTCAACTCTTCTTTAAAATCTGATTCATTTAATGGAGAGGTAGAAACATTCTTCAAGGGGCGAAAAATATTTAAATTTATGTCTTACTCAAATGACCTGGCATGTAGAAAAATTGCAACCTAAGCACATGTTTCATCATGTCACACTGTTCAAGGACTGCTCTGGTTTTTTACATGCAATTTCCCTAAGACACGGAGGAGTTGCCATTAAGGCTTCTGCTTTAGGGAAGGGACAAATGGTCATCCTGTTTTCCTGGTGCAGTGATGCATAAGCCATCCTAGGAAGGCTTCCTAGCTCTAGTCTTGTCAAAGATGATAACAATAAATACAATGTGTCTAATTCTGGTCTATGCAACTAAATGGGAACATGGAAAACTTTGTTAAAGTTTTTAAAAAATTTACAAGTAGAATGATGATGAAAGATTAAGGAAACTTGAATCATTCATCCTGCATAAGAGGCCACACTAAATAGCATCTTGTAACTCAAGATTCCTACAGAGAGGATAATGAACACAAACACCCCTTGTCACTATCTTTGGATGTAGAATTCTCTTCAGCTCCCTTCTCTTTCCACCCTACATATGCTCCTGGAATGAGATCATCCATGACTTCTATTGTCCACATAATGTGGTCTCCCAAGCCAGATCTCTCAATCCACACATCCAATCGCCTTTTGGTATCTCAAAATCTCTCAAAAGAAATGGTCACGCTTGAAGCTCAGACTTGAGGGAGGAGGAGTGGCAAGGGCATTATACGTAACCTTAAAATTTGTACCTCCATAATATGCTGAAATAAAAAAAAAGAAATATCAAAATAAAAGTCATCATATCTTACCCTTTCTCTGTGCCCCCACCCCCAGCCCAGATACAAACACACATTCCCCTCACAACCATTGCCCCACCACATATTTTGGTGAATGGCATTTCTACCTCCTAAGCCAGATAGATATCTAGAGGCACCTTTAACCACTCTACATTCCCACATCCAATCCATTAGCCACTTTTATTAATTCAACTTCCTTCTAATCTCAGTAATCCATTATTTTATTTTCTTTATGTTCTCTACCATTTCATTGGTTTAAACCATCATTTCTTAGCTAGATTGCTGTAAGGAACTTCTAATTGGTCTCCTTTCTAATTCACTCTCTCTACTTCTACTAGATGAGAATAACAATTTCAAAATGAAAATCTAACCATATTATTCCCCTGCCTGAAGTTATTCAATGGATGCCAGCAGCTCTCTGTATCTCACATTAATCTCTACCACACCCTTGCTCTGATGCTAAAGAAGTGTTTTCTCGCCTCCAAATCTGTTTTCTTCTTGCCTCATACTGTTCATACTCTTTGAACATACTCTGTTCTCTACCTGAATAATTTCTACTTATCTGGAAAGTTCAGATCAGATACTTCTTTCAGAAAATCTTATAGATTTCTCTCTGTGTTGCCTTTCAACAAGCTAAATTAGATATCCCATCTCTGGATTCCCACATTACATTCTATTAATCATAGTGTATTTTAATTGTCTATTAATTTAACTCCTTTTCCCTTTCAACCATTAGATCCTTAAGGCTAAGAGTCTTCCATTATTTGCCATTAAATCCAGAATGCCTGGCACACTGCCTAATACACAGCAAACACTCTTTAATTGTGGAATCAAATAGAATGAATAAAGAACATAGATCTTAAGAATCAAAACATATAAAGGGAATGCTTAGGCTAATGGAGAAAACATTATTTACTTTCCTTTACTAAAAGTGTTTTAAATTAAATTGTGTTTTGATGTTGGGGACAAGATCCTAAGTTCTACTCCCCCCTAAAACAGACTCTAGGGCAGATTTGTATGCAGGAAGTTTATTGAGAAGTACTTCCAGGAAGAGCCTTTGAGGGAGTGAGAGAAACATGATTGAGCTGAAGGAGATGTTGAACTACAGTGCAGTTACAACAGAGACCTCAGTTGATCCTACTATGACCTCTGAACCTGAGATAACCCTTCAGAATTGGCCCTCATCAATACCACAGGGCTGGGCTTTTTGCTCCTGCTTTGTAGTTCTTAGATGCCAGTTACTCCCAGGAAGGGGCCATGACCTTGGTGAGACAGCTACTTTCAGCAGAGGTCAGTTCCCAATAAGGAAATTAGTTTTGAATCACCAGCAATCAACACTCCCAGCAGCTTAGGGAATGAATGTCTCATTCCCAAAGTGGGTATCTGGGTGGCACACACATTACCCATTTCAGTTCATCCCTCAGGCCACTCAAGTCCACTTACTTTATATAGTATGTTAATGACTTCTCATTATCTAGGAGCAGCTCCTCTAGGATTCTGTTTTGTCTCTTTTCCTGGAGAAAATTACAAGAGGAATGTTACTGGGACAAACTATAGCTCCTAATGCAGGTGATCTCCAGGTTACAACTGATACTCAATTGTCTCTATCCTCTAATACCCACTCTCAATTCTTTTGTTCTCTGGCTAGCACCTCTGCTAGTCCAAGTGCTTTCCTGGTGGAATAACACAGACCTTCATCTGTGAGGGGACTGAGTCCTGGGTCACCATACATGTCTCAGGTCATGGATGCCATATTTGTTTGCTGGACAGGGAGGTACTAAATGGAACCAAGTGGATCAACTACCTGCCAAACAAACTTTTTTCTTTTTCCCATTGTGCAATAATGGCCACACTTTCTCCAATGATAGTGTTGATTACCCCTGGAAGTATGGGTTATTTGTTTTCCTTGCCTGCTGGTTTTTTGGCATAAGGATCCTGAAGTGAGCAAGTAGCAGCTGCACCATTACATATGATGAAACTCTTACCATGTCTTCTGGTGGAAGCATTCCCCCATTCAAATCAGGACTGCTAGACAAACAGAGCCTCAATATATGAAAATGGAAAGAAAAAATCTCCCTAGGTGGGTGACTAGGAGAGATGGTAATCAGGCACTTTTATTTCCATTCTCCTGGTTCCTGGACCTATTTATTGCAGTACTGGGGATATGCCACTCTAAAATGGTCACTGGTTTAGGTTGTACACCACATCCAGGAAGACTGTACCCCAACCTCACAGGGTAACCATTGCTAAGCTGGTTCCCTGTAGGTGTCATCACCAAACTAGAATCCTAGAGCCATGCCATGGCTTTACCAGGCTGACAGCTTCTAGGAGATATTATATGTGACAGGATCCTATGGCTATGTGCCTACACCTGCTATTGCCCTTGCTGTAAAGTATGTCCCTTGATCTAAGGTAATGTTATGCCATATACTGTGCTGGTAGAACAAGAACTCTGATCCTTCAACTAGTGATGCTAGCTGAGCCCCAGAAGGCAGGAAAGGCAAAGTCATACCTGAAATATGTGTTAATTCTGGACAAGATAAATCCCCATCCCTTCTAGGGAAGAATGGGGCTGATGTTATTAATTTGTCTCCAAGTGACTGGCTCTTCTCATAGAGAGATGGTGCCATGTCAGAGGCTCACTGTTGGTCTCTGTGGCTGTCAGGTTAAACACTGGGCAACAGCAGTAGCTAAATCAATCTTGGTGAGTGGGAGCACATGCTATATGGCCCATTCATGGACTCTATCCTTTTCACCATGTCTTCTCCATTCACACAATCATTATGTCAGCACGGGAGTGGCCAATGACAGACTGGCTGATGACAACAGTTGTTCTCTAAATTTTATTTTTAGTGCTTCTTTGATGGTGGATGCCCTCTGACAGGCATTAACATATTTATACTACAAAGATCTTCACACTTTAAGCCCACTCCATAGGTCCATCTACACCACTTCCTAGACTCCCTTATTCCTACTCTTTCCATTTTTCTCTTTCTAGGTTCCTGAGCAACTGGCCATGCAATTCACCACTAAGCATGAATTAGTGTATATTCTTAACTTGGACCACACAAAAGGATGAACAGGTGCAGTGCCCAAAACTCTGACCATTGGGAGGATTTTCCCTCATTGCTGTCACTCAGGGGTAACCACGAAAGGGGCAGAAGTGCAGCAACAGTACATTTCTGGCTGGCACTTGTCTACTAAGTTGATCAATTCATGAACCAAGCTCATCTTTTTTCCTCCTTTATCAGCTAGGAAGGGATCCTCCTCCCTGTATTCAGCCATTAGTATGAGCAGAGGCAGAAGCGCAGTTGCAGTTGTGGTGGGTCACTTGGGGAAGTGGGCCACATGCTCATGCAATTTGCCTGAGCCTTCTGACCCTGGTTGTGCTTAATCCCAGATATACCACTTCCATTTGACAATGTGTTGCTACTAGGCATACCAGCATTATAACTTGTTATGTTCAGATATTACCTAGCTCATAAAGGACAGAATTGGCCACTTGATGGTCACTTGATGTTTCATGGTTAGATGCTCCATACTACCAGCACCCATAGCATACCAAAGTTATTTTTCAAAAGGTACATAACTATCAGCTTCAGAGAGCAGGTCCCTGCTCCTTAACCTTAGAGGTCTGTTTTGAGATTTTCCTATTGGGGTTTAGGATGCTATCTGCCAGATTATAAGACTCCAGTGAGAGGGCTGCTTTCACTGTGGCATGAACTTACTGTCCAACACTTTTCTGTTTTAAATCTCACCTACAGCTGACAGCATTATATGTCCCTTAGTAGAATCCTAGAACAGTATTACTAAGTGAAATATGCTACCTTCAGAACCCAAAGAGGCCTGCCAGGTGCTGAGCTTCTTTCTTAATGCTGGGGAGTGTACATTGCAATAGTTTCTTTTTTACTTTGGAGAGTCCCAGCATGCCTCAGAATCCTAAAATCTTCACTGACATAAAAGGTCCTGAATTTCCATAAGGATTATCTTTTATCTTCTAGATAAAACATGCCTTACCAAGTCTTGCCACTTATTGCAGATAAGTCTGATAAACATGATGTCATCAAATAATAGACCAATGTGATAGTCAGCAGAATGTCCAGACAGTCCAGGTCCCTTAAGAGGGCAAGACAGAGAACATAGTCCTGGGGCAAGACCATAAATTTGTACTGTTGCCTAATCAAAGTGAATGCAAACTGCTTGTGTTCTTCCTCTCTGACAAAGATGAGAAAGAATGGATTTGCCAGATCAATGCCTTCCAACCATATATTTGAAGTATGGTTGGGTTTGTGGCAGCCCTCTATCATCTACTAGGATTTATCTGGTTTTTGTAGAGGCCAGAGTCATGCCCATCACCATCCCCTTTGCTATGAGAGTCCAATTCTGTAATAGCAATTTTTCAATCAGCATTGGCCAATAGGATGGCTACCACTGAGTTTCTCAGGGAGGATGGGTGCTCCTCTCACTAATTTTTTTTTTTTTTATTATTATCTCTGGCTTTGGGTCCTCCAGTAGAACATGGCCATCTGGCTAGTTTCCCAGCCTTATGTGTACCAAGACAACATCTATGAGCCTTTTGATTTGTTCATCCACTATCTGCTACAGCAATTCTGGCATTTCTATTTCTTATAGTGTTGGCTATCACTTTTTCTAAGCTTCCAAGAACAATTCTAGCAATATGTTAACACCATCTCCCCAAAGCCTTTGTCAGGGTGTTAAATTCCTATTGTGCCCTCATGTTAATAAACTCTCCCATATTCAACATTGCATTCCAGCCACTTTGATCCAGCACCCAATATGTGGAACTAGCTACAAGTCCCACCTATACGCTCTCAATTCCTGGAGGACCAATGGCTCATTGGTCTTCCGCCCATAGCACACAGAGCACTCTCTTGGCCATGTTATGATGGGAATTGACCTTTGACATTAGTCTGATGGCCTGGAGGTTGTTTGAGAAAAGACATTAAAGTATAATTCAGTTGTAATACAGGTCTCAGCCAACTTTATAGAGAGCTCTGTCGCTACGGTAGTCCTTAAGAGTTGTTCCCCGTTAAGGCAAGGAAGGGGATGTGGCTTTGTACTGCGTTAATCAATCACTGGGTGTGAGCTAGCCCCAAGGAGGCAGGTATAACCTTGGAGGGGTCAGCTCCATTCACCAGCAGTCAAGTCCAATTGAGGGATTTAGCTGAAAATCATCAGCAGACAACACTTCCAGTAGGTAGAAAAATCATGCCTCAGTTCTGAAAGGGGGACCTTGGTGCCTCATGAGAGCATTCACTACAAGCAATATGCCAATAAGACTAAAAATAAGGAGGCAAACTTTTACCCTCTACCATTACCTTTTTCTTTGGGACCTCTGAGGGGATAAATAGCTGTAGTACACTGGCTCTTATTTCATACCACCAACATTTTTAGGAGAACGACTAAATGGATTATGGGATTTGTTTTTCTTGCAAAGATTTAGGTCATCACAAGAAGGGGAATATTTGGGAGAAAATAATGGCGCCCAAGGATAGACCTAAGAATTTGAGTCCTCTGATCCTAGAAGGCTACCCTATGAAAATTTCTGATCTCTAAGACATTTCTAGAGGTGTTTGTTCCCTATGATAGAATACGATCAAACTCTATAAACTGTTCTAGTTCTTGGACTTAAACATTAGGTTTCTTTGGTAAAAGTTTTATTCTTTTGCATACTAAACAAATCTCTCCTGTGTTCTTAGTTCCTGGTGAATTTAAAATGTAATACTGTACAAGCACATGTCTGTACACAGAATTAAAGAAAAAAAAGGATGCGTAATAGCATTTGTAAGTGAACAAAGCTGTCCACTCAAATCTCTGTATTTATGTATTTCTCTGTATTCAAGGTGTCACCCTTGAAATACTTAATAGGCAACTAGGAAAGTGTATATCAACTTCTTTCTCGCTATGTTATAGACTATAATATGAAAAGCATAGACTTTAGAACATTTCAAAGAAATTATTTGAGTTACTACTATCTTTATTGTCCATGAAAATATACTCAGAGGTTTGTTAACTCAAGAACAAGTTAGAAATAATTCATAATGTTAAATAAAATATAATTTAAATAGTTCATTAAATTTGTAAAATATTTTCCAAAGATTTTACCTTATCTGGCCCCTGCCAAAGCTCTGTTAGGTAAGCAGGAATTATTTAACACACACACACACTCCTCTATATGGAAACTGAGGGAGATGTTAAATTATTCTGTTAAAACACACACGGCTAATGAGAAATCCTCCCAAGGCCTGACCATGGTCTTTTTGCATCAAAGTCAGTATTGTTTAGCTCTATTATGTAGTCATCTATAAACATGATGTATACTTGACCTTCAAATAATAGCTTGTTTTTATGTACCTAGAAACACATTTCCCAACAGAGAATCTATAAAAAAATAAAAATTACTTTGGGTGGGGGTTTTAACTTTTTGTAAATGCAAAACACAGCCACAGATCAGAATTTCTCTCATCGGGAGTATACCTCACTTGTTTTTATCCTTGAAGCAAACACTGTGGGAAAATTAGAAAGAGCTGGTTCAGCTGATTTAAACTTATCTTAGCAAGAACATTTCCTATGTATGCCTCACAGAAAATTCCTGAAGTTTCAAATTTTGCACGTTGTTAGACTTTCCTAAAACACGGGGCTGTATGAGGTTTTAAAGAATTGATTGATACTTTTAAAGTTAGAGCAATTTCCATTTTTTAAAAGGAAGATCATTTCCTATCTTTTTATCTTGAAGAGACACTCTTCATAATGATGATTACTGTAGCTACCAAGTATTTTCTCCAGGCAAAAAAAGGGGCTTGAGCAGCATATCTGTAAACTTATCCAAACCTCACAGTCCACGTGGAAGCTGACTTCAAAGCAGAGAGAAGCCCTAATAAGAATTAAACACAACACACTAATAATACTTCTTAATGATGGCACCTGACAATTATACAACGCTTTGCACTTTCAAAGCATTTTATAATCATTAATTAGTTTATCCACACAGCATCCCTATGACTTATGCCAGTATTATTACCCTCATTTTAAAAGTGAGGAAACTGAGATCCAAAGTGATTAAGTACCTTGCCCAAGGTCACATAATGACTCAGTAGCAGGATCATAGCTGAGTTCATAGCTCTCTGTCTTATTTTAAGGACTAACAGAGTACGGAAATCCTTGAGGTCCACAAACCATCTGCTTGGACTGCAAACCTGCTGTTCTCCCATCTTGCCAATGGTGCCCTCCTTTGTGCCTTGATTTCTATAGAATGAGGCTAAGAAATTAAGAATATGCCCCTTAAAATGCTGAAGTACATAATGAACTAATTTGATTCAAAGATTAAGAAAAAACAGTATATTAAGAACAAAATGTGTTCTCTAATATCCTCCAATTAGGACAGATAAATTTGTGATGGATCACTAAATGATGTTCTGTCTTTAGTAGAAAATAGTTGATAGCCCAATCTCTCCCTGCAGCTTTAGTTAATATAGCTTCTTGCTCCAAAATATGACTGGTCACTAATACCAGCACCACTACCACTAGTGAAATGCTCCAACAAAAGGTACCTACATAATTTTTTCTCCTTATAATATGAAAATTTTTCCCTTGGCTCTTTAAGTTTGTGGATATATAAATCTAGATGAGCAAAAGAAAACTATTTTTTTTTAACTTTTGGAAATTTATCCTAATATGTTTCCTATCAGAATCAGTCATACAATAGGCTAGATGTATATGGTAGGACTTACAACTTCTAAATCTCAACCACATAACACAAATCTGTTATTTCTTGCTCAAGTTAAGTAAGTGTCCATCATAGGTTGGTGGAAGGGCTCTGCTCTAGTTCTGCTCTGTCTTTATTCAGAGACCCAGACTGACAGAGCCATAAGCATCTGGGTCACTCTCACAGTAGGAAACAATATTCCAAACTGCACAGTAGATCTTGAAGCTTCAACATAGAAGTGATTCATCGTCTTTACACTTTACTGGCCAAAGTAAATTACACAATCACGATTAATTCAAATGGGCAGAAAAGGAGAAACAGAATATAAGAGAATTGCAATAATGAAATAGTGACTGCTTACCTTTCTGGCCACTGAATATTTTGCACATTCCTCTCCCAGCCTATTTTCAGCCTCAAAGTGACAAATGCTAGGGCCACATCATCTTTTGGCCAAAGAGATATGTTAAGAGCCTGATCACAATTTGCTAACTTTCCTCCCCCTCTCATAGCCACTAGCAATGTTTCAAATGGCAGAGGCTCTGTTGGCTGAGAAAGCATAAAGTAGAGTAGAGAACCTATCCAATCCATAGTGGAACTGTAACATGAACAAGAAATAATCTTTTGTTGTTGTTGTTGACTTAAGCTCTGAGATCATGGTGTTGTTATTGCAGACTAACCTGGCCAGTCCTGACTAGTACATCATCGCACAAGGCAGCACGATAGCCATAGTGCTGTCAACAAAGTCAGATGAAAAGCTCCAAAAGGAAGAGAAAAATAAGGAGATCAATATGAGTCACAAAATTGACCTTGATATCCATTATGCCTAGTTCTTCTATGTTCCCCTTCCTTCCTTCCTTCCTTCCTTCCTTCCTTCCTTCCTTCCTTCCTTCCTTCCTTCCTTCCTTCCTTCCTTCCTTCCTTCCTCCCACCCTCCCTCCCTATCTCTCTCTCTCTCTCTCTCTCTCTCTGTCTCTCTCTCTCTTTCTTTCTCTCTTTCATCTCTTTCTCCTCTTAATTTTTTATTTTTATTCATGTATTAATTTATTTTTATTTTTTTGTCAACACCAAAGCCTCCTAAAAGCAGCCTCATTAGAGTGAGGCTTTGGAATCAGATATATGTCTGAAGTCATGATATCATTTTAAGAAGGAGTTCATAGATAAAAGTTTCAAGAACAAAGGTATTGCTCCTAAGACAAGATACTTTCATAGTGCTTGTTATCTAGAAACCACCGTGTTACTTTCTGAAGAAGCAAGTAAATGAAAGAGTGGTATCTTTACACAGTAATGTGCATTATTTTTGTTTTCTGTTTCCCTAATCCCTTGGACTCTGGGTTTTTATTACCATAATAGTTATTTTAAAAGTTTGTCATTTATTCATCCCTATGGTACACCTGGCACTTTACATGCATATATTAATAGTATCATATTTAATTCCTTATATAATATAAGAGATATTTTATTTTCAATTGATAAATGAGGAAACTAAGGTTTATTCAAATTACAAATAAGAAATAGTTTTGTCAGGACAGGCAGCTAGTGAGTGGCTGAATCAGTACACACATTAGATTTGGGTGGCACTAAAGCCTATAATATTTTTTGGGGAACATGTTGTCTCATTTTTAGATGTGCAGTTATTTACTACATGAGTATATTCACACTTGTAAGCTTTCAGCATGGTTTCCGTTAAACTTTTGTGGTTGCAGAAATCTGGGTATCAATATGGAGCATGAGGAGGTGCAAGTTTTCAGAAACCCACCCTAAAACCCCATGATTCCATGTTGTTTAAGAAGCACTTGTGAAATTCCAGACTTTCCTCCATGGGAGGAACTCTGGAAGTTACACCCCGTGCCACTGACTACCCATTCCCACTATAACAGCAAACCATGTATTAGGTATTATTTTAAGTCCTTTATACAATTTAAATAATTTAATCCTCATTATGAGAGATGTATTCTATTATTGTCTCTATTACAAGAAAATAGAGGCACAGTGAGGTTAGTAACTTGCTGAAGATCACACAGCAGGAATTTGAACACAGACAGTCTTTTTTCATAACTTATGTACTTTACTATTCGTTCTACTATGCTGCCTCTCCACACACACACACACACACACACACAAACACAAACACACACTCACAACAGATGAGATAATGTTGGCTGGTAGAAAGACTACCTTAAGAGGAAGACAACTGCTATTCTGAATTGCTTTTTCCCTTTGCTCTGCTCACCAGTTCATCCATTCAGATGAATAAATTGAGCCTTCTAAGTGCCAGGCATTATTTTAGGTACTTGGGATATGCTGGTTTAAAAAAAACCCACAGTTATGGGGAGTAGAGGATGGGATGAGGGCTGCAGACTCACTCAAGTGGCCTCAGTTAAATCTTTTAATTACTCAAGTTGCAAGTGGTTTCATTGCTTTAGTCAGGATGCCATTCTTCTGGTATAAAGGAAGGGAGGTTAAAGAAACTTCCCTTCATGACTCCCTTTGGCTTCAAGACTCTGAAGTCTGGTTCTGTATAATTTGTCACCTGCACAAATAGCCACCAAAGCACTCCTCTCTCCTCTTCATTACTGTGAGGCTTTGACTGAGGGAATTTGGAAAAGGCTCTCTCTAACATCATCTATCAGGGCTCAGGATTTCAGTAACAAGCAGAATTCAAATTTGGCAGTCTCATGGCATCTTGACTCTGCTAATGACCAAGGAAAGTAGATTTTATTTTATTTTACTAGGCATAAAAATGATTAGGAGAAGTACTTGAGTGAGCTAGTTCTTTAAAAAAGAGAACTCATTCTTAAGAAATGGTTACTTATTATTCCTTAATTTGATTTCTAATACTATGAGTAAGCATCTTTGGAGCAACCTAAATGAGTCTTGTATATGGTTTCTTAGTCTTCAGATAAAAGAACAATTCTTGTAGGTAAACAGAAGAGGGTGGCACACATCTATCTCTGCTGATAAATAGAGAGTGGTTTGTGTTTACCCATAGATCGGCACAGAATCCCATAGATCGGCACAGAATCCCATAGATCGGCACAGAATCCCATTCAACACTCAGAGAATAGAGTAGGTTTTAAAGACACAGAGAAGGGTAAAGTCTCAAATATAAGCTCATCACTGATACTAGAGGCAGGCAAGTGATAAATTACCACAGTGAGTCATTACTCCAAGAGGTTTCTTGTAAACATTAGCCAACAAAGGAGGAAAGATTGGCCAGTTGGAAACACACACTAATGACTTAGGATGAAATATAAATCATTTCAAAGAACTGTGTTGAATCTGGGAGCTGACAGAGAGAAACAAGCAGTAAGAGTAGGTTGCTAACCAAACCAAGGCTGAGTGCTAATCATAGCTGGGAGAGTGCTTCAACTGACAATGTCAAACAAGGTAGTTCAAGTAATAGGACTGAATGACATATGACTAGGAACTTTCCAACAAACCTGATTTATGCTCCTTTGAGAAATATTTGGGGAAAGTAACTAGATAAACTCTAAATTGAAATTTCTTTGCAAAGCAATAAAATTGAGACTCTCAAGTGTCTATATCTCAATTACTTTCTCCCAAGGTTTTAGAATGGAAAGAGAGATTGTTCAGAGTTTTGTGACTTCACAAAGTGACTAGTTGGGAACTAATGATATTACACTACAATTTATTTTGAAATAGGGCTCATTTAAACTGTTCTTAAATGAAACACCACAGACATTAAGATGAAGTAGGAAAAGTTCTTTCATAATGACAAATTACAGAATGATCAGTTAATCAATTTTATTTTTTTGCGGGAGGAGAAAAAAGAAATTATAATAATATTAAGGCATACAATGTCTGCAGTGGAGTCCCCTAAAAGGCAGTGTTTATATCATTCCAAGACCTCCTTCCAAGGTTAAGAAGCTACAAATATGACTTAATTTTCCATTTTGTTCAAATCTTGAAAATGCTGGCCCTCAGAATTAAATCACTGAGGGTGACCTTAGACTTAACATCATTGCAGAGGCTCAGAAGTCCTCTTGCTCAAAACAATACCATTCACCAAAATTTATCTAAAAAGAATTAGAGTTTAATCCTATAACTACAGATATGTCAGGAATAGATGACATGTAATTGGAGAAACCGACACTGTGGTATAAATGACCTGTTTTGACAGGGAAGAGGGGAAACAGAAGGAGCATAACTATGCCAAGGTCCTAGAATGGATGGCTAGGGAAGTGAGAATACTGATGGTTAGCATTTTGAGGACGGTTATTGCATAGCTTTGCCTATTACCTTCTAGGACAGTGCTCCAACATAACTGGCTCAGACCACTGACATGCTTTTCTTGATGGCCAGGACACATGACCTCACATTGTCAGGAAAGCCCCAGAGAACAACATACAAATAGAGGATTCAAATCAACCTAAACAATCTATCTTCATGTACTTCCAACACTCTATGCAAAATCTTAGCCACATCTGTCTCCTCCTTTTCTAATCGTGGATCAAAGCCACTACCCTTTCTGGACCCTCTCCTCTCACTATGCCTTTCCTCAATACAGCCATCCCCTACCTACTGACCACCCACGCCACCTTATACATAGAGGGACATTCAGTCTGCTGTTAAACCTGTCCGATCCACATCCACACTGCCTCTGCACCCACCAAGCTCTTTTCATTCTCTGCCTTCCCGCCTATCTCAGGTGCTCCCATTTTATGTTGGTTTTTAGAAAACAATTTCATTGGTTTGCTACCTAATCTGCCTGCTCCCAAGCTCTGCCACCATCTATTTATTTCTCCTTATTGCTACCAGCCGAATCTTTCTAAAGCACACCCATGTATTTTATTCCTTGCTTCTGAATGGCAACCAAATTAGGCCTGCACTGCTTAGCCTGGCCTTCTAGACCCACCAGCTTCGAAACAAATCTATACTTCATATTTTCCCATCTTTACCTTTATAGTTTCCTATACCTAGAATGTTCTGAATCTCATCTCAGCCTCTTAAAATCTTACCTATCCTTAAACATTAAATTGTAATGGCATCCATTTGAGAAAGTGGTCCCCAATTTACCCTGCCCTCCTTTCTCCACCTAAATAAATGTGATCTCTTTCTTTTTTGAGCCAGGGTAACTTTTTTTGTTACTCTTTTTTATTGCACATGGTGGAAGTTGTGATACTCCATCCAAATCCCCCTGTAGGAATGAAAAATGCATTTCCCTATCTGTTGGGAGAGCTGCCAGAAGATACCCTGAGCTGTCATTTGTATTTGGAGGTTGTTTCAGCTAAAGAAACATGCCTCACTGAAGGTCACTACTTCCAGCCCAGCTTTAGCCAAGTACTAATCAACATGAAGGGATTAAAACCTGGCCCCTCCTCAGCCCAACTTAAGACAACTCTGAGGAGCCACCCAGCCCCAGCGCTCTTTGTGGGGTTATGGCTGAAAACTTCATTGGGAATGCGTCAAAACTTAACTTCTTTCCCTGCCCAATTATGCTTCTTCCACACCCACCCCTTTCCCCAGCACTCACAGATGTGTTGCTCTCTAGAGCACTGGCGAACACACAGCATGTTCCATCTTAGAGCCTGCTTTCTAGGGAACCCACACTGCAACACAGCACTTAAACATGGTCAGTTTCCCTTCTATTAAAGTTGTATATGCATTTACTCATGTTCCCCATCATACACTAGATTATAAACCCTTTGCAACAGAGATCGCATTTTCAAATCATATATGCCTGCAGTGTGTAGCATCAAGACTCTAAAGTGTGTAGCTTGTATAAATGAATAAATGAGGGAATGAATAATTAATGCCTAAAATTAGCACCTCTGTGGTACTGCAAGGTCTTTACACATCTAAAACATCACCAACATGTTTTCTGTAATTGATGGTATTTAATGAGCATTAGTTACAAATAAGGCACTGAGCTAGGGAGGAGGGTATAAAAAGAATAGACTCCCTGCCCTTAGGAAGTTTGTAATTTAATCAGCAGGATAATTACAGCCAACATTTCCAGCAGTGGTTCCCAGCACTGGCCGCTCATTAGAATCAACTGAGGAGTTTGACTGACTCCCAGTACTGGGCCACACCCCCAAAGATTCTGATTTAATGGGTGAGGTGTACAGCCTGGACATCAGACTCCCCAGGTGTGTCGAATGTGTCACCAATGTGAAGAGCTGCTGAATTATGAAGAGTTTATGTGTTGCAAGTACAGTTCTAAGTGTTTATACTAACTTAATCCTCATAACAACATTAAGAAAAAATTACTATAAAATTATCATCTTTTTATAGACACAGAAATTAAGGCACAGAAGAACATTGAAGTACTTTGCCCAAGGTCACAGAGTCAGTTAGGTATGGAGTTAGAATTCAAACCCCAAAACACAGGTTCTGAATTCATGGCTCCTAACTACTCCATTATACTTTCTTATTTGCAGGGACAGAGTGAAAAGTAAACTAATTTATATTAAGTATATTTTATATAAATATTTTTTCTCTTAATTTTAATGTCTTTGTTTAATTTTTTTTTACTTCTTCATATTAAGGGGTACAAATGTTTAGGTTATGTATATTGCCTTTGTCCCACCCAATTCAGAGCTTCAAGTGTGTCCATCTTCCAGATGATGTGCACCTCACCCATTAGGTGTATATATACCCATCCCCTCCTCCCACCCCACCTTCCCAACACCCCATGAATGTTATTACTATATGTGCACTTATTGATACGAGTAGATTAATAAAATGTAGTATATGTGTACCATGGAGTTCTATTCAGCGACAAAAAACAATGGTGATATAGCACCTCTATTATCCTGGATTGAGCTGGAGCCCATTCTACTAAGTGAAGTATCACAAGAATGGAAAAACAAGCACCGCATGTACTCATCATCAAATTGGTATTAACTTATCAAGACTTTAGTGCAGATATAGTATATTTTATATAAATATTTCATCATTTGAAAATCGGGAGTTCTCTATGGTGGAAATGATAATAATGGCAACCTCTGACATTTAGATTGTACTTAAATATTAGAGTAAGAAGGAAACCTTACCCCATTTATTAAAGGAAGCTAAAAATAATGAGTTTACATAGGCTGATGAGGTAATATAAGCTAGATGAATTAACAAATTTGTTTAGGACTTTGCAACTTATGGCTGAAAGTAGATTTTTATTAAATTGTTCTATTATACAAATGAAATACTCCTTGTACTTTCTTACAACTCCAATTGTTCTACTGAGTTAATTAATTGTGTCTAAATAATTTTGGGATACTCTGCTAGAGTATCCCATATTCAGAAATAAGTATTCATATTACTTATGAATACTTCATATTCAGAAATAACTAACAACAAACAGAGGAAAACTGGAAGCTAGCCACATGAGCCAGAGAAAAACATGGTAGTACTCTTTTTCCACTGTGGTGTTTTTTGTTGTTGTTATTATTGTTTTTGGTCTCCTTAATAACTTGCTCTTTCCTTTTCTTACCAACCTTTCCTTATCTCCATAGCTAACAGACTTGCAAATAGATGTCAAAGAAATAATTGGATCCTTAACTTGCTTTCTTCCTCTCCATTGCCCTTTTCCACACTTGCCAAAGTCTCTTTTTGTGCCTCTCAGTCCTTCCTGTTACCTTCTGTTGCTCACCATATACATTAACCAAGAGAAATAGAAGCATCTCCTGTTCCAAAATAAAATATCATATCACAGGGAAATAAAAGTCCAAGAAAACATGTCCATAAATCTCTGTTGAGTTTAGAGCATGGCTTAGGGAAGGTGTATGAATCATAACTTATTTTCTTGGCTCTATATGTGTATTTCTCATATATATATTCATGTATCACAAACATACTTCAAGTGATAGAACTCATGTTGTCAAAATTTGGACTTGAACATAAACTCCTGGTTCATATTTAATACAATTTCCACTAGACCACTGATTTTAATACATTATTAAAAATTAGGCTCAAAATTAATATTTGGAAATGACTTCCCAAGTCTTCAATGAAACTTGTGTCAAAATATTATTTTTAAGTTCTTCATATAGGAGATTTAAGAACTCAGAATGTTTATAATGTAGCTCAGAATATTTAAAACTACCCCACTAAAGCATAAGAAGTAAAGTATAACACTAAAAATACAATGGAAGATACAGATATAGATATATAGATGTAGGTAGGTATATATATATATATATTAGATAGGCACAAATGATTTTTGTTAAGTAGTGGCTGATTTTTTTATTTCTCTTTGTTTTTCAAACCCAAACTTTCTGTAATTTGATATTATGTTCACGATTTTAATTATACAGAATATTTAAAAATTCATCATAATCAGATGTATTTTAAGAATTTTGTAGTTCCCAGCATTATAGTTTTAGAAACTCCTATCTGCTAGAATATCAAACATTAAAACATGCCTGCATTTCACATTAACACAATGTTACATAGGTTACTATGTAAGAGTTGAGGTGAGTTGCAATTGAGCAACTGGAATAATGCAACATTATACATTCTTATTTTTATATTTGTGTGTGTGTGTGCATATGCGTGTGTGTGTGTATCCCTGTATCCCTATATCCCTCCCCCACAGTCTGTCCCTGTTCTCGGTTATTTTCATAGGCCCGTAACAATTGGTGTGATTTACCTGGTGGGAAATTACAGTGCAATATTTGACCTGTCCTAATATCCATAAAGTCTAGAATTGTCATAACAGGCAATAACAAAGGCAGTTAATAACCAAAAATTGAGAAGCCACTTGTAATGAACAGAATGTTCCCTAATTTGGCAAAGTTTATAGAGTTTCAAAATCAGGCTTTTGTATCTTTTATTTTGTTATCTAAATAGTTATATCCATATATATGATGGGGCTCAAAAGCCTGATTTTGTGGCCTACTGCTGAGAATTAACTACTTGATAAATGAAGACTGTGTTAATTATATTTAACTTGTTTCCCCTTGGTGCTTAAACATCTGGCTAGATAATTTGCACCTAAAAATCTCTATAAACAACACAGTTCTTAACAGATAGAGCCCAGTATTTTTAAATGCCAAATTGATTAAAACTGCAAAATCTAAGGCAGGCAAGAATAAAAAGACCATATTTCTACTTCCTTTCACATGTGATAATCTCCTGCCTCTTGCCTTTTCGAAAAATTTATACTGTTTACGTTTTAAATGTTAAATGAGTACCTGAATAATGCACTATGTAATTTAAAAATCATACATTTTAAAAGGTTGGTAATTTAAGAACAGAGACAATATTAGATAGCTAAATGTACTAAAGTATGTGTTTTTAAAAAGCTTAATATTTCAGTAATAATACTGTAGCTTCTAAGATTCTGATTCCCTTAACATTAAAGGCCACATTTAAGATAAGAATGCTATACAGATTTACTAAGAATTCAGGAGTAAGGCCCTTCATCATAGATCAGAATCCTGGGCAGAGATAATTCATGGGTGGACTCAGATCTACAGAGTACCTACTACATGTCAGGCACATAGCCAGGTCCTTGGGCAGAGCACAAACTTGAGATGCTACTTTGTTTTCCCATTCTGAAGGCCAAATCCTTGTTTCTTAATTATATGTTTTAATGTTCCTATTTTATGAGGTGTAATAATTAGGCAAATCAGGACACTTTCCCCCCACACCCACCAAAGGAAACAATACAGGACATTGCTGATCTCTGGACATCATTATGTTCAGGACCAATGCAACCTAATAGCCAGGTAACCTGAATTTTTACCTGGCTTGTGTAAGAAGTAATAATTGCTGATGTTTGTTTTTTACTAAGTGCCAGGCATTCTTCTAATGTTTTACTTATATTAGTATATTTAATAGTCAAAACTAGGTATTATTATTATTGTTATCATTTTACAGATAAGAAAATGCAGGTAGAAAATGGCTATGTGACTTGTCATAGCTCTTACAGATAATAGTGGCTTGGGTAGGATTTCAATCCAGGCAGTCTGGCACTATAGGTATAAACCACATTCTTAATTATCATACCATATGCTGCATATTATGAAAATATCTAATAACAAGTATTCTGAGAATCTAAGAATACTAAAGACAAGTATTCCAAGCAATGCAATTCCACCAAAGCCCACTATGAAATGTCTCAAACATACTTATCAAAAAGGCTTATTAATAAGTCTTCAATATAGAATTAACTGTCCTTTGTCTTTATTACTTAATGCTGGAATTACAAACCAAGCTTAGAGCATTATCTAGTACAACTTAACAATCACAAAGGATAGTAAGAATAAAAATACCTTACATTTGCATACTTTTACCATTTTCAAAGCATTTTCATCTGAATTCAACTTTTATTATTATTCTTATTAATGTATGCTTCCACATATATTATCTTGAGAAAAGAAAAAGAAGCCCTCAAACAATGCTGGGTTTTACTGATTAAAATCTATCATTCTGTATTTCCAGAATCATTTGAAACAGATAATAGGGGGAAAATGTATATTTCTACTCAAATACAATATCCACAACAAGTAAACACTGTACTTAACTCATGAATAAAAGACATTTTCTTTTCAGCATGCAAAGAATAACTATTTATGAGTATATTCCGATACTATTGCTGAAAAATAACTTATCAGTGGGTAAAGAAGAAACCTCAGGTAAAAATGAAAAATTACCAGAAGCGCTCACATTATAACAAAGAGTGGCAAATATTTTATTCATTCAGGAAAATGAAATGAAAGATTATATTGTGTTTTCCAGGAAAAAAGAAGTAAAAATTCCCATGCTACTTTATCTATGCATTAACTTAAAACATTTAGATCCAACACAATGCAGAAGAAGGTCCATGTTAGATGAAATAAATGTGTCTCAGAGAAACTGTTCAGGAAATTGTATTTTAAATCTTTTAAGGTTGTTCATTATTTAAAGGCATCCTATAATAAACCGCTTTCCAAAGTAAATGGTCCATCTTGTTAATTTTGTTTTGTTGTTGCTGTTGCTCATTTATTTGTTTACCAAATCAGATTTTCTTTACTTAAAGCAGGGAGCACAACATTTGGATTTGGGTTACAGAAAAAGTCTACTTATTGCTGCTTGAAATTTAAAGACAAAGAGTGTTGTAAGACCCTGCAGGATACACGGGCTTTCGAATAACTTTGAGAAATAAGAAAACAGAGGAACAAATGTCTTAATCGTTCACTGGAAAGAGATTAAGTTTTTGAAGATTTTTGTTGGTTAATGCCATGTGTTAACATCCTGATTCTTGGGATGTTCTCTCCACTGTAGAAAACGAAGCTTCATTCTGTCCCATACCCCAGGACCCCAGACGGTCACGTTATCTGCATGAGTCTGTGATCACACAGCAGATGAAGCAAAACAGGTCTGTTTCCACAGAAATCCATCACTTTCTCTGGAACTACAACTCTGAACACATGATTTACTGAGAATTGGTGTAATCTTCACATACATAAGTATTTTTTCAGAGAAAAGAATGATGTTTCGTAGTTTCTGGTATTTTAAAAATTAGGTTGCAATGCAAATCAAAGTCAATGAAGTTCAGAGTAGGAAGCGCTTGAAGGATCATATAAAAAAGTACACACTCTAATTTCTTCAGTAACCACAAAGCAAAAGGGGAAAGAGGTGACCTTTAAGTACCTCCCATCCCAGTTTCCCCAAACACACAATACTAAACCAGCTAATCCCCTAGCAAATCTTTCCCAACTCAGGGAATGGTATATAATCTTCCCAAATGTTCAGACTCCAAACTCAGGAAGCATCTTCAATTTTATCTCTTTCTTCATCCCAACATCAATAAAACAGCAACTACTAGCAGCTCAACTTCTATAATATATTTTGAATGCTCTAATTTCTCTCCGTTTCTAATGTTATGACTCTAACCACCCATGTCTCTCACTTCTTCAAAAGTCTCTTAATATATTTCCCTGCCTTTACTCTTGTCCCCAGAATGGTCTTCATAAATGAGAATATGTTAATTCCTCTGCTTAGAAGCCTCTAATGACTTCCCATTGCCATAATCATGAAATGGAACAGCTTTCTGTGGCACACAGACCCTACCAAACCGCCCTCCTTAAATTCTCTGTTCTTTCCACACTGGCCCTCTCAATGCCATTCAACAGAATTAACTTATCCATATCTGAGGATAGTCGCATTTTCTGTCTCCCTCTTATGGAACATGTATCCCTTAGTCTGTCTGTTTAGTCTCTTAGTCTCTTTAGTTTCTTAGTCTCTCTCGTCTCTAATATAACCTCCACAGAGAAACCTTTCCCAATCATCCTATCTGAGACAGCACCCATGTATCCTCCAGTCACTCTATCCAATTACCTATTCAATTTTCCCTACAGCCCCCCTCACTGTTGAAGTTATATATCTGTATACTTTTTCATTGATTTACTGCTTATTTACACTTGTCACTCTTCCCTCACCCTTCCAAAAGACACAGTCCTTGAGAATAGAGACTTTGCTGATTTATTCTCTATGATCCCAGCACCCAGTACACTCCTGGCACATCTTCAGTGTTCAATAAATATCAGTTAAATGAATGAACAAATGAATGAGATAAAAAGTAAAATCCAGAAAGTTATACTGACCTGGATTATGCTGACCTCAGTCTTCACTAGGGCCTGAGATTTTACACTTAGCACTGCAGAGCTACCTTGAAATGGGAAATGCCTTTTTTTCCAATTCCCTTTATTCAGTAAATAGCAAAAGAGTATTAATGTGAAATTGATGTGCCAAGGCGAAATAAAAGTACAGAGTCCTTACAGTGGTTATAGGGGGAAAATATCACATGTCACTGATAAATATTTTCCAGGTAACTTCAACAATAACAAAAATAATTCAATCAGCTGTCTACTGTGGAGAAAGAAATCTTGTTCTTTCTTTTGTCGTCTGCTTCTGCCCTTTTCTCTTCTCTTTCCATATCCTTTAAGTGTGATTCTTTTTGTCCCTCCTGGGGATTCCTCTCAACTCAGAGACAAAACTATGGCATGAATTTATTGGATTACTTTCCCCACAAATAGGCACCATTCATAAAGTAGCTCTAGCAAAGCACCATTCTAGCCTAATTGCTATGTAGTGTTATCACAAAGGAAATCTATTTACTTAAGGAAGGAAATGTATTAAGTGTCATTAATGGAATTAAAAGGCATTAAGTCAAAGAATTCAGAGAACATGACTTGGTAGCAAGACATAGTGAGAAATGGATGAAATAAAGAAGAGGCTGCAGTCGTTTATGCCCTCATTAATGTAAGAGCAATGTGATTCCAGAACAGAATTAGAGTTCAGAAAAAGAGGGCTCTCCTCCTTATTATACTGGTCCTTGGCTAACTCCTTATGCTACTACAAACCCCCAACACTTATTCAAGATCTTCAGGGCTAGTTGTGTTTCAGAATTCAGATATTTTAGAATTTTAGAAGGTAATCTAGAGCATCTACCACATACTGCATACCACCCCCTGTGGAATCTGAGGCAATGTCCTATAGTGAAGCACATATATATTTTGGTAGTCAAACATACTGCTATTTACATAAAATATGATAAATAATAACTATAAATAGCTTCATATCAGCTAACTTATGGAAATATTTTGATTCTTAGAACTTTTTGGATTCTGAAAACCAAACTTTAGAATTATAGATAAAGTATTTTGAACCTTTAATAGTATAAGAGGAGAGACATATGCAATGGAAATAAATTGTCATTACACCACTTTGGGAGAGAGATGGGAATATAGTTGGAGAGAGTGGCAGGCAAAAAACAAAGGGTAAAATCATGAGGGATAAACTTAGGTTACCATCCCTCTAAGCTGAAAAACTTCTTAAGTGCCTCATAGCTTGTTTCTCTAAGTTGACAACAGTAAACAATGGAAATGAATTTAATTTTGTGAATTCAGGCTACTGCAGCAATCCTACTGGGTTTGATCCCTACATAAAAGGAGCCCAGAACTAGAAGAGAGATGTAGAGCCCCAACTGACTCTGCTTGCGGCCTGAGTTCTCTTCCCTTTCCATTGTTGAAACCAAAGGGGTTAGCCAGGTATAAGAGAGTGCCAATCCTGATGAAGTTCAGTTTACTGAAAAATAGTGTAAGGGTCAGAAGATGACATTAAGAGATGCTATTAATATCAAAATGCAAACACTGGTTTTATGTGAAGTGTAAGACTATGGGTGCCTTGAATTTTTTTGTACATGTGCTCATCTATTTCTTCAATGTGTAAACTTGTATAACAGAGATTTGTTTTTATGAGTATTTTTAAGTTAATAAACTAGCACTTGAAAACAAAGTGCTTCATCATGGAATGAAACTACTTTAACAAATAAAACTACAGTCTTGGGAATAAAAATGCAGGAGAGTATGTCTGATGCTTAAAAAAAGCAAAATCAGTAGCCAAAAGATAAGAAAAATTATTATTGTTTTTAATCTTAAAAGCTTCTGGGTAGGCTCTAACTCAATTAAAATTATTATTGGTACTGAAAAACCTATTCAAAACAATAGACCCATTAGACCCATAGTTGTCGTCGGACATAAAATAGTAATAATTTATTGCCAACTCTGCCTTTAATATTGCTGTTAAGTACAGAATCACTGGAACTCCTGCTCTATAGGCTCAGGGTTTTAATTTAATAGAATAAAATTATAATTACAATTTCAATGGAACTAATTAATTGGTGGTGACAATATAGTTGATGTTTATTGTCTGCTCACAAAGTGCCTAGAACTGTTGTAAGCATGCTACGCATATTTTCTTAAACAATATTCCCAAAAGTCCTATGAGGAATGTGGTCTTATTATCTTAATTTTAGACATGAGAATACTGAGGCTTAAAAGTTAGATTACTTGCCCAAGCTTGCTCATATAATAATGGCACAGTTGAGACACAACCATATTTGCTTTTCTTACTCCAAAGCCCATTTTCTAACTACTGTGGTGTATTTTTACTTAAATGGATATAGAAAAGATAATGATAGTTAAACTCATTTGTTTATACTTAAGAAGCATTTCAATATTATTCTAAACCATGCTTATAAACAGTAACAAGTACCCATTATATTTTACAACTTTAAAATTACTTACACATGAGGTATCCCTGTGAACTGGAAAGGGACTTATATTAACAAGAGCAATCAAGCAACAGTGAATAAATTTTTCATTCTATTATACCTGGGTAATATGACTAGACAAAACAAATTATACACACACACACACACACACACACACATATACATATGATAACAAATAGTAACTACATTCTCTAACAGGTATTATTTCCCTATTTGATTTTCCTTAAAAGCCTAACCATATTTTTATTTAAAAAATGTACCTCAAGGATTTTTAGAAGTAATTCTTAGAAAAATGGATTACATTATATTAAGGCAATGAGTCAAGATTTAGTTGAGAATCTTTAAAAGAAATTTTTTCAGAGATAGGCTTTAAAAGAAAAATAAAGAAATTTTAAAAACAATAAACCCTATAGAAGAATCAGAAGCCATTAAATCAATAACAATTAAGTACATTCCTGAAAAAATGCTTTAATAGTGACTAGAAAAAAAATTAAATTGCAAGAGGCTTCAGAATACAGTGCAAACCTTGTGGTAGTTAGTGTCAGAAAACCTAACTTGTAGTGTGGGCTTTCAACCTGTTGAATTTTGTTCCCCATAAAAGAAGTCCTAACCATCAGCACCTATGAATGGGACCTTATTTGGAAATACAATCTTTGCAGATGATCAAGTTGAGGTCATTAGAGTGGATCATAATCCAATATGAGTGGTATCTTTCCAAAAAGAATACATTTGAACATATAGAAAATGTTATGATACAGGGAGAACACCATCTACAATCCAAAGTAACTGCTCAGGCTACTAGAAGCTAGGAGACCAGCATGGAACAGATCCTTCCTCACAGCTCTCAGAAGGAACCCTGCCAGCACCTTGACTTCAGACTTCTCCAAAACTGGGAGCCAATAAATGTCTGTTGTTTAAGCCACCTATTTTGTGGTACTTTGTTAAAGTAGCTCCAGGAAACTGATATACCCCTTTACTAGCTATCTGGGACAAGTCCAATTTAATAGGCTTCAATCTTCCTATTAATGCCATAATTTGGAGTGATCAATATATGTCATAGCTACCCCTTGTAAGAAGCAAAGGTACAAGTGCAAACTGCATAGCATTATGCAAATATAAGTGTCATAAAGGCATGCTCAGAGAGATTAAATGGAATGACCAATGTGGATTTATTTTAAAATGATACCAGCCTTTCCATAAAGGTAGAGACATGGATTTTCCTGGGCTCTTGAAAATATGTTCATAGTCATATGAATATGATACATGAGAGCAACTTCATCCTTGAGGAGGAGAGACAGAGCATTTGGAACATAACCAAAGATGTCATTTGATAAGACTCAGCTCCCTAAAATTCAAAGCTCGGAAGACTTGTTAAGATGGATAAAGAGGACCTCTACCAAAGCCCTGTGGCAGGAAAGAGCAATAAAACACTGAAATAAAATTGTATTATGAAAAGCAAGCATACCAACTTGAGGCTTGGGTTTGGACATAGGGATGTTTTTGAGGATGAGGAATGATTCTAGCTTGAGGATTGTGCAGGAAGCGCCTCTAAATTCAGTTACCTGCTGCAATGCTATGCTGCCTTCAGAAATAATGATTGGACCTGAAAATGTGAACTAAAAGATCTTTAATCATGGCACCCAACATGAGGTATGACTATAAGCTGACAAGGGGCCTATACCCATAGGGCAACCAAGCAACAGTGAATAAATATTAGCTAGATATGTACAAGATAAATCTACCACAGCAGCAGTATGTGATAGAACCAATGGCCCAACTCAAAGTTCTCTGCTTGGCAGTTGGAAAGTAAAATGCCCCTTCTTGGTTTCACAAGTTTTGGGATTCTTGAATTATTAAGGAGAAGGGGAAAAATCTTAGGAAACTTAGGAAAGAAAAACTAAACTTCTTGCTATACTGGTATGTAACTGTTTGAGTTATTAATTTGATAAAAAAGGAAATGTAACTGTTTCCAGGCCAAACTAAAAATATAGAAGAGATCACATATGAAAGCCAAGTCAGAGGGTGTGGAAACATGGATTAAGGTTGAAGGGGCCAGTGAAGGTGGATAAGGTATCTGAGGGAAGTGAGCCTGGAAAGGGGCAGAGAAAGTTGTTTTTGATCACCTTCCAATTGTGGCAGGAGGCTGGCCCTGTGGTTTGATCTTACTAAAGAGCTTAGAAGCAAGGAAATTATAAATAATAAGAGATTTTAAATAAGGAGAAAACACAGAATTAGGTCCTAATCCTGCCAATTATTAATGTGAGATCTTATCTAAGTAACTTAAAGTCCCTAAAGCTCAATTTCTTTATCCACAAAATATTGATGACAATAATATTTTCATTGTGGAGAACATCAAAAGAAATAAAGGCTTTGAAAGCACTGAAAAATGCTGTACCTATAGTAGATACCATCATTGTTATTACTAAAATGAGAAACCATTCAGTAAAACCTCACATCAAGGTAATCATCCATTTACCTTACCATCCTTCCTTTATATTTAAAAACTTTAGAAGAACCTATTAATAAATATGAGATTCTAAGTATTAGACCATACCAAAATTCTGAACTTACATTCTCCATACATGAGCATACACATTGGTTTTCCACAGCTAAAGCCAACCACTTTTCTTTCAAAAAGGTATTAACAGTAAAAATAATATCTACAAGTAGCCAACCCTGTTACAGGTTATTGTGTGCTACCACATTTGAGAAAGAACAAAAATTACCCTTTCCTCCCACTTCTGTGATGTAATAGGTACCATCATCACAATTGTCCAAACTGCAAACAGTTTATCCCCACTCAGTGCCTCACTCTTCTATACACCACAAGCTACTAGGATGTAAAAACTGTTCAAGTATGAGAAAGTTATAAATCAGAGAATGGGAGAGATAAAAATAAATGAAAAACAAAGTGGCACTTCACAGTCCCTTAAAAAAATAAAACAACTATCTGGTACAAACTAATCAGCAAACAATTTCCTAATAATTTATTATGTCTTCTGCTCCATCCATAAACCAGATATTTAAACCCTAGTGGTGATATATATTGTCTCCTATATGCAATTAGGTAATGCTTGTCTCTCTTTGGTACTGAGGAATAAAGGCTCATTTCTCACCCTCATACTGTATTCCCATTAGGCCAGTGGGACACAGAATCATTTATAATATTGGAATGCATACATGACGATATCAAAGGCCTTGGCAATTTTCACAGGCCCCTTGTTAATTTAATTAATCCAGCAAGGGAGGTAAGAAGGCTTGACAAACCCATTTATTTAACTTTTCAATTTTTAAGAAGTAATTAGGCTGGTAGAGAGTAGTGCTGAAACACATAGAAAACTCATAAGGAGGAGATAACTTTATAGGATAGATGACAATTTTTCATTTCAGATTTACAAAGTTTTAGGCGAAATCTTAGTTACAAAGCCCATTCACAAACAGCAACTAACCTGTGGCTGGCAATATAATGTCAGCGTTGCAAACAGAATCAATTCTCATGTATTCTGCATCTCATGTATTCTGCTAGTTATTGGGGATACAGCAGTGGCTAAGACACAGCCCATGTTCTCAAGAAGCTTTCACAGTCAAGTAGGAGGCACAGATGTGTAAACGAATAGTTTAAACATGGTGTGAGATGCTTAATCACACAGTTCAGAGGTAACAGAGAAAAGGAAATAATTAACTATTTAGGAAGGGGGTGTTAGAAAAATCTTTCTTGAATGAGGAAACATAAGGTCAGTTTGAATTTTATTTTAATTGGCATAAGCTAGAAATTAGTTAGCTAATCAATCAATCAACAAAATGTATGAGGAAAGCATCATGCCTCAAACTGTAGAAGAGGTTTAAAGGAATCTACCTAAGGGTAAGGAGTGATTTCCAGAGTTACATTGTAACCTTCATGGGCATGAGGCACTTTTTCCTCTGTGGGTCCCTTCCTCCATTAAAAACAAAAAATGTTATAAACATTCAAGTGCAGGTATCTTTTTTGTAGAGTGTCATTGGATCATTTGGGTAGATGCCCAGCAATGGGATTGCTGGATCAAATGGTAGATTCACTTGTATCGCTTTAAGGTATATTGCTTTCCACAGAGGTTGAACTAGTTTGCAGTCCCACCAGCAGTGTAGGAGTGTTCCTCTCTCTCAGCATCCACGCCAGCATTTGTTATTTGGAGACTTTTTGATAAAGGCCATTCTCACTGGAGTTAAGTGATATCTCATTGTAGTTTTGATTTGCATTTCCCAATATGCCGAAATTAAAAAAAATGTTGAAAATTATATTTTATAACTGTATTGGCCTAAAAATGAATATATTAACATCATATATTAAGCATTTTATTCAACCTAGAAGTTCATTTTTTTTCCTTGTTATTAAAAGAAATGCTCTTTTGGATTAAAACATTTTTGCAGTCCCCTAAAAGTATGGGTTCTCTACACTATGCCTACTGTGCTGAATGGGTAAGTCACCCCTGGTGATTGACTTTTAAGAGCCAGACACTGGAGGCATTTCATAGATACTATGTCATTTAAGTCTCTATAACTCATTATTTACAGGTGAGGAACCAGGGTTCAGGGTGTAATCAACTTTCTCCAGGTCTCACTGTTAACAAGACAGAAGGCTGCGATTTAAACCAATCATTTGGACGAAATCCAAGGCCTCTGCTCTCTCTTCATGCCACACAATTCCCTGTATAATACTTGGCACCAGCTCTCAATCAATTTATATTCAGAGCAAGAAACTGGGGTATATGTGAAAGCAATGACAGTGCATCTGGGCCACATGAGCTTTAGAAATAGAGAGGAGGCTAACAGAGATGGCCACACTAATATAAATGCAATCACAAACTAAAACCTGGTCAGAAGCAGATGTTTACTCAATATGGGGCAAGATGGACTAGTGGTTAGGAGTCTGAGTGCCTGGGTTCAATCTCAGCTTTATAAATGTTGTTTAATTTCTCTGAGCCTTGATTTCCCCACCTGTAAAATGGAAATAATACAATCTTATGATGTTAATTAAAATGGTAAATTATTTAACATTTTAACAATACTTAGAATTGTGCCTAGCACAGAGTAAGAGCCCAATAAAAGCTAATTATTTTTCTAAATTTTTGTGTTTGCAACATCTTATCAGGTAAAATTTAAAAAATTAAAATACTAGCTGTAGTTTTTTTCTTTATGAACTTTTTGTAATATAATAGTAACAAATACATATATATGTGTGTGTGTGTGTGTGTGTGTGTGTACACAGCTCTTATTTATATATTTTTGACCAAAGCAATATCTTTAATACAACTTCAAAATTTAGTAGGTAGACACAAAACTAGTGCTGTTTTTCCCATTTTATAGCTGAGAAAATTAAGCGATTAAAAGATTATGTGATTTTACTGAGATCTGGGAGTCACATTAAGGTTTTTTGTGTGTACTGCATGGATGATGATGGCCTTGCTGCATTTTCAAAACTTTAATCATTTGTTTCTGAAAATATTAATTTCCTATCATGTCAGCACTACCCAGCAGTGTGGTAGACTCAATAGCTGAGTTCTCCTACTCTCTTTCAGTCTCTTAATTCTTAGTGACTGCCGAAAATGTCAACCTCTAAGTCCTTTCAACACCTTAATTCAATTCACAGCCCTATTCCTACCGCAGTGATAGCTATCTCAGTCACTGGTGCCACCCTCCTCCTCATCACATGGGCTCAAAGCCTCAGCTCATCCTGAAATCCTTCCCTGTCCTCCTGTGCATGTGAGACATTGCCAAGTCTTGTCAATTCCTCATCCACAATGCCTCTTGCATCTGCTCCCACCTTCCCATTAATACTGTCACTGTCTGCCCCATTCAGGGCTTTATTAAATCTGCCCCTCACTGTTAGAATTCAATTACTGCCTCCTGACACATAGCACATAGCTCTCTTTCCAATCTCTCTGCCTTCTAAGTCATCTTATATGCTGCTGCTGAAAAACTTCCTGCAGATGGGAGTCCAAGCAGCTCATTTTAACATTTTAGGCTCCCTTCAATCTGTTCTCAACCTGTTTTTCCAGCATTATCTCCCTCTTATATACCTCACATGCAGCCAAACAGGAGCATTGCAGAGTATGCCCAGCATGTTCCCACATTTGTGGCTTTGCTCCTGCTCTTGGACTACCTGAGTATCATTTACTCCATTTACGTCTGTAAGAATTCCACCCACCCTCCAAAGTCCCAAGCATGCATCATCTTCCAATAATCCTTCTCCCATATTCCAGCAGTTCACTACCCAGCTCCTCATCACCCCTGTCTTCAGTGATTTAATGGTACTTACCATGCATTTTAATAGGGCACAACATAAGTGCCATCTATTCGGAAAGCTTTTGCCATCCAGCCTCTGCTCCCTCCTATTCTTTCCTGTGTCTTCTAGAGTTTTTTGTTTCTTTCTAAATAGCTTTATTACTGTACTTACTACATAATTTTATAACTATTTGGGTATGCCTGTACCCTGCTAAATGGTGAACTCCTCACACTGCCATATCCAAATGCCTTTGGTGAACTTCAACACAAATACATATTCTTTTTTATCAATATGTATAAATCAATCTAGTTATCCTCATTTATACCTGTAGTTTGTGTTAATCTTTTCCAAAGCTAAATAGCCAAAGCCAACAACTTATCTTGTTGATAAGATTATAATACAAGTATAATTAAGATGCATTTAGAGTATAACTCTTCTATCAAACTGATGAGTTATATAATTCTTCATCTTTGAATCTAGCCCAAGTTTGTGGCATGTGTCATAGCACCATGGAAAATACTTATACTGTGAAACTGCAGGGCAATAGGAGGACTGAAAATCTTCAGAGAGGCTTTCCTAATGTCCAAACTGCTTTCCCTACTACATTTCCTTTTATGTACTTAGGCTATCAGGAAAGCCTCACAGCAACTCTATGTTACCATTTTCACAGTAGCCCTAGTGAAAATTACTTAATTAACACATAAATCAATAAATATTAATATATTTAATTTCTGCAGAGAAATGTTGGTTAAACCAGCAGGAAGAATTAAGAATTAAAAATACAAACAAGATATACTTAAGCACTACATATAAAAAAATCACATTAGCGCAATAAAATTATATTCTGTATTACCACCACTATTTTTAAAAATCATAAGCTATGGGAATTAAAAATCCTACTAGTTCGATTCTACTTAAGCAAGAGCTGAAAAATTATAACATTCATATCTAAGGTCAATTTGAAAATCTAAAAGATAAATACTTCTGAAAAAATGGTTATAGTCAATATAAAGACAAATAAAAAGGAAATGAGACTAGACTTTAACATCTTAAAATAGAAATATCAGAAAAAAAAATAAGGAAAACTTGTATATAGCTTAAGCAAATGGTCCTAAGCAGAAAGAATTTTTAATAAGATCATGAGATTTGAGTGAGTCTGCAAATGAACACAATACTTACAGAAATGCTTCTGGGTACAGCCATATGTTTGATTGTAATGTTCATTACTTCTAAATTCTAATTAAAATAAACTTCCAATGCCAGTCCTTATTGGAGGATGTAAGCAATCAAACAAAGATAGAGAATCACAGACTTTTTTTATGAGTTGGAGGCCTTTGGTGAGAAGAATATTTTTTAATCACTCATATATGGACATAAAGCCATACAGTAATTGTAACTAAAATTTCAATAGATAGCTCTAGTATAAATTTTAAAAATATAAACGTTTGGATTTATATTAATGTCAGTGAATATTATATAATTGAGTACTATAATAATTCTATTTCTTATTAAAATTTCAAAATCTTAAATTTATAAGTTGGGAACAATATTATGAGGCCTTTTAAAAAAATAAAAAGGAAAGAAGAAATAATTGGATTTTGTCACACATGGGGTAAAAGGCAACAATTGAGCTAATTATAGCCTTTCCCCTAAATGTGATTATCCCTAAGGCTAGTGAATAATGAACCAGATTTCATTTCAGCCAACTAACCTTCTCTGTTTTCCTTGAAACAAGATAGTTGGGAAATGCAGTTCCTTAGTGTTAGGAGCTTAATTTTCAAAGCAGATCTTCCAAAATGATTCCAGATTTGAAGATGACAAAGTTACTTGATATTTTGCACATGTTTTTAAGGACTAAATAAACACTTCCAAGTCAACTTACTCTTCAGGCTCTTTTTCCTGTATATTTCTTCAAAAACACTATTATATTTAGAAATTAAAAGATTAAGAAATAGTTTGGGGAAGGGATGGGAAGCCAAGAACAACAAACTGCCTTCATTCCCACATAAGACTTACTAGGTTTCAATCAAATGTTTATGTAGTAATTTATGTACGCAGTAATGAAAATATATCCACTGTATGTAAGCAATAATAATGCTATTTCATCAAGAATTCTTCACTTACATCCCCTGAAAGGAAATAAGACTATAAAAATTGTTCTTCAAACATGACTTTATGCCTTTTTATATTCATCAATAAAATATATCTACAGATCAATAAGGGAGACATTAGAGGCAAATCATATTTTTGAGACAAAATAGGCATTTTGAAAAGATGGCACTTTATTATAAAATTTCAATATAGTGATGTTTACAACCATGATACTGAACATGAAATTTCAAATCATAATAATTTAGATGATGTAAGTAATTCTGAATGTGAAATGCTCAAATGATAACAGGCTACACCTTGTGCAGGGCTTTGCAGACTACAAATCACATTTACAAACATACTTTATTTGATTCTCAAAACAATCCAAAGAGATAGGTATTATTACCTCCATGGTACAGATGGGCAAAGTGAATCTTACAGAAACTGAGCTACTTGTCTAAAGTCACAAGCTAGCAGATATAAGATCAAGGAATCAAAACTGGGTCTTCAGATTCTAACTTATTTATATTCTGCTACCTATAAACATATAAGTATAGCAACCAAAATAGACACCAGGTCAGAATACATTGGTAATTTTACTGGTGCAATAGTATAGACAGGTAAAAGTATATTTCATAAGTTAATGACAGGAAAAAATTTATTCAAGAAAATAAGTTCTCAGGGAGGGGCAGAGCAAGATGGTCAAATAGAAGCCTCCAGCCATCATCTCTCCCCACGAACACCTAATTCAACAACTATCCATGCAAGCAAGCACCTTAAAAGAACCAAAAATAAGATGAATGATCATACTACCTGGTTTTAACATTATACCAAGGAAAGAGGCACTGAAGAGGACAGAAAGACAGTCTTGCATTGCCTATGCCGCTGCTCCCCTATCCCCTGGCAGTGCTACATGCCCGGTGGAGAGAGAATTTCTGTGCTAGGGGAAGGGGAGAGAATTGATTATGGGGCTTTGTATTGAAACTCAGGGCCACCCTGGCACAGAAGAACACAGCACAGAGCAGAATTCTGCTGGTGTGCACAGAGGGAGCACTTTTACCAACATGCCCAGAGGGAAATCCTCCACCCCAAAACCCAAGTTTCAGCTAGTCCCACCATCAGCTAACAAAAGGCAGTCTGGGGCCCGGAGTAAATTCTTAAGGCAGTCAGTCCACAAAGGCTGCAGTCCTGGGCAATTCCTGTGGCTGTGCTGGCTTGGAGCCAGTGGACCTGGAGTGCACATGACCCAGTGAGACACCAGCGGTAACACCCAAGCCAATGCCTATGTTAACCCCTCCCCCAACTATAGGCAATGTGGCTCAGAGAGTCTTTTTCTACTTGGCGAAAATAAACAAAAAAGTTCAGAGGATTTTATTTTGTAACTTGGGTACCAGGTCAGGCACAATAAAATAAAGTACCAAACAGACTCCTGAAGCCCCCTTAGTCTAGGCCTTAGTTCCTGGATGGCATTTCTGGCCCTAACCTGGGTCAGAAGGAAACATGCTACTCTGAAGGGAAAAACCCAGCCCTGGCAGATTTCACCAACTGCTGACTAAAGAGTCCTTGGGCTTTGAATAAACATCACAGGTAGCTAGGCAACAGTCACCACAGACATTGGGTGAGACTGGGCTGGCATCAGGTATGACCTGGTGCTGGTGGCCATGAGGGAGTGCCCACATCACTATTCTCTCAACTCCAGCAGCCTAGCACAGAGAGTGAGGGAAAGAAGTGAGAGACTTTGCCTGACATTCCAGGGAATTCTCTCTTATGTTATCCAAGTCAAAGGCAGTACCACTAGGAGTCTGCAAGAGTCAAACCATTATTAAGCTTAGGGGCACTCATGGTGTTAATACAGCTGCAGTTGACAAAGACTTAGATCATAACACTCAATTCCCTTTGAATACTTGGAAAACCTTCTCAAGAAGTACAGGTTCAAACAAGTCCAGGCTGCAAAGGTAAACATAAAGACCTAACTCTTCAATGCCCAGACACTGACAAATATCCCAAAGCACCAAGAACATCCAGGAAAACATGACCTCACCAAACAAACTAAATAAGGTACCAGTGACCAATTCTGGAGTGATGGAGATACGTGACCTTTTCAGGCAAAGAATTCAAAATAGCTGTCCTGAAGAAGTCCATTAAACTTCAAGACAATACAGAGAAAGAATTCTGAGGCCTGTCAGAGAAATTTAACAAGGAGATTGAAATAATAATAAAAAAATCAAGCAGAAAGTCTGGAGTTTAAGAATTCAATTGATAAATTGAGAAATGCATCAGAATCTCTTAACAGCAGAACTGACCAAGCAGGTGGGAGACCAAGGCAGGAGGATCCCTTTAGCTCAGGAGTTCAAGACCAGCCTGGGCAAAAGCAAGGGTCCATTTCTACTAAAAATAGAAAAAAATTAGCTGGGCGAGGTGGCACACTCCTATGGTCCCAGCTACACAGGAGGCTGAAGCAGGAGGATTGCTGAGCCCAGGAGTTTGAGGTTGCCGTGAGCTAGGCTGACACCACTGCACTCTAGCCTGGGCAACGGAGTGAAAATCAGTCTCAAAAATAAAAAAAAAAAAAAAAAAAAGAATTACCAAGCAGAAGAAAGAATTGGTGAGCTTGATCACAGGCTATTTGAAAATACACAGAAGAGAAAAAAGAATAAAAAACAATGAAGCACATCTACAAGATCAAGAAAATAGCCTAAGAAGGGCAAATCTAAGAGTTATTGGTCTTAAAGAGAAGGTAGAGAAAGGGTAGAAAGTTTATTCAAAAAGAATAATAACAGAGAACATCCTAAACCTAGAGAAAGATATTACCCAATAATTTAGGGTATACTTTAAAATAACTAAAAGAGTGGAATTACAATGCTCTGAATACAAGGAAATGATAAATACCTGAGGTAGTGTATATCCCAATTAACATGTTTGATTAATTCACACTGTATGCATGTATCAAAACATCACATGTAGCCTATAAAGATATACAACTATTATGTACCCATAATAATTTTTAAAAAAATAAGTTCTCAGAAATAGTGTTATTTAAATCATAGGTGCTCACCCCTTCAGTGAGAGTTTTGCCATTTTGTTTAATTAATATTATTTTCATAAGTCATCATTTGAATAGATAACAATGTGAGAGAACAAAAGGTATAAATAATCATCTCAATCGGTGGAAATTCACATTTATGTGGTTCATAGTAGAATTTCCCTTTAGAAACTTTTTTGGTAAGGATATAAATGGCTTTATTGTAAGATTTTTTTTTTCTCCATTCACATTTAGTTGTTCAAGAGTTAAGTATGAATAAGGAGAAAAACTGGATTCAACTAAAAGGGATTTGGTGAGAGAATCTGAGAGAGAAGCAAGGAGTTGAGGGTATTTGCACAATTGTAATGATAACCCATGGAATCCTAGTTATACCAGTAGGGAAATGAATACAGGAGAGAGCTGATGGATAAGAGAAGGTGATAGGGTTAAGGGATTAGTCATCTTACTAAGGTCAAATAGTTGTAATAGGGCTACCAAGGCGAATAAACTAATGGTTAAACAATGGTGTGTTAGGAAATGGGATTTCAGGGGCAATGCAGTTTCTAGTTACACAAGGCCCAGAGTCTGACGATAGAAACAACTAAGGTAGGATGGAGAAAATAGCAAACCCTGGCGAGGAGGACAAGGAATTAAGATGCGGAGGCTTCTTAATTCAAATTGGAAATGCCACCTGCACAGATGCTACAGTTACTTAGGATGATGTTAGGAGTGGGGAAAGAGAAAGAACGTGATTCAAGAGCTTGATTCTTCACTGAAGAAGGTAGAATGATCAGGAGATTGATAATAACAGTCAGGGGAAAGGAAAGACAACCTATTTTACAGGCAAACAAGCAACTAGTGGTCATGATTCAAATTTCAATCTTTTACTTGTGATCAGAAATGCGTACAAGCCACAGAACAGTGAGTGAGACAGGTTAATGAATTGTGCCATTAAAGAAAGGAAATTCCCTTCCAAAACAATCTTTTGTAACTTCTAAGAGAGAAGGCAAGATGAAAACAATACTCTGTTTAATTTATCACCTGTCATTTGACACATGGCTAGGACAAACCAGCTCCTATAAATTTCATATAAGATAAGGCTTCTTTTTCATTATACTTCTCACAGTTACTGGAAATCCTGAAATTTTTGTTAGAAATTTCAAACAAACTTTTTAAACATAAATATATGTTTAAAACACACACACAGAAAGTCTTAAACAGGAGAGGGGCGGAGCAAGATGGCGGACGAATAACACCTCCAGACAGAGGGTCTCTGCAGAAAAGACCGATTCTAGCAGAAACTAGAGGAAAGAAGCAAGAAGACGAGCATACAGCGGACAAGGGCCGGAAGGAGGGGTACCTGAGACCCCGGGAGACTCCACGGGAGGAGGCTGCGGAGGAGAACTGGAGGCTGAGACCACCGGAGCTGCCCGGAGACCAGCGGCAAGGGTAGGTGGATTCGCTGTTTCCCCTCCCCTGCATTCGGGACTGCTGGTGGGCTCCCCAGCGGGTGGAGAGACCTGCGGACATCAGCCCAGAGACTGCCGCCGCCTGCCAACGGTGAGCCTGTAGCAGGCACCAGGTTCCCAACTTCCTCCGGGCACCTCCGTGTGCACAGACCGGAGCCGCGCGGCAGGCGCCATATTGCCTCCTCCCCCCCTCCACCCCTGGAGGACCCCTGGGAGATTCAATGCAAACAGGAAGACGTCACGTCATGCAGTCATCAGACTGACCAAAGTATCAACTAAAGAGGCCCTTCTAAGAGCTGTAAGACAAAAGAAGCAAGTGACATACAAGGGAAAGCCAATTCGAATAACATCAGACTTCTCTAATGAGACTTTACAAGCAAGGAGAGACTGGGGCCCCATTCTCACTCTTTTGAAACAAAACAATGCCCAGCCTAGAATATTATTCCCTGCAAAACTAAGCTTCATATATGAAGGAGAAATAAAAACATTCGCAGACAAGCAAAGGCTCAGAGAATTCACCAAGACGAGACCAGCCCTACAAGAAGTACTTAAAACAGCGTTATGCACGGAACATCATAATAATAACCCACGGATATAAAAACAACCAAAACCCAAAGATATTAAAGGCCAGATATTACAATGGCTCA
Organism: Microcebus murinus; assembly: GCF_040939455.1. Taxonomy (NCBI): domain Eukaryota; kingdom Metazoa; phylum Chordata; class Mammalia; order Primates; family Cheirogaleidae; genus Microcebus; species Microcebus murinus. The sequence goes on from NC_134119.1 coordinate 17,276,326, forward strand.
AGACAGAAATCATAGCAACAACATCCAACCCAACAGAATGATCAGTAATCTACCTTACCTATCAGTTCTCTCAATAAATGTGAATGGCTTAAACTCTCCACTCAAGAGACATAGGCTGGCTGAATGGATAAGAAAATACAGGCCAAGTATATGCTGTCTTCAGGAAACACATTTAACCTGCAAGGATGCACATAGACTAAAAATAAAAGGGTGGAGATCAATATTCCAAGCAAATAGAAGCCAAAAGAAGGCTGGTGTGGCAGTTCTAATTTCAGACGATTTAGTTTTTAAACCAACAAAAGTAGTAAAAGACAAAGAGGGTCATTATATAATGGTGAAGGGCACAGTCCAACAAGAAGAGATAACAATTTTAAATATATATGTACCCAACTTAGGTGCACCCAGATTCATAAAGCAAACCTTACTGGAGCTAAGCAAATGGATTAATAGCAACTCCATAATCGCCGGAGATTTCAACACCCCACTGACGGCACGAGACAGATCCTCCAAACAGAAAATTAATAAAGAAATAATGGACTTAAACAAAACTCTAGAACAATTGGGTCTGACAGACATCTACAGAACATTCTACCCAAAATCCACTGAATATACGTTCTTCTCATCAGCTCACGGGACATTCTCTAAGATTGACCATATCCTAGGACACAAAGAAAATCTCAAGAAATTTAAAAAAATAGAAATCATACCATGTACCTTCTCAGATCACAGTGGAATAAAACTAGAAATCAACCCTAACAGAAACTCACATTTCTACACAAAAACGTGGAAATTAAACAACCTCCTACTAAATGATTACTTCGTAAATGAAGAAATCAAGATGGAAATAAAAAACTTCTATGAAGAACACGACAATGGAGAGACAAGTTATCAACTCCTCTGGGACACAGCTAAAGCAGTTCTGAGAGGAAAGTTTATCTCCATAAATGCCTATAACCAAAAGGCAAGAAGATCACAAATAGACAATCTAATGAAACGACTCAAAGAGCTGGAAAAAGAAGAACAGACCAACCCCAAACCCAGCAGAAGAAGTGAAATCAACAAGATCAAATCAGAACTAAACGAAATTGAAAACAGGAAAGCTATTCAGGAGATTAATAAAACAAAAAGTTGGTTCTTTGAAAAAATAAACAAGATTGACACGCCATTGGCTAAGCTAACGAAAAGCAGAAAAGAGAAATCTCTAATAAGCTCCATCAGGAATAAAAAAGGAGATATCACAACTGATCTCAAAGAGATACAAGATACAATTTATGAATACTACAAAAGTCTTTATGCACACAAACTGGAAAATGTGGAGGAAATGGACAAATTTTTAGAAACACACAGCCTCCCTAGGCTCAACCAGGAAGAAATAGATTCCCTGAACAGACCAATCTCAACAGCTGAAATAGAAACAGCAATTAAGAATCTCCCTAAAAAGAAAAGTCCCGGTCCAGATGGCTTCACACCTGAATTTTACCATACTTACAAAGAAGAACTAGTACCTATCTTGCAGAAACTATTCCACAACATCGAGAAGAACGGAAACCTCCCCGACACCTTTTATGAAGCGAATATTACTCTGATACCCAAACCAGGAAAGGATGCAACAAAAAAAGAAAACTACAGACCAATATCGCTAATGAATATAGATGCAAAAATTTTCAACAAAATCTTAGCTAACCGAATCCAGACACTTATCAAAAAAATAATCCACCACGACCAAGTGGGCTTCATCCCAGGGATGCAGGGATGGTTCAACATACGTAAATCTATAAATGCAATTCACCACATCAACAGAAGCAAAAACAAAGACCACATGATTCTTTCAATAGATGCAGAAAAAGCTTTTGACAAAATTCAACACCCTTTCATGATACGAACACTTAAGAAAATAGGCATAGAAGGGACATACCTAAAAATGATACAAGCCATATATGACAGACCCATAGCCAACATCATACTGAATGGGGAAAGATTGAAATCATTCCCACTTAGAACTGGAACCAGACAAGGCTGCCCACTATCTCCACTTCTGTTCAACATAGTGCTGGAAGTCTTGGCTACAGCAATCAGACAGGAAAATGGAATCAAAGGTATCCAAATAGGGGCAGAAGAGATCAAACTTTCACTGTTTGCTGATGATATGATATTGTATCTAGAAAACCCCAAGGATTCAACCAAGAAACTCCTGGAACTGATCAATGAATTTAGTAAAGTCTCAGGATACAAAATTAATACACAGAAATCAGAGGCATTCATATACGCCAACAACAATCTAATTGAGAACCAAATCAAAGACTCAATTCCCTTCACAATAGCAACAAAGAAATTAAAGTACCTAGGAATATACTTAACCAAGGACGTAAAAGACCTCTACAGGGAGAACTATGAAACACTGAGGAAGGAAATAGCAGAGGATGTAAACAGATGGAAATCCATACCATGCTCGTGGATCGGCAGACTCAATATCATCAAAATGTCTATACTACCCAAACTGATCTACAGATTCAATGCAATACCTATTAAAATCCCATCAGCATTCTTCACAGATATAGAAAAAATAATTTTACGCTTCGTATGGAACCAAAGAAGACCCCGAATATCAAGAGCAATTCTAGGCAACAAAAACAAAATGGGAGGCATTAATATGCCAGATATCAAACTATACTACAAAGCTGTAGTAATTAAAACAATATGGTATTGGCACAAAAACAGGAATATTGACCAGTGGAACAGATGTGAGAATCCTGATATAAAACCATCCTCATATAGCCATCTCATCTTCGACAAAGCAGACAAAAACATACGCTGGGGAAAAGAATCCCTCTTCAATAAATGGTGCTGGGAAAACTGGATAGCCACCTGTAGAAGGCTAAAACAGGACCCACACCTTTCACCTCTCACAAAAACCAACTCACGCTGGATAACAGACTTAAACCTAAGATATGAAACTATTAGAACTCTAGAGGAAAAAGTTGGAAACACTCTCCTAGACATCGGCCTGGGCAAAGAGTTTATGAAGAAGACCCCAAAGGCAATCACAGCAGCAACAAAAATAAATAAATGGGACATGATCAAACTACAAAGCTTCTGCACAGCCAAAGAAATAGTCATGAAAGTAAACAGACAACCTACAGAATGGGAGAAAATTTTTGCATCCTATGCATCCGATAAGGGACTGATAACTAGAATATACTTAGAACTCACGAAAATTAGGAAGAAAAAATCAAATAACCCCATTAAAAAGTGGGCAAAGGACTTGAACAGAAATTTTTCTAAAGAAGACAGAAGAATGGCCAACAAACATATGAAGAAATGCTCAACATCTCTAATCATCAGGGAAATGCAAATCAAAACCACAATGAGATATCACTTAACCCCAGTGAGAATGGCCTTTATCAAAAAATCTCCAAACAATAAATGCTGGCGTGGTTGCGGAGAGAGAGGAACACTCCTACACTGCTGGTGGGACTGCAAACTAGTTCAACCTCTGTGGAAAGCAATATGGAGATACCTTAAAGCGATACAAGTGAATCTACCATTTGATCCAGCAATCCCATTGCTGGGCATCTACCCAAATGATCCAGTGACACTCTACAAAAAAGACACCTGCACTCGAATGTTTATAGCAGCACAATTCATAATTGCAAGGCTGTGGAAACAGCCCAAGTGCCCATCAATCAAAGAATGGATTAATAAAATGTGGTATATGTACACCATGGAGTACTATTCAGCTCTAAGAAACAATGGTGATATAGCACACCTTATATTTTCCTGGTTAGAGCTGGAACCCATACTACTAAGTGAAGTATCCCAAGAATGGAAAAACAAGCACCAGATATATTCTCCAGCAAACTGGTATTAACTGAGTAGCACCTAAGTGGACACATAGGTGCTACAGTAATAGGGTATTGGGCAGGTGGGAGGGGGGAGGGGGGCGGGTATATACATACATAGTGAGTGAGATGTGCACCATCTGGGGGATGGTCATGATGGAGACTCAGACTTTTAGGGGGAGGGGGGGAAATGGGCATTTATTGAAACCTTAAAATCTGTACCCCCATAATATACCAAAATAAAAAAAATAATTTAAAAAAAAAAAAAAAAAAAAAAAAAAAAAAAAAAAGTCTTAAACACATATATTGCTTTAACTCCAAGGTAAGAAAATCTAAATATTTCCTTCTTTTTCCAGATAGAGTCACATTCTGCCTTTGTGTCCCCACTGTTCCTTGGACATCAATGATGTCTGTGATTGTTCTGTACCTGCCTCCGTGCCCTTGTCTCTGAGCTTCTGCCTGCTGGATCACATCTTACCTCTCATTTCTCAGTGAGCATACAGGACCCATTTCACAGCAACATTTCCTTAAATACGTCTTGAATTAATAAAGTAATACATAAAGTCTCAGAGAATGTGAAATAGAACTTACTGCAGTGTGTTGGTCCACAGAGCCCCAAAGCCTTGTTTATGACAAAGATGATTTATCTTAAGTTTATGGAGGTCTGTTTTATTTGTCTTCATTTGTTCTTTCCTCTACCATTAACTGTTTTCTTGTCTCTTTCAACCTTGGAGCCTCTTCCATCTTCCTCTGCATTAACTTAGATGTGACTGTGTGGTAGAGCTTTCAGTGCATTTCTCCAAGTTCAATTCCACCTTCAGAGTCTTAGAAAATCCTCACAGGTTTAGGAGGCATGGGTGTTTCTTGAACTACAATGGCTGCTCTTAATCTCATTGATTTCAGATTTTCCAGCCCCTCAAAGGGGGAACAAATAAAGGGAACTTCTAAAACGTAAAAAAAAAAAAAAAAAAAAAAAACACACACACACACACACACACACACACACACACACACACGAAAGCCTGAAGTTCCACCAATATTAAAACCATTCAAAAAAGATTTTCATTTTAATGGGAAATCTTACTTTACACAAAAAAGACAAAGTCCTCCCTGAAGTATAGAAATGTTCCTTGTTATTGGGACCATTTAACTGTGGGAAAAAATCAAAATAATACATATGTTTGGTTTGGAATTCAGTTATTTAATTTGGTCCTGGAATATAATATAATGTTACGAATACACATACAAGGTATGTCTTTCTACAGAACATTGTTTTCAGTGCTAGTCAGTGTATACATTTGCAAAACATAGAAGGAGAGCAATTCAACAATGCATAGCAAAAACCTCAAAAAGTGCAAAATATTTAGCATAGAAATTCTTCTTCTGTCAATTCATCCTGAAGAAAAAATTAGACATAAAGAAAGATGTGCTGACAAGGATGCTACTAATGTGGTTATTTATAATATCAATTATTAGAAACATAACTAAATATGGACTGGTTAAGCAAATTTTGGTATATTCATAGAGTAGAAAACTATGCTATCACTAAAAATAAAGATGGAGCTGTGTATTTGCTAACAAGATATTTATAATAGGTTTTTGAGTGACAAAAGCTGAATGCAGAACAATACATATGGTTTGAGCCATTTTTATGAGTATACGTTTGTTGTTAGTATTTATATGTATATATACAGGCAGGGGAAAAAAAGCCAGGATAGGTGTATAGTGAAATAATGGTAGTGAAATTTGGGGTGTTATCTTTTCTTATTTAGTTTTATTTTTTAACTTTTCGCAACAAATATATATTGCATATATATTTACTTTAAGGAAAAGAGGATAAACTACATTATTTTAAGGTTTACTTTTAGATTGTCTCACTTATTAGCTTGTGATGGACACTTTAGATATTTGGCAGGTATGTAACATTTAAAAAATTAATATAGTTTTAATATTTAATATATTTGATTGTACCAAAGGACTGGGGAGTTTTATACTCGTTTTTATCCTAAAACAGCATTTTCCATATTTTAATAAACCAAAAAATGCCTTGTAAGTTCTAATTATCTCTTTTCCTTCATTTAAAAGAGTAGACCAATGTAATCAAGTGAGAGAGAAATTTAATAGAAAAGACCACAGATGAATGAACATTAGACAGAAGAAAATGGAGAAAACAAACTGCAGAAATGAAGAACCAAGGTGAAGAATGTAGAGTGAAAATCAGCAGAAGTCCTCTCAGTTATTCACTATTCCCAAAGTTATTTTCTCCTTCTTTGTACTCCTACCATCTTCATTGGGCTGTCTTTAATAGCACTGACCATGTCTCATTTGATATATCTCTACCTATTTGAGATTCTCTCTTAGTCTCTGAAAGCCTATTTTCTAGCCCTACCAACCGGTCTTGTCTAGAGCTAAGAAATATATATCAGGACTATTTTAGAGGGAGGGAAGGACAATATTGAATTAAAATCATCTGACAATCAGACCCCATTCTTAGAAGTCAACAATTCTCTATTCACAATGTCTAGTTAAGTAAAAACTATCAAATTTCAAAACAACATGATTTCAATATGATCACTTTTTAAAATATATATATATTCTATATATACTCTTATAAATATTTCATATACATGAAATTCTGGAAGAATACAAAGAAAAATATTAATATGAGAAGAAGTAGCATGATTTGTACTTATATGAATTAGTAAATGAATATATTTATTAATAATATATAAAATTGGTAAAATGATCATATACATATCTTCTGACACAAATGTTTCATATACCTTGTTTTTCTTTTGTCTTTCAAAAAATCAATAAAACATTGAGAATATAAACAACTTTTTCCAAATAGGATGCCACAATCCTAGTTATTCTTAGCTTTGCCAAAGCACATTTGTTTTGCCACCACAAAGCTGTTAATTAAAACAGCTACAGTCCAAAACTACTGAGTCTGTTAATTATATTCCTTATTCCTTCCCTCCCTCACCTCACTTTGTTTTATTCTTAATTCACACTGCATATAAACAGCAATTAAAGTACAAATTAGAATGTTACTTGCACATATACACTTCATTATTATACACAATCTGTACTCTTAAACACATCTGCCTTTTATGGGAGACTTAGCCAATATTTTCCTCTAATCAAGCAGGAAAACTAACAATAGTATATATAGATTATAATAAAAATATACTTCATAAAACACTTTAAAAGAGTTTTATCATTTTGTTCTTGAAAGAATTTATGTCATCCTTATATTTAGTGGCTGGAATGGTAGAAAAATAGAGTTTCATATAAATTCAAAATGTATCTACTTTTTACCTGATTTATTAAAGAAACCACATACTATAATGTATGTTTCTAAAATAACACATAGACCTAATATTTTGAGTCCTAAAGTATACCTATGTACTGAAGTAATCCTGATTATAACAATCATCTACCACAGCAGTCCCCAACCTTTTTGGCACCAGCGACCAGTTTCATGGAAGACAAGTTTTCCATAGACCTGAGAAGGGGGTGGTAGTGAGGATGGTTTTGGAATGACTCAAATGCATTATTTTTATTGTGCAGCCAAACCTCTATGCTAATGATAATCTGTATTTGCAGTCACTCCCCACTGCTAGCATTAGCGCCTCAGCTCCACCTCAGATCATCAGGCATTAGATGCTCATAAGGAGTGCACAACCTAGATCCCTCGCATGCACAGTTTATAATGGCGTTTGTGCTCCTATGACAATCTAATGTAGCAGCTGATCTGATAGGAGGAGGAGCTTATGCAGTGATGCGAGTTTTGGGGAGATGTTATAAATACAGATGAAGTTTCACTCACTTGCCTGCCACTCACCTATTGCTCTGCGGCCGGTTCCTAATAGGCCGCAGACTGGTCAGGTACACAGCCTAGGGGTTGGGGACCGCAGATCTACCATTAACCTAAAACTTGAACCATCTCAGTAATGCTGATCACAAAAGGCCATAATTTAAAAAATGACTATATTTTCTCACATCTAAATATGAAAAAATGTTATAAAGGCAGAAAATACAAATAAGAAATGTTTGCTTATATTGCTTACAGGAGAAAAAAATGTAACCTATTGAGATAGATCTTTGGTAGCTACTGCTAGTAAATGATACTTCCGCAGACCAATAAAACCAATCAGTTTCAAAAGTGGGGAATGAAAATATCTATATGTATACTATGGAATACTACTCAGCTTTAAGAAACAATGGTGATATAGCACCTCTTGTATATTCCTGGATACAGCTGGAACCCATTCTACTAAGTGAAGTATCTCAAGAATGGAAAAACCAGCACCACATGTACTCACCAGCAAATTGGTATTAAAGGATCAACACCTAAGTGGACATATAGGAGTAACATTTATCGGGTGCCGGGAGGGTGGGAGGGGGGAGGAGGGGATGGGCATATACAACCACAACGAGTAAGATGTGCAATGTTTGGGGGATGGACATGCTTGAAGGTCTTACTCGAGGGGGGAGGGGGACATGGGCAATATAAGTAAACTTAACACTTGTACCCCCATAACACGCTAAAATAAAAAAAAAGAAATAAAAAAATATCTAGAGACACTTAGGAACATGCATTTCCTCTGTATTATAATTTTCTTTCCTTTTAGTAGGCCAAATAAAATTTCCCAAAGTTCCTAGAATATACATCATTAGCCACTGTCCTTGACTTTTTGAGCTGCTTCTTCCCATCTAGCCCAGCCATGGCATATTCATATTTAACTTTAAATACAGAAGGCTTCATGTCACCATCTCATTAAAAAATCCTTTGTGGCTGCTTCCTTTTTTTTTTTTTTTTTTTTGGTCTCATTCTCCAAGGCAAATAGATCCCTCCCTATCCAAATCTATTTAGTGCAATCCCCAGTAAACACATATGCATGTCTAATCATGCCCATCTTCATTGCTATTTTCCATGCCTTTCCACACACAGTTTTCTCCATACAGCATATATCTTCCTTTCTCCCATCTGCCCAATAATTTCCTCCACATTCACATTAAGTTTAAATTCCTCCTCAAGTACTGAGCTCTCCATTTTTAGAAATACGATAACACTTAAATGTATACTCATTCATTAGGCAATTACGTGATCTCAAATTATTTCGTGTTTTTATATTTTTCCAAAATTCCCAGCATACTGCTTGGTATATGGTTAGCTTTCAATAAAGATTTGTTTGACTATTATAGCAAAAGTGTGTTGTAACACTAGCTAGCCTGTGAAGATAATATTGCTTCTGTCTCCAGAACCTGTCTTATAAAGGTATTACACTAAAGCTTAAAGTACATAAAAAAGATCTCCTCAAACTTTATGAGGCTATACATTTTCTTCTAGACACCACACTATGTTAAGTTAATGTTCTTCCTTTGCAGACATAGGGTAGTGATATCCAGTTCATTGTTGGTTTTTGGTGTTTTTAATATTGCTCTGGAATTAGAGGTGGCCAGATGGTGGCACAGTGGTGGCTAAAATGGCTTTTAAAACAGAGATCTCTAGAGATATTCTAAGTTTCTTGTGCTATGAGATATATTTGTAGGGAGCCAATCTAGGTATACCATGTAAGCTACAAAAAGGAAACTACACAGAAAGGAAGGGAGCAAAGAAAACTGATATTTAATGATTTGAGTGAAGCGTCTTACATCACCAGACCAAAGAATCTTGTTAACAGCCTTGTGTTCTTTGAGGGAAGAAGGCAATGAGGGAGAAAATAGATTAAATGCAATAAATTTGTAATACACATGGAAAGAAGTTCAATGGCACCAAACTATTCTAAATAAAATAAAGTTCATCAAATGCACAACTGGGCAAGCAGGGTCATTCAAGGTAAAATAACTATATCAACATATATAGATAAGAGACATAGTAATATGGCCACAATAACTATGTAAGAGGCAAAGTTGTAAAAATGGAAAAGTGAATCAGATCACTAGTACACTGTGCAAAATGGATGCATTAGAGTTCATATATTTTTTAAGAGGATCTGTTTACAGTTCTACCCTGATAGCCTCTCAAGTGTACGGGGTAGGCTAGGAGTTAGAATGTGTACCCACCTACGCCATGCCACACCAGCATAATCTCACTCAACTATTACTGCCCTACAAACCTCCAAACCCAGCCTGAAAATCCTGCCTGATACCTTGCCTAGTAAGTATTTTTATGGGTATAGGGGTGACAGGACAAATTTTCATTCACATTATACCTACATTCTCTTTCCTCTAATGAACAGGGTTAGAGTGACTCTGCATTCCATTTTGCCCCAGATGATCCCAGTTCATACCTGTTTACTCGGCATTAGTTATTAATAGTGTTACCTTTCATGATCAAAAGCATCCCAGCTTGCATAACATATTTATGATCACCTAAATGTAGTCAAAATAGCTTTAAAGTGATCAAGGGATATAGGTTATTAAATATTAAAAATATAATTCTTTGTAGAGCTGCAGAGAGAAAAAATTGTCCAACATCCACAGTTTTCAATTCTAACCCCAAGAAGCTGTCATACAAATGTATGCTATGGCTCGATATAACCCTTCACCAACACATCAAAAGCAGCTCAAAGCACATGTCTTACAGATGGAAGGGTCAGTAAGGTCACCTTTGTATATCAGGACAACATATTTTTATAAAGTGCTGCAGAATTCATGGCATACAGCAGTATGTAGCATTTAGTGAATTGCATACAGATGTACCATTTTCCAGCTGGTTGTTGTTAGAACTTTTCTCTCTGAATTTAAAATAGATTTTACCTGGATTTTCAGCTTAACCTGGCATCTGGCTAGCCACATCTAATATAACAATTTTCTATATCGAAAATAGTATAAAGAAAACCAAAAATATAATGTTATGAATAAACATAAGCATTTCAATTAGTATAATAAATGTGAATGGTTTAAATTCTATTATTAAAACATTGTGATTCTCAAAATGGTTAGAGCTACATATATAATTAAATGGTATGAAAAGGTTAAAACTAGAAGATATAATAGTATAACAGACAAGTAATAACAAAAATCAAGCATAAATGGCAACATAACTATCAGAGATAATAGAATTCAATGCGAAAAGCATAAAATGGAACCAAGAAAGTGTTTTATTTTGACAAAACTTATAGCCAAACAACTATATAGTCAATATCTCACTTACTGAGATGTTATGCTAACACTACCTCCAAACTGATACAATAATAACTGATGGAAACAAGGATAAATTGACTATTTTACAAGAATAACTGGGGATTTTAGCACAACTCTCTCAGAAATTAGACATTTAAGTATGTAAAAATAGAGTGATTTGAAGATTTTATTATAAATTGTTCTAATCGTTATATATACATAAGACAATGTGCCCAAGGAAAAAAAACACAAGTCAAGAAATATATTCTTTTCAAACAAAAATAACATTAGTTTTAAAATCTGTGGTACAATGGAATATTATTTAGTAATCAAAAAGAATGAAGTCTTATTATTTGTAGCAACATGTATGGAACTGGAGGCTATCATGGTTTTGTTTTGTTTTGTTTAATTTTTTTTTATTTCAGCTTACTAACGGGGTACAAATGTTTAGGTTATACATATTGCCTTTGCCCTGCCTGAGTCAGAGCTACAAGCATGTCCATCCCCCAGATGGTGTGTAACATATCCATTAGATATGAATATACCTATTCCCCACAATCTGCCTGACACTCAATGAATGTTATTACTATATGTGTCCTTAAGTATTGATCAGTTAATACCAATTTGATGGTGAGTACATGTGGTGCTTGTTTTTTGATTCTTGTGATACTTCACTTAGTAGAATGGGCTCCAGCTCTATCCAGGATAATACAAGAGGTGCTAGAATTTTTGTGGCTGAGTAGAATTCCATATATATATATGGAGTATATGTGGTATATATATATATATATATATATATATATACACATATACATATATATATATATATGCCACATTTTATTAATCCACTCATGCATTGATGTGCAATTGGGTTGTTTCCACATCTTTGCCAATGTGAATTGTGCTGCTATAAACATTCTACGGCAGATGTCTTTTTTATAGAATGTCTTTTATTTTGGGTAGATGCCCAGTAATGGGATTACCAGATCAAATGGTAGTTCTATTTGCAGCTCTTTGAGGTATCTCCATATTACTTTCCACAGAGGTTGTACTAGTTTGCAGTCCCACCAGTAGTATATTAGTGTTCCTATCTCTCCGCATCCACGTGGAGGCCATTACGTTATGGGAAATAGCCAAGCACAGAAAGACAACTAGCACATTTTCTCACTCATATGCAGGCACTTTAAAAGAAGTGTATCTCATAAAAATAGAAACTAAATTGGTGGTTACCAGAGGCCAGAGAAGGGGTGGGGAAAGGAGAAGAAGAGGAAAAAAAGAATATAAGTGTATTTACTACTGCTTATTTATACACTTAAAAATGGTAAAGATGGTAAATTACATATGTATATTTTACCTCAATAAAAATAAATGAAATAAGTCATGTGATAGAACACAAAGATTTTATAGTTGAGATTTTCATCTACAAAAACAGAAAATCACACAGGATACTTTTTATCTGAGGCAATGGAACAAAATTAAAATTAATAACAAAACAAGTATATATGCCCTCTCTAAAATAATCTAATCACTCATAATTTTTTTAAAATGTCTAAATAATTACTGGCTTAAAAAACAACTAAAAATAGTATTACACATTACTTATAAATTAATGACAAAAATATACATATCAAAATCTGTGAGATGACATCAAAAAATATTTTTATAAAATGCTACAGACTCATGTCTTATAACATTTACTATGTGATGTAGAAAACATAAAATTACATACATATATTAGAAAGTTAAAAAAATTGAAAATAAACATTTAATTCAAAGTTTTAGAAAAATCCCCTCACAAATATTTTAAGAGTGGGAGAAATTACCAGACAGAGAAAGAAAGGAAAAATATAAAACCAGAAATGAATAAAATAGAAAAGCAAATAGTAGCTAAGTATAAAAGTAAAGCTCCTCTTTAAAAAAGTTTGGTAAAAATAAATTTAAGACCCATCAAAGTAAAGAATAAAATATAATTAAATAACAAGAGGTCATAACTATAAGAGAAATGTAAATAAATACATATATTAACAATTTGCCAGTAATTCTGAAAATTTAAATGAAATTGATAATTTTCTCAGAAAATATAGGTAATAAAAATTACCTCAAGAAAATGCAAAACCCAAATGGAACAACCATGATGAGAAAATGAAAGGATGGCTGGTCAAAGATCTATTCCTAGGAAAAAGCAGATTCTATAAAATCGTTAGGAAATCAATGATCATTGTGTTATTTACTGTTCCTGACCATATAAATAGATAGGAAACTTCTTAATTCCTTCCATAAAGCTAAAATAAGCCCAATACCCAATTAAGACAAAGACAGATAAGATAAAAAAATAAAAAAGTATTATCTTACTTTCTTTATAGAATTAGAAGCTAAAAACATAATCATAGCAAATCAAAGCAATACCTTTGAATGGGGTGTTGATAACACCATTGTATTATTTGTGAAAACTCTTGGAAATATATACTAAAATGGTGAATTTTACTGTATGTAAATTATACCTCAATTTAAAAATAATTTTAAAAATAGCATGCAAAAATATATCAAAAGATAAATGCATCATGCTCAAGTAAAGTTCATCTTAAAAATGCAAGGATGATTCAATATCATAAAATTTGCTAATGAAATTCCTTAAATTAAGTCATTTGAAAGAATGTATGTATATGAATATACATATATAAATTAAATTCTATGATTTATAAATTTTTAATAAAATGCCCATTTCTATTCTATATAACCTAGGAATAAAAAGAAACCTTCTTAATCTTAAAAGGATTTCCTCATGAAATTTAAAGAAATAAAACCTTTTAATGATGAAATATAAGGAGCATTTTCATTTATGTCAGAACTTAGATAAGAATGCCTATCACTGATATACTATATAAAACTGAACTCAGTCCTAATAGGTTAATAATTGATTTATTAAAATATTGCAAAAATGAGAGAAAGCTATAATTAAGTACAGACAATATAATAATTTACAAGAAAAATAAAAGATATTAACTGAAAAAAATTTTATAACAAAAGGGAATCCAAAGTAGCTAGATATGACATTAATATACAATATTTAATTATATCCCTATATATCAAGTTAAAAATTTAATGAAGTAAACAATTTAATCACAATAGCAACAGAAAACAGTAAACACTTAAAAACAAACATAAGGATGTGCAGTCAATGTATAAAATTCTATAAAAGCTATAAAAAAGATAAAAATGAGAAAACCTATCTTGGTAGTGGATAGTATTAATAAACTCAGTATATTAAAAAGTTCATTTCCCTAAATTAAATCTAAAATAAATTTTAAAAACATAAGAATACTTTTCAGAACTGGAAATAATTTTTAGTTTTATTTGATAGGGAAATATCCATTGTGTAGAAATACAGAAAATTTCTAAAAAAGAAGACTAATGAGGAGGTATCAGGAGGTATAATAATTAAAAATAATTTGAAACCTGAGTTGATATACATAGATCAGTGACACAGAAAAAAAACCTTTTAAAATAAATCTCAATATATATGAAATTTTCTATATGACAAATATGACAAAACATTGGGATAAAGATGGATTATTCATTCATTCACTAACTTTTATGGAGGGTGGTAAAGAAAAGTAAATGTACAGAGCAAAATTATGTCAATTAAGAGCATTTTGAGGAACTTGAAATGTTTGAAATTTGATCAAATCACCATCTGCATTTCCAACCGGTTAACAACAGAGAAAGCCAAACTGGCATTTCATGTGCAGTTCTAAGTAACCATTTATCTTATTTTTTGATTTTTAAACTAATACTTGAATTTTCTATTGTTACAACAGAAAGTATTTGTTCCTTAATATCATCTGTGAGAGCACAACTTTTCTTTTGTATCTTTTCACATGGCACCCTAGAATTAGGAAACTTGAAGAAAGATATTATTGATTTAATCAATTTATCAAGAACATTCTAAGACAGAATATAACGGAACTATTTAGTCAAAGAATATGTAAACATTCACTGTCAGAGTTAACAGTTAAGATGCATATACATACACAATCACCAAATCACATTTCATCACCCTTCTTCATCACAAGTCCTAAGACTACCTTTACTTGGCCAGATGGAAATATATACACCATCTGGTTGTTTCTGTTTTCACAAATTCACACTTCCCTTTGGCCACCATGAATCTTCCCCTTTGTTCTTCAAAATGTAAGGAATTAAAACAAAACAAGCAAACAAATAAATACACATAGGGCATAATAACTCTATGCTATTTAGTGCACTGGTTATCATTATAACATATACATTTTGATTCATACAAAAACACAGCTATTGTTTTTCTTTGTGTTCCCTAATGGTGTTTAAAATGGTTGGCCTTACAATGACTTTAAGAACAGCTGGTTCTAGCTAAGGAAACTACATAGAAAGCTACACACATTATATTGGGCACCTAAATGTCAGCATTTTCTTTAAATATATTTTAACACCAAAACAAATATTTTAATCTACCAAGATCCTATATTTGAGGAAGCTCTTTGTCCAAAAACCATTTTTCTGTGGAATGGTAGGCAGTCTCCTGAAGATTGTTATCTCATCAGTGTAGGAACACCTTACTTAATCTTTTCTGTAAGCTTCACGAGTCAGGAACCATATCTGTCCTGTTTATTGATTACTGGGCAGTGGTTAGCAGAGCAAATGTATGCAATAAATATTTTGTGGATTAAGAACTAAAGAGAAATACATATAATTCCATTATATATATTCATATACCTAAAAATTAGCTATATAATTATCTATATCCAAAACAAGTCTCTGCACTAAAGCATTTGCATATTCCTGTTATAATATCCTCTGAAATTCTTAGAACCTATACTCATACTTTACACATGACTCTAAAGGTTTTAATCTCAACTATGCAGAAATGGAGTTATGTCAGTAGCACAGTGTGTGATTTGGGAGATGTTAGCACTCCATAATTTTCATAGATTCTAACACCTCCCAAAAAAATCACACATGCTAAGTTAAAAGCAATATGCTTTTATGTACACCCAGACACCCTTCCAACTAGATTGTCCTTTCTATGTAAAAATTCTGGCTGACGCATGTCAACTTCAGGATCAAGCTGTTCCTTTACTCTAGCCAGAACTAGGCTGCTCTAAAGAGGTCAGCATAAGACATTCAATTATGGTCCTTAGCAATACAGTGACACCAGTCTATAACTAAGGAGACCAGTACCTCCAGTTTATTTGAAGAGCTTAAGACAACTTTATTGAAAGAAGATTTGTTCCTAGAAGATTTGCTAATCATAGAATCATAGAATTTTAGAGCTGGAAGAAACTTCAGAAAAGAATCAAGCATCATTCATTTGATCATTCAATAATATATTCAATAAGCATTTATTAAATAACTAGTACAGAATTGACAATAACTTCTAGTTCAGCTTCTTGTTAACTAAGGTATCAAAAACTTCTAATTAAACTCAATGTATTCTATTTGAAAAGGTAAAAAAAATGCAATAATTTTGAAAAATTTGTTACTCATTGCTATGGACTGAATGTTTGTATACACCCAAAATTCATATGTCGAAGCCATAATGTAATGGTATTGGAAGTGGAGCCTTTGGGAGGTTATTTGGTCATAGGGTAGAGTCCCCATGATGGGATTATAAGAAGAAAAAGAAAACTTGCCCTTTTTCTTTCTGCCATGCAAGGATACAGCAAGAAGGTTTACATCTGCAAACTGAGAAGAGGGCCCTTACCAGAAACTCAACCAGCCTGCACCTTGACCTTGGACTTCTAAGGCTCTAGAACCATGAGAAATAAATGTTTGTTGTTTAAGCCATCCAGTCCATGGTATTTGTTATAGCAACCCTAATTAAGATATGGTCAACATTTACTATATTCAATTTAAAACAAAATGGCTTAATTTTAACATATGTATTCCTAAAGTAAGCATAACTTAAAGAAATGAGCTTCAGTTATCTCAGCATGCTCTGTATATGAAGAGCTAATGTCTAAGCAACACACTACTGGATAAATGAGGTGCTTGTGGGAAATCTGGACCCACTTGAGCTTGCTGGATAGGAAAGTCCTTAATGGAAGTAGAATACTTCATTGGTTGAGATAAGATGTAATTGGAATAGTTAAAAGGTGAGTGGACTAAGAAAATGAAATTGAATCCCTAATTCCTGGAAACATTTGTTAGAGAAGGGGAAAAGGAACAGACCAGTAGGGCAACCCAATGCCAAGAAACACAGAGCAAAGGCTCATTCTAAGGAGGACTGATTGTGCCTATCATAATTGCTTCAGATGACAGAAGGAAAATAGTGGAAGTATGCATGTAGCACCTCTCAGTTCTGTTCACTCTGTCTCTTTCTTCCCTTCTCTATAGAAATCATGTTAGAATGAGGTTTCTATTTGTATTTGTCTGTCTCTTGCTATCTACCTGTCAGTTTTTAAAGTAAGTCATGTGCCATGGATAGGAATAAATATTTTATGTAAATTGTATCTAGTTCTCTCAACAACATTGTAAGGTATATCTTAATATTCTCATTTCATAGATGAGCAAGTATTGACTTAGGGAGATTATATTACTGATCTAACATCATTGTGTTAGTTTGTCTTCCCCTGAAATCAGAGCCTGAGACAAGGACTTGGATACAGATAGGGTATTTGGGAGATGATCTCAGGAATCAGACTGACGTTGTGAGAAGAATGAGAGTGGGAAGAAAGTGAGGCAAATATAAGGGTCCAATACTAAGGCTAATGTTAAGGGCAACCAGGCCTTGAATCCTTTGGGACATCCTGAGAAAAGTACAGATGCTTCCCAGGATTGCCCACCTAAATGATGAGAGGCTGGGGAGTTTATCCAGGTTCCTGACACCTTTGGTTAGTGCTTGTCCTGGAGGCATTAACACCACCATTTTTCTGGCTTGTGGAACTCCAGCAACATAGAAAAACGTCATGGGCAGGAGGCTAAAAAACATATCCATGCTTGAGTTGGAATACTGTTAGCTTGTAGTGAATCTGAGCTTGCACAGAACTATCTACTGCAGCTGTCAGAGAGAAGGCAAGTAAATGTCACAAGGCATCAGAGTTATGTGCTATAGTCACACAGGTCCTCAGTTCCTGAGCCTGGAAATAAGCCCAGACAGTGGAATTTGCATCATCCATGCACATAACCGCCGGATACTCAACTGCATGCACTTGGCCAAAAAGAGACAAAAAGAAAAGATCAGGAATTCGGACAATCCTGACACCATTTCACTTGATGCACATGCCCCAAAGTGAGTGTGATTCTAGAGCTATGACACCCTCCTATGTTTTTCTTATTATATGAGTATCTCATGGCAAAGAATGTCATTATAATGTTCAAATACACATATTTTCAAACATCTGGTGCTCAACTGAGGAAATCAAAATCAGTTTTAATGCTGGAGGGAAAAAAAATGACTGTGTGGTCCTTATTAATATATTTAGCCCTATTTATTTTCTGGCCAATGGAAGATGCAATTACCCTGCACTGGGATCCTAACTGTAAAGTGCTTGTCTTTCCACTACACAAATCGCATCACACTGCATCAGCATCATTTTCCTGTCTGCAAAATCTCTCCTATTTCATTTAATATTGTGCTGATGCTACTGAGCTATCATGTTGTCTGAATCTATAAAATGTTTGCTGCATAGTCTAGAGTAAATGTGTGGTGTGAGCACGGATCAAGAAAGTAGGGCAAGCTGTTAGGAGGACACCAGAAGGACTCAAGGTGAAAAACTTGCAAAGGATGACAAGGGCAGGAGACACAAGAGAAAGCCCCCTAAGCACTCTCCAACTTCTGGCACCACGGACTGTTTTCATGGTAGACAATTTTTCCACAAACCAGGGAGGAGGAGCTAGTTTCAGGATGATTCAAGTGCATTACATTCATTGTGCACTTTATTTCTATTATTATTACATTGTAATATATAATGAAATAATTATACAACTCACCATAGACTGAGGACCCCTGCCCTAACAGATACCATGGGCATAAGGCTCTCTTCTGGCTTTCAAGATTTGGTAGTAAAGTGTTCCATATCATATAATAATTTAATAAAATTAATGTATTAAGTAGAAAAGTAATGGAATAAAAAGAAAAAACCACAGCAGAAAAGGGGGCACACACTAAAATATGCCTACCATAACTTTTCTCTTCCATACTGTCTTAGCTTGGATGAAATTAAAAAGTAGACTTGAGATGAGGTCTTGTATGCAGGTAGTTTATTTGGGGAAGCGGTTCCCCAAAAGCTGAAATGAGAGTTGAGGGGAGTGGGAAGTATGAAACAGGAAGGAGAAAAGCAATTCCAAGGGTGTGTAGTTGCACTGATTGATGTGGGCAACTGGGGTTCAGTCTTTCTCTGGAAATGTGTAGAATACACTTCAGAACTGTCTGCCTAAGACACAGAAAAGAGGAGCATTTTACCACTTGCTGTTATTATACTGGTCAAGAATTGAAGCCATTATGTAATGCACTGCACTAGGTGAGTCCTAAGAGGAGTAGCTGAGAATCCCTAGAGCAGAAAACATAGTTTGAGGTACAGCTGATATGAGAACTTATCAGGGTATATCTCTGTTCAGCTGATGCAGCAACAACAGATGAAGAAAAAAGTGGGGAGGAAAGATGTGAGATAAGGTGTAAAAGATGTCTAGCACTCATAGTAAAATGTACTCTGTCCAGCAAAGCGTCCACAGAAAGGAGTCAAACTATGGTGACCAAGTTTTATATACTTGAATAATGTAAAAATAATATAAACCATGAATCATGGCCTTTTATAATGCTCTTAAGTCCAACTCCACAAAAAGGATATTTTTAAATAGAAAATCTATCCCAGCATTCTAAATTAAGGAAGTTATGATACAGAGTTTTTAATAAGGTCAGGAATAATAAATAATAAAATGAATGAAGAAATAATAAATGTTTAAATCAATGGTTCTCAACCTTAGCTGCACATTGGTATCGTGTAGAGAGCTTTAAAAAATACAGATGCTCAAGGCCCACAGTGAGAGGTTCTGACTTGATTGGTCTGGGATACAGCTAGTACATGATAATTATTAGAAGTTCCCCCATGTAATTCTAATGTGCAGCTAATGTTGAGACACACTAGCTTAAACCAGGCGTCCTCAAACTACAGCACGTGGGGCACATGCGGCCAGCCGAGAACATGTATCTAGCTTGCTGGGTGTCCTGCTTAGCAGCCACTCGTCCGGGACCCACAGTGCGCATGTGTGGAATGTGTGCTGCACTCTCCAACAGCCCTCCAATGGTCTGAGGAACAGTGACCTGGCCCCCTGTTTAAAAAGTTTGAGGACCCCATGGCTTAAACAAAGCACAAGTTAAAAAATAAATGTTTTAAGTACTAGTATGGCCTAGAATCCAAAATGTTCTTCCTCTAATTCAAGTATTTAGATCATCTGCTTCAGCTGAGAATGTGTGGGCTGTGTTATTGTTTTAGATTTCCAAAGGAGCCTCTAATATGACACTCATGACATCAGCCTTTGTAAACTGCTCACAGGTAGATCGGTAATTATTAATTTTTTACTCACAATGGACTGCCAGGTGAGCAGAGGATCAGTTTAACTTTTTACATGTGTTTTTCAGAGAGAAAGCTCTGCAATGACTGACTAAATAAATAAATTCATTGATAATAAATGAAGCAATCTGCTACTGGAAGTTTGCCCCCAAAGTATGCATTACTAAATAAGTTTGAGGTCATTAAAATGGTAAAAGAACACTGCCAAAAGAACACATGTCTACTGAGTGTTTGGCACAACTTGTTAGCTTAAAGCTTCCTTTCTTTGGTAGAAAAGTATGTCCTAAGGTCATGACTTCCTAATTTTCATTTTCATCTATACTACAGCAATTATAACTTTGACCTGACCACCATGCTAGCCAAGGTTTTGCCAGCATGTGTTTACAAAGCACAACCTGAGCCATGTCAGTCTCCTCATGTTATGACCAGGAGTGTCTTAAAATACAAAATGCAGATATGGAAGATGACATTCAATTTTTACTTGACAGCTGCAAATTACATTTTATAATGAAAATGATAATACTTGCTTTTGATATTTTTTTCAGGCAAAGGGAAAAAATCAAATTCTATTTATCCAAATAAATTGAAAAATGGAGTAACCAAGATAATGGAAATATCCATTTAGTGCCATTTCATATTAAGTCTGCATGGATTTCTAGTATTCAAAAACTTACAACACAGTAAATACTCTTAGTACTATAACCACCTAGGGATGATCAAGATTTTGCTGAGCAATTAAAGTTCATCATTGTGAACATCTGCTATGATATACAATACTGTGAATTTTCTTCCCAACTGGTCTCTATCTATGTAACTGAGTTAGCCTTTTCAACCAGACTATCTGCACTTAGATGTTTAATTATTTTTTTAAAGAAGACCTCTAATCAACATGCTTTGAAAAATTCCACTTAGCAGCAAGGCACTTAATTATCTTGCTAACCTTTTGTTCAGTTGCTTTGTAAATAATGACATGAAACATTCCATCTTTTTACATCCAAGCTTTTCTTCTTACTGATTAGATTCTAGTTAAATAGCATCATGTTCCTTCAAGTTCCTCCAAGATGAGGGATTTTCTTTAATCACCTGAAACCTGCTGGTCTGCCTCTTTAGCATCCTGTGATATCTCATTCAACAAGCTTAAATCAACAATACAACTACTTACTCCTAACAGGTTGAATACGTTAATTCTCATCTCTTTATCAGGCTTTTATATTAATTCAAGTATACAAAGATATGCAAAGTGGATTTTGAAATACAAGATGATTGCAATAAAGTGAGCTTTTCCTCCAAGTTTTTAACTACACCTTATATTAAAAGAAAAAGTTAATATAATCAAATGACTTCTTTATAAGAAAAATCCAACTTCTATTAAAAATAAAATGTGATAATTAACAAAAAATGTATTAATCAAATATTGAAATTGTTTTTCCCTAAAAAGCACAAAAAGCAAGTATTAAATATGTATTTTCAATCTGATTAAAAATGTCATTTGCACCTGTCAAAGAAAAAGTGGGTATCAAAAATTGAATATAGCTACTTCCCAGAATTAAATAGAAAGGAATGTGGTTTTTTTTAACATATATATATATAAAAAAACCACATTATATATATACATATATAAAATGTGGTTTTTTTAACATATATATATACATATATATAACACATATATATATTTTTAACATATGTTTTTTTAACATATATATATATATATATATATATATATATATATATACATGCAGATACCTGAATTAAAAGAGGATGAAATGGTAAAAAATAGGGGATAGGGCTTTTAGCTAGCAGTAGCTTAAAGAAATGCAACCCATAAAATTCATGAGAACTTCCAAGAAACATGAGAAGAAAAACAATTAAATTCAAGAAGATTTAGAAAAGAAAGGAATTCTTAGAAGAAACAGCTGAAAAGTCTTGTAAACTAGAGACATATACTCCTCCCTGTAAAATTTCAAAGCTGTAGAGAAGTAAATTATTATTCACATACAGTCAATATCTAGCTTAGGTTTCAGTGAATTTACCTTCATCTGATATAAGCTTTTGTTTTATTCTAAAGCAATACTTGCATAGTTATAAAAATAAACTGAACTGCTTATAACTAAATCCATCTGATATTTGGTTGTAATATTTTTAGAGTTTTGACTGAATAAAGACAAAGACATATAGAATTAAATGCATTGTTGTAAAAATTATACTCTTATAACAATTTAAAAGGAAGAATGAAATTCCCTGAGTTACTTTTTTGTTAAAAAGCAAGTAAATATTTGACTCAACGAGATTCTTTAAGGAAAAATAATGACATTTTAGCAAAGAATACATTTCTGAAAGGCAGCCATCTGAATAAAAATCACTGGATTATCAATCCCTGCATTAAATAAAACACCAAAAATCTCTGTCTCCAATTTATAAACTCAAACAAACACAATCTTCTTTTTGTTCTGAAAGTACATAGCCTCTATAACAAACTACCTTTCTCTGAATACTTTTAATGTTTTCTAAATAAGTTTAAAAATTAATCATAAACATTTTATCAGTTAAGTAAAAGAACAACAGAATATTCCAAAGTGTAAGAAGCATAAAAGTTAAATGTTTGAAAAAAAATCCACCATCAGATTGTTTAAAAACCATGTGATATATAAAGGAAAATTATGGAGACAATTTCAAAAATTAAATAAAAGTAAAGGCATTTAATATTTCTATAAATTATATTTAAATTTGCCCTAGTTTTTTCCTTAAGTTTTGAAAAGTTGCTATGTGATATATATGTGTGTGTGTGTGTGTGTATAACTTTTTTTTTCTTTTTTGAGACAGAGTCTCACTCTGTTGCCCTAGATAGAGTGTAATGGCATCATGATAGCTCACTGCAACCTCAAACTCTTGGGCTCAAGGGATCCTCCTGCCTCAGCCTCCCGAGTAGCTGGGACTTCAGGTGCATACCAAGATGCCTGGCTAATTTTTCTGTTTTTAGTAGAGACGGGGTCTCACTCTTGCTCAGGCTAGTCTCAAACTCCTGAGCTCAAGCAATCCTCCCATTTAAGCCTCCTGGAGTGATAGGATTACAAGCATGAGCCACTGCACTCAACCTATATATACATATATATACATATATATCTTTTTAAAAATACAAATAATTATCTTTCCTGTTGTAAGAGTCTTTAAAATTACATGCCATTTTCTAAACATGAATAATTTTAAAAGGTGGCAAGTCACAGAATAAAAAGAACATCAGGTTGTACTTCAAAAATCCTGGGTTCTGGATTTCAACAAGCTTGCTTGGAGAAATCAATTCAGCCATTTAGTGTTTCATTTTACATTGAAGGAATTGACATCTATTTATTCTACTTTCATTTATGTTTTTATGCTTCTAAGTCGAGGGATGATGTTCCCAATTCTAACTCTAAGCTATTCCTTATACAGTTCTAAAGCTAAGTTCTAAAACCATAGTTCTAAAGTTTAGATTAAACCTAATCATTTTTAGGTTTAAAAAAGTTACAGTTTTGAAGTATGTACTTTATAAGTTCAGAAAAGTAATTCTCAATATAAAATTATTTATTGATAACTATATTCAGATATTAAATAGGGCTTTTCTCAAGGTTGAACATATTATTTAAAAATTGTATATTTTTGGATTTCAGTAATAGGATACTTACATATAGCATTTTAGTATTTGGAAATCTCCTTCTCTCTGAATATTTATAGCCTCAATGATTTGGCCATTCAGTGCCCTAGGTCTAAAAACATCATCTTAAACAGTAACTTATTATTGATGAAGAGATGTCATTCCTTTAAGATGGAATGGCAGAACCTATCATTTGAGAATCACACCCAGAAAAAGTTTCAAATTTAAGACTCCATCTCCAAATGTGTCATTCACACAGACAACTGGATATTCTGACTAGAACAAAAGAACATGGTTTTTAGCACACAATTCAAACTCACGATTACTATCAGCTATATTTATAAAGTTATATAACAGACTTTACTTAAAGATATGTTCAAATACATTCTGCAAGTACTTTGAGAATGTTCCAATTATATTGTATTATATTTG
Organism: Microcebus murinus; assembly: GCF_040939455.1. Taxonomy (NCBI): domain Eukaryota; kingdom Metazoa; phylum Chordata; class Mammalia; order Primates; family Cheirogaleidae; genus Microcebus; species Microcebus murinus. The sequence continues at coordinate 17,300,907 of NC_134119.1, forward strand.
TGTTAAAAATGTTAATTTGTCCAATATAAGTCCCTAAAATAAAATCCAGTTTTTAACACTGTTTTACATTTCTCCATTTTTATAATACACCATAAGTTTTTTAAATGGAGTGGCCTCCTGCTCTCTTGACCTCTGAAAGCCCTTTATAACAGTGTTTGCAAACAGAAAGTCCAGATGTCACTGGGAAGTGTCACATTTATGTTGGATCTGGGCCTTTTAATTATATCCAAATAGGGCAAATTCCTATAGAGTGTTCTTGACTTGGGACCTCCATATTTTGCATTGTCTAAATTAATCAACTGGTTTCCAAAAGCAACTTTGCCATTAACAGCTCTGAGGCATATTGAAAACGGCAGTTACACTTTCAATCCAGTAGCAGAGATTAAAAAAATATGAAATAGACTCTGGCAAGGGAACCAGGCGCACATAAAGGGACTCTCATAAAGGCTTCCTTGAAATGGAGAAAAAATCTGTCAGGTGGCAGCAAGGCTTTGTGGTTCATGCCATCTCACTCCCCTTGTCTTTAATCACCCATGAAGAGTGGCAGTTCTGTTGCTATTGGCCATCAAATCACATCAAAACCTGGGCCTGAGTCTGCACATTTTGAAGCCTCTGTTCAAGCGGCATAAGCCTCTCTGTGTCATCTTGAGGAACAAGTAATGACATCCTTTCTTTTCTTTCATAAATACCCATTGTAGGGGTGGGGAATCTGAATTAGGAAATTAGCGTGCTGGTACCTCTTCCTGATGCATGCTATCTAAAAGATCATGTGCCTGTTGAAAAAATTCATTGTTTCACAAAATGCATATAACCTAGGCTCTCTGATGTAAAATGAAGACAAATGCTTATTTAAGTGCCTGTGATATATATAGGCATTCTAATAGAAATAAAATTCTCTTCCAACAACTTCTATATACTTAATTGCAACATTACAAGCATCACTCAACAGAAAGATAAATATTTGTCTAGGTAATCTTATTGCACTGAATTTAAGCAATAATCTGCCTTTATTATAAAGTTCACTGACCTGGGTAGCCCATTTCCTTTTTTAAATTACATTTAATAATTTCCTTATCCAAATAAAGCTCTAAGTAATAGGGCATTATACTTTTTGCCTATATTCCTAATGAATATTAAAATATATATTCAAAAATGTATATATGCCAAAATTAATACATTATTTTCTAATTTGAAATAGGATTATTAAGATTCTATGAAAGCCACTGAAATTCAATTGAAGAAATGTGACATAACATGAAATAAATAGAATTGTGAGTTTTTCAAATTATTTCTGAAGTGTGGTCCAGGGATATCTGGGCATTCCTGAGACTTTTTTAGGGAGTCTACTAGGTTAAAACTATTTTCACAATAATACTGAGACATTATTTGATTTTTCACTCTTATTTCTCAAGAGTGTACAGGGGAGTTTTCCAGAGTCTACATGATGTGTGATATCATATTAAATTGAATGTAGAAACAGATAGGAGAATTCAGTTGTCTTTTATTAGGCCAGACCTCAGAAGTAGTTGAGGACATAGCAGAGAATTGAAAAGAAAAAAGATTTGTATGAATTTCCATCTAGTGTCTGTCCCTTAGAAGATTGGGAGCTTCATGGGGGCAGAAATTGTTTCTTACATATTACTGGCACTCAATAAGTATTTGTTTAATTAATAAATGTAGGAATGAGTTAATAAATGAATGGATTCACTAGCTCCAGAAAGAAGAGCAATGACAGGTAACACTATGGTATACTTGGCCTGGTTATACTGTAAGAATTGTTATTTTTTACATTGTTATTTATGTTCCCTTGAATGTGGTAATAGTTCACTAAGCCTAATCTATACCACAAGGAGTAGTACAGCAAATACAAGACTCAGGTTTCTGGTGACTTTTAATAACAGTCTGACAGAGCAGCAGCTAGAATGTACATAGATTTTTCTATTTTCATGCCTTTCAGTATTCTTGTTTCCACAATTTTTTCACTTAAATATTCAGTAAGTGCTAATTACTTGCCAGATACAGTTCTAGGAACTTGGCATACCACAATGAATGAGAGAGAGAAATCTCAGCCCCCATGAGATTTGCATTCTAGTAAACAAACAATATAGAAAATAATTTATAATTCCAGGGACTCATCATGGTCCCATAAAGTCTTAGGTGTTATTATACTCAGTTTTTATATGAGCAAAGTAAATCCTAGAGGAGTTTAGTAAGCAACTGGGCCCAACAACTCAGTTTATCAAGAACAGAGCCAGAACTTGATTCTGGTCTAATGATGCCAAATCCTGATGTTATTCCACCTGGCTATAACACCTTAAAAACTATGTAGGAAAAAAAAAGGCCATTTCACAATGAATAAATGCTGTTTATACTTAGACTATTCTCTATTTTTCTCTGAGGCTGGCATACTCTGAAATAGGTGCATGTAAACATAACTGATAAAACTGGAAACGGATTCCAATTCACATCAAACTCATGATGTAAATATCTTTAAATTTCTTATTGGAGTATTATAAATATAAACACTTATCTTAAGTTTATAGCCCAGTGAATTTTCATAAACTGAACTCACCTTTCTAACCAGCATCAAAAACAGAACATCACTGCTCCCTGGAAAATCCTTCTTTATGCCCACTTCCAGTCACTATACAAATCCCCAAGCGTAACCACTGTTCTGATTTATAACTGCACAGATTAGTTTTGTCTATTTTTGTACTTTGAATAATGGGTTCATACAACATATACTCTCTTACATCTGACTTCTTTATCTCAATATTGCATTTGTGAAATTCATCCATATTATGTATAGTTAGAGATTATTCATTCTCAATTTATTTATCTTTTCTACTATTGATTGGCATAAGAGTAGTTTCCATTTGGCAACAATTACAGATAGTGCCACTATGAAGATTCTTATACAGTCTTCTGGTGAATATATTACATATTTTTCTTGAGTATCTACCTAGGAGTGGTATTGTTGGTTCCTAGGGAGATATATGTTCAGCTTTAGTAAATACTCTCAAACAATTTTCCAAAGTGGTTATACTAATTTCCTTTCTCTCCAGTAGTATTTGAGAGTCCTAATTGGTCTAGGCTATAAATATTTAAATTAGATGCCAAGATGCCTTAAAAAATGAGCACCAATTTACATTTGAGATAGTCTCATACTATGTTATTTCTTTGCACAGAAATGCAGATATGACTGGCCCATATTTTTAAAATAGAAATAATATAATAAATAAACACACCTTATTGCTCCCTATCATTAGCCTTTTCTTTAAGGCATTTCCATGTGCCAGTAGAAACTAGAGAATGTAGGCGGGAAAGAAATGTCAAGAGGTCTGGGATCCCATACTATCTATGGCAAAATGTATTAAGCAACCAGTTTCAAACTGAATGTGACTAATCATTTGTCTAGAGTGATAATATTCTTTTTCTTCCTTTTCCTTCTCATATATCTGTGCATTCTTAAAATAATAAAGTGTCTTCTCCTAAAACATCAGCAACTACATAATACATTAAAACAAGGCTTTAGACAAGTAAAGTATCTAGGAGATTGACAATTGCTCTCTCCTGATTGTAGAAAGAACCCATGACTATAATTTGCAAGGGCTAGTGAATCCTGATTATAAGGTAAATCCATTTGAGACCATTCCTCTGCCTTTTGATTTTAATAGAACACCTGTCAAAGAACTTTGAGCAGGTAAACACTTATCTATATTCTAATTCTGATAAATGCAACATCGAAAATATGTAAGACCTTGTACCATTTGGAACATGAATACTTTTTCCTCCTAAACCTCCAACCAGAGCCCATGAAATCACAGGGACCAAATGATATTTCAAAAGCCAAATACATAATAGATAATAAACCTTTAATGACTAGAGAAATAGTTTACTTTTTTATTAAAAGTGATATAAGCCCAAAAGGAAACTCAGGGCTCTCCAGGTTAATTTTCAACCATGATTATAATATGATAGTGCTAAAAAGAATTTTAATCATCTGGACTTTGTGACATTCCCAATGCTTATTGGCTAAGTAGTACAATAACAGGTGCTGTCAAATTGGCCCTAAGAGGAAATGGGACACACACTCCCTATCTCCTATGACCTTGATATTTATCAGGGACTTAATAATCAATGCTAGATAACTAGCCCAGTCATAAAGGGGAAAAACTAAACCAAATATATATGTTTGGCTAATATATATTTTTTTCCAAGCCTGAGTTTCTCAAGGTGTACTTCTGAAACCACCTGCTTCTGAATCTGTGTACCTTCTAGGGTACTTATGAAAAATGCATATCCTTGCTTGGGCCTCTCCTCAGACTTAGCAATTCAAAGTCTTTGGGGTAAGGCCAAGAAATCTGCATTTTTAACAACCGCTTAAAGCAACATTTGAGAATCACTGCTCAAATTGGAATTGGATATATGTGGGAGGATTGGGGTAGATGAAGGAGAAACAGGAATAAACCAGGCTGCATCATTCTTGGCTGCTATGGGAAAAAAAAAGAAATCACATAATTTTGTTTCCCTCTTTTTGACTAACCATTAGAATTATCTGAGGTGTTTTTTAAAAATAAAGATTCCTGGTCCCCTCACAGACTAAACTAGAATCGCCCAAGGAAGAACTGAGGAGTAAATATTTTTGAGACAATCTTCCTTAGTGTTCTAAGAGGAAAGTTTGGAATACACATTCTGTTCAACCAATTAGCCTAGCCACTAAGTGAGTTTAAAACTTTGACTCTCAAATCTTCATAGGCTTTAATTATATATCTCTTTCTTGATTTTTTTGTTCATGGGTGAAAAAAAAAATAAGCAGACTTTTACGCTGACAATCCTCTTCTTTTTGTCCATTCTTTCTTTTTAATGTTTCTTATTGGAGTAAATATATATACAGAAAATTGCACAAATCATAAAGTGAACACACTCAGGTAACTCAGTGCCAAGACGAAGAAACAGAACACCACCAGACTCCAGAAGCCTCTCATGACCTCTTCTTGTTGCTACTCCTCTCCCTCCACCCCAAATAAGGCTAACTACCACTCTAACTTGTAACACCATAGATTAGCTTAACCTATTTTCAAAGTTTATACAAACTGAATAACACTCAGTATTCTCATTGGTATTCAGTTTTCTTTCACTCAACATTGAGCTTGTGAAATTCATCCATCCACATTGTTGTATATACTTAGAGATGGTTCATCCTTTTTCCTATATTATTTTTTGGTAAGAATGTACCACAATTAATTCATCTATAAGTGCTGCTATGAATACTCTAATGAATGTTGATGAACATATGGACTCATTTCTGTTGGTGGTAGACCTAGGAATGGAATTGCTAGTTAGATGGTAGGTGTATGTTTAGTTTCAGTTCTACTGCCAAATAGTTTTCCGAAGTGGTGGCACTTTCAACAGCAGAGAAGGACCCCAATTGTACCAATGCTTGCTAGTGCCTGTCTTTTTCATGTTAACCATTTTCACTGTGGTTTTCATTTGTATTTTCTGTGGCTGGTTTCCCTTAATAATGATGTTTGGCATCCAAATTCTTTTGTAGCTTTACCCTTCACAGTCTATAACAGTCACAAAACCTGAGGCATCTAAGTTTCTGGAGCAATTTAGCCATATAAAAGATAGTAAGCTTCCTCTAAAGTAAATTTGCCTAATTCCATTTTACTTTGATTATGTAAGCAGAGGCAGAAACAGTTCTTTTCATCCCTCACACCTAATTTCAGCCTCCCTAAAAATTGAAAGAAAAAAGGTGGAGATTACCTAAATGTTGGTAGATTGCTAAACCATGACTAGTAGACAATTTCTTCAAGAAAGAGTTTTAGGGAGGAGATTGGATAGCAATGGAGGGATACAATGTCTTCATTTTTTTTATATTACTCTTCCTGGCTGCAAACTCCAGCCAACAAAAATTTATTTTCAGTAATGGCTCCATATCTATACTATTAACTAAGGTGTTTGTGAAAGCAACATAATATGAAATGGAAGTTTTTATGTTTTGTTTTCTTTTTTTAAGAGAAGAAATGTAATTAACCCATGGAAAGTGAACGAACAATATTATTCAAGACTCTTGTATTATTTTTCATTATTCCTGTATGCTATTTTGTCACTAAAAAAGCAGCACAGATTTAGGCCAGAAATCTAACTCCTAAAAAGCATTGTGTCAAGAATACCAGCCTACTAATGAGACATCTCAAAGACACTGAGGTAGACAAAGGACAGAAAAAGATTGCTGGTTTGAAGAGAGAATATCAGTGAGAATATCTTTTCTTTCTTTCTTTTTTTGAAGCAAAACAGAATTTCAGATTTACTTGCTGCCAGAATTTCTCTCCTTGGCACTTCAAAGATAGATTGGGCTGGAAAGAGAAAGAACATTTTGTGTACTCCCCCATGGTTTGGTAACCTTAATGCTGACTGGGGCTGTAGCAGTTTGCTGGGAGGGGGTTAATTTGAGAGTGAGGAATGATATAGCTAATCCATTCCCTCAGGCAGAAGTCCTAATGACTATTTAGAGAGAGATTTAAGGAAAAAGTTTCAAGTCTCTCACTTAGAGAAATGTATGTTACTTCTCAGAAAAGCCTACATTTTCAGTGTATAATCTTTTCTTGTTCCCACTCCAAAAGAACATAGCCAATGTTATTTAAAGATTAATTAAATTAGGTAGGGAGAAAGTTCACTGAAGTTTATATAACACAAACCCATATAATATTTTTTTCTAATTATAAAGATTTCATGTTTGAACAAACACCTTTCTTCTAAGCTGCTGAACATATTCAGAAGTAAATTAAACTATTTGAGTAAGTTAAGCAATTACAACAAATTAGAAAACAGCGTCACTTGCTCCCTAAACCACAAAGTCTTCATGAATGCTTTGCATTGACCCACAAATGGAACAATAAGAAAGATGTTAAAAGGTACTGTCAAAGGAACTGAATGCTAAATGCTGCAAGCTTTGTCTAAATCCATTCAAATAGAGGCAACAAATTGCCATGTCATGCATTGGGGAACCTTTCTTGTAAAGACCTGGGCAATAATGAGATCTCTCGCCCTTCTGCAGTGTCAGATCATATCAAATACAAATGAGCAAACTCTAAATTCAACATATTTATTTCTTAAGTAATTATCTATTTCTTTAAAGAACTGATCAAAATAGTCTTTCGTTCCACTGTTATATTTTCTCTAGAAGAAAGGCATTATAAATCATAAAAGGATAACACAAAAATATGCTTATTACTCCATCAGCTAGCTCAAAGTCCTTACATAGTATCACTTCTCTCTTTTCTTAATGCATTTCTGATATATGCATTATGCTTTACAACAGTGTTTTCTAAACTTCAGAATTTGTCTCTCCTAAATATATGCTCCAGCACCCAAGAAGACCACAGTGCGAGTAATGAGAAGTGATGCTTAGCCAGTATTCATTTATAAAATGTATAATCTCTCTCTCCAAATATGTGCTATTCATAATGAAGAGAAAGTGTCTCCAGAAAGCTTATCATATAGAACTAGAAGTTTTGATCATAATTCTAGCTTGTTTATGCTTGTTATATAGATATAATATCTGGATTGTATGCTTCCTTCTTCAACCAAGTATTTGGTATAATCTGAATACAAATGTGGTTTATTGAACATTTTCTATTTCTATAGCCAACTACATAAACAGGGTTTCAAAAATTATCAGTCAGCTGACAATACGCTTCATAGGAAGAGAGAATAATCAAAATAATTAACAATCAGAAAAAAACACCCAGCCACTCAAAATGGCTACCACCATAAATAACAAGTATGGCCATGCTAGCACGTTCTGGATAAAGAACAAGCCCAATCAAACATGTCTTTCTAACAGTCACTGATATTTGTTGATCTTCAATAAGCTATAGCAAAACAGATGCACGCACACAAATACACATACACACATCTATAACTTGTTTTTATTTTTATACAACAGTATATCATTAACATTTAGACATCCTCTGCATACCACTAAATACAGATCTAACTCATTCTTTTTCTTTTTTTTTTCTTTTTTCTTTTGTAGAGATGGATGTCTCTACAGGTTGCCCAGGTTGCTCTCGAACTACTAGCCTCAAGAAATCCTCCTGCCTCAGCCTCCCAGTAGCTCATTCTTTTGTTTTTATTCTTTTTATTTCATCATATTATGGGGGTACAAATATTGTTAAGGTTACATAGATTGCCCTTGCCACCCGCCCCCCCTCCCCCCATCCCCACCCCCGCCGAGTCAGAGCTTCAAGTGTGTCCATCCTCCAGGTGGTGTGCATCACACTCATTATGTAAGTATACACCCATCCCCTCCTCCCCCCTCCCACCTGCCCACCACCTGATAAAAGTTGGGTTTTTTTTGACATTTTGGTTACATTTTATATCTTTGCGTCTCCCTAAGAAGGATTAGAGGTATGCCCTTCCCCTCCACAATGCTCACCATATCCCTGAGTTGTGGGTCTACCCAACCCCCCGAATCTGTGGTGGACACGACCACCATTTGAGCACCACAGTTTTAATCAGTCAGTACCAATTTGATGGGGAGTACATGTGGAGCCCATTTTCCTGAACTTGTGTCACCTCACTTTGGATATCATAATATCTCAAGGCACAGATGTCCATTTTCTCTAAATGTAGATCATTCCTCTACTAATGGCTACTTAAGCTATTATCAGTTATTCCAGCAAATAAAATTGCAATACATACCATTTATACATATAGTTTTATGTACTAATATTTTCTCATTTTTAATTCTCAAAGACAGGGCCTGAAAATTAGATTGCTGAAGCCAGGGATGGTGGCATGTCTATCTATAACTTTTTAGTGTAAAATTGCTCACATTCTTTTTGGAATAAACCAAGTTAAACAAGATAATGTTGAATTTTTTAAAAAGCAAGCTACATGTTTGTTATAATAGGTTTTACTAAGAAGTGAATTTGTCTCTATTTATATATTCAAATAAAATGAATTTCTTTTATCACTTCAAAAAATAATGCTTGAGGATGTTCCATTTCCAAATCTCTTTCCATGTAGAGGCGATCATGAAAATAGCAGATGTCTCAAAATTATGGCTATTGGTTTTATATCCCAAATCCCAAGACATTAAAAAATGGGTCTTTCTGCCAAAACATCTATCTAATCATTAGGCCTTTTGCTCATCCAGAGGCATAGGTTCTACTCAGGATGTCCAGATGGCAGTAGAGTAACGTGTTTCTTGTTAAATCAGTGAATTGTTGATTATTGCTAAGGACTGTTAAAGTTAAAAAATAAAAAAGATTTTGCCTCACACTCTGGTTTATTTACTTCTCTGACTTAAACTGGGAATTCTCATTAGAATATTTTCTTGGTATGTTTCTCGTACCAATCGTTTCAGTTTTTTAAACTGACTGCAAAGTTCATTCTTTATACATGACATGCAGAGTGCAGTTAAAACTGTAATTGAGAGGAGACAGCACTAGAGATTAGGCTTCAAAGCATATTTTTCTACTACATAATAGTTTTGGACTTGTCATTTTTAAGTAACCCACATGAAATATTTTATGTGTTCAACATGCTATGGTGTTCCTTCCTTATTAAGACAATGTTTACCAGTGGAACAGATGCAAACAAAGATAATATGAATACTCTCAAAATTTATTCTATCCCTCAGCTATTAGAAAAGCAAAAAAGTTTAACCTCACAAATGAACCATTAAAACCCCTGTAGAAATCTTGCTCTGTACTGAAAATATAAATACAAAATTTCTACACCCAGCCCCAAAATCGAACATAGGGCTCAGAGCCACTTTGTTAAAATTCAAAAGTCCATGACAATAAAAAATATCAGCATACTAAAGTGTTTTTCAGCAATTATTTCAAAATATTTACCCAAGCTTACAGCAGTTTCTATTCCATAATCATAAGGAAATTTATGATTGAACTATAATTTCTCAAAGGTCAAGACATTTAAAAAGAAAATGGCAGTCTTTTAATCAGATTACAAAAATAAAAATAAATCTGATAAAATGAATCTAAATAATATCATTACCTCATATTATAAATAATTCCTCATATAATTTATATATAAATTGTAACAATAGATAGAGATGTTCCTTGGTATGTACATGGTATTAAAAATTCACCATATACCAAGATTCTTTCAAACCAAGGCAAAAGAGCACCAGAACAGAATCTAGCTTGATCTCCTCGGTGAAAGCTGGTAAAAACATGACAGGCAACCTAGATACCACACTGTAAGACTCCCAGGATCTAGGTGTTAATCTGTCTGAACAATATCTTAATTACTGCACATTAACATAAGGCAATAAAATTTCATTTGAATATGACAGTCCATCTATTAAAGGTACTAGTATATCAAATGAATGAAAATAAATCAAACTTGATTCCATGGAAATAGTTTCTGAGGTTCCTTATAGGTCAGTAAGGTCAAATTCTAAAGTCTATTAATAAAAGAAGAAATTAGAAGTAAAAAGGCAAATTAAAATTCAATATATTTTATTAGTTTGTCTACTGTTATATAAACCTTAGAAATAAATGACTCTGTGGAATTAATACTAAAATAAATGTTGCACTTCCTAGAAATCAATTTATATTGTCCGTAACATAGGATGAGTAACCTATGACCAACTCTGATGCTCATAAGACTACTGGAGCATGTAAAAACACATTGTGCAAGAGTGTTCTCAAGAAAATCACTTCAAAAAAAGTTCTGTTTGTGATATTCAATCATAGAATGAATTACTATCTAAAATAATAAAGCTGAGTGATACTCATTGACAGAATGAATCATGACATGTAAAAATTTCATATTTTCCCCTATTATTATCCTTCTGAATCCCTCAAAGGCTGTACTTCCTGTATCAGGCCCCATAAGTCTTGGACAAGCAGCCACAGACCAGTGTCTGCATTTGAGTATTCTACAGCAGCAGTCCCCAACCTTTTTGGCAACAGTGACTGATTTCATGGAAGACAACTTTTCCATGGATGGAGGTGGGGTGGTGAGGAAAGGATGATCTTGGGATGATTCAAGCACATTACATTTACTGTGCAGTCAAACCTCTCTGCAAATTCTAATCTGTGTTTGCAGCGGCTGCCCAACACTAGCATCACTGCCTCAGCTCCACCTCAGATGCTCATAAGGAGCGTGCAACCTAGATCCCTTGCATGCAGTTTTCAGTAGGGTTCACCCTCCTATGAGAATCTAATGCAGCAGCTGATCTGACAGGAGGTGGAGCTTATGCTAATGCAGTGATGCCAGCCATGGGGAATGGTTGTAAATACAGAGGAAGTTTTGCCTGCTCGCCTGCCCCTCACCTCCTGCTGTGCGGCTCAGGTTCCTAACAGGTCACAGTACTGGTCCCTATCCAGGGGGTTGGGGACTGCAGCTCTGGAGGTCAGGTTTTTAATTCTATTTTCAACTCCTTTATATTAGGGTGTGTGTGTGTGTGTGTGTGTGTGTGTGTGTGTGTGTGTGTGTGTGTACTTTAAGTATGGCTATCCATTCCCAAGAAACAAAATGTGATTAGCAAAGAATTCTGCCCAGCAGCTGCACCAAACTCACCATGCTTTTAACATATTTAAAATTCTTTTAACAAACTACTAATAATCCTACTTTGAAAAGTGTGTACAGAGTATTCTTTAAAAATGTAGCAAGGTCTTGTCCTCTCTTGCTCAAAAAACCTTTGGCTAGTGAAAAAGCACAGGTAAAATGCTAACTATCAAGAACTAAGCAATAGAACTTGAATGCTTAAATATGTAAATATGCATGCTGTTAAAACACTTTCACATTTAGGAGGTCAAAAACAAAGAGAAATGTGAATAGATAGAGGAAAGAAAAAGCTCCAAATTACAGTTTTAGGTGAAACCCTGAGCCCTGTTTGACACCAGAGAGACAGCAGGTGGAAATGGTAGCAGCTATTACTATCTCCATTTAATGACACAAGGAAAACCTCTCAGAATCTTGGTATTTCCCAAAGGGTATTTACAAATCATGCATGATTCATATCATTAGAAATTATTCCAGTCAACTGATAGAATGGAGAATCAATCATAAAAATTTGGAGGTCAGCCCTAAAATAATTTATGAATATAACTAAACAAAAAATAGGAATTATGGTTATAGAACATACAAATAGTATAAGCCTTAAACATTTTAGAAATAATAATTTTAAAAAACAGAAAGTAGAGAGAGGACAAGTAGGAAAGTGTAAATGTGCTGATATTCTATTTTTGCAATCAGAGGTTAAGAGATAATGCTTAAAGCTGATAAATCAAGTAATAGGGTTAAGCATATAATCAAGGTGTATAAAATTTCTGGGCAAAGAACAACAAAGATTAGAAGACAAAAATGATGAGAAGTGGTGGTGGAAGGAGCTATGTAGATATACTAGCTTCATCTTCTTCCATAGTTGACCACTTTAGAGGTTACTTATTATAACAGATAGGATTAAAATGCATAATGTATTAAAATTATCTGATGCTACCTGGTATATTATATAAAATACCGGTAATTATTTCTCTAAATTAAATTTGCATATTTTATTCATTTAAGAAAAAACACTGTTAAATAGAATATTTCATCTGTATCCCTTAAGAAGAGTAAATTCAAAGAACACAATTTTTATACTTAAGAGGTTCAGAGACAAAGGAGGCAATTATATCTCCACTTGATAAATATTTCTAACAGATAGTTTATTGCTCCCCAATATAAATACTTAACTTTAACTTTACTTTTAAAGTACCAACTAACTCTTTGAGTAGAGATCTTCTCATTCATATCAATTACTAAGAAATGCTGATTTAGGAGTTTCAGTTTTGCAAGATGAAAAGGTTGGTTGCCACAACTATGTGAATATACTTAACACTACTGAACTATACACTCAGAAATGGTTAAGAAGGTAAATTTTATGTTATCTATTTTGTACCCCAATTAGAAATAATTTTAAAAGTAAAAAAAAAAAAGAAATGCTGCTTTAGAACATCTATATAATATTAAAGCTATATGTTCATTAAGAACATTACAAGTATATAGTCATGGAATTAAATTGACTCTGTGTATTTATGAATCTCTGTGTGTGTCTCTGTGTGTGACATAAAAGAAGGCTTGAAAAATTATCATATCACCTTAAGTTCTATGATTGTTGAATCATTGACTTTGTCTATATGCTATGAATACATACCATACACTCCTAGTCAACATACACACAAACTTCAATACTTAATATTAATACAACTTTGTATTTTGAGGGTGAAAAGACAGAGGCAGCTCTTTCAGGAATTATACTTAGCCCAGACATAAATATGCCACAATTAAAAACCTATAGATACTATAGGATTTAAAGAATTTAAGAAAACTGGGGTTGCCCTCTCTTTTGTTGCTTGTAGTTTGTATGGAGGAACTGAAACATAATATTTTATTTTGCTTCATGTATTTTGAGGCTCTGTTGTTGGTTGGGCACGCATTTATAATAATTATGCTTTCCTAATGGGTTGATATTTTTATAATTATATATTATCTCTATCTCTAATAATTTTTCTTTCCTCTGCAGTTTATTTTGTCTAATACTAATATAAAAACAACTGTCTTTTAAAATTAATGTTTGTATGGTATATCTTTTCCCATCCTTTTACTTTCAACCTACCTGTGTTGTATTTGAAGTGAATTTCTTACAGACAGCATACTACTGGATCATGTTTTTTATCTACTATGTCAAAATCTGTCTTTTAATTGGTATATTTAGACCATTTACATTTTTAGCTGATTTACTGGTTCACATACCAGACTCATTAAATATATACAATTTAATGGTTTTTATATATTCACAATCTCTTTCAACCATTGCCACAATCAATTTTTGAACATTTTCATCATCCCACAAAGATTAGTATTCATTCCTCATTTTTCCCAACAATCAGAAATCTGCTTACTGACTCTACAGATTTGCCCATTCTGGACATTTCATGTAAATGGAATTGTACAATATGTCATCTTTTATGACTAGCTTTTTTTTCACTCAGCAAAAGTTTTCCAAAGTGTCATAGCATGTATCAATACTTTGCTCCTTTTTAAACATGAACAATTTACCATTTGGTGAATATATTTTGTTTATACATTCATAAGATAAAGGACATTTGAGTCATTTCCATTTGGGAACTATTATGAACTGCTATGAACATTCATGTACAAGTCTTTGTATAAACATATATTTTTTAATCTTTTGGGTATATACCTAAGAGTAGGATTGCTGGGTCAGATAAGAATTCTATATTTAACCATTTGATGAACTGCATACCATTTTCCATAGTGACTGCACCATCTTACATTCCCACCAGCAATGTATGAGAGTTTCACTTCTCCTACTCAACACTTATCTGTCTTTTTGATAATCTCTCTCCCAGTAGGTGAAAGTGGTATCTCACAGTGGTTTTGAATGACATTTCCCTGATGATTAATGATGTTCAGCATCTTTTAATATGCTTATTAGCCATTTGAATAACTTCTCTGGAGAAATATATATTCAGATTCCTTGCCCATTCCAAAATTATTCGATTTGTCTTTTGATTATTGAGCTATAAGAATGTTTTTAGCATATTTTGGATATAAGTACCTTATCAGATATATGATTTGCAAATATTTTCTCTCATTCTGTGAGTTGTATTTCATTTTCTTTACAGTGTGATTTGAAGCATAAAAGTTTTCAATTTTGATGAAGTCCAGTATATCTTTCTTTCTTTTGTTGCTTGTGCTTTTGGTATCATATCTAAGAATTCATTGCCTAGCACAGGTCATGAATTTTACACCTAAGATTTCTTCTAAAAGTTTTATAGTTTTAGCTCTTCCATTTAGATATATGATCCACTTGGGGTTAATTTTTGTGTATGTTGTAAGAAAGGGATCTAATTTCATTCTTTTGTACGTGGATATTAGTTGTCATAGCACAATTTTTTAAAAATACTACTCCTTCTCCATTGAATTGTCTTGGCACTCTTGTTGCAAATCAGTTGGCCATCAATAATGTAATGGTTTATTTCTGGATTCTCAAATCTACTTCATTGATCTGTGTATTTATACTTACGCCAGTCTCATGCCATCTTGATTATTGTAACTTTGTAGTAAGCTTTGAAATTGGAAAGTATGAGTACTCAAGCTTTGTTCTTCCTTTTCAAGATTATTTTGACCCTTCTGGGTCCCTTAAATTTCCATTGACCATTTAAATTTAAAGTAACTTTTTGATATATTAGGTCTTAAATCTGTCATTTTACAATTTGTTTTCTGTTTATTTCCTCTGTTTCTCTTTTCTTACTTTTCTTTTGGTTATTTGATCATTTTAAAAGTTTCTATCTTGATTTATGGTAAGTTTTTTTTATTATTATATATTGCTGCTGTGTATAGTTTTTAGTGGTTGGTCTAGATAATACAATATACTTGTGTAACTTATCAAGTCTAATAGTATCAGCATATGGAAGTGAAGGGATCAATTTCCTGCTTAGCAGCACTGAAACCATGAAGGGGGTAAGGTTTGGCAGAGACTACTGAAAAGTTTTCTGTTATTAGGCCACCCTTTTCCTGGTTCTTTGGCTAAAGGAAACGGGATTTTCTTAGAAATTTTTCACCTATGCCTTTTGACAGTTCTGAGTTGGAGGCTTCTATAACATTCAGTTCAGGATATATGAGAGATAATAAGAAAATTCAAGAAACTCACCGCTGTGTAGTTCTTCAAGTCCCAAGGTTCCCTAGAAGCTCACCTTCTTCTTTTTATCTTTCAGAAGCTTCCTATGTTTGCAGTGTTATACCTAGGGATTTTTAGTGTAAGGAAGAGGACCTGGGAGTAATGAGGCTACTCCATTTTGGTAGAACTGAAAGTAAAATTTCATTTTAGTATTTTTAAAAAATGCCCATTTGTGTCCTTTGAATTTCACTGCTACACTGTGATGTTTCTGCAAATAATTTCTTCGAAGGGTTGAATTATTCCTTTTGTTGTTTATATGCAAACACACATTCATTTATATTTATCTACAAGTAATTGTAAACATTTGAAAATAATTATATGGTTAAGTCACTTCAATTAGTTAAAAAAAAATTGGACGAGAACACAACAGAATATTTCAAGCAACAGCTGAGTAGAAGATTTTAATCTCATTACAACTGATGTCAGCATTCTACCTGAGGCAAAACTAATTGCAGCAGCTTCCACCCACAGCCCCAACTCACAACGTGCTCACACTGGATAAGCATGCAAGAGAAATGTACAAATAAAGAGGATATGGAGCACACAGAGTTCCTATTTGGGCCTTAGAAGTTATGTAGTAAGCTGGAGCACAATGTAGTCAGAGGCCTGTGGACATAACAGAAAGTGTCCCTGTCCTTTCCCAGTCCTGTCCATGCTGTCAACATCTGTGATGGAATGTTGGCTAGAAGTTCTCCTTTGTGGGAACAAGAGGCATATGGAATTTTTCAGGTGGGAGGAACCTAATTTAGAGTCTCAGTTCCACTTTGGGTAAGTTACTTAACATCTCAGAACCTCAGTTTCCCTGTCTTTAAAATATGGGTCCCTAAGGTCCCTAAAGCTTTTAACTCTCCTAAAGGATTAAATGAAAGTATATAAAGTACTGCTCATAGCTGCTGGCTCATAAAGTGTCAAATTCCCTGATTTTGTACTGACCAAACATTAGAGCTAGAAGAGCTCACATACCTCAGGAGTATCAGGATTGGTTTAAATTACAACTCCCTGAAATTCTAATTTAAGAAGTAGAGTCCTAGTCTACATTTTTCTAATAAAGGATCTGTCCCAAAATAATTAAGACAAACAAAAAAATAAACCTTTGCCTCAAAACACACACAGGTATTTAATTTGAATAAATATAAAAATTCTAACACTCCTGCTAAATCTTTCACTACAAGTTATCAGATTTCAAACATACTTTTTCTAAAAATATATTCAAGGATAAATCTTAAGAACTTTTATTTTAATTATGTACTTTTTTTTTTATTCCTGAGAGCTGTTTGAGGATTAAAAGGAATTTTAAAGTAATGTGTAGAAAGAGTAAAGATTCTCCCACACATATCCCTTACAGATAAGTAACAGGATCCCAATAATTAAATACCTACTAACCCCTCCCTTTCTGCTAGTGCTCTCTGTAAGCTGAAGGGTAGTTTGAGGTTAAGTGGAGTTTCCGAAGATCAAACTACTCCCATAAGTTCTACTTCTTTGGTCTATAAGGCCACAGAAGCACTTGAAATGATGTGTCCAGTTTATCCAATTTGTTCTCTGAAAGAATAAGTCAGATTCTTCAGGTTGGGATTCTGGCTTCCCATAGATGGGTTGCACTAACATAGCAAATCACTTGGCTGCCTCAGCTTCAGCCTCCCAGCTAAGTGGTGACAGCAGCACAGCATCCCACATTCCACAGCATTTTCTCATCTGGTATGACCACACCCTTCAGAGTCAAGGGAAATGTCAGCACCCATGACTGACCTCATTTAAGGACAAAGAAATGAAAGTTAGAATACTGGTGTTTCCCAAAGAGGGAGCTACAAATTGTGAGTGATTCATAGGCAACCTCTGAGACAGGAGAAACACCAGCTCTGAGGGTTGAAGAGAAAAGCTGGCAAAGCATAGGGACATGGGAAAAATATTAGAATATCAAAATAATAGCAGCTAGCAGATATTAAACTGACAAATGAAGGGATTAAGAATGAGCAAAATAGCTGTACAAGACCTGGGGAAATGACACATTTGAGAAAGTTGAGTTCTATGGAAAGCTAACTCATGGTATCATTGAGGGCCAAAGATTTCAACATTGGATAGTTACTTAAACTCTGTGATAGATGGAAAAACTATGCTTCAGAATTTTAAAATGTCTTAGACAATGGAAGAATTAAGGTTAGAAGGAAAGTTTTCCAATTTCTTATTTCAAATCAGACTAGGTCCTGACCTCATGTAATGCCAACATTGATGAACATTATCCAACTGCCCATGGCCTAGGGCTCTAAATTTTGTTTCAGTGGCTTTGGAGTAGGCACAGTCATGTGCTGCATAACAATGTTTTGGTGAATGATGGACTGCATACACAATAGTGTTCCCTTAACATTACAATGAAGCTGAAAAACTCCTATTGTCCAGTGATGCTGTAGTCATCATAACATCACAGAGCAATGATTTATGTGTTTGTGGTACTGCTGGTATAAACAAACCGACTGCACTGCCAGCCATATGAAAGTATAGCACATACAATAACGATGATAAACAATAATGTTACTGGCTTATGGATTTATTATACCGTAATTTTTGTCATCATTTTAGAGTATACTCCTACTTATAAAAAAAAAAACAGTTGACTATAAAACAGCCTTAGGCAGGTCCTTCATAGATATTCTAGAAGAAAGCATTATTATCATAAGAGATGACAGTTCCATAGGTGTAATTACTCCTAAAGACCTTCTAGTGGAACAAGATGTAGAGGTGGAAAACAGTGATATTGATGATCTTGACCATGTTGGCCTAGGCTAATGTGTGTTTTTGTCTTAGATTTTAATGAAAAGTTTAAAAAGTAAAAAATAAATAAATAAAATTTTAAAATATAAGAAGCTTATAGAATAAGTCCATAAAGAAAAATATCTTTGGTCAGCTGTATAATGTTTTTGTTTTAAGCTGTGTTATTACAAAGAGTCAAAAAGTTAAAAAAAATTAAAAGTTTATAATGTGCAAAAGTTATAGTAAACTAAGGTTAATTTGTTATTGAAGAAAAAAAATATTTCTTAACAAATTTAGTGTAGCCTAAATGTATAGTGTTTATACACTCTAACCGTACTGCACAGTAATGTCCAACCTAGACCTTCCCATTCACTCACCACTTAGTCAGTGATTCACCCAGAGCAACTTCCAGCCCTGCAAGCTCCTCTTCTATATTTACATATGTTTAGATGCACAAATACTTACTGTTGTTTTATAATAGCCTACACTAGTCAGTACAGTAACATGCTGTAAAGGTTTGTAGCCTAGGAATAATAAGCCATACCATACAGCCTAGCTGTGTAGCAGGCTATACCATCTAGGTTTGTGTAAGTATACTCTAAGTATTCATACAATGACAAAATCACCTAAAAGTACATTTCTCAGAATGTATTCCCATTGTTAAGTGAAGCATGACTATATTTTTAAAGTCTCCCCACTGATGCTGAAGCCCAACAGAGCTGGAAATTCTCTTCCTAACAGTACAATGAACATTATCTAGGTGACGGGCACACTTATAACCCTGACTCCAACATAACAAAATTGATACATATAACCATAAACATTTGTACACCCATAATATTTTGAAATTTCAAAAAAAGAAAAAAACTTACTGTGTTAGAAATTATGAGGTATAAAGACATCTGCTCTTAGCTTGTGTTCTACATCTGATTCAATTACAAAAGAAGAAAAATATTTTCATGACATTCATGCATTGCAGTGAAAGCAAGACTATCTTTTCAACCATACATAATTTAATATCATTATTTAAATCAATATTTGAAAACTAATAAAGAGATTATTGAATCACAAGTTGATTTAATTTACACTATACAACTATGCACTGCATTAAGGAACCATTCCAGTACGTTATTCTATCAGAGTCCTAGGACAATCTAATCTTAATTTTCATGTTTCCCAAAACAATCTACATGATGAAACTGCACAGAGAGAAAAGCTGACATTCAACTGCTTGTATGGAGACCTTATATCACATTCAAAGTTACTCATTCAAAGTTGGTAACAGTGACAGTGGTTGAAAAGAAAAATCTTATTTTCCCTCTCCAATTTGAATATCTCCTGTATAAAAAGATAGGGTGACAGTAAATAGGAGCAGTTCAAAAATCAGTGTAATTCATTCCTGGTCTTCATTTGGAAGTAAAATTTATAAGGAAGCATAGCATCATTATTTTTCAAAACAAAACTACTATTACTAATAAAAGAAGAGGGTCTAACTCAACATCTCCAACCTCATCATACTCTGCCTCCTTCCTTCCAATGCCCATGTGTGGCCATTGGGTAATGACTATGATCAGATGATACTTTTCCAGACACTGGGGTTATGGCAATGTGCAACAAATAGACATAAACCCTGCTTTTGTGAATTAGGAGTCCAAAGTCCTTTTGTACCTTTCTGAAAATGAGAGAGGCCTATCAGGTTATTTAGCATGTTTTGAAACTGTCATTCCCTTTAATCTTTAAAGATCTCTTCTGGTGTGACCTGAGGTAGCTGAGATGGCTATAGAAGCATGAGGGGTTTTTTTCTCAGTAGTCCTTTTAGCCAAAACTATGTAGTGGGGGGCGGGGATTTATTTCTCACACTTCTGGTGGCTGGGAAATGTAAGATCAAGGAATTGGCAGACTAGGTGCTTGGTGAGGACCTGTTTCCTGGTTCATAAAGGGATGTCTTCTCACTGTGTCTTCACATCGCTGAAGTGGGAGGAAGCTCTTCACAATCTATTTTATCAGGGCACTAATCCCATTCATGAGGCTCCATGCTCATGACCTAATTACCTCCCATAGACCACACCTGCTATTATCAGCACATTGGGGGTTAGGATTTCAACACAGAAATTTTCAGAGGTACACAAACATTCAGTCTATAACAGGAAAGGAAGGAAACAATATTAAATTAGGGGTGGAGCTGAATGAATTGACTACATGGGGTTAAAAATGTAATTGATATGGAAAGTGGCTACAAGTGTGCGTCAGATGACTATATTATGTGTTACCAACAATGGCTATAAACCAAGAGATTTCAACACAGTTGTATTTTAATGACTATAAGATTTGAGTTTTTCAAGGGCAGAGATCACATTTTATTCCTTTTTGTATGTCCAGCATCTAGTACAATCACTGACATAAGATAAATATTTGATAAATGTTGAGTGAGTGAATGACTTAATCTTATCTCTTTATTAGGGATTGGGCAGAGAGCTAAAATTTATTAATTCATATTCTGCCTTGAAAATATCTGAAAAAAAAGTAGAAACACTCTTCCATGCATAATTACCCCAGCTAAAAGAAATCACATACAAAATTACTGAAATTATCATGACAACTTTAAAGCAAGGCAATAAACAATTAAAAATGCCTTACGTAAAAATATTATTTATTTACATATGAGACAGGTGATAAGAACAGTTTACAAAACACATTAATAATTTTAATTAAAAAGAAAACCGGTACTTATTTTTAAGTCTAATTTTTTTCTTTAAATATTTTGCCATGACAGTAGGACATTAACATTTAAAAGGGGCCAAAGAACATATGAAGAAACTGCCTTCTTAAAAAATTCTTCCTGGCCCCTAAAATATGGACTCTAGCTCATCCTATAACTGCTCAATACTTGATGCCACCAAGAAAGCTGGAATATGGTCTGTTTTTGATATTGTCTCAGATGAGAATGGTGTGTATGGCAGTTGCTGCTGGTGCACTGCCCAGATCCCCAGGGCATGGTTCATTTTATGCTGTTGGTCCAACTTGCAGTACCTGTATCTCTTTGCCTGAGGACTTTCTCTGGCCACTAGAGTTTGCTCTGTGTGTGGGTATGGAATGCCATAACTGCTAGAAAATTAATGTCCTCCAGCTCTCTCATCCTTTAGGTGGGATACCTCTGAGGCACATGTCTACACTGTTTCCCAGAATTCCCTAGTAGAAATAACTCCTAGTTGTTCTGGGTTAACTTGTCACCTTTTTTTTTTTTTTTTAGCTCCATCAATTTCCTATTTTACTTACCCTACTCCCCTGTTTGTGTTTCCTGGAATCAGTTCCCAATGAACTACCTGCATTCTTCTAATGTGTGACTTAGCAGCTGCGTCTAAAGAAACCCAAACTAAGATAGCATATTTTATAGTTTTATTTCTACAATATAAACTCAAAAGGTAAAAAATAAGAGAAAAAATCAATATGTAGAAATACTTCACATCAGTATTGTTAATGTAAATCTGAGTTTATCACTGGTGGTTGGAGTACAGGGAAAATTATTATGGGGTAACCATTTACTCAAGAAACAGAGAGCAAAAGGTATTTTATGTTTTCCTTCTAAAAATGTGAAGACACAGCCCTTGCTCTGAAGAAATCAAAATCTAATGAGAAAGTCAGATGTAAGTACGAAGATAGTCTCCAAATATGGTCCCAATAATTCCTCCCATGGTTTACGAATACCTCTTTGCAAAGTGACTTTGCCTCTCCTGTCATCAAAAGGTGAGGTCTATTTCCCACCACCTAAAATCTGGGTTAGACTTGCAGTTTGCCTTGAACAATTACAAGCAGTGTAGGTGATAGCTAGGATTTCTAATCTATCCCTAAAGAGGACTGGCAGCTTCTACTTCCCCCTCTTGGATTGCAGCTACCATGCTTTAAGTCCAGACTAGATTACAGAATGATTACAGCCACACAGAGGAGACTTTGGAAGAAGAGAAGCCATCTTAGATGTTCTAGCTCCTCGTAAGTTCCCAGCTGAATGCAACTGTAAGAATGGCCTAAGGTACACCAGCAAGGAGAACCCCTTAGCTGAGCCCAGCCAATCCACAGACTCATGAGAAAGTTATTTTAAGCCACCAACTTTGCGGTGGTTTGTTAAGCAGTAAAAGATAACTGGAACAGCAAGCAATTACAGCGCTGCCTGATAATTCTGCAGTGAAACACAAGGTACAAAAGAGGGCAGAGAAAACATAGATATCGGGTAAGCACTTAGTATAAGATAACACTGTGCATGGACTAACAAAAGATATATAAAATGTGATTGCTGCTATAAACACATTTTTTGCTGGGAACAGTGGCTATTACTTATAATAGGGTCCCCAAAGAATGCAGCCTGTCTCTCTCTCTGCTCCCATCACTCTGTCCATGTCCAGGAGCCCCAGGACTTTCAAAGCCCTACTGAATGTCCACACTGCGCTAAGCCCTGGAGACAATGGAGTGGGTTCGCTCCCACCTGCATACTCATGACCCGATCATAACTTAGAGAATACTCAAGTTATGAGCAGAATGATTGTGACCCTATGGAAAATAAAAGTTGAGAGAAAAAAAGATTTAAGTATAGACTGGTTGAAGGACTTGAGCTGGGATCAAAAAAAAAAGGGGGAAAGCCATTCAGGTAGGGGGAAGAACTGAGTAAAAAGGCCAGAGGCCAAGTAGGGATGACAGTAAGGATCTGTCTGAAGGGGCATGTAAGAGAAGTGGGAAATGTGGACAGTAAGAGGTAGCATCTATTTTCTCATTCCACACTCTGAAAACTTGCTTCCTAAAAATATGAGGATAGTGGTCCTTTTTATTTCCTTTGAATGAATCAAAATATCAAGATAACAACTTATGAAGGGTAGGAAAATATCACCGATCGTCTAAACACTATTGAAAAGTAGCTTTGCAAAATTTTTCTTTTCCTTTTTTTACCTGGAGTATTTTTTCTTTTATTTTGGCAAAATACAAACCAGTCAACAACATACCTATAACTAGGCCATATCCACTGAAATGACTGACCTTAATACTATCAATACAAAAAGATTCTAGCAATTACCTCATATGCCATTTGCAACAGATTATTAGTCTATTTAAAGAAGTTTGAATAGCTCCTAATACCTATAATGTGGATGGATGTAATTTTATGCTTTGAAAATTAATAGGTGGATCTGCCTTCCTAGACTTTTTAAAATACAGTTATTGTTAATATATTCATTTTCTTACTAATTTGTTCCCATTCTTCAAACTAAAAAATAGAATGCATTTATAAATTTAAGTGGAATACTGGTTACAGTTTGCCTTTTCTCTTTGACACTGTGAGCAACCAGTCCATGCAATTCCACCTTTGTTAGTTGTCTGGAACATGGCTAAAATAATATATATGCACATGTATACAAATATCTCGACACCCATGGATGTATATAATGGTTTGTGGCTTGTATAGCTTCTGAGATTTATTAAATAAGACACGTTCAGTGCTTCCCAGAGATAATAATTACATGAACACATACAATTCTAGAAGAAGTGCCTTATCTCTCTCTTCCACACCTTCAAATTAATAGTGTTTTCCTAACAACCACCACAATTTCTCAAAAGTGAACTATAACAAACAAAGCATTTAGATATTATGAAATGCATTATCTAAATGTTCATAAAAGTTATTGCTTACACCCTGCATGATTGCTTAATTACTATGATTCAGTTATGAACAAAACAAAATACAGAAAGTAGATCTCACTTGCTTTCTTGCCCAGAAACCACATCCCATAATTAAATTGAAAGATGGTGGGATATCTCCTCAAACAATGTAAGGGAGTGGTAGAGCTGTTTTTTCTGCTCATTAGCTTCAGGTCATGGCTGAATCATAACTATTAAGGAATCCTGTGGGCTGTAATGACTAGATCACCTCAGACCAAGTTTGCTGGCTGAGAAGTGCACTCACCTGCTAAAGCAGGAGGTGAGTTCAGAGTAATGAAAACTGTGCTCCCAGAGCCATGGAGCAGCTACTACTGCACAAAACACACCCAGGTTCCAAACAGGAGACCTGCACAGAAGAACCTTATGCCCAATAAAATGATTCATCGCTATAGGCCAGAATAATCCCAACCTTGTAAGGTAAATTGTGTGTATGGGTAGGCAGAGATTGCAGTGCCTTTTGTCCTACACAGGCTTCTCCCTATATTCAATCATCTACATTTACATTTCATTTCTCAGAGAGAGAATAGTGTCCCTGCCTTCATCAAGTATTCTCATCATCATCATTATGGACAGATACTATTGGTGCTCTGTCCATATGCTCTTAGCTCTGACCATTTCGGGCAGGCAATGCTGACTTCCAGTTATTAGCACTTGCATCTCATTGTCTAAGGGCTTCTCTGCCTGCCAAAGGCCACTCTGCCTATGCAAGTAGCAGAGTATAAATGCTAAGGAATTAATACTCCCGGCATCACTAAATTCCAGTTGCCTTCTTTAGTGCCTTTCTTCCTTCTTGGTGCTACTTTTTCACTCTTCTACCAGTATTCCTTGAGATTGCCTCTTACTTAATTTACTTATAGCAGAATTTTTGTCTCAGGGTTTGAATCTCAAGGAATCTCAAATGAAAATCATCATCATCATCATGACAACAATAATAATCGCACACATTGTGTATTGGGTTCTTACTATATGGACTTAAAACTTTTATTCATTATTCTATTAAAATTTTATTTTATTTTATTTTTTTGAGACAGTGTCTCGCTTTATTGCCCAGGCTAGAGTGAGTGCCATGGCATCAGCCTAGCTCACAGCAACTTCAATCTCCTGGGGTCAAGGAATCCTTCTGCCTCAGCCTCCCGGGTAGCTGGGACTACAGGCATGTGCCACCATGCCTGGCTAATTTTTTTCTATATATATTAGTTAGCCGATTAATTTATTTCTATTTATAGGAGAGACGGGGTCTCACTCTTGCTCTGGCTGGTTTTGAACTCCTGACCTCAAGCAATCCGCCCGCCTCAGCCTCCCAGAGCACTAGGATTACAGGCGTGAGCCACCATGCCCGGCCTATTCTATTAAAATTTTAATTCCCACACATACAGCTATATTACCCATACCTTACAACTGAGAAAAGGGAGGCATGTGAGATTTTAAAAAGTTGCTGAGATCTACATCCCAAAGTTAATGAGTGAAGATTAGAAGGCAGGACCAGTTTGATTTCAAACTCATTTTGCTCATTCTACTATTTATACTGCCACCCCTAAAAACTAAAAATGATTTGAAAACAAAATTCACATGTTGAGCCCTTCTCTTTTTTCCAAAAAATACTAGAAGGAAATCATTTTATTCAGCTACTTTGTAATAAATATCCAAGAATATATTTATCAACATAATAATACTTTCAAAAAGAGTCATCACATTTTAATCCACTTGTAACATTCCTCCAATTAAAGTCTGGCTATGTCTCCATTTTGCCACAGTAGCATTTCATAGGGGCAGGAGACCTCCTTAAGAGCAGGATCTTGTCTTATTTGTGTCTGTGTTCCCAGACCAGCCTAATAGACATTCAGCGAATATTAGTTGAATTGACTGACTTGAGTTCTACTAAATTTTAATGATTCAGAAATGTTTGGAGGAAAATTGGTTTCACTAAGACTCAATCTGGATGCAAAGGAGATTAATGTCCCTTGGTAGAAAAGAGAAATCTTACAAAATGAAGATAAGTAAAGTTCGTGGTCTTCCCTAAGTATTATCTGTACAGAGAATGACCTGTGCTTCGAAGACATCTGATATTGTAATCTGAGTGGTGTTTTGATATAATAATTGAGTATCTTGAAAACAGACTGAATTAAAAGTGATTGGAAAAGAGAGTTCTGGAGTTTAGAATTCTAGGAATTACAGTATAGCTCTGCTTCATGTCACTGGAGATACTCCATTGGAAATGTTGCTTACTTCATCAAAAAACAGGTGTTGAGTTTCTTTTCCAATAGGAAGGAAACAGATTTTTTAAAGATTTAATAGCCAATCTCTGCCCATTAAAACAAACAATCCAAATGTTTCCATTAATGACACACATCCTTTAAGTCAAAAAGTAAAGACTACTCCTTGGGGCTGAGAGCTAAATCATTGCCTTCAACACCCTGTCATTTCAAATACACACAGTCCCTGACTTAAGATGGTTTGACGTATTTCAACTTTTTGATGGTGCAAAAGCAATATGCATTCAGTAGAAACTGTTCTTTAAATACCATGCAACCATTCTATTTTTCACTTTCAGTACGGTATTCAATAAACTATATGAGATATTCAATACTTTATTACAATAGGTTTTGTATTAGATGATTTTGCCCAACTATAGGCTAATGTAAGTGTTCTGAGCATGTTTAAGGAGGGCTAGGCTTAGCTATGTTGTTTGGTGGTAGGTTAGTTGTATTAAAAGCATTTTCAACTTACTATAGTTTCTACCTACAATGGCTTTGTTGGAATGTAACCCCATTGCAAGTTGAGAAGCATCTATATTTATAACGAAGTTACTTTTAATAGTACTACAACCTCCTACCTATAATTGTAAAATAGATGTTTCTAAATGTATGGAAGAAATAGTCTACAAGAGAAAAATAAACCATTTAATTATACAAATATGTCAATTATTTACAACAATGTATGTCAATTAAATGTTCAAATCCTAAATGGCTTTATCTTATAAAGTGTAGACTGAAACTATAACTAGTTAAAATTAATTCATACCCCACATATAAGAGCTTAGATGATGTGGAACTTAAGGAGACTAGAGAATATTATTTGAGATTTACTAATCATGTGAAAATAGATACAGTAGTCTTCCCTTATCTGCAGTTTCACTTTCTGCGGTTTCAGTTACCCACTGTCAACCACATTCCAAAGATAATAAATGCAAAATTCCAAAATAAACATTTCATAAGTTTTAAATTGTATGCTGTGCTGGAATAGTGTGATGAAATCTCATGCTGTCCCACTCCATCCCACCCTGGACATCATCACTTTGTCTAGTGTATCCTCCCTGTGTATGCTACCAGTCTGTCACTTAAGTTATCATATGGAAAAAACAATACATATAGGGTTTGGTGCCATCCATGGATTCAGGCATCCACTGGGGGTCCCTGGAACATATCCTCTGAAGAAAAGAAGCAACTATTGTATAGGAAAGAGAAAGAAAATGAGATACAAAAGGAATAATGTTCTACAGAAGAATAAAAATATCCAATAACACTTCTAGATCACCATTGGTTGTTTCAACATAAAATACTTTTTTAAAAAAAAATTAATCCTCGAGAAGCAGAATCTAATAATTACAGTAATGTCCTATATCATTAATTCATTATACAAAATTTTACAGCATTTCATTGGGAACAAAATTTTCCAAAGAGCATGAACAGTGTGAAAATTTGTCGTGTTTAATTATAGATTATTTTCCCTAACATTTTATTAAGAAAATTTTCAATAATACAGCAAAGTTGAAAGAATTGTAGAGTAAAATCCCATGTACCCCCCCCACCTAGATTCTATGATTACCATTTTATTCTGCTTCCTTTATAACATATCTATTCATCTATCCATCCTTCAATCCATTAATTAATCCATCTGTTTTTGGCTCATTTCAAAGTGATTTTCAGACTTGGAACAATTCTGCCTAAATCCTTCTGCAAGCATATGATTAATTATAGTTCAACAATTGTTTCCATTGTATGTAAAATTTGCATGCAATGAAATGCACAAATCTTAAGTGTTGATTTGCTGAATTTTGACAAATATGTATGCTTGTGAATGCCCAAACCCCAATCAATACATAGATCATTTAATTACAGATTATTTTGAAGAAAGAAGAAAAACTCAGTATAAGCACCCTTTTGATTCTTTTTAATCCAAAATATTTAGAATCTTTGAAGTAAAACAAAGGTTATAGTTTCTCCTTAGCCTCAACAATTTTTTTTCAAATCTATATCAGCAATTAAATAAAGAGCAGCATATGAATGCTGCTTAAGGACTACCTCAATTTAGAGCAGGGATGTTACACCAAAAGTCAACAGTGCCCTACTGTAAGGTAAACATAGGAGTGAGGTGAGGAAAAGACAAAAGAGAGTGACAGTGACAGAAACTGTGTGGTCAACACATTAACACTCAAGCCCAGCTTAAGAATGCCATGCAGGCATTGGTGCCGGCATCAGCAGACCTTCAAATGTTATAAATCCCAGATATTTGTGTACAATATATTGAATTTCTAAAATGTTAACAATGAAATTACAAGTTTTAAAAACATCAGTAGTTCAGTCAAATTGAGCCTATAAGCCCCCCAGGTTGCATTCTCTGGCTTAGTTCCATGCTATTTCATGACTTGTGGTTCACTATGATAGTGCATATTATTATGATCAGATCCTGCTGTGAATCAACAAATGAGACTCAGAATTATATGTTTTAAAGGATGTATTAATCATTATTTCTCAAAAGTTTAAGACTTGAGTAGTTAGATATACCAGATATACCATAGACTATTATATCTATAACAGATATAATGAGATCAAGGAAAACCAAAAGTACATGGTAATACATCTCTTTCTTCTCAGGAAATGTATCCACACACATTCCCACAAAATGAGGCAGATAATATAATGAGTTTTATAGACACCATTCCTTCTCGAGTGCATAATTTTGTTCATTCATTCCTTTATGTGTGTTTGTGTGTGTGTGTGTGTGTGTGTGTGTGTGTGTGTGTGTGTGTGTGTAGAGAAAGAGTGGGGGAGAGAGAGAAAGACAGTGTATACCTATGCCGGGCACTGTCCTAGGTCTGGGATATAACAGTAAGTAAAAGGAAACCCCTGGATGCATGGAATTGAGTTCAGGGAAGACAGACACTACTATGCCTTGTTATTATAAGGGATAGAAGAAAAGTAAAGCAGGGTAAGGGTGAGAGGATTATATAAGGAGGTCAGAGAAGACTTCCTTAACAAGACAGCATCTGGAGAGAGGAGGTGAAAGGAAGCGTGCAACAGCCCTAAGAATATCCTGGGCAGGAGAGATCCATGCAGAAAGAACTCACCAGCTAAATGAAAAGACCTTAAATGCACCTCAAAAAAGTATGTCACCAAATGTAAATTAATACGTGTGTGCTCCCCTTTTAGAGTAACTATTCTTACATGAAGTGTATACAAATCCAAATTGAAAGAACAAATGTCCTATTTGGGGTTTAAGGATGGGAAACTCTAGCAAGGATTTATCATGAGCTTATTATTCAGACAGGTCAATTCCATTATTAAGATGTAATATGATTTACAACTTTTTATGTATGCTTTTTGTGGAATGCATTCAGTACATGAAGGAAAATATCTCCTACCAATAGAATTCATAAGCAGTATATATTGCCAGGTTAAAGTAAGATGGGTCTAATTATGGACAGTTGGCAGACCATTTTCATGCAGGAAAATGAAATTTCAATGAAGAATAAAATTATGAGCTTATTATATAGTCTTCAGAGATTATGCCTGATTTTCTTTCCTTGAGCCTCTCCTAATGGAGAGCACAATTATGAAAGTTAAAGAATCTCCCTGTTGCCAACCCCTTTAAGAGTGCTGATAGCAGGTGGTACTAATGTACCTTGACATAGGATTTTCTTGCTCGGGAGCTCAAAATAGGTAAAAGGGATTATGGCAACAACTTCACCTGACCCAGCAACATCCCTGTCTTTTGTCACCCATCATACCAGTTTCAGAAAAGTCGGTCTAACATTTCAATCAGAGACTGGCAGAATTTGCCTTTTTACACCTGTCAAAATTGAAGGTAATTGTGCTCCCAGGGCCATTCCACTTGAAGGAAATATATGGAAATTAGAAATATACCACATTCTAAAAGAAACTGCCAGCCTCTGAGTGCCTTTGTGAACTCTCTTTTTCTGTTTAATACAAAAATAGAAAGGGAAGGGCGGAGGAAGGGTTAGGTTGGAAGCACACAGTGAAATATGTTCTCCTGCCTGCAAAGTCACCACATTGAAGCTTCTGCAATTTCTTGCCTTGACAAAAACACTTCATAGTCTCCAATTATATTAATTGCTCATGTGGTAAAAAACCATCTGGGGTAATAAACGTAACTGAGTTCACAGACATGATAAATTTGAAAATGTCCTGAATGCAAACAAGGGCAATATAAAGATGTTGTCCTACGGTTTTGCTTTTAGAGTTTTATTTTTAACAAACTGGGAGCCTTTTGAAAGCCTACAGTAGGCTCAAGAAAATGCTAAAACTATGGCTGTTATTAAGTAAGGACGTTGTCATGACATCTTTTATAATGCACACAAATATATTTACAATATTACAGATAACTGAAAGGAAACCATAATTATCTGTGAGTTAAGAAAAACTATCAGGACCTTTAAAAGAAGGGCAAACCGGTCTTCAGATATTATAAGATCCCAAGGACATTCATATGTGAAGCAGGTCTGTACCATCCAGAAATTGGCCACAATTGCCATTACTTTTAATGCATTCCTCCCAGTCAACCTCTCCACTTCACTAACCAGCAGAAAAAATTTGATTTACATCCTTATCAGAACTTCTTATCTCTGGGTACAAAAGCAAGACTCAAGTTGCCAGCTTCTCTGAAAGAAAACTAAGTAAACTGTCAATACCTCAGCATCGGTTTTTTTTTCCCCCAGTGCCCAACGCTTGTCAAAATGAGAGGATTTATGGTACACATGCTGAATGTGTCTTGTTAATTAAAAAAAAAAAAAAATTCACTAGGGGAAATTATATATAACTCCTTTTTTTTTGAGGAAGCATTTTATAAAATATCTTAGTGGCATGAATGCAGATATAGTCACCTGTGCAAACATGAGCCCAATTCTTGATAGCACCCACTGCTAGTTACTAAGGCCTTCATTCATACTGCTCCCCCTTCCCTGAATGGTGAAATCAAATTGTTTTCATAAAGTTCTTTCCCTCATTCTCCCTACCCTCAGCCCACCCTTCTACCTCTCCCATTCCCTATGGAAAGCAGGAGTCCAAGGCAGGATGATGGAAAAGAGTATTTCTAAAGTTCTATGTATTATTATCTAAACTTGTTCAGGAAAGGTAAAAGAGGTGTCAATCTGTATATGTGGCTACTTTCTTCTGAAAACAACTGTTATGTCCTCTTCTACCCTGAGAGACCAAAAAATGTTTTTGGCTCAAAATGTTATACATAAAGAATTCGAGATAATTCTGAACAGGCACATGAGTTGGCCAGAGAGATGTCTTGATTTCCCATATTGCCAAATTTTGTCTAAGTTAAGATGAAGTCACTGAATTTCTAGTGCATTATTCATTCTTTCATTTATTCCTTTAGTCAACAGTTAGCCAGTCATATATCAAATATTTCCTGCATACTCTTATGTGCCAGGAACTTCTAGGCACTAGTGATATACAACAGCGAACCAAGACAAAGTCCTGAATGTCAGGGAGCTTACATTTGGAAGATGGGTTGGAGGAAACAGGGAGACGGGTAATAAACATGTAAGCTCAAAAATAAATGAGATATTTTTCAGGTTGGGATAAGTGCTATAAAGAAAGCAAACGAGGGTAACTGAATAGGGTTACTTGGGTCTTTCTGCTTCTCCACCTTCTCAACCCATGTTCAGGACTGCCTGGAAATGCCCCAGATTAAATACCCCAAGGGCAACCACCAACCAATGATGGACAGGATCAGTGGATAAATATCCAGGTTCCTCGTCCCTAGGTGAGGATAATTGTGAGCCATTTTATACAAGATCCCTAGCAGGACATAGTCCCAGTTACCCTTATCCTTAATCTGATCATTAAAACACTTTTTTTGGCGGCCTCACTCTCCTTTCTCTCATTCCTGTTTCCTAGAATAACCTATCAAATAAGCTATTATATCCAAGTCATTGTCTCAGGTTTTGCTTTGGGAAGAATCCAAACTAGGAGGACAAATAATGCTCCCAAACTCATTTCCACAGAGGAGCAACATTTCCTAACCGTTATTCCAATTATCAAAATCCAAAATGGAATGAGAGTGGACAGAAACTGGGAGGGAGAAAATGTATCATGTGTAGGGGGAACTCTAAGTTAATGCCATGGCCATGAATAAAAGCTGACCCTTTTTGACTAAGCCTACAGTCACACAGATAGACATTTCCATAATAAAGATAGATAAAATGTCCATGACATTAATTATTATGTGACTCGGAGTTTTGACAGAATTCAGTTAAAAATTGAACATGTTGAGACAGGCGCTGGCATGAAGCCCCAACCTAGTTAGATGTACATCTTGATTTACTGCAGATGGGCACCAAGTCACTTTGCCAATTTGGATGTTCCCAATAAGGTTTCACAAAAAGATCTGTTCTCCAACAATCTCTCCCTTCAGTCAAAAGTGAAACAAATACAAGAATGCGATTTAATTTATACACACACATGCATGTATAAATTACAGACATATACCCCAAGGATACCACTCAAGTTTAATCCCAGTTATGTTAGATTTTGTTCAAAGTTATCTATTATTTTCCTTTTGTTGCTAAAAAATCACTTGTGTTTAACCATTTTAATAGTAATAAATAATAAAGATGAACTTTCCCCATAAAGAGTAAAATAAATAATTGCCAGCGATTTCACATATGTTCTCTACACCCCCAATTCTCTTATGCTAGTCTTTTTTCTTCTTCAGTATAATATGAAACAAAGTTCAGTTCTCTTCTGTTCATGCTATGGATTTCTCTTCATCTTTTTTGTACCCAGCAAAATCCCCAGCTTAAGACATGAAAGGTTAAAAGCATTGGCTAGTCAAACTCCACTGATGTTTATGGAGAATGCATTTTTATAAAATGACAGCTGTAAACAAATTATTTTATATTAAATAGCAACCATGAAGTCTATGTTGCTTATATATACGTTGTTGGGTATCATGGGAAAGTTCTTTGTGACATCTATTTGAAACTGTAGGTGATTTCTCCCAATGACAAATAGTTCAAAAGATTTCACTTCTAAGAGTTGTCATGCCCCAGGTTTTGTGTTGTCAAGCCATAATGTGTTTCTCTCCGATAATCAAGAAGGATATTCCCAACAAACCTAAATAATTTCACAGGTCCTAATGAGTAAATAACACTCCATAAACAAAGTGAATTATATTACTACTAATTTTAATCTATAAAGATATGCTTGAAGAAGTAATGAAATCTCCCACACATTCAATTCTAGAATATCTTCCTAAGATACATTATAAGGTCAGTTTCTCATGCTTCAGCCTTTTGGTACAAGTCATTTCAGTACCTTCTGGCCATCCAGTCCAAGGAAAGTGAGGGTCTTCTTAAAATCACAGCAGCTAAGGGAAGACACTGGGGAGAACTTGCTGCATAGTTAATTCTACCTTGCTTCTTTCTCTTCACTATTTACTGAAGACTTTGGTGGTTATTTGACCACAACTTACCAGTGATCTAACCAAAGCAATGCCCAAGTCTTTGGTAGGACTTCTTCTAGGATAAAAAGATAACTCTTGTATCACCCTGTATCACTTTCTATTATATTAGTAAATATTGAAATGTATTTAAATATGTAACTTGGCCATAGTCATTAATTATGAAAGATACTCCTGTTAAACAGCTTTCATTTTCTAAGGTCAAAATAATATTTAATTAAAATCAGAAAAATATAAAAAAATAAAAGAAAATAAAAAGAAACCATCCCTCCCATCCTTCTTATCAATTAGCTATAAGCCCCTTGAGAGTGAAGAAATTATTTTAAATTATTTAGAATCTGAAAATCTAGCACAAAGTAGGTGTTCAATAAATGTATATTTAAAGAATAAACATAAAGCAATCTCTATTCGCTTCTAAAATATATCTTGAGAAGATATTCTTAATCAATAAGATTGGTTCCCCAGTCATATATAAATATAATATCTATTATCAAAAAGAGAAAATTATTTATTTTCTATATTTAAATCAAATTTTATATCAATGGATGAAAACAAAGGAATGTATACAATGAAAGTGAGAATATATTACATATTTATATTTGAACATCAGCATATCTGCCTTCCTTAAAATTTGCCCTATCTGAAACAAAACCTTGAGTCAAAGAATAAAAATTCAAACACTAGAAGCCCTGGAAAGCTGACCTAATTCCCCATCTGGTCTTTACCACTTCACCTCCTCTTTGCTCACCACTCACACTGTGGAGGATAAAATTACCTTTCAGGATAAAACAATGCTCTAATTTGACAGCGCTGCTCTTTCTCTCTTTTAGGCCTTCTCAGCTGGATCTTCATGCAATCTTCAACCAACACAGGTGTAATTAATAATTTAGGTTTGAAAAGGGAAGCTAAATTTCCTCCTCTTTCAAAGGGTAATTGTTTGAAAATAAGTAGCAAGGGTTATAACAAGAGTATCTCTTGTGCAGGAGAAGAATGAAATAACTAATATTAAAAGAATTGGCTATCAAATTGGTACATGAAAAATTTAAGAAGTTAAACATAGTTGCTATTGCTTCAAGCTACAGTGAATATATCTTGGCATTAAACTGTATCAAAATAATGAATGTCTGAACATAGGTAAGAAGATTCTCAACAAAAATTCTTTAGCTTGACTGTGAATAAGGCAAAATATGACTTTACTAGGGCTCCCAATGAAAATATGTGCAAAGAAAGTAATTATTCTAGTAAAAGAGGTATATTGGGCCAGGTGTGGTGGCTTACGCCTATAATCCTAGCATTCAGGAGTCTGAGGTGGGAGGATTGCTTGAGCTCAGGAGTTCAAGACCAGCCTGCGCAAGAGCAAGACTCCATCTCTACTAGAAAAAATTAGCTGAGCCTGGGGATCTCTTGAGCCCACAAGTTTGAGGTTGCAATGTGCTATGATGATACCCCTGCCCTCTAGCCAGAGCGACAAAGTGAGAATCTGTCTCAAAAAAAAAGGGAAGAGGGCATATTACAGGAATTACAAGATATAGAAAATTTAAACTGCATGCTATTTAGCATTAAAAGTAAAAAGGTGAATCTTAAAATACAAGATGTTTGGTAATCAGGAATGACTGCACTTTGTTGTTTTTCTCCCATTTCCATTCTCTTTTTCTTTTTCCAAGAATCCACCATAACACTGAAACTGACAGTCATTTATTTTCCTATAAATTTGTGAATCTTAATAATCAAGAAATTATCTAAAAATATATAATCATTAGTCATGTGGTTACATGCTTCTTACAGATTTTGAAAAAATAAATTGAGTTTTAAAGATATTATTGTTTTTTTGTTAACAATTCATGAATCAGGCAGCACCCCATCTATAAAACACAAGAGCTCCAATGAACTGAGCAGAGAGAGTTGGCTTAATAGACAGAAATAGGCTGAAGAAAACAGAAATAAGGAAGAATAGACAGGTCATTTCAAAGTTACTTTCCTTATAAGGTTAAAGTACAGGGGATTTCCTTATCGTCTGAGCTCAGGTAGTCTAGGGCCCTTCTGATTGGTTGCTGGGTATCTCCTGGTTATGGGAAAACTGGCCATTTTAAAGTTCAGTTTATGTGGCACCTAGAGTGACTTCATTTTGGTTTGGTCTGGTCTATTGGGCCTACTGTAGGATTCAGTCCAAAACAATGGACTCCTATAAATTTTGTTTAATAATATGAAATATAGCTTTATAGTATGGGGCCCTCATACAAGGTTGATGAAATAGCAAGATACCAAAAGTTCAGTACACACATCAATAATTTCTGTTACAAGGGCCTAATCCCAATGCATCACCCAGACCTATGCAGCCCACACCAATAATTCAGTACTCTGATCAGTGTACGCAGTAAATTTAAGCAGAGATGAAGTGACTGACATTCTAAGAAACTGCCAGTGGCATATGTTTGAGCAACGAGTGTCCAGGCCACCACATTCAAAGCATTCACTCTCTTAACCAAGAGGAAAGGAATTAGGGGGGAGGAAACCAACAAAGAAAACAAACTTGTTCAACTACTGAATGACTATAAATGATCTCAATCACACAGTACATACATTTACATAATAGTAATAAGTAATGGTTCTTAATATTGTACAAATCTTATCCTTAAATTTCACTTTAAAAAATTATTGGTTATACAGAATTTTAGTGCATAAAATGTCAAAGCTATGCTTCCTAGAAACCTGGATCTTAAAATCATTATACCATTATCATCCTTTAGAATAAGCACAGCTTTGGCCTTTAGTAGGTTGTAAGTGAATGTTCATTCAATAAAGAAATGAATGAATCTATAGTATGCACAAATTGAAATCACCATATGGTAAAGAAAAAATCTAAAAAGAAAAAAAAAAACCTCATTGGAATGTTTCCACACAGCAAACGTAGAGCACTGAGAGGAACTTTTAATGAGAAAACTGAAGCACAGCTTTTATGCGGCCAGCTTTACAAGAGGAAATACGGGGCGGGGAGACACAACTTCCCCCCAGGACTTGTTACTCCTTCAAGGTTTGAGGAAGCTCCTCAACCTTTCCCTCTCAGAGGTAGCCTCCTGTGGGCTGGTGGCTCTGCGTCTGTGATCCTGGAGCAATTATGGCCACAGCTGAGGCAGGTCATTTAATTTCTATGCGTCATTTAGCTCACTATTTGACTGATTATCATAGATAAGAACATTAGGTAAACGATAAAATTATAGGTAAAAAAAAAAGTTATTACCTCCATTATCATTACTACCACTAATAAAAATACCTGCTGCTATATTAGTTTTACCTGGGCTTCTGTAAAAAATTACCATAAACTTTGTGGCTTAAAATAATAGAAATTTATTCTGTCACCATTCTGGAGGCCACAGGTCCAAAATAAGGTGTCAGCAGGGCTGTGCTCCCTCAGAAGGTTCTGGGGGAGAATCCTTCCTGGCCTATTCCAGCTTCCAGTGACTCTGGGCATCCCTTGGCTTGAGTCTGCATGACTCCAATCTCTGTCTCCATCTTACATGGTCTCCTCCTCCACATGTCCAGGTGTGTCAAATATCCCTCTGACTTTCCCTGTTTGTCCCTATGTTTCAAACCTACCTCTGACTTTAAGCCTACCCCAAATCCAGGATGATCTCATCTTGAAATATTAATTACATATACAAAGAATCTTTCTCCAAACAAGATCACATTCACAAGTTCCAGAGGTTAGGACATGGACACATGTTTGGGGGGGCCCACCATTCAACCTACTATACCTGCCTACATTGTTGACAAGTTCTTTCCATCCCTCCTGCTCCCATCGTCCATGTCCCCAAATTGCAAATGGAAAATAAAATTATTTCCAGAGATTTTCATATAGTTCTTGCTAACTGCTTTGTATTCTTGGGAAAATAAAAGAGAAAATAACAAAAGAACTAGCAGAGAAAACACACTGCGAGGCAAGTGTACATAGTGACTAATATATTATTAGCAACCACCTTTTGCTCCTGGGCTGTACAAGTTTATGTCTCTAAAATGTGATATTTATAGGACTTCAATGATGCATATCCTATTGATTTGAACGACTCCCTGACTTTAGATTTAGTAATTAATTGCCGTTCTGTTATGTATGGCATAGATGGGAAAATTAAATACATTCTTAAAAATTGAAGATAAATTATATTTCAGTGTTCTTAATCATTGTGGAAATATACCAGCAATGAACTCAACTCTCTAACACCAAAATGTATTCTGCTAACAATTAGAGCTAATATTTTAAATGGAAGGTTTTCAACCCATAAACTGTTCTAACTAAGCATCAAAACAAATCCTGCAGGTGAGAACATCTATTTTTAGAGTTATTAAAATCACTTTTCTTTTGCCATAATATCTGAATGTAAGCAGTGTGCAGGGAGATAACTCACTATAATATATAAATAAATGACACAGTTTTAGAAATTATCCCATTTGAAATCTAAGTAAAAAAATATAGAAGTACCTCCTTCCCCTTTCTAATAAGACAATTCCCAAGACTTTAGCAGGATCTGTGACATTTCTGCTCTTTATACTGTGCCACGGACATAAAGGAACATGGCAGTTGTTGTCGGTCCCTGTATCCCTTGAGCCTCTTCAACTCCCTGGGACTTCTTGCTTCCAATATTTGTATCTCCTTGTCTGAGAGCTTCCCTTCAAGCTACAAAAAGCCACATAACAAGAGCCCTGGGGACATTAATGCACTTTCCTGAATTATTCAACAGGTGACTGACAAAATTTGGGGTATAAATACTCCAGCTCCCTTACTCCTCATGGGGAATAACTGAGTCTAATTCCATACCATTTCCCAAAGTGTCCCTGTGGCGATAAGCTTCTGCCACTTGCAGATGTAACTGGTTTGATAAAGCATCCCACATAGGCTGCTTTCCCTTCTCTATATCATTGTATCACTTTCCCTCCTCTATCTTCCAAATACACTGTTTGCACTCAAATCTTTTTCATAGGGTCTGCTTCTGAGGCAACCCAATCTAAAACTGGGAACAAGAAACATTATGACCCCCTTTGCTTAAAAATTATCTCAAAACTGAACCTTTCTGAAACCATTGCCATACACTAGATATGGATGTAACAATATTAAAAGTGAGATTTCATATTTGTATAGTGCAGGTACCACTAGTTAATAAAAAGGCATGCCCTAGCCCCTCCTTCCTTTACCAGAATCCTGATTTCCTTCAAGCAGTGAATGGCTATATGCCCCTGGAAAATGCAATCCTTCCATAGATCCAGGGAGAAATCTTGCTTAGTCTTCTCAATCATGCTCATTTAATTTCCATTTTCACTGACTGCTTGGGAATGGGCAAGAGATGCAGTTCTAGCTTATGAAACAAGAATAGGAAATTTTACTGGAAGCATTTGGGAATTTTTGTCTTATGCTTTTAAAAGGACATGAAGAGGAGTCATTCCTGGCTTTTCAATGCTGAGTAATGAATGGGTGGTCTAGGAGTTGTGGTAGCCACATTACAAGCATGAAGTGAAAAGCCTCTTCTCTGGACATATTGTAATATGAGACAATGAATTTTATTGTTTAATATTTTGGGTCTTCTGTTACTTGCAGTTTAAAATTAATATAAATGCTTTCTCAGTTTGCATGGAGTATCTCATCTCTCCAGGTAAGGGCAACCTAGCTAATAGTTCCTCTATTGATCTCTCAGACACAACTGCATCTCATGCCCTTTCTTGAGCAGTCACTGAAAATAGGAATTGAAGGAACATGATTAGTTACAACTAATTAAGGTTTACCCCTGGACCTAGTTACACATGCGGGTACAAGGAGAAGGGCAGGAGAGGGAAGGACACTGACAAACTAGTATATAATCTGTGCTCTAGTGGTTATTATTATATAAGACCCATCCTCATATACCTTCCTCATAGGTTTGATATAGGTGTTAAATTTGATAACTCACACACAGGATTTATCAAGAGCCTATCATATGACTCTGTAAGTGTTGATTATTTTGTTACTGTTGGATCACAGAAGAGGGCCAAACCCAACCTAAGTAATAGTCAATGACTATTTTCTGGACAATATACTGACACTTAAAATAATCCACAAGTGAAATGAAGAGGTGTTGGAACAGAAAAAAGATGTTTCAGAGAGTCAGCTTAACAAAAACAAAGGGGCAAGAAAGGACAGGATATTGAGAAGGGAATATTAACAGGTCAGGTGGCTATAAGTATTAGACAGAGGTGAGTACACAGGCTCAAAAGTCAGTCAGGGGTTAGATCATGAACTTTGTATGCCATGTTAAAAAGTACAGACTTCATTATTTAGGGGTCCTGGGGTTTATTTGAGGTCCGATTTTATCTCCTACTAACATTATATAAGAGTTGAGTTTATGTTATACTGGCCACTATTAAGAGTGGACTTGAGAAAGGCAAGACTAGAGGGAGCCTTATCCTGTTTCCCCTGAATCAAGTCCTTTCTTGGTGAACAAAGCTGGCTATTTTACTGAAGCATCATGGAGATTCTTATTTAGTCAGTCCTTTTCCCTAAACCATAATGATTGGAATAGCTGCCCCCTAAGTGGACATGGAAATAATACTAAATTTAGAGGCACTCATTTAATTCAGAATAGTGTATCATCAAATCTTGCAGTCTCAGTTAAACCACATATGAAAAATGTTACACATTCTGGATGTGTCTAACAGATCATTAAGAAATAGTTTTGAACATCTACTCTTTCTTTGCTATTTTAATGTAAAATACAGACAAATGAAGCTGCTGAAATTCACGATTCCACAGTGCATAGTGTGAGTCATTTTCCCTAGAGAATTCTTTTCATAGAAATAGTACGTTAGCATAGTTTCCTATAATGTCAGTGTAATCCATTCATATATATTTTATTTGTGGATTTCAGGTTGTTCACTGGAAACCTAGCTGGTTGGTTGATTTGTGTTTTGTTTTGATGCCTATGTAATCAGAGGCTTGTTGTAAGCATATTCTGGAGAACTGATACAAGGAGGGTTTTAGATGCCTGTGAAGGGCTGAATTCAAGATTGCAATCAGAAAAGAAATACAAACTAGACATAAAAGATGTGTGTCTATGAAGAGAAAATTCCAAAAATACTAACAATAGTTGACAACCTAATTTGAAACAGGTAGACAAGATGGCTCCTTCAATTTACTGTTGTTTTTTTTTTAAGGAAAAACAAATATAAATGTGAATGAGCAGAATATAAATGAAATTCTGAAAGATAACAATGGATCTTCATAGAGTCAGGGTGTCCTCCAAAGCGGATAGATCTTTTTCAATGGCAGAATTTGTGTCATTTTTATCCATTCTATTTTAACTGAGAAATAAGAGAGAGAGAGAGAGAGAGAGAGAGAGAGAGAGAGAGAGAAAGAGAGAGAGAGAGAGAGAGAGATGGCTAGAAACAAAACTAGGATTTAGAAAATGTGAAAAAATATATTTTCTATGCAATTCCAGCTTCACAAGAGTCCTAATTGAGTTGGGAAAGACATGAAGAACACTGATGTCAGAGTCATACTGGTGACTTTCATTGCACCTTCATTGTACTCTAAGTTATGAAAGATATTT
This sequence comes from Microcebus murinus, assembly GCF_040939455.1. Classification (NCBI taxonomy): domain Eukaryota; kingdom Metazoa; phylum Chordata; class Mammalia; order Primates; family Cheirogaleidae; genus Microcebus; species Microcebus murinus. Next base: position 17,342,364 of record NC_134119.1, read on the forward strand.
GATTACAGCCACCATAGCAGAAGAAGGGCTTTTAAAATCAACATTCTGACATCAGCCTTACTCACTGCCCTGTCCTTAAAAATCAATTCTGTGGTAAATGTGTATCCCTCCAACCCTCAGGAAGCATGATCTGAAAAGGAGTAGATTTAGCCTGGTCAAAAACATGGTTCCAATATCTATTGGTTACATTGAATGGAAAACCAGCAGTAGGTGGGGGAGAACATGAAGAGGCAACTTCAAATCAGTGTGAATGCATGGTTTATGTGACATCTTCACAAAAACATGTTTGTAAATACAAATGATCTAAAAAAGTATTTTAAGTGTTTTAGCACCCAATTGTCCTAACTTAAATGTCATTAAAGTTGCAGATTACAGTACAGCACCCCTTTAAAACTGCTCATCACCTAAAATAGACATGTCAATATAGTAATGGATGGTAAAATATGGCCAGACACAAGAGGCCACATGGCATTGTAGAAAGATGTCAATTTCAAAGTCTGACAAGCCTAGACATGAATCTTAGCTTTTTCACTTACTGATTGTATAACATTGAGCACCTCCATTTTCCTGTCTGTGCTTTACTTTCCTCATCTGTAATATAGAAATAATACTTGCATCACAGTGAGGTATGGATAATATGATAATGTAGTGACTAACTCAGCACCTACTACATGAGTGCTTAATAAATATTAATGATCACCGTTATCATTAACATTGCTAACTTTTAATACCTTGAACTTAATGAGTTCAAATGACAACCAGCAAAAAAGGGTAGATTGATCTAATTATAAACAGACTATATTCTCAAATTTTATCTAAGCAAACTTGAGGAACTGAGCCCAGATTTTGTATAGAAATATTATTATCCACAGTGAATAGGTTAACAGATAAGAACATAAACATTTATTTAAACACCAATATATCCAATACACCCAAAGGGTACTACTAGTAGTATTCTAAAACCAAGCGACTCAGTTATCGAGGAGTTTCAATGAGAAAATAAATTCAGAATTCTAAACTGGAGTTCAAGATCACATTTCTACCTGTATTTTCAACCTAAAGATAAGAACCCTCAAACTCTCATCCATAAAATAAAGATTATGGGCGCTCCAAGGTTTTTCTCCTAGTATGCTGAGGGAGTTACTGCAAGGTGAAAGCAACACAGAGAGAGGCGAGGCATACGAGGAAGCAGGGGAGGGGCCCTGCCATGAGAAGCAGTATGGAAGCCAGTCAGGACAGGAAGAAGGGCTGGGGAGGCTAATGGAAGATTCAAAGACTTGAGCAGCATCAGTGAAAGTGGTGAAGTTAGGGAAGCAGAGAGTATTCAAAAAAGACCTCCCTTTGCTCTGTAGTGTTGTCTCAGGGAGCAGTGAGTCCAAAGCTAATACAGGCAGGAGAAAAGAGCATGCCAGCACCAGTGTTGACATGTCCCTACATTGTTGGTGTCCTTCCTTTATCCTATCTTTCCCTTTCCCCCTCTACACCATCCCTACCTTGCCACCACTAGTCTACATTTGACACTTGGACAAAATGAAAATGAAATTCCAAAGTACTGTGATCAACTAGAAAAGAAAACCTCCATTTGTCTACTCAGCTGCTGGTCCAGAAGAGGCTGAGAACAGCTCGAGAGCCTTAGGCAACTTTTTTCCTCATCTTTAAAGAAGCATGCTTAGATTTATCTTTTTAAAAAATTATTTTTTTAATGTTTAAGTACTATGGGTACATAATAGCTGTATGGGCTACATGTGATGTTTTGATACAGGTATATCATATGTAATTATCAAATCAGGCTAACTGGAGTATCAAACACCTCAAGGATTTATCATTTCTTTGTGTTAGGAGCATTCCAATACTACTCTTTTAGTTATTTTAAAATATACAATAAATTATTGTTAACCATAGTTACCCAATTGTGCTACCAAATATTAGATCTTATTTATTCTATCTTACTGTATTTTTGTATCTATTAACCATCCCCACTTCATTTCCTTCTCTCTGCTACCCTTCCCAGATGCTGGGAACCATCATTCTACTCTCTGTCTCCATAAGTTCAATTTTCTTTAGCTCCAACATATGAGTGAGAACATGCAATATTTGTCTTTCTGTGGCTGGCTCATGTCACTTAACATAATGTCTTCCAGCTCCATCCATGTTGTTGCAAATTACAGGATTTTATTCATTTTATGGCTGAATAATATTCCATTGTCTATGTATACCACCTTTTCTTTATCCATTCATCCATCAATGGACACTCAGGTTGATTCTCTATCCTGGCTATTGTTTATAGTGCTGCAATAAACATGGGAGTGCAGATATCTCTTCAATATACTGAGTTCCTTTCTTTTGAATGTATACCAAGCAGTGGCATTGCTGTATTATACGTTAATATTATTTTTAGTTTTTTGAGGAATTTCCATGCTGTTCTCCATACTGGCTGTACTAATTCACCCAACTTCTGAGGCCAATGACAGAGAAGATGGTAAGAATATGAACAACTTGAAGGGGTGGGTGAATCACACCACATAATTACATTGGAAAGAACATTGGTAGTTCAGAAAAAGTGAATCCTTAAGGTGACAAACTACCTCAAAGAGGAGTTCAAAAATGATTTCACCATATTGCGTGAAATGTGTTACAGACAGGATTTTCTAACAGAAGATTTCTGCCATAACCAGAGTGACCATATGTCCTGGTTTATGACTTCTGAGTTAGTGTAATTATAAATGCCACTCCCTTTCATTTTTAAAGTGTCATGTTTTGAATAATAAATTCTATAGTCAACCTAGCTATAACCTATAGAGTACATTCCATCAACCTTAAAGAACAAGGACATTTTAGAGTTCATGATTTTATCTACATTTCATCAAGAACAATGTCTAGGTCACCAAGCCTCTAATAACTAGATTGTCCTATTTGTGGGCCTTTGCCAGCTGAAGAATTATCTTAGGGCAATTGCAGGAGGCAAACAAAGGGGGGTCTTTAAAACCAGACTTTGGACTCTTGTGAATACACAAACACACATAGATACAAAGTACTCAGATATGGTGTCAAGATCTGACAACTCATAATTCAATCTTGCCATAGAATTTGAGGGTATCCAGAAAGTGTAGGCTAGTATATTTCTATAAGGGGATCCTATGTATGACATCTGTCAGTGGCCAGTTAGGATCTCTGCTATTTTATAAAATGTAACTGGAGACAAATTTTTTTTTGCCTGTGGAGAACAGACACTGAAATTAATGCTGAAGATTGGTTCAACCCTAGGAGCTCCTGGTAAGGCCGAACAAGACTTGGCAGAAGAAGGTAAGAGAAAATGTTTGGAGAAGGTAGAGTCCCCTGATCTGCAGAGGGTACTCAGGGATTATATAAAGTACAGGAGAGGGAGCACATATGTTGCACCCAGAGGAGGATATAAGCTGAAGGTCTCTGATTCTGAACCTGCACGTGATGTCACTGGCACCAGGAAACAGAAAATATAATTGCAGGAGGACTGAATACGCAGAGCAGGGTAGGGATGGGAAGGCCTTTTACAAATGGAGTAGCAAATGTTGACTACTCTCATAGAAGTATGGAAAATCTGCCCTCAAATCAACTGTTCTTTGAGGAATTGGGCATGCCAGGGAGGAATCTCACATGTTACTCATTCCTCCCTGGTGTGGAGAATACAGGGGTACACAAAGCCCTCTCTGCCTGCTGGTGATTGGAAGAGAAAGCAAGCCACCTATTTGTGAGGCCTAAAAGGGTTCTCCTGCAAAAGGGAAGTAGAAGGAGTTGTAGCTGTCCTTCTACAGAGCTACAACTCCGTCTACTCCCTTTTTCTGGAGCAGGAAAAGAGCTTCCTTTTATATGGAAGAATGTCAGTGAAAATAGAAAAACAGAAGATCTATGATGTTACTCAAAGGGAAATAGTTTTAGCATAATTTTAAAAAAAAATTAGGGATGAGCCAAAGAGACATTCAATCTTGTCAGTATAAAAAGTTTGACTGTGGAATAGACATTTCATTCATTCAAAAAATATTTACTGAGTGCCTAAAAATTAGTAAACACTAACTACTCTAGGAGATAAAGATATATCTATCATTTAAACAGTCAGAAAATCCTGACCTCAGTGAGCTTATATTCTAGAATTGGGAGCTTACACTCTTATGCTTGATCTTGAGAACAGACCCACAAGGGTACATTTTGCTATTGCCTGTATCCATATAATGGACCAGAAAATCTCCTCAATTCCATACAAATAAATTAATGACTGACAACCTGAGTCAAACATCATAGAGAGAAGACAAAACATGCAGAAGATAAGAAGCAGAGTTTTAAGGAAACAAAAAGTCTATTGGAGAGGAGAGAAAATGAATTAGAGGTTCCACAGATAAATGACAATGCATGTGTAGTACAGACAAAGGACTCTGGCATCCACTGAGGAGCTTAAGGGGTAAGCCCAACAGAACAGAGGTGCTTCACCCAAGGTGGTCTCTGTCTAGACTGCTACAGAACTCTCAAACCCACAGTGAAGAATTGCCTTCTGGATGTACTACTGTGAATGACCAATCTAGAAAATGTCTCCTCATCCTTGCATTTGATTTTGGCTTTGGTGTTTTAGGTTTTTGAAAAATTTTGTTTCTTTGTTTTTGAGGGTGAAGGTGTTTTTGTTTTGTTGTGTTGTATTTATTCTCAGCAATAGACTATACTGCCCAGCCTTCTAATATTAAGAGCATATTATGTGAGTTATTTATAGTAATATTGATATTTTGAAAAGAAGAGTAGGAACCTAAACTATGGATTATTTTCTAGTTTTTTTTTAACCCAATGGTTTTCAAATATATTATACAACATTTCACCCCAAAGATGAATATATAAAACAGACAGAAGCAGAGGTGCCCTGATTAAAACTGAGAGCAGGGCCGGGAGTGGTGGCTCACGCCTGTAATCCTAGGCATTCTGGGAGGCCGAAGTGGGCAGATTGCTCGAGGTCAGGAGTTCAAGACCAGCCTGAGCAAGAGCGAGACCCCGTCTCTACTAAAAATAGAAAGAAATTAATTCGCCAACTAAAAATATATATGTAGAAAAGATTAGCCAGGCATGGTGCCGCATACCTATAGTCCCAGCTACTCGGGAGGCTGAAGCAGGAGGACCGCTTGAGCCCAGGAGTTTGAGGTTGCTGTGAGCTAGACTGACGCCATAGCACTCACTCTAGCCTGGGCAACAAAGTGAGACTCTGTCTCAAAAAATAAAAAAAATAAAAAAAACTGAGAGCAGGAGTCCTGCCTGCCCTCTCATCCTGGTGGCCTCTGGGGCGTCTTCATTAAACCCTAGAGATACACTGAGCACAGATTGAAAACTCTGACCATCTACCTGGGTAGACAGTGCTGTTGCCTACCCACACAGTCTGACAGCATCACCCTGTACCAGTGAAAAGAGATGTCTCAGAAGGTACAAGCCATTTCAATATAAACAAAGAGAAGCCTGATTAAAACATTTCTCATGGAATAATTAGCTCTCAGAATAGACAAACTTAAAATACCCACGGATAGTAGAGTGACAACTAGGGCTTGTACTGACCACATGATGAATTAGCAAAAGAGAACCATGGTGAAGTGAAAACCAAAAACAAATATAAAAAGAACTATGACTAAGGGTACTGTGAACAGGCTGATTATTCTCACCACCAATTATATTACATCCATACACACACTCTTTATTCATCCAACAAGCATTTATGAAGTGCTCACTAGGTGCCAGGCATGTTGCTAGGTATTAAGAATACAGAGAAAAATAATACACAGTCATCACTATTAAAATGTTTATAGTCTTCTGTAGGAGAAAAATCTGTAGGTATAATGATATAAAGAGAATCTTATTTAAATGTATAAAGTACTTAGTATAGTGCCTGGCATACAATAAGCTAACTATAAACATTAGCTATTATTATGAGCTTAATCATCTGTTCCCATTCACCAGCCCCCAGAAAAAGAGAATTTTCAAGGAATGAAGACCTTGATAAGCAACCTAAGGTCAGGGAAGGGGCCCTAAGTGGGTGTTCTTTAAAAACAATAGAGACTTTTGCTCTGGTGAGTATTTTATGCAAGCTGAGGGTGACAACTAACTTGCTTGGGATGATAAAAGGCACATTTTAGAAAATATATGGAAGAGACAATATTATGAGAAAGAAAAATAAAAGATACTCAGCTTGGGTAGAAATAGAGGTATCCAATCCACTTTCATTAAGTCTGTTCCTTGCCCTACATGATGTTAATCCTCTTCCCTGTCTCCCCAGAAAATTTTCAGTAAAGCCTATCTGGGGTGTATGTGTGTGTGTGTGTGTGTGTGTGTGGCACTAATGCTCTGTTTAGGATTGGCCCTAATATTAGGGTGGAAAGCTCACTAGGTGCTCACAGTGTGGGGAGAGAAAAATTGCTCATGTGGAGATTAGAATATATATATAAAAGTTAAAAAGTTTATTATATCTTAGAAGAGAGAGAAAATGAGAGATGGGAAAAGGAGAGGGAAGAGAGCAAGAAGATGGCCTGGCATCCCAAAGAAAGAGAAGGGAGGTACCAGCCCTGAGGCCAAGTGGCTTGCTAATTTCAAGGGGGATATAGAGAAAAAAAATAGTGATGGCTGTCAGTTGACAACAAAAGCAGAGGCAGGATGTCGAAGTCCAAGAGTTGGTTTATGGCAGGAGATTTGACTCTGCCCTCTAGATATGGTTGATTATGTAGCTCATTCTCCTGCTGTTTACTCAGGAACTCTGTAAAAGCAGATTCTCAAAAACAAAACAAAACAAGAAAACAATTTCAAAGAGAAAGAGTTACAACTCTTTTCCATCATTCACCTCTTTTCAGAAGTTGTACAAAACAGAACCCCCACGGAGTGCCTGTTAGCAGGAGAATTTACAGGATTGATCTGTAGCTGTGAAATTGAGGGATTAGGTATTGTCCTATTATTTTTGCGAGGCCACTCCTTTCACCTGACTGAAGAAAGAAGCTTCTGGGGAACAGTAAGTAGTGAAAGAACTGTCCTCAACTAGGTCCATAAAAAACAAACAAACAAACGAAACTCAAGAAAAAACAAAAGAAAAGCATATCATTATAGGTGAAAGACAAAGGCACAATGGGAGCAAAAAGGAGGGAATAGTTAGCTCTATCTCCATAGGGAGGTCAGGAAAAGTTCCACAAAGTAGGTGTTATTTGGGCTGCATTATAAAAAACGTAATTTACCAGGGAAGACAGAAAAGTGAGAGCAAGCAGTGAGAGATTATTATGTGGAGAAGTCTGTAGACTATAGCATGCCAATTCTGATAAATAAAAGCAGTTCAACTTGACTGGAAAAGAAGCTACAGAAAGAGCAAGAAAGAACTCAAACAGTGTAGCATCCCGAGCTCTTCTTTCAAATTAATCAACCAACCCACTTGAGGATAAAACCTAACCATTAAAAAAATGAATCAAAGAAAAGAATTCAGGAATAGCAAATCATGGTAAACGAACTTACTGTTTTCTTGAATTTTCTTTCTTTTTTTGTTGGGCTTCAAAAGAAGATAGTGTATATAAATGGCTTTACATGTCAACATTTTTAAAAAGAAGTCTCTAGTTTGTGCACTTTTATGATATTCTAGGCTCTAAAAACCTACCTACAGATTCCAAGACACTTAAGGATTTTAGGAGTAAACAGATCACTACGTAGCAGAAGTTACTTGTTTTCCTTTATCATATTTCATAAAATCAATGTATCTCGGTCCTAAAAAAAGGTCTCCTTGTTCCTGCTTTCAAGCACAAAAATGGGAAAGTTCCTAAAATTTCAAAGAACTGGTTTTGGGGTAAAATATTCCAGTGACTAACAATTTACATTGCTATGATTTTCTTTGTTGTACTTACATAGTAGTTTATTCATTTATCTTGTCTATCTCCAGTGGAAAAGACAAATTATCTTCTGTATTGTTTTCATATATTTAAAGTCACCATAATTTTCATTTCCAGTGGCTGAATAATTTTTTAACCACTTCTCATATATACAATCCTCAATTCTTTAATCTTTTCTCTGCTTTCATAATTTCATGAATAAGTCTGTCCTATCTTGTTCCAGCTTTAGTGATTGTGATTTTTTAAAAAGTCTTTCCTGTGAAATCTAGAACTAACTCATATCTGTGCTTCCTTTCTTAACTGCATATTTTCATATGAATTATATCCTATGCAGTGCTGATACAAACACTTTAGTTTTATCTACTTAGCTGAATGTTTCATAAGGGCAGGTACCAGGCTTTATATTTTTACATAAAGGTGGCTTGATTTTTTTCTTTCTTTAATTCTGGGACACCTTAACCTCTTCAAATAAATGAGAAGAGAAAAGCAGTATAACTATATCAGTAAACACTTAAAAGGCATGTGGTAATATTCGGCAGCCATCTTTGATAAAACTCTACTTAATATAAAGATGAGAGGACTCATCTTAAAGATTATTTTTCAAATTTAGAAAACACCAAATACAGTGATACGCTGAAGCCATTTCCATTCAAATAAACAACAACAAAAAAGACTTTCACCATTATTATTTCAACATTGCCTTTGAAGTTCTATCTAATGAAATAAGACTCCCAAAATGAAATGATTAGCAAAATTATTAAGAAGAAAAGAGGGTCTTTTATTTAAAATTTAAGAAACAAGTAGCATTCACAAGAGAATTCAATATAGTAGCTGGATTTAAAGAAATATACAAAAATGTCAATAGCATTTCACTAATGGCAATAATAACCAATTATTATTGGATATAGAAAAAATAAATCCTACTCACAAAAGCAATACAAATTATATAATATGTAAGAATAAATTTCATAATAGATATACACAATATCTTTATAAATACAACTTCAAAATCATGTAAAATACATAAAGCAAAAAGAGAAAAATAGAGTTAAAATGCCAATGTTTTGTGGTGACTATTGTAAACTTGCAAATGATTTTAAAATTCACATAATAAATAGAAAGCCAAAAATGTATATAAAAAAATACTGAAAGTGTACTTTCCTCACCTGGCATTATAACAGTCTGTAAAGACATCATAATCAAACACCATGATATGGCTACTAGAATAGATAAAATATCAGTAAAAAAGAATAGAGTCTAGAAAATATATATCAGAAAAGGATATAATATATAACAAATGTTGCATTTCAAATAAATGAAAAAAAAACAATGCTTTAGTAAATGGCACTGATAGTTGGCATCCATGTGGGAACAAATAAAGTTAAACTCCTATCTCATACTATATAAAATAAATGGATGTATAGTTTTAAAAAATAGATGTCAAAAGATAAAATAACAGCATTAAAAAATAGAACATTTTAAAAACTCTGAGGTGAGCATTATTTCTTAAACAAAACAGGATGCTCAAATGCTTTAAAGATTTATAAATTTGGCATTTTGCTCTCTATGTATATTTTTTCTTGCTTATTTATTTGACAAATAATAATTATACAGACTTATGGGGTACAATGTGATATTTTGATCTCTATATACATTGTAGAAAGATTAAATTAAGCTAATTAACATATCCATCACCTCACCAACTTATTTTTTTGTGGTGAGAACATTAAAAATCTATTCTTTTAGCAATTTTGAAATATACAATGTACTACAGTTAACCATGCAGTGCAAGAGAGTACTACAACTTATTACTGTAGCCTAACTGACACTATGTACCTTTTGAACATCCTTCCTTCCCTCCAATCTTCTACCCAGCCTCTGGTAACCACTTTTAGATTCCACATATGAGATTTGTCTTTCTGTTTCTGGCTTATTTCACTCAGCCTAAACTTTTCCAGGTCCATCCACGTTGTCACAAATGCCAGAATTCCCTTCTTTTTAAAGTCTGTATATTAATAGTATTCCATTGTTATATGTTTATCTCATTTTCTTTATCCATTCATTCACGAATGGACACTTAGGCTGCTTCTGTATCTTGGCTATAGTGAATAACGCTGCAATGAGCACGGGAGTACTCGTATCTCTTTGACATACCAATTTTAATCCTTTTGAAAATATAACCAGAAATGGGATTGCTGGATCTCTCTATGTATATTTCCCACAGTTTATCAGAGTTAGTTTTACAATTAAATACATTTTATTTCTATTTTTATACTGTATTGTGAACTATTTCTTTCACTTTTTCTTCTGTAACATTAATTCTGTAAGATAAGCAAGATTATTTTCTTTTTCAGCTCATCTCTTGAGTTTTATAGAATTTTGATTTTTTTTTTAAGTTCCAGAATACTTTTGAATGCTGCTCTTTTTAAGTTATCCTCTTTAATCTTCTTGAGGGTACTTCTTTTCTCTTTTTGATTAATTTCTCTTCTAGTTCTTCCATTAGTTCTAATTCAATGAGTGCCTACACTTCTAGTTCTTTAATTATTGTTTTCTCATCTAGAATATTCTTAAATAAAATATGAATATCCTTTCTCTTGCCTACATTGTTCTTCAGCAGGCACAGTCACTAAACAGATACTATTTCTTAAGCAGTGGAAAGCCTACCATGGAAGTTCCAGCAGAGGCTATCCTCTGTTTTATAGCCACTACTTTGTGGGAGTTGTGGAAGGCATCCATTATATCCAGGTCTTTTGGTAGAGCAGACTTCTCTCATTCACAAGGTCTTGGTGACACTCAACACACTAGAGCCACTTTCCTCCAGTTTTTCTGGGGTCAACAGGATTAGTGGGCCCCTCAAGTCTGACAAGCTGCAGGATAGGTTTTCTTCCCTGTATTAGTGAAGGCAACATTACTTGCTATAGATATTCAGTGGTTCAGCACAGGAGAAATTTATTTTGTGTGCATGCAGCAGGTCAATGTAATTATTTATGATTGGTGAACAGAATTCCTCCATATGGTGACACAGAAACTCATACTCCTTCAACCTTGTGGCTATGATATTGCTATGTCCTCAAAGTCTTCTACAACTAGCCAGCAGACAGGGAAAGACCAGCATAGAGAAGTCGCACTTGCTTCCTAACAGGCCAGAAAAGGACACACATCATTTTCTCTTACATTCCACAGTGAAAACTAGATGCAAGGCCCCACTTAGATGCAAGGGAAACTGGAAATGTAGTCTGGCTGGGAAGCTTTAGGGGCTTCTTGGAGATAATTCTATTTTATTTATGAGGAGCTCACTCATCAGTGAACTGCTGTGTCCATACCATATTGTCCCAGTCCTCAAAGACAGCCAAGCCTTTTCCTCTGTCTGGTTCTAAGATTTTCACAGTATAATAAAGCAAGAAATTTTGGTTCAGAAAGTGACAAAAGAATAAGAAGTCACTTTACAATAAGGCCAGTGAGAAAGAGATCACTTAAAGCATTTAGAAAACTACAAACACAATAAAAGTTGAGCTAAATAGGAAGGCCATGCATGGATGAGAATGTTGCAGAATTTAACATAAAATAAAAATAGCATGGAATTTTGGGGAATATTGCTTGTTTTTTTTAAGAAAATAAGAAATTTAAAAGTATCTCATTATCATGTAAGAACTAGAGCAATGTAATGGTGAATTGTGGAAGAACATTAAGAGAGATAGAGATTATTTGAGATACATAATATATAACCAGTCCATATGAGAAAGTAATACAAATTCTTTAATATTATTTAATTCATATAGGAGACACCTAAACATATCAAATCAAATACAGTCAATTTTCTAGTATTTAGTGAGTTTTTATGTATTCTGACTTCTGCGGCAATTATTTATATACAATTTCTTTATTCTGCTTGGGAATTTCATTTTAAAGAAGCCATGTGGTAAAATGATCCTCCACCTAAAATTTGTAGAAATATTATAAACTTTAAAATTTTTCATCAGTGTGTCAAGCTGATGAAATTTAACAGAATTATATTTCCCTCACCTAATGTATTTAATTCATGAATTTTGAGTCTTGGACAAAAATTTGAGAGAGATTAAAGAAGAAACATGCAAGCAGTGCTTTAGGGTTTTATTAACATAACTATTTAATTACTATGTACAGTATTTAAACCCCATCAGTTAGGACTTGTTTAAACTTTTGCCATGTATCTTTAAAGTTCTTTGTCAAAACAGGCATTTGCTCAGAGAATTTATGTTTTTATATGGTAACTGAGAAGTCTCTCAGATAACTTTAAAGAAAGAAGAAAGGGAATACCCTTGCAAAGAAATGATGTTTCCCATTCATGTCAAATGATGAAAAGCTTACAGTCAACAAATGAGAGACCTCACAAGGACTCCACACAGCATTTATCATAACCTCACCCACCAGACTCAGATCCACTTCAAAACCTTCAAACTAAAAGAAAACCAGCATGGGAAGTTTGCCAACTCTTCTTGCCAAGTTGGCAGAGCCCTGAAAGTTTGAATGGGCTTCTCAGTGTATAAGATAAAAGCAGGCATTTGGAGCCTGTGAAGTCTCCCTGGGCACAATCAGACCTGAGGTGAAATTCCATCATCTGCTGTTATTTGTGTATGATGTCAGGTATGCAGATGGTACAACAACTTAAGGCTCTGGCTACATGCATAGTTTTGCTATGAAACCAAGACAGAAAAAAATCTTAAAGTAAACATGAGTTAGGAAAGGTGTTTCCCCCTCAAAGGGGACTTTTTTCAGCTTTGATCTTTCACCTCCAGCAACTATATAATGAGGCACAAGAGGACAAACTTGTCTCCAGCAAAAGCATCTCCTCCCAGATCAAGTACATGTATGTTCATGAGAGAGAAAAAAACACACCCAAGTGACTCGAATCCCTGCCCACTGCTTTATTCACCAGGAAACATGACTTCTGAGCTATTTCCTAGCTTCTGGGCAGCAAGGCCTCCATTCATTTCCAAGTGAGTAAGTAATTAGAATTCTTCTTGACTGATTTTATTTTCCCTCCTCCACTTTTCCCTAGCCAGTATTTCTTTCATTCATTTAGACCAACATGGCCCTAATGTCTTCTACACTCTACAGATTCTTCTGGTCTCCCATCCCCACACTCCTACTGTGATCCACACACTGCGTCTTCTCATTCCCATAGAATGAGATGTCATCTCTTCAGATGACAGATGGGGAGTGCTTCTGCATGGACTGGGAAACGGGACAACTTGCTTGTTAGAAATTTCTAGAAATCACTCTCAAGGTTCCTCTTATATTTTTCTTTTATCTTCCTTTTAAAAATGAAAATCTGCCTGTTTGCTCTAGCTAGTATCATAGATCCCAGGCCTTCATGGACACCCCTGCCTCTGCCTATGCATTTTAACTTAATTTTTTCTTCTTCAGTCTCCATTCCTCTTGACTTCCCCAGGAATTGCTGCCAGTTAGAACAGACTTCCTGTATCTCTCTGTCTCATTAGCTCTCTATCTTATTTCACATCCAACTGAAAACTTTCTTTTTCCTCCAGACTGTATGCCTTAAATAATAAGTCGAAAAAATTATTTCTTTACTGCATTGTATAGTGCAGTGCTGCCATGGAACAAGTTAGGTTAGAGGTCCCATGAAAAGTTCTGCCCAGAATGAAATTTATTGTCCCTCATTATTGTTAGAGTATTGTGTCCTAGAGGAGATGATAAAATCACACATGCAATAATGTATACAATTTTTTTTACTGTCAGCATCTTTGTGTAATGTATATGAAAACACAAAGTCCAAAGTCCAAAATATAGTTAGAGCCATTGGAGTTGTCTTTTTTCATAAACCAAAATCATAAGATAGTGTTTAAATATTCTAAGTATGGCTTGAAGTTAATTAGTTAAATTTTGGGAGGTGAGATATCTTTCAAAATGTATTCACAGGGCAAAAAAATTATTTCAGATTATCTCTAATGAGGGCATCAGAAGCCATTTTCAGGACTAAAAAATTCGAAAAGACCATGGATATTAGATGGATTGGACTGGGACTAGGCCTTTTTCCAAAAGACTATGTACAGACATACTTTTTCTTATGCAAAAAATAAACCTAATCTTCAACCTCACTCCTGTCAACTCTTGTCTTTATTGCTATCCAGGCTTCCTCAACAACCAAATGCATCAGCTCTAGGAAAAAGCAGTTCACTAACAGACAGTTAAGACCTGAAATTCTTTCATTCTGTCTTGCCAGACATCTCACAGGATCATGAGGAATAGAGCAATCATGTATGTAAGCTGAAAACTACTTGTGATTTCAAAAAAAAAAAAAAAAAATTGCTACCGACCTGCAGTTCTATGACAGGTCTTGCACAGTTTTGCATATCATCCACTCCCTACACCTACCTTTTCCCAGCACTTACCATGTAACATCGGGTATTAAAAACAACCTCTTTAGCTTCAGAGTTTCTCTATGAAACTCATATAAAAATAACACATGATGAGTAGAACAGAATTTCAAAAAATAAGTTTCACTTTTCATGAAAAACACTTAAAGAGGACCAATCCTATGTACAGAATAGGGGAATCAGATATATATTCTTTATGCCCTCCTGAAAATAAAAACTCTAGGACAGAATGGAGAGTCAGATGAAGATAAAGAAGTTATTCCATTTTTATGTCTCTTCTTCATCATCTTCTTCCATAAACAATCCAATTATGAGTTCTCCTGAGACAGGACAAAACTCGCTCCAAAGTCATTACATCATTCCTTCATTTCCATCACAATCTTGTATGTGATCCAAAGTATTCCCATTTAATGACACTAAAATATTCAGAGAGGAGAGAATTAAAAACTGGCAACTCTTCCACCTCAAATTCCTTATGGAAGCAAGATAAAGACACACGTACACAAATAAATGTTCTCTTTTCACTTCTGTAATTTGTGCGATAAGCATCTAAATTTTCACGTTTCTCTTTTTATTAATGATGAAATATTTCTATTTGTCTTTATCAAGGAATTACACAATATATTCTGAACACCCAAAGTACATTTTTTTCTTTTCAATATAGTTTTCTACTGACATTAAACTTACAGCTAAAGAGCAACTGCTTTTAATTTGACCACATATCCTGATCAAATGCAAACCTTGGGCAAGTTCCAAAGGCTGCTATAAATCTATGAAACTTAAGCACCATCGCTAAGATGCTAGAAAGCATAAGACTTTCTAAGAGAATCAATCTTTACTAAAATAGTCTTAAATAATTTTAAAGTTAGAAATGAGTTCTGCCTTGTGTTTCTATTATAAATAGCTGAAATATTTAAGTATGTTTTTCCAATAAAGTTTTTAAAAGGTGAAACATTCTTTATAATAGTTTTTTAAAAAATATTTTAAAAGGGAATATAAATATATCAGATTGAAGCAAAATATACAGTTTTAATGTCTGAACATCCAAACATAAATACATTACCTTTGCTTCAGTGTAGAGTACATGGACTAAAGTACATGGTACATGGTAAAGTACATGGACTAGAGTACGTGGACTAAAATACATATAAATACATAATTGGTAGAAGTTCTTCTGACAAGAATCTGATTAAAGAATCTTAAAATCGATATATTAATATTAAATAGAAATAATAGCTAATGTTTGTTTAGTTTTATAATGTAACAGAGCATTCAACTTGTATTAACTCATTTAATTCTCATGTAAACCTGAGAGGTAGGAAGCATTTTTAACTTCATTAGAAATCAGAAACTGGGGCAAAGAGAGATTAAGTAACTTGCCCAGTATCAAACAGCTGGTATGAAATGAGGCTTTGAAGCAGATCTAAGCAATCTGGGTTCAAAACCTACTCTTTTAACCACTACATAACATACCCAGCATAATTATTGTTCATCATATAATTAATCTTTTATGGAGAAATAATCTCTAACATATTGTGAGCTTCTAAGGGGCAAGAAGCCCATTTTGTTCATTTTTGAATATCCAGACAAAAGAAAATATTCAATATACAATTAGTTGACAAAAGAGACTACAATTTGCTCTCTGCCTTGCTTTTAACTATCAAGTATATCCAAAACTATTGATTTTATTGTCCCGATTTAAAAATTTTTAATTTATGTAAGAATAAACAATCCAATAACAACTTTAATGAAAAAAAAAAAGGAAGGAAAAAATAATACTTACAAAAACCATCTACCCTAACAGGTCAAGTATCTTTCATTTTCCCATATTAGCTTATGAACCTTTTTATTTGTATAATTTGTCTTATAGCATTAAAAGTAAAACACACGGTAGTTTAATACTCTACTCTTTTCTCCTATTACTAGAAACAGGATTTTCCTTAGTCTAAAACTTATAAGTTTAAATGGTTACATATGATTCTATTGAGTGGAAACACATGAATTTATTCATTAATCTCCTACTACTGGATATACAGGTTGTTTTCAGTTTGTATATAATACTATAAGAAAAAAGGATGGCTTGGTAATGAATAAATAGATGGCTACATGAATGGAGATATGGTATGACAAATCTAGTAAAATGTCAATGGTAGAATCTGGGTAGTGGGCATAAGGACAATATACTGTGAAATTCTTCAACTTTTCTGTGTGTTTGAAAATTACCAAAATAAAATGTTGAAAAAAAAGGACTTATTGTATAAATACATTTATCTAATAAAATGTTAGCTTCATCAGGACAGGGCTTTTTGTCTGCTTTGTTCATAGGTATATTGCTAGTGCTTAGAACAGTGCCTAGAAAATGGAGATGCATGCCTTGTAATTTTTTGTTGAAAAGTGAACATTTTGAGTAGTATAATATCATATCTCTGAAAATCAGAATCTGCTCCCCCCCATCCCACCCCAGGATTTGTTGTTGCCAGTTGCTGTGAGTTGTGGTTATTTTTCTAAAACAACTTTTCTAAACTATTTGCATACAGATTGTATGCTTTGTCACATGTGGTCACTGAGGTCCCTGCTCTTTGACTTAGAGGTCAGCTAATGAATCAACAGAGATTTTCTTAAATGCCTAGAGCTAGAGGAGCCATATGAGGCTGCCCACACCCGAGCCCTGGTCCCAGCCTCAGCCCCAGCCCAGGCCCAAACAAGCGCAACCGGGGCTGGATCACACCACCAGTCCCTGGACACACTGCTGCTGCAGGGAAGGAAGCCAGCACCAGGCAAGTAGCAAGCATGCGTCTCCACCTGGCCTGAAAAGTTTCCCCCATAGCCACCAACAGGAGTAGGCACGGGGTCCAGCCACTGCCACTGAAAAGTTTCTCCTGAAGCCACCATCAGAAGGAGACATCAGGAGGGGAAAAAAATAGTAGATTAGAAGCAGCCCATGAACCTGCAGCTCCCAAGGAAGAAAGAGTAAATAGGAAGAAGGTGCCTACCTACAGACAGCTATTCTCAAAAGGAATACTGTAAAACCGCAGAGAAGCAGCGCAGGACTCTCAGTGTGGAAAAAACAAGGTAACAAGGCAATACATTTGGTATCAAAGCACACCTGGGGAAGATTAGTAGGATAGAGCACGGGGACACCGTGCTCACACTGCAGATGCTGTGGCAGAGTTGTGAGAGGGCTCTCTCCACTGCCACACATCGGGGACCTGCCTGGAGTCTGTGCAGAGTCATTGTACCAGACAACAGGTGCGCCTGGGATAAGGCAGCAGACAAAACCATCCTGAGCTCTCAGGTGATGGCACCAGGCCTGGGCGGGACTTAGCTTTGCAGCTTCAGCCTTCACATTGACCCACCCGGATGGGAAAGAGAAGACCAATGGCAGATTTCTTTATGATATACCCAGTGACTGGAAGCCAAGCGCCCCTTCCCAACCGCACAATGGGATCTGAGCACAGTCTTCATTTATCTGAGAATGTCTATTATACATCCACTTTTAAAGGATAGTTTTTCAAGGTATTGAATTCTTGAATGAAAGATTTTTTGTTATGTTGGGTTTTTTTCTCCTTCTAGAACTTCTAATATATCATTCCACTACCTTCTGGTCTCCGTTGTATTAGGCAATAATATACACAGTAATCAGACTGATGCCTTCCTGTACCTGACAACTCATTTACTCATTTTTCTCTTGCTGCTTTCATAATTTCCTTTGTCTTTCAACAGCTTTAGTGTTGCATAAATCTCGTTGTATTTATACTATTTATGGTTAAGTTTCTTAGACATATAAATTAATGTTTCTTAATGTTTCAAATCAACTTTAAGAACATTTTGGCCACTATTACTTCAAATATTTATTCTATTTTTCCCTCTGTTTCTGGAACTCCTATTACAAATGTGTTGGCATCCCCATTCTTGCCCTGCAGCTCTCTGAGGCTCTGTTCATTTATCTTCCATTTTTTCCCCAATCTGTTTTCCCTCTGTTATTCAGACTGAAAATTTTCTATTGATTTATCTTCAAGTTCATTGATTCTTTTTTATGACATCTTTCTTCTGCCATTAAACCCCTTTAGTGGCTTTTTCATTTCAGCTATTGTACTCTTTAACTCCAGAATGTTACAATTTTTATCTTATTATTAAGACTCTCTACTTATTGATTTACTGTTGTGATACTTTCCTTTCATTATTTAAACTTGTTCCCTTTAGTTCCTTGAGTTTATTTATAACTTATTTATAATTTATTTATAATATAATATAATGCTCTAAATTCTTTGTCTGCTAAACCTAACAGCTATAGACACTCAGTGACAGTTTCTACTGACTGTATTTTTATTGTGGTAAAACTTTACACACACACACTTTACCATTTGGGCCATTTTTAAGAGCGCACGTCAGTAACATTAAGCACATTCACACTATTGTGTGACCATCACCACCATCCATCTCCAGAACTTTTTCATCTTCCCAAACTGAAACTCTGTACCCATTAAATAATAACTGCCTATTCCTTCTACTCCATACTGGTCTCTAATAATCATCATTTTTCTTTTTAAGTGTTTTTCCCCCTGAGTATTAGTCACAAGTTCTGTTTCTTTGCAGGTCTTATTTATTTTTTTTAACTGGATACTTTGGGAAAAATACAGCAACTCTGGAATCTGTTTGTTTTTCCTCTGAAGGTTGCCATTTCTGGGAGGTTTGGGGGTTGTTTGTTCTGTATGTTAACTTAACCTGAGCTTAACTCTGTCAAATATGTCTATGATGAACAGCGTTGGATGTCTTTGCTTGGGTTTTTAAATTCTTGTTTGTATTTTTAATCCTGGCTTCACAGGGGTTGCCTCAATCTCATTGCAGCTTAGTTGCCAGCCTATGACTGGATAGTAATTTTGCACAAATCCCTTGAGCCACATAGGCTTTCACTCTGCCAGAAGATCTTTGTGTGAGTAGGAAAGTGCATTCCAAGTTTAGGCCATTTTCAAGTGTTCCCTGGCTTTTATATTCTGCTGTCCTTTTGGGCCTCTTATGAACATGTATATAGCCAGAAGTATATCAAAAGCTTGGATCTTCTCTGGTCTCCACTGCACATGTGCTCAATGTTAGCCAGAAATATGTTTGTCCCAACCACAACCGCACCTGCAGGCTTTGATCCCTCACCTGACCAAGATCATCACTTCTACAACAGCTCTTCTGGAAATGGTAATCACCCACCACCCCAACTCCATGAGTCCTATTTGAATACAGTAGCATAGCTTGCCCTCCCTGGCAGAATTTCCATACAACCAAATAGAGGGTGGAGATGGGAACAAGAGTGTCAAGATTGCAACAATTCTTACCTGAAGCTCAGCAGTTTTTAGAGCATAAATTTTTCTCAGGTTGTTATATTTTGTATTTTGATTATAAGAGTTCTGAAATGGTAATTTTTTTTTTAAATTGAGCTTTATATTTGCTTTTCTTGGAGAGAGAATTTACCAATCTCCTCATTGTGCCATAACCTCACATTCTCTCATTAATCACTTTTACTTAGAGCAGTAAATCTTAAAGTGTGGTCCAGATTGGCAGTGCCAGCATCAAAAGGAAGCTTGTTAGAAATTCAAATTCATGGGCTATACCTCAGACCTACTGAAACAGAAACTCTGGGTAGAGGCTCAGTAATCTGCGTTTTAACAAGCCCTCCGAGCAATTCAGATACACTCAAGTTTTCGAACCACTAATTCAGAGCATACTTAAGATAATACTTGTAGTTAGAGTTTGTCTCCCTTTCCAAGAAAAAACAGGCAAACATAGGAACATTTTAGGTGTTTTATCACAGTCATCTTGTATTATTTTTCAAAGAACAAATTAAGCATTGGCATATCATTTGAACTCTCCGGTTCAAAGGCTGGCATGATTTTTTTTAGGCCAAAAATAAGTATTCCCTGATACTTACAAAGAAGTACTAGACAGGATTTAAGAGCACCAAGCTAAATATTACCCAGATGCACTACCCTGGCTCATCTAAACATGTGGGAGTTGAGATTTAGTCCTCCTGCCTTTCAAAAATATATATTGTACATACTTCAAAAATTCTTACTGTCATCATTAAAAAGACTTGCTGTATGAGGACTATGGAGATATATTTTTGAGTGACTGGAATGGTAGTTTCCCAGAAACTACCTTTTTTTTAGTAGAACTGAATTCTATAGGCAAAAGACCATTATCAATTAAACTAAAACTATCCTTTCAGTAATCATTTTGTAATTAAATATTCCCATATTTATGAGAATACATTTTCAAACAATGTTTAGCAAAAAAAGAAAAATTTTAGAATGCCTATAATATATAATGTTTTTATGCAAAATTTTAAAACAAAACAAACTACCTGTTATTTGTGGATACATATGTAATACATATGGATACATATATAAAAATATGACAAATATAAAATTGTACATCAAATACATGGATAATAATTGTCTCTGTGTAAAGGAAAAATAAAACTAGGAAAAGAAGTCAAAGAAGACTTCAACTTTATATTTTTTTTATTTTAAAATATAACAAAATACAGATTTTGATTACTAGAAATACTATTTGCTCAGGATGAAGTGTAAGGATGAAATTGGGGGTTAAAGAATGAATAATGTAGCTTATTCAAACTGAGACAGAAGGATAGACAAGCCTAGAAGTTTCTAGTTTAGCACTACTGATACTTCTATTCCCAGACAATAACTCTGAGGAATAAAGCCATTTCCAGAGGATAAGAGTTAGACATAAGGATGAGACATGGGAATTCGAGAAGAAATTTTGCTACCCAGAGAAATCAGAATAGGAGGGTTTGGAGACACATTAATCTACAGATATACCTCTTATTCCCATGATTAATTCCAGGTTAATTTGAATTCATGAATTTACAAGTACAGTGGCTAACAGAGGGGGATGTGGAGTTGGAAAGTCTCAGTTAAAATACTGGGTCTGCCCAATATTGTATTCATCCTAACCTTACTGAGTTTTTGATCTTTCATCTATAAAATGAGAATAATAATAGTACCCATCTGCTAGGAATATTGATAGAATTAAAGTAGATAATGTATGTATCAGCCTTACATGGTGCCTGGCATGGAGCCAACACTCTATAAAGGTTAGTTTTTTTATCATTAAAAAGGAATTATTATCATCATTCCTTTAATCATTTGTCCAACAGCTAGTTTGTAGGTACCTACCATATGACAAAACTTCTACAAGGTTCTGAGGATTCAGCAAGTGAACAAAACAGACACAGTCCATGCCATTGTGGAATCTAAAATCTGATAGGGAAGAGAGAAACCTGAGAACATTCACCCACTCTGATGGAGACACAGCATGAGGTGGAGGCAGGAGTAGTCCTAATCTGTCTAGGGCATGCAGAGTGGTCTGCTAGAAGAGTACTAAATGGAGATTATCTGATGATAGAGCAGGAGTTTTGTACTAATGGAGATATAGACTTATTCCTTGTTTAACAAAATCTAGCTAGTGAATTATATTTTTTCTGATTATAGTGGAATGAAACCTGAAGCTTTGTAAAAGTCATTTTGGTGTATGTTCTGCAAAGCTGATCCTGCAGGTATGGACATCATACCACATTTGTAAGTACAAGGCCTACGTGGGTTCAGCCTCCAGGAAGTTGCAGTGTTAGGGGATATTTGACCTAGTGAAGGCTTTACGTCCCTTGCAGCTATTTCCGAGACAACTCCTAATACATCATTTATTGCTCATCTTCTCCTATAAAATGCCCCAATATTGTGCATTTCTCAGTCTTGCTATTTCTCCCTCCCAATTGCTCATAACTGAGCTCATCATCATTCACTGATGCTCCCCATACATAAGTTCCATTCATCCCTGTTCCCAAAGCCAGTTTTGGAGACTGAGATACTCAAGCATCTTCAAGTCTCTCTGAGCTGAAGTTTGACATGAGTCACCCTTTCAGAACTGGGGTCTTGATATTGACCTCAGTGGGCTGCAGACTGTTGCTTAGGTCTCACCTGCTGCCATGAGACTCAGGATCAGGTACCCTAATGAGGATACCTGGTCTTCTCTGCTGCCCTCTAAGTTGTAGCACCACCCCTCACTAGAAGATTCTGCTGTGTTCCTCCTTCCCTGCTTCCTCTTCCAGGCCTGGCTGCCTGCTGGAAATACACATCCTGTGGACCATCAGTTCTGTTCTGTGGGATCCCTTATTCCTTTCCAATGCCAAGTATAGGCCTGAATAGGAAAATGCTACTGTTTCTTGTTCCTTTTCATGTACCTTAAGAGATAGCCTCATCACATACCCTGCCCTAAAGGCTATGTTAAACTCACCTTCTCCTGGTAAAGTTATGTGAAGCTGGAATACCTCATATCTAGTATATAATTATTTTTTACTATGGGCATTTAAATGCATAAAAGAAAGGTTCCTTACAATCACCACCACATAGATGAAATGAACTAACTTTAGAATATTCTTTTGTCTATATTTGTATGTAAAATCCTTGATCTTATTTGAGGTTAATTAAAGTACAATTATCTATATTATGCTCCTATAAAAGAAACTCTTCTCTACCACACACAGATATCTGGATTTTTGTTGTGTAACAATTCAGGTTATTCACCTTTATTTACATATGGCATCAACATATCTTGCAATTATCCAGCACCTTTCATCTTTCAGGTTTAGACTATAATGATAATAATAATGACAACTAGAGTAATACTCATTTATCTAACATTTTGTATTTGAAAAACACTTTACAACAAGCAATTAGTTATTCCACCCCTGTAGAGCAGTTGCATATCATTATAACCATCTTTTTAGAGGAGGAAACTAGTATGTAAAATGATAAATCTGTCTTAACTCATAAAAAATTAATGATTTTTGGCCAAAGACACAGCTGCTGCAATAAGGGATCATGTAAACCAAACAGACCTTCTAAGTGGACCTCTTCATGGGTCCACAATGCCTATGACTAAATTCCTCAGATCTCCTTGAATTTTTTGCCATTGAGAACTGGTCAAATTCATTCCTCCCTATACCCTACTGTATATCTACAGTTTGGGAGGTGAATGAAGGCAGCTCCAAGGAATAGAACAAGATTCTTAATAGTGCCAAAGTTGAAAAAATGATAAAAGTGGCTTCCAAAGAAATTGCCCTGCCTTGCGTTACCGCAGAGCCCCTTCAGATATAGTAAAGAAAACCATTCTCTGCCATAAACTGGAGAAGTAAAATCTAGTGATCCCAGAAGACAATAGGCTTGACCTGCAACTTTTATTTCCCACTATATACTTGCAGGTCACATTCAGAGACTTTCTGGAGATAATGGATAGATATTTAAATCAGGAACTTAATAAACTTCTCTTTTTATATTTTTAAGAAGATTTTACCTTTAATACAAATAGATAAGCTACAAATGCATTATACTATAGCTACTATACAATTAGGAAAATATATAGAGATTCTCTCACACCTGTTAGTGTACTTCCTAACTTGGACATATTTGTTTTTAAGTATTAATCTGTACTTACAAGTATGTAGATCTCATTTAGCTAGCCAGACTCAGTGATAGAGCTTATAAAAGTCTAGCATTTTTACCAAGAAATTTCCACATCTGAAGAGAGGGTTTCCATAGGTTTTTATTTCTTAATGTGTTTTTGCAATTATTAATTCCTATCTTTGAGCATGATTTACTAATATAAACATTTCTTAAAAGAATAACTAAACTTTTATTTTCATTTTTTAAAAAGTTAATTATGAAACAAACATACAAAAGTAATATAAATAACATATACCAATTATAAAATTAATTTTTAAAATGTAAATCCTAAAAATCAAAAGAAAAATGGAAACAAATTAATTTAAAAGAGTATTTGGTTAAGAGCATAACTACATATAATTTTTTTCTTTAATGAAACCTAAATAAAGCTGAAAAAATAATAGAACCTATTGTAGGATAACTGTTGTATATGTATTAGTAATATGATATCAATGACAAGTTTCTTCTAATGTAAAAGACAAATTATTAATGAATTAAAACCAAACTATCAAACAAGAATCATATAACTGGTTAAATACCTTCAATATGGCAAAACATGAATGAAACAATCATCTTTTTCTCTTTCCATGTGATCAATGGAATGACAATCCTCTGTATTTCCTTTCCTCATCTATACAAATACATATTATTCTCTTTATGCACCATTTAAAGAAAATTTATTTTTTAAAAAAAGAAAATTTATTTAAAAAAAATTATGAGATCTTGGCTATATAAACTTTAAAAAATGAATAATAATAAAATGATTAAAATAATAATACTATATAAATATGCATATGATCCTCAGGTTGCCTGCTATAAAAACATTTTTAAAGTTTTGTTTTATCCATTTAGAAATCACTTAACAATAAAGAGATTAGTGTTCCAGAGCAAACTGATCAAAACCAAAATATCTAATCATGTTGAGAAATCCAGGATGACAGGTAGTAATATCTCAAAATTAAAATAAAATATTTTATTTTATGTGGTAGAAGTAGCCAGGGTTATAAAGATGAATAAGAAATTCCCTGTTCTCAGGAAGCTTACATCCTAATATACTGGAGAATATACCCTTCCAGGTTCAATCAGCTATGGCTAAAATGAGAAGAAACATTTAATCTTCACAGAGCTACCCCTTCAACAGGATTTTTAGGTGGGTAGTTTCACTTAGAAGGGGGAGTAGCTGTGTAGGAAACATGAGGACTAACTTTGAAATTTAGCTTTAGAAAGAGCGATCACAGTAACCAAAGTTAGAGGTGGAATAAACAAAGGCATGATAAATGGCAGACAGGTTGGGACAATCAGGGCCAAGTGAAACTTTTAAGAATAGGAACTAGACAAGCTCATGTGGAATGAAGAGAACATACCAGGGCTGCCCGGAAAGTATCCACCATTGCTATTAATAATATAATGAGAAAATTTTGCGCAGCATCCATGTAACCTGGCAGCCAAGGAGAATGGACTGGGATACCCACGCGTGAACAATGACGACGTCACTGTATTAATCAGTGGGGTGCTAGATGCAGTTGAGTGGGCGTGTGTTCTGTATGACCATCACATTCAAACTGACTGAGTGAATAGAGCAATGAATCTGCATCAAATTTTGCATTAAGCTTGAACATTCCTCCACGGGAACTATTCAGATGATTCAGAAGGCTTTCAGGGACAATGCAATTGGTGCAGTGCAAATAAAAGTGTGGCACAAACTCTTCAAAGATGGTAGAAAATCTGTCAAAAGTAATCCATGTTCTGGAAGTCCTGCAACTAGCAGAACACCTGAGAATGTCGAACCCTAACCTACAGTTAGGTTAAGAGATGCTGGAAGAACTATGTGAGGTCCCAAGATGCCTACTTTGAAGGGGCATGAGGGGTCCTTGTCCTATGAACAATGTTTCTTGTATCTTCTTCAATCAATGTCTCTATTTTTCCTATTACACAGATGGATACATTCCGGACAGACCTGTATACTAGAAATCCAACTGGTCTCAGCAGCTGCAGATACAATCCCTAAACTGGGCTGCAAGTGAGGTCATCAGAGCAGGCAAGGCAGGGAGAAGCTTGTGTTGGTGTTGACCACCAGACATTGCCCAGGTTGCTCTGATGGAGCCAACACTACCAGCACCAGAGTTCCTTTCTTCAGTTCTGTCCCAATAATTTTCACTCCATTTTAAGTGGCATGCTTGGCCCGTCAGAGGAAACTGCTTAACCAAGGTCTGGATAATATGCCAGCAGAACAGTGAGAAGCCTGGCTAAAGCAGAGCAACATATCTGTATCAAACAGTAGAAACTAGATCTGAGCGATCATTTCCTTCTGCTCCTCGAAAACTGCCACTCATCCTTCAAGACTGCTCCAGTGTCACCTCTACTTAGAAGGCTTCCCTGACCACTACAAGATGTTGACTTCCTTTTCTTTGTTTTATTTTCCCCACATGGAGAAGCTTTTTAGTTCTTAAGATACTTAAGTTGTAATTAAATACTTATATCTCTGACTGCACTTAGTTCTAAGCTTCTTTGCTACCTCAATGTCAAGACTAGTATACAAGATGCAATCGATAACTGCTGTTGACTGAGAAAGAGAAAAAAGAAGGGAGGCAGGGAAGTGGGGAGAGGAGAGGTGAGGGAGGGAAAAGGGAGGTTGGCACAGGGTGTAACTGAATGTTGTCAGGCTGGCCTGGCTCCTGGGCCCTAATCCCTGCTTCCCACTCCTTCTTCACTCTGGACATCCTGATCTCCTCTAGAAGGCTTAAACACCTGCAGTGCCCAGGATAGATCTCACCTGAGGCAGTCAAAATTTAAATGTTTATTTTCGATGGTTTAGCATCACACCCCTTTTCTGCAGCTCTGCTCCCTGCCTGAGCATAAAAGGCCAGAGCCCCAGGGTCTCTCTTGCCATACTGCTCTTTCTCGGGACTGAGAGGCTATTGCTACTCCCTGGGCCCATGGCTGGGACCCTTCCCCTGCTGAGCACAGGCCAGCCATGCTTGACTCAACTCTCCTCAGGGCCAACCCCAACAAACTACCCTCTGTTAACTGGCCTTGGTCCCTGGCTGCTGAGCATTATCCTAGATTCCTCCCAGCATGCCCCTGGCCTGGCCACATCTGGAGGTTTAATAAGAGTGAAACAAAATCACTGCAGGGATTTTGAGCAATGGAGTGATATATGCTAGGAAAACCCTTCTGTGTGTGGAGAGAGAGCAAGAGGGCACTCCACTCTGCTTGTGAATTTTTAAGAAGTAATTTATAAAAGCATTCTCTCTTGAACACATTCAAAGAGCCCTTTAAACATGTTGCTTTTCATGTTAGGAATTCTGGGTAGCAACTCATATTTTTTGTGAAAAGAGTATTTTTTAGGGTGGCTGTTCTGCCTTTTAAAGAAGGCATCTGATGCCCATTCTATTACTATTAAAGTATCATTTTAATTCAAAAGAGCCTTGCTAGGAGAATCCTGAGAGGATGTGGAGAACCATAATTATTGTGATAAGTCAGCTGAATAGGGACTATGATTGGCCATGGGGAAAAAGGTGGTGTTCGTTGCCCGATCAATAACCAATACTGACACACAGTACTTACTCAAAATGTGTTAATGAATGAATGAATGCATACACATATGTGTATCTGTGTGTAGAAACAGTTGATAGGTGGATGGAGCTGCACTGATGGTACCATTTATATGATAGCAAAGAGTTTATGATTTCACTCCTTTTCAAGCATGCATTCGGTATCACACAAATTGTCTTATGTATAAATGGACATTAGTAACAAGCAAGCATTATGAATTCCCTCTGCAAGTTAAACTGTCCAAACAAGAAATGAAAGAGTTTAGAGGAGCAGCTACTAATCCGAGGCCACTGAAGCTTATCCATCTTTGTGCCTACCTTAAGGAGCAGAAGGAGAGCAATAAGCCTTCAGAGGTGGGGAGGCCCATAGTATGTTCTCTGTTCTCATTCTAGACAAATGGCTTTGCATGTATTCTATCAGGGGCTAAGTGTTTATTTAGCAGTAATTTCTTACATGTATAATTTTAAAAATTATCCTGCCACAGAATCACCTCAGGGATAAGAATTACAGAATTGATACAAATATATGTATGTTTATTATATTTATATATGTATATATAATTAAAACAGCAATTATACAAAGTTATGTGTACAAAAGCCAACATTAAGTTGCCACTCCTTCAGGAACTGTCACTTTAAATGTCTAACATTATGCCTCAGGTGCTTGGATAGACTGGAGGAGAAAGCAAATCCCACAAACAATATCCTGTTTGGGTTCTATCAGCAGGTTCTGATTTTATATTAACTATCATGTCAACAAAAGAGAAAAGACATTATCTAAAGTAAGAGGTTGTAAACTTTGTTTCTGCCTATTATGCAATGATCTGAAAAGAACTAAGAAATTCACTCTTTATTTCTGATTTTTCTTTCTAATTCTGCTTCTTTATATAATTTAAGGCTAACTACAATGACGTATTTTTTATTATGTATTCCAAAAGTACCAATAGCACAGGACTTTGTGCATGTAAAACATTCCTATTACAAAAAGGGTAACCATGTATTTAAAATGTAATGTTTTCTAGGACTAAACCACAAATACTCAGAAAAGTATATGTATCTGGGAGGCAATCCAAAGATACTGTAAGATAGTGTGATTGTATGTACTTACAAATTATCAATAGAACTTGAGATTTGTAAAAATAAGCTAAGGAAAGCACCATGCATATCATAACTTCATGTTTTTCTGTCCTCATTCATTTTTCCTTGTAACAGAGTTACCTACCTGTGCAAAGAGAAAGTAAATCTGAAGAGTAGAAGTGTAGTAAAAAATCAAAGAACAAAGGCAAAGAGCCCTGGAGTAAGAGTTAAGAACACTGTCTTCCCATTCAAATGTTGCCCTTCATAAACGGTGTAACCTTGAACTAACTAAATATCCTAAATATCCTTTCTCTCAACCATTAAAATAATAAAAATAATTGTACTACTAATAAATAATAACACTGATCTTATGTGAGCACTGTGGCAGAGACGATGCCATTTATTTACAATACTATTTCCTCTTCTTGGGAGTTCTGGAAGACTCCATTTTCCCCATCCTTCTTTATAGTTAGGTTGGGGGTCTCTTGCCTGAATTCCGAACATTTAAACGTGTTCAAAAGTGACATAAGCTATTTCCCAAACTGGTCTATATATATTAAGATATCCCACAAGATCCTCCAGCTCAGCTCTCTCTTCCTGTCCTGTGACATCCTTAGCAGACACATATTACATGGTGGAGCTAGAAGATATGGAAACAAACAGCCTGGGTCTCTGTGTCACCACGCATAGAAGAGCTCAAGCAGGAGAGCCACCAATCCTATTCAAACTAAGATGTGAACAAGAAATAAACCTTATTTTATTAAGCTACTAAGATTTTAATATTTATCTATTACCACAACATAATATAGCCTATATTAATAATAAAAGGACTAGGTGAGAAAAAATTTACCTGTTGACATAATTTTTTCCAAAGTGCTATGCAGCTATACAGCATAGTATTGGTATAACAACAGAAACCTTGTAAAAAATATTGACAGAGCATCAGTTTATTAACATTATTGTAAAGGCTTCCCAAAAGGTAAAATGCAGTCACTATAGACCAGCCATATACTGGTAGAAGCATATATCATATATATATATGATATATATGATACATACTTATATATAATATCTATGATACATACTTATATGTATGATATATATGTAACATATATCATATATCATATATATGATATATATATGATACATACTTAAGAAGTTAGTATACAAGGGCTGTCCAGAAAGTATCCAGCTATTGTTAATATAACAACAATGGTTACATGGCTGGATACTTTCTGGACAGCCCTCGTATATCTGTCTCTGCTTTTAACATATGTAAGAAATATACACAGAAATGATCAATTTTACTAAGCATTTTAACTTGAATGGCTGAGTATATATAATTATATCACATATGTTCATTACAATGAACTGCAGTCAGTGACACTAAGTTCATAGAAAGGTTGACGTCTAACCTAAAGATGAAAATTCACAGCAATGTAAAGTAAATCTCTCACTTTAATATCAGAACTAAGAGGATGATATATGACCATTTTTTAAATCTCCTTTCAAGAGACCTCTATTCTTGGTTATAAGCCCTCAAAAAAGAACAAAATGATAAAAATGTATGGGTAATACAATTGTATGTATAATAATTTTATCTAAATTTCACAGTCAAGTACTACTTATATAGAATTTGGGGGAATCCCTCCTCAGGACCTAAAAAATGGCATGTAAGTTCCCATTATTATTTTTGTATGTGCTGTTAAATTTTCTTGACCAAATTGTTTAGTCTATCAAAGAATTATTCCCTTCAGAAGCCTTTGAAGGGATATCAATTTATGTCAATGAAAGGAATTGTTGATTAAATCTAAGATAATTACATCAATTTGATTTGCTCCTTCTTAGATGATTACAGTTACTTTATAAATATCACTGAGAGTTAATATCACTAAGATCTGTTATAGAATCAGAAGGTCAAAAATCAGTACAGAGAAGGCTAAAAATATTCTTTAAATTTAATTTTTAAATGCAGCTTTCCAAAAATCAGACATGTGTTATTTTAGAGCAATCTTGACATCTCCAGGAGTGCATAAATGAATTTAAACTTGTCAATGACAAACTTTAATGAAATAAAGTACAACCATCTTAAATACTTGTAATTTATCTTTATAATGATGCTGAGCTGCTAATTTTATTATTCAGAAATTATAAGTTATGGCAAATATAGCAAAATCAAACATCTAGAAGAAAATAATAAAGTATATACTTCAGGTAAACAGAAAACTGAGCTGTCCTTTTCCTGAATACCTTCCCATTGCTAAAAATTCATAATATATCTTCTCATGTAGGATAAAAGAACCATAAGGAAATATTAATACAAGCCAAATCACTAGAATCAATTCTATACATACCAACTATGCATACATATATTTAAACAAATCAGCTTGACAATATAGAGGATACCACTATGGCAGGTACATAATGTTAATTGTTTACCTCAATCTCCACTCTCCCCTTCCTCAGTAAATAGAACACTGACCTTTTATTATGAGGACATTGCTTCCTGGAATAAAAAACTACATGCCTGGAATGAACATTTGATCAAATGCAAAGATAATGTGGGATTCCAGGGAAATCTGCTTAAAGAAAACTGGCTCATCTTTGGGGGTCCACCTTTTTTTGACTTTTTGGCTTTCCTACTTCTCTTGACCTGCACCATATTTATTTAGAGCTCTAGCAGCCATCATGGATGGTGAGGTCCTCAGTATGGGACCCAGGAAGGAGGAGCAGGAAATGAAGAGCTTAAGTTCTTGATGCCACTATGGAATTACCATATGCCATTCCAGTCTATATCTATACCACTTTTACTTGAGACAGTAATACATTTATATCTCCTTTAAGCTACTGTTATGTTGGATTTCTTTTCCTGTTATAAACAGCTAAAGTGATTTTAACTAATATAATTAGTCAAGTCAGTTTTAGAAATAATGAAAAGCAATAAATGAATTGTCTGGCTAATTTGTCTGTTGTTTTAAGTTGATGGATGTGTTTACATAGACTCAATTTTGACTTTATGTTATGAATAGTATTAGGTTTCTTGTAAGAAAACTACAACTATGGAAAATTTATTTTAATAATATTTTCTTTACCTACTATAAAAGACAGAGGGGAAAAATTACTGGGAATCCAACTTCTAAGGGAAATTTTCTCTTCTAATTCCCCCAAAATACAATAAAAGGTATAATGAAAAATCCTGTAGATTTAGATTTTCTGAAATAATTTAGGGACGAAGAAAAGAAATAGACATGTATTAATCCCATACTATTCTATTACATACCAGACAATTTTGTTTAATTCTCACAATAAACATTTTGGGTAGTTGATATTATTATCCCTATTTTTTCAAGATGAGGAAACAGAGGCTTGGAGATATTAAGTAATGCATTTACAGTCTTCACACAGTAAGTCCAATTGCAAATCCTATACTCTTTTCATGACATTCTGCTATAATACAAGCATTGGCATGCCATAATATGAAGATCACTTTCCATTAATTGTGTAAACTCTTTCTATTATTTCCACAATTCTGTTTTAAAAAAATCAATTGATCATTACATAGAAACAATGGTTAAATTTTTAATTTCCAAATAAAAATTACACTGAAACCTCCAGATGAAGGACAGAAAATTTTTTGAAAGCCTATCAACCAAGTATGTGAAACCAAGTATGTGAAAAGAGAAAGCAAGAGCAAGAGAGGGAAAGAGTGCAAAAGAGTAGCAGAGAGAGAGAACAAACCTATTTATGTCCATCTGTGTCTTATATGAAAAAAACCCCTATTGTATACTTTTTCTCCCCTATTATATTATGTATACCAGAACTATGAAAACTTTCATTTCCCCAACCTAGAAACAAAATATAGTTACAAGATATTAGTGTCAAAAAAATTCCCAGAATAGAAATTTTTCTCTTATTCATCTCACTTTAGTCTCTTTTTCTTTCTCTTCTAACCATGGGGAAAGAAAATGCAAACAGTCAATACTAATTTCTTTTTTATTTTTCAAAGTAGCTGATATTAAATATATTAAGCTCTCAGGCTACAAAGTCATGAAAAGCAAAAGAAAGTCATTATGGTGAAAAAAGAAACTGCAGCCAGCCTCCAAATGTATTGTTGTTTCTGAATTCATATCAAAACTGAGTGTCATATACTATATGTGTGTTCATGGCAATAGCTTATAGCTATTACACCTTATGCCAAAGGTAGAAATACAAAGTTTGACAAGAACAACAACAGTATTCCACATATTTTGAAATAATTTAAAATAACACTTAGGTGAACCAAGATATTTATATTATAAATGTTGGGGGGAAGATTATTATCTTTGTGGTTAATGACTACAGCAAAATTAATTTTCTTTAAAGTATTACAGAACTTACTAAAAATCTTGTAGTTGGTGTAATAATAAAAGTGTAAAAAATTTAACTTAAGTGATATTTAGGACTTACCACCTCCTCCTCCAAGAAGACTGGCATTTGCTGTTTAAAATAAAAGACAAAACAAAATACAGTAAATAATACATAAAAAATATAGTATACCAGAGTAGTTCAAGAAAAAGCTGGTAATGATCATGTGTCTCATACACATACATAAACACAAAATATGTACTTTCAATTAAAGGCAGAATTTATTACTAATATGAAAATTGAAATATTTCACCATTTTATCTCTTTTTTCTCTTCAAATGGCTACTACTTTTATAATGTATATGCTTCTGATAAAATTAAGAACATGTTGAGATTGTCTTATTCTCCATTCTGTATATAAATAAATCTTCTGATTTCCCCATGTTGCCAAGTTGAGATAGAATAATTTAGGCAATTTCAATGATTTCAAAGGACAATGTAACAAGAAAGTATAGTGATAATTTGGATTAAATTAAACACAAACTATCTCAAAACATTTTGCAGTAAGAAATAACTCAAACTTAAATTGTAACATATTTATTACTTTTTCTATTAATTTTTATTTGGGGGAAAGAAATAAATGTTAAACAATGCCATGTCATTTTTTAAATATATTTATCCATTAATCCAGCACACATATTTATAGAAGCCAAATAAATATAAGACAATTCCATTTGGATTTTTTTCATGAGGTCAAATTTTCAGAAAGTTTCATAGAAGGTTTCTGCCGATGTATTAAATAACCTATGCTTAAGTTTATCCAAAGACAGAATTCAATATATACTGCACTGAGCTTTATTCCATAAGAGTTCTCACATATCATAGGAATTAGCTCATACTATTAAAAAAATAGTTCTTCAGTAGTATAAGGAAAGTAGGTAGCAACCAAGTTCCCTTTCTTTGTGACCAAAACTGAGTTATCCAAAGATTAAATAAATAATTTAGGAAAAAGGAGTAGGAGGTCTTTTACTTGAATTTCAGCATGCTACCCATGCACTGTCATAACTTAAGAGGAGCAAACATCAGAGTGTTAATGATTCAATCAATAAATAATGGATCATGTGAAGAACAAATGCCCAAACTCATAGATTCATGAGGTTAAGTATATGATGACTTGCTGATTATTGCAACACTAAAGAGAGTATCATGAAAATGCATGGAGAGCAAATGCCCTTGAATCCTTTTCAACACGTCAATAGTAGAGCGCTATATTTAGTCTTATATGATGTTCCAGCTACAGTGCTAATTGCTGCTCTTTCCTTTCCCTTAGTGCTTTTGTCACAAACACGAACTGAGCAGCAACACCATTAATCAACCATAAACAAAACTCATTTCTGATGTCATAAAGTCATCTGCCACACTCTCATTCAGGTCCTCAAATGCCTTTGAAAGCACAATAAGTAAGTGTGTAATATTTACACAGACAGTAGCCAGAACGGTAGCCAAATCAAGCTTTGTAGCTACTGAAGTGGTAACTTGGAGGGGAATGAGGATAGACATTGAGAATTCTACTTCGTCTCACACGCCTTGTTGAATGAGGAAATTTCATGATCAACCCATGTCTGCTGGCTAATCCAAACATTTTCTAAAATCGTAGTTACATGCTTTTATAAAACCACATGGCATTTCACACTCCTGCTGATTTTTATTTTCATATTTGACTGAGAACTACTTCCCTATCTATCTATAGGTTTTGCAGATCCCTGAGACTCCATCTGTTATCCTCCAATTTTCACGTATTCATTCATAAGAGAAAAAGGTATTTCCGACAACACAATAAACACCAGTAATAATAAATAAGAGCTCTTCACTCAATGATTAAATCAATAATGCACAATAGTACACTATAGTCTACTTTCATTCAATGTTTTGTTCAATAAAGGTGGAGCTTGCTTGTTTTGAGAGCACAGCCCAAAGCCCATCTGTTTAAGCAGGCATTTTTCCAATTGATGTGGGTGGGTGAGTAGGTGTAGGAACTGGAATTCCAGTCCTGGCCAAACATCAAGTTAGTTTATGTCAAATTTACCCTCATGTCTAGATAAGCATATCCAGTAACATTTTAATGTCACTTTAGAACTATTTTATAAAATTGTGGCATTCTACACAGTACAAAATCACTTTTAAGAAAATTTCATGTGCATTACCATTCATGTAGTAGAATCTTTATCTAAGCTGCTCAATCACCACAAAGCAGTTCCAGTAATTATCATTCTAATAATGATTTTTATAAAGAATCCATCAAATTTAAGTCTATTTTATCAATTTCTATTCTCTTAAACATAAAAAATGGACTTTATTAGCAAAAATGTCAAAGCAATTTTCTTCAGTAAAAATGACATAAAAATAGGCAAGGAAAAGGGAAGCTTAATTGTGATTTCTAATATTACTTTGCCTCCCCAATAATCAATTATCCAACACTTATTGGTCAGATGGATTTATATTATTTCTTCCATTTTTACAAAGGTGATAATGACTTCTGCGTATCTAACATTAATAGTCACTTAATTTCTACTTATCTCCAATAAATTAAAATACATCCCAATTAGATAGGAAGCTCCTTAAAGATAAGGTCTGAATTTAATAGTTTGGCCTGCATCTAATAAGTCCTCAGCACGTGTTTCTAATAGTGAAATATTTGGCAGGTTTAGTCAATTTCTTTATTTGTTTACTAAAATGTGTGGAAAAACCAAACTTTGGTCCTTTTCCTTTCTATCAAAATCAAAGATTATTAAAGAAACTCTTTAAGTTTATTTGGAAAAGCTTAGTGATTAAGAATGTATAAAATATATGTATGTCCCCATCTAAATTTCTTGCTAGAAGAAATTTTGGACATGCTTCCTTATTATTCCTAGAGTTTCACAGAGAAAAGCAATGAGGAAAAAGAACAAAGAAAACTTGAAGTTCATAAGCATGATGCCACTGCTTCTAAAATGAGATTTAAAAATCTCTTTCTGAGCATGCTTATGAACCAACACTATTTTAATTAACATTTCCCTGAGATAAAATGCCCCTTTTATTATCAGAGGAAGGAGGGGAAAAAATCAAGTAGCAGTAATTGTATCAAAGATTAATTCAATGAAAAACTAAAATGAGTCATTACAAGTCAATGAATCTGGGTATTGTACTTTTTCCTTCCCCCAAAATAACTTAACTCAATGAGATATAAGTTTCACTGTTTATAAAGTGAAAAACAACATTGAACATAAAATGGGAAAAGGGGTTATCTGAAACTAATTTCATAGTGGCAAACATGGAGAATTTATTTCCAATATCCTAAACAAATGGTTAAATTTTTAAAGTTTATGAGAAAGTTTTTTTTATATTTAAACCCAGTTTTGAAAATTTTAATTAAAATTATCAAATTCCTATAGATATAAATATTCACTTTTATAATATTAAAACCAAAAAATTAATATAATATAGGAATCTCTTTTTTGAAATAATTAGCCTGAATGAAACATAATCATAGCAATTGTCAATACTACATTATTTTAGGTTTTTCTCAAAATATAAATGGAATATCATACCTCTTCGATCCCACCAAAAAGTCTCCTGAATGACCATCTGTGTGTGTTCGTGTATGCGTATGTATCTTCTTTATAACAAGATTATAATCAAATTGTGGGCCAAATCATGAAAAATAAAATTATTATGTCCTATTAATATAAGCAATATTCCATTACTGGAAGTTCCTAAATGGAATACACACCATAGCATTATTAGTAATACAAGACAAAGTTATAATGTATCAAAAAACCTATATCAAAGTTATAATGTACCTAAAGCACGTTTTCTCTTACGATCTCAAAATCCTTTCTAATCTATGCATAAGGCAATAGGAACAATACTAAACTGAGAGCCACGTGACCTCTATTTTAAGTCTTCTCAGGTACTAAATAAATAGCTGGGCCATCCTCAACTATCTTATTTATCTTCTTTCATCAAGAAATTTAGAATCTATCAGGGGTGGCAAACAGGTTTCAAACAATTCTTATTCATTAATTGGAAGAGACTTTCTATACCTCTGATTGGAGAAAGATTCTAAGGCAAAATCTGAGCTCAGTGTGAAAGAGTGCCATGATCAATAAATGATGTTGGTCATGGTCAGAGTGAGATGAGAAGCATTAAAATGACCTCATATGCGCCACAGTTTAGGCATCTCTGGGTCAGATGACTTCTCTCAGAACTGAGTTTTTATTGAAATGAAATTCTATTCAATAATCTTTTAAAAAATAAAACTGCTAATCTAGTATGTGCCAGCATTTTTAATAACTCTTGTAATTATGAGTCTGAAATAATCCAGTCTATAAAATAATCTGTAGCTGGGAAAGGTAACTAAAGTAGATTGCGAGCCAAAGTAGCCTAATAAGTATTTGAAATAATTTTTCATTCTACTTACCCAGTAAATTCTATTATCTGTACAATAATTGTTTGTTTTCCCACTCCATTTCCACTCCACCCAAGACTATCTGTCAAACAAGCAACAGACTGGGAGACTAGTCTTTAAACATTGATTAAAACTATTTGTGCAGGGTTTTTGTTTGCTTTTCATCATTATAAAAGAAATTATAGTTGTTTTCACCCTCCCAGAATCCTGACCACCTAGTTTAGTTTATTTATTCTGCTTTCTTATTACAATAGAGCATGTGGGATGTTCACAATGATTGTTGGCAAAAACTTCCCCAGGAACTCTACTTAAAACACCAATTTCATTCACAACATGTGATCCCCAAAGATACAAAAGCTGAGACATCACCCTTTAGAATGGCATACATAATAGAAACTCAAAGTAGGAAGTGCTAAAAAATTAGATAAGATTAAAATTTCAAGCATGCGCATGACTCTATGACCACTTTATATAGGGGGCAACCATCTCAACTGACAGCTATGGAAATACAACCTACACAGACAAATACAGCCACCAATTTGGCAACAGACCTCTGTTCATGCTTTACTAGATTTACACCTTCTAAATGAAATCAACAGAATGCCAGAGATTTGGGGCAACATTATAATTATAATTTCCTGCTTTGAAACTGACAAAGAGAGAAAATTAAGAATAGGCTTAACTGCTTCACATGTAGAAACCAGACATAAACACATGATTAATACTTTAGATTTCATGCTTACTACAGAATGCAAAGGTACCATTGATTATTCCAGGATCTGTGTGGTTGGTATAAGCTGTAAATCACTATGATGTCAAAAATAGAATGCGATCACCCCATTATTGATAAATAGGTGAAAAGGCATCAGGAATTGGAAGACTTAATTGGGATTATTAACAAATAAAACAAATCAAAACAGAATTACTCTGATTGAAGTACAAGGAGAGCCAGAGTTGTCCCTGTTTTGCCTATGTCAGCTCACAAGCTATGATTCTGGGTGCTCAGTGACATTTAGGAATACCGTAACACAAGGGAAAAAACACTTATCTGATCCAACCCCTTCATTTTACGAAAGTGGAAAGTTAAAGAGGATCAAAGATGTTAATTATCTTGTTTAGGATCAGACCCAGAAGAAAAACCAACCATAGAATAGTGCCAACTTAGATGTCCAATAATACCTTCTTATTATTATTAATACCTTATTATTATTATTAACAAATTATAAATATATACGTGTGTATGTGTATATATATATTTTTTACATACCCCCTCCCCAAATCACTTCCAGGGATATTTATAGAACCCACCATGCATAGAATCCATTGAATAGTATTCTACTGAAAGTCACCTAACCTAATTATTAAAGGGTGAACTAAAGTATTAGCAGGCAGTTTCTATAGTTTCACAATGCAACTAATGCTAACTGAGAGAAATCAGCATGTGTGTCTGTCTACATACCAGTTATCCTTCATGACACTGTACCCTAGATCAATGGTAATTTTGATAATGATAATACTGGCTCCGTTACAAAAGTGGGATTATTCTCTAGTCCATGGTCATGTATAAAACAAAAACAAAAATAAAAGTGGGATTATTTGAGTAACCCAATCTGGGGCTTTCCCCAAAGAGTGAACTAGCATGCCTAAATGGGAGAAAAATTAGTTCAAATGTATATTAGTTTTATGGTTAACGATATAAGACATTTAGACAGCAGTTTTAACTTTTCTTTGACAAGAAAGGTTTTGAATAAATACAAACCAATTTTCAACTTGAGAAACAGCATAAGATTTGCTTATTTGAGAGAATATGATATACTTTTAGTCTGATTGAAACTTAAACCTGAACATGCATCCTTATATACACTTCTTGGGGAAGGTGGCTGATTTGTTTCAATAAAAAGAAAGCACCTTTAAAAAATTATTTTATAGAATGTCCTTATTTCATCTTTCTTATAATATTATAGAATTCTCAACCCTCTTTAATAATTAAATATCAAGACTTTTAAAAAAGTTTTATATCAGATTATACTTTGATTTAAACAAACAAGCCAAAAAATACTTCCCAGTCATAATAAATAGATGGAAAGATTGAGATGCTAAGAACCTCAAAGGAAAAGGATTTGGGGCCAGTGGAAATGCATAGCATGACTCCCCTGAGACTCCTTACTAAGCTGTAGGCAGAGGTCATGTTTATTGGAATCAACAGTACCATGTATGACTTTTGGCACAGAATAGGCACTGAATAAATACTTGTTAAATAAATAACAAAGGAAATGAATGGAAGACAAGAGAATAAGAGAGAAGGGAAAGTGAAAAATATATTTCTGGGACAGGTGAGAGGGCTCCAATAATACATATTGTCTCCCTTACAACTTTGCAGCCAAGTGAGGCTGTGCCAGGATGTAGCCAAGTAGATCTAGGTCCAATTCCAGACTTGTCATTGACCTGGAAAATTTTCCTTAAACTCCAGTTGATTATCTAATTTCTTGTAGTCTCTATTTCTTAATCAGCAATTTGGTAAAATAACAGTTACAGTACAGGTTTACTGAGAGGAGTGAGAATGATAACCCACGTGAGTGCATTCCACGGTACCTAGAACACGCCAAGACTCAGTACATGTCAGCTCCCCACTCTACTACCTTGATTACAGTGTCCCTTTGGGCAACTATGGTAGAAGTTAATAAAAAATCTCCACTATTTCAGACCAACCCAAAGTTTGGCACTTTGTGGGATCGTGGCCATGTTCATCTTGAAGAGCTACAGTCTTCTGCCCCCACTCTGAGATGTCCAGTGCTATGCCCTCATAGGAGTTTAGGAAAGAACCCAGGATTTATGCACAGAGAGTGAGGGTCAAAGCCATCTTCAGATTTTTTTGCTTATGTCTTTGGGCTTAGGTCAATTAAAAAATAATTCTATAAGCCCATAAAGGAAATGGATGTCAATATTTTGCATATTATAATTAATTTTTCCGTTTTCTGGGTTATTTTGATTATTTAGTTATAAAAGAATGTTGGCTATTTTATACCAGACAGCTCCTTTTTACTCTTCAAAACCCAGTCTCTACGCTTTTGCCAAAGGCTGCTGACCTATGTAGTTGACACCAGTAGGCCTGCTCTTAACTTCTGCTTCTGGTTGGGTTCAGTCAATTGGGGGCCCTGGCTGGTGATGGGAGAGATGAGAATGAGTTCAAGGTTTTCATTTCACTGGTTCACTCCCTATAAGCTTACCTTAAATGGACTTTGTCTCTTGAATGAAGGTCACTGCTCTAATCATGGTTATTTAGTTTACAACATGACTTTCTCTCTTTTGGGGTTCTGATGTCCTCTCCCTCCCCTTACCTCTTTGAGCCTAGGGTGGCAACAGCTGTGCTGTTAGTAGCCTCTGGTTCATGAACAATTCCTTGAGGTTCCCCTACACCACACTGGACTCAAATCCTTGTACTTATTTCCCTTTGTGAATAAGCTCTCCTGAATTGTTCTAATTTGATTATGCCATCTGTTTCCTGTTGGGACTTTGACTGAACAGATAAGGTTTATACAGATTGGTCACTGCAAAAGATAGCCTAAATTTCACATCCTTTCACACCCTAACTCTCTTAGTCCACATTGTTATGAGGATGGTTTCTGTTCTTAGATGTTCATTTGAAGAATAATCAATATATTAAACTAATGTTTTCTTTATTAATTAAAATATAAAGTATATAAATATATCAAAATATATTAAAATATATAAAATATAAAATAATAAATACTCATTTGAACATATTAAAGAACCAAGTATATTAAACTCAACTCCTCTAGCTGCCATTCGCTTCCATACTTTTCTCCATATTTATATAAATATTGAGGCTTCTGGAGATTATTGCAAAAATAAAATTGCCATGCAGCATAACTTTCTGATTTATCAATACACCATGGGTCTAACTAATAAAATAATATATAACACACTGTAATATTCCAAAGTTTGAATAAAACCACTCCCATTATTGATGGGCACTTAGGTTGTTTTCAGTTCTCTTTAGTTTACTAGATATAAACCATGACAGGTCTCAAACTTCAAGGCAAACTCAAAACTTGGCTAGAACAGATTAGACCAAGAAAGTTCCCACTACTTTCCAATTAAATTTCTTATAAATTTAAAGTATACTTCAGAAGCTTAAGGTTAAAGAAATTCAGAATCTGTTAACTTATTAGAAAGATCCAGAACATTTCTCACAAAAAAGAGATATCAAAATGCTTCAGCTCAGTAAGAATTTCAATGCTAAATATCTTGTTCCCATGACAATTCTGACTTTTCTATTTCCATTTATTTAAAACCAACCATTAAGAAGCTTCATGTGTGTCAAACATTCTACTAGGTACCCATTGCTTTTATACAAATGCACTGGAAGGCTGAAGAAAGATGAAATGCAATGGTTAAAAGTAATTTAAATGTATACCTTGAATCCTAACTAAAATAAAAATAGCTTAAATGTATTGAATTTTTGTAAGATGTCAGGCATACTACTAGCTAATATGTCCCCACAAGAAGCCAATAAGGTAGGTAATGTTTATTATTCCAATTTTATAGATTAAAAATTGCTTATAGATTAAAAAATGTTACTCAACACACAGAGGTTGAGTAACATGTCTAAGATCAAAGGCTGGAGCCAGTATTTGAAGCCATATAAGGTTACTACAAATTTCATACTCTTAAGCACCTCCCATAAGAGGAGCCAAGTTCCATAACACCCCACCCTACAAAAAATGACAAAGTATTATCGTGGGATATATATAATTCCTGTTTCTCTCTTTTTTCTATATTTCTTTTTTCTTAATTACTATAGCATGTGAAGACTTTCTCTAGCAATGTTAATTCTACTTATACTAAATTAATGAAAATTCAATACAACATACA
Organism: Microcebus murinus; assembly: GCF_040939455.1. NCBI lineage: Eukaryota > Metazoa > Chordata > Mammalia > Primates > Cheirogaleidae > Microcebus > Microcebus murinus. Next base: position 17,384,427 of record NC_134119.1, read on the forward strand.
TTTTCATTTTTCCTTTTTCCAGTCTAAACAATTTAAAGCAATATTCTTCATCCAGTTAGTTAAAGGCTTGTTACCCATCTCAATTGTGCTAGATCATGTAGGAGCTGACCTGGCTCTCTATTCACTCTAATGCAATACTTGGATCATCAAACAGTTCTGATCTAACTATCTGTATCAAATTCCATTTGAGACATGGCCAATTTATGAAATTTTTAAAATGACTCTCATATGACTCATTTCTATTAGAAAGTCATGCTCTGAATCACCAAGCTAGTGGACAAGCTGACACATACTTTAGTAAGCTTATCAAGGTAGAAAATATACCCATTACCACAACCAAATACAGGAATCCACAAATAGATCATCATAACAATTTTTTAAGCATGTATTATTTATCAGGCAATGTTTATGAGTTGATCTTGGCAGTATCTGTCATCCTCCAAACAACCTTGAAAATTGGGAATTTTACTTTTCCTATAACAAAAGAGGAAACTCAGGCTGTAATGAGGCTAAATTACTAGCCCAAGGTCAGGTGCTGATAAGAAGTATTCAAATCCAATGTTTGAGCCCTTTAATCCAACACCAAACCAATGTTCTTTCCCATATGCCAGACTATCTCTTAAGGAACTACTTCATTTCTCCCCAATTTTTTCAAAACAGATGAATACCCAATGCCCACAATGAAAAGGTATTCAATGAACATAAGTGTCAAAGTCAGGATTCCTAGTTTTTTAATCTAATTAAAGTGACCAGAATAAACGGCATTTACATATACCATACAACTTAAAATTATAAAAATTTAAATATTTTTAGTTATACTTTCCCCATATCATTTCCTAATACTATTATAATAACTAGCAATTTAGATTTCATAGAATCTGAAATTACCTATAAGGGAAAACTCCTCTGAAATATTACATTTAATATTCTGATAACATTAGCCAAAATTGACATTGAAAAAGTCAAAACTCCTCCTTATGATTTTATTAATATTAACAATTATATAGATATTGCTATTATGAGGATATATATTTCATAATTATTAAGGCTTAAAAACTTGATTTGTTTAAATTTATCAAAATAATAAATAATACATTAAAATTTGGCTTTAATCAAGTAAATGCAAATTGACTAAGCTAGGATTTTATATACTTATAGTGAAATACACAAAGTAAATATATGCTTTCATTTGTCCCAAATTTTTTATTATTCCTCACCCTTTAATTTAGGACTATCAAACAATCATTTTCATAACTTGAGATAGAAAATAGACACCATAATTTTTCTCCTTCCTAAATTATTATACATAAGTCTAATAATTCTATTTCCAATTATGGTTGTTTTCTATTAATATACAATGAAATTTTACATTGTTCAAGGATACAATAAATGTATTATTGTGTTTATGTCAACTATATCAAAAAAACCATCTCCTTTAATACATGCAAAAATATAACTTTATCAATATCAAGTTTAATCATTTACCACAAAGACCTAATTTTTTTTCTGTACACAGGAGACAAATTATAATTTGTATCCTGTGGATATCAAAATGTACCAATTACTTTTGTTATTATGGTTCCATCAGGCCAGCTGTGGATTCTATAATAGAGATTAGTTGTATTCTGGTGCATTGAAAAGCACTGATATTAATCTCAGACAAAAGTATTATCATTGGTGAGAAGCTGATTACTGACTTCAGAGGCTTTTAAAAGTTATTATTATTTAACAAATCTCTCAGGATAACTAAATAATACTTACTAAAACTAGATGCAATTCTAATGTTACTCTGAGACATCCAAATACCAGAAATAAAATAGAAGTAGCAATAGTCAATAAAATAATTTGTATATGATATTCCAGATGCAATGGATTTGTGTCCATCAAAAAAAAAAAAAGCATTTAATATTAATCCCTTGTTTCATCAGTAATTAGTTATATAATTTTGGGTAGGTTACCTAAACTTCTTCACCACTTATAAAAAAATTTTAATCTAATTACTTAAACCATTTAGCAATCACTATGTGTGGCTGCTCTTGAATAATTGTTTGGAATAAATAAGTAAAATAGACACATTAAGTTAGATAACTATAATACATAAATCTATAAATTATAAATTATCATTTTATAATATAATAAATACATTTAATATGTAAACATTTTATAATATAACATTATATAATAATGTTATAACATTATATAATAAATATATTTAATATTTAAACAGAATCATGATGTTAAGGACACTTTACAAATTTTATTTTTCAAATTGATGATGATGTAAGATATCACATTTTGCACAATAGTGCCCTCTTGGATGAAGCTGAAGTCCGGTGAAGATGGCATAAATTTGTTTTTTCTGGTTCTTCCTCCCACCCATTCCTGCTAAATACAACTATAAAACTTGGAAATAATACAAGAGGCAACCAAAGTAGAACTCAGAAAGGTGCAAGGAGGAAGGTTAAGTAGTTAGAGAACACAGGACTGGAGAAACAACATAATTGCAGAGCGACTTAAAACTTCCTACCAGAAGAAATAAGGTGACCAAGACCCAGCATTTCCTGACACCCAATGCAGCAACAGAAGGTAACCCAAGTAGGCTTATTTCTCCCCGGGATCTAACCAGAGCACAACTGAAAATAAGCTGACATGATCAAACTACAAAGCTTCTGCACAGCCAAAGAAATAGTCATGAAAGTAAACAGACAACCTACAGAATGGGAGAAAATTTTTGCATCTTATGCATCCGATAAGGGACTGATAAGTAGAATATACTTAGAACTCATGAAAATTAGGAAGAAAAAATCAAATAACCCCATTAAAAAGTGGGCAAAGGACTTGAACAGAAATTTTTCTAAAGAAGACAGAAGAATGGCCAACAAACATATGAAGAAATGCTCAACATCTCTAATCATCAGGGAAATGCAAATCAAAACCACAATGAGATATCACTTAACTCCAGTGAGAATGGCCTTTATCAAAAAATCTCCAAACAATAAATGCTGGCGTGGTTGCGGAGAGAGAGGAACACTCCTACACTGCTGGTGGGACTGCAAACTAGTTCAACCTCTGTGGAAAGCAATATGGAGATACCTTAAAGCGATACAAGTGAATCTACCATTTGATCCAGCAATCCCATTGCTGGGCATCTACCCAAATGATCCAGTGACACTCTACAAAAAAGACACCTGCACTCGAATGTTTATAGCAGCACAATTCATAATTGCAAGGCTATGGAAACAGCCCAAGTGCCCATCAATCCAAGAATGGATTAATAAAATGTGGTATATGTATACCATGGAGTACTATTCAGCTCTAAGAAACAATGGTGATATAGCACATCTTATATTTTCCTGGTTAGAGCTGGAACCCATACTACTAAGTGAAGTATCCCAAGAATGGAAAAACAAGCACCAGATATATTCTCCAGCAAACTGGTATTAACTGAGTAGCACCTAAGTGGACACATAGGTGCTACAGTAATAGGGTATTGGGGAGGGGGGAGGGGGGAGGGGGGCGGGTATATACATACATAATGAGTGAGATGTGCACCATCCGGGGGATGGTCATGATGGAGACTCAGACTTTTGGGGGGAGGGGGGAAATGGGCATTTATTGAAACCTTAAAATCTGTACCCCCATAATATGCCAAAATAAAAAAAAAAATTAAAAAAAAAAAAAAAGAAAAGAAAATAAGCTGATGAACCAGCAGGAAAAGCACTCTCCTTCTAACAATCCGCCACAGGCAGACATTGGACAGCACGAACTAGGGTGGTGCAGCCTCAAGCAGCACCCTGCCAGGAAGACCCATGGGCCTGAGACTCCTCTCTCACACTGAGAGACTCTGATACCTGGAGAGTATTGGCAATGGGGATCTTATCACAGGAAGCTCCCAGCCCAGGAAGAGTTTTCCACCCCGTAGCTGGTGGGGGGCATCCTGCTTCAACAAGGCTCTGGCTTCATGGCTTCAGAAGGCTTTCCTTCCCTAGCAGGTGTCAGAATCATCTCTGCCACCAAGAGGCATGTGGGAGGGGGAAGCAGCTACGCCTGGATACTTTTCATCCCCTCAGGCCAGAGACTTCCTTTTCCCCATCTAGAAACATAAGGAAGCCAAGTCTAGGAAAATTACTTCTGCCACCTCAGGCAGCTCCAATAGGGACTATGGGAACCCCACCTGCACCAGACACACCAGGCCCACCAAAATGAGACCACAACACCTCTGAAAATTAAACTGTCGGAACTACTGCCCACTAAAGTAGGCTAAGACCTATTAGTTATACCTAACAGAGTCGCTACCTATCCAAATAAAATATTCAAATAGGACCCAGAGTCTCCTAAAATGAGTAGGGCCTCAGGGACCCATAGAACAAAACCAAAAAAAGACCCCAGAAGTTGAGGAGAAATAGAATAGGGCTGAAAGACTATTTTAAAAAATAATGTCTGACAATGTCACAAATTTGATGAAAGATATAAACCAACAGATTCATGATGTGAATCCCAAATAAGATAATTCAAATAAGATAAATCCAAAGAAATCCATGCCAAGACACATTATAACTAAACTTTCCAAAACTAAAGACAAAGGGAAAAAATCTGAAAGCAGCTAGAGAGAAATAAAATGTTACCTATAAAGGAACACTAATTCAAATGACAGCATATAGTTCTTAACTTGAGGCCTCTCCAGAAACTATCTCAGGTGAAAAGAGCTATCTCGTTCTAGATCATGCCCCCTTCTTGGGTGGCTCACATCCAATAACTTAGGGATATAATGCCTGGCCCTGTGGCCAATATTGATGATTATGAGGATATAAAGGCCCAGGCCTGTCCCAACATCAGACAACTCTGAAGGGCCATCTTGGCTTCCTATATGTTCAACTGAGGCCTTTGCTGAGACTGGAACATATTTCAACTTCTCCGATTACTCAGTTTTGCTTCCTTCCCAATTCTTCCAAAGATTTTTGTCCTAAAATTGTTACTTAAGTAATATGTTGCGAATATGCAACATATTACTTGCCAACATGTTTGAAAACATGCAAACATGTCAAACATGCAACATATTAATCTCTATCTCAGGGTCTGCTTTCTGCAGAACCCAAACTTCAACCATAATCATGGGAATGGGTGATAGCAGGAGAGATAAGGACCTGTTCAGGAAGCATTTAAATGAAATGGAGTGAGTCTTTGACCACCAATTGTTGGAGGCTTTCTTTAGAATGTGGGGTACCCAATGCCTCTTTTCCCTTATCTTTAGCTGCTAGTTTTCAATTTCAGGGTGAAAAAAACCCACAAAAAAACAGCCTCCCTCAGCATCTTATTACATTAGTCTAGTTTGAACCTCCATTTAAAAACATTATATGAGTGTTACAGCTCTTTTTGAATTTGTCTAGCAGGTTTTCCGGTCCTTACCGGAAGACCCCCAAAAATAAAAACATTAAATGTTGTTTTAAATTAAAATTCTAACAATTCAATTTTTAAATTAGTCCTCAAGCCTCTAAAAATAAAATTCAAATAAATACACTTAATATTAATGGTAATGATGCCAGTTTATGAAGTCAATGTTGGAGCAAGGGGAGAGACAATGCAAAACACTCTGAAAACATTTTTTTCCTTTTACTAAATTTAGAAAAACTCTGAGAAGAAATAGACCTATAAAAATTTGTGTGGAGGAAGCAAAGAAGCAAATTCTTAGACACAGAACTATTCTTACATATCTGAATAATGTAAATATCAAGAACCTGATGTTTTCTATGTGAAATCTTATACTGTAACTTTAAAATGTCAAAATGTAGTAAGAGTTGACCTGTTACTCAATGGACAGTATTGTGCTGGCTAGAGAATTTGCTGAAATCATACCACAGATTACTTAGTTTCTTAGAGAACACATGGTGAGCTCATTGCTCCCAGTGCATGGGTAGTCACCACAAGCCACTCTTTAATTTATCTCAACTTTTGTATGTTTTGAATGAGTTCCCTGGAATCTCTAGCTTCTTATTTGCTTCATCTCATCATAGTGCCCTCTCCATTGTACATTTAAATTCCTCCTCTGCTTAATGAATGCTACCTGCCAGGCTCTTTCAGCAGCCAAACTAAATCTCTGGACATGAGGAGCCACTGCAGAAGGATTTTTCTAACTTTAACTCTCATTGCTTAATAATCAATACACTCTACCTCCATAGTGATACCCAAGAGACTGAAGTTCTCAATTATGCCTTCAGCCTGAGCTACCTGATTCAACTCACAGTCAATTGGTAATGATTCTGCCACTAACCAGGTGGACGTTAGCGAGTAATGTCTGACTTAATATGTTTGCAAAGTACAAAAATAGAGTGGATTAACTAACTAGACAGGAACACACCACCTAATTAGTTCTAACCCTTTCATTCTTCTATTAAGAAATGTTACTATTAAACCACATATTCAACTTTATTATTATCCATACCTGAATCATTTTTGGTAGAATCACAGTAAAAGGCCAAGAAATGGGGAAAAAGAAGTGAATTATAGAAAAGAAAAGGTAATAAACAAAAGTTCCTACACAGTCTACAAACTGATTAGTTGCTCAGTAATGAAGACTAGATAACATATAGTTTCATAATATTGGAGAAACATCCTATATTTATTTATCTTTAAAAGAACTTCAAACAATAATGTTTCTTTTTATTTCTAAACTTTAATTCTTATAATCTTAACATCAATAATTTGTTTTTTCTCTCATTTAAATTGCTTTATTTGAATCTTGAAAACAACTATATTAGGTAGGCATTATGTTTATTTTACACATAATAATAATAATAATGGTAACAATGAGTTTTTGAGCCCCTGTTGTATTCTAGTACTTATATAAGAGCTTAATACCTACCAACTCATTTAATACTCACATGAAATAGGTACTTCATGAAATAGGTAATATTATTATCTCCATTTTACAGATGAGGAAACTGAAAACTTAACTATTTTCAAAACATGGTGATAAGTAAATTAATGAGTTCTAAATAAAATTATAGCTGCTCAATAAATGTGTAGAGAATATAATTCCATCCTGATACAATTGGAATACACATACTTTTGTGAACAATCTTACCCATCAAAGCACTTTTGTGTTAGTAAACATCAATGTCCTTTGTCCATACCATTTTCATCTTTTGAATTCTGCCTAAATGGAACAGGGTTGGCATCAAAGCTAGCATGAATTTTCTATTATGTTCCACTGATCAATGCATTTATTTTTTGACAGTATCACACTCCTTTGATTACCAAAGCTATATAGTAAGTCTTACTCTTAGGCACAGTAATTCTTCCCACTTTATTCTTTTTATTTTTTCAAAAATATTAGGGCTATTCCAAGACCTTCTTATTTACATATAAATTTTAAAATAAGCTTTCTATATCTACAAAAAAATTACTGAGATTCTAGTAGGAAGAGTGTTACATCTAAATATCAATTTAAGAAAAATTGACATATTTACTATGTTGAGTCTTCTAATCCATTATTCTCCAAGTATTTAGGTCGTCTTTGATTTGTTAGTGCATCACAATGTTCGTCATACAGGTTTTGTTCATGTTTTATTAGAATTATAGCTGAGCAGTTCATTTTGGGGGGGGCAATTACAATAGTATTTTTTAAATTATGGTTTCTGCTTGCTTGTTGTCAGTATGTAGAAATGCAATAATTTTTTATAAAGTAAAATATAATATTTCCAATTGACTATTTTTTAAAGTGATGTAATAAACTTGAAAAGAATATGTAAAACAGCTACATTCAGCAGTTGGTTCACTTTACCTATTCTAAAGTTATTAACCTCATAACTTTTCAAACACTTAAAAAAGTATTCTCATTTATATAGAGACATGGCTCATGTTTTCATTCAAATTGATGAATATTCAGGTTTAGGAAAGTCAAAGGTCTCCAATCAGATCAGTCCAAATACGAACACCCCCAGACATATTATAATCAAACTCTCAAAGGTCAAAGACAAAGAGAGGATTCTTAAAACAGTGAGTGAAAATGAGCAAATAACAAAAAAGGGAGTCCTAATATATCTGGCAGGAGACTTCTCAGCAGAAACCTTGCAGGCCAGGAGAGAATAGGATGATATATTCAGAGCACTGGAAGAGAAAAGCTGCCAATGAAAAAAACTATACCCAATGAAATTACCCTTCAGAAATGAAGGAGAAATAAAAGACTTTCACATGCCAAGATGCAATTATATGAGTAAACAAAAACAAAAAAATTTAAAAAAGAAAACTTTCACAGACAAACAGAAGCTGAGGAAATTCATCACTACCAGAACTGTTCTATAAGAAATACTAAAGGGAGTTCCTTAAACTGAAAGAAAAGGATGCTAACATATAACAAGAAAGCATTTGAAGGTATAAAACTCACTCGTAAAAGTAAGTATGTAGACAAATCATACTGACTTTGATACTTTAATACTGTAATCATAATGTATAAACCACTGATATCTTTAGTATGAAGACTAAAAGACAAAACTATCAAGAAGAATAATATTTCATTAATTTTCTAAGGGATAGGCCATATAAAAAGATGGAAAAGGTGACATCAAAAATTCAAAATGTTGGGGGGAATAGAGTTAAAGTATATACAACTATTTTTTTGTTTCTTTCCATTTCTATGTGATCAAAGTTAAGTTATTAGTTTAAAATAACTTGTTATAACAGTAAGACATTTTATGAAGTCCTCATGGTAACCACAAAACAAAAACCTATAATAGATATTAAAAAAATAAAAAGCAAGGAATCAAAAAATACTACTAGAGAAAGCTACTTAACCCCAAAAGAAGAGAGTAAAAAGGGAAAAATAGGAAAAAATCTACAAAATAACTAGAAAACAAGTAATAAAATGCCAGGAGTAAGTCCTTGCACATTAATAATTACCTTGAATGTAAATGGATTAAATTCTCCAATTAAAAAGCATAGGGTGGCTGAATTTATTTAAAAAAATGTTTGAAGGTCAAAATATCTGCTGCCTACAAGAAACTCACTTCACCTATAAGGACACATATAGACTAAAACTGAAGGAACAGAAAAAGATATTCCACACAAATGGAAACCAAAAAGATTAGACTTATAGTCAAAAACTATAAAAAGAGACAAAAAATAGCTAATGCATAATGTTAAAGGGATCAATACAGCATGAGGAAATAATAATTGTATATATATATATAGTATATATATTGTATATATATGCAATATTGTATATATATAGTATATATATAATTGTATATATGTATTAATATATATTAATATATATATTTATATATAATTGTATATATATTATGTATATATATAATTGTATATATATATATATATATACACTCAACATTGGAAAACCTAAATATACAAAACAAATATTAATAGACCTATGAGGAAACAGACTGCAATCCAAGAATAGTAGGTGATTTTAACACCCCACTTTCAGCAATGGACAGATCATCCAAATAGAAAATCAACAAAGAGCAATAGAGTCAAACTACAAGCTAGACCAAATCAACCTAACAGACATTTACAGAACATTCCGCCCAATATCTGCAGAATACAGATTCTTCTAAATAGTATATGGAAGTATATCATACATTCTCCACAATAGACCATATGCTAGAGCAAAAAACAAGTCTTAACAAAATTTTAAAACTCTAAATCATTTCAAGTATCTATTCTGACCACACTGGAATAAAGCTAGAAATCACTAATAGGATTTTGGAAACTGTACAAATACATGGAAACTAAACAACATGCTCCTAAACAACCGATGGGTCAATGGGTAAACTAAAAAGGAAATTTAAAAATTTCTTGAGACAAAGGTAAATTAAAATATATATATATATATATATATCAAAACCTATGGGATATAGCAAAAGCAGTTATAAAATAGAAGTTTACAGCAATATGTGTCTATATCACTAAAGTAGAAAGACCTCAAATAAACAACCTAACATTGTACCTCCAGAAACTACAAAACAAGAACAAATCAAACCCAAATGAGTAGAAGAAAAGAAATAATAGAGATCAGAGCAAAAATAAATGACATGCATATTTAAAAATCAATACAAAAGATTAAGTAAATGAAGAGTTGGTTTTTTAAAAGATAAACAAAATTGACAAACTTTTAGTCAGATCACTAAGAAAAAAAGAGAGAAGATTCAATAAATAAAACCATAAAGGAAAAAGAAGACATTACAACTAATACCAGAGAAATACAAAGAACCATTAGAAACTATTATAAGCAACTATACACCAACAAATTGGAAAATCTAGAAAAAATGGAAAAAATCCTGTACACATACAACCTACCACGATTAACTCATGAAGAAATAGATATCCTGAACAGACTTATAATATGAACAAGATTGTATCAGTAATAAAAAGTCTCCTATTGAAGAAAAGATGAGAACCTAATAGCTTTATGGCTAAATTCTACCCAATATTTAAAGAACTACTACCGATTCTATGCAAACTATTCTCAAAAATTGAAGTGGAGGGACTTCTTCCAAAAGTATTCTATGAGGTCAGCATTATCCTCATAATAAAACCAGGCAAGAACACAATAACAGCAACAAATAAACTCCAGGCCAATATCCCTAAGGAACAGAAACACAAAAATCCTCAGCAAAATACTAGCAAACCAAATCCTATAGCGTATCACAAAGATTATTCAGCATGATCAAGTGGGATTCATCTGACGGATGAAAAGATGGTTCAACATATACAAATCAATAAAGATGACACATCATATAAACAGAATGAAGTACAGAAACCATATAATCATCTCAGCAGACACAGAAAAAACACTTGATAAATTCAATACCCTTTCAAGATAAAAACTCTCAACAAGATAGATACAGAAGGAATATACCTCAACACAGCAAAGGCATATGACAAATCCACAGCTAATATACTGAATGGAGAAAATTTGAAGTTTTTTTCTCTAAGATCAGGAACAAGACAAAGACACTCACTTTCACCACTTTTTTTTTGGAGACAGTCCTTGCTCTGTCTCCCAGGTTAGATTGCGGTGGCATCATCTTAACTCACTGCAACCTCAAAAACCTGGGTTCAAGCTATCCTCCTGCCTTAGCCTCTTGAGTAGCTGGGACTATAGTGTGAGCCACCATACTCAGCTAATTGCTCTGCTTTTTTATAGAGGGTCTTGCTCTTGCTCAGACTGGTCTCAAACTCCTGGCTTCAAGCAATCTTCCTGCCTCAGTCTCCCAAAGTGCTAGGACCACAGGCATGAGCCACAGAACCCAGCCCTACTTTTACCACTTTTATTCAACATAGAACTGGAATTCCTAGCCAGAGCAATTAAGGAAGAGAAAGAAATATGGACATCCAAATTGGAAAAGAAGTCAAATTGTCCCTATTTGAAAGTGACATGATCTTATTTAGAAAACTCTACAGACTTCACCAAAAAACTATTGAAACTAATAAACAAATTCAGTAGTTTCAGGACACAAAATCAACATACAAAAATCAATAGCATTTCTATACACCAATAGCAAACAATATAAAAAAGAAATTAAAAAAGCAATCCTACTCACAATAGCTGCCAAAAAAAATTAAATACCTAGAAAAAATTTTACTAAGGAGGTGAAAGATCTCTGCAATGAAAACTATAAAATACTGATCAAAGAAACTGAAGAGGTCACAAATTAATGGAAAGATATCCCATTGGAATAATTGGATTGCATTGGAATAATTGGAATAACTAATATGTTAAAATGTCCATGAATACCCAAAGCATATTCAATGTAATCCCTATTAAAATACCAACTACATTTTTGACAGAAATAGAAAAATCAATCCTAAAATTCTTATGGAACCACAAAAGACACTGAATGACTAGAGCAATCTTGAGTAGTAAAAAACAAAACAAAACAAAAATCACAAATCTAGAAGCATCACACTACCTGACTTCAAAACATCCTACAAAGCTATAGTAACCAAAATAACACGGTATTGGTATAAAAACAGGCACATAGACCAAAGGAGCCGAATGTCTGATTTCCTTAAGTACTAAGTTTGACAATTGATATCTGTGGCATTTCAATTTGACACTTCTTGTTTTATTTTGATTGTGAAGGTACATCCTCAGTCTTGTGAATGCATGTTTTGGCTTGTAAGTATCTTTCAAAATTTTTTAGAGCAATTTTTTTGAAACCATGGATAAGTCCAAAATTCATGTTATTTTTTATTATAAGTTCCATCATAGAAACAATGCAGTACAGACAGCTCAAAATATCAACGAAGTGTTTGGGAAGGACGTGGCTAATAAACACACAGTATGTCAATGGTTTGAGAACTTCTGTTTGGTGATTTTAATCTTGAAAATGAGCCATGTGGGCGACCTGACACCAAGGTGGGTAATGATGAACTGAAAGCTGTAGTGGAGGTGAATCTATCTCGACACACACGTGAATTAGCAGCTAGGTTTGACATTACTATTCCAATAATATTGGACCATTTGAAACAAATCAGCAAGCTAAACAAGCTGGATATATGGGTACCATATGAATTAAACAAGCGTCACAAGAGAAATAGTCTGGAAGCTTGCCTTTCTTTGCTGGTACGACATAAAAGTGAACTATTTCTACACTGTATTGTTATGTGTGGTGAAAAATGGATTCTTTTTGATAATCAGAAGCCTTTGGCACAATGGTTGGATAAAGATGAAGTACAGAAACACAGTACAAAATCTAATATCCATCAAAAAAAAGCTAATGGTGTCTGTTGGCTGGTCCAGCATTGGTATTATCCACTACAGCTTTATGAAACTTGGTCAATCAATTCCAACATATGTCTACTACAACCAGTTGGATGAAATGATGAGAATGCTTGTGAATAGCCACTAAGATTGGTCAATAGAGACAGGCCAATCCCCTTGCAAGACAATGCTCAATCACATGTTGCACAAACAAAGCTGCTCAAACTACAGAAGCTGGACTTGGAAACTCTCTTGTCATCCCCTGTATTCACCAGACTTTGCACCAACTGACTACCACTTCTTTTAGACTTTGGACCTCTTCTTGCAAGGAAAATTATTCCATTCTCAACAAGCTGTGGAAATTACCTTTCTTTATTTCATCACCACTCACTCTTCAGGCTTCTTTACTGCTGGCATAAACAAGCTACCATAAAGATGACAAAACTGTGCCAATAGTTTAGGCACATACTTTGCTTAATTGTGCTGCTTCTTGTTTGAGATGTAATAAGCTACACTTTTGATTTGAAATCAGATATTTTATATTTAATTACTTAGTTATGCTATTATGGAAAATAGTATGGAAGTTCTTCAAAAAATTATAAATAGAACTACCAGATGATCCTGCAATCCCACTACTGGGTATATACCCAAAGAAAATGAATCAATATGTTGAAGAGATATATGCACTCCCATGTTTATTGCAGCACTATTCACAATAGTCAAAAGAGGGATCAACCTAAGCATCCATCAAGAAAATGTTATATATTTACACAATGGAAAACTATTCAGTCATTTAAAAAAAAATGAAATCCTGTCCTTTGGGGCAACACAGATGAGCCTGGAGGACATCACGTTAAGTGAAATAAGCCAGATATAGACAAATAATCTCACTCATATGTAGAATCTAAAAAAGTGGATCAAATAGAAGTAAAGAGTAGAATAGTGACAGGACGGGTGGAGGGAGGAAGGAAAGGAAAATTAGTTGGCTCTGTGAGTCACAGATGATGTAAAATGTATTTTGAATGAAAGCTGCAATAAAGCAGCAAATTATGAAAAAATAAAAAAAAGAAATTGCTTTCTTAAGTATCAAAAACAATGCCTATTTTACAGCAAGTATTCTGTAAATGCTTAGTAAATTAATAAAGCATGGATGAACAAATGAATGTTTAAAAAATAAATCACAAATAGAACTAAATAAAAATCAAGCAAAAAATATTAATGTAACAATCCTATCATTATAAAACTAAATGTTCCTTACAAGGATTAAACAGAATGCTTATTTTAAATAGCAATCAGTTACTATATTATTATATAAAGAGGGAAATCAAAATATTAAAGTAAATGAGAATTATAGAAAACTTTATTCAATAGAAACTTAAGATTTGTTGTAACTCTGAAAAGTTAAGTAAGATTTCCAGAGTTGGTACTTAAGGAAATGCTTTTAATAACTAAATGTAGACAACAAATAGTTGTCTGCCTTGTAAACTCTAAATTATTTAAATGATGCTGAACATCATAGCTAACAATAAGAAAATAATGCTGATTTCATTTCTTTTTTTTCCTGAATTTTCCCTAAGCAAAAATTGATTAGGTATTTTTAAAGCCTTGATATCCCTTTTATATATATTTTTAAGATTAATAAATTGATCATTTTTAGAAGAGGGTTTTCATATTTTTTCCTTCAACAATTTTCCTTTCCTATCTCAGAAGATACTCCTAAGGTCAGTTAGTGACATTTTCATTTATGTTGTTTTAATGTTTCTATACTTGAATTCATAAAGTAAATGAAAGAAAAATTAGTAAAATCAGCATGAACTTTCATTTTGCTACTTAGAATGCTGTGCCACAAGTCATGATAACAGTGCCATCAATTAACAGAAGCAGCAAAGACACTACTTAGAGAGATCATTTTAAATGTCAGTAATGCCCCAGAAACCCTCTAACATAACTGAAGCCCATTAAATCTCACTTATAAGCCTTAATGCCTTATTTAAACAAAGAAAGGCTCATAATGCTGTCCTTCAGCATGTCAAAATCTATTGGAAATAGATATATAAAATAACTCCCTAAAATGACATAGAGATTAATTTTTATAACATACTGATAAACAAAAATTTAAAGTAAAAAAATGAGAATTGGCAAAATTATGTGCTATTTTAAAAATTTTTAAGAAGAAAATTTTCAAGCCAAACAACAGACTTCTAAAGAAAAAGTACATTTCATAGATACCTACTACCTACATACATACATATACATATATGAATCTGTTATATGCCACCATATTTACATAATATTTATTTATATATAAATATATTTTCAATGTTATATATACATATACAATCTAGTTAGATTTTTATTATACAAATATATGTACTTTTTCTTCAGAAGTCAGTTCTTTTGTATATATGTATATATGTCCATATATACATAAATATCTCTCAGAACTCTCCTTCCTATGATCTAGAAGGAGCTGATTATTTGCCTTCTTTCTGATGAGCTAATTTTTCAAAAATCACTCTTTATTGCAAGACCAATTAATCTAAATTCTCTGCTTGAGCCCCTAAATAATCATTCCAAATGAATACACAGCAAAAGCCTTAGTTTTTTTATTAAGAGATAGCTGTTACAAATGTCTTATCTGGCATGGTCTCAGAGTTCTTAGATTAAACACCTTCTTTTAGTAATAAGTCAGTAATTATTAAAGTGGGTATTGGGGGAAATGAATTAAAGGCATATATAGTGGTCTGAATAATTATAAAAGTATAATATCTGTAACAAGTGTTGTGATTATTAATCTAGGTTTTTTATAAAGTATGTAAGCTAGCCTAAGATTCAAAGATCCTTAAGAAAAGAGCATAAAGGAATACAAAAAGATGAAAGTATTTCTAAATAGCCATTCCCAAATGCTCTCTCCATGGGTTCCTTTTGAAAAACACTTACTTTTTCACTTATTATTAAAAAAACATTGACTTTACTGTGTTTGGGATAGATTCAGTATATTTTAGGGTTTTCAAAATAACTGCTTTCTGATAGCCACTGGTTGTTACAGAAAAGGCCAACTAAATCAGAACCCTTTTTACATAAATCTATGTAACTCATCTTAAATGACATTTTAAAGTGCTTTGTCACCAGAAAATCTATGGGCCTCAATATAATTCAAAAAATATATATATATATATGATGAGGAATATAAATAAATGGTTAGAAAACTTCACTGACAGAGATAAGAGTTCTTTGTCTAAGTAGCAGAGTTGGAGAAGAAAGGGAATGCTTCTATACTATATCCTAGCAAGTTCAAAGGTATGTCTTTAAAATTTTCTAAACATTTAAAGAAGGTCTTCATTGTACCAATCCCGCAAAATGGTAAACATTGGTAAACACAGTCTAGAACAAATCCAGTCTTATATATGAAAGTGTCCTAAAACTGTAAACCCCAGAGTGATGATGAGGCATTCTTAAAGTTATCATCATTTAGGATCAAAACTAACAAATAAAAGCTAGAAAATAGTTCACTAAATAATTCATTTAGTTAAGCCTTAATCCTCTCACAATTGCAACCATCCACAATCCCACCCTGAATTAGAAGTAAGGGAAAAAGAGTCCCTGAGGTTCCCACCCTATGATGTTATCATGATACATTTAACAAACTCCATTATCTAATTCTGAGGTCATAGAAAACTGGGAGCAGCAAACTGGAAAAAGGACAGTTATAAGGTAAAGGCTTATCAGGGAGACAAGCATAATAGCTGCAAAATAAAGCCTAACAGAAAACAGAGACAGAAAAACTGGAAACTACAGAACCAGATGACAGTATGGTTTACTAGTGGAAGCTCATAAATGATGATCCTCTTAAGGAAAATATGTGTTATGTTCATTATCATTTGTTTAAGACAGCCTGGAAGTATATAATACATTTTAAAAATATTTCCATTCAAAATTGTTAACATTTTAAAATGTTTCCCTTCAATCTATAGTCCAGATTCTATCAGCTAATGAATATAAGCCTAGAAATCTCTAACTGTAAACACAATTCTAAATTTTGCTGCATTTGGTTAAAAAGGCTGATTCCAAAATATTTCAATGATTCTTCAAAATTAGCTAATATGCTTTTTAAGATTATGTGCCTTTAATCATAAATGATAAACTCTTTTTGAAGTATATGAATTGCTTTTAGTAAGATTTGCAATCATTTTGAACAAATTATAAAGTAGCCTAGAAGAAATAATGTGTTATGCCATATTAATGCATTTCTAACTTCAGTAGATTGAGCAAAGATGATTATAAAAGTGAAATGTGTAACCTTATTCACTCCTGGGATCTATTATTGAAATTTGAAGAATAAAACTAAAGTCTTTTCAGAACTTGTGAAAGGCTGTTATCTGAAGGCTGTTTTTTAAAAGCTAAATTATATAAAATATGTAAGAACACTAAAGAAATCTTTATTAATATCCTATTACCTGGCAGACAATATATCTGAGCCATAATTTTGATTATGGCCTTAGGGGAACAAGAGAATCCTTTAATTCACATATTTTAATAGAATCATTGCAAATTTGTTCCACTGTTCCTCATCTAAACTCCCTAGTAATTTATTATTTAAACCAGTGTTTCCCGAAGATTGAGATATAAGATGATTTTTAGATGGTACATGAGGACCATTTTTTATTTTAATAGATTTATGTTTATTTTAACATATTAAAAAGAAGTATGACTAAAACCAAAAAACGTATAGCTAGAGATTAAATTCATGAGTTCATGGGTATTATTACTTAATAAAGAAGTTAACTTTTAAACATTATCTCAATTTAAAGTTATTTTAAAGAAAATATTACATTAATATTTAAAACATTAAATAAATAATCTGTATAGTTTATAGTTATGGCAAAAAAAATCATGTTTGTTCAAAATGAGTGGTTAAGAAAATATGACATATTCTATTCACTTAGAAAGTAGACATGCCCTACTCTGTGACATTTAATTTATAGTTGCTTTCCACTACTATTTACATCTTTTATGGATTAAAATATTATCTATTGCTCTTCTTTCTCCAACTAATTTATAAGCTTGGTTACCACAGGTTCAGGTTGGATGCTTTGCACAGTTAGACTTTATATTTGTTGGTTTAGATTTGCCCATGAGAGGCTTCCAAAGATTGATGAGAGTATTTCTTTGTTTGGCTGATCAAAGTTAGCCTCTCTGAGAGTTTACTTTAGTAGGCTTCTCAGTCTTCTGCCATAAGTTAGTTTTTAATGTATGAAATAAGAACTTTAGCATGCTCTTAAAAGTTTTGGCTCCTTCTTTCTAAAAGTTCTGTTACATCTGTAAAAATACAATGAAAGTAAATAAGGTTTTTAATTTAGTATATATTGAATTCTACCCATGTTATTATAACCCAATGTGTTTATTATAAAATAATTTAAAAACTGAGATATTAGTTGCCAATGCACAATATTACCTGGACACATCTTGAAGGCATGTAGATCAAAGTCATATTTGTATACATGGAATATGCCATTATCAGGTACCAATGTGAAATGCACAGCAAGATAATCATGTGATATCACCATGCAGTAGAAAGATTTTCAAGAATAAAAAAAAAGGAGACCAACTCCACCAATTAACTGACCAGTAGGGACAAAATACTTAACTTCTCTGAGCCTTAGCTTTCTTAATGAAGTTGCTTATATTAAAAAAAAAGAAATCTGATAACGATGAAATATGTCAGGGCAAAAAAACCAGCCTGATTATGAAATGATATTACTAAGAAACTAAACCACTACTATTACAACCTATCACTAGACTTTTGCTTATGGAAGAAAAACAAACCCCTCTCTTGTATAAGTCACCGTTAATCAGGATTTCTGTTACTTACAGCTGAATACATTCCTCATTGGGAAAACAACAAAGAAAAAAAATCATAAAAAAAGAAGAATCATAGATCTGACTACATATAAATTTAAAGCTTTTGAATATTATAAAAGGAACTGAAAAATATAGCAGTTAATATGATAAAGGAATAATGCATTTACTGTGAAAATAACTCACACATATCAATAAGAAAACTATTGAGAATCCAATAATTAATGGACAAAAAATATAAATAGAAAATTTACAAGAAGAGGTAGTTTAAAAAACATATGGCAATTTTTTATCCTTTCTAAAAGTTCAATAAATGCAAATTAGAATAAGAAGATAGCATTTCTTGTCCAGCAGATTACCAGAAACAATGGTACTAATTAGAATATCTATGGATGTGCAGGGTTTGGTGAAATAGGCCCTTTTATACATTGCTAATAAGAATGTGAATTTTTATGACACTTTTGGAAGACAATTTAGTGAGGTGCATTAAAATATTTAAAACATAATGTAATAGGGGTTTGGTTGAATAAATTAAGTTATGAAAATTCTTTCTAAATAGTATACAAATATTAAAATTATACTTCTAAATTATACATAGTAAGAAATACCAATCATATCCTGTTAAATATAAGAAGCAGAATATAAAATGTTATATATATTGACTATATTATATATTTTTTAAATTACCTGGACAAAAAACAGAACAAACTATTAACAGGGGCTTTCTTTACATAGCAGATCTATGGGTAATTTCTTTTAAACTTTTATCAAGTTCTAAAATGCACATTTAGAATAAAGAACACAGTATATTCTACTTTTTAAACTAATATAAAATAAGATCAAGGGGTAGAATGAAAGTTGCTTACATCCCTGACATTCAACACATCAATGAATCCATGTATTTAAAGCATTTGATCAACTTCTCATCTCTGAAGTATGTTGCTTATGCCTCAGTTTGGTGAGGTTAGGGATGCAAAGATAGATTACAACAGAATTCTTAAGCAACTGCTTATATAGTGAGATGACATGAACTGGAACAACTACATGCAAGGTAAGCAGGAAAAAACCACTCTAAAAGCAACACAGCCACGTAGCCCAAAGCTGCGGGTTATTAGGAAATGACAGCAGTGATCAAAGATAGATGGCATCATTTGTAGATGAGGACCCTAAACCCACAGGGCTAAGTAGGCACAAACATCAGAGAAACCATAGCCCCAAATTGCTTACAAACTACAAGCATTCTCAAGTTTGGAAATACAAGTTATATGCAGGCCTTGAAGGTCTTAATGTCCATAAGAATGCAATAATATTATCAGTTCCAACATCAATGAATGTAGATGGGTGTGATTTTCAGGTTAGAACAGATTAAAGCTCCATCCACATTCCAGCACGTTTTCCTTTAAAACCCCTGTCTTTGAAGTTAGAGATCGTATTTCTCACTTTTTGTCCTAAGGACCTAGATAAGGTAATTGAAATCAATAGTTGAGAAATGATAACAACCAATATATATTCTGCAGAAGATTGCAGCAACCACAGTGGAAAGATGCATTCTGAGGAAACTCTCTATGATCATCATAAGAAGAAAACCTCAAGATGTAAGAGGTATACCAAGAAACAAATATAATCATTTCTGAGGCAAAATGGCCAAAATACTCATCCCTTTCAGGCAAATCTAAATGTAAAAAATCCTTATTTGGACAAAAGACAAGCACTCTGTTTACCAAAGGATTCACGATAAGATTGCTTTGAATAATAAGATTTCCAGTACTAAACATTTACTTTTTTTGGAACTACATGTATTGTATAAAAGGAGTTGCACCTGCATTCCACAAACAAATCCTGAGATAATGTAGTTCTAGACCCACCCTTCTCAAAGATGAGCTGAATCATATCAGACAAGCCACTTATCTCAACTTTATCTTCCTCGTCTATAAGTTGGTAACAATAGGACCCTTATGGTATCATAGAACTATTGTAAGGACTCACTGAAATTAATTTTTTTATATAATGGAAAGTCCTACAAGAATAATATAAGGTGATATTATCATTATTATTACTACTAACTGTATAAAAACTTAAGTTAACCCATTAGAAAAACCCTAACATAGTTTTAAGAATACTATTCTTCAAAATGTTTAATTTTCCTGTCATGTTTCTCCAAATTAAACACTCAAGAAACAAAAACTTTATTATTTAATACATTGTAAATGAGAGTGTTATTGGCCACTTGCAATTGGAAAAAGGAAAAAAGTCAATTTCTTAATAAACATAGAATATAAATAAAAATAGAGCATAATCTAAATTCATTATTACCTTTTATTCTCTAAACTTCTAAATTTTCTTTCCATTTTCTCCATTGTAATAGTAGAGAGAGAGAGATCAGAGGTCTCTGGGTCAGAAATACCTGGGTCTAAAACTGCTCCCAATTCTAACTTTAACATAACTTAGCAGTATGACCTCTAAGAGGTACTAAGCTTTTCTGAGAGTCAGTTTTGTCCCCTACAAACCATGGAGAGAATGTCTATACTGCAAAATTTTTGTAAGTATCAAACATGAAAGTGTCTAGTATAATTCAAGGCACATGATGGACACTCTGTCTGAAATGTCAGTTTCCTTCATCCACAAAACTGTCAGTCTTAGAAAGATCACGTAGCAGATACAGTGGATACTCCTCCCATATCCCCTTGGCCTCACCACCTCCTTGCACACAGCCCTGCTTCCAATTGCCAGTACCTGGCATTGCTCTGTCGGAGAGCTTTCTTTGGCCTCCATCCACTGCTTTATTTTCCATACAGCAAGTCAAACCTGCTATGGAATCTGTGTTCCCCAGGAAAATTACAATCTGTTGAATTTATTTGGACTGAATTCCAAATCCTTGTGGTGCCAAGCACAATAATAAGAACTTAATGCTAAAAAAAAAAAAAATGTCTGTTGATTGATACATTATATGGCATGATCAGAGGAAGTCCCTGAAAACAATGCCAAGCTAGTCTGCAAAGAACCATCTAGTAATTTATCTGGTTTAGAGCAACTTTTTCAACTGAGGTGCAGAAAAATCAATGTCAAGTTTTTAACATACACTGAAGATATGTTTTCTTTTTATAATAACTCAGATAAAGGGTGGGGGGGGAAGCACAAGAAAAAAACCTACTTAGTTAAGGAACTTCGTGGCCACATAAAGACTTAGAAACTGCCTTACTTTCTTCAACTGGAACAATAACTTTCCTATTCTCTAAGTGATATATTTAATTATACATTTATTAATAATTCTCAAATTGCTTGAGATTTAAGGTACATACCAATCAACCATCAATGAATTAAATAATAACTCCATTATTCTTTAAAAGACAGAAAAGTGATATATTCAAATATTAATTCTGAATTAAGTATTATCAATATTAGAAAATCCATATTTACTAGAGAATATTGTTTTCTTTATAACACAATCAGTACACTGCATGATGAGATGTAATCATGAATGTAAATCATGGGATAGAATCCAAAATCAATGTTATATTTGTCTCCCATTGTCTTTTAAAAACTCACTGGAGGTAGTTTTTCCCATACCAGTGGATGAAAACTCCAAATAGGTCTCATGATATCTCTGGACTCCTAGATAACAAAAAGACTGAGCAGAGTATCAGTTTAGTACATAAAAGTTTCAGTCTAAGACAATAAGCAGCAATTGTATCTGCATTCAAAGTTTCAACTACCCCCCCTGTTCCCCTAGCCAGGGACTGTAGTAAACTGACTTCTCTGGGGTCTAAATGAAAGGAGAGAGGTGGGAAAAGGGGGATGCAAAGTTTTCATTTGACTGGTACTACTGCAACATGGCTTCACACTCCCTTGACCTTGCAGATGTATAAACCTCTCTCTCTCTCTCTCTCTCTCTCTCTCTCTCCCTCTCTCTCTCTCTCTCTCTCTCTCTCTCTCTCACACACACACACACACACACACACACACACACACACACACACACACACATATTTTCATGAGTTATCAGATGCTTCCCTTCTGGCCTCTTTTGATTGTAACTCCAGGGACAGCTGATCCCCTCTCAGCCTCTGATGATCTACTGTTCAAAGACTCTGCTGTAATTCCTCTACCCTCTCTGCCAGTCCTCTCAAGCAAGAGTCAAAATTACTTGTGACAGTGCTCTCTCTTTCCCTGTATCCCACGTCTGGTCCCAGGAGTCACATACCTTTGGCTCATTTTGGAGTAGAATTCGGTTACTGCCAGACACAGTCCTGTACACGTAGCCTTCAAAACCCATTTTAGATGGCCTTCCACATTCAGATACCCCAAGTGAGCACCAGAAACCTGCTCAATATGTTTCCAAAGTCCAGAGGAGACAACAGACTCTTAGAGTCTCCTTTGAGATCTCTTCCAATAGAATGGCTGTGAGGGGAGTCACTGAAAACAAACACACACACACACACACACACATCTTCCTTACAAGGGGATGACAGGTGGCAAATAACAGCATATGCTATTTTGCAAAGAAGTTATCCTCACAAAATCCGCATGAATCTTTAACAACCTGACCCTTTTTAACACTCTTGTTGGGGGATGAAATCTATTAGTTGAATTTTTCCTTTGAAGATCTGCATCTTGATATCTGATAATAACTCATTTTGGTATCTTTTATCTATTGTATTTTGTTGGCTCAGATAAAACTAAAAACTAGCACTGTTGTAACAGTATATAACTTATAGGCCTTGCTATCTCCAGAATAATTATCTTTAGTAGGTGATGTAATAATACATAGATTACTTATACTATTTTCAGTACCTCTTTTTAAGAAGAATATAATTATAATTACTGTATATCACTTGGAGTGTTGTCTGGGGAAATGTTTTTCAATTAAGAGAGAATTGAGAAAAGTATCCACAGTAAAATTCTCTGAGAGGTGTCTTTTTTTAATTAATTTATTTTTAATATGGATACATAATAGTTGTATATCTTTATAGGGAACATGTGATGTCTTGATACAGGTATACAATGAGAATTAATCAGATCAGGGTATTGGGGTATTTATCACCTCAGGCATTTAACATTTCTTTGTGTTAGGAATATTCCAATTCCACTCTTTTAGTTATTTTAAAGTATACCCTAACTTATTGTTGATTATAGTCATTTTGTTGTACTATCAAATATTGATCATTCTGTCTAACAATCTAACTATATTTTTACACTCATTAACCATCCCCACTTTATTACCCATTCCCCACTACTCTTCCCAGCCTCTGGTAACCATCACTCTACTCTCCGTCTCCATGAGATCAATTGTTTTTAATATTTAGCTCCCACATATGAACGAGATTGGTCTTTCTGTGGTTGGCTTATTTCCCTTAACATAAAGCTTTCCACATCCATCCATGTTGTTGCAAATGGCAGGATTTCATTCTTTTTGTGGCTATATAATATTCCATTGTGTATATATGTACCACAATTTCTTTATCCATTCATCTGTTGCTGGACACTTAGGTTGATTCCATATCTTGGCTATTGTGAATAGTGCTTCAATAAACATGAGAGTACAGACATCTTTTCAATATGCTGAATTATCATCCTATGAATATATACCTAGCAATGGGAATTTTTTTGTTTTTTGAGGAACCTCCATACTGTTTTCCATAGTGGTTGCACTAATTTACATTCCCACCATCAGTGTGCAAGGGTTTCTTACACAAGCATGGCTCTATTCCTTCACCCCATCCTTTGGTGATATAAAACTAGGAGGCCTTGAGTCATTCTAGTTATGACTAGGGGACATATATGTTGGGGTCAAATCAGCAAATGAACTGAGGCCATTTGCAGTTGGAATAAGAGTGGCAAGAGTTGCCGCCAGGTTATCCTGGCTCTGTGAGAGGCAATAGGATACAGGAAATATTTTCTAACCCTTCAAATCTTGCAAGGCAATATAGTGTCCTGGTTAGGGAGGCAGACCCTGAAGTCAGACTGCCTTGTTCAAATCTTGGTTTCAACACTTACCAGCTAGTGACATTAGACATATTAACCTTTCCATGCCTCAATTTCCTCATCTGAAAAATGATGGTAATAACATACCTACTTACAGGTTTGTGAAAATTAAAAAATATAATCAATGAATAGCAGAAAGCCTTATCATTCCATTCAACAAAGCAAGAAGAGGATCAACACATCAGAGGCTTATGGAGAAGGAGTGAAAGAAAGAAAGCAAGGAAATACAAAGTGTGACAGATATTCTGGATTATTCACAACCAAATTTATTTCTGCTTTTTCCTGGGCACATAAATGGACAACATCCCTCAGCCTTGCCAGCATTTAGGTATGACTAAATTCTAAACAGTAGAATATGACTGGATGTATATTCACAAACATATCCTATGAAACATCCCTCAGTAATCTTGTATACTCTTTCCCTCTTCCACAGCAAACTTACACGATGGCAGATTTATATGACAGAAGGAACCACTTAGAAGCCCAGTGATCAGAAACACCTATTTGGACTTGATGTGAGTGCAGGGGGTGAAAAATCCTGTTGAGTTAAGCGACTGAGATTTTGAGAATTATCTATTACAGCAACTAGTGTTACCTTACACAAAGCATACTTTAATTTTTGTTCCCAGAATTTTTCTCGTAATGATTTTTTAAATCAAATATCAAAGCAATGTAATAAGGAAAGGAGATAGAAAAATTTGTTTTTTCCATTCTTTTTTCCTAAGCCATGAATCAAATTTTTCAAGACTTAGTCCAAGGTAGGGGACAAAAACAGTATTACATTGTATGATAAATAGGGGAATCAAATTTGGGGGAGGGGAATGAGAGTCTGACGATGAGAGCACCTAGAAAAATGGGGAGTCAGGGAGGTGTCAATAATTTTGAGGGAGAAACAAATTAAATAACATAGGAAAAATATCCCAGTATTTCCTCAAATTTCTAGTAAAGACTGATACATACATTAATGTTTTGTACAATGGCCTTTGTAGGAAAATTGTACAAAAAGTGATGAGTTCATAAATTATTGATCATATATTCAATAAATATTTAATATTAATATGTGTTTACTTTAGGTCAGGTACTGTTATAGATGCTGGATATATATAGAGAACAAAACAGACAAAGATCCCTGCCCTCATGGAGCTTACAGTATAGTTCAATAGACCAGTACAGCTTAGGCAGAATGAGTCCAAGAGAAATTAGTAATAGATGAGGTCAGAAAAGTAATGGGGAGACAGATTATCCAGCTCCCTAAAAGGATTTGGGCTTTTTCTCTCAGCAAGATAGAAGCCATTGAAGGGTTTTGAAGAGAGAAATGACATAATCTAATTTAAGTTTTAACTATAGTACTTTGGCTGCTGCATTGGAAACAAACTGTAGCGGGGCAAGAGTAGAAGCAAAGAGAGGAAAAGCTATTGCAGTAAGACAGGAGAGAGGTGTTGGTGGCTTCAGCCAGGGTGATAGTGATTCTGGGGGTGTAATAAGTGATGATGAGTGTTCTCTCTCTCTCTCTCTCTCTCCATTATGTATGCATTGTGTGTATGGTATATATTTGTATATATATGTATTTATGTATGCACACACATACACACAGGTGGTAGAACTGACAAGGTTTGCTGCTAAACTACAATATGTGATGTTACATGTGAGAGAAAGAGGAATCAAGAATGACACTAAGAGTTGCCATTGACTGAGAAGGGGATGACCACAGAAATAGCTGATTTTGGACATGTGGCATTGGATATTCAAGTGAAGGTATAAAACGGACAGTTAGTATATGAGTCCGAGATTTAGAGATATGCATTAAACATAAAAATTTGGGGGTAATCAGCACATAGATTATATTTAAATTTGTGAGGCTGGATGCGATCACCTCGGGGGTGAATGTAGTTAGAAAAGAAAAAAGGTCCACAAACTGTTCCTTGGGACGTCCCAGTATTTAGAGGCCAGGCAGATACGGAGGAACCAGAAGAAATTAATAAGCATATAGAGGGGAGGAAATCCAGGCAGATGTGGTGTCCTCGGAACCACTTGAAGAATATGTTTCAAGAAAAGAAGGGTGATCATTTGTCACATGCCATTGCTACGTCAAGTAAGATGAGGACTGAGAAGTAATCACTAAATTTAGCAATTTGAAAGATTTGGCAACTCAAAACACATGAGAATGCACTCATTTTATAACTCGCCCTGACAAAAGTGCTTCTCTAACAACAGCATTCCCTTTTAACAAGGTTATAAATAATTGCACCTAAACTTTTTGCTATTCTTCTGATTTACTACATCCCCTGATAATATTGTCCTATTTGCCAGCTCTTACATACATTTTATGAATAACTTTGATACTAATTGTAAATCATATTAATCATATTGTAGTTTTTAGATAAAGTGGTGAGATTTGGCTGGTTGGTGCTTCAATTAAATTATTTTAAATGATATATAAATTAAAATTTAAGCTGCTTCATTATCTTAACAAAAGACTTGTACAACAACAGTAGCTAGCACTTAGTGAGCACTGACTGTGTGGTAGGCACTGCTAAATGTTTTAAATGCTTTGTTTTACTCAACCCTGACAGTTATCCTGTAAGGCAGGTCCTATGATTATTCCCATCTTACAGGTAAGGAGATCAAGGCTTAGAAATTAAGTAATTTGCCCAATTTACCCAGCTGGCAGGAGGCAGAGTCAGGATTCAAATTCAGTTTTATTCCATGCTACCCAAACATAATCACTACATAATACACTCACTAATATTTCCACTACCTTAACTTATGCTCACTGTAGCTCTCATTTTTTACCCACGTGCCATTTATGGGGAGATAAATATTGTAGACCTGGGAGACACTTCAGCCTCAAGAACCAAGCAAAGTCAGGCTACAGTTTGAGGACATATAGAGTAGACCACTTGGACTTGGCCCTCTGCTCTACCAGAAGAAGAGCATTAGGGAATGGAGTGGAAGTTCCAGAAGGAATCTGTGTGAAAGCAGTTGGCATTCACCATTCCCTGTAAAGTCAGAAAAAAACTTTAGGTTAAAAGAAATAAAGAGAGGAAAGAAGAGAGGGAAAGAGAAATAAACTTGTATGATTCCAATAAATGTCTCCATATTTTTCAATTTGGCATCAAAATTATTGGTTCTGTAGCTTACAACTAAAGAAAAATCACTGGAAAATAAAAAAAAACAAACCTGCTCATTTAAATTTCTTAATTAGCTAAATACCTTCACTTGTTTCTAATTCTTCAGATTCCTACACTTTCTACTGCTTCATTCCATATAAGTTCCTATTAGTAGTTTACCTAGTGTTTTTAGAAGTCACTCCTTTTCAAATACATACATTACTATCAACATTGTAACAGCACTCTCAGCGATAATGGTGACTGAAATTAGCCTGAGACTCAGCAGTTCTTCATTTTTAATATTTCTGAGTCTTTTATTGCAGTCATCAGGAGGTATACAGTAACCAGAAAGGCAATAAGCATCAGATATTTCCAGGCCATATGAGTATCAGAAACTACTCTTGAAATCTCTATCATCATTTTTTCTGCTGCTAGAGACCAAACTGATCTGTATAATGCAGTAATATCTCTGTTCATGAAAGGAAAATGTTATGACTCAGTGCCTTATTATTGGAAATGTCTTTGCTGGAAGTTGAGAGAACACAGGCACTAGAGATTTTAGATTGAGAATTACCTCTGTTCCTTCACTTTTGGCCTACATAGGTAGTTTCAGTTATCTACTTCTGTATAACAAACTACCCCAAAACTTAGAAGCTTAAAACAAAATTCATGTATTAATGCTCAAGATCCTGTGGATCAGCAATTCTATGCAAGGCAGTTGTTCTTCTGGTCTCATTTGGGATCACTCATGAAAACGCGGCTACCAGGAAGTGCTGGCTGTTATCTGCAGCACCTCAGTCCCCCTCCGTATGACCTCTCATCCTCCAGTAGGCTAAGCTAGGCTTCTTTACATAGTGATTTCAGAGCAGAATCCCAAGAGGAAAGAAAGAAAGCTGCAAGGTCTCTTAAGGTCTAAGATAGACTAGAAGGCCAGAATAGAGTCCAGAAATAAATCTGAATATATGTGGTCAACTAATTTTTGACAAGGTCACCAAATAGACATAATAGAGAAAAGACAGTCTCTTCAATAAATGGTACTGGGAAAACTGGATTTCCACAAACAAATGAATGAAAGTGAACCCTAATTTTACACCATACTCAAAATCAACTCAAAATGGATAAAAGATCTAAACATAAGATCTAAAACCATAAAATTCATAGAAGAAAACATAGTGGGAAAGTTCCTTGGCACTGGCCTTCACAATGATTTCTTATATATCACACCAAAGCTTGAGCTACAAAAGCAAAAATAAAGAAATGGGACTACATAAAACTAAAAGGCTTCTGTACAGCAAAGGTGGTTTAATGAAATATGGTATATGTATACCACGGAGTTCTACTCAGCCACAAAAAACAATGATGCTCTAGCACTGCTTGTATTATCCTGAAATAGAGCTGGAGCCCATTCTACTAAGTGAAGTATCATAAGAAAAGAAAAACAAGCACTGCATGTACTCACCATCAAATTGGTATTAACTGATCAGCACTTAAGTGCACATATAGTAGTAATATTCTTTCGAGGATGCATACACTTGAGGCTCTGACTTGGGTAGGGCAAAGGCAATATATGTAACTTAAATATTTGTACCCCCATAATATGATGAAATAAAAAAACCTTGAAATTAAAAAAAATAAAAAGTAAAAAGCTTCTGTACAGCAAAGGAAATAATCAAAAAAATGAAAAGGCAACCTAGAGATTATTAAAAAAATTTGAAAACCATATGTCAGATAAAGGGTTAATAGTCAAGACTTATAAAGAACACATACAATTCAATAGCAAGAAAATAGATATCCTGATTTTTAAAATGGGCAAAGGACTTGAATAAACATTTCTCCAAAGGTAACATTAAAATGGCCAACAGGTGCATTAAAAGGTGTTAAATATCACTAATCATCAGGGAAAAACAAATTAAAAGCACTATGAGATACTACTTCAAATCACTGTTATTAAAAAGACAAGAGATAACAATGTTGGTGAGAGTATGGAGAAAAAGAACACTTCTACACTGTTCATGGGAATGTTGATTGGTACAGCCATTATGAAAAACAGTATGGAGGTTCCTAAAGAAATTAAAAAATAGAATTACCATATGACCCAGCAATCTTTCTTCTGCATGTACACCCAGAGGTAATGGAATTACTGCCTCATAAAGATATCTGCACTCTCTAGTTCATTGCAGCATTATTCACACTAGCCAAGACATGAGAACCACCTATATGTCCATAAATGGACAAATGAATAAAGAAACTATATTATATACACAATAGAATATTGTTTGGCCTTTAAAAAGGAGAAGATCCTGCCATTTACCACAACATGGATGGACCTAGAAGACATTACACTAAGTTAAATAAGCCAGACATAGAAAGAAAAACATTACGTGATCTCACTTATATGTGGAATCACAAAAAACAAGAAAAGGTCATATGTAGAGAGACAGAGAATAAAATAATGGTTACCATGATTGGTGTCAGGGGGAAGAAATGGAGAGATGTAACTCAAAGGATACACAGTAGCAAATATGTAGGATAAACAAGTCCAAAGATCTAATATACAATGTGAAAATTATAGTTAATAACAATGTATAGTATTCAGGATTTTTGCTAAATGAGTAGATATAGCTGCTCTTCCACTGGGAGAAAAATGAGTAACTACATGAGATGATGGATATACTACTATGTCTCATTATAATAACCATTTTACTATGTATATGTATCTTATAACATCATGTTGTAGACCTTAAATATACATGATAAAATTTATTTAAATTTTTTTTAAGTGGGCAAAATTTCCAGACAAAAAATATTTTTATTAAAAATATGTTTTGAGTATAGTATAATAATATAAATGCAAAATTCATTTATGAAAGTACTATTGTTATTCATTGCTTAAATTCTATGACTTCAATGTTCAAAGTGATAAAATTAAGAAGGAATTGACAAATTGATGAAGAGAGGTAGTGCATATAAAAATGTTTAATAAGAAAATCTTTTTAAAACATAATAATTGCCATATATGAGATAAAAAAGAATGTGAAAAGTTAAGGATGACTGCCAATCAAAGAGTAGCTTGTGAGAAACAGTGGAAAGCTTAGAAAACATCACCACTTACTTTTCTTTTTATAAAAATGAGTGCTTTATGTAGCTAATCCTTCCAAGTCATGTCACTAAAACATCATAGTTAATGGCTTTCAAATATTGAGCTTTTAATTATTCTTTCTATTTATCAAGCTGCCTATAATTTTAAACCTTGGGTCCTGCCCAATTGAAACTTCCATGTATTTCAATTAAAATCTATTTGTATGAGTGAAAATACACAGCATTGTCAGGATACATGTTTAAAAGCAATAGTGCTAAAAATAAAAGCCAACCAATGGTAATGAGTAAAATTTATCGAGTGCTTACTAAGAGTTAGGTACACACCAAGTGCATACTTAATACACATCATTGTGTCCCACTGGTAATGCAACCCCACTAGTAATGTTTCTCACAGACAAGGACATTGAGTTAGTTAAATTAGCAAAGAAGGATTTAATCCTATATAATCTGATGACACAGCTAGGTCAGTCAGCATCCAAACAATCTTGCTCCTTGTAGTTGCCAAGCCTACAGTCGACTAAATTTAATTAATCTTTAATCCATTACATGGTATATACTCTGTTAAGTGCTGGGAAAAGAAAAAATGATATGGCCTCTCCTCTGAAAGACCTGATTGTTCAGTGGGAGAATGCATATGGAAGCACACTACCACAATATAGAGTAATGGTTAATGATAAATTAATGGAGGTGAAGTGCCTAAACATATATTGTTAGTAACAACATATGCATAGTTTAGAGTTAGCAGATAAAAGAGCATAATTAAGTCTTTTAGAAAAGGTGGAAGCAGGAGAGGTGTTACAAAGAAACAGAAGTTAGTTTGAAATTGGCTTCATGATATAGACGGCACATTGTTTATATTTATTTTAATTAGACTAATAATGTGGTATAAATAAAGCATTAATGAAGGAAATCAGGATCATCATGCTATCACTTCCTTATTTACGCTAGGGGTTTATAGTCACACTACCCGCATGGCTTTGTATCACTTGTCAACAGATAAACATAAATTTAAGCAGATTTTGGCACTTTGTTTTTTCTTTTTCTTTAGCACATGGGCAAAACATCTGATATGTAGTCTGGCAATGAATGAACTAGAAAAGGACTGTTTTATATTCTGTATGTTCTTGCTTTTATAAAACTATGACTTTTAGCAGCTTAATTTCAAGTTTAAAATGATTTCCATAACTTTAGGAAATGTACTAATATACTTTACTTTAAGTAATCCACTTGGATCAAAGGATAATTCTGTTTCTCCCTACTTGATTCCCCCAACTAGAATGTAACTCCATGACAGTAAGGTTTTGCTTACCACTTTTTCTTCATGACCTATAACAATGCCTGACACATAGGAGGTATTCAATAACTATTTGTTGAATGAAAAATTAATTAGTGGTTAAATTGGCATCCTGATTAGAATATTGCATCTTACCTCTGCTATGAATAAAAGACTGAACATTGGGATCATCATTGTAGTGAGTGAATGCTGGCCCCAAAAGATATGTCCACATCCTAATTCCTAGAAACTTAAACGTGAGCCTAATTGGAAAAAGGGTCTTTGCAGATGGATTAAGATCTTGATATGACATCATCCTGGATTATCCAAGTGGGCTCTAAATCTAATGGCAATTGTTCTTATAAGAGAAATAAAGAGGAGTCAAACACACACACACACACACACACACACAGAGAGAGAGAGAGAGAGAGAGAGAGAGAGAGAGAGAGAGAGAGAGAGAGAGAGAGAGAGAGAAATTTGTGTAAAATGGAGGTAGGGATTGGAGTTATGCAACCCCAAACAAAGGAATGCCTAAAGCCATCAGAAGTTGGAAAAAGCGGGGAAGGATTCTTTCTTCCCTGAAGGCTGTGTGGCTCTGAACACCTTAAGTTCAGACTTCTGACATCCAGAACTGTGAGAGAATAAATTTCTGTGTGTTAAACCATCGATTTGTGGTACTTTGTTATGGCAGCTCTAGAAAACTAATACAGTTATCAACAGATCTTCTGTGGAAGAAGTATGATATATGTAGTTGCCAAATTGTAGCTGATTTAAGTATCAGGAATCTACACTAACAGTCCATGATGTATATAAATATGCAAATGAGAATAGACCATTGTCACTCATTGGTGACCTGATAGAAGCATTTTCAGTAGAGTGATGGCTTATTATAGTAGATAAAAGAGACAAAGGAAGGAGAGAAATTAAAGATAATAAGTATAGGCAACCAGTCCAAAGAGTTTTGATGAAAAGTTGTAAAGAAGATAGAAATGGGAGAAATGGAGTCAAGATAGATTTTGAAAAAAGGAAAAATAGCACGGTTGTGTGGGACAGAAGGGAAAACTTTCTTTTGCCCCAGGAAGTTTCCCTGAAAGATCAATAAGGCAGATTAATAAAAGAAAAAGGTTTATTTATCTTGCACATGGAGAGAATCACAGAGTGATTATCCAATATCCCAATGGGATCCAGAAGTTTATATACTTTCGTTTTAGAGGGAAAGGAGAAATGAAGAAAATAGGTAATTCTGTTGAGGGACAATATTTGATTACTAGAGAGGATGAACAGATACTTGGGAGAATGAATGGATGGGGAAAAAAGACTGAATCGTAAAGGATTCTCTTTGGAAATTAAATTAACCTGAGAGACAAGTATTATTTGTAAAATAGATTGGGCCAGATCTGGTTTCATTCTTGATCTTCCTTCCTGCAATAGATATTGAGGTAGCAGGGAGGGGAAGGAAAGACAATTGTTTTCCTAGGTGGGTCTGGATCTCAGGCAGATAAAGAAACATCAAAGATTTTGGGAGAGCTGATGGATGGGTGGGGGAAAGGTCAGAAAAAGCTTGAGGCTTTTTCAGTCAATCCAGTATGTCAAAATCCTATATTTTGGGGTCAAAATATTTCTAATTTCCTTCATATGTATTGCTGATAGGATGAGCCAGTAGAGAAGAGAAAGCTGATGATTCAGGAGAGAAGGAAAAACTGATGAAGTAATGTGCTTGACTCACTCTAAGTTATTACTAAGACTGACATCATCCCTGCCTTTGGGATGTTTATAATAGAGTCCAGATGAGAGGCTGACTCTCACACCTGTAATCCTAGCATTTTGGGAGGCCAAGGTGGGAAGATTGCTTGAGGCTGCGAGTTAGAGGCTAGTGACCAAGAGAGAGTCCCTGTCTCTACAAAAATAGAAAAATTAGCCAGGCATGGTGATGTGTGCCTGTAGTCCCAGCTCCTAGGGAGGCTGAGGCAGGAGGATCCCTTGAGCCCAGGAGTTTGAGGTTGCAGCCAGCCATGATGCCATCATTGCACTCTAGCCTGGGTGACAGAGCAACACCCTGTCTAAGAAAAAAAAAAAAAAAAAGTTCAGATAAGATGCCAACAATGGCAAGGGGATCAGGTGTCCAAAAGGAGAGGCAAAAGTGCTATGACAGTATATAACAGAAGCATCCCATTTTGGGAAAAGGGATGGTGGTGGTGGCAGGGATCTTTTCTGAAGAACTAAAATGAGTTTTTAAATGGCAAAAAGCCTTAACTATAAAAACTCAAATATAAAGAAGATTCAAAATAGTTTCAGGTTGCCTCATTTGATTTGATAGCTCATTGCATTTATTTCACAAGGTATTTTACAACATTTTTTTTCTCTTTGAATAACAAGTAATGTCTAATAGATACAGAATCACATGATGGAATTTGAGAACTTAAATTAGAAGTTCCATATCTTTCAGCTAAGTCAATCAGAAGATTACTTTTGTGCTCACTTATCTGCTGTATTTGTAACTTATTGGCAATGAAAACATAATGACTAAAACTAAGATCAGCCATTCGTGGCACTTTAAATATTTAGAAAAATCTATAAATTGCCTATAATTTCTGGATGCATGTGTCTTCAGTGATATATAGCAATGGGTAAAATAATTGTTTATTTTCTGCCATATTATTACAACATTAACTATGTATGCAAGCCATTTTCATAGATAAAGCTACATTAGGAACAGAAAAATCACACGATGAATTTCTCTAACTATTTTAAATCCTCTGGGAATTGCTTTCCCATATTGCAAAAAATGTTGCTCTGTCAAACAACATACAACAAAATCAATTCTCCAGCCACTCTTGCAGAATACTAACAAACTGTCTCGATGAGAGACTATTCAGGTAAACTGGCCATTTGTCTTTCCATTTCATTGCACTGCTGCCATATGATAGTTGCTAAAATTTTCTGTTTTGTAGTAGTCTTAACTCTTCAGGAAACTCAACAAATGAAGATGGCTGCTTTGTTTACAGCTAAGAATGACCAGATTTCTATCTGGTGAAGACTGAATTTGATGATTCTTATTATTCTGCAATTCTATCTTAAAGCCCTCTAGTTCCTTTCTAAAATCATTAATTTGTTGTTTGTTTTGTTTTACAAATTCCACTGTTTTCTTAATGTAAGAAAGTCAATTTTTCTTTTTATTTTCTATATTATTGGTCACAATAGAATATTAAATACTTGTCAAGGAAAATAAAAAGGCTTGCATTTGTTCACTTAATAAACTGTCTTGAAAGAAATCATCTGAAGATATTCTTATTACACATTCATTCCTGGTTATGTACAGGTTATGTTTCAGCCACCTGGGGCTTTGTTTTGAATGTGTTTTATGTCTCTTTCACTGTGTTTCTACATTTGCCACTATTTATTATGCTTATTGCATCTCCCTCATTAACACCATAAAATTACAATTTCCTTGAAGGCAGGTAGAGCTGTGCGCTGTTTTTTTGTTTAGGGACATAAACTGGCGTGTTGGTCTCTAACTAGAAAGTCTTCTCTACCTGCTGATGGTGACACATTCATAAAACCTCAACATGTGTAAAGAGCCTAGACCAGTGCAAAAACATAGTAAGAGTTAAATAAATAGCTTCCATTTCTATTATAGAGCCATATTATTAGGAAATGCATCTCTATGACTATACATTTGTATGCATAAAGTTTTCAATCTCTTTCTATGCCCCAAAAGACTTGGGCTTTGAAAGCAATTTTTCCAAGTTGTACCTTGTTAACAATAAGTAAAATACAACAATTAAATCAGGCCATTATTAGAGGGTCATTTACTACCAAAAGGTAACAACGGCCAACTACCTAGTCCTACCTCAAAACTGCAAAAATAGTCCAGAAATTTGGAATAGTGGAAGAACAAAGGAGTTCACGTTGTCTACAGATGGAAGATTCAGGAAAGGCCTCATACACAAAGTGCTCCAAATGAATGATTTTAGTATCTGGTTTTCAATATATTAAACTGTCCTGAATTACAGTAATTCCATAGTGGTTTTTAAGAAAACAGAAACTAACACTATTGAGTGGACTTTAAAATCACAACCTATATTATGGAACACTACTTTAAAAGTTGGCCCTCACATACTGTTCTCTTCATTCATCCAATACATATTTTTACTGAACATATACTTTGTGTTAGGCAGATACTGTTCTAGGCACTGCATATGAACAAAACAAATTGCCTACCCTTATGAAAGTGCCAAGGGCAAACAATGGATGCCTATAAAATTTTTTTAATTCCATTTAAATAGATCAGGCAGTAATACATCCTATGAAATGATGTATGAGCTACACTAAAGAAAGTGAGGAGTTAAACTCTACAGATAACAATGGTAGAGTATTCAAAGTAGAGCAGGCTGTGAGACAGCTGTGAGGTAGGAACATACTCAACAATTTCTAGGAACAGCAAATTTCCAGGATCAGCATAGCTAGAGCAAAGTAAAGCCCAAAAGGAAGAGCAGAGGAGCACATCACAAGAGCCCTTGCACGCTCTAATGAGGAGTTTGAATTTTATGCCATGATATTTTTTGTTCAGATAATCACATTAAGCTATAATACAAATTTCTTAAAGAGGAGAATGAGGACTAGTAATTTTTTCTTACAACAGACAGACAGTATGGCTGGATTTTGGCTTGTTTTAGCCCTTCTGATGTAGGAAGTTTTCTAAAGGCAATACTTTAGAGTCTGAGGATCAGGAACAATGAGAACTCAGAGATAATCACAAAGGAGCTTCCATCAGCCTGGCCCATAGGAAACTCAAGAGTGAATAAGAAGATAGAATTATTGTCTTGGTTCTGTTCCTAGCTCTGATATACAACTTTCAGTCACTCAACTGCTTCAGGTCTCAGTCCTCATCTTAAAAGCAGGGTATTGAACTAAATAACTTCCCCAAATTCTTTTCTGACTTTTAAATTATTTGAGGCCTCTCTAATTTGTTTTGGCCTCATAAAATTCCTAATAAAACATCTCTAAAAAGTCAAGAGAAATATTAATAAGCCTCCCTAATTCACCAATTACTATAATTCAGATTGACAACTATATTCTTTCTTGACATAATTTTACTTCTAAGTCCTCTGGGTCTCATGTATATTATGCATACTATTTAAAAGCAATATAACTTAATTTTGCAAAATATATATGCCAATAAATAGTTCTATGTTTTCAGTATTTTTAAAGAATTTTTTAGCTCATTTTCCCTTAAAAAATAAATTCTTGTGATCTTTCTTCTAAGTTCTGTCCAGTCCTGCAGCACAATAGTTAACAGTCTGGCATCAGACAGTATAGGGTTTTAATCCCAGCTCCATCACTTACCAGTTATATATCTTGTGCAAACTATTAAGCCTATCTATGCCTACTTGCATATGAAATAAGGATCTGGAATATAATTATCACTCAAATGCTAATTTCTATTATTACATTTATTTATCTATCTGTCTGCTTGTTTATTTTTATTTGCAACTGCCTATTGAACATTGCCATCTGGATATTCTGCTCTCAATTCAGATTTCAATATGCTGTGTGACATCAGTTAGAATTAGGTACAACTGTGTCCAAAAGAAAACACAAAATACCAGTGGCTCAGAGAAGATGAGGTTTATTTCTCCTTTATACAAATAAATTCTGGGTGGGAAGTAGGCAACTTGAGGCTGGTATGGTCTCCCTTGTCACTAGAAATTCCCTCCACATGGCTTCCACACTCAAAGTTATCTCAGAGTCCAAGACTGCTGCTGGACCTCCATGTTTTTGGATGGTAGGCAGTAAGAATGAAGGCAAGGCAATGAGGCACAGCTCCAGATGAGTCTCTTCTTCTTATGCAGCTGTTCTTAAAGTTTAACCCAACACTTCTGCTTATATCACATTACTCAGAACTTAGTCACATGGCTACAACCTGCTTTAAGGGAAGCTGGGAAATATCTCTTATCTCTTATATTATAGCCTGAATAAATTGAGGATTCTGATACTGAAAGAGAGAAAGAATATTGTACAGACAACTGACAGATATTGCCACAGAAGCAAACTAATCATTTTATCTCACTTAAACATCCCCTTCCTCTAGTGTTTTCTGTTTTTAACAAAGCATCGCATTCTCCTAGTCAGCAAGCTGTGCTAGAAATATTTACATTATTTTTAATGTGTTTCTCTCCTCTGACACCCACATCAACCAATTGCTAGATGTAGCATTTACCACCCTTCCTCTCCATTGGTCTCCTGGATGTTCTTTACACTTTCAGTCTCTACCATCTTCAATCTCTTTTAAAGCTTACTATTTGGAGCATAGCTCTCATCATGCCACCTCCATCTGCTAAGCCTTTAGAAAGTCTGCAGTGCCTGAAGAAAAGCATCAGATCCTTTGTCTGCCATTTAAGTTCCTTGTGACCTAACTAATTTTATTGCCCTGGAACCACAAACCTGATATGCCAGTTAAAATGAGCCACTCACTGAGGCTATACTTACTCTGTACAACTTTACTCATGCTGTTCTTTCTCCATCTCTACCAAACTGTTTTAGTTTGGGTTCCACCAAAAGCAAATGCTGGAAAAACGATTTTGGAGTAGATAGTTTAACTGGGAAGTAATCTCAAGAAGTATAAGTCAAGAAATGGGAAAGGAGAAAAGAAAGAAAATGCAACAATGGCTGCATTAATGAGCAGTTTACCACACTGTGAGCCACTGATGCACAATCCTATTAGAGACCCTCTGGAAATCATGTAGGTCATACCACCAAATTGGTACTCCTGGAGAAGGCTGGGGAGGTTGGGCCATTCATCCACAGATTCTCTCCCATCTCCCATGGGCTGAAGTTTGCCCACGGCAAAGTTAACTCCTCTGCATTTCCCTGTGGAAAATGCAGTA
Organism: Microcebus murinus; assembly: GCF_040939455.1. Lineage (NCBI taxonomy): Eukaryota > Metazoa > Chordata > Mammalia > Primates > Cheirogaleidae > Microcebus > Microcebus murinus. The sequence continues at coordinate 17,423,358 of NC_134119.1, forward strand.
TAGCCAAGCAGGCTCTTCTGGTGCCAGAGAAAGCCCTAAGGCAGAGAAGCAAGAAAGGCGCTGGTACCTGACCTGGGAAACTATCAGCATGCCAGAAACCATCCATAGCTATAATTGTACTCAGGTGGGCAGAGCATTAAGTCTGCTACAAGAACCAAAGCCCATCTATACTAACTTCAAAGACCTGTTTAAGGCAATTCCTTGTTGAAGCTTTGTATGATCTCTCAGATTTGAAATATTTGATCATTACTTGATCTCTCTCCATTAGATCACCTCTTTATTCTTTTGCAGATATTAAATATAGTATCAGACTGTATGCTTCTTGAGAATAAGTTTGGGGTCTAATTTTGTAAGTATAAAATTTTTACCTAATAGGACCATGAACAAGGAGGAAATAATCAAGCACTATGGATATTTAAAGGCCACAGAAATCCTTCTGGGTATAAATTATGAAGTCCTGGCATAGTGTAAAAGAAAGAAATACATATAAATAGGAACACTATGGCTTTCTCACAATCTTAGAACCTCTATTTCTGGGATTCATTTTAAATGAAATAATAGTAAATTTAAATATCCTTAGGTGCTTGACTTAAACAGTTCATGAAGATTAGGGTGAACTCTCAATTCATTAATAATAGACCAAGAAAAGTAGTTAATTTAGTTTTTAAAAGCAATAAATATTACATATTAAAAGGTAACCCCTCACTGTATCAGTCCTGAACTTATAGCAAAGTTCAGTAACCAGTACAATATTAGACTTCCCTTCAGGAGTTTAGTTACTGTAGGCCCAAATGACCTCATCAAAAAGCATAATATTTATGAGCCAACTCACATGCAAAGGACTCTATAGACTCAAGAGTACATTAGGCAATACAATAAAAATTCACTCATTGAAAGTTCTTATTCATTCTAGTTAATTTAAAAATTGGATGTTTTACATACCATTTCAATGATATTTATCTTCACTGTGAATAAATATATAATTCCATTAAATCAAATAAGTACTTGTAAGAAGATTCTAAACAACCCTTACTGGCACTATCACCTTATTTCAAAGATGATAACACTGCTGCAAATCAACTCTATTGCCAACATTTAATTGCAAAAGATTTATCTCTTTTTAAATAATTTATTTTCACATTCAAAACCAAATTCATCTTAGTAAAAATACAGGAATGGTGTAAAATTAATATTGGAAAGATAACATTCAACACCGATATGCCTAATCTGAAAAGGCAACAACAGACATTCTTTTCAGTTTATAAAACAACTGGAAAACTTTGATTTAATCTTCTACTTACTATTCTAAAATCTAAATATTAGGGAGCTTTTTATGAATACAAGATGTAAGTATTCTTCCTAACTGTGAGAGAGTTAAATAGTTATAAAGTTAATATTATTAATCAAGTCATATATTTTTATGTTAATAGCACTACTGTCATATATAAAATTAGAATATCAAGATTTTAATAGGCATATATCTTGAAGACATGCAGTCTAAAAGGATCAGCTATTATAAAACCATTAATCCATTTTGGCATTTCTTTCCATCTGTATTTCAATGCATTAAAAATTGAGTTCTATAAGTTTACAAAATGGCTATTTAATATTTTCTACTAAATTACATTTGAAATTATAGACTAAACTGCCTCACATGTTATTATTATTTTATTAACATTTTCAATAAATTGCCAGTCTAAAAGTATGTTCATTACTATGGTATAAATTATGATAAGGCTATACATAAGAAAACAGAATTATTACCTTCTACCAAACATTATAGGACATTTACATAATATTATCAACCAACGCCATTAAAAGGAGAACATTATACAATCTGCCAAAATCTGCTCATTCAGTCACTTGTTAGTTCATTGCTTTCAAACTGGAACTGAAGAATCAAGTCACTTTTTAAAAAGCTACAAGGAATCAGGACTTAAATGAGCACTTCAAGCTTTGCCATTTGACACAATGGAAATGAAAAAAAAAAAAAAATCAGCCATCTTTCTAGAGATGTTTTCCAGACCTTCACACAGTGAAAAAAGGAGAAATCATTCATTATGCAGCAACTTTTCCAAAAGGCTACAACCAAACTAAATGATAGAACAATTTGGCATGTGTCATGGATAAGATTCAGTCAAAAGGTCATACTCAAGGATCCAGAAGGGCACATGTGGCCCCAAGGCCACAGTTCCCCATCCCTGGTTGGTGGTTCTAGATACCTCAAAGATAAAGATGAAGGAATGAGGTCAAATAAAAAAGATTTGCTGAAAACTTATCCAAGAAGCAGCTGGATATTTAGATTTCATTCCTTGACCTTACACAGCCAGTCAAATGCCACTCTCCATCTTCACAAAAAAAGTATAGCAGGTAAAGCTAGCAAGTAAAGGGGCGCTGCACAGTTAACAGTGGGAACCACACTGAAAACAGGGAGGTTAAGTGAATGAAAGCATAGTGGATGCTGTAACTCCTTGTTCTTCTCTAATGATGCTCCGAAAACACTAGGTATTCCCTCTACAGGAAGACAGCTAGAGAATCTTTCAGATCAACTCCAATGAAAAAATCTAGAGATGAGGACTCTGAAGTTTCCCTAACTACACATTCCAGATGGATCATCTTGATTGCAAAACTCTATGAACAGACTTATGCACAAAACTTCCAATCTAGCTATTTTGTCCCTAACTCTTACATGTCCGCAGATAACCAAAGATTCCAAGACATCGCAGGAAAGTCACAAATATGAAAGATAAAAAGTTAAGCAAATTAGTAGAATTAATACAAAATTGAAGAAAACAGAAAAATACGCAGAAAGAAGAAAATTTTTAAAAATGTATTATTAATGGCAGAGAGGTAGGAGAAGATTTGCAACCATGACATACAAAAAATAATATTAAAAGAAAAAAAAAGAGAAAGATTCAGGGAACAAAAAAGAAGACTTGGAAACAAAGAATATAATAGCATAAATAAAAAAATAAAAAGTTAAAAGATAGAATTGAGAAAATTTCAAAGATAAAATGATGAAATATAAAAGAGAAAAACCAGCACAGTAAGTCCAACATTAAATTGTATAAATTCTTTAATACAGAGATAAATAAGAGGAGGGGTAAGAAGTCAATGATATAATTCAGAAAATTCTGGAGTGGAACAATGTGAGATACAGAGTGAAAGTGCTCACACAAAACTTATCATAATGGATAAGAATAGATTCACATAAAAGTATATTATTGAGAAATCTCAGGACCTGAAGTATTGTAAACACTAGAAAAGAAAAAATAAAAACAATTCCTTCCAAATACTAAGAAAAAAATTTCAACTTAGAAGTGTATAGACAGTGAAACTATCAACAAAGTATAAAGGTAGAACTAGGATTTTCAGATATAAGATGATTCAAAAATTTTAGTTCCAAAGTAGCTTTTCTTGGAAAGATACAGAGGGTTGAATGTCACCCTCTGTATCTTTACATGAGAGAATAAATTAATATGAGAGAATAAACTATGAAAGATTAATACAAGGGACACGGAAAACATTAGATAGAAGACAGGAAAGAGGTAAAGAGAGTCCTCAGGATGACAGTAAAGAGACATGCCAGGAAATGATGGCTATATACCAAACCAAAAGGACAATTTGTCTAGAGGACAGAAGGTCAGAAAGTCTAGGAAAGGCCTTTGTAGAAGGACAAAAATGATAGAATATCATATTTGTTTGAATATCCTGAGAGGAGATTTGATAACATATAAAAAGTTTGAATTGAATTAGCAATAGTACATACAAAACCAAACAAATAACTATAAATGCAATTATTAACTTCCAGGAAAACTAAGGCTGTGCAGGAAAGGAAAAAATATTATAATTCCTTTATGCCCAGTTATAAATGGCATTTTCAGGCTGGATGGAGTGGCGCACACCTGTAATCCTAGCACTTTGGGAGGCTGAGGCAGGTGAATTGCTTGAGACCAGAAGTTCAAGATAAATAGCATTTTCATAGATATAGCAATACAAACACTGAATATAGTTACATCATGAGTTTTGTGACATAATTTTGATATAATTATATAAGAAAGCTGGAGGATGGGAAAGGGTAGTGTATTATAGAGTACTGTGGGGAGAAGGTAATGAAGAGAAATAAATTCTCTTTTCATAATGGAATGTCAATAGATAAAGCCTAAAACTGAAAACTCAGGAAATATACTTACAAACATGTCACTGTGAGACATGATTCTCAGTTAATACTGAGTGAAAGAAATTTCCTTTGACCTAAGAGTAGTTGAGGAAGAGAGGTTTGAAGTACTGCTGTCACTTAAGTTGCTCAAAATAAACACTAGGTATAAATTTAGGATGAGTATGTCAGATAGTCATGTGAATCATACTACTTTGCATGTCCAAAGCTGGTTGGGACCTGAATGGAAACAAGGTGAGTTAAATGGCTAGATTGTAAACAGATTAAAGAATTCAATATGATAAACCTGTAGTCTTTTGACATGTCAAATATGCTTTTTATTTGGACTGTCATTGAATACTTTAGCTCCTCTAAGATGATCTACTAGAGAAATTGTCCCCAATATATTATAGATTTACATGATTAAAATTAAGTACCTTATAACAGCTGATAATTTAAAGTAGGACACAGGTGATTTGAAGACTTTATTAGATTGGGGATAAAGGTATGCTAAAAACAAAGATAAAAATGATTGACATAAATACTACCACCTTCCAGGCTTATGGCAAACATCATAAATTAATCACAATACCTTTTTTTGCTGAGTCATAATCTATTTTCAGACTCCATTTCATCACAGCAGGTCAGTCCACAGATTTTCATTAACAATTAATCTAAATTGTAAACTAAGAAGAAATTCATTTGCCAGCTACCCTTTGTCTGACTCCTCAAAATTACTTTACCAAAGATACTTACTAAACATTGAGCTATTATAAAAATATACAAATAGCAGTGGTAACACTTTTAAAACTTCAGGAAATTTCACCCCAAAACATGACTTCTTGGTATAAAGAGTATTTTGAATTAAAGGCCTTTAGAGGAAGGGGCTTTCCTTCTATCTGCATAAACCAGATGAACTTATCAAAAAGGATAATTGACTTCTTTTCCCCTTTCTCTTATCTCAATGTATTATAGTAAAGAAGGTCAAGAATGCAAACAGATATAATATCTGTCTCTAAGATTAATTTTTGAATCAATCTGTTTCCTGCCCCATCCATTCATTCTCCCAAGTATCTATTCATCCTCCCTAGTAGCCATTTATTGCCTATAAACAGAATGAACTATATTCCTCATCTCCCCTTCCCCTCTAAAAGGAGGCTTTATAAATTTCTGGACCCCATTGGAATATTGGGTAATTACTCTGTGATTCTCCCTGTGTGCACAGTAAATAAACCTCTTTCTCCTATTAATATGCCTTAATTGTGAGTTGATCTTTCATCAAACTTTCAGGGGAAAGGGGAAGTTTCCCCTCACCTCTGCACTTATTAGTGCCTGAAAAGAATAAAAGGTACAAATATGGAAGATGAAAGGGATACAATATCTTTTATATTTTCTTAATTTTATACAGGAGAAATATACTTGGAAAAAATGTTTGCTATCCTAAATCCATACTTAAAATAGCACCAAAAATTATTTTTCTTTTAATTCTTTCTTAGCTTATTGGTTTGTGTGTAATTACTTGCATGGCATAAATCTATCTTAAAGGAACAAAATAAAAATTTGGCCACATAAAAAATATTTTAAGATGTCAGCAAAATGGTAGACTAGGGAGCATCAAGTTTATTCACTCCTTCCCCCAAGAAACATAAAAAAGCAATGTCTAAATCAACTTTTGGGGAGCTCTGCAAAATAGTCAAATGTTTACAGTAAACAAGCAAATCTCTAATCAAAAACATACGTACATATCTTAAAAATAATAGGAAGATTTTGTGATATTTTTACTCATGCTTGCCTATAGCCATCCCCAGCATGGCAGTAGTCTTGGTCTTGAAGCAGAAACATACCAGTTTCCAGTTCCCAGTTCTCTCTCTCAAAACAAACAGAGCAGAACAGACATTATTTACAAATTACTTTGTACAATTTGTTCTAACCTTCTGAGGGATACCTGATGGACTAATACAAGGTTCTCATCTCTGTATCACCTAACTCAGAATTCAGGCAGGAACAAGGTGGGCACTACTTTTAAAACCTAAGGGTGTTTCTTTACCAGTAGACCTGCCCTGTAAGAAAGGCTAAAAGGAGTCCTTTGGGCTGAAATGAAAGGATGCTGGACAGTAACTTGAAGCCATATAAGTAAATAAAGATCTCTGGTAAAGGTAAATATGTAGGCAAATACGAAAGCCAGTATTATTATAATTTTGGTTTATAGCTCTACTTTTTATTTTCTACATGATTTAAAGGGCAAATACATAAAAAATAATTATAAACTTATGTCATTGAGTACACAATGCATAAAGATATAATATCAATCACGTGTAGCCATATAGAGGTAGTGTTTTTTTAATGTGATCAAAGCTTAATTAGTATACATTCAAATTACAATGTATATATCCCCATAGTAACCACAAAGAAAATATGTATAAAATATAAACAAAAGGAATAAGAAGGAAATCAAAGCTTGTCACTATAAAAAAAAATCAGCTAAACAAAAATAGGACAGTAATGGAGAAAATGAGCAACAAAAAAGTAGAATACATACAGAAAAAGCAAATAGCAAATGGAAGAAATAAGTCTTTCCTTATCAAGTTACTTTAATTGTAAATTTATTAAAAACTCCAATCAAAAGGCAGAACTTAGGACAATGAATAAGAGAAAAATATGATCCAACTATATGTCACTTACAATAGACTCCTTTTAGATCTAAAGATACAAATAGGTTGAATGATAGAAAATAGGTTGATAGATGGAAAATGATATTCCTTGAAAATAGTAACCAAAGTAGAGATGTGGTAGCTAATATAAGACAAAATAGAATTTAAGTCAAAAACTGTAACAAGAGAAAAACAGACATTATATATAGACAAAAGAGTCAATTCATCAAAAATATATAACAATTATAAACGTATATGAATCAAACAACAAAGCTCCAAAAGATATGAAACAAATATTGCTCCAAAATATATGAAACAAACATTGCAAAATATATGAAACAAAATAGACTATTCTATTTGAGACTCAGTATCTTGCTTTCAATAATGAATAGAACAAACAGACAAAAGATCAATAAGGAAATAGAGGGCATGAATAAAACTATAAACCGTATACCTGACAGACATATATATAATACTCTATTCAACAACAGAATACACATTCTTCCTCAGGTACACATGGAACATTCTTTAGACTAGACCAGATGTTAGATCACAAGTTGATTCTCTATACATTTAAAAAGACTGAAATCATACCAAAAAAAAAAAAACCTTCTAATCACAATGGAATCAAACTAGAAATCATTAACAGAAGGAAAATAAAAAAATTCATAAATGCATGAAAATTAGAAAATATATTCTTAACAATCAGATCAAACAATAAGTATAAAGAGAAATTAGAATATACTTTAAGAAAAATAAAAATAATGAAAGCATAATGCCAAAACTTATGAGACACAATAAAAGCAGGGTTATTGACTTTATTTTTTTAAAAAAGGATTATAAAAGAATACTATGAATATTTGTATGCCAACAAATTGGATAATCTAGATGAAATAAACAAATTCCTAGAAACCCACTATCTACCAAAACCAAAATGTGAAGACATAGGAAATCTGGATAGACCGAGAACTAGTGAGGAAATTGAATTAATAAACAAAAAACTCCCAGGAAAGAGAAGCATAGGACCAGATGTTTCTGCTGGTGGTATCTACTAAACATTATAAAAAGAATTAATTCTAATCCTTCTCAAACTCTTTACAAAAACTGATGAGTAAGGAACACTTTCTAACTCATTTTATGAGGCTATCATTACTCTGATAACAAAACCAAACAAAGACACTACAAGAAAACTATAAACCAATATCCTTGTGTATATTTATGGAAAGGTCCTCAACAAAACACTAGCAAACCAAATTCAGAAACATACTTAAAGTAATATACTATTACTAAGTGTGATTTAGATCAATTGAACTTCATGAAAAGGTGAATCTTTTATGTATCCAACAACAGTTTCAAGAGAATAAAAAGAGAACCACAGGATGACAGAAAATATTTACAAATCATGTTATATCTTATACAGAATTAATATCCAAAATATATTTAAAAAACTCCTAAAACTTAACAATGACAACAAACAATAAACAACCCAATTCAAAAATTGGCAAATGACTTGAATAGACATTTCTGCAAAGAAAAAAATATATACAAATGGCCAATAAGTACATGAAAAAATGTTCAATATCACAAATTATCAAGGAAATGCGAATTAAAACTTCAATTGTATACTAACTTTATGTCCATTAGAATGGCCATTATAAAAAAAACAGAAAATAATAAGTGTGGGTAAGGATGTGGAGATATTAGAACCTTTGTGCTATGCTGATGGTAATGTAAAATGGTACAGGTGCTATGGAAAACAATTTAGAGATTCCTCAAAAGGTTAAACATAGAATTACCATATTAACCACCAATTCTACTCTTACATCTATACCCCCAAATATTGAAAACAGTGATTTGAACAAATATTCATACTCCAATGTTCACAGCAGCATTATTCACAATAGCCAATAGGTAGAAACAGATAAACAGATAAACAAAATGTGGTATATACATACAATGAGAATATCATTCAGCCTTAAAAAGGAAGACAACACAGATACATACCACAACATGGATGAACCTTAGAAACATGCTAAGTAAAATAAGCCAGGCACAAAAGAAAATATATATTATTTCACTAATGTGAAGTACTTAGAATAGGCAAACTCATAGAAACAGAGAGTAGAATAGAGGTTACCAGGTCTGAAGGGAGGGACAAATGGAGAGTTAATTTTTGAGGAGTACAGAGTTTCAGTATGGAATGATGAAAAAGTTCTGAAAATGGATAGTGGTGATGGTCGCACAATATTGTGAATGTATTTAATGACACTAAATTGTGCACTTAAAAATGACAAAATGCTAAATTTTATGTATATTTTGCCACAATAATAATACTTTGATTTCCTAGCTGTGATTTTGTTCTATAGCTATGCAGCATGTTACCATCAGAGGGTATTGTTATTTACAACTGCATGTGAATCTACCCTTATTTCACAATAAAAACTTTTAAAAAAAAATGCTTTGCTTTTGAAAATTCTAAATTTTAAAATATACATTTTTTAAAACTAAATAAAACAGAAAATGTGAGTTTTCAATTAAGACAACTTTCTAAAAATAATACACAGAATTAGCAGTGCACAGATAAATGGGCCCTATGTTAAGAAATATAAATTTCTAGAGGACCTTTTGCCATTATATTTCAAAGGCTTTTAAAAGTCAAAATACCATATGGCCAGCTAATTCCACATTTAGGTATTTACCCTAAGATAATAATCATAGATTTACACATAAGAATGTGCATTACAATGTTTAGTTCTAATAGTAAAATTTGGAAACAACACAAATAGCCAATAATAGTGATTGGTGAAGTAAACTGTGATGCATCCATATGATATAATACTTTGTAACACAAGGTCAACTTTTAGAAGCATATTTAATGATTTGGCAAAATGTTCTGATATATTGATTCAATGGAACAAAATAGAGAAAAACATGATTAGGTATAATTCAAGTGAAAAAGAATAATGATAGAAGCAAGACTGGAAATATATACATTACAGTATATAATAAGGTCACCTTTAGATGCTGATTACAAGTCTTTCATTTTTCTTTAAATTGTTTTGTATTTTCCAAATTCTGTACAGAGAATATGCCTTGTCTTATTTTATAATCAGAAAATAGAAATGAAGGTCAGGCACAGTGGCTCATGCCTATAATCCCTAGCACTTTGGGAGTCTGAAGGATTGTGTGAGGCCAGGAGTTTGAGACCAGCCTGGACAACATAGTGAGACACTGTCTCTATAAATAAAAAAAAAATAAAAATACATTTGAAAAATCTTCTACAATAAAGGTAGGTTTATATTCACATAGTGGCCTAGGGGAAAATGGTTAATCCAGGTAAAAATTGAAATATTTTCCTTAATAACTAGGCATGTGATTCCAACTTTTCCTGTCAATGCCCAGCCAGTCTAGGGATATTGAACAATAATGTTTCTAGAATTCAATCTGCTAATTTAACTTGAAGCATCTTAAAACAACTTCAGAAGAGCCCTAATAAATATATTCAGAAATATATAAAGGTCCTAAGAATGTCTTGAGTAGTAAGAAAGAGAATATCTGAGCTTAACCCTCAAAGTATAAGAAGATATGATAATAATACTTCTATTTTAAAGATGAAACAGGTTGTCCAAGATCAGAATTCCTTTTGGGAACATGGTGGACATAGACAAGAAATTAAAATGGAAAAAAAGAAGAGGAGGAAGGTAGTGTTCAAATAAATGGTAGAATCAAAATGGATGTTGGTCCTCACTGCATCCTAGTGCGTGTAACATTATACTGTGTTTTATTACAATAGAGATTCCAAAATGTCACCCCTTCTTAAAGAAGTTCAGTTGTTCTCCTAGTGAAAACAGGTTCCATGTGTTACAGTCAGAGCATTTCCAGGGAAAATTATTTCCTGAATATGATGAGCTGCCTACAAATAAGAATATAAAGTTTGCCAACTATTTGTTAGCCAACTATTTGTGGAACTGTTAAATTCCTAACAAAGGTTTGCCTGATAATGAACTTAATGACAACATTGTACTTATCAGCATAATAGTTTGGGAGTAATTTTCCCCAAAGATCTCTTCAATTGTAAATTACGGGAGTTGAAGGAGATGGTCCCCACAGACCTTTTCAACTTGAAGATTCTAAGATCTCAGTCAAATAGACAAATGGGTAGTCCAACACATGCTGAAATTGGCCCATCCTCACCTCAAATCCTCACCAGCTGGAATAAGGACAATAGAATAGATCCCATACTGCAGGTTCATGTTAAAAATCTGTTTCACTACTAGTTTATTTTAAAATAATGCCCATGATATGAATTAACAATAGCATTTTGCTTATTATGGAACCAACATTTATTTTCAAACAACCTTAGCTATATTTTTATTCTAGATGTGAAAGAAGAAAGTTCCATTCTGTTCACTACAGGGTACATCATCCCAAAACACACAAAAATTCAGCAACTCAAACTATAATTTCACGAAAAACATATATCAGTATCTTAAAAGACAAAGTCTTCATTTCTAGTTTGCTTATAGTGAAGAAGCTGAGTCAAGTTTCAGCTGACAGAAAAAAAAATTAGCTGTCAAAATTGCAAACTCCTGATTTATAACAGAAGAAGTAAAGGAACACTAACTAGAAGGTGCTGATATAATTTCTAAAATCCATCATATCTCACATGTATCATTTTTCTCAAGGACTGTTAAGTACTACCATACAATGTATTTTTTAACAGTCTAAAATCTTTTTTAGAAATTCTGAGCCTTGGGATTGACTATGATGGACAAGTCTTCAAGGAGGATTCCAAACAGAACTAATATAGCACTCAATCTCAACTTAAATACAGGTCAGCTTCAGTCAAAAACTCCATCTTCTTTCTGTACTGTGAGAAATCCCTACAAAGTTCAGACTTTCAGGTTTTCCATATAAATATTCTAATATCCTACACTCCAATGTCTAGACCCCTTTTTATTGAAATGAACACATTTTCAAACAGAGAGCTCTCTCAGGGAGACATCTTCCCTATGTGTTACCAATGAAAAAGTAATGGATGTAAAGAAATATTAGGAAATACTTGTAATAGAATATGCAACCTCTGGCCTCCATTTAGATTTTTGAAATAAGTGATCAGGTAAACAGTGACTCTCCTATCATTTTCTGACTGGCTAATGGTCTGTGGGAAATAAGTTAATAAAGCTATTTATAATTTTCTTTAAAAACGTTTCATCTTCCTACTGCATCAAGTCTTGGGGCAGTTTTCCACCTATCTGTCTTCTCAGATCTCTAGACATGTAAGCATGTTTTTTTGTTTGTTTATTTTGTTTTTACTGAATCAATATAAAACAATTTGCTACAATGTAAACTTTTGATGTTATAAACTAAAACAGAAAACTCAGAGGAAGAATAAGAAGTAAAAATAAAACAGGTCTAGAACTTAGGAAGAAAAAGAAGCCGTAATACCTTATAGATATAGACAGATGATTGAGAGAGAGAGAGAGAGAGAGAGAGAGAGAGAGAGAGAGAGAGAGAGAGAGATTTCAAATAACAGAAAATTAAAGTTGAAGTTATGGAAAGTTTCTGAAGCCAACTAACAAGGGTGGCTCCTGCCACCCAGCAGACCTGGGCTCACGCACCTCTCCAGGGCCATGACCCCTGGCTCCCGTCTTGCCATCTCTGAGCTCCACTTCCTCGTCCGTCGCTTGGGGATGGCACTGGGTCTCGGGGTTGGCATGGGGGTCTAACAGGATGACCTAATAGGATGAGACTTTCCTAGGCAACAAATATAACACCGTACCCTGGGAAAAAATCCAAACCACCAGATCTCAAATCCAGGAAAATGGGCCTCATCTTTCCCATGCCCCACTGAACAACCAAATGCAAGCTGACTCCAACTGAGTACTCTGAAGGTGCTACTCCAGGATGGCCTAGGATTTGCACCATACCCAAAATGAGTTTGTACTTCATTGTCTGGTGCAAAGTGGGTACTCAATTAGTATCTATTGGAACAGGAAGAAAGAAGGGGAGAAAGGGAAGACATGTTTATAACAGGATGTTTCCTACAACACTGAAGCATGATTTTTACAAGGCTCAATCTTCCATTTAAATGAAGAGACTTTTTTCATATGCTTAAAAATCAAAACATGGTTTCATCCTTTATTTTGATAACATTCTTGAAGTACAAATATATGTTATATTTTAATAAATTTATAACAATATATGTATTTATGAGTGCACTGTTATATATAATTTTAAATGTACACACATTTTGGCTTATAATGACTTAAACATTATTTTGAGTAAGTCATCAATTTATAGTAGGGCAAAAAGAGCAGAATGTGAAAACAGACTTGGTTTATTTCTATATTAACAATTCTTTGATATCAAAGCTAGAAATTAGAGGCAATAGATAGGTAAATTATAACAATCTAAAGATCCCAACAACTCTAATAAGAGAAAAGCAAGCAAGCAAGCAACAGGTAGAAACTACAGGGGTCCAGCTGGACTTTCAGTATTTTAATCATGTAATTAAGCTATCTTATTACTTTCCTAAGAATGCCAGGAAAAGATAGACATTGTGCCTTACACCTGTTGCTGAAACTTCAATTTGTACTTTCTTCCCTTGTGTCACCAGCTTATCAGTTTAATCACCACAATTATGTGCTCTTTGGACACTGTTTGAGTTTCCTACATGGATATCTGTTACACAGTTCAACAGACACTGTTTCCCTCTGAATGTAAATCTCCACCGCATATCAGGGATTCAGTTCAGCCAGCTCCCCTCTCTTCTGAGTACAGGAAACTTTACAAACCAACTACTGTCGATAATTGGATGAGTTCCAAGTGAAAATCAAGGGAGTGACTGATATATAAAGCACCTTTTTCTCAGAAAATCTGAACTGTATTAACACCCCAGCATGGTGCCAGTGGTCACACAATCGGCCAGGGCTGCCTTTGAAATAAGGTGTAACTATTCACACAGAGCATAACAGGCAAATATTTGGAGGGAGTTAGAAGTTATATTCAACTGCAAAATTCAAAACATGTTAGGCTGATAAAAATGAAAACTGGCAGTGACAAGATTTCTAACATTTTAGAAAATCTACGTTGTACTCATAATTCAGCCCTTTGTGTCACACTCTGGTATCAAACTTTTTACCCTCTAATTTGCAAGCTCTCCATAACTATATTTCCTTTTGCATTTTCTTCCTAGTGATAATTAAAGAAAAAATAGTTATTCATTGACCCATTCAACAAATGTTTATTATACACATTCTAAAGTGCTTTAGATACTGAAGAAAAATTAACTTCCTGCCTTCATGGAACTTACATTCCCGGGTAAAGAAAGACAGGCAATAAACAATTGAAATATATATATTTAACATATTTCAATTATGTATATATATAAAAATATGGTGATGGTACAGTAGAGAAATAATGAAGCTGGTCAGGGAGTGACAAGGAGGAAGTGGGCTGGGATCAAGATTTTTTTATAGGATGGTCAAGGAAGGCCTCACTGATAAATTGACATCTAAGCAAAAGCCAGAAAGGGGTACAAACCAGGTGTCTATCTGAGGAAACAGGATTTCCAGCAGAGGGAATAGCAGTGCACAGGTTCTGAGAAGCTCTATGTTTTTATGTATGAGGAAAAATATGAATGTAATATGAGTAAAAGTGGCACGGCCTCGTAGTGTGTTGTATTTCGGTTTTGATTCTTGAGAAAGGACACTTTGTAGGGTGGGAGAAGAGGAATGCTATAGTAATCTGTTAGGAGTTTCTTTTTAAAGCATCACTCAGACTGCTGTGTAAAACACTATATATTACAATACATAATCAGAAGGGCCAGGGTGAAAGCAAGGAGACCAATTAGGTTACAGCAATCATCTACGCAAGAAATGATGGTGCTTTGGACTTGAGAAGTAGCAGTGGAGGTGGTGAGAAGTATTCAGATTCTGGATATATTTTAAAGTCAACAAGATTTTCAGGCTGACTGGATTTAAGATGTGAGAAAAAGAGAAAAGTAAAGAGTGACTAAGGTTTAGGGCTTGAACAACAGGAAGAGTGAAACTGCCTTTCTGGGAGAAGGAGAATACAGGACAAGCAGGTTTAGAGCAGGTCAGAGAAACTAGAAGACCCATTTAGGATTTGTAAACTGTACAACACCATTTAGAAATCTAAGTGGAGATGTCCATTAGGCAGTTAGATATGCAAGTCTGGAGTTTAGAGAAGCAGTATAGGCCATAGATATAATATAAATTTGGGAGTCATCAACAAGTGAATGGCTTTTAAAGTCAGACACAAGATGGGATCCCTTAGGGAGAGAGTACAGACAGTAGAAGAAAAGCTGGTTAGTGTTATCTGCATGACCCCTTATTATTCCCTCTGATCAAGTACACAAAAGCCACTGCAGGTAGGTCCACATTTGTGTTTGCATTTGTAATCAATTTGCACCAAATAGCATTATTTTGGAGGAACAAACAAAGGCAGACACTGAGTATATAAACACTATAATCACACCAAGGTCAAAGGCTTCCTCTGCCCATTGTGTGAATAAAGGTCTCATAGCAAATTCAACAAAAAGAAGAGGGGTAAAAAAAATTTTCATCACATGGTACATGGTACTTCTGCCATGCTGAACTCTAAAGATCCTGTTTTGTATTAGTCTATACCATATTGATTTAACAAGTGGCAATTTCATGTCAGCAGAACATCATCATCATAGGAAATGTGTGTCATTAATTTAAATTGTACTCCTTTGTGGTTTCAAATGTATTTGTTTTAAAATAATTGTAGAAAATAAAAGCATAAGAAATTATACCTGATTTTATGTTTTTATATTTTATAGTAACATTATAATAAAAATTGCTTATGTCAACACTAAGGGTCCAAAAGAATTTATTTTAAAAAGGTCCATAAAATACTGAAGTCCAGGAAGCACTGGTGACAAATATATTTCACTTATGAAACCAAAATACATGTAAGCATGGTTCAAATATCAGGGAAAATATATGTTATATACTTATAAATATTAATATTACAGGGAAATATGTTTAAGGTAATTTGCAACTTTATATGTAATATCTATACCATCATATATACTATATATCTATATATAATTTTATATTTATGTATATAAGTAGTATGTACATATTTATATACATATTTAGGGAGACAACAAAACATAGTGGTAAAGAGCACAGATTCTGAAGTTAGATTATGTGGGTTTCCATACCATCCCAAACTTTAATAGCTTTGGTTTCCTCATTTATAAAATTGACATAATAATATTATACTTCTCCTAAGTTTGATGGGAGCATTAAAGACACTCGTGCCTGGCACACAGTAAGCACTTAAGAAATAGGAATTATTAGCATTATTGTCATTATTATATAATGACCAATATGTATATGCTGGTGTATTTTTTCTAATATTCCAGTATTCCTCTTTATTATTTTTCCCTTTTCCTGAATAATTTTCCTGCCTTACATAAAAACTCATTCCAGATTTGTCCAGTAGAGTTGATGCAATATGTACCGATTAAGGGCTAATGGATTTCTTCTTTTTTTTACTTTTGTGATAGTAAAATCTCTACAATAGAAGACTTAAGACTATTTTCTGATTTAGTTCTGAGAAATTGTATAGCATACAGCATATACTCAGTACATTAAGTGGATAAAAGGATGTTTACAGGAGCCCAACTGACTGAGTTTCTATCTGAGCTCTGCCAATTACTAAGCTTTGGTATCTTAGTCATATTACTTAACCTCTCTGTGCATCAGTTCCTTCATCTACAAAATGGGAATGCTATTAGTATCTATACTTTTGTGTAGATAGAAGTAAAATAGTTAATATATGTAAAACATCTAAGACTAATAGTAAAGAGTAAATGTTTTATATATATATATTATTATTATAGTAGAGTACATATTTTAATTTTATATTATAAACATGAATTTGACTGATTACCTGGGTTCCAAAACAATTCTTCACAACCCTAAAAATGTATTTGAATTATAGGACTTATTCTGCAACTGCTTTTTAAAGTATATGCAACATTCAAGGATTCACAGAAAGGAAACCAAAGATAGACTAAGGTATTCTAATGTTCATAATATGTATTTTTTTGGAGTGGGTATTGTTTACACAATTGAGGGAAATATGTTAGCACCATGAGATAGCCAATATAACCACTAATGTCAGATAATTATCATAACAATCACTTATTAAACAATTGACCATGTACATATATTAGTTTAATTAATCTTTGTTGAAGTTTTGGTACCCAATTTATGAAGGCAAAGAAGAAAATTATCTAAGATTTTAAACCCAAAAGCACTGGACAATGACTAAATAAATGATCGGCGGGAACAAAGCAGAAATATCTTCTAGAGCAGTCTCTCACAAACACAAAAGATACATGATATTTCCATTATAAGGTTGTCCTTTCAGAGTGTAAGAAGTTATGGACCTGCCAAACAAGACATTATCAAAAGAATGTTAAAGATGAAGGAAAAGAGAGCATGAGAAATCCAGAAAAGGATGACTAAGATAAGAGCACATTCCCAGACTGACAAAACAGTGGAATGGGTACAAAAACTAGGTATATAAAAGAATGGCTCAGCCTTTAAGATGGGTAAATGTTTTACAACATACTTTCAATGTTAATTTTTACCTAGAAAGTAAATGGTTCTAAATACAATCTTAAATTGCAGTTTAAGGTTCATTCCTGAGGACTAAATGGTTGCTGTTTTATTGGGGTGATGCAGGACAGCTGAAGCAGATCTAGCTGACTTCTACCGAAAGTGGTTAACAATAGACTGTGACTGTATTTGTGCTAATGTCACATCCTATAGGACTCAAGTCTCTGAAGTGCTGCCATTAATTTCAAGTCTCTGGGTAGCTCTAGCGGACGATGCTCTCTTGGTCTCTGCTAATTACAGTCTGGAATCACTGTTCTACCAAGAAGGATGTACTACACATGCCAACTTAGGATCTTTGAGTTCTCCTTCATTGGACTTTTCCTCTGCTGGCTGAGATTCAAGTTACTTAGGGAAGAAGTAACCAGGCTATATTAAGACACCACATCCCTCACAGGCACAGATGTAGAGATTCAACGACAACAGAGTTTTTAAGAAAACTTATTACTTATCAGCCCCTGTGCTAAGAACTTTACAAACATTAGCTTGTTTCATCTTCAAAACAGCCCTGTATATAGGGATTATCATGCCCATTTTATAGATGAGAAGACTGAAAAATTAAGTAAATTGCCCAAACCTAACTATTTAAGTTCCTCTGAGAGCTTTTCCTTGGCTCTTATCCCCATGTGTCCCTCTCCCACTATTACTATAATGAAAGTAGGCTACGAATTGTGAAATTCAACCCTTTCACTTGAGGTCTGCAACTGCTCCTAGTGGTTGAGAATGGCTTAG
This sequence comes from Microcebus murinus, assembly GCF_040939455.1. Taxonomy (NCBI): domain Eukaryota; kingdom Metazoa; phylum Chordata; class Mammalia; order Primates; family Cheirogaleidae; genus Microcebus; species Microcebus murinus. The sequence continues at coordinate 17,441,579 of NC_134119.1, forward strand.
ATCTCAAACTCTTCTGAGGCCTCTATGAACTAATGCCAAAGGAAATCAGCCTATGTGGGGGAATGAAGGGTATGAAGAACTGCTTCCATTAAGACCAACATGACATCTTCAGCTGAAAGGTTTTCTAAGCCTGACTCAGAAACAGGACAACATTAAGATAAAAAAACTGGCTCCAGAAGGGCCAGGGTGGAACTGGAATTCCCTAAGGGCCCAGGGTCACAGCTGAGACAGAAGTCCCCAGAGTGGAATGTTTGATTAAGGCCTAGATAGGACCTGTGTTATCCTTCACTGGGCTAAATAGAAGGAACAGGCAGAGAAATCGCAATTTTAGAAGCTGGACACAATTTGAGCTTAGAAGGAAGACAGAATTCCTCATAAAAAGAAAACTGTTGCTTTGTTTTGGGGGAAAAAATAATGAGACTTTTGGTTATTCTAAGGTAGGATTCTGGGGGCACTTCTGGAAAACAGAGATTGAAAGAAAATAATGTTTAATTTCTGTGTATAAAAAAATAATAGAAAATTTCACCTTCCCCTGGTTTTATGGGAGTGAGGTCTGAGTCTTTTGGGGTTGGGAGAAAGCAGAGCCACCAAGTTGCACAAACTCTAGGGGATATTTCCACTACAGTCTATGTGAGTAGTGCCTCCCCAAGTGGTACAGTCTGCAGCCTGTGCAGCAATACAGGGAGACTCTGGTAGGGAGGAGCTTGAACGCAGAAGAGAAATAAAGTGAGTTCTATGGGCCAACAAAAGAAGTAGCCACCAGGATGGAAAGCCTGGCAACAGAAATGAATGCAAAACCTTAGTGACTCTGAAACTGATTCTTAGTGATATAGTGACAGCGACTCAGTGATTTAGTATCTTAGTGATACTGAATTTTAAGTATTCTCTATGTAATTCCCATCCTTTAACCTCAAACCTTCAGGAAAGATCTAACATATTCAAAAGTATTATGAGAGTAATGCTGTGGGGAGTGAAGCAGAAGGAGCCATGTTTAAACTTGGGGTTAATGAAAGCCAGAGAGAACTTCAGGAGCTGGTTAAGAGGAAACCAAAATGGACTTCAGTTAGGAGAAGGAATTCAGAGTGAGAGCATAAAGGTGACTGACTAGCTACTAACTAACCCTTCTCTCTGTTGAGTCCTCAAAAGTGTGATGGATATCTTAGAGTTGGATATTTGAGTTTCTTTTCTTCACTCTTAAGGGAAAAATTTGTCCCAGAATACTTGGCAATCTTGGTTCATACTGAGTTTAGAGGCCCTAGGGTTTCTAGACCAGGAACTCTCTCAAAAAGGGTCCTGGCAATTCCCCCAGGGAATGTTGCCAGCTATGTTCTCATCTGCAAACACTTTAAGATCAATACAGGCAAAGTTCTGGCTATATCAACTTGGACTACCTCATGCCCAGTGACTCTTTTCTGAACAAATCGATGAGAGTGACCTCATGTCAGCCAAAGTCCTGAACACTGGGGGCAGTCTCACTATCTTATTGGGGCTGCCCTTTCTAGAAACTGATAAGGTCATCTGCTTAGGTTGTTCTTGACCAGAAGATGATACTGAGACAAAGCATGAAAATGCAAATAATTTGTTTGAATCCTGATGCCAGAGAACATAGGTAGAAAAGTATATAAATCAGAGAGGGAACAGAAAGAGACAACAAAGTGTTTATTATTAAACAGTTTACATTTATGGCAACTGGAGCTCAATCCTGCTAAGGAACCTAAAAACCAGGGTACACATACTTCATATTTATTCTAAATGGGAAGCAAGGCACCTAGGGCCTTGCTACTCAAGGTGTGGTTTAGGGTTAGCATCATCTGGAAGCTTACTAGAAATGCAAATTCTGGGCCTTATCTCTGACCTACTAATTTTTAAACAAGTCTTCAAGATTCTTTAGCATGCTAAAGTTTAAGAGAAACTAAGCTAGGGTATTTATCCACAAACTTTTGTCAGTCATTGATTGAAGGCTCCTGGGTATTAACTTCCAACTCCTGGCCTACTCCTTCTCTCCCTCCAACCTGAGCTGGCTTCAGGGGGACAGAGAATGCCCTGAGGTAAAGATTAGTAGGTACCTTACAACTGGAAACTGGTGTCTACCTGCACGGGAATGGTGAATGTGTTAGAGATATGGGAAGGTCTATAGGTCTGCTACACTTCCTTATTTCTTCTAAAGATACTGTCAGGTCTGATTCAATTCAGGAGTTGAAGTTCCCACACCAAAAGAACTGGTTGAGTCCCTGAGGATTTTCATATAATGCCCTCCCCAACTCAAGCAGTGATTAAGAACACTAGCCTCCAGTACATGGCCATCTGAGCAACCTAACAGAGGTTATGATCTCTGACTCTCCAGTCAAATCAGCAGACCTGGATTTCAATCCCATCTTCAACACTTACTTGACTTGGATGACTCTAGGTAAATTACTTAATCTTTGTGGGTCTCAGATGATTTTCTTGTAAAATGGGGATGATAATGAAAATATTTATAACTTAGGGTTTCATGTGAGGATAAAATGAGGTTCTGAATATAAGGTGAGACACACAGTGCTTGGCACTTAGCAAGGGCTGATTGAACATTGACAAGTATAGTTGTGGAAACACCATCATAGGGGTCAAGCTGAATGCATGGTCATGGTAAATTAGGCTTCCAGTGCTGGAAGATCCAATGGTTATGTCTATACATTCATTGAGGACCTATCACTTACCTGGCATGGCACTAGGGGCTAGGGATTAAAAAATAATTAATAAATAAATAAATAAAAACAAGAGCCTAGAGGACTAGAGCAAGCCCAGGCAAAGACAACATGTGGCAAAGTAAGGCCTGGTCAAAGGGACAAAACATGTTTAAAATTCACATCAGGTACCAGCAAGATTAAGCTCTAGGCATGCATGACATTGGCAGAAATTGTAGCAAGGATGACGGCTCTGCATGTAGTGGTTTAGCCAAGACAGGGAAGTGAGATAGAGTTACTTTGACCCAAGACCTAGGTCTCAAGCACATGCTACAAACAGCCCTAAAATGAGTTCACAGCTAGGCCCAGATTCTGAGGCAAATAAAGACTTTTTCTCTGGAATCAAGCACATTTCTCTCTAGAGGCAAACCTTACTTGATCAGAAGTAGACAGTGCCTATAAAACAAATCCACACAGAGATTAGGATCTTATGCAACTAATAGCTCTCTAATGCCATGTCTATGGCTAATGGACCAATACAGATACCCAAATGCTTAGTAGGGGTCTATCTACTTGGCTTCTCTTCAGGTCCTCCCAGGTCTAACATCCCTCTGGAGCAGGGACTGAGATGTTGGCAGTTGAACCTCAGCAATGATATGGCCCAGCAAGATGGCTATCGAGGTAAGCAAAATACTGTCACTGAAAATTCAAAGAAATGTGGAAAATTTTACTTTTGAGACTTCTCTCAAAAAGCAATTGGTGAGGGAGGAAAATCAGACTCCCAGGAACCTGCTTAAGTAATCACAGCAAGCACCCTATACTGTCATCCAAAAAGAGTTAGTGTAGTTGACTACAGGACTTACATTCTATTATCTAGTGTATGCAAAGCTGATGTTCAATCCTATGAAGTAGGCACTATCACTACTCCCATTTTATAGATGAAAAACTAAAGCACAAAGAAATTAAATAACACTGAAAGTCATGTAGCCAGTAAATGCCAGAGGTGGGATTAAAACCTACACAGTCTAGTTTCAGAGCCTGTTCTTTTTGCCACTATAGCATATAGTTAAATAATATTAATTTTTCATGGCACCATTTGTCTAGCCATTGGACATCCACATGACTCGGCCCAGCCTTGAATTTAGTTAGGGTCATACACAGGAATGTAAAGAAAGTACAAATATTTTCTTACAGTTAAAAACAAAAATAAAAATATTCTATGATCTGCCTAAATGATTAAGCTCATAAAGCTTAATTATTGTGAATCATGTTTTGCCTAAATAAAACCAAGCAAGTTTTAAATTGCATTTCCAGAATATAAAATCCAGCTAAGACAATGGTAGTTTCAGTAAATGTAGTCACCTGATGCCTTCCTAGTGAAATCTCTAAAGCATTACAAATTTACTTCATTTTGAGAGCATCCTTAACAATGATTCCCACAGGAATTCAATTTTACTGAAAATGGCTTTTTAGTGTATTAAATGACACATCGAAACCTAATCTTGAACAATATGACAAAGTTGTTAACTGCTGGGAATCAACGTAAGCAGTCAGTCCACACTGACAAGCTATAATCAAAGACAGCTCAGTTAAAAAGGGGGGAGGGGTTGCATAAAGCTATCTATGAAGCCATAAAACATAGTCATCATCAGCTATAAGGTGACACAAAGTGAGAACATCTTCCAAGAAGAGAAGGGGAAGATTATACCTGCCAAATAAATGAATATAGCCCCACAGATGAAACCCTAAGGAAAAACAAGCATGGAGCAAAATAGACCAGGACATGAAAAAATTTAAATGAAAATTAAATCTACATCCAATAGAAACAATTCTGTGCTTTCTTACTGTGTTTTTTCACTGCCACCAGAGTAGTATCACTAGATCCCAATGAAAGAATTGGTGAAGAATATGGTGGCAAAAAAAATGTTTGCAGGCGATTAGAACTTTATGAAACCACTGGCAAGGCTGTTGTACAGTTTCTCTTGATAACAGGACCCCCGTTTGCATTCAGCAGCTTCGTATTAGCATAAAGGCCTATTCTGGGAAAGAATCTTGGTTAGGTACTAGTGAACACAAAACTGAAGGCTGGATCCCCTCCTACAAGGAAACGAAAAGTAATTTAGGGATAAAGTAATCCAAACTGTCTCTCTGCTTCATGACTAATTAGTCAATGACTAATATGCGATGTGCTCAAGTATTTACTGAGCAACTACTGAGATATGGCAAAGGTGGTGGGTTTAAGGGAATTAGTCAGTTAACAAATATTTACTAGGTATTTACTATATGTAAGGCAAAGGGCTAGCAAGCACAGGCATATAAGAAAGCCAAAGACAATGTCTTCTTATCCTTGAGGAATGTAACATCTATTTAGTTGAAAAGATAAAGCCAAGATAGCTAACCACACAATGGTAAGGGGGAAAAGTTGCAGGAGTTCAAAGGAAGAAGAATAAATAGCTGTATCAAACAGTTTCTGTATATAAATGGCTTACAATAGTGACACAATCTAGTAGTATTGTTCTGATTCTAAAAACCATTTATTGCACTTACATCATTCTTTCTACTGAGTTCCCTTATTATCTACCCAACTCTCCATCTTGACTTACTAACAAGAACATAAAATCAGAATACTTCTAAGACAGGACCTAAACCATACACATTGTAAAAGGAAATGTTTAAATAATTTAACTAGCACATATTTCAGAAAGAGACCTACAGAACTTTTACTGCTATCCTCAATGCAAATAAAAGGTTATCTTTGATGACGAATAAATATCTTCTATCCATTGTTGGGGTTCTTCCCATGAGATATATCTGAGATGAGCAAATTTTTGTCAAATAGATCTTCATGATTCTATAAAAGAAAATATCCTCTAAGGTCTTTTTTATTTTAACATATTCTCATTTTCTATCAGTCAAAATTTCCCAGTATAATCCACACTAATGATTCAAGTTATTCTTGTTTTGACATAATTAGTTTCTTTTTTAAATTAGATCAAATAAGACAGTAAAATTCCACATCAATGACTCAAGTTATGTTGGATTTTGACCGTTAGTCAACAAATTGGAACCATGATGCTGTGAACTACTTATATATATTATATACTTCACAATTATTACTTTTTTGTAGTAAATATATCTGTAGCTTATAATTAGGTCTCCACTCCAATGAAATGATAACTATGCATGGTATGTTACAAATAAAAGGCTTGAGACTAAATTTAACCATGGGCACAAATACGAATTTGTAAGCAAGCACAAAACCAGTCACACAGTCTACTCTGAAAGATCAACTAAGTCCCAGCTTTCTGCCTATTTAGGTGTTCTGACAAGAATCTCTCATGAAATACTTAACCTAAGCAGATTCAACTCCCTTCCAGCAGCAGTATTCACTTAACCTTCTATTGAGCTCAAGTGACAGAATGCCCTGAGCATGGCTGAACACAGAACAGGACCAAGTCCTCCAACTGCCCATTGGACTCTTACAAATCTTTAAACCCTTTTCACTACAGAGTGGAGATGCATGTATAATATTTCTAACCAGCCCAACATATTTTGAACCTATTTCACTACAAAAATAATTATTTCTATTATAACATCCATTAATATGCCCTTCCATGATAATCAGACATAAAGATACTTTAAAAGTCTTATACTTTAGGGTATAATGAACCATTAACTCAATAAGGGTTGTTTATGGACCCCTTAGAAGTGATTCTTTTGGTTTTCAGAGATATTTAAACAAATGCATAATTCTACATTTTTCTCATCTTGAGAAATCTCCAATGTAAAAGAATTTCCTTAATATTATAATATAAAATATAAATTTCTTTAATATCTTCTATTAGTTTTAAACAAGAAAACATTTAAACATTTACTATTTAAATTTAATAAATTTACTTTTAAAGCTTCTGATTAAGTCTTCCTATGAAATAACCACCTCTGTACTATTGCCATGTTGCTTCAAATGCCTAGTGTTCCTTCAAATATTCTATATTCTTACTAAAATTATTTTACCTTTGTATATGAATTACTGTTAGATATGTCTTTCAAAGTTTCAATATGGTCTTGGATTTGTGAATTTTTGATTTTCTATATTGAACTTCATATTAGATGCATGTAAGTTTAGAATTCTTTAAATCTAGTGACATGCTTCATTTAAAATGTATTTTTACGTCATAATCATAGTTATACCACCTTTCTTTGGTTGATATGTGCATGATATATCTATTTTCTCCCCTAACTTATAACTTTCAATTTTCTATGTGTTTTAGATGTGTCTCTACTCTAACAATCTTTTTTCTTTAGTGAGTTTGGATTTATTGTAAATTATTACTATATGCTACATTTGGATTTATTTCAAGTGCTGTATTTTGTGCTTACCTGCTCTGTTTTTTCTTCCTTATTTTTGTAACTTTCTTTTCTTTTTAATTTTCCTTTTTTAATTTTCTTTCCTCATTTCATCTGATTTCCTTTACTGGTTTGAAATTTATATCCTCTATATTTCAATAGCTAATCTAAAAATTATAACATGAATATTTAACTTGATATCTAAAGCTACATGATATCTTTACTTTCTTTCAAACAATAGTAAGATATAACTTACAATGTTTTCTCAATAATCATCTCTCTTTTGTCATATATGCCACTATCTAGTATCTTAGCAATATTGTTTTGTATATATGTACTTCCCTAATCACATCTGTAAATTCTTAGTTTTTATATTTTCAAAAACTGCCTCTACCCCATTCTTTTATTATCTCATTCTGGAACTCTGATTAGATATATATTCAAAATCTATCCCTGATGCACCTTAATCTCTCTTTCATGTATTGTGTCTCTTTATCTCTCTCTTCTGTCTTATTGGTAACTTCTTCAAAGCTATATTTCACTGATTCACTGAGATGTATTTATTCCACAGTATAATTTATAGTTTTAATCATTGTGTTTTTAATTTATAATTGTTCTATTTATTTGTTTCTATTTTTTCTAATTTAACTGGTTGTCCTAATTGACTTGCTTTTATTTTCAATTCCTCTAAATATATTTTATCATATTAAAAATATATATATTTATTCTATATCTGATTATTCCAATATCTATATTCTTAGAAGTCCATTTTGGTCTTGCATTTTATGAAATTTGTTAGAGCTTTATCTATAGGAGTCTTTGAGGCCTTGTTGGTAGTGTTTTCTTCATAGATTTGTATTTCCAAGTCAACAAAGATATACTGCCCACCTAAAGCAGTAACTACTTTATACTAAATTCTCATTTTGTGGTATTTATGACAATCCAAGTATTTGATTCCAAGGGATTAATACTCTATCAAAAGGATCTTTTCCTGTTCTATATAAGGATATATTCCTGATTTTATAAGCAACAAAATATACTGATTCTTGTTTGTATTTATAGAACTAAAATATTATTTGTGATGATACAACATTATTTCAACGTTTATAGTTAGTGATTTGAAATGTTTCAATATGAAATTGGATATTAACTTTGATCATTTATTGAAGAGTTTCACATTTATATACTCTGGGTTATTAGAAAAGAAACAATAATACCATGCCTTCATTTTTATTTAAAATAAAGCCAATCAAACAATTTTGGGTAATGTATAAAATGCTTCACCTCTGTAAAAGACATTAAGATAATATCTAAATGAACCATTATTTTCAAATAAGGTTTAAATTACTTGCCTGTTTTTTTAATTACTAAAAATTACCAAGTTACACAATAACGTCAGGGTCTTTAGGGTATAATGAACCATTAACTCAATAAGTGTTGTTTATGGACCCCTTAGAAGTGATTCTTTTGGTTTTCAGAGATATTTAAACAAATGCATAATTCTACATTTTTCTCATCTTGAGAAATCTCCAATGTAAAAGAATTTCCTTAATATTATAATATAAAATATAAATTTATTTAATATCTTCTATTAGTTTTAAACGAGAAAACATTTAAACATTTATTATTTAAAATAACACCTTTGTGTATGAAATATGAGTTTTAGATTTTGAAGTGTTTATATGCATAAGATATTTTGCCTTATTCAAGCCATATTAATGCCTTTGAGCAGGCATCCTCAAACTACTGCCCATGGACCACATGCGGGTGTTTTTGCCCATTTGGTTTTTTTTACTTCAAAATAATATATGTGCAGTGTGCATAGGAATTTGTTCATAGTTTTTTTTAAACTATAGTCCGGCCCTCCAACAGTCTGAGGGACAGTGTTCTGGCCCCCTTGTTTAAAAAGTTTGAGGACCCCTGCTTTGAGTCTATACATCCCCATTCAAGTAGCTGTCTCCTCTTATTAGAATGTAGACTCCTCCCTTTTCTGACATGAAAACACCTATTCAACCTTTAGGGTTGGCCAAAGGAACTCTTCTAACAACCTGATTAGATTGAATACTACAAAACCCTAGAATAATTTTTCCTCTAAGGAAAAGGATTTTATTTTATTTTTCTGTTTGTTATGGTTGTTACTTGACTAAGATCCTATTAGGCAACTCTGAAAGTACACTAAAGAAAAGGGCATCATCTGTTCACTTTCTTTTTTTAATTTCAGAATATTATGGCAGCACAAACATTTATTGCCTTTGCACTGCCCTAGCCAGAATTATGAGTGTGCCCATCCCCCAGACAGTGCACTCTGTGATCATTAGTTGTGAATTTACCCATCCTCTCCACCCTTCTCCCACCTGTCCACCACCAGATGAATATTACTTTCATGTGTGCACCTAAGTGTTGATCAGTTAGTACCAATCTGATGGTGAGTACATGTGGTGTTTGTTTTTCCCTTCCTGTGATGTTCACTTTTGTTAGAGCATCACCTCAGGGTTCTGATTTAACTCAGCTATAACAGAGGCACATCTCCTATGAACTATCAAAACATTTCTGGGACTTAACCTTTGTAGCAAATTCCCACTCCCACACACAAACACATATTTCCCCTAAGATATTTACCTTCCTTTTCAGTTTTACCACCACTGCCATAAAGTCCTCTTAGATTAAAAAGAACCCAAGCTGGAACATTTAAAACAGTATGTTTATAATGATCAGGATAAGGCAACAATGAAGCATGAGTAGCACATGAATAGGATAAACGCAAATCTCATGAGTACATTTTATTCTAAAACACTTTCTGTGTCATATTGTCAAAGCTACTAAAAATTGCATAGATTACAACCAGAACTTAACTGTTAGCAAAACCAGGCAACTATAAGAGAGTCACTGCCCTAGGAGTTGACAATTTTTAATTCCAGGAAACAAATTAAAGGCAGAAGACAGTGAACATGAGACAGACAGACAGACACACACACACACACACACACACACACACGCACACACAATATAACTATAATAGTTCTTTATTGGCATACAGAAAACAGCCAACACATTCTCTGTACTATGAAAATATTTCTATATCTAAGCATATTAAAAGAATTCACATAACCCGCAGTACACCAGAAAATTCTGGTTTGTTGGCAAGCTGCCTGTTCAGAGAAGGTAACAGCTGGTGAATGGCACTTCAATTTGTGGATCCAAAACAGGAAGCAGCAGTATTGACACACCCTCTCCCATATATGACCGGTGTCACAGTCTAACAGAAGTGGAAACAAATCTGAAATGAAATAGAATCATAATCTAGAAAACAACAAAGATGGAACTAAAGTATATGATGGCAGACTCAAATTTGTATGGGAAAAATAAATGACAAATAGATTTCTGGACCAATAAAACCACTGTGAGATGACTTTTCACAATGACACCATCAATGTTGACAGGTGGGGACTTACAAAGGAAAAGGAAATAACATGCTGAGAGTTTTACTTGGATTGAGTCGATCCAGATAAATACATTGATTAGATGGATGGTTGTCAAAAAAAGCAGACTACACCCAAGAAGAAATAAATGTGACTTAGATTTAGATTCTGATTAATTTAACTGAAGGAAAGAGAATTTTAATGTGATTCTGTTTGCTTATTTGTTTTAAAATCATGAATATGATACATGTAAATTGTAAATTTTCAGGCAGTATAAAAAGCATAAAGTAAAAGTTAAAAATTCTCTTTCTTCCCAATACTATTTCTCATATAGTACCTATCCCAAAAGTGACCAGTATGAATTTCTTAGACATCATAATTGATACATTACTAATATATATAAAATCATATTATACATAGTCTTCAATTTTCTTTTTTCAACTGGAAAAATATTTTGATAATTTTTCATACTAATAAAAACTGATATATGGTATTTCCAAGAATTACTCTAATATTATTTATAGATATTTGTGTAACTGCCATATTTTTATAATCACAATGTTATAATGAATGCCCTATAAAGTCCCTTATGATATTCTCCATATGCAGGCTGTAATCTGGCAAAGAGTTACAGTTTCTCAGGAAAAGAAGTCATTTCTTTGTGCTTCATTGATTTTAAGACTCTTTTCTATGCTCCCAGCCCCAGCCCTTCTCCCCATCCTACTCCAACACAAACATATATAAATATACTTATTAAACTCCACTAGTCTATACAACCTCAATTAACAAGTTACTTCCAAAAAGTGTTGTCTGAATACTCCCATCACTACCTATCCTTTTCACTGTCATAAAACATTGTATACACATTTAAAAAAATACTACTTATCTTTTCAGCACTGACAAATTACAGTCCTGCCATTCTCTCCTCATTTTATTTCCTACTGGGGTAGAAATGTACACTTTCTAGCATTCCTACCCCTTGGCAGAAATAACACAATTAGACTACATTTATACTCAGAAATCCACTCAATTTAGCCACCTCAATAAAATGATTAATTTTTTTGAAAAATAGGAAATATTGTTTTTGATGAAAGTAAGTGAGAATTTTAAATTGGCAAATACAGCTAAATCATTTAGTCTGTATAAATTCATATAGACACAACCTACCTCTTTGTAATGATGATATTCTATAGCAAATTCTAATGGCATCACCACACCAAAGGATACTGATGATCAAAATTACAAGTACTAAAAACTATTATTATTATAAATCATTATCACTCATATTGTTGAGAAGTCATCATTATTACTCATATAGTGGAAAGACTTCCAATGCTGGACAAGACAGAATAACAGGAACCAGATATACTCTCTAGTTTGAAGCATCCAAAAAATACTAGACAAATTATATGATACAATAACTAGCAAATATAGGACATCAGGCAGTAAAGAACAATGATCTTTTTTTTTTTTTTTTTTTTTGGAGACAAAATCTTGCTCTGTCGCCTGACTAGAGTGCAGTGGCATCAACCTATCCTAGCTCACTGCAACCTCAAACTCCTGGGCTCAAGCAATCCTTCCACTTCAGCCTTCAGAGTAGCTGGGACTACAGGCACTTGTCCCCATGCCCATCCAAGAATAATGATCCTTGAGAGAAGAGAATGAAATGATGCCTAGGATTGCGCCAGTGGACTGCCTGGAGAGATTTTCCATGTTGGGAGGGGGAACAGAGGTGGATCCAGGCAGTCTCCAGTTGAGGAAATGGAGTGTGACATCCAGAAATGCCATAGCAGCTGTAGCTCACTGGTAAAATATTGAAAAGAGAAAACCATACAGAAGAGCTACAAGATCTACAGAAAGTACCCCCTTGTATTTTCAGCTGAGCACTAATCAGCACATATATATCTTAAAACTACCTGAGGGGAATAATATCTGGCACACACATGTCTGAGAAAAGTTTATGTTCCAATTAGCCAGAATTGAAAAGCCTCATAATTTACAGGTCAGCAGGGAAAGTAATCAAAGGGTATTAAACTCTGTAGTGGGGAAAATTAGCCCTAAAATAAAGTCTGCTCTGGGACTGTCTAACAAAGCTTAAAAGCAACCCTTAAAAGGGTCAAACTACTTCTCAGTAACTCCAATGCATCCCCAAAACAAAAGTCAAGATATTGATGGGGATACAAAAACTTTCAACAACCAATATGATAAATTTCAAAATGTCTGCCAACCAATTAACAATTATAATGCATGCTATGTCAAGGAAAAAATAATCTATAAGAAGGAAAAAAATCAACAGAATGGACAGAAATGAGAAAATTAGTAGACAGGGCATTAAAATAATCTTTCTAAATATATTGTGTACATTCAAGAAAATAAAAGAAATTTTAAGCATGTTAAGTAAAGACATGAAAGATTTTTAAAACTTAAACTTCTAGAACTTAGAAATATATGGAATTTAAAAATACAGTACATGAGATTAAAAACCAGTCAGGCAATACCAAATAAAAAATTACTGAACTTGAAAACACAACAGGAACTATACAAAATGAAACAGAGAGAAGGGATTGAAAAGAAAATAATGAAAAGAGCATTAGTAAGCTTCAGGAAAATTTTAAGCAATCTAATATGCATGCATTAGAGTCTCCAAAGATGCATAGGGGCATAAAAATATCTGGAAAAACAATGGAGAAAATTTAATAATTTTATGAAAACTATAGATCCATAGAACCAAGAAACAACAAACCATAAGCGTGGGCAATATAAAGAAAACTCTACCAAAGTGAATTATAATCAAATTACTTAAAAACAGCTGTGATAAAGAGAAACTTAAAAGTAGCTAGAGAAAAATTACACCTCATGTAGAGTAGCAAAGATAAAAATGACAGCAGACTTCTCCATGGAAAATCCAAACCATAGACAATGAAAGAATATATTTAAAGTACTAAGAAGAAGAAAAAAATCCTGTCAACCTAGAATCCTATATTTAGTGAAATAACTTTCAAGAACAAAGGCGAAATTAAGATTTCTTCAGATATAAAGACTTTTTCAGATGTATAAATGGTAAAAGAATTCACTTCCAGCAGAACTACACTGTAAGAAACATAAGAGAAAGTCCTTTAGGCATAAAGAAAATGATACTTGATGGAAATATGAATGAAAACAAAGGATTGAAGAGCACTAGAAATGATAAAAATGTTGATAAAAATACCAAGTTTTTTTCCTATTTTTGAAATATCTTTAAAAGATAATTGATTATTTAAGGAAAAGAAACAATCAACAGAGCAAAGGGACAACCTATAGAATGGGAGAAAATATTGTAAACTATACATTTGACAAGGGACTAATATCCAGAATATAGAAGGAACTCAAACAACTCAATAGCACAGAAACCAAATAATTTAAAAATGGACAAAGAAAATTTCTCAATTGCAAAGATATGGAATCAACTTAAATGCCCATCAACCGAAGAGTAGATAAACAAAATGTGGTGTGTGTGTGTGTATATACATATATACACATACACAAACACACACACCCACCCACACACACACACACACACACACCATGGAATGCTACTCAGCCATAAAAAAGAATGAAATAATGTATTTTTCAGCAACTTGGATAGAACTAGAGGCCATTATCCTAAGTGAAGTAACTCAGGAACAGAACCAAACAACACATGTGGGTATGAATAGTCATATAGAGTAGTATAATGGACATTGGTGACTCAGAAGGGGGAGGGTGAGAGGGTAGTACTTAGATATAAAAAATTACCTATTGGGTACAATATACACTATTCAAGTGATGGGTACATTAAAAGCACAGACTTCAGTGTTATGCAATACATCCATGTTACAAAACTTCACTTGTATCCCCTAAATTTCTTGAAATAAAAAAATAAATAGATGATAATATCAGCTTTGCCTGTTTCACATAAGTTAAAAATCAAATAAAATGAGAATCTTGAAAGGGCTTTATAAACTGTAAAGATAGATAGATAGATAGATAGATAGATAGATAGATAGATAGATAGATAGATAGATAGACAGACAGACAGACAGGCAGGCAGACAGGCAGATAGGTAGATAGAGGCAAAGAATCTAAATAAACATTTCCCCAAAGAAGACATACAAATGACCAACAAGCATGTGAGAAAATGCTCAACATTACTAATCATCAGGGAAATGCAAATCAAAAGCACAATGAGATATCATCTCACCCTAGTTAGAAAGGCTATTATCAAAAAGACAAAAATAACAAATACTGGTGAGGATGCAGAGGAAAGAGAACTCTTATACACTGTTGGTAGAAATGCAAATTAGAGTCAAAAATTAAAAATAGAACTACCATATTAACCAGCAATCCTACTACTGGGTGTTTATCCAAAAGAAAGGAAATCAGTATATTAAAGAGATGCCTATATCCCCATGTTCATTGCAGCAATATTCACAATAGCAAAGATAGGAAGTCAACCTAAATGTCCATCAGCAGATGAATGGATAAAGAAAATATGGTATATATACACCATGCAATATTATTTAGTCATAAAAAGAATAAAATTCTATCATTCACAACAACATGGATGATCACAAAGGACACTATATTAAGTGAAATAAAAATCAGAAAGATAAAACACCATATGTTCTCACTACTATGTGGGAATAAAAAAATTGATCTCATAGGAGTAGAGAATAGACTTACAGTCACTAGAGGCTGGGAAAGGTTGTGAGAAGGGGAGGATAGAGTGAGTTTGGTTAAGGGATAGAAAATGATAAGTACATAATAAAAATACACTCCAGTGTTTTATAGCAATGTAAGATGTATATAGTTAATAATTTATTGTATATGTTCAAAATCTAGAAGAGAGGATTTTGAATGTTCCTAACACAAAAAAATGATAAATGTTGGAGGTGACAGATAATCTAATTACCCTGATTTGATCACTATACATTGTATACATGTATCGAAATATCACTCTGTACCCCATAAATATGTATAATTATTATGTGTCCACTAAAAAGAAAAAAAAAGATAATTGACTATTTAAAGAAAGATTTATAGTAATATACTGTGAGCTTTACAATACATGTAAAGATAAATAATATGACAAAAATAGCACATAGGCCAAAAGGATAAAAATAAAACTATACTCTTTTAAGATTCTTATACATACACAAATTATTATGGGTAATAGACTGAGATAAGTTAAATGTGCATACTATAAGCAACCACTAAACAAACTTATAACTAATAAGCCAACAATATAAAACAAACAAGATGTTATATTTAAGCCCAGAAATATCAATATTTACATTAAATGTAAATGATCTAATTATATGAACTAAAAATTAATAATAATCAGATTGGATTTTAACACATTGACCGCCATGCAAAAAATCAGAAACTTTTCCTTGGGGCCACAGTGTTTTATTATGAAAATAGAATAAAAGGTTTCAGTGTAATTTAAAGGTAAACATAAATAGAAAAACAAAATTTATTGACTCCAATTAATTTAATCCATGTTTTTAGAATTAAATTGTCAATATTAATCATAACAATAAGAACATCAACAAGTAAGATTTTATATATGCTTCACATGGCTCCAGGGTCAAAATTAGAGTGAGTTAAATATAACTCTCATGGCAGTTAATGTGCTAAAAAGCAACACCAAGCTATATGTTGACTATGGCTAATTCCCTTTAAATATAAAGACACAAAATGGTTACAAGTCAAAAGAATAGCCCAATATATACCATGCTAATATTAATATAATATACTGCACTGGCTATATTATTATCAGACAAAACAGATTTCAGGAAAAATAATATTACTAAGAATAAGAAGGGCTTCATCATGATAAAAGAATCAATTCACAAAAAGGAAATCACTATCTAAACATTTATGCCCCTAGTAACAAAAATTCTAAATATATGAAGCAAAAATTATAGATCTGCAAGGATAAATACACAAATCCACAATGACAGTCAGAGATTTCAACACCACTCTTGCAATGATTAAAAGAACAAGTAGAGAGAAATCAGTAAGGATATAGAATAAAACTATTAACCAACTTGATTTAATTGACACTTACAGAACACTCCACTTATCAATACCAGAACTTAAATTTTTTTCAAGTGAACATGGAACATTTACCAAGACAGACAACATCCTGGACCATGAAACAAGTCTCAAAGATTTAAAAGGATTCACGTCATACTAAGTATATTCTCATATCGCAATAGGGTTACATTAGAAATCCACAGCTAGAGCTGAGTGCAGTGGTGCACATCTGTAGTCCCAGCTACTCAGGAGGTTGAGATGGAAGGACGGCTTGAGCCCAGGAGTTTGAGTCCAGTCTAGGCAATCCATAGTGAGAGCCTATCTCTAAAACAAAATCTTTTTATATACTTGACAAAAAGATACATGGGAAAACCCCAAATATTTGGAAACTAAATTATATACTTCTAAATAACCCATGGATCAAAAACTGAATTAAAAGAGAAATAAGAAAGTATATACAGCCGATTAAAATTTAAATACAGCATTACAAACTTTGTGGATTGCAGCTAAAGCAGTACTTAGAGAAATATTTATAATGTTTATACATACATATATTAGAAAAGAGGAAAGTCTCAAATAATCACCTCAGCTTCCACTTTAAGAAAGCAAAAAAAAAAAAAAGTAAGACTAAGTGAAACACAAAGCAGAAGAAACTAAATAATAAATATCAAAGTGGAAATTAAATAAAAAACGGCTAGTTCTTTGAGAAAAATCAACATGATTGATAAATCTCTAGCCAACTAATCACGAAAAAGAAAGGAAGACCAAGATTAGGACTGAGAGAAATGACATTATTATAGGTTATATATATATATATATATATATATATATAAAGAATGAGGAAATATGAACATTTTCATGTCAATACATTTAAGAAATTCAATGAGATTGACAAATTAATTGAAAAACTCAAACTATCAAACCTTACACACACACAAAAATCTGAATAGCTCTATATCTATTATATAAATTAAATTTATAATAAAAACCTTCCCCTACAAAAAACAAACAATAGCTACCCTGGGACCAGATGCCTTCATTGGTGAATTCCACCAAACATTTAACATTATTGACTGCCACACTAGAAAAAATTTTTTTTTCTTGGGGCCATGGTGTTTTACTACAATAGAATAAAAACCTTGAAAACAAAATGATCCTTTCTAATTTTATGAAAACGTTGTCATTTTTATTGTTTTCTGTGTATGAGTTATTTGCAACTTGAAAAATACTTCTCACGGCTCCCAAGGTGAAGAGACATGTGAGTTACATATACTTCATGAGGCCTCAGGCTCAATTAAATTCAACTCACATAACAGTTAATATGTTAAAGAGAAAATAATACAAATTCTACACAAACTTTGACAGAAAATTGATGAGGGAACACTCCCAAATATATTCTATGGGGTCAAGGTTTTCTTAATATCAGAGTCAGAAAACACATTGCAAGAAAAGAAAACTTCAGGCCCACATCCTGAATCAATATAGATACAAAAATATTAAACAAATTTTAACAAATCATGCCCAACAATATACAAAAAAGATAATATATTATAAACAAATAGAGTTTATTCCAGGTATATAAGGATGGCTTAACACTCAAAGGCCAAGCCACAAAATTCACCATATCAACAAGAATAAATAAGAAAATACTTATAATTGTCTCAATAGATGCAGAAAAAGCATTTGATGAAATCCAACATCAATATCTGGATTAAGAAAAAAATAAAACTTCTCAGTAAACTAGGAATAATAGGCACCATTTATATATTTAAAAAAAACAACCTGCAGCTAACATTATACTTAACGGTGAAGAACTGAAAGCTTTCCCTCTAAGATCAGGAAGAAGACAAGAATGTCTGCTCACCCCACTTCTATTCAGCCTGGAAGTTTTAGCCATCATGATAAGGCTATATAAGGCAAAAAAAAAAAAAAAAAAAGAAAAAAAGGCATCTATATAAGAAAGGAAGAAGTAAAACATACTATGTGGAAAATCCTATATATTCTATGAAAAAGCTTCTATGTGGTGCCAGTCATCTCTCCATGCGTTTATCTCTCCCATAAATTGTGTATCAAAGTAAAAAAAAATGATCTCTCTCAGTTCTTGTGTATTTTTCATTATGTTTAGTGCAATACCAAAAACCTTAAATAACACCACTGGACCCATATACAGTGCCACTAGTGAAGCTAGAATTGCTCCCAACAAGAAGAGAAGTCATGACATTTCCAGAAAAAGTTGAATTGCTTAATATGTAACATAGATTGAGCTCTGCAGCTTTGGTTGCCTGCCATTTCAGACAGATGATTCATCTTATAAACAGATGGCATCAACTTATGATATCAATAAATACAGTACAGTACAGTAATATATTTTTTCTTCATTATAATTTCCTTCATAACATTTCCTTTTCTCTAGCTTACTTTATTGTAATAATACAGTATATAATATATATAACATACAAAATACATGTTAATTGACTGTCATCAGCAAGGCTGCTAGTCAACAGTAAAAAATCAATAAAGCTCTTCAGGAGTCGAAAGTTACACATGGATTTTTGACTGCACAGGGGGTCGGCACTCCTAACTCCCACATTGTTCAAGGGTCAACTGTACTTAAAATTCCAAATGACTTAGAACTACTTACATAAAAGTTATCTACAGAAAACATAATAAAAAGAAATTAAAGTTTGGACCACAGAACTAAAGTGACATTGCAGATGATGGTAGAATAGGAAACTTCAGGAATTGGTGTCTCCACAGAAACCACTTGAGGTGGCAAGAACTGTCAAAATAAACTACACAGTGTTTCAGAACCCTGAAGTCTAGTGAAACACTTGCAGTGTCAGAGGCAGTGTTGAATGAAAAAGGAGTCTGGTAAATTTCAAAAATTCTGGTGAATTTTTGCATTTCACATTGCAGCTACCATCCTCTA
Source organism: Microcebus murinus (assembly GCF_040939455.1). Taxonomy (NCBI): domain Eukaryota; kingdom Metazoa; phylum Chordata; class Mammalia; order Primates; family Cheirogaleidae; genus Microcebus; species Microcebus murinus. The sequence goes on from NC_134119.1 coordinate 17,460,997, forward strand.
GCCCCAATCCCTAGCTCCACAGCTGGCAGCCATGGGGAGGGCAGACCGTGTTGTTGGTGTGGTTTGCTAGTGCTAGAGTGGGCAGTGAGGACTTTTGTCCTCCAAAAATTGGGGGAGGAGGGGTGTATTCTGATTATGTTTGGCTGTTCTGTTCACTGAGGGACTGGAACAGAGTCTGGCCATTGTTTCAACCCTATTGGGCTAAAGCAACTTCCTAGGCAGTATCTGTCAAAGGAATTTAAAGAGACAGACATTTTTTTTTTCTTCCCTTAGTGGAGCCAAGCATCACTGGCTCACCACAAAAATAATGAAACAGAGACTTTAATGACCATGCATGACAGAGAATATAGTTTTGAAAAGAAAAGAAAAAAAATCACTAAATAAATGGAGGACTACAGCCTTCAACAAGTAGCAACAGCAATCCCTGAGGATAGGAAAGAATCTAATTTCCATACTTACAACATTACAACATTAAAAATGTCCAGTTCATAACAAAAAACTGTGAAGTATATAAAGAAACAGGGAAGTATGTCCCATTCATACTTCTTTTATTTACAAGAAGAAGAGAAACTATTTCTGAGAAAGTCTAGCCTTTAGACTTACTATAAAAACACTTTAAATTAATTGTCTTCAGCTCATGAAGCTGAAGAAATCCATGGACAAAAAGTAAGAGAAAATCAGGAGAATGATGCATGAATAAGAAGAGAACATCAATAAAGAGATAGAAATTTTAAAAAAACAATCAAATAGAAATTATGGAGCTGAAAAGTACAATAACTGAAATTAAAAATTTACTAGAGGGTTTAACAGCAGATTGAATTAATTAAAAGAAATAATCCATGAACTTGAAGACAGGGCAATTGAACTTATCTAGTATGAGGCGCAAAAGAATAAAGAAAAATGAAGATAGTCTAAGGGACCTGAGGGACAACATTAATCATACTAACATGTGCATTCTTAAAGTCCCAAAAGGAAAAGAAAGAAAGAAAAGGGCAGAAAAAAATACCTGAGCAAATATAGTCATTCCTCTTATTCACAGATTCACAGAATCTCACAGATTATTTGCAAATGTGTCTACTCGCCAAAATTTAATTGTAACCCCTAAATCAATACTCTGGTGCTTTCACGGTCATTCCGATGTGCAGAGTAGTAAAATATTTGAGTTAATCAAAGTGTAAGTTTCTAGCTGAGAATGAACAAGGTGAAGTTCTGCCTTCTTGCCTCAGCTCTCATACTCAATATCCTTTGTGCTGTCTATTTAATAACATATTTTTTCAATTTTTTGTGCTTTTATAGTGATTTCACTATTTGAAATGGGCCCCAAGCATAATGCCAAAGAGCTGTCTAGTGTTTCTAAGGACAAGAAGTCTGTGGTTTATCTTTTGAAGGCAATCAAGTGTTAGATAAGCTTCATTCAGGCATAGTGCTATTGGCTATAAGTTCAATGTTAATGAGTCAATATGGTACATGCAGAAAAAGACGAAATTGGATCTATCTGTGAGGCCAATCCAGAAAGTGCTAAAGTAGCATCTGTAGTGTATGATGAAGCTGTGGAAAGACAGAAAAGCAGCTACATTTGTGGATCTGTGAGATAACAACTGATAACAAAAACCATAGTGAACAGTATTGTTGTGAGGCCAATAGCCAAAGAAATTTACAGTCATGTTACCTAGAGTCAGGAAAATGTTAAACCCTGTTGATTAATGTTTTAGTGTAAAGAAATACTCTATATAATTATTTATAAGAAATGAACATTAAATAAGGTGCCTTTAAAGAAAAGCACACATTAAACAAGGTTATATATTAATTGGTTGACAAAAATGTGACCAGAGGCTCACAGAAACCTAATCCTATATTTCCCTTAGGAACAATGGCTTGGTATTCACTAATTCAATGTTTATGGTGACTTTATATACATTTTAGAACATAACTACTACATAACTATTTTAGAACATAACTACTACAAACAAGGAGACAACTATAAAGAGATTTAATCAGTAATCAAAAACCTCTCAAAAAAGAAAAATCCAGGACCACATGACTTCACTGGTGAATTCTACAACATTTAAAGAAGAATTAATATCAATCATTTTTCTGGGGTGATGAAAAGCTTTTGAAATTAGAGGTGGTGGTTGTACAGCATTGTGAATGCTCTAAATGCCAATGAATTCACTTCAAATGGTTAATTATATGTTATACGAATTTCATCTCAATTAAAAGAAAGAGAAAAAAATCACCAAAACTAAATCCATGGTTTCCTGAAGAAGGGTACCATCAGTTACTTCTCCAAAATGAAACTGCTGTTCTGTCTCTGCTTCTCATCATCTTAAATATAAAAATTTAAATATTTTAAATATGAAAGATGCATGCCCATTGGGCCTGAACAACGTGCTCTGGCAAACTAAGCACTCAGCCTGGAGGATGGCGTAGAATGGTTCAGTTGTACCTCATCTGTGCACAAGCCATTTTTCTGGCAGATTCAACTATCCAGAACCCAGTTGACAAACCAAAAGATGGTCAAAACAACCCTTGCATAATGTTTATATTTACTAAAGCCCATACGCTAACCTGTAATCATGAAGAAGTTATTCAAGGACCCCTACATTCATAGACCATTTAATGTTGCTAAAGCTATAGTTCTTTGAGCCATGATATTTGGTTTCTCAATGCTATGCTTAATAGGAACAGCAAATGAGAAGGGAGATAGGAGCTTCTACTAAACACCACAAAGACTACTAAACAGCACAAAAACCATCAATAGCAGAGGCTGACCAATTATAAAAACCAGATGTAAGAATCCAGGCAGTATAATAACCTAGAACTATCTGATTAATAGGCAAATAACATTTGTAAAGTAATCAGTACATGTATAGTAAATGATCTTCATGTTATCCCAAAGTCATTAAGAAATGGTTAATTTGTGTTCATCGTTGCATGCTAAACAGAAAAGAGTGAAATACACATTTGTAAGACTTCCAATTGCATACTTAAAATCAAAAATTTCTAGCATTTAAGAGAGAGAGCAACTATTTTCAGAAAAATTCACTTGGTATAATATTCCAGTGAATAACCCTAATGGAATTTAGAAGCTGATTATATTAATAAATGAACACTCATCAATATCTTCAATACCCAAAAATATCTTCTATCGAGGAAGAAAAGCTTTAACCAAACTATAGTTTAGTGGAAAGAGCCTTAGGCTGATGGATACCTAGTGACATATCTTGTCCCTGCCACTTCTTTCCAGCTGTGTTGCTTTGCAAGCATTTGACCAATTCTGTCTCATTTCTTCTGCAAAATAGATAAAATAATATCTACTTCTATTACTAAAAATAATATCAAAGGAAGTTCAACTTTATTTAGTGGCTAACCAACTTAGAGAATTCACAACTCTATAAGGCATTGCTAGAAGACAATAAAAAAAGGTTTCAGAGAATGAGATGATGAATGCCGAAGCCATAAACAAAAGACAAAGCTAAGAATTCACCGGGAGAATTGCCATGACTTCTCATGGCTTGTCTTCTCAAGCTATTGTTGGCAAAAGAATCCTGGAAACCACATATTTGAATCAGTTTGGCAATTAATTGTCATGTTCTTCCTCAATACAGTTCACCTGCTGTCAGTCTCATTTCCCTTAGCATAGTTTTGATCATGTCACTGGTGTTTCCCTGGTTTCTATCCTCAACCCTACTTTTGCTCCAGACTTTCCTGGTGATCTCATCTATGGCCATACCCTTATGGAGTATCCATCTCTGGTACTGGCCTCTCTTCTGCACTTGAAACAGGAGACTGAGAAAAGCCATCAGAGAAGAGAAAGAAGGATCTGAGGATAAGAGTATGGTATAATTCAATAGAGATAAAGCTATCATCATTAGAAAACTATGAATTCTACAAGATAGATTTTTATAGAATGCTACTGTATACCATAACTCTACATGAAGTCAGACAGATGAGAAATTCCATATTTAAGCCACCACTTTCTAGAAATAGTCCTTGGGTGAATTTCTCTATTGTCTTCATGTCCTCATTTGGTAAGCAGATATAAAAACAATACACCTGCCTCAAGGTTAAGAGGGAGTCTAAATAATATATGTCCCTGAATGCATTTAGCAAAGGGCCTGGGACACATTAGGTACCTAACAAAAACAAGCTATATTAGCATATACAACAAGCCTTCAATAAATATACATGCCTTCAATAAATATGCATGAAAGTATAAGTAAATGATGCCTGTTCTTTAACGCTAATAATATGCAGGTAATACAATCATTAGTGCCAGATCCACACATCTTTATAAATCCTTTGGTATATGTAGTGTATATCTGAGCATGAATGTGTATGTCAGTGTTTTTAAATCATTTGAAATTTGTAAAGGGTAAAATTTTAAATTGACCTCTGGAAAGGAACATATCACAATTTATCATTTAAATAAGATAATTTAGCAAATGTCATTTCAAAAGGGGGCAAATATGTCCCAGTGAGAGGTCAACATGGAGAAGAAACACATGCACTTAAAAATTGGCTTCTGGAAGTAAGAGGCCATCTATTGCCCTTGATTGTTTTGGAAGTCCATTAAAATCAGTTAAGGAAATAGATAGTAAAAACTTTAAAGTTCTTTTATGTTTACTTTCTTCAAGTAAAAATGCTATCTTTGACATGGAGACTTTAAAGGGTTACATTACGAAGGATTAAACTGGTCCATTAAAGGAACAGGATAGCCCAATGTTGATACTTATTTAAAAATTGTGAAATGATGAAAGTAATTTTTGTGGCCCATTTTAAACTATGAATCACAACAGAGTTAATGGATGTTAACGTAAACAGCAATAAAACAATAAAATTGTAATGTGATAAAGGTGTAGCCATCCACATTTCAATAAAAATGTTTATAACATGTATAACTAAAATGATAGATGTATCATTTTACTCTCAAAGCTTTATTTAAAAGAGTATTCTATCTATGTTTCCATAGGGGGAAAAATCACTTTAGAACACTTTAGAATATACTTTACATTGCCTGAAAGAACTTTTTCTCCACTGATTACTGAGATGTCATACTGTTAACTGAGAGCATTTACAATAAAAAAAGTTTTCATTGTAACTTGTCACCAATTTGATGGCTTCTATAAAGCCCTTAGTACAAGTTTTAAAAATCCCTGATTTCTTTTTGGCACCTTTGAACAGTGCAGAGGAATGGGATTATATAAAGTACCCTTTTGTGTTTCTTCCTTCCTCTTACCTGCATTCTTGATTTATAATTACTATGAAAACAGATTTCTTGGCTAGGAAATAACTCCTTAGAATTTAAAAAAAGAAATACTAAAGACTTCCAGGTACTCTAAAATATATCAAATGGAAACTCCAAAAATGAAATGAAATGTCATTTAATTTCACTTAGCAGAAATTACCACAGTTGTGACAAGAGTTACAATAAACTGAATCACACAAGAATTACCAGTATGTAAAATAAACATTATACACTGGGCTTGTGGCTTCTTGAGTTTAAACTCTTTCAGATTGTGTTCCCATGCATTTGCCTTGTTTTGTGCAGATTACATCCACTTGCTCAGTCTCCATTTACACTTGACAGATGGTCATATCACTCATGACATTTCCTGTTTAGCTCCATATTTAAAAATCAACTGCAGTGGAATGTAGACTGGCAATAGACTTCACTCTAATAAACATCTATGCCAAGGGACATCAAAAATCTTTCTTCTTTCAGATAGAAACAAAACATTTGCATTTATATTAACACAATTTTAGTTCTTTCCTTTCCTAGTGCCAATTATAGCTAGTGCCAGCTATAAAATGTTAAAAGCCTTAATTTTGCACATAGTTTTCTCAGAAACAAGTTTATTTTTTTATCTTTGTCAAGTGAAAGAAAACTCAAGACTAATAATTTCAAATGATATCAATTGTTCTGTTACCTAATATAAAAATTAATTCCCCAATGACTTTCTTCTTTTATAAAATGTCCCCAACCTAAAAATCTCAGATTTTTATGAATTTGAATCCTAGAAATATCAATCAGACTATACTCATCAGAGTTAAGTAATGTGAGAAATTCAATGGACTTATTTTACTTTACTAAAGCATTTTGGCATTTTAACCCTCCTCTTTTTTTTATTTTTTTTTATTTTAGCGTATTATGGGGGTACAAGTGTTAAGGTTACATATATTGCCCATGCTCCCTGTCCCTCCTCGAGTAAGAGCTTACTACAAAGCTACACTAATCAAAGCAATGTGATAGTAGCATAAGGTCACACACATGAATCAATGGAATAGAATTGGGAATACAGAAATAAACCCATACCTCTATGGTTAATTGGATTTTGGCAAGGGTATCAAGACCATTTGATAGTGAAACAATAGTCTCTTCCACAAATAGTACTGGGAGAACTGGATTTCCACATGCAAAACAATGAAGCTGGACTCTTATACAAATATTTACTCAAAATGGATCAACAACCTAAATATAAGAGCTTAAAGTATAAAAACCCTAGAAGAAAACATAAGGGCAAATCTACTTAACTAACCTTGGATTTGGCAATGGAGTCTTAGAAAAGATACCAAAAGCATAAGAAACAAAAAGAAAAATAGATAAATTTAATATCATCAAAATTAAAAACTTTTGTGCATCAAAGGGTACCATCAAGAGAGTGATAAGATAACCCACAGAAGGGGAAAAATATTTGCAAATCATACATCAGACAAGTGCTAAATATCTAGAAATCCACCCAAAAAAAAAAAAAAAACGGGCAAAGGACTTGAAAACTAAAGTTTTCTCCTAAGAAGATATATACATAGCCAATAAGCACATGAAAAGATGTTTAACATCATTAGTCATTAGGGAAATGCGAAGCGAAACCACAATGAGATACAACTTTACATATACTAGGATAGCTAAAATAAAAAAGAAACAGAAAATAAGAAGTGTTTACGAAGATGTGAAGAAATTGGAACACTCATATATTATTGATGGGAATGTAAATGGTGCAGCCACTATAAAAATCATAGTGTTTTTTTAAGCAGTTCTTTAAAAAACTAAACATAGAATTATCATATGACCCAGAAATTCCACTCCTAGGTATATATCCAAAGGTTTAAAAGCAGAAACTCAAACTGATACTTGTATACCAATGTTCATTGCCACGTTATTCATAATAACCAAAAAGTGGAAAAAACAAATATATCTATCAACAGATGAGTGGATAAACAAAATATAGTATATATGTACAACAGAATATTATTCAGCCTTAAAAAAGTAAGAAGTTCTGATATAAGTTACAACATGGATGAACTTTAAAAACATTATGCTAAGCAAAATGAGCCAGACTCAAAGGGATAAATATCGTGTGATCCTACTTACATGAGGTACCTAGAATAGGCAAATTCATGAACACAACAAGCAGATTACCAGGTGGTGGGGTATGGTAGAAATCGGTTCTAATGGTTACGGAGTTTCTATGTATGATAATGAAATAGTTTGAGAAATAGTGGTAATGTTTATACAACATTGTGAATATACTTACTGCCACTGAATTGTATATTTAAAAATGGTTAAAATAGCTAATTTTATGTTATATATCCTTATAAACAAGAATTATGTAATACAAAAAACCCATTGAATTATATACTTTATATGATATGTAAATTATATCTCAATAAAGCTGTCAAAAAATTATGTCAACAAAAAAATCATAACATAACTGTCAATTGATAACACATAGGGAATGAAAATTTGTAGCATGCTGTACAGGTAAAGAGCACCGATTCTGCAGACAGTCTTCCTAGATTTGAATTGTGGCCCCACCTCTTCCTGACTTCATAACCCTGGTAAGTTATTTAACCTCTCTATGCCTTGGTTTCTTTTTTTCTAAAATAATAATAGTAATACCTTCTTGATATGGTTGCTATGAAGATTAAAAGAGTTAATTTTTTAAAGCACTAATGCTAATCATAATTATTATTGGAAAAAGTGCTTGGAGAGAAGGATAGCTGAGGTTTTGGACAGGTAGATTTGGAGGAGTCAGCCTGCTTCTAACCCACTGAAGAACAACTTGCTTCTAAAGAGACATGGAATTTGTCTTCAAAAACATTTATTGTAAATGAAATGGAGCAAATGTGTAGTCTAAAAATTACAATTGTGATAAAGTTTTTGCAACTAGAATGCAGATGAACAGAAAGGAGGACAATAACCAAATTTGCCTACAAAGAGAAGGACTGATATGCTTACCCATAGGTGATAAAGTAGTTAAGGGGAAACCAGTAAAAGTTCTAACAATAGGAGCTTAGGTACTATCCTCCTAGGCAATTCTGGTGATGAATTAGATGGCTGAGGCCTCACAAATTATAAAATAAACCACCACAAACTTCCATATGCTCCTACACAAGAAGTCATTGGGATATTTAATTACTGTCAGATATGTATTTAACAAACACAACATTATTTTATTATCTGTGTCTACAGGCCAGATTCTCTGGAAACAGACTTTGAGATAGAGGTTAGTCAGAGAGTGCTCTTGGGAGTGAAGGAAGCAAGATTAAGCAGAGAAAAGCTGGGTTTTGATACAATTGACACAGAGGCCTCTGGAGCTGGGATAGCCCCTCAGAGTTATCCTGAACTGAGGCAAGAAGGAGGGCTCTTTGTACTCCCTATATTGACTCTCTATATTGTCATTTCAGGTGAGCTACAACTAGGGAGGGGACTGTAGTTTTAAGTGAGGCAGCTCCCATCAACTGAGGGCAACTCTCATCAACTGAGGGCAACTCTCATCAACTGAGGGCAACTCCCAAAGGGGCCTAGAAACCACCACAGCCAGTACTCCTTGCAGTTGGGGAATGAGTACCCTACTCCTAAAGAGGGATCTGTTCAGTGCCCCTTAGCACTCACCATATCAGTTGGAGTCCCCAGGGCAGCAGCAGCTTGGAAACCTGTTAGGAATGCAAATTCTCAGGTCTCATGCCAGAATTACTGAATCAGAAACTCTGGAGGTAAGATCTAGTACTCTGTTTTAATAAGCTCTCCAGGTAATTCTGATTTTAAGTTTGAGAACCATTGCTACATATACTATGTAAAAATTAAATGCACACAAAATTATTTCACTGCAGAAAAAATTATCATACAGCCTACATTCTTATAAATACATATCATGGACTGATGTTCAATACCGTTAGAAAATAAAGAAATTCAATCACTTAGAACCCTGACTCTGAGTCAGTCACAGAGCTGTTGGTTTATGGGCTCAAAGGTAATTACCAAGCTGTAGCAATATTTGATAAGGCACTTTATATGTGACACAGATCAATGGAAAAGTGAATTATTATAACGAAACAAAGTTATACTGGTGGCAAAAAAGTCTATAAACAGAAATGAACATGCTAAGGGCAAAAAAGAAAAAGCAAACTGAGAAAAGCAAAATGATAAGAGATGGACAACTCTGGCCAAGTCCAATTTAGTAGGTGTCTGATTCTCTCCTTGGGCTTCTAAAAAGATCTGCATGTGAAGAAATACCAAGATGAGTTCAGAAAAGAGGCAAGGAATGACCTCAAAGCAATTTATCTCTCCTAAGGAAGTGGTATTTGTAGCCAAGAGGGATGTACAGGTTTGGAAAAAGTCAAAGAAAATCCCCAAGTCTGCATTAACTCTATGTGATAGATAGCAATGAGACAAATTCCAAACAGTGACAGGACAAGGTGGTGAAAAATCTTCATGGATATTGTCACTCTAAGTATTCAATAACACAGGAGTGATGGTGTGGTCTGTAACTCATTAGACCAGGAAACCTTCTGAGCAAATGATAAATGAAGTATTGAATGTCCCATACAAACAATTTCAAATTTTGATGATGTTTTCTTTGAGGCTGGTACTAGCAGCCTTAGCAGTAAGAATAAAGGCTACCTCTTATATTATTACATTGCTCTCTATTCTTCAAAGCCCTTTGGCACACATCTGTAATTTGACACTCTCAAGTACTCTTTGAGATTGGTTATAAGTACATTCTGTAGGTAAAGAAATGAGGCCTGAAAGGCTAAGTGACTTGTCCAGAGTCTTGCAGTAAGCTAACTAGAGAGAGTGATATGTATCATCATCACTTACTATTATCTCTTACTGAAGTCTTCTAAGTACCAGGGACTAGGCTACAAGTTATCCCAATATTTTCTAAAATCCTCATAAAACCCTTCAAATTCAGTATCATTATTATTATTATTATTCCTTTTTTTAGGTAAGAAAACAGATGCAGGGAGGTAAGTAACTTGCCCAACATCACACAACTATTAAGTGGCAGAGCCAGAGCCCAAGGAAAGTATAGTTCCAAGGTCAACATTTTCCCCCATACTATTTCAGCTGATCATAGGTGGGTCTGGGCATTATGTTCAAGTGATTTTAATGCTCCTCACATGCTTTTAAAGTGCACCTAGGATGGGAAACTGCCGCTAAGGTGCTATATGTACAATTCTGCTACATGTACAAGGTGTTATGCGTACAAAACTGGTGCTAAGGTAGCAAAATATGTACAGTTCTGGCACTAGAAAGTGTGAATGTATAAATTGACAAAATTAAATAAAAAGAGCACAGGAAGTAGACAAGAAAAGTGAACTTAGAGAAAGAAGTGTAAATAAAATGTAATATCCAAAATTCCACATGCTATTGATAAAATATAAATACGAAGATATTAAGTACTGGTTAGTTTATCCATCTTAATCATGTGTCAGGAGCAAGAAATATAAAAGCAAGACAGCTATCAACTTTTACAGATATAGAATGGTATTTCAGATTCTGAAAGTCAGAACTCAACTTTAATATTCTGAGTACAGACTTTTTCTACATTTAGAATAAACCATTTTTCTGGTGTTTTAGGACACTTTCCATGTGTAAGTAAATGGTTTTATACAAAACCAGTATTTCACTGGTGTGGGCTTCTTCAAAAGGTAGTTAAACATTGATTTGTCATTCTCCTGGCATAATGACCAAACAGAATACTCCATCAGTTTGTTGAACCAATGTTTCTAAGTGCTGCCAAACAGGTCAGCAATTAATGTCTCTGCTGAGTAAGTAGTTGGTTTCCATGATATCTACAAGGCAATGATTTTCATTGAATTGAAAGCAAAACCAGAGACAATCCATTCATTCACATGAAAGCTAGCTTGTCATTTGAAACTCACAGGCAACTGAACTACCAGCTCTTCTCAGATTCCAAGACTTCTTTCCTCCTCCCAGCTGCCAATCTCTGCTTTACCTAGAAAAGCCCCAACCCCCCTTTTCTTTGCTATTAAATTCCATATTAACACCTCCCAGCTGCCAAACCTCCTAGCTCTCTCTCCTTTGTCTACCTTTATAGTATGTGATCAAGAGCAAATGCTCCAGCAAGCTTAAAATCTTACAGCTGCACAAAATACATATGGAAAACAAAACCTTTAGAAACAGGGCATCCTTTAATGTTTAATTTAAGCTAAGCCTACTGCTTAAACATATTTCTGTCTACTGGCTGCAAAACTCCATATTGGAAGAACTTTAAAAACAATATTCTATAGTATAATTCATGCTTGAAAGTCACAACATGGTGGTTTTTTAATTCACTTAAATATACTTTAATAATAATAATCTTAATCTTATCTCACTTAATTTTTGTTTCATCTTTACATGTTTCTATAATTTTTGATAAAACATTATTTATAGAGTATTTTTTATTTATATAAAAGTTATCATTTGAATTTTTCTAGGAGTAATGTTCAGTTATTAAAGTTTCTTTTTTTTCCTTCCATTCTGATTCACAGTGGAGGCAACAATTTTCTTTTAGGACAAAAAAATGAATCAAGAACCCTAAAATGTGTAAACAGAGTCTGAAGCCATAAAAAAATGTGTTTAGATATAAAATACACATGGAGAATTTACCTGATCTCTAATGTGAGAAAGTTTCCCCAAATGCACTTTTCTAAATAAATGTAACTGTTCTAAATGCATACTTCCCAAATTAGAAGAAAAAACACCACATGTCATTCCCACACAAAAAACACATACTACTAATCAGAAAGCTTGCTTTTTCTATATACTGGCATTGTTAGCCACAAATTAATAAGGGAGTGAAGACACCTATTTTTATAAATTGGTAGATGATCAATTAGATTGATGACAAAGAGACAAAACACAAAGACGTGCAGAAAAGTGTAATCTGAACTATTTAACATACTTTATTTTTCAGTCTGCATCTGATAATCCAAATCTATAGCCAACTATTATTGCTGACTCCAAAGCACAATATTGCAAGTTCTTATAGAAAATCCCTTTCTATAAGATGTCTCCAAAGATATTCTTATTAGAAAGACTGAGGAATACTTTTGTCATATCAAATATGCTCAGCTGTTTACCGCATGGTGAAGTAGTGTTAGAACCATTTAAAGATGTGTCTGACATCATTAATCTATTTGACCTTTGACCTGCAGATCTAAACTGTAACTATGGTGACCAAAGTTTGACCTTACAATGCTGAGAAACTTTAAAGCTCCACAGTATTTTGGGTCACATTGTTAAGTTAGACAAAGGGGTAAAGAAGTAATGTGACAGTTTCCTGGGAATTAAGGTCAGCAGGTCATTTGTACTGAAGCTTTTTGTGTATTAAGAAAACTAGTTAAATTTTTTGATCTGTAAGAATTTTTTTTTCTAAGAATGTTTTAGAATAGTACTTTGTTAGAAGTTATAAAAAGTGCAAAGAAATCAATTCATTACATGCTAAAGAAGTTGGAGATAAAAGTATAATTAAGGTTGAACATTCAAAAATATATTATTCCTTACAAGGATTTATAGATGTAATGCAATATACACCATTTTCAGGGGCTACACAGATTTTCATTTCAACTTTGGGGATAAAGTACCACGATGATAAAATGATCATCTTTTTTTTAAAACACAGGACATTTCTAAGAACAAATTCAGAGTCATTTACTTTGATACTTATTAAATAAAAACTGCCTACATACACATACAATATTTGTTTGCAACACATTATTCTCTGAGGACATCCTATAATAAACAAAACCAATAAGTACGTATGCAAATGCAACACTAGTGTAACACCATGTAATAGTGGCTACTATTCCTAAATGCGAATACCTTGTGTATTTAGGTGTACTCTCCCTGCATAATTAACACTGCACTTCACATAGAAACTGTGAACCTCTATTTTCAAGATTTTTAAATTATGCCAATAAAATCCTAGTTTAACTTCTTCCACATAGAGGCATATTCTGAGGCATTGCTTTATGGATATTTATCCTGAATCCCTGATTATTTCTATGCTAACTCAGTGGAAATAAATTATTTGATGTTTATGTATACAATGGAAGGATTAGGGCTCTGCAGAAAAATAGTAAACAATGATATTTTCCACATAAGCAAAGCAGATTCAAACAGTCCCCCAACCAACTCAATTTTAAAATACATATTAAAAAAAAAAAAACACTACAGACAATTCGCATTTGCCATTATTTTTGTAAATAATAAAATCTATTTTGTTCTAACAAAAGTCTTGAAGATGGTATCATAATCCAAATATATTTCACCTCATATTTAAAAATAGGAGAGAAATTAAACATATATATTAGATAGACCCCATTTACTAGATATATAATCACATGAGAAAGCAAGGACACTAAATATTCTGTATTTTTCATGTGGTAGTTTGGAGATTCTCAGAAAGTAGGGCTGCTGAAAGACCAGCCACCACTTGCTGATTTATTTTTTTATCTTGTACCTAAGTACTTGTCAAGAAGGGTATGCCAATGACTTTTCTCCCGTGTGTCCCTTAGAGACTCTAGGAGTCTGTAGTAGGTTTAAGGGAACTTTTGGAATGGCAAAAGATTTGAAGACTTAAAAAAGAAAATCCAAGTGTGGGTCGCTGTAAATGAATTTTGACAGTATGCCCTAGGGAGGAGAATGCTTCAAAACAAACCACACTGGGACACACGGTTATAAAGCCATGGTAAAATCAGGCATGACCAGTAGTAAAGAGTATATAGCAAACAGAAGCAATGAATTCTTTTGATCATATCTTTTTCTTCCTGGATATGGACTAGATGAAAATAAATCGTAGGCTGGAAACTTTTTAAAGCCTAAATAGATAACTCTGTGGAGAAATACCTCACGGACCCTCCAAAAGACAAGAATATGTTATCAAAGGCTGGATGTAGGCCGGGCGCTGTGGCTCACGCCTGTAATCCTAGCTCTTGGGAGGCCGAGGCGGGCGGATTGCTCAAGGTCAGGAGTTCAAAACCAGCCTGAGCAAGAGCGAGACCCCGTCTCTACTATAAATAGAAAGAAATTAATTGGCCAACTGATATATATATGTAAAAAATTAGCCGGGCATGGTGGCGCATGCCTGTAGTCCCAGCTACTCGGGAGGCTGAGGCAGAAGGATCACTCAAGCCCAGGAGTTTGAGGTTGCTGTGAGCTAGGCTGACGCCACGGCACTCACTCTAGCCTGGGCAACAAAGTGAGACTCTGTCTCAAAAAAAAAAAAAAAAAGAAAAAAAAAAAAAAAAGGCTGGATGTATATTAAAAACAAGAAATAAAGGGGTAGGGGAGATAGACAAGGATGGGAACTGAGGGTAATGTCAGTAGGGACAGAATCAGAAAAGCAAAGAAACAATTTAATATACTTCTCTAATACATTTAAAATCTGATCAGTTTTAATCAAGAATGACTAAAAATATACCACTAGAAAGACACAAGGCACAGATGATTTTATACAGACATTCTCTAATAAATCTCCAAACCACATTTCATTTCCACGTTTTAGTCACTGTTTCAGTTACTTGCCTTGGAACATACTTAGTCATACTGTATTGTTATTTTAATATACAAAGTAATGGATATAATTTGCTAATATTATTTATTATTAGTTAGTATATCTATATTTATGTTCCTAATTAAGACAGGCCAATAATTTTCACTTATGTGTATGCTATCTTTGGTTTTGTTTCAGCTTTTGGTAGCTTCAACAAGCTGGTATGTATTGACTTTAATGATATTATTAGTAGAAATAAAAGGTATCAAACCAGTGAACTAAAGGAAAACACTGGGAAAACAGACAGAAAAACTAGAAGAAAAATATGAATTGCTTCCATTATTGAAATCCTTAGTATGAGGTGAGCCAAGTATTGATTGGAGTCCCACCTTCTGAAATAGAGGATTCCACTCAGACTCGACTACGAAGCACACACACCACCACTCCTGTTTTTATTCCTAAGATATTAACATCACAATGCAAAAAGAATCACACAAATGAAATATATAATTTTAAAAGGTCAGAACCTTCTTGTAGGAAGTTCAGTGGAGGAGGCTGGGAGGGATTATTGGACATATGATGAGACCATGAAGAGGATGGCCTTGATTTATAAATAAAAAGGATACATTGTGCTTTCAAATTCTAGAATGTGAGAACTGAAAATTTGTTTTTATTTTCCACTGTCTTGGATAATCAGGATAAACTCTCCAAGGTGATTGGGATAGATAAAATGAGATGCAAAGAACTACTTCTTCAGTTTCTTCTTTGGTTGTTGATCTATTTAGGTCTAAATTTCTTGAATCCAATTTTTTAATTTATCTTTTCTTAGAAAATTACATTAATACATTTCATCCAGATTCTCAAATGTGTGGGTGTAATAGCATGCTCTTAACATTTTCTTAACTCTGAACCTGTATTCATGCTCTCTTTCAAAATCTCAATTTGTTTTCTTTTTCATAATCAGAATTTGCAAATTTTCTTGATCTTTGATCAACTACTTGGTTTGACTGTTTCTGCTTCAACTTTTACTTACGTATGTATATGTATGTATGTATGTATGTATGTGTGTGTGTGTGTTTAAGACAGAATCATGCTTTGTTGCCCAGGCTGGAGTACAGTGGTGCAATCACAGCTCGCTGTGGCCTCCAACTCCTGAGCTCAAGCTATCCTCTGGTCTCAACCTCCCAAGCAGCTAGGACTACAGGCAAGTAACACCATACCTGGCTAATTTTTTTTAATTTTTTGTAATGGGCAGAGTGATATCTCACTATGTTGCTTAGGCTGGTCTCAACCTTCTGATTTCAAGTGATCTTCTGTCTCCCTTATGCCTCTGCCTCTGCCCCACAAAGTGCTGGGATTATAGGCATGAGCCACTGTTCCTGGTCTTAACTTTTATTTAGTTCCTTCTTCTTACTTTCTTTATGCTTATGTTGTTCTTTCTCCTAGTTAATTTTTTTCTACCCTTGCTAAGCGCATTTCATATTATATTTTTTTCTTTGCTTCCTGCTTTGGCTATATTATGTAGGTTTGGATAAGTAATAATCTAAATTTTTCTCATTTTAAATAGTCTGTCATTTCCATTTTAATTTCCTTATTGAAGAAGTTATTTATAAGGGTGTTTCACATATTTTAGTTTTCCAAGTAGATGAAAATATTTAGCTATCCTTATAATATTATATCTTAAAATTAATGCATTGCCATTATAGAATAAGCTATATGAGATTTCCTGTGTAACCTGTTTATGAAAGTCTCCTGTATTTAAAAAGAATATGTATTCAGTACTAGTTACAGTATACTCTTTCCCACAGGATTTCTCAGAATTGCATAAATAATTGAACATATAAAAACTAGGGTTCTTAGAGATAACAGACTAACCTAAAGTAAGTACATAGCAAGGCAGAAGTCAAACTCAGGTCAGCCCAAAGCCTACACTATTAGTAACTATGAGAGATTGCTTTCATAATTATTGGTTCCTTTATCTTTCTCTCCCAGTTATACTATGAGTTCACTGACAGCAAATACTACTTCACTTTCTATCACAAAAGCTGTGGTAAGCTGTTCTTTGGTCACATCATTCAACAGCAAACATTGTAGCAAGCACCAGAAGCTGTTTCTGTACTAGGCCTTATGCCAGGCTCAAGGACTACAATGGTATGCAAAATCAGGCAAGGTTCTTGCCCCCATGGAGCTCCTTCTGCGGTCAGAGAGATGCACAGTAATCAAATGATCACAAAGATGTAACTGGAAACTATTACGAAGGCCACAGAGGAGAGGCACATGTTATGAGACGATATAGGGTTGGAGGGGAACTGATGTAGGAAATCAGGGAAGGCATTGGATACTAATTGATGTCTGAGCTAAAACCTGAAAAATGGGAATGATTTACTAGATGAAGAAAGGAAGAGTAATCCTAGAAGAGAGAACCTATGCACAAAAGCCTTGTAGCAGAAGGCAATCTAGCAATGGTCTCTTGAAAATATCTAATAAACACAAAAATATCATGTATATTTTAAAAATCACTTTATTTAGTTAATTACTTCACTTGATTTTTCATAATTTCAATATAGTAACTGCTCACTAGTCAAATATGTAATTTAAGTCAACAGTTAGAAAAGAACCAACAATTTAAAAATTCTATTGCTAAGACTAAAAAGGCATATATTCAAATAGATACAAATGAAATATGATTAAAGTTATTATTTCTAAAGCTTACCAAAATTTATATTAGCCCTCAAATTTTCTATATTAAATATAAAGAAGTTCAGTATAAATTACTCAAAATCACAAAATATGAGACCAGAAATTATAATTAATACAAAGCATAAAAGAGAAAACAGACTTTTGGTATTATCTTATGAAAAATAATTCAAGATTTTTATATTTAATTTTAGTATCCTAAGTAAGTCTCTTTTATAATTAACAATTCCCCACTGAGTTCAAACTGTATGTAAATGAATTCACTGCTACTAATAATCTCATAATTATTTAATTTTTAGGATATTCATCTGCACATTTACACTATATTGTTTCAATGTGCTACCACTTAGATTGCATTTCCCTACTGAAAATGCAGCTGTTGACTTAATAAAGCACAAGGAGATTCTTTGGCAGTTTCCTGAAAAAGAAACTGTCTCCCTTGAAAGGAAATTAAACCGAAAATCCTGCATTTAAATAACACTGAAGTAGTGACACCAATGGAGTGAGGCCAGGAAATTCAAAGTTAAAGTTAAAGCTGGCACTCTATCCTTAAAACAGGCTATTGTCCTGCCCCCAACCCCAGCCCAGCAAATTTAATTAAAACTAAGTTCTGAACAGTTGATACAAGTGGTTCAGAAAACTTCTTATAGGAATTTCATTCTTTAGATAGCCTTTTGTGCTCTACTTCCTCTTACTGGGATACAAATAGTCTACGTACATTTTCTCTTCTCTTAAAAGAGAAAGAATTTGGGGTATAAGAAATATTTTATCTCAAGTATTCACTGTTTTCCCAAACCCAAACAAAATTTTGCCTTTACTGTCCTTTCAGTCTCAGTACTTGGACAATCCAAGCTTAAGTTTCATCAAAAACTACTCATTTTCTTTATTTAATTTAAAAATTTTTATATTTCTTAATGTGGATATTTTTCTTCAATTAATTTTGCTTTCTAATTATTAAAAGAAACTATATAACTTGAGAATTCAGTTACAACTCATACATCAATACTTTCCCCCAAATTATTCTTAACCTCTTCAGTTTGTAAAGTATGAGTAACAGTCTAACATTAAAGTCTAAAGTTTGACATTTTCGAAATGGCTGAAAAATTTAATTTCCTTTTATCTCTAATAATAAAGTCTTCAAGACTCTATGGTCATTATTTCTCCTCAAAAAAAGTTCAACAAATAAAATAATTTATTTTAACTTCACAAGAGTTTATATTTTCTCGTGTTCAAAAATCTTGTCTTTGCCAACAATTCAAATTGATTTTCAACAGGAAGAATTTTTTTAAACTTGCAAAAGGATTATTTCTGAAATGATGTTTTTGCTTTATTTAATCCAAAATTGTGTGAAAGAAAAAAACAGAGTGTATTTCAGCAAGTAATTATCAAATATACTTTGAATATATCATTTTTTATGGGAGTAAAGGGTTTCATAAAGTAAAGAGAAGACCTAGAATGCCTATACTCTAAAACAAATACATGTAGATAATTAAACTAGAGGAATGTAAAGTTAAGTTGGCATCAGTTCAAACAGGCTATTATAAACTTAGGATTATAATTGTAATCCTCACAGTAACCACTAACAAAAATCTTTAAAATGTATACAATAGGAAATGAGAAGATCAATAGAGTACACTGCAAAAAAATTAAACACAAAAGAAGGTAGGAATAGAAGAAATGAGGAAAGAAAGGCTATAAGACATACAGAAAACAACTAGCAAAATGGAAGAAGGAAGCCCTTTCTTATCAGAAATTGCTTTAAATCTAAATTAATCGACTCTTCAAGCAAAAGCCCAAGATTGGTAAAATATATATTTTTAAAATATGATATGACTATATGCTGTGACAAGAGACTCACTTTAAATTCAAAGACACAAATATGTTGAAAGTGAAAGTATAAAAAATGATATTCCATATAAGTAGTATACAAAAGAATGTTGAGGTGGCGATACTAATATCAGACAAAGTAGATTTTAAGTCAAAAATTGGCATAAGTGATAAAGAAGGACACAATATATAAATCAAAAGGTCAATACATCAAGAAGTTACAAAAATTATTAACATATATACACATAACAACAGAGTACCAAATATATAAACCAAACATTGACAGAATTGAAGTGAGAACCAAGCAATTCTACAATAATTGTAGAGAGAACTGTTGGAGATTTTAATACACCGTGTTCAACAATAAATAGAATATCTAGATATAAGATCAATAGGGAAATACAGGCCTTGGACAACACCTGTAAACAAACTAGACCTAACAGACGACTATATGGAATATTCAACCATCAACACCAGACCTTGTCTCAAAAAATAAAGAATTAACATCAATCCTTACCAACCTCTTTCATGAAACAGAAGAGGAAGAAAAACTTCCTAACTCATTCTATTTATAATAGCATCCAAAAAAATAAAGTACCTAGAAATAAATTTAACCAAGGAGGTGACAGATTTGTACATTGAAAACTACAAAACATTGTTTGAAAATGCAGAAGACCTAAATAAATAGAAAAATGTCCTGTATTTATAAACTGGAAGACGTAATGTTTTTAGATGGCAATACTACCTAGCACAATGTATAAATTAAATACAATCCCTATCAAATGGCTTTTTATTCAGAACTAAAAAAAAACAATATTCAAGTTTATATGGAATTGCAAGGGATCCTGAATAGTTAAAATAATATTGAAAAAGAAAAACAAAATTGGAGGACTCACACTTTCTAATTCTAAAAATAACTACAAAGCAACAGTAATCAAAACAGGATTTTACTGGCATAACAGAGACATGTAGATTACTGGAATAAAATTTAGAGTACAGTATTAAACCCAAACATCTATGGCCAATTAAATATATAAGGGTAACAAAACCATTTAACAGAGGAAAGAATAATGATTTCAACAAATAGTACTGGGACAACTGTATATTCATATGTAAAAGAATGAAGTTGGACCCTACCTCACTCTACATTTAAACTTTAACACCAAATTGATAGAAAACCTAAATATAAGAGCTAAAATCATAAAATGAAAAATAAAAGTAAATTTCCATGACCTTGGATTTGGCAATGGATTATTAAATATGATAATACAAGCATGAACAAAAACAACAATAATAAAATAGATCAACTGAACTTTCTCAAAATCAAAAACTTTGACATAACTCACAGAATGAAAGAAAATATTTGCAAATCATATATCCCATGAGGGTTTAATATCCAGAATATATAAATAACTCTGACAACAACAAAAAGATAAACAATACCATTTAAACCATGGGTAACATACTTGAATAACTAGACATTTCTCCAAAGAAGATAGACAAATGGCCAAAAAGCACATAAAAAGATGCTCAACATTATTAGTCATTAGGGATATGCAAATCAAAACTACCATGAGATACCACTTCACATCTACTAGGTTAGGTATAATCAAAAATGGAAAATAACAAGTATTGACAAGGATGTGGAGAAATTGGAATCATTATACATTGCTGATGGGAATGGACAATGGTGCAAGTATTGTGGTTCCTTACAGAGTTAAATTTAAAATTACCATGACTCAGCAATTTCACTATACCCAAGAAATATGAAAATATGAGTCCACATGGAAACTTTGTTTATACACACAAACTAATGTTTATAGCATTATTATCCATGATAGCCAAAAGGTATTAATAAAAACTATCCAAATGTCTGTCAACAGGTTAATGGACAAATATTGGTATATACATACAACAGAATATTATTCAGCTATAAAAAGTATAAAGTACTGACACATGCTACAATGTGAAGCAGACACACAAAGGTCATATACTACATGATTCCATTTATGTAAAATAGATAGATTCATAAACCCTTAAGAACAGAGAACAGATTCGTGGTTGTCAGGAGCTGGGGGAAGAGAGAAGGAGCCTGAGAAAATAGGGAGTAACCACTTACTTTGTATGGGATTTCCTTTTGAGGTGATGAAAATGTTTTGGAACTAGATAGAGGTGGTGGTTAAGCAAAATTTAGAATGTATCAAATGCTACTAAATTGTTCACTTTAAAATGACTAATTTTATGACAGATAAATTTCACTACAATAATCTTTTAAATAAATTTCTCAAACTAAATATGAAGACAATGTATCCAAGTCATCACACAATAGACAGGATTAGCCCTTCATAAAACCCTAGTTGGTGACTGGAGCTCATTCTGGAATAAGGTTAAATAATTCTACATTTATACAAAACTGACTCCACAAAGTCGAACTTCTAACAAACCTATAATCTTGGCAGTAAATTACAAATGAAATCCAAACCAATTTTTCTGTTTGGATTGAGGTGGCCCCCAATGTGGACTTCCTTTCTGTGTGGTAATTTTTACTGTGTATATGAGAAAAAGGAGAAATATCAGCAAACAGAGTACTATTGACATCATTTCCAAACGTGGAAAATCACCTTTTAATGGCCCAGAAAGCTTTTTAAAAATACTCATACCCATGCCCCAATCCTCAGAATTCTGATTCAATTAACATGGGACATGGTCCAGCCATCTAAGTTCTTTAAAACTCCCCAGGGCATTTTTCTATGCAGTGATGATTGAGACCGCTGCGACATCACAGAGTTCCCTTTTGCTGACACTACATTCTCAACATCTTGTAGTACCTCTAATTTTTCCAAATAGGAAGAAGGAAAGGAGATTTGGAGGGAATATACTGAGCCATAAATATACTTTCATTTCCATAGCTGATGAAGTAGGCAGCATATTGAGACAGTTAAGATAGCATATTTTAGGACAAAATTCCCTTTGTTCATATTAATATTATCGGATGTTTCACTTATCAGTGTGGCAAGCTACTTACACTCTCTGTTCCTATATTTCCACAGATGTAAAATGAAGAATTACAGTATCTCCCTGTTGTGAAGATTCACTGAATTACAACTATGCTTGGCACAGGACAATTGCTCAGAATTATTATTATTATTATATTTACAGATAATAAATAGGAGGTTCAGAAAGGGTAAACTGCCCAGTGTTAGAGTTTTAATAAAATTTAGGATGTGAGAACACAGTGTGTCTGCCTCCAAACTCCAAGTGAATAAGTAGATCTGAGTGACTGAGTCTTCAGGGCTAGTGTTAATTGAACTTCTCTGTGTATATAAATAAACAGGTGTTAGATGGTTCCCACTGGTTCTCAAAAGCCAACTGTGAAGTTTTCAGGAATTCTGTGAGCTGGCTGTTAAACAGTCATTATTAATAATTAAATTATATGCATTATGTTTTAAAAATTACATTAAATACAAAATAAATACTCAAAAGTCATCAGTTCCTAATTATCTTACTACATTTTACTATTATCTACACTCTTGAGATCAATTATATACCCTGTATACATTTACATATCTATTTTTTTGGAGATTGCAACATCTGGTTTTCATTCACAGCTATCAATTCATTGCTTTAAGATGTGATCTATCGTAAGTTTTCCTCTTGCAAAGGAACTTTTTGTTCCTTTTTTTTCTCTAGTCCAAGAGATGAAAAGTTTCTGGGGATGAAAATTTTATTTTTCTAGGTGTCTGAAATGCACCTAGGTAGAGCCATTACGCCATATTATGCAATGTTAACTTTGAGTTGTGAAATTTCTAGAGAAATGTTTCATTTAAAAGCCGTCTCCATTAAGGCATGCATGGTAGGGATGATGAGGCCTGTGGGTGATCTGAAGGGACTCTTGAACAAAACTCAAGAGGGTAGAAACTGTCTATTGTGCTCACCACAAAAATCTACTTGCTACCCTGTGACTAGTAATTATGGGCCTAACCTACACATGCTACATACCACACATGGGAAGTAGCATGGCATACTAACACCAGCAATCACCAGGTAACCTTGGACTAGCTTCTTGACTTCTGTGCCTCTGTTTCCTCATCTGTAAAAATAGGAGAATAAAAGTACCTACCTCATGTGGCTGATGTGAAAAAAAATTAAGAAAGTACTGGAAACAGTGATCAGATATAGCAAGTTATTATTACCATATCATAAATTTTTAAGATAAAAAGTTATTATTTAGATCTATAGAAACAAAGGCTCCAGAGTGGAATCGTAGGATTTGGTCCTATGGGAAGGGATTCTATTGGATATTATAGAAGCTGACACCTGGCCTACTGGGCAAGGCATCAATACTAAAGCTATAAACATGACCTTTATTAAACAGCTAGAAAAGGATGTGAAATGTGCAGATAAACCAGAGATGTCAATAAATGGGATCTGGAAAATAAACTTGTGCGGGGCACACACAAAGAAAATAAAAGGTTAAGGTGAGCTATGGAAAAAACAGAAGAAGCCTAAATGTCAGCAAAAGGCACTGGGATGATGCAAGAATTCCTACCTACTGAGCCTTTTTCTCCCCTATTTCCCTTGTTTGCTGGATTAGCTATTGGCTCAGTTTGGTATCCTGTTCACAAGCCCTTGTGGTTTTTAGACAGCTGCCTTGTCCACTGACCATTCTAAAAAAAGTGATCTGAGAACCATACAGGGCAGTAAATGGCCCCATGTATCCATTCCACATACTAGAGTGACATGCTTTACAGAGACTGAATTATCTGTTATTTAGGAAGAATGAGGAAAGTGCCAGCAGCTCTATTTTGAGGTTTGAGGTTTTGTCTTTAAGTATCAATCTTTCAGTTAGGAGTGAAATTTTAACTCACTAAAATTTAATTCTGCAAAAATATATGGGTTATCTATTATGTGTTCTGTTGCATGTTAGATTCCAAGATAGACGCTGAGACCTGAAAAGGGATGTGTAAAAAAAAAATGATAGCATGCTCTAGTGAGAAAAACAGAGGTAGAACAGAAGGAGTCATAGTCTCAGTTTCCTGTATCACAGTAGAACATTAAACCCTGACAAATACAGAGGGTTAAAGTGAGGGTATGATTAAAAAATAGAAGCAAAAGTATCTCAAAAACTTCATAGGGTAGTCTGGGGATAGCAAATACTCCTCCCTCCTGAGGCAGCGATTCTGACACTCCATCTTATCAAACCTAGATGTGACCTCACAATACTTAACATAATCCTCAGAGAGCCACCTTGAATTGATCAGCCTTGACACATGAGTATACAAATAGATAATATAAATAAAATGGGTTATTATCACTGAAAACTAAAATTAGAAAACTGAAAATAGGAATTAGACTTCTCAACTCTTCAGTATCTCTATGGGTTTTGACAACAAGGAAAGCCTAGGGAGGCCTGCTTTTCAAATCTTGGCTCAGCAGTTTCATCCTGTTAAGAGATATTTTCCTTTTATTGCTTCTCCAAATCCAAGAATTTTTCTAGAAATCAAATAATAATTACTGGAATCTATTGCACGTGTCCATATGCCAGACACCATGCTAAACACTTGACATACCTTGTATTATTCAATGAAACATAGTGAAAATGGAGGGCAAACTGCAGAAAGTGATTTTCTAAAGCAGGCATTCCTGAAATGCTTTTCTAAAAGAAAAGATGCCTGATTACAGCAATAACTAACAGTAATGAGGACTTTATAGCTTGCAACAGGACTTGATAACCATGATAATTCACTTATTTTTTCCAACAACCCCATAAGGCTGGCAGGGCAGCTGTTAAAATCCCCAAGAGAGATGAAGTGACTCACCCAAGTTCTTTTTACAAATAACACTGCCAGTCAGTTCCCAGAATCCAAACTCATTAGACTTGACTTGCAGATGTAAAGAAAGTTGAGCAATGAACCTGAAATTTAGCCTCCCTTTCTGATACCTCTCCTGCCTTTGGTTTTTTTAATTTCAAATTTACTTATTTGGTTTTTTAGTTGGCAAATAAAATTTATATTTATCATATATAAAATGATGTTTTGAAATATGTGTACA
Organism: Microcebus murinus; assembly: GCF_040939455.1. Taxonomy (NCBI): domain Eukaryota; kingdom Metazoa; phylum Chordata; class Mammalia; order Primates; family Cheirogaleidae; genus Microcebus; species Microcebus murinus. The sequence continues at coordinate 17,486,358 of NC_134119.1, forward strand.
TTGTGGAATGGCTAAATTGAGCTAATTAACACATGTATTACCTTAAAATCTATTCTAGCAATTTTCAAGTATACAATACATTGTTATTAGCTATAGTCACCAAGTTGTACAATAGATCTCTTGAATTTATTCCTCCTAACTGAAATTTTGTATCCTTTCATAAGCTTGCCACTCAACTCCCTCACACCCTAACCTTGGTAACCAGCATTCTACTCTGCTTCTATGAATTCAACTTTTGAACTTTTGCAGATTTCATGTATAAGTGAGATATGTGGTATTTGTGGTACCTGACTTGTTTCACTTAATATTCTCCAGGTCCATCCATGCTGTGGCAAATGACAGGTTATCCTTGTTTTTAAGGCTGAATGGCATGCCATTGTGTATATATACCACATTTTCTTTATCCATTCATGGACACTTAGATTGGTTCCATATCTTGGCTATTGTGAATAATGTTTGAATAAGCATAGGAGTGGAGGTATCTTTTTGACATACTGATTTCATTTCCGTTGAATATATACCCAGTAGTGGGATTGATGGTAGTTCTATTTTCAATTATTCGAAGAACTCCATACAGTTTTCTGTAATGGCCTAACTAATTTACATTCCCACCAATAGTGTGCAAGAGTTCTCTTTTCTCCATATTCTTATCAACACATAGTAAATTTTATCTTTTTGAAAATAGCTGCCCTTGGTTTTTGTATATGAATTCTGAAAAAATCTCCTAAAGATACTTACTTATATTCTCTTGATATAGGTATTTTAAAATCATCTAATGTTAAATTTCCAACCACTGCAAATTTTTAAAAAGCTCATGGGCAAAGCAATAAAGAGCAGTAGGTAAAAACCAGCTGGCCTGGGTATGAAGCCTGAATGTAATTCTGTGTAACCTTGGGCAAGTTTTTTAAGTACTTTGTTCTTGTGTGTAAGAGAGGGGTAATAGTATTAACTATCTGATAGGGATGTTAAGGGACGTGAATGAGTTCATTTAAGTGCTTAGGATAAAACTGGGAACATAATATGTACTCAATAAATAAAAATTATATTGAACCCCAAATCTACTATTTTGTAAACTATCCCCAGAAATAAATTAATCTACTTGAGAAGTTGCATTAACACCTTCAAGTCCCCAGAGTGACATTCAGTACACTATCAACTCCTGAGTATTTTACTACATCCTAGATATACATAACAACAGCTGCCACTTAAAAGTAAACTAAATTATTATAAAGTACTACTCCTCTTGAAACTGATCCTTTTCTTCCATATTTCATTCTGTTTTTGCCTCAAACCTGTAATGGTATTTGCTTTTTAAAATGAATAATTTTCCCATTTGAGGGGGAGAAAAGGAAGAAATAAATTATAGCTGCAAAGACAAGTTGAATGTTTCTATGGACTAGGCCTGGCATCTATCAGAATAAGACATGTTTAATTCAAAAGGATGGCTTTGTGTGGGAATAGAGACAGCTCCAAAGTTTTTGAGGGGACAAAAAAGCCTCTTTGGCCATTTCCCAAAATCTTACGAGCACTGCCTTATTTGCAAGTTTATTTGCAGGAATCTTATCAATATCAAAAATGTACTCACGTATTTACTTTGCCTGCCTTTCTTGACAGACAAATAGAAATTGCTGTCTGTCCAAGTTCACTAGCAGTAACAGCCAGTAGCAGCTCATCAGCTGTTTGCAACCAGGAGCTATAAGGATAAGGCAGTGAGCACCACATTTCATAGTTTTACAGGCTGTATTTGGCATCTGAGGTTTTCCCAGAGGAATCTCTACATTTAACCAAGAAATATTTGTGCATAGAAACTTTTTTTTCTTTCTTTTTTTCATTCTAGAGGTCCCTACCACTAGAAACATGAGTAAACCGAGAAAGGAGTGTAACAGATTTTTAACTTTGATCTAAGAAATTCTATGTAGAAATTTTACATTCATAGAATGTAGAATATCTAGATATATTGTAAAAATTGTTAATATTTTCATTTAAAACTTTTTATTATAGTAATAAATGTTCAACATTGAAAAAAGGCCAGAAATGCAGAAATTAATAAAAAAAAAGAAAAATTACCCATAATCTGCATTTTATAAAAAGTGCTAAGATTTTACACAGAGTGAAATTGCTGCTGTTGGTGGATAAGAATGCCTATAATATTATGTTATCTAATAGGTTAGTAGACTATTATGGTAGTTTGTATTTCTCAAACATGGCTACAACAATATTTTTCACCTCTCTTGCTCTTCTTGCAATGTTACTTTGACACTCCTCCAACGGACAGGTGGGTGCCTATGTCCTCTTCCCCTCTTAAATCTGGATGAATTTGTGAAGAAGAGGTCTGGCTATAAAACCAATGCCCTTAACCACAACACCGAGCAATCTGGAGCACATTCCACTGAATCAGGATCCAACAGTTGTTCTTGAAACCCCACTGAGTTAGTTAGTATCTGCTACCCCAGGTCCTGCTTAGCCATATTCCTCTCTTCCTAGTAAGAAAGATACATAGCCAAACCCTCTCCCCGACACTGATCCACTGCTCAGAGACTTTATTTTCATAAAAGGGCCTTCTCCATACCATGCCTCCCCCCATAATCTCAAGGAAAAAATGAACAATAGCCAACCTTTATTAAAGATTTTTTAATATTAAATAATTTTATTACCAAGAACAATATATATTTACTGAAAAAATTGGAAAACTAAGTATAATTTTTAAAAGACTCATAATAGTACTCAGAGAGAACCACTGTTAACATTTTGATATGTCACCTTCCTTTTTTTCCTATTTTGTTTTGTTTTTAATATCATAAAAATCATAAGACATGTAAAATTTTATATCCTGATTTTCTCATAAGTATATAATCAGTATGTTTCCATGTTATTAAAAAAAAAGCCTCTGAACACATAAATGGTTGCAAAATAATCATCTACATATCCATAACCTGATTTAATATTGCATTGATGGACATCTGGTTGCTTCTACTTTCTTTTATCTTATAAATAATTCTGCAATGAACTTCTTTCTTACAATTTCCTTAGCTAGCTTCCTAGAGCAGAAATTACTATGTTAAAGAACATATGGATGGTTAAAGCCCTTCTAGAAATTTACCATCTTGCACTCCCAGTTGCAGTCACACCTCATTCTGCTCTATATTAGTTATTGTTTAAAACATTATTTTATAATTTGATAGGTTACCAGTGGCTTTTATTTTATTTTTGTTGATGACCGTGTAGAGGACTCAAATTATCCTATATCAGAGAATATAGTAAACATAAAACAATATACTAATGTAATAGCAGCTACATTTCACTGAGTACCTACTATGTTCTTGGCATTTACATAGGTCCTTCATATACATTTTAATATGAATGGCAACACCAAAAATTAGATATGATTTTCCTCTGAACCAAAATTTAGGGAAGCTGAGGTACAGAGATATTGAGTTGGTAGCTCAAGCTACATAGTACCCACATTGGATATCCAAATCTAGGTCTGTCTGATATAAAAATTTAAGCTATTTCTATTATTAATATTTCACAATACTCATTGGGCCAATGGATGACTCTAATAGATGAATAATGAAAATTATAGATAATTCAAGTTAATTATTTTTATTCTACTTTACTAATACATAAATGTATATGGGAACAGAATTGTTTTTCAAATCATATTTTCCCAAGGACAATGAAATAACTATTCTAATTTTTTAACATACATCTATTAGGGAACTTATTAATTAAAAATTACTATTCATATATAATATTGGTTCTCAAATATTTTGGTTTCAGGATCCCTTTGTATTCTTAATTATTGAGGCCACAAAGAGTTTTTTTTATGTCATATATATTTCTCAATGTTTACTATGGTAGAAAATTAAAACTGAGAAATTTTTAAAATATTTATAAATTCATTTAAAGAACACAATAAACTCAATACATGTTTATATATATAGCATATTTTATGTGGAAAAAAATCTATATTTTTCAAAACAAAACTTTTATTTAGAAGGGTGGTTTCGTTATACATTTCTGAAATCATTTTAATGCCTGACTTAATAGAAGACAATTGGGTTCCCATTTCTGCTTTGTCATTCAATTTGCTGTGATAACACATGTCATATAACCTCTTCAAAACTCTACATGTGTGAAATACTGAAAGTAAAAAAGGCAAATAACATCTTAATATCATTATAAAAATAGTTTTGATCTTACAGACTCTATGAAAGAGTCCATATAACACTTTAAAAACTGCTGGTATACAGCAAACAAAGGTTAATATCCACTTAAAATTCAATAAGAGATTATTTGAGAATAACATCTGTGTGACTTTGGCATAGAAAATGATTCCTAGAATAATATGTAAGAAACACAAACTTTTAAGTTATGGAAACATTTTTTATTAAAGCAAAAGTAAACAATAAAAAGCAAGGTATATATTGGCAGAAGATAGTCTAACACAAATATACAGACAAATAATTAGTATCCATAATATATAAAGAACTGCTATAAATCAATAAGAAAAATACAAATAATTCAGGAGAATACAAGACAAAGGACAGAAATGAGACATTTCAAAGAGGAGACGACCCAAAGACCCTATAAACATCTATTAATAAAAAAGGTATGCAACCCAGTACAAGCAGAAAAATACCAAGGAATACAACAAAGTGTACCACTTCATGCTCATTAGATTGGCAAAAACAAACAAAAGTCCTGGCAATTAAGAATTCAAACACTAATAATGGGAATGTAGTAACTACTTTAGAGATAGAGCAGGTACCGCTAATGGCCTACTTGTCATCCACCTTTCCCTTCTTTCTTTCTAAAGGCATATTTTGTTGAGGTATCCCCTTTCCCCTGGTGATAACATTCTTCAAGGGAAATTAGCTTTGACACCCAGCCAGTCATCAGGGTGTTGTAAATGCTTGTAAGTACTCAATCTAGGCATTGGCATGTTATTCAACTTTAGCCAATAAGATATAAAGGAAAGTCAAGTGAGGTAGTCTCCAAGAAAAGCTTCCCTGTCCTTCTAAGGAGACACACAGAAACAATGCCCTGGCCATTGTTTTGTCTCTTTGTGATTCCTTGAGGCCATGAGGAAAGCAAGACACTGAGTCAATGAATTACCCAAACATAGAGCAGCTCTACCTCAAGACTTCTTATTAGATGAGGTAATACATTTTTTTTTTTTTTGAGACAGAGTCTCGCTTTGTTGCCTAGGCTAGAGTGAGTGTCGTGGGGTCAGCCTAGCTCACAGCACCCTCAAACTCCTGGGCTCAAGCAATCCTCCTGCCTCAGCCTCCCGAGTAGCTGGGACTACAGGCATGCACCACCATGCCCGGCTAATTTTTTCTATATATATTAGTTGGCCAATTAATTTCTTTCTATTTATGGGGTCTCGCTCTTGTTTAGGCTAGTTTCGAACTCCTGACCTTGAGCAATCCACCTGCCTCAGCCTCCCAGAGAGATACATTTCTTTATTTAGAGCACTTTTAATTCCACTGTCTGGTACTTATAGTTGAAAGCACCCTAACAGAGAGGAGAAAAGAATTCCATAGTATCCATTATAGACAAAAAGTCTCCTAAAAGACAGAAATTCCACTTCTAGGTATAGCATATTAATAATTATGGGTAATTATTAATACTAACATATCATTCCTGAAATAAGGATATCACTATCTTGAATTATGAGATTAAGATCACCCACTGTAAAGCAACAAGCTAGAAGAAACCGGGGTCACTGATGGTGTGGAGGACCACGCCCTACCTGGACTACCTATCTGGACTTTCACACAAGTGAGAAGTCAAATTCCATATTCTTCAAGCCATTCTTACTCTGAGTTTTAGAAGGCTCACAGCTGACCCTAATTTTAATTAAACAAATATGAAAACATAGAAACACATAGAAACCAAATTCATGATATTGGATGCCTCTGGAGAAGGGAAGAGGTAAGTGGATGAGAGAAGGAACTAAAGATATTTCATCTTCATTATATTTTTTATCCTATTTTTAAGAAAGACTCTAAAGTAAAAAAAATAGTTAAATTTTAACCTTTGTTAATTCTGTGTGGTGCATACTCTATTGTTGTATTATTCTCTGTACTTCCCAGTGTTTATCTTCTCAAAAAAATGGGTGATATAGATAAAGTTCACCCAAAAAAAGGCAGGGAAGGAAGAAAGGAAGGAGAAAGCAAAAGAAAATGCCCTCCCCCTCAAGAAAGAGAGAAAATATGCTCTTTATATAAATACAAATTAGATTAATATTAAGATACAGTGTATCTCCTATAAAGATTAACACTACCCAATGTTACTGAGGGTGCAGAGGTAGGGAGGGTACATATACCCTTTCTGAGGCAATTTTATAATCACAGCAAATTCATTAGAAGAGTGTTAGGTCTATAAACCATCAATTTTACCTCAAAGAAGTTATCTTAATAAATATACTTGACTGAGCACAAAGATTTAGTTGGAAGCATTTTTATCATAATGTACTCATGATCTTCAAAAACTGAAAAGCACACAAATGCCCAAAATGAGAGGCTGGTTACATAAATCATTGCATAAACAATATACTACGCTCCCATTATAACTGATGATATGCAATTATACTTCATAATGTGGAGACAAATTCACAATTTCCTTACATGAAAAAAGGTTATAAAACAAATAAACTATAAAAAGTCAGTATTTTCCTAAATTGTAAAAAATTTATTTTTATGTAGGTATAAGTTGTAAAAATCTGAAAGGCTTTATACTACTACCCAGCGTTGACACTGGATAGTAGGAATTCAGATTTTTTTTTACTTTCTTCTTCTTATCCTCATTATTTTCTAGCTCTACAACAAACATGGATTTTTAAGCAACAGTGTCACTTAATGGCTATGGGGCAACTACAAAGTGAATTCATTAGTTGACTGCAACAAGTCTTATGGAAGGAAATAGATAGTAATGGTCAATTTACTTTTTGTAGTTAAGAAAAGAATGCATATATGGTTTCTGATAGCATAATAAATATTCTACATCATTCTAACTCATCTCTTAAAATGATATCCATTTTTTTATTTCTTTCTTTTTCTTTTAGAGACAGGGTCTCACTACATTGCCCAGGCTGGTCTCAAACTCCTGGCCTCAAGCAATCCTCCCAGTTTAGCCTCCCAAATAGCTGGGACTGTAGGCATACACCACCACACCTGGCTTTAAAAAAAATGAATCTGTAAGCATGCCCTATTAGAGAAATTGAGAGGAAAAATATAATTAGGGTACATTACATCAAAAATCAATCCTTGAGATTAATAGGATAAGTCAGTGGTTTTTCTTAACTGATGAGTGAAGAAATTCATTTGTCTATTTGTCTACTAATGAAGGATATTGTTCATAAAGGACAAGTCAAAGAAGGAATGAGGTTTGGTAGATGACACATAGTAAACTGGTATGCCCTCCTTCTTAATATATTTTTCATGTACTATCTGGCATAAATTACCATGAACCCTCAACATCATAGCATTTTTATCCCATATTCTAATACCTATACATTTGTTCTGGTTTCAACTTTTAGATAACTTTGTTCCCTCCACTGACATTGCAATGTTACACTAGATGTTTATCTGGATACAAACCAGAAGCCTCTGAAAGCTGTCCCATAGTCCTAATGGATGTGTGGGTGATTTGGCTGGGACGTGTGGCCTCACACACACACACATCCCTCTTTAATAGCCAAGGCTTAAATCTGACTTTCTTGGCAAGTGTCAGCTTTTATTCTTCTAAAGCAAATGCTATCCTTACCAAATAGAGGAGACCCTTCCTCCATCAAGGGATTGCATGACTGGATGCAGAATAAATAATGATTTGAGAATTCTATGGACTGTCCTGTAAATTTTAAACTGGCATCTTTTGGAAAGCTTCCTCCCTCTTCCCTGGAAGGGCCTAAGATGGGAATGAGCAGAGTTAGGTCATATTCCTTAATACCCCAGACTAGTAATACAGCTCCATTTTGTATAATCTATCCTTCCTCTGCAACCAAAGTTTACTATTTTAGTCTACATTTAGCTTTCCACCACTCTTTTCATACTATTATCATTACTGAAATACTAGTCTAATTGCACTGATATTTTTATTTTCTCCAAATCTATGTACTTCTCTCTTCTTCCTCATTGGCCTCTAAAATTCACCAATTTCTTCTATCCTTCCCCCAAATTCACTACAATTGTGGGTGAGGGGAATGTGCATTATGAATGTTCTTAGAGAATTTCATCTGTCTTTCATGCTTGGACTTACTACCATAGTAACTGGCAAAGGCCCCAAATCTACCTACTTCCTAGGGCTCTATTCACCTCGAATTAGCATGCTGTTGCTATTTTAGCAGCTCTGATTCTCTCCCTACTATCTCTTCAAAACTTTACCTCCTTGGCTGCTTCTAGTCTCATTTCAAATATGGTTTTATAACCCAGAGTGAATTGGTTAAATTGTTGCTGACCTTATCCACAGACCAAGAACAGGTTTCTTTGGTCATTTCTTTGGTATTGCTCAAGAGCATATGCATCTACTTGTCATAAGATGGTTTGGGCCAACCTATAATCTATGTGTAAGTTACAGCAACTGTAGAAGGTTAGCTATAAAGTCTTTTGAGAACAGAGACTATAGTACAAGAGATTAGACTTTATGAGATGTGCCTTGCTATCTAATAAATATTTGCTTAAAAACTGATCAATGGAAGACAGATGGCAAACTAGAATCAAACTCAAGGGTCTTTTTAGAATGCCATTCTGCCTTCTTTTTACCACCTTTGTTTGGAGTTTCTATTGAACATTCTCAAAGCAAGAGATAACTTGAGACAACATCACTACCCACTCTTCTTAACTAATTCAGAGACTTAGGTGGCAGCAAAATCAATCTAAACAAAACAAAGAGAATGCTAGCGAGTTGGATAAAGTGAATCAAAACCTTGTAACCTATCTGAGCCTAAATACCATCTTTTCTCTTAGAATACATATACTGCCCACAAAAAGGTGGCTTAATACCATCCTTTAAATGCCCAGAATAAGTTCTTGAACTATTATCTGCTATGCGATTACTTGATATCAGCTGTAGCATTAATAGTATAGAGATGGTAATATCCGTGCTTTGCTCAAGGACTCTTCCTTAAGCAGAACCAGATAATGTAGGAACAAAGAAGCCAAGGCAAAGAAAGTTTCAAAAAACAATTGATAGAATGTATATTATATAGGAAGTCTACAGAAAAAAATTAAAACAAAACAAGGACACTACACTCATATATCTCTTGTAGTGTTTGTATTTTTGTTATTAATCTGGATCATGATTAAGTAAATGTTTTTTCCCAAATGTATTTGAGATTTTTATTATTTTTATGATAAACTTAGATTATTTTAAAATTCAAACTTCAAGAATATGCAAGCCTGATTTTCATAGTGGAATCATCCTCTTAATTTTCTAAAGTTATTTCCTTGTACTTTCACAACTCTAACAATGAACAACCTGTTGTCCTTACAGAAAAACCATCCTCAAATAACAATAGCCAAAGGACAGGCTATAAATGATTTAAAAGTACCTTATAATTACTTAACATTTATAATGATTTATTCCTACTTCTCTCAGAAATCTACTTCTTTCATTAGAAGGCTATTTCTACTTTCTATTACAAAACTCCATACCAAAAATTTTCTCTAACTTTTCCCACATAAAAGACAGAAGGATTTGCTTGTAAGGAACAAATAATATAACAACAATGACAACAACAATAATAGTGATAATAGTGATGACTATACTTAATTATTATATATGAAATATGGGTAAAACTATTAACTAATATTTTACTGCACTTAAAATTCTAGATACAGGAGTGTGAGGTTGCAGTGAGCTATGATGATGCTACTGCAACTCTAGCCAGGCAACAAAGCAAGACCCTATCTCTAATAAAAACTTCTAGATAAAGTAAAACTCAACCAAATGTTTTAAAAACATGTGAATATACATCCTACTTTCAAAAACATTTAGTTACTTAAAAACTACTGTAGAATTTTTGGCAATAAACCTCCGACGTTTGCATTTTATTAGTCCTTTCTTCCTCTTTGGTCAGTCAATATCTTTTGCTCTTTGTCAATAAGATACTATCTACTAAGTTTATTTCTGACTTGCCTTGGGGAAAAAGGGGCGGACAGAATTACACGTGGGCACTTTGGAGTGACAAGTTTTTTCCCTGGGCCACTGAAGAAAACAAAGAGGGGCTGACTTGGAAGTGACTCAAATAGTCAAGACTTGCTTCTATATAAACATAAGAATTGAACAACTACCAAAAAGCTCCTCAGATTTCTCCTAAACAAAAATTAATAACTTTAAAGAGTGATGCTCTTTTTTTTCTTCCTTTTTAATTCTACCCTCCCTTATTAAGACAACTTTTTAGGTAGAAATGAAAGCTCATTAACTATAAATAAATTTTGGCAATATTTGTATACTTTTAATAAAACTTGTCAAGTCTAGATTTTAATTTTGAAGCACACATATGAAAACTAGTACAGTATTTGTGAATTTGTAGCACGAATACATTTTAAATGTCAAACAAAAAAATGAAAACTTGTAAAATAATTATCAAATGTTTTTAAATTCCCCAAATTTGAGATTAATTAGCTAGAGAAAAACTAAGCGAGTCTAATTAATATATAACATATTTGTTATAAATCATATCCATAAAAATTCAGTACCTTTATATTTTATAGAAAATTTCCCAATGATAAATGTGATTTGATTTTTAATTTATTTTTACTTGAAACAGATGACATTGTAAAATATTTACTTAGTCCAAATCTAATCAATTGATAATACCTTATCTCTTAAAAATCTTGCAAATAATCAATTCATATCAGTTCCCAAGGGAAAGTAAACATTAATTATAGTAAATATGCTTCCCCTAGACAGAGCCAACAAGGTGCAGTTTCCACAGTCATTAATAAACAGATATAATAGAAAACAGTCTTTCAGTCTACTTTAAATATGTTTCTTTCAACATTAAACACATTTATGTACCTAAGTAATCTGTACTGCAGGGAAATAGCAAAGAGATAATCTCAAACACAGGGAAAACTACAGAGCCAATTTCCAGGAAAAAAAAAATCTGACAACAATTTGAGGAAATCTTCCTATCAGAAAGTCTATTTGCATACCTACAATTAGCACTGATACTTCAGAAACAACAAAATGGTTTCAAAGTGATGACTGCATTGGTCCAGATTAATAGCAGTAGCAAACTATGTAGAGAGAATCCTCTGCTTGAGGGCAATCCACTTGCACATCTTGTAAATATACATCTCAATAATCAGGCATTTATTGGTCTGCTCTTATTAATCTTTAGTCATTCCTCCAAAATGATGTTTTATTCTAATCATTGTCAAAGATAAGGAATTGTCCTTTGATTTGTAATTAAGTCTCAGAACCAGCCTTAGATACTGTTATCTCAAGGTCTGAGCATTCAGGACAGAAGACAGAAGCATTTCTCAAACTATTTCATTCCCAAAGATAAATGGTAAAACACACAGCTCAATTTAACATAGTGAATTGTTCCTTTTGAACTGAAACTGGTCCTACTCATCACTATGAAGATAAAAAGCAACTACCCGCAGGTTTTAGCTCTGTCTTGGTATGTCTTTCTCAGATTTAATAGTGAACTCTTACATGCACCACTTTATTTGAAGTCCATACCAAGCAAAATTAGGTGGATTCCATATCCTTGTCTTCATAAATGAGGGAACTGAGGCTCAAAGAGCTCAAGTTCTTTTCCCAGGGCCACACAAAGTATCAGTGGCAGGATTGACGATATGCTTACTTTAAGTCTCCACTTTTTTCAAGGTTCATTTAAAAATCCTTTTTTTCTTTTCTTTTTCTTTTTTTCTTTTTTTTCATTTTAAAACAAGGGAAGGGTGACAGGGCATTGGGAAGTGGAAAAGGGTCAAGGAGACAGCCTATATCAGCCAGAGTTATACAGTGCTCCATCTGCAGAACCATACACGCAGGCTTTGAAGAGGGAAGAAAGTGGGGACGAGCAGGCTTCTAGCTTTGTAGTCACCAGCCAGCTGCCTCCCTCATCCTTTGGCTAGGTACTCACCTGTTCTAAACCACAATTCCTCCTTTCTTTCCTGGAGGCTAAGGGGGTGTTTTTCCTCAGTTGTTTTTTTTAATCATCTTTCTCCCAGTCTTTAAAGTGTAACAGTCGAACTCGGGTGTCGGGGAAAAGAAGGGTGAAATGGCGGGTGGGCAGGTGGGAAGGCAGGCAGGGAAATAAACCCTCTGATATTGCTTTGATTTCTGTTTCAAGTTCTATAATGACAGATCTCACTCCAGTGCAGTATGTTTTGGAAATATAGTTAAAAGGGCTATGTCATTGTTTTTAGGTACACTTTAAGTGTTGACCAATAAAAGGCAAATATCAGAATGGAAAAACAGTTTAATATAGCATTTTTAAAACCTTTTAGTATTCTAAGGATCTGTGACCTGCTAAAATCTAATTATTTTTGCAATACCCTTTGGAATTGTTCAGAAAGATGTGGTAGAGTTTCTAACTGGTGCATTAAGCATCTGGCCTGACTTCACAGAACAGATAGCTGAATGTGCACTCTCTTGTATATTTTATTAACATCCCATAGGCTCATGCTAAGATGTTGTACTGATGTGCCCTGACATGCATCACTACCTGTTGACAGAAAAAAACTGGGCTAAACTTGAGAGGGTCTACAAATAGAAAATCTTTTAAAGATGTTTTGGCAATTTTAACAGAAACTCTAGCTTAAGAAAAAAAAAAAAAGAAAGAAGTAAAAGAACAGCTTCAAGTTTATATGCCCAAGTTTCAGTATGCCAAAATCTTCTGATAATAATCTCCAGCATCTGCTCCTTCCTTCTTAAACTAACAGCATCCCATTTACCTTTGGGTCATGCCTGCCCCTCCATTCTTAGCCATGTGTTTGAGTAAGGTTGACCTTATCTACAGCTCCTACAGTGGGTTTAAGCTCATCAGCACATCTTCCCACCCCCATACAATAGGTTCAGGAATGAACATGTGATCAAGTTTAAACAAATGAGGAAGAGTGAACTCCAGGGTTCTGTGCAGGAGATCTTGAAGACTTCTTTCCCTTGAACATTGTGTTATGGGAATGTAATATGCAGAACTGTTACTGCCTAAGAGGAAATCCAGGAGCTGCCAAGGGTCCATTGTATAATATATAGTCTGAGGAAGTTGCCAACACTGAAAAAGGCAGAATAAAACAGCCAGAGAGAACCTATATTCTCGTTGATATATTTTAAGCCACTGTATCAAACTAAAGCCATACCACACATTTTAACTTCTCAATTACTTGAGCTGATGGATTCTAATTGTTGAGTAGGCAGTTAAGGCTTAGACCTTCAGTCACTTGCAACCAAAAGATTCTCAACAAATAATAGTCCAAGGCATATAATATACCAAAAGCATGAGCTGTTTTTTTGTTTTGTTTTTTCCCCACACAATTTTGAAGACTTCATTCTCATGAAGAATGCTGAGGGAAAACAAAATCATTAAGAATGTTTCTAAGACTTAACAGAACCTTAATTCATTCTAAGATTAAATCTCATAACATCATAGTTGGAGGTGGTTTGGGGACCAGTTAGTCCTACTAGTTTTTTTTACAGGGTTACTCAATGAATATGTATACAATAATGAATGAATGAGGGAGCTTAAGTCTATACAGGTTGGAAGACCTGGATTAAATGGTTCCAAGAAATAATTATGTATTTTACTCCCTTTCAGCTGGGAGTTGGTTACTAAAGGAGATTTGGAGGGTTTTTTGTTGTTGTCATGTTGTTTTTTATTTTTTTCCCTGTATACATGTAAATGGCAGAGCCTGGGAAACCTGATTCTAAATCCAATGTCCTCTGTTTTTCACTAGGGAACATCTCACATCTTCCCACAAAAACACAAAGTCCTTTGAGATGACAAGTTTAGACATTCTTAGAGTTTTAAAACTAGGATATATTATTGGAGTTCATTTCCAAACCAGTTGTTTTCAATCTGAAATACATTTTCTCATGTACAATGTTAGATTCACAGACTAGCCTGCAAAACAAAACACAAAACAACAACAAATATCATTTCAACTCAAAATGTCTACTAGAACTCAGCCGGGCACAGTGGCTCATGCCTGTAATCCTAGCACTCTGGGAGGCTGAGGCGGGCGGATTGCTCAAGGTCAGGAGTTCGAAACCAGCCTGAGCAAGAGCAAGACTCTGTCTCTACTATAAATAAAAAGAAATTAATTGGCCAACTAATATGTATAGAAAAAATTAGCTGGGCATGGTGGCGCATGCCTGCAGTCCCAGCTACTCGGGAGGCTGAGGCAGCAGGATTGCTTGAGCCCAGGAGTTTGAGGTTGCTATGAGCTAGGCTGACCCCACGGCACTCACTCTAGCCTGGGCAACAAAGCAAGACTTTGTCTCAAAAAAAAAAAAAAAGTCTACTAGAACTCAACTAAGTTTTTAAGTACTAGAAACCGAGGCCATGGGATGCATAAGGACAACAGAAAAATAAATAAATAAAATCTCCAATTCTCCCTTACTTATCACCATTTCCTGGCTATAAAACTACTTCAGGCGGGGTGCAGCAGCTCATGCCTGTATTCCTAGAACGCTAGGAGGACAAGGCCAGGATCACTTGAGGTCAGGAATTCGAGACCAGCATAAGCAAGAGCAAGACCTCATCTCTACTAAAAATAGAAAAAATTAGTTGGGCATGGTAGTACCCACCAACAGTCCCAGCTAGTTGTGAGGCAGGAAGATTGCTTGAGGCCAGGAATTTGAGGTTACTGTGAGCTAGGCTAACACCACAGTGCTCTAGCTCAAGTGACAGAGCAAGACTCTGTATCAAAAAAGAAAAAAAAAGAAAACCTACTTCAGAGGGAAATTTGAGAGGTATGAAAAATGTGTTATTAGTCTCCTCTACCTCCCTTTGTACACTCTTCTCCAACTTCTTAATGTCTCTTTTTTCCAGGTGCTTGGATGTCCTCATCTTAGTAATGGCAGCTACCATTTTGTTGGGCACTTACTATGAGTCAGGGGACACTGAGCTAATAAACATTAAGTAATTTATGGCAAAGCCAATATGGCGCCCAGGTATGCTAGACTTGGAAGCCCATGTTCTTGAACATTAGACTACACTGGTTCCTCCACACTGAGCTGAGATCTTCCTGCTGTGACAATCCAATTCCTCTCTTCTTATCACAGCCTGAATGGCTTCATGCTGAAAACTGCCAGCCTCCCTTCCCCTTCAACCAGGACAGTCATCCCTTATTGCAGCTAACAGCCCTTAGGAAACAAAGGAAGAAAGCAATCTGAAGTAACTCATGGTAACTCCTAATGTTTCCAGAGATGGCACATACTATTTCAAAATAGGAATATATTATTATAAGTTCTTCTCCAACTAGC
This sequence comes from Microcebus murinus, assembly GCF_040939455.1. Classification (NCBI taxonomy): domain Eukaryota; kingdom Metazoa; phylum Chordata; class Mammalia; order Primates; family Cheirogaleidae; genus Microcebus; species Microcebus murinus. The sequence goes on from NC_134119.1 coordinate 17,501,805, forward strand.
AGCAATTTAGGCAACTGATAAGAGCAAAAAGCGAAAAAATATGGAGGCAGCAAGAGAGTATGTATTTTTGGACAGGGTAGGATGACAGGAATTCTATTAAGAGTTTACCTCCAAAGTCAGAACCTCTAGTACAAATTACATTTTTCACAACTTTTTTTCCTTTTTCTACATTTTAGTACAAAATTTAAAAGGGGAAAAAAGCGACAGTACACAATTGGCATTCAATAACTTCTAGCTGTCTTTATTTGCCATGTGATGAAACCAAAGCCCAGAGGAGTAATATAAAGTCATATAACAAGTGGCAGCCTGGGAAGGGTAACCTCAGAACTTCCAAATCCCAGGCCAGTGTGCTTTCCTTTCGATACCAATACCGAAAACCCAAATATCCCATTTATCTTTCTTTTCTGTTTAAGACCTGCCTGAATAAAAACAAAACTAACTAACTATGGCTATAAACCCACAGGAATTTGGCTAGGCAAAAATTTCCTTTGCAAATAGAACCAATTCCCATCTGAAAATGGCTTCTAGAAATAATTATTTCATAAAATAATTTGATCCATGTGTTTGTTTTACAGCAACAGAAAAGAATCTACCCTTTCTTAAGAGATTATATGTTACTCCCACCTCCCTTTCCTCCAAAAATTCAGCAGCTGCATCTCAGTGTAACTTGTACTACCTAACAGTTCTAAGAAATTTGCTTTTCAGTAGACATTCAATAGAATTCTAAGACTCCCAGATTTGGTGGATCTGTCCTCTGAGGCCCCCAAAAGTACAATCATGGAACAAGAGGGGTCAACACACCTCTTATCAAGCATTCACCTCTACTTTGATATCACCCATTCTTGGAGGGGACCTCAGAAACTCAAACTGCTATCAATCATTTAAATAGATAAACTAAATGAATCCAATGAAGAAACCACAATCAAATACTCCTTGGAACAACAATTAGCTGGTCTCCTTTGGAAACATTCAGGGAAACCTTAAAAAAAGACATTTTAAAAAGTCATGTACCTCTAAGAATAAAGCACATAAAGATATTAATTTAAGGAAATTGCCCTCCAGGTAAATATAAACATAAAATTCTTCCTAGAAGCATTAGAAAGTGAAATAGTTAGTTAGTGAAAAACTTATGGGCCCAAAGCAATTGTTTAACCAAATAGCAGAAGCCAGTCTATGAAAACCATAATTTGAAAATAAAAGTCTATAATTCTGTTAAATAGGCATAGAAATTTATAATCTCTGTTTTATAATTATCCAGTATTTATTCATGTACCTAAATTAAAATAATTTTAATCCAAGAAAAATCACCCTGAAAGATTTTTTATAAGACATTTATATCTAAACCCCTCCTCAGAGCAGCGAAAACATATAGAAAGAAAAATATTTTATGTAATTCTTTTTAAATGTTTTATTGGGGGTGTCCTTAAATACAGACAATCTAAAATCTACTAAGTTATAAAGAAGACAGACAAATAACATAAGCATATGAAATATACTTTCATTTTCTAAAACATAAATAGAACAATAACTTACTCTTTACCTCCAAAAGAACTGTTTACTTCATTTTTTTTTAACCATTTGGCATTCCTGTTTTCCTTGCCCTAAATGAATCAGTGATGTGTTTATTTGTACCTTCTTTCTATTCATGTATTGCATAAGTATTCACAATTGGGGTTACTGGGCTACATCTTCCATAACTGTAACATCATTTTAACCAGTCAATAATAAAAATAATTTTATTTTGGTTAACTTCATTTCAACACAGATGGCTTAGAAATAAAAAGAAACGTGTTTTTCTATTGTGATCTTAAAAATATCCTTCTAACATGCTTGCATTTTTTTGTAAGTGTGCTTACCACTACCTTGTTGTAGTAAACTTTAGAAAATGTTGAGATTCCAAAGAGCTGCCTACAAACCAAATGGCATCCTAGCTTTGGCAGGCTGAGTGCCTCATTTCGGCTTCTCTCGCCCCCTCTAGCGTTTGCAAAGCTCATCTGTCTGATTATCCAGTTACCTCACTGAACAAGAGCTTGCCTAAGTCCTGCCCATCTATGACATCACCCCCTTCTTCAACCACTGCGAGGTGAAGCTTTAAACTTCAGACTTGGAGGTGGGCTGTGTGCAGTAAACTGGAATGCTCTCCCTCGCGCACTTCTCAGTGTAGGAGTGCTCTGAAGCAGGACAAGCTCAGCCTGCAGCTGCCGTTGGCTTTGTGTAGACTGGACGCAAAGCTTGGGAAAGGGGGGAGGGTTATTGCTTCAATTCACAATCAATGGAATTACAGCAATAGCGGGCGGCAGTGTATATAGGATTGCTTTTCTCGTCTTCCTGGTAAGTGTTTTCCATATTTTTTTCTTACAATTGTCCCAGAAAGTTTGCTTGGTTTTACTTTCTAGAAAGAAATGACTTGGTACTATGAGGAATCCAAATAGGAACGTTTGTTCTGTCACCAGTACAAGCAATATATGTGCGTGCAAGCTAGCAAAGAAAAATTTGACTATATAGCCAAATGCAAGAAGTTTCCTAAAACCTTCTTTCAATTTTTAAAAATAATAAATGGATATTTTCTGTCTCAAGTAATTGCTATTTGAAAAGAGCCTTATGGAGAATAGCAAGTTGGAAAGTTAAATGTTAAAGAATACAAGACAGATTCTTCACAGATGGAAAAGCTAAAGGTCTTGCTAACTTGGTGTGTACTGTATGTGTGGTATGATCACCAATTGCTGTTTTTACAACTGTGAAGGAAAATCAATAATCCCTCAGCCCATGAGTACGCAGTACATGAAAAGCATACATCTTGCTCATAGCTAGCCAAGCTACTCCTAGAGACTTATGTGCCTCTGTAAAGGATTAACAGCTACACCTAGATTTTAAAGCTTGCACTGCTATCCTGCCTGAGCTGCTTCAAGCATTTCAGGCTTGCAAATCTAAACTAGTAAATTCAACTAAGAGGGGAGGGAGACTCTCTTCCAAACCATATTCCCTCTTCAGTAGAAAGCCAAAATCCATTGCTTAGGCAAGTGTAGTATGTGACTAGCATAGTAAATGGCTAAGTCTACTCAGAAAAACTAACAAAGCTCATCCTGGAAGCTATGCCTGATGTATGGGAGTTTGGGATGGCTGGGGGAAAAAATAAATGAGTAGAGCCCTCATCAAGTGGGATATGCAGAGTATCCATTCTTTGCAACTTATAACAGGAAAATCTTACATTGGAAGAAACGAATTTATACTACAAAGCTTGAAAAGTAGATAAATCTTCTCAAAAAAATTTTTTTCATTGAATTAGGTCTGAAATAAAATGGTTGCATAGAGGTAAAGAGTGCAACAGGCCCCTATTTTCTCACCATCTGGAGGGTTAGTTTCTGTTTATTTAGAATTAAAAAAGAAAAAAAACCTTGATATTTTTCAATTATAGAACCAGTTTTACTATTTAGTTATTTTAGATTTTCTTAATAAATCTATCTGCTTTAAAATGCACATGTATATTATCTTATTAGCCTGAAACAAAATAAAACCACTAGAAAAGTGCTTCAGCTGTAGCAATGCCTTTCATTTATTCCTAACTGCATAAGAATATCCTGACCAGCATAAACATAAAGAATGCATTTGTCTGTTTTCAGGTAGAATCACTTATGCCTGACCCAAAGTGACAGATGACTAATACCTCTTTTGAAACAAGTAAAGAAAAAAATTAATCCTTTAAAAGTACCACAATAATGTTTATTTTACAACTACTGCAAATATTAATAATTGTATGCCAGGTTTTAATCATGAGAAGATTAAATCAGATATACCACTTAATTTGGACACATATACACACACATACATATATCTATTTATTGGCCTGAAATAAAAAACAGGATTATAAAAATGTGATTGCATGTATTCAACTAAAAAAATTACAGTTTACTTTTTTTTAATAGGGGACTGCCAAAACACATCAAGTCCAAGGATCAGCAAAAATATTAATGAATAAACATAATGAATTCATAAATGTTGTATTCCTGTGTAACTATCAGTTATTAATTGGCTTTTCATTTCTCTGTACCTGCCCCCCTTAAATCATTTATAGTTAGGTTCAAAATGCCCAGTTAAACATTTCCTAAACATAACGTTTGTGAAATACATAATTGGCAGCAAATAAAGTTTTTACAAAAAGGAGAAAAACAGTAAGAAAATTTGTCATAACTTAATGTGGCAGCAAAATAGAAGGTATGTTTCTTTTGCTTTCAAGTGTTAATTAAAGAGCCTCCAATTCTATCAAAACTTTTTCAGAGCTAAATGAAGCAGTGTGAAATAAATTTGGTTGAAATCTTGTGGCTGTCAGACTTTGTTAGCAAGCTATTAATTATCTTTACCCAGTTTCTTCTCTAGACTATATTGCCCAATCAAATAGAAACTCCAATTATGCTCAGCATCTCCTGCCTAGGGACACAGACCCTAATGAACACTCAGTCTCTCCAGATGAAAAACACAATAATCAGCTTTAAACATGCAAGTGCACTGCAGAGAGATTTTTCTGTGCTTTTCTTGGCCACACATCTTAAGGCTTTCCCGCTTTCTGGATTATTTTGACAATTTTAAGCCCTCCAAAAATCAGTAGCAGGGTATTTGCTTTGTCTTAATATTATATAAATGTTACTTCTTTCTTTTCATTTTTGATACACTAACATTATACCAATATTAAATTAATCTGATATTAAACAATATTTGGTTTAAAGTTGCCATTTCACTCAATTTTCAACTTCCCCCCTTTTTAAGGTGGGTGGGCTGCATAACAAAGAATGTGATCAATGGCAAGATCCAAAGCTAATAATTCTGAATAAACCCCATTATATGTTCTTTTATTCAAAGGAATTTATTTAAAAAGCATTATAAATAATTGTTTAAAGTCAAACGAAGACCACCAAAAATGAAGTTAACTAGGGAAATAAGATTCTGTAAATTTTTCAGAGGCCATAATTTCTCCCCTCCTTCTTTCCTCATCTCCCCCTTTTCCTCTTGCCCCCCACCTTTTGCCCCAGAGGCCTTCACTGTTCTCAACGGGAGGCTTTGTTGTAATTAAACCAGAGAAAAACTGGCCAGCAGCAGCCAACATCTGACTTGCGGCTTCTGAAAGCAGTGTTCTGGTAGAGTGTACCACCCCCCAGCGGGCAAAAACTCTAAAGTAAATCTCTCGGAGATATTAATCCACAAAACTGCATTTTCTCTTAAGAGCATAAAAAGGGATGTTTCTTAACTCTAACATTCCACCATTTCAAAAATTTACCAAAAGTCAACAAACAAATTTCCAACAAAGAGATAGTTTGTAAAATGTCTTAAAGACAGTTTGAAAGCCATGTTTATATTGAATAAGAAAGGACTTTGATTTATCTATATACAAGAATCCCAGCGAAAATAGATTTTAAGTAGAAAGGGAATAAAACATAATTTAAATAATAGCTAACGTTTTGTTTTGCATATGTGTAATCTCTTTCTTACCATCAAATCAAGTGTTAGAAATGTATAAAAAGCTCTCTCCAGGTATTAGTCTGTTTAAATGAGAGGAGGGAGAATTCGCTCTCAATTGATGAGACAATGACAGCTTTTGTTCTTTATTCTTTCACTTTACATGTGCACAAGTTACCGTGGCAACTTTGAAGAGAACCCACAGACCACATTTGGTTAAACACCATTTTTTAAAGTGTGCCACTGGACTATGGATTGATCAGTTTATGTGTTGTTGATTATCTTCCTCTTCACCTGGTTTAAGTAATACTGACTTGGACGTGAAAAAGCAAGGTGTTTTATGATTTTAGATGGTCTCACTAACCAGCACAGTGCTTGCCACACACTTAAATATTAAAAATCTGAAGCATATCAATCAAATTTTACTCACACACTTAAAAAGGAATTTCAATTTTGTAATGGGAAAATGCTTGTGGTTTAACAGAAGTAAGCATACTTTTCATTACAATTGCTCAAAAGTCAGCACAAACTTAAAGCATGCCCCTTTCCCCAAGTTCTCTACTGCTCACCTTCACCACCCTCTAAATTAATATCTTATTCATTCTTACAAATCTTTGTTGTCTAATTCACTTAGTCTAGGTTTAATATCATAAAAGGAAGCAGCATTCACTATGATGAAAGATAATATCCCAGTTTGTCTTTTATTTTTTTAAGGATGCTCAATTTAACTTTACAAGCCAAAATAAATAAAGCAGAATTTGATTCACTTATCATAAACCTATAGAGGAAAACAGCTAGTAACAGAAAAGGAGAAAGTAAAAATCCTTAGCTTTGGAAATTTTATCCTCTGTTTTCCATAAATGAAACAAAACCTTCTTAAGGCTAGAAAACAGTCTGGATAAAACCAAGTATGAAAAGGCAGACTTGCTTCTCTGCCTCTCAGCAAACCCTTCAGACTTCATGACTCTCAAGAGGAGAGTTAGAGGTCCTTCTGCTTGCCTGGCATTAAACAAAAGAATTGGAACTTTCCTGAAATCTGATGATCGTGGAAAATTTAACCACCAGACAGGCTGCTTAGAAAGCATTTTGCTGTCACTATCAACTAATCTGATGTACTCCAGTTTTTCAGTTTAACCATATATGTAGTTAATTTCAATTACCATTTGTTGTTGCAAAGACTTGGCATTCACAGGTTGTTCCTTTTCTTGGGCTTTCTAGCAGCAATTTAAGCCTTCATAAATAAATTACTTCCTAATATTCCAGATTATGATTGTATAAATTCCACTTTACCTAGAAATATTCACAAAGCTGAATAAATTTGATTAAGCATCTGCTTTTCTTCAAAGTTTTAACTCAAAATAATGTAATTAGCTTGGATTAAACGTTCTACATGTCTTTCTAGCTTTTAGATTTAATATTTTTTAAAAGTTCCCAGCATTAAGAAATCATTAAAAAGAAACTAAAATCTCAAAACCTTATATTGGAATTAAGATTTTTTTAAAATGAGTAATGATCAAACAAGTCAAATCAAACTCAATTTAAATCTAAGATGGCAAATAAGGAATTTAGGAAGTTGGCACTATTATCATATAACTTCATCTTAATTTAAGTGATAGTCTCAAAACATGAGACATACCTTTTCATCTCAAACATTCCCACCTCCGAAATACTGTAGTAGCAGGGAAAGAATCATATAAACATGTAGATTGCCTCAAGTTCATGATTTTATTTAAATGTCAGTTTTCTATTCAGGTACAACTTCTTAAATTATATTGGTTTTCCTAAAATATCTCGAAACGATAGCATCCTTATCTATTTACATGTTTTCTTGGGTGTATTATGGAAACAAACTGGAGGCTTTTCAGACTGGATGATTACATTATAAATGCAAAAAAGTCCACGATTTTATTTATAAAGAGAAACTGAATAGAAGGATCCCTATTAAAAATTTGATTCACCAGTAAAGTGATTATGTTTTCTTCTTTTTTCAACAGTTTTAAGTGCTATATACTTAAGTAATGATTCCATTAAAAAATAATTTTAAAACATTGCATTAAGTAACCAGGGCTCCATTTATGTTTCTCCCCCAAGTTACCCCATTAACAATATTTTTCTAAAAGATCGATTCCTTTTTTGTTCAGAGGTAATGGCCTCTTTCAAGCCTATGCAGACAGAAAGCTTCTGAAGCCAGTATTGTGGAAACCTGGCCACAGTGTCCATGCTGGTGGGGGTCATTTTTCTTTTCATCATTCATATTAAACTGCAATGTCTCTATGTGAGTGAATATGTAGATCCAGCTCAGAAAGGGGGAATTTAAGCATGGGGGTAGGATAGCTTATTTTTAGAGAGATCATTACAGCCTTTAATATGACAAAAACAAAAAATAAGAAAAAAACTATTTAGTACTATATTTTCAAATATAAAGGGGAAGGAGAAGATATAAAACAAAACACAGTGAAACATGAATGGAACTGTTTTGAGTTTACTGGCGTAGGGGCATGTGAGAGGAGCTATAAGCATTATCTTCATTTCTGAAAGAGTATCCTTCTCTCCTAAGAAACCTGTTTGATGTTTTTGCCTTTTGTTTTAATGCAATTTGGGGAGAAGAGAATGATATTTTCCAAGAACTTAATGAGATTTAAGGCTTTCTGTTAATCCCACATTATTACCACTATTGTATGAATGGCAAATGTGAGTTTGCATATCAAACAGCAGAGGAAGCAGTTTCACAAATGTAAAACAGGTAAAATAAACAAATTAATCCTCCTTTTCACACCAATTTAGATTTTTTTTTCCTTTCTCTAGGTTAAAAATGTGAAAATCAATACATATTCTTAGAGCCTGATTAGGTGAAATGTATATATAGTTCAGATACAAGAAAAGAGGCAGTTATTTTATATCTGGTTATCATTATGATCATCACCTTGGACACAGGATGGTCTGAACTGACTCAGGGAACAATCAATTTTTAAATCCCTGTTCAGCAGATTCATCATCTCAGCTTTAAAGTATGTCTTGCCTCACCTGTATCCCTGGAATATGAGAAATGCTCAACTATTAGTAACATTTTAAGCAGGTCTTCACTTATTATTTTTATAATGCTTTTTAATTAGTTTCTCGTGCAATTTAACAAAATTGTTTTCTAAACTTAAATTAACCACATTATTTTGTATGTTGAATAATTTTCAAGTTTAAAAAACATTTATAGCAGATTCTTTTAAAAGTAACTTTGAAATTTCAACTGCTTAATTTTCCATTTTCAAACACTGAGAAAGCAACAGTTTTCAAGAGAATATACTATTGAAATTCGACAATAATGAGCAAAGCCCTAAAGGCATTACAGTAAAACCTCACATTAAATAATAAATCATTTAAACCTTCCTCTGTGGGTACTTTGCAATATTCACTAGAGACTGCTTTATCCATCTGCTAACTTCCATTTTTGTTTCAAGTTGCCTAAATAATAAATTATATGTATCTATAATTTTTTAAGTTTTCTTTTGTTAATATAGTCTGAGACAGTGTTGGTATCTAGTTGGCAATCTTAAAGAAACTGAATTTTCAAGGAGAACCAGCAACACAAATTACGGCCTTATTTAACATACATTTTCAATAGAGTATTTGAATTATGGAACAGATGCTATCCTTGTTGGACACTAGGTAATAACTGGGGGAAAAGCAAATTGCTACTTCTTTAGTCTTTAATTTCAGGGTCAAACATTATCATGATATCCAAATGTTCCCTATGTGTATAGAAAATACCTGAGTGGGTGACCCTGTATAACTGATTCTGATAAGTACTCAGCTTCCCAAACTCCTTAAAAATCTTCATGCATGTTAAATGGGCAAAGCAGTCAACATTAAAATCAGTCTCATCTCATGAGTCAAGCCAAAAGTCTTCTTTCAGAAATGCAAAATGAACTTACTGAAAATTAGCATGTTCATGTCTGAACCTAGAGAGAAATGCCCCATCAGATTTTGATATGCTTTCCTAATGGTCATCACAAGGAGATGGATTGAAATAATACTGTCCTTTCTATTCCAAATACAGATTTTTCAAGTTGAGTGTGCTAAAAGAAAATTACAATAGTATTCTCCAGAAAAATGAAATATAACTCGAGCTTCTATGCCACCCTTGGGGCAAGAACACCTGAGTGCCTAGAGTTCCAAGATCATCAAGTAGTCCTTAGATGCACCCCTAAAGCGGAAGGTGATGATGTCCACATTGGGCAATTGGGAAAATTGAGACCGGCTGGAGGAATCAAACTAGGCGCTAAGCAAATCAAAAGAAAAGCTTTAAAACAAAGTCTTTTCAACTCCTTAAACTGTGGATTGTGTAATTTTGTAAAACCATGTTATAAAATGTCTAAAAAGTTACCTTAGCATTTTTGTCAAAAATAACCCTATTATGTATTTGCTCACCCCTTGACATGTATTTGTTTTCTTTTTTTTTAAAACATGTCATCCTTTTATGCCTATGATTTAAAAGGCATAGACTTTAAACTTCCAAAGATTGGTCTGTATTTGGAAAGGCATAGAAGGGGTTCATGGCCCCTTGAATGAAGCTTTGCTTCTCTGTTTAATTCAAAGTGACAACAGTCTAGTTGTTTAATTCAAAGTGACAACAATCAGTTAACACTAGAAATTATCTGTTTGATGACAGTCTCAACTTCGACTCTTACTTCATTTATATAGTAAAATGGGAAGCCTAAAAACAAAGAGGTCAACCTATCCCTTTCCACCAACTACTATTACAAAAAATGTATTGCTTAAAGAAAGAATTGAAGTTAAATCTCTAGGAAATTTCTCTAGTATGTTAAAGTTCATTATTAATAGTTCATTAAAACCTTTTACATTCACAGGAGGTGCTCAGTTCCAGTATACTTTAAGGAAGAAAAATATAAAGGAAATTTAGTATACTTCCTTTTCTTTCCATGAAGAATAATTGAATTGTTTCCTATTCCTCTTAAAAGAGACTACCTGTTCTTATATCACGTGACTGCACCAGAAATTCTGAGAAAGCAGCAAGAAGCAAAAGCTGGAAATAGCTATTTCACAGCAGGTAATCATACATCAGGATGTAGCTACTGTACAAAGTTTATATTTGGATAATCCTGGATGGGAATAAAGGTAGGGGGTAACTGCCTGAAAAACCTATTACTATACAGGCCTTAGCATCATGAATGGCTTTCTTCATGAGGATCTGAAGTTACTATCTCTGACCACATTGCACAGAAGAGCCAATAAGAATTTCAAAGAGGGCAATTTCCACTAAGGGAATTAAGCTACACAAAAGGAACCTTCACACAGAAACTCTATCAGAAAGAAAAAAAAATACATAGGAAGCCATGTGTCTTACATAGTAACAGGAAGCTGAATTGTTTCTGGCCCCTACTTTAATGAGCTTGCCCACCATGCTGAACCGCAGCTGGAATGTTCATTGACAACAGCAAGCCTGATCTGGAGGTGTATGCGGCATAGGATTACTTGAATAAACAGTGAAGAACATTTCCAAGGACTAAACAAAAGTTTGTAAGTCCCAGCCCCTCACCAGGAAAATAATATATGTGCATTGGATATTCACCCACGCAAAATTTACTGACATCGTTCAATAAGGTAGGAAAATGTTAAAAGTATTTTATTTTCATGCCTAAAATTATAAAGGCTGATTAACACTTAAAAGTACAGAAGAGATTATATTACACAATAGATTGGTATAAATCTATACTTCTCTAGCCATAGGAAAAGTTGAATCATGTTCTAGGTTAGAATTTGAAGAAACATAAATGCACTGTGAAAACATGTTATGAGATAGAAAATAATAAAAAATGTGGATAAAGTCATTAAACCATGTAGTATAAAACATAACAAAATGGAAAGAGAGAAGACATAGTTTAACACAAAATGGAATTTTCCACTTAGACTAGCTAGATGTATTAGCTATGCAGTTCTTTCTCAAAAGTAAATGAAAGATTCCTTCTCATCTTCTTGCTAGAAATATCTTTTAAACAATGTCTAATATTAATAATCAAATCAAATTATTGGCTTTATTGAGATTGAAGATACAACTATTTCTGAATACTAAGAGAACAGGTTTTTTTACTACTTATTTCTATACCTGTTTAGTCCTTTGCCTAATAAGAAACAGACATAAAAATTTGTTTTTTAAGAATAAAATTATCTTTAAATATAACAAATCATATTCCTCTATGTCAAGTATTATGAATATTAAGAAAAAATTAGAAATTTGATTAGCTTAGTCAGTGACTGGTTATAAGATTGATATCAAGTATAATAAAAATACTTTAGACTATTCAATAAAACTGTAATTCTATTTAGCATTTCAAAATAAAATGGATTTAGGACATGATACTTTCTAATTTTTATACCAGAAACAGTTAAGGTAAAGAGATTATATGATTGTACTCACTGTAAGCTAGCAATAAGCCCTAAGCATGCCCCTCCCAAAATTAAAACATTAAAATTGATTATAGATATTTTAGTTTCCACATCTGTTTTAAAGACTATTTTCAATATACCGGTCTTATTGTTTTCTGTCTTTTTTAATCACTTCATTTTAGGGTTCTGGAGCAACGGAAGCTACCTTGTATAAAGACCTCAACACTGCTGACCATGATCAGCCCAGCCTGGAGCATCTTCCTCATCTGGACTAAAATTGGGCTGTTTCTTCAAGTGGCACCTCTGTCAGTTATGGCTAAATCCTGTCCATCTGTGTGTCGCTGTGATGCGGGTTTCATTTACTGTAATGATCGCTCTCTGACATCCATTCCAACAGGAATACCAGAGGATGCTACAACTCTCTACCTTCAAAACAACCAAATAAATAATGCTGGGATTCCCTCAGATTTGAAAAACTTGCTGAAAGTAGAAAGAATATTCCTATACCACAACAGTTTAGATGAATTTCCTACCAACCTCCCAAAGTATGTAAAAGAGCTACATTTGCAAGAAAATAACATAAGGACTATCACTTATGATTCACTTTCAAAAATTCCATATCTGGAAGAATTACACTTAGATGACAACTCTGTCTCTGCTGTTAGCATTGAAGAGGGAGCATTCCGAGACAGCAACTATCTACGACTGCTTTTTCTGTCCCGTAACCACCTTAGCACAATACCCTGGGGCTTGCCCAGGACTATAGAGGAACTACGCTTGGACGATAATCGAATATCTACTATTTCATCACCATCTCTTCAAGGTCTCACTAGCCTAAAACGCCTGGTTTTAGATGGAAACCTATTGAACAATCATGGTTTAGGTGACAAAGTTTTCTTCAACCTAGTTAACTTAACAGAACTGTCACTGGTGCGGAATTCTCTAACTGCTGCACCAGTAAACCTTCCAGGCACAAACCTGAGGAAGCTTTATCTTCAAGATAACCACATCAATCAGGTGCCCCCAAATGCTTTTTCTTACCTAAGGCAGCTGTATCGACTTGATATGTCCAATAATAACCTAAGTAATTTACCTCAGGGTATCTTTGATGATTTGGACAATATAACCCAACTGATTCTTCGCAACAACCCCTGGTATTGTGGGTGCAAGATGAAATGGGTACGTGACTGGTTACAATCACTACCTGTGAAGGTCAATGTGCGTGGGCTCATGTGCCAAGCCCCAGAAAAAGTTCGTGGGATGGCTATCAAGGACCTCAATGCAGAACTGTTTGATTGTAAAGACAGTGGGATTGTAAGCACTATTCAGATAACCACTGCAATACCCAATACAGTGTTTCCTGCCCAAGGACAGTGGCCAGCTCCAGTGACCAAACAACCAGATATTAAGAACCCCAAGCTCATTAAGGATCAGCGAACCACAGGGAGTCCCTCAAGAAAAACAATTACAATTACTGTGAAGTCTGTCACCTCTGACACAATTCATATCTCTTGGAAACTTGCTCTACCCATGACTGCTTTAAGACTAAGTTGGCTTAAACTGGGCCACAGCCCAGCATTCGGATCTATAACAGAAACAATTGTAACAGGGGAACGCAGTGAATACTTGGTCACAGCCCTGGAGCCTGATTCACCCTATAAGGTATGCATGGTTCCCATGGAAACCAGTAACCTCTACCTATTTGATGAAACTCCTGTTTGTATTGAGACTGAAACTGCACCCCTTCGAATGTACAACCCTACAACCACCCTCAATCGAGAGCAAGAGAAAGAACCTTACAAAAACCCCAATTTACCTTTGGCTGCCATTATTGGTGGGGCTGTGGCCCTGGTGACCATTGCCCTTCTTGCTCTTGTGTGTTGGTATGTTCATAGGAATGGATCGCTCTTCTCAAGGAACTGTGCATACAGCAAAGGGAGGAGGAGAAAGGATGACTATGCAGAAGCTGGCACTAAGAAGGACAACTCTATCCTGGAAATCAGGGAGACTTCTTTTCAGATGTTACCAATAAGTAATGAACCCATCTCAAAGGAGGAGTTTGTAATACACACCATATTTCCTCCTAATGGAATGAATCTGTACAAAAACAATCACAGTGAAAGCAGTAGTAACCGAAGTTACAGAGACAGTGGTATTCCAGACTCTGATCATTCACACTCATGATGCTGGAGGACTTGCAGCAGACTGTGTTTCAGGTGTTTTAAACCTAAAGAAGGTGATGGTAGGAATCCTGTTCTACTGCAAAACACTGGAAAAAAAGAGACTGAAAAAAGCAATGTACTGTACATTTGCCATATAATTTATATTTAAGAACTTTTTATTAAAAGTTTCAAATTTCAGGTTACTGCTGCGATTGATGTAGTGGAGATGCCTGAATACAATTCTATATTTTAGTATTTTTTAGTAATTTGTACTGTATTTTCCTTGCAAATATTGAAGTTATAAACCATTTACTTTGTGTTCTACTGAGTAAGATGACTTGTTGACTGTGAAAGTGAATTTTCTTGCTGTGTTGAACAATCAGGACTGCGTTCACATGAGATCCTTGTAGTATAAGCACAGGCCATTTTTCACTTTGGTATTAATAAAATGTAAAAAAAATAACTTGGCTGAATGAGAAAAATTAAATTTCAAAAAATAGTTATGAAATAATGTTCCAATTATTAAATTTGTATTATCCTAGTGGTATTCAATAAATCAAAATGTGAAGTAATGGGCAATATCAAACTTGCTGCATATCTCCATTTTTGCTCTAGGCAAATTAGATATTCTTAAGAAAGTTAAGCATATCTTCTGAACTGAGGACATCAGGTGGCATAAAAGGAGTGTGAAGTCCATTATAAAAGCCACTGTCAACAAAGCTTTAAGAATAAATGACTTCACAAAAACAATAATGTAAGTGTACTTCCAAGTTAGGGGGGAAATGTATACTTAGGAAAACATGAAAACTTAGACTTTTATAGTATAATGAACACAAATACCAAAATTGCATTTTGGTTTTGCCTATACCTTCCTGATTTCTGAAAAGTAAATTCTGACCACAAAATTGTTAGTGTTTATGATATTTTTATCATAAAGATGTCAAAGAGAAATCTTACACATATTAAAAATGTAGTGTAACTATAAGCAATTCCCCTCAACATTCCAGAGAAAGTAATATTTTAAGTAACAGAAAATTTCAAAGAAAAATAATTACTAGAAATCAAATTTAGATCTGGTTTATGTGAAATGTTTTAACACTGTACATAAATGTTCAATTTACGTTCACAATGATCAGGAATACTGCCCATTACTGTCACAGTTCTCCAGATACTACATAATGAACTTGTAACATTTCTTTCTAGCTTCCTACTGAATTGTGAGCTATTACTTGTTTAAAAACCATATCACTTTTCAGTTGCCATGATTCTATTTTTTTTAACAAAAACCAAAGTGCATTGTACGCCCTTTGGCCAGTCTTGTATGTGCCTTGATCCAACGCTACATGTATTCAGCTTTTAAAACTCGACAAATTTTTCATACTTCCTTAAATATGAAAAATTATGGTCTTATTGCTGAATAAAACTTAAAAAAAAGTACAGATAATTGTGCTTGCTTTTTCGGGATTATGTTACTATCACTAAGTAGCAAATTGCCCAGCACATTAGTCCTAAACACCCCATGTATTTTTCTAGGCATAAAAATAAAAGTTGGCTACAAATAAAAAATAAATAGCAATATTTTGAGGTTGTGTATTATTTTACTTTGAAGAGTTTAGTGTTTCATGTATAAATTCATTTCTTCTTATTTTACTTATTCACTCTATAGATGGAAAATGGTTGCAGGGTCTTTCCTTCTCATGTGCACTGCTGCCATTGTTATGTTACTTTTTAAGGTGGTCTTTGAGAAACTAATTTTTTTAATCGGCTTTTGGTAGTAGAATGAGTTGGCATCTGTGACACTGTGAAAAATATATTTGGTCTTTGACCCTGTTTCCTGGCATACAACTCCTAAAATCCTTAGACTTTCCAAAGTGATGTCTTTTTGTATGCTAATGAGTTGGCTGATGGCTGCCAGCCCCTAGGTTGCTTCATGATGGGAGCTGGTCACTGGAAAGACCAAGGCATGACTAGAGTCTGGGGACTTTGAGCCCACCTAACCTCAGGGGATGGCGGAGGGGCTAACGGTTAAGTTGATCACCAATGGCTAATTTAATCAATAATGCCTATATAATAAAGCCTCCATAAAAACCCAAAAGGCCAGGGTTCAGAAAGCATATAGATAGCTGAACAAGTAGGGGTTCCTGTTGGGTAGCATGCTGGAGAGAGCATGGAAATTCTTCATACTCTCACACCTCACCCTATGCGTCTCTTCATCTGTATCCTTTGTAATATCCTTTATAATAAATCAGTAAATGTGTTTCCTTGAATTGTGAGCCACTCTAGCATATTAATCAAACCCAAGGGAAGGGGTCATGGGAACCCCAACTTGAAGCTAGTTGGTCAAAAGTTCCAGAGGCCCAAACTTGTAACTGGTGTCCGAAAGGGTGGGGGTGAGGGCATAGTCTTGCGGGACTGAGCCCCCAACCTATGGGAATTAATGCTGTCTCCAGGCTGATAGTGTCAAAATTAGATTGAATTAGAGGACTCCCAGCTGGTGTCTGCTGCAGAATTGATTGCTTGCTTGGTGTGTGGGGAGAATCCCCCATACATTTGGTCACAGAAGTCTTATATGTTGATTATTGTTGAGTAAGAGTTTAGAAAAAACACTTTGAGTTTGTTTTTTCACACACAACTTCAAAAGACTTTGAAATCTCAGGTCTACTGCTTGGTATAAGTATGTACTTAAAACCAAACCACTGCTTCCTAGCTCTGTTTCCATGTCTTTGAAATGGGATAGTACCACTCACCTCACAGTGTTGTTGTCAGGATTAAATAAGATGACATGCATGAAAACTGTATAATGTTCTACAAAATATAAGTTACTAATATTATGGTCAACAAAAGTCTGTCATGTTTTCCCAGAGATTTTGTAAGTTTCACTGCTTCTACTATTCTGACAAAGAGATATCTCCAACTGACTGACTATGAAATCTTATTCATTATTCATATGTCACCTTCAAAATGTTTCCCAACACTTTCTCTTTTGACTTCCTGTTATGGAGTATGGTTGTCTTCTGGGAACAACTTAACAAAGACAAATGTGATTAATATTGAATGTGTGGAACATTTTCTAAAGGAAGTTTGACTTTGCTACTAAAGGTTTTGAGTAGTTCAAATTATAGTTCTACCAAAAGTCAGGAAATGGGCTAGATATTTCCATAAAGTCTTAGAAATCTATGGTTTATAACAAGCCAAAAATCAAGAGATTATATTGACATTTTCCACTTAGTATACCTTTCTTGAGTACAGAAAGTTTTATGTATGTTCTCATATATATTTTTTTATTATTTTACCTGGAATAAACCAGAAACATGTTTTATACCACCAAATCCAAAGAGCACCAAGGGGGTAAAAGTTTATTCTTTACCTAGGCTTGCTATGAAATCCATATGCTTTGAAAATATTTTTTTTTCAGTAGAATATCAAGACCTTAAATACACTAAATAAATTATACACACATTTCCATATGTCCCAAACTAAATGTTCATAATTTTTATGGATGAAACTAAACTCCAAATCAGGTACTGGCAGAAAATTATAGGAAAAACATCCTATCCTAAATATATAGCATATAGATTCAATAAGAATACAACTGGGAAAACTAGAAAAAAAGTTGAGGGAAAAATGACTCCCTTGCTGAATGTTTAACAAAAATCAAAAACTGTTTTAGATGCAGCCACTTGTAACTGTATTAAATCACTGCACTTACTCTCATTCCCTATTAAATATAATACTATGCTCTATCTTTCAGCAAGGCTGATTTATTAGAAGTATTCCCCTGTACCAAAGGAACTAGTAAAAAACTCTGCTTTACTAACTACAGCTTCTGACTAAAACACATTTTATAGCTACATGCCAACATGACACTTTTCACGAGGAATCCAAAGAACCTACATGCTCTTAACCACCTGAAGAGTGGGTGTTAAAGGAATGAATCCCCCACTGAATTTAATATTAGCTCATCTGCTGCTGAAAACAGCAGTGGCATTTAAAATTCTAATTCCTTTCTCCTACTTAACATGATTAGCAAATCTTAATTTAGCATCATCTTCAAATTACAACTACTGTACTTTTTGTTTTGGGACTTACGGTTAAATTAGCAAAAAAAAAAAAAACTTCACATTTATCAATCACTTTCTGAAGAACTTCAGAGTTCTTTACAAATAGTCTTAACAAGCCAATGACCTTTCCTAAGTGCCTTTTATATTATATTATAAATAGGAGAAGCCTTGCCTTCAAGAGGTGTGCTGTCTAGAGATTGTAAGGCATAAACATATAATCTAAAGAAAGTTTACAGCTGTTGCAGCATAGAGGAACATGCAATAATTACATCTGTTTACATGGATCAAAGAAGTCATCATGAAGGACATAAAATTAAGGCCTGGTGTTGAACGGTAAAAAGGAATTTAAAGAGAAAGCAAGAAAAGCAGATACCAGCCATGGAGTGAAAATGGTGGGAAAAAAAAAATCACAGAGATAGGAGAGTGGGTAAGGCTTTCTAGCCCTGGCTTTGGTCAGAATCACTTGGGGAGGTCTTTATTAAGATAACCAGGCCACAATATAAACTTACTAAGTTAAAATCTCCCGGGTTAAGGCTAGGCATTTCTATTTTTTAAAATCCCTTTTTTTTTAATTTTTTAAAATCACCTTTTTAAAAGGTGATTCTGATGTGGTTGAGGATCACTGATTTAGGAGGTGTTTGGTTAAGGTGAAATGCAGGGTCCTTGAAGAAGGTAAGACTGGAAGGTTTTTTTTAAAAAAATGTTAGGCTTTGTAGGGTGTTGAATTCCAAGCTGAGAAGTCTGCATTCATATTCTTTGGCAATTATTTTTGAGCAGGTGTATAAACAATCAGTGCACTTGAGGAACATTTTGTGGGAATAAAAAATATTGCATTAAGAATGAATGGAGAGAAACTGGTAGCAAGAAGACAAGTTAGAAGGCTGTGCAGAGGAAATAAGAGCCTGAATGGTGCATTGCCAATGGATTGGGTTTTTTGTGTTTTGTTTTTTTTTTTTTTGAAAAAAAAAAGTCTAATTCAAAAGGCATGTATGTTAATAGCAAAGAGTAGGATGTTGAAGATGAAGAAGATTTTAGATTTCCAGCACAGGTAAGCAGAACGTTGGCAAGGCAATTAATAAAGATGGAAAACAATTGAAGAGAAGATTTCAGAGTGTTCTGTAAATACTGGGTTTGAATGGGGGACTATAAGCACAGCACAGGTTCACATCTGCTAATTATTAATAGTACCCTCTTTAATCCTCCATAATGACCCAGTTTAGACAATAAATTAAAATCACCTTAGGTTTGAAGTACTTTTATATTTCTGGAAATGTGTACAGGAGGTTAGAAATGAGATCCTCAGCATCAGGGAAGGGAATCTATATCTAAGAGGTCATTATTAAAGTTTAGTGGGCAGATAAGATAGTCAATAGAAAGTCAGCAGAGAGAGAAAAGAGATGCCAAAGGAACATCTATCCCATGTATGGGGAGAAGAGAGAGATAAATCCAAAACAATGAAATAACAAAAAAACCAAACATATAAAAAGGGGGGTCATAGAGGAGGAAAAATAATCAAGGAAAGAAAATATTATAAAGCCAAGTAACTAAAAGTATTAACAAAGGATGATGTCAAGAATGTAATCAAGATAAATACATAGAAGAGGACATCACTGAATAGAGAAAAGGAAGAGCCCCTCAGGGGTTATGCAAGCTGTGTCTTCAGAGAATGAGGCAAAAGCCTCTAAGGTATTGATAGGATAAGGGGAGATGAAGAAAACAGAAACAATGATTAGGACTACTTAACTTTTAAAGAAGTTAAGAGAGTGAAGGAATCTTGGTGAATCATAGATTTATTTATTTATTACCTAAATTTATTTATTTATTACCTGAATAATAAGATGGGATATAGAGATAGGAATCTACAATGAGGACAGGGAACATATTTAATAGGGGAAAAGAAAATTAAGATGCCCAAGAGGTGGGGTCCAAGTTAAAGCTGTAACTCTAAGATGACTGAAGTTAAAGGCTGTGACTGAGAAGCTATAGTTTTGCAAGAATTGGTAACAAGGAAACACAGTCACTGAGAGAGATGGAAAGGGTTGGTATGAAGGTAAGGTTTGCAATGCAAGTCCTAAGGAAGATGGGGAAATGTCCCAGAGATGAAGAGGATAGAGAAAATGATAGGATTAGGGAATACAGATGTACAACACAAACTTCAGAAGAAAGGTTTTTAAGTAATGATGACAGAAACATAATCTTTTAGGGTTGGGGAAAAAAAATTTGAGACTACCTACCTACATTCCACAACCCTCCCCTCTGATAGTTTCATTAAATAGTGGTAGTAAGAGATGGAGCAAGTAACAGGGAGGGTATCATTGTCAAGCAACAAATGTCAATTAATTCAAGGTTGTGGAAAGAATGCTAAGAAAAATGTCAATCACATGGGAAATTGGAACCCAAAAAGGAAAAGATTGAAATGGGCCCAGTAGAAGCAATTAAGGAGATGGGCCAAATTGGAGGGTCATGGAGGTCATGAAAGGGACATGAAAGGGACATGAAACGGGAAAGCCGAACAAGGAAGGGTGTTGTGCATAGGATTCTAACATATGATCACAGGTAAAAAGGTTGCTGTGCATGAGAGGTCAGTGGAAACTCCTATTCTAAAAAGTATAGACATCATGAACAAATGAAAAATAAGAAGTATAATAACCAAATTAACTTTGCTCTATTCTTTGAACATCAAAACAGAATTAACTCCAACTTTATCTTAAAATGCACACTGAAGAAGTATTTCTCCCTATGCAAACTTTCATCACAAGTATCATAGGATTCCAGGCAAAGGGGTAAGCAAATCACATTATGTACCTCTTCTACTCCCTACCCCCATTCCATTTTTATATTATATGGGTAAAATGAGATTAGAAATGAAGTTTAGGGCTGCATTCAAAGTTTTTTTTTTTTCTTTTTTAAGAGATTTCAAAAGGAAGCATGCACCAACTTGAATAAAGACGATTAAAAAAAGGAAGCATGCAGCCACAGGGGTGTGGAAGTTAAGGATAATGGGATTTTACAGACTGATTGTGTGCACACATAAAAGCACTGCTTCTTTTTCAATGACAGCTGGCTGGAGTGGAGGCAGGATAGTCTAGGCAATTACTACCCAAAGTAATTACCCTGTTGAATGTACATTGGGGCTCTGATAATTACATTACAAAGCTGAGGCTAGTTCATATCAATGTTCCATTAAAAAGCATGGAATCACTGCTGGAATTCTATGTTTCAATTCCCTTGCAATGGGGACCAATGTTAATGTACATACCCAATAAAGACTAGGTAAAACAAAGTCTAACAAAATTCTTTCTTTTTAAACTATGTTCTATAGATATTAGTGATGTCTTACACATACAGTGAGCTTATTAAGTGCCTGATGATTATGTTACTCCTGCTGCCGATTCTACCGTTTGTTGAGGACTTTGTCAAGCACAGTGCTAAGTATATTACATATTTTAATCTCATTTAAGTCACACAGTAACTTTACAGATAGGAATTATTATCCTTATTTTTCAGAAGAGCAAATTAAGACTTTGAACAGTCATAGAGATTTGTTATTCATTCACCATTAACAATGATGTATTGAGAGTATCTACTCAATAATTCTGCTTGGGGCTGGATCTACAGCAGTAAACCAAAAAGACATGGAGATTATAGTTGGGGGAGGGCAGGAATTCAGATGTTAAACAAAAGCCAAATGAATATAAAATGAAAAATTGTGACAGGTGCCATGAAAGCAAAAAACATGATGCTATGAGTAAGCATAACAAAGGTGGTAAGAGAAAACCTAAGACCTGAGGGATAAAGAGTCAGCCATGTGAAGAGTAAGATGGAAAGTGTTCTGAGCACAGAAAACAGAATGTGTTAAAAGTTTGAAATAGGAAATCAGCTTAGTATGTTTAAAAATTGAAAGGATGTCAGGTGGCTCATGTTCTGTGAGCAACACATAGGTGAGATTAGCAAGGTAGGCCTGAGTAAGGAGTCTGGACTTCATTCTAGTGTAAGGGAAAGCCAATGGAGGGTTTTTAACAGGGTAGAGATAGTAAAAGGGGAGGAGGGAGGGGGGAGATTGTGTGGGGATCAGATTGTCAGATTTCAATTGTAATAATTGAAATTATTGGAGTGACCAGCTACTGTATTATTATACGGTCTACTGGAGTGACTGGTAGCTGGTCACTCCAGCTACCGTATGCAGAAAAATTAGTAGCATGGAACAGGATGATGATAATGAGTAGAGAGAGGTGAAAAGATGCTCAATATATTAAAGCTATAATGTAATCCTTCCTAAAGTTGTATAGTTAGTAAAGGGTGAAATAAAAATTCTGTTTTCTCCTGAAGCTTGGATTCTTACCCATTCTCTTAAATAAATAGTGAACAGAAACACTTCTTTGGTCACTTTATAAAAAATTTGAGTAGAGGAAAAAAATTATTTCCTTTTACTAACAGCTAGAAGACTTTTCAGATTAAATCTCAAAATATTTAATGGGGCAAATGTGACTTTTTCTCCCAAGACTTACAGCCCTATGATGCTGAATGATAACTTCTGGTCATCAATAGTCAATGATCACAAACTACCCTGAGAGTAACACTTCTCTTTCTTGTAGCTTTCAACTACAAGCTGCCAACCAACTGCCAATTCAGAGTTGGCAGACAAATCTCAATGTCTGGATTTACAACACCTTTCATGATCCCACTGTCTCTTCCAAGGGCCAGAGTGTACAGAATGGAAGTGCCAGATCACTGAAGCTTTTCCCAGACTTTGTGCAAGTGAGTCATGTAACTCATAAGAGTATTACTACCTAGTTCACAAAAGTAAAGAAGGCCAAGTATATTTAACGTTTTTTTTCAATAATTTTTGTAAAAAATTAATCTTTGAATTATTGAAATGCTTTATTTAAAGTATGCTTACTAGACATACATAAGGACAGGTATTAGAATCTATATTTACTCCATGCTTTTAGTCAATGTGTCATAGAATCTTAGAGCTAGAAGAGATTTAATCAATTTTGGTGATATATATTAACCATTAAATTTTTTAAAATCCCACCATTGTTTTAAAATACAAAAATTTGGAAAAAATAGTTTGTAGTTGATCTGTAATAAGTTTACAGTTTTTTAAAAGTCCATAATGGGAAAATATGTAGCTACTGTATGTCTCACAATTATGTTTCTAGCTCAGGCATCCTCAAACTATGGCCTGAGGGCCACATATGGGCCGCCTAGCACATTTATCTTGCCTCCGGGTGTTTTTGCCACCACTGCCTGTCCTGCTTAGCAGCCGACGGGTCCCAGGCCCACAGTGCACACTCTCCAATGGTCTGAGGGACAGTGAACTGGCCCCTTGTTTAAAAAGTTTGAGGACCCCTATATCCAGCTACTCGGTTAACTACTAGCTCACAGTATTTATAAGAATTAGATTCTATGCCTGTAATCCTAGCACTCTGGGAGGCCGAGGCAGGCAGATCATTTGAGCTCAGGAGTTCAAGACCAGCCTGAGCAAGAATGAGAGATCCCGTCTTTACTAAAAAAATATAAAGAAATTAGCTGGACAACTAATATACAGAAAAAATTAGACAGGCATGGTGGTCCATGCCTGTAGTCCCAGCTACTCAGAAGGCTGAGGCAGGAGAATCACCTGAGCCCAGGAGTTGAGGTTGCTGTGAGCTAGGTTGATGCCATGGCACTTTAGCCCAGGCAACAGAGTGAGGATGTGTCTCAAAAAAAAAAAAAAAAAAAAAAGAGTTAAATGCTACTTTTACTGCCATTATTATCTAATATACTTAATATTTTACTTATGTGTTACTATCCATCTCTGCCATTAAAATGCACACCCCATGAGGACCCCAAGGATTTTTTTCCTCTTGTTTCACTGCTAAACATTTTCAACATATAGAACAATGCCTGGCACTTAGTAGACACTTATAAAGTATTTATTGGATGAATGAATAAAATGAATAAGCTTCAAACAGTTATATCATGGAGTATTATCCTAGCCAATCTTGGTAAAAGCTCTTTGTAAACTGTAAACCATTCTACAAATGTAGAGAGTATCATCACTTCAAGATAACTTACACAGACCATTTATTAAGTATCTCACATACATTATCTCATTCATGTCCCAATTCACAAAAGACACTGAAGCTCAAACAGATAATGCAACTTGCCCAATATAAATAGAATTCCAACAAAAACGTTGATTCCAAATCCAGGTATCTTGACTCCAGATCTCCTGCCTTTTCTATCTTGCTCTGGTCATTGTGACATGCAGACTCTAAATGTGTAAAACAAAATATACTAGAATACTTGATTAAATTATATGTACAATTTCTATTTGAGATGATGATTAAAAGCATTATCTTTGAATTAGACAGACTTGGGTTTGTATCTAGTTTTTGCCGCTTACTTGAAATATGGCCTTGGGCAATTTTGCCAAACTTTTTAAGCCTCAGTTTCACCTTCTGTAAAATAAGATAATAATAGTGCCTCTCTAAATGAGAAGAATAAATTATATATTTCAGGTAGAAGACTTAACTCATACCTGGCTCTTAGTAAATGCCCAATAAATTTTATTTTTACCTTTGATGATGAAGAAACATTCTCCTGGTATCTGATATGAGAACTGTCATTTGAATATAGGATGACAAAAAGTGGAAAGTGGAGAAGAGATCGAAATGTTTGCATTTCTATTTTCCCTCTGTACCCTTGCACTGATTTTACAGAAGCAAATACTAACAAAGACACACTTTTCTCTCTCTCCCCAACACAAGACTAGGCTCATTAAATTACTCTGCTATCTTCTGGTAAAGGTCAAAATGGAAATGTCAACTGCTAAAAGATAGAAAGAATAACAATTTTTTTTAAATAAAAGTTTTGTTATCTTAAAGCTGTAAAATGGTAAAGAAGTTTTTCTTGCATTTTCTAGAATCCCAGTGATTTTTTCTGTTAAATAAGAACATCATCTAATGGTTACTTGTTAAGTCAAAGGTACAGAGTTATTAAAATGTATCTATGTATAAGCACCTGGAACAGTGTTTCATATGAATTAGCCCCTGCTGGTGGGAATCATTTTTATTGGGAAAGAGTGTTAACAGCCAGGTACATGTCTTAGGCAACTATAATGTTCTGTTTAAGTACAAGAGCAAATTGCAAAATCCAGGCTATTTCCTTCTAGTTATGAAGCTAAATTAGCATGCCCTTGCTCTATACTCTGATTTTATAAATATGTTTAAACAAGACATTTTTTTTTTTTTTTTTTTTTTGAGACAGAGTCTCGACTTTGTTGCCCAGGCTAGAGTGAGTGCCCTGGCATCAGCCTAGCTCACAGCAACCTCAAACTCCTGGGCTTAAACAGTCCTTCTGCCTCAGCCTCCCAAGTAGCTGGGACTACAGGTATGCGACACCATGCCCGGCTAATTTTTTCTATATATATTAGTTGACCAATTAATTTCTTTCAATTTATAGTACAAACGGGGGTCTCACTCTTGCTCAGGCTGGTTTCGAACTCCTGATGTTGAGCAATCCACTCGCCTCAGCCTCCCAGAGTGCTAGGATTACAGGCGTGAGCCACCACGCCAGGCCTAAACAAGACCTTTTTATCTCATGGTTTATGAGTTGCTGATCATTTCCAGCTACAGGAACTTAGTTAACATACTTCTTCAGAAAATTCCTCTATGAATTTTAACTAATATACTTAAATGATTAAGTCTAAAAGTGAAAATTAGGTTTCAATATTTATTATACTGCAATAATATTACCTAGAAGTGCACTAGTTCATAACCACATTAAACTTTCTCACTTTCCCAGACAAATTTCACACATTTTTCTCCAATTCTTCATCTTTCCTTAGAAGTCTCAGACACAGAGAGAGCAGTGGAAGACATTAAAATCAATTAACACTTCACCTTCATTTTGGGGCAAAAAAGAGGGAGGAAAAAGAGGCATTTTAAACTAAGTCTTTAATAAATGTATGAAAGTAAATTTATAAGTAATTTCAAAGTAAAGGAAAAAATTTACTTGGGACAAAATGAGTATATGTGGAATAGCCAATGCTCAGATGAAGAAGATTAAGTGTAACTGTTTACCAAATAATAAGAAATATATAGTTAAAAATCCTTAAAATTACATTAATACTTAGCTCTCCTTAAGCCAGCCTATGAAAGATAACAGACCAATCAATTTATTATTTTAAAATCTTTCTGGGACAAGGAATTCTGTAATGTATTTTAGAATCTCTTCTAAAATTTAATGTAGACATTAATGTGTTTTAACATAAATGATAAATATAGGCATTTGTTAATGTAGACATTAAAGTGTTACACCATTACCTTCCAGAAAATCTCCCAATAACTACTATTACTTATATAAAATACTGAAGGAATGACAAGATGTCAGCATTTTCAAACATGTCATTCTTGCATATAGCATAGTGGTTAAGAGAACAGACTTCTGGAGTTGACCCACTCCAGTGTCAAATCACATCGGTTCTATCACTTGCCAGAAGGGTGATGCTGGGCTAGTTGTTTAATCTCTCTGAATTTATTTTTATTAATCCTACTCTATAGGATTGGTAAATGAATTAAAAGTATATGAAGTACTTAGTATAGTAGTGCCCAAAACATTAGTAAGTACATAGCATTTGGTGGCTATAGGCAATATATTACATGGGTTAATCATGTAGATTTTGAAATTTGATTTCTTAGGTTCAAATTCAAGCTTTCCCACTTGTTACTTATTTGGCCCTGGGCAGATTATTTCACCTCTATATATTAATATTAATAAATACATGAAAAAGATTAGAACAGTGTTTTACACATAGGTGCTCAAAAATAATTTTAATATTAATTCAACTGAAATCTCATAGAAGCTGAAATTTAAAGAGAATATCAGAATATTTTCTTCTGTTATTTTAGTTGACTAACATTAGAAATAAATGAATGCTGTCAACTCAATCTACACCCATAAATCTTTCCTATATACCAATATGCAATTATGCATCGATCGAACTTCTATTGCAGACTCACTAGTTTCAAGATTCCCACACTTGTCTGATGATACAAATCACCCAGAGATTATGACTGAGCAGGTCTGGGATGGAGTGGGAGGCTTGGAATCCATACGCATAATCAGCTTCCCAGAGGAGTCCTATGGCTAGGCAGACTCGGAATGTCTGAGTTAGTTGAAGCTGTGCCCAACCACAGAACCTGAGAAGAATATCTACCATTCACACCTACCAAACAAAATTATTGTTTTATAAATATTATGTAATAAAAATGAGAATTTAAAAAATTATTTTTTATTCAACAAATATTTTATGAGTATTTATCAGTATCAAATATGGATTGAGGGACAATTGAGCATACATTATAGTATAAGTCCCAAAATAGTATATGAAGGTTAACTGAGGGAAAAAAACCCATACTCTTAAAAATTTAAATCATTTGGAAGATAACAGTGGTAAGGAGAAAGGAAGAGCATCATTGACAAAGATAGGCATATAGTCATGCATCACTTTCAAAACAGGATGTGTTTTGAAAAGTAGTTTGTATACTAATACAAACCTAGGTACTATAGCCTATTACACACCTAGGCTATATGGCCTATTGCTCTTAGGCTACAAACCTGTACGGCAGGTTACTATACTGAATACTGTAGGCAATTGGAATACAATGGTAAGTATAAGTATCTGAACATATCTAAACATAAAAAAAGGTATAGTAAAGATACAGTATAAAAGATAAAGAATGATACAACTGTATAGGGCACTTACCATGGAGTCTGCAGGACTGGAAATTGCCCTGAATGAGTCAGTGAGTGAGTAGTAAGCGAATGTGAAGTCCTTGGATATTACCATATACTGCAGTAGATTGTATAAACACTACATTTAGGCTACACTATATTTATTAAGAAAACAAAATTTTTAATGATAAGTTATCCTTGGCTATTGTAAAGTTTTTACTTGATAAGCTTTTAATGTTTTACTTTTTGATTCTTATAAAAACATGTAGCTTAAAACAAATATTGTACAACTGTATAAAAATATTTTTTTCTTTATGTCCTTAGTCTATAAGCTTTAAAAAAATTTTTTATTATTATATTTTTATTTTTTGAGCTTTTTTGTTAAAAACTAAGCAACAAACACACGCATTATCCTAGGCCTACATAGGGTCAGGATCACCAATATCATGTCTTCCACCTCCACATCCTATCCCATTGGAAGGTCTTAAAGGGCAATAACATACAGGGAACTGTCATCTCCTATGTTAAAAATGCCTTCTTCTGGAATATCTCTTGAAGGAACTGCCTGTAGCTTTTTTTTTTAAAATAAGTAAAGGAAGATATGCTAAAATAACAATAAAAAGCATATTAAATACATAAACCAGTAAAAGTCATTTTTTACCATTATCAAGTATGTACTCCATAAATTTGGACATGCTATTCTTTTACATGTCTGGCAGTGCAGTAGGTTTTTTTTTTATACCAGCACCACCATGAGCATGTGAATAATGTGTTGTGTTTTAAAATGGCTATGACTTCACTAGGCAATAGGAATTTGTTTAGCTCCACTATAAGCTTATGAGACCACCATTGCATATATGGTCCATCATTGATCAAAACATTATACAGCACATGACTGTAATTGTATGTTACCATTTGTCCTGAAGAGTTCATTAAGTGTGAGAACAAGGTCCTACTGGCCAAGAGGTCTGGTTCTTCAAGAGGTCTGGTATAGTTATTTATTACACTGCTGCCATTGCTAATGGACTACCACTAATAATTTAAGAACATTCAAATAAATTCACTACAAAAATAACTTAATGAATATAATCATTATTTTTCCTTGATCCCTCTGAACATTTGTCTTTAGAAATAAATTGTAGTTTGAGTAAAATTAGGACAAACGTGGATATGAATTTTTTCAAGAAAAAGATAAAAAGAAATGAGCTTTCTTTCCCACGAGACCCCATGTCTACCCCACATACATATCACACACATGCTCAAACAAACTATGGACAACTTCTACAAGTGAGATATCTGGAATCCACATGCTAGCAGAAACACAAGCAAAACCACTGTATAATATAAGGAAATCCTAGAGCAACAACACCGAAAATTGCACAAATATTATTCTACTGAATAAGGAATATTTATAAGCTATAGTACAGCAAATGTATATATTTTTCAACATATTATAGTTCATTATTAATTTAATTAGCCAATGTAGTCAAGAAGTTATGTATCTGTTTATTATTGTTATTTATTTATATAGTTATTACTGTTAACTATCCAAAGCAATGCAGTGAAATCATTAGGTAAACAGTGATATAATTAGGTAATTCTCTGTAATCTCATGGTTAGAGAATTTCTAACTACATGAATGAATTTCGAATAAAATGGACTTAAATACAGTCATATCTTTCAAATATTACTGGTCCATAGGCACCTAGGATTATTACAAATATTCCTGACTGGTTATTTCTGAGTGGTGAGATGATAAGCATACTTTTTTTCTTTTTACTTTTTTGACTTTCCGAATTTCCCAATAAGAAAGGACTGTATTCTTTTTATGACTAAGGCCTAAATTCTTTCATTTAAGAAAATTACCTGAAGGGTCCAATTTATTTGAATATTACATTAAGGGCACTTAAAAACTTTTTCATTGAAGAGGTTGAATCATGTTCTTCTTCAAAGAAAAATTGCTTTGGTTAATCCTCATTTTGCAAGTTTACTTGCTGTTCCACTGGATTGTCATTAGAGAACAGGATATAACTACTAAGACTCATCTTTTACCCTTTCCATCTCCAATTTCCCATTCCCTCTATCTTTACTTTTTTCTTTCCTATTTTATCTGTAGCTTTGGCCTATCTCCACAACCAGTTCCTTAGGAGATAGTCAAAGGCACTGCTATTCTCAGAGGTGGCTCTATGAATTTAGAAAGGGACCACTGTAGACAGACACTACAATATGTGGAGGAGATCTATGCAGCCTCCAAAGCAGATAGACATGGCCACTTCCTAGAGTTGATCCACACTTGATATGAGATGAGTTTAGTCATTTCCCCTTGAGCCTTTTTCAAATTTTCTTGAGCACCATGCTGATAAGTAATATTGTTTTAGGAGGCAGTAAGGATCCAATGGGGCAAGGAACTTGCTATGAGTCTTTAAAATAATAACACTCTCACAGAAAGACATCTATCAAAGCGAGTTCAATACAATAATCTGGACAAAGTCAGAAGATGTAAGATGTTTTAATTCAGCACCTTCAGCTACTTAAGATCCACATTCTACTGCTCACTATAAGACTTCAGCTGACATATTCTTCAAAAAATCTATACAAGGAAATTCAGCGATGCCTAGTGACAGAGCTCTCTGAGGTTCTCAAACTGAGAGCTATTTGCTTGGGTTTATAAAGTGCAGAAACAACTTAGGAGGCAAATAACATAAATGCCATCACTATGTTCCAATCCAGAAGTTTTTATTACAGCAAGTTTAGCTCTGGGCAAGCTGCTGCAATCAACACATTGTGATAGCAAATAAACTGACTCTGTACTTTCTTTCTAAGCAGTATATAGCACTTGGGCTGTTCCTGAGAAGGATTCATGAAACAGCTCTAATCAACACATTATAGTTGGAACAGCTATATGTAACACTCACAATTTTTATGCCTTAATTGTCAAAATTGTTTGCTTTCCAGATGAACACAATCAACTTTACTTTCAGTAAAATCATCCAAACTAGTTCATCAACTGACTTGACAAATAATCCCTACCCTGTCACCACAGACAGATCCTCTGAGATTATAATTCAATTGCTACGAAAGAAAATAACTAGAGATGGATGCAAATGACAAAATAATTTACCAAAATGAATTACCAGAAGCAAAGCTAAATAAAAGACAGCTTCCCTGTTTTTTTTTCCAAAAATTGTCAAAGACCATTGGTGACGTTGATGACCATTGGTGATGTTTCTCACTTAGAAACATAGGCAACATATGGCAACATAAGGCTTAATAAATGGAGTGTCTTCTGAAAGTTGGAAAATCTTTGTTTTCTTCCCAGCTTACTGTTTGTGATCTTCCAATACACGAACTTATTAACCTTAAATTTCATAGCTCTGAAAGGAGATCAACAATTGTTCTAGACTTTGTCCACAAGCCATAGTTTCTTAAACCAATGAAAATAACTAAATAATTACCAAAATTTTATAAAAAGTGAATAAAGTTCATAGCATCCTCCAATTTAGTAAAAAAAAAAAATTCTTCATCAAAGCAACAGTGATGAAAAATTGAAAGATGGAGTAATGGCTATCTCGTCTACCCATGTTATCAGTTTGGGCCATGATTCAGATATCTTTCACATTCCTCGCCAAAATTCAGAAGCAAGAGTCATCAAAGATTCCTTTGACTCTTGAACCAACATTAAGGTTTCAAATTTTGTATCAACTTTATTACACTAATAGAGAGGACATCTTATTCTCAAATTATGCTGAGGTTTTTAAATTCATGGTAAGCAACTATCAATAAGTTATCCCTAACATGTACACTTATACTTGACTTCCCTCTCTGATCAATAAAATCCCTTTCCTTTCTTCTCAGTAGTCAATTGTGTGTATGCATGTGTGTGTTTGTGCATGCGTGTGTGCCTGTGTATGTTTATGTCTGGTCTGGTCCATGGTCCACACTTTGAGAAGCACAGAATAGCTAGGTTCCACCTACAGCAAACATCCAACTCAGGTTCAACTATGGTTTAGTACTAATTAGTGGCATTTGCCCCTCTAGCTTACTTAAGAAGATAAGAATTTTAGCTTATCCTTTTTTGAGAATGAAGCTCTGGCTTGAGGATAGCCGAAATATCAATTGCCAATTGCCTTATGTCAAAATTCTGTGTTACTATGTGGTGTGCTCCTGTATGATTTACTTTTTTTAATATTTCAGTAATATAAGTAACAATTTTTAATTATATCCTCTGGTACCAAATGGAGACCCACAGGCTGTATAATAATTTTATTAGGTAGACTGAATAACAAAACTCAAAAATTGATTAGCAACAAATTAGAAGGGGATCACTAATAGTACAACACAGAACTTGTTCTCAAGCTGAATTTTTCAAGCTATCAATAACTTGAATAATGACACATATGACCTTCTTAACAATAATTATATTTTAGAGGTAGAATTAAGATGTTTAAGGGCAGCATTAGATTTCAAATTCATGCATTCATATAAGAAAAATAGTAATGAGTGATTACTTATGTGTTAGGTGGCAAATATTAATATGAGTCATTATATAAATTAAAAATATAATACGTATCTTTATGAAACTTATGATCTAGTAAAAGAGACAAATAACCAATTATGCTGCAATGTGAAAAACGCTACAATAGAGAAACCTACACATGACTATGGAAAACAGAAGTGTTACCTGCCTCTCACTGGAAGATTCCAGTAAGATTTGGTATGTGAAGATGAAGATACCACATAAGTAATGATATTAATATAGGTCTGGAAAACTTAAGACAGGTATATGACCTGAGATAAAGATTTGGGCAAAACAGAGTATAGACGGTTATTAAAGCCATAGGTATAGATGAGATGGGTCTGGAAGATTATGTGGGAAAAAAATAGCTAAAGTCCATGGATAGAATCTTGGGCAACAACAGCAACTAAGACCTTGGCAGAGAGAGAGGTACCCAAGAAGGAGTCAGAAAAGGGATAGCCCCACCAATTTCCTAAATGTTACAGTTATCTGGGGTTCTATTCTATGCCCTCTTCAATCCATATATACTCTTCCAAGATTACATCCATTCTTTGGTTTCAATTACTATTGATAATATGTTACTGGTTTTCAAATCTATATTTATAAACTAATTTTCTTTTCCGAACTTCTAACCAGAATTAGGAGAGATGGATGTCATGGAAACCAAGAAAGAAGAGAATTGTCAAAAGGGATAAGTCAACAATATTCCCAACTTATGGAGGGAAAGTCAAGAAAGAGAGATAATGAAAAGTGCCCACTGGATTTAGAAGAATAGATCATTGTTAACCTAAGAGCACTTTTGATGAAGTAGCAGAGTCAGCAAAGAAAGGATATACTATCCTTCCAAAAAGTTTGAAAATAAAGAGAAAAGAGGTAAGACAACAGTTAGAGAGGAGTTAGGGAAGAGAGAGAGAAAGAGCAAGAGAGACAGAAGAGAAAGTACATGTTAGTTTTAAATGAGAGAAACATGAGTAGGTTTATGCTGAAGAAAGGCACCAAAAAAGGAGAGGGGGTGAAAAGATCAAAATCTTGGGTTAAAGAGAATGGAATGGGATCCAGAATAAAGGTAAAATGTTTACCCTCAAACACCAGGAGAATCAATTTTCTGAGACACACAAAAAAGAGATATGGGCATCGCTGTAAGTTTGGTCATGAGGAACCGAAGGTCAAAGAATTTCCACTGGACAATCTTTATTTTTTCTGCTATTTGAGAGGCAAGGTCATGTTGTAAGAGTGAAAATGAATATTTAGATAGGAGCTTGAGAAAAATGGTGAAGCACTGGTGAATACCATTCAACAACTTTTTGTTGAATAGGATGCCAGGCTATATTATAGGTGGTGGAATATGGTGTGTCAAACAAAATCAACTAAGAAATGGAGTAACCTCATAGATGCCCTAAATGTCATATTAATAGTGTAGGATAAAGAATAATGGAGAGTATTTGAAATAATGGACTGTTAGGTATAGACTGAAGCAGGAAGGAATTGAAGCCAAAAATTAGGGAGAAATAGGATACATCAAAATGCAAGTGATCTAAACAAACAAACCAAACAAGGTAAATATAGGGGAGTCCAGTCAATCACAATTTTAATCTGAGCCAGAGGCATACCATGCCTATTAAATATTGTAAGGCAATCTTAAACTTATTTTTAAAACAGTAGTAGTTGACCTTTACTAGACAACCATGAACTTGTCTTCTGGCTATAGAATGGATATTAACTTAAACTTGATAAAGTATAAACCACACATCAAGGAAGGAAGAAACCTAATCTGCTCTGGGACAAGAAGAGCATGTTTGG
Organism: Microcebus murinus; assembly: GCF_040939455.1. NCBI lineage: Eukaryota > Metazoa > Chordata > Mammalia > Primates > Cheirogaleidae > Microcebus > Microcebus murinus. The sequence goes on from NC_134119.1 coordinate 17,535,917, forward strand.
GATATTATATTTTTAGTTCACTTGAGTTTTTTTAAGAAAGTCTCTAATAAACACCATGTCCAAAGATAGACATCCTTGAGGAAAAATAATCTGGAAGTCAATTCTATTAGAAATAATGGAAATTTTCTTACCTGGAAAGTATGGTGACTTGAAAGTTCACATTCATAAGTAGTAAGAGAATGGAAAGGTTTTAAGCATAAAGAAGGAGTTCTTATTGCTTTATCTTAGAAGTAAAGTGGAACACAATAACAAAGAGACCACAAAATGTGGTCATTCTTGTAGATGATAAAAGACTGAAGTTATAGAGCTAAGAGGTCATGGTATTTCAAGGAACACCAATATTGATGTTGAATTCCACACAAAAGAATCATAGAAGGGACCATGACACAGCTGTCCCTTATCCTTCATTAGAAGACCCCCAGTATACTCTATGAATAAGCCACTGTATGACTCTATTGGGAAATTTTGTTCAGCTGAATGTACCTTTAAATGCATTGGGGGCTGTGGGATGAGGGGGAGGATTGATTCATTAAAGAGGCATACTTGCAACTGTATTGAACTGGAGGACTACAAGCTTTAGAAAAGACATAAATTTGATACATATTAAGTACCATTAATAAAGGAAACAGATCGGCTAAAGGGCTCCTCAAATGATGGAGTCAGGAAAAGAGTAATTTAGTGCTTAGAAAGCACATGCAGGATGCATGTCCTGTTCACAGTCTGTCTCTTCAATGAATAAAAGCCAAACAGAGCAAATATGAGCTTAGGTGGCTGTCAGTTCTTACACCTTGAGAATGACTTCTCTTCTGGACATTGATCACCACTGTGGTTTCCCAGAGGGAGGACATAGGGATGTGACCACTGTTGGTGTGATCTCCATCTCCGGAAACAAACTCTCTGGGGTATGGTGGATGCTTGCAATGTCTTGCTGTGGCCAAAATCAGGCAGATTAAAAGATCTATTGATCCCTTTAGCTCTTACTTGTTTCCTGAGGCCTTGGGCATTTCCAAGGAAAAATGACTGACTAGCTACTCTGTAGTTAAGCAGAGGCCAGAGGATTGCTTGAGCCTAGGAGTTTGAGGCTACAGTGAGTTATGATCAGGCTACTGCACTCCAGCCTGTATGACACAGTGAGACCCTGTCTTAAAAAAAAAGAAAGAAAGAAAGAAAGAAAGAAAGAAAGAAAGAAAGAAAGAAAGAAAGAAAGAAAGAAAGAAAGAAAGAAAGAAAGAAAGAAAGAAAGAAGAAAAGAAAATTTCTCCATGAATTCAGTTCACTCTCAAGTTCTGCCTTTATCATAAATATAAGCCACAATAAGTGACTTTACCTTTCCACTAACATATTAGAGGAAAGGATTTGATTTTTAAATTAGGATTAAGTTACTGACCATCTCCTTTACTGAATGGTTAACAATATTTTAGTGAATATAAAATAATTCAATACTTTTCATCAATTTTAAGATAACTTCCAAGTCTGAATTCTAACATAGGCAAGAGGAAAAATAAATTTAAAAGAACCATATAAGAAATGTATCCCTTTAAGGAATCAATAGGTGTAAAGACATTAAAATCACTCAGGTAAAGCAAGTTGCCTATTTTGGGAGCTTTGTCAATATCAAAGCTCAAGGAAGTACCAAAATCATAATTACTTTGCTGTCTCTCTGTGGTAGGCAGAATTCTAAGAATGGCCTCCAGTGACTTTCACTCTTGTATAATGTCCTCTCCTTTAAGTGGGTGGAAGTAAAGTCAGAAAGTATTCAACCTAAAAAGGATTTAATAAGTCACTGCTACCTTTGAAGATGCAAAGGGCTACATGAAGCTGAGAGTGGCTCTGTGCTGACAGTCAGCAAGAAAACAGGGACTGCAGTCCAACAACCACAAGGAACCAAATTCTGTCAATAATATGAATGATTTTGGAAGCAGATATTTTCCCCAGAGCCTCCAAATAAAAGCCCAGCAGGCTGACACCTTGATTTTAACCTTGTGGGACTCTGAGCAGAGAAGCCAGCTAGACTTGTGACCTACACAACTTTGAGATAATAGGTACATGTTATTTTAATGCACTAAATTTGTGGTAATTACACAGCAATAGAAAAGTAATATGCCTATACTTTCTATATATAGTTCCTCTATCTATTCAAATAAAGGTAAAAAATATAATTTTCTACATTTTTATAAAGAAAAAGATTTAATCTAAAGAAAAATAAGATGTCAAAAGAATTCACAGATTTCACAATAGTTTTCCACAAAAGATCTGAATTAAAATAAAATTCATATTTTGCAAGTATATATGAATCAATTTCTAGAAAACCATGATGTATACATTAAAAGGACTATATAGCTACTTCAGGGAAACAGGTTAGATCAATAATCCCAAAATATTTCTATATATATGTCTATCTACATATATATATAGACATATAATGCTTTAAGTGGAAGACAATAATAATTTTTCCAATTTAAATCTTTGATAGAATAAAAATATCCAGTTTTCAAAAGATAAGGGCATATTTTGATCATGAATGACAAGGGATCAACACAACTGGTCAACATTCATTTTAGTGTGCTGCTGCTTTAGGTAAATGTAAAAGAATATTTTATTGGTACTTGATCTTTATTCACTCAGTCATCCACAGATATGAAAGAAGCTCAAAAATGTTTGGCAGTTTTGTAAACTTACAGTACAAAGTTTACTGCCTTACAACCTATGAGGCAATCAAACTATAAATGTCTTTCTTCCACTGCAGATAGTTCATCTTGAAATAAATCAAAAGCTTCAATCTGTCACCAATACTTGGTGTCCCTTCATTTTTTTAAAAGATAGAGTATGTTTGCATGTAAATCTTTGTTCAACTCAAGAAGAGGCAGCCTGACATAGTGGTTAACTGTGTGGGTTCTAGAATTAACCTTCCTGAGTAAAACTTCTAAATCTACCACTTACAAGGTATGTGATTTTAGGCAAGCTAGGTAACTACTCTATTCCTCCATTTCCCTTTCTGTAAATGGAAAGAATTAAGAATACCTCGTAGGATTATAGTGAGTATTAAATACATTAATATGTAGAAAGTCTTTGTAACACTGCTTGGAACATACAAAGTGCACAATAAATCTTAGCTATTATTAAGAAGATGGCCAAAGCTTTCCCTTATAATCATGTCATTTTTTTAGGCCAAATTAACAATGGATACATTTTTCAAATGAAAGTCTAGTGTAACAATGATGGCTCACTACAAGCTTTCACCTATTTCCTCTGCCTGTCCCATTCTCCTGTACTACATGCAGAATATTTTACTGAATGGCTGCTTATAGGTAAGACAGAAATCAAGTGTAGAAAACAAACGATGGCTCTTAGCCTGGCCCACTGAGACTCAGGCATAAGTAAAAAATGTAATCCAAAGCTGAACCAGTCCATGAAGATAGTAGGTTTGACCATCTCTGTTTTTAAATCTTACTTAAAAATATAAGTTCTTGGCCAACGAAGGCTCAAAAACACATAAAGAACATCAGCGGGACATGAATGAAAAGCTTCTTAATTTTCTAAAGTTTCCGTGTGAAATAAATGTATCATTAACAAATAAAAGAGTGTTTGGTTTCTATTACAGCCTTGAACTAAATGAAACCACTATAAGGTATCCTAGCAGTACAGAACATCAGCTGTGGAGTCAAATAGACCTATTTTCAAGGTTCCCTCTTAGTCTTAGTTTCTTCACCTCCAAATGGGAATAATACTAGTACAAAAACTCAGAGAGGAATTATGATACTCACATGCAATAACACATTTATGCACATAACAGAATGTATGGTAGATAATAAACTCTCTCTAATAGGGATATTATATAACAGACACTAGCTATTACCATAATTAGTAAATGAACGTTTTACTTCTAAGTGAAATCAATTCCTTATCTGTAAAAAGCTGTGGACTCGATAAGTGCCTCCCAAATATCAGTATTCTCATCTTTAGGATTTGAGAAAATATAAAAATAAGTGAAAATCTAAATGTGGGAGGGGGGATAAGCTGTACTGGCAGCTTCAAGGCATGACTCAGAAATGTCATATTGCACCTGTACATGATATTACAATCCTATGATTCTGTTGAGTTTCTTAAAATAAATTCAGGAGTCTAACACAGATTGTGGAATTTAGGATATGAGAATCTCAATTAACCAACACTTCCCTGGATATATTGAAAGTTAGTCCCTGACTCTATAAGATATTAAATCGTGGGTCAGATTCATCTTCTTTCTGTTCTGAGGATTCCACAAGTGACATAATCCCTTCTACTATGAAAGGTCAATTACAAATATTAACATTAAGAGTAATCCAAGGGTTAAGTAGTTATATTGAGGGTTTTTTTAAGTTTTATTTGAGAAATATAATACACATATACAGGCATACCTCAGAGATATTGCAGGTTTGATTCCAGACCACTGCAATAAAGCAAATATGGCAATAAAATGAGTGACACATTTTTAGTTTCCCAGTGCATAGAAAAATTGTTTACACTATTCTGTTGTCTGTTAAGTGTACAATAGCATTATGTCTAAAAATGTATATACCTTAATATAAAAACACTTTAATGCCAAAAAAAATGCTAATAATCACCTAAGTCTTCAGCGAGTCATAATCTTTTTGCTGGTGGAGGGTTTTGCCTTAATGTTTATAGTTGCTGTATATTAAGGTGGCTGTGTCAATTTCTTAAAATAAGACAATTAAGTTTGTTGCATCAATTTACTCTTCCTTTCACAAAAGATTCCTATGTAGCACATGATGCTGTTTGATACCATTTTACCAACAGAATTTCTTTTAAAATTGGAGTCACTCCTTTCAAACCCTGCCATTGCTTTATCAAATGAGTGTATGTAATATTCTAAATCCTTTGTTATCATTTCAACAACGTTCACAGCATCTTCACCAGGAGTAGATTTTATCTCAAGAAACCACTTTCATTGTTAATCCATAAGAAGCAACTCCTCATTCTTTCAAGTTTTATCACAAGGTCACACCAATTCAAACACACCTTTAGGCTCCACTTGCAATTCTAGTTCTCTTGCTATTTTGACCACATATGCAATGACTTCCTCCACTGAAGACTTGACCTCTCAGAGTCATCCATGAGGGTTGGAATCAATTTTTTCCAAATTCCTGTTAATGTTGATATTTTGACCTCCTCCCATGAATCATGAATGTTCTTAATGGCATGTAGAATACTGACTCCTTTCCCTAGAAGGTTTTCAATTGACTTTGCCCAGATCCATCAGAGGAATCACTATCTGTGGCAGCCACAGCCTTCTGAAATGTATTTCTTAAATAATAAGACTTGAAAGTCAAAATCACTCCTTACTCAATGGGATGCAGAATGGATGTGTATTAGTAAGCATGGAAACATCAATCTCCTTATACATCTTCATTAGAGCCCTTGGGTGACTAAGTATATTGTCAATGAACAGCAGTATTTTGAAAGGAATCTTTTTCTGAGCAGTGGGTCTCAATGGTAGGCTTGAAAAATTCAGTAAAGAGATGTGCTGTTTGCAGCATGTTCCTGCTGAACCAGGCATTGTTGTTCCATATATATAGCACAGGCAGAGTAGATTTATTAATAGCATCATTCCTAAGAGACCTAGAATTTTCAGAATGGTCAATGAACACTGGTTTCAACTTAAAGTTGGCCATGAATTGATAATGATTGAAGTTGGGTGATGATTAGAGTCTACTTTTTCATGTTTGAAATTTTCCATAATAAAATGTTTTCTTAAATAAAAAAAGTTTTCTTATCTGGTAGCATGCCAGTGGGAAGAGGAAACATATATTCAAAAAGTCTATTCAAGTTACAGCTTTGCCAAAATACACGGAAAATATGACAACCATAGGATAATTATGACCATTTTAAAAAACATTTGATATGATCTGGCTTGGAGAAGTTGTAATTAATACAAAACTCTTAAGTTGCCTCTTGACCATTTAGTGAAAGAATGGGCTGTCAACATGTTACTTTTCCTGCTGTGCTCCTTCAAGTTTTTATTTTTAAAATTAGGGCCATTATACTTGCTTTATTTATAAATTAGCTCTACAGAGTGCAATGCACAAAGATAATAATCATGCAGATATAATTACCTATATCTGTATACTTGTGAAAAATACAGAAATTTAGGAAGCTATCTAGAATGAAGACTAATGGGACTACTGCAGTATGACGTGGATAGAAATCACAGCAAAACCCCTATTTCTCTGGCCAAAGACATTTATGTTACATTATCCTTTTAAATAAATCTCAGTACTATAAAATAATTATGTGTCAGAAACAGATACTACTGAGTTTATAGTTGAGACATTAATAAAATTGCCAGAGAATAATAAAAAAGGAAACTTGTTTGCTCATTTTCATTCATAAATGGATATTTAGAGCAATTACAAATCCTGCTAAAAATATAGTTTACTTTTAAAATCAACTTAAAAGAGATTCATCTTTGCCAAATTTATGACTGACAAGCCTTAAAAATATGTCTTAAAAGGGAGAATTCTACCACAAGAGCATCTCAATGTATACTCTTTGCTAGTGGAATAATACTGTTTGTTTTATGATAC